>NC_138895.1:76469446-77770154 GCF_965194825.1 Balaenoptera physalus | reverse complement strand
ATCCTTATGGCCAGGGTGACAGG
Organism: Balaenoptera physalus; assembly: GCF_965194825.1. Taxonomy (NCBI): domain Eukaryota; kingdom Metazoa; phylum Chordata; class Mammalia; order Artiodactyla; family Balaenopteridae; genus Balaenoptera; species Balaenoptera physalus. The sequence goes on along the minus strand of NC_138895.1, from coordinate 77,770,131 downwards.
TGGGACCGGAGAAGGGAATCAGAGCACACAAACCAAGGAGGAGCCCTTAACACGACTGGATCCAGTGGGTTTCAGGCCATGTCGCACAGAGGTGATCTTACGCAACTGTAGCAGGTACAGGGGCCCAAAGGGTCATCCCCCTCATCCACTGAGGATATCTGTTTTTACACTGGTGTTTTTCCAGCCAGAAAATGTTGCTTGCAAGGAACAGAAATAGTCCATAGTTAAAAAGTAAGGAGGACAAAAGGAGTCCAATGGAAAACCGTGGGTTCATTCATATAATTGAAAGGAAAGCTCAGCAACTAGGTAATAATAATAATAAACATATATTGAGCACCTACTATATGTCAGTCACCATTCAAGAGCTTTACATGTATTAATTCACTTAATCTTTACAACAATACTCAGTACTAAAGAGGACATTAGTATGATGCTAATTTTATACATTAGGAAACTGAGACTCGGAGAGGTTAAGTAATGAACCCAAAGTCACACAGCGAGGCAGCATCAGAGCCATGATTTGAACACACAAAATCTGGTTTCTGAATCAGTGCTTTTCACGCCTGTGCTAAAAAACAGGAAGTAGGAAGGTAAAACTGAGTGTTCTAGGTAGAAGGAAATAAAGAATGATTGATGTCTTCAGAGAAGTGTCACATGTGACGGGCCTAGCTTGGGATGCCTGCCATCTTGTAACTGAGGAAGGAGAGGGTCCCTTATCTGAAAGGCTCCCCAGACTACTTGGAATAAGGGAGAGTCATTTCTCAAAACAAGCCCAACACTGGATCCCACATAAGATTTAATTTGAAGCAACAAACAAAGAAACAAACGAAAAAGAACTCCACTACTAAAAGAAAAAAGAAATTATCACCAGAGACCTCTTATTTGTATGTGAATAAATAAAAAGTTTTAAAAGTTGAAGCTGTCAGTGTTTATTATTATTATAATTATTATTATCATTATTAGGCAGCTTTTGCACATAGAAAAATATTTAAGGTTGATTTTTTAAATGTATTAATATGAAAAAAATTTAGAAATCCATTTTTTTCCTTAGGCCTTTGAATTCAACTTACAATTCTCTTTTAACATAGACTATATTTTAACAGTTACTATCAGGGAGTTGCTTATTCAATGTTTAAAGAAACCTAAATAACTTTAAACAATGGACCCAGATAAAACAACTCAATTCATTAAATCTCCTCCAATATTTATACCGATATGATAAGCAAAAGCCTTCCTTAAGTATTCAGGGACCTCCCTGGTGGCACAGTGGTTAAGAATCCACCTGCCAATGCAGGGGACACGGGTTCGAGCCCTGGTCCGGGAAGATCCCACATGCTGCAGAGCAACTAAGCCCGTGCACCACAACTTCTGAGCCTGCGCTCTAGAGCCTGCGAGCCACAACTACTGAGCCCGTGCTCCACAACTACTGAAGCCCGCGTGCCTAGAGCCCGTGCTCCACAACAAGAGAAGCCACCACAATGAGAAGCCCGTGCACCACAACGAAGAGTAGCCCCTGCTCGCGCACCTAAAGAAAGCCCACGCGCAGCAACAAAGACCCAACACAGCCAAAAATAAATAAATTAATTAATTAATTAAAATAAAAGCCTTCCTTAAGTATTCAAAACATCTAGTGAAGCAATAAACTTAAAACCAAGTTTAAAGACTCTTAGATTCTTCTAAACAATCAAACATGGCAAATTTTCTTCCTTTAAATTTTCTAATAAAAATTTACAAGTCTAAATTAAACTGCTGCTTGGTTACATTTTAAAGTGGCGTCATCAAGCTAATCTGTCTCTAATATGTCAAAAATATTTTTTATTACACCACATACTTCAAATACCAAACATGTGCTGGTTTTCCCACAAGTATTATTTCTGTGATTTACTTTCCCATCACTCGGTGTATTTCTACACTTTCCCAGGGTGAAAAAATGTTTAGCACTAGGAGAATAAACAAGTTGTTTTAACATCATAAGTAAGTACCATCCTAAACTTAGGAGCTTATCAGCCAGAGTTTTCTGGCCAGAACCCAGGATCGGAGATGCAAGGACAATTTTTTTCTTCATGACAATTGGCATGTTCAGTCTTTTCTGGTTATTATGGCAACAAGCAACTCCAAGTCCATGCTTTGCACATGGGATTAGGTTCTGCACTCTTGGCCCTGGTCAAAATTGAGTGATCTAACCCCTTTTAACCCTGCAGCACAGACTGCTAATTGTCCCCACATAGCCACTTCTTTCAGCATACATTCCCAGGATAAAGACTACATTACCAGCATCCCTTGTAGCTAGGCAGCTGGGAGTGGCCTGGGGGATGAGATGTAAGCAGATATTGGTGTGGGCAATCTGTTGGAGATGTCCTGAAAGGTAAAGGACATGCTCTTATCTCTTTCTAAATGCCTGGAATAAAGATTTGATGGCTGGAGCTGCAGCAGCCAATTTGAACTAGGAAGTAAGCTTATGGGTGGATGGTAGGCACTCTTGAGGAACAAGATAGATGAAGCCTGCGTCCCTGAAACAATAGAATGCCATATCAGCCTTCCTACCAGGACTTGTAAAAGAGAGAAATTAACTTCTATCTGATTCAGCCACTGTTATTCCAGGTTTTCTGCAGCCCAACCTCATCCTAACCGCTACAGATACCATCATGTGATTTGCATAGATAAGATTCTGAATCTTTCCTCCATCAACAAGATTTTTCACCAGTCAGCTATTTTACTGCCTGATGGAATTCCACCCTCTCCCATGTCTGGCTATGGACCACAGTCCTAAGGCACCCTAATGACTTAAATAATTTTACCAAATTGGCAGCCCAAATTAGTAGCAGATGTCACGTCTCTTAAAACTGATGTCATAGCTCCCAACACAATCTCAAGGTAGATATAGCTGCCTCCAGAATCATTAAATGCAGATTATTAAGTGCAAGAAGCTAATATTAATTTATATTTTATGAGTTTGCAGTTCAAAATATATGTCAACATCAAAATACTTAGTACATTGATACACATAAAAATAGCAATAGCTAACTTACTATACACTTTCTATGTGCATGGTGTATTTAATAATTATCTTCTTTAACCTTCCCAACAATCCAAGAGCGTTGATCCTATCATTATCCTTGTTTTAGACACAAGCACGCTGAAGCTAAATGTTTTGCCCAAGTTCGTACATGCAGCTCCACCCCATAAACCACTGAGTTATAGAGGTACTCCAGCCCTTGTACATTCTCTGTATTGTTTTAATTACCAAAAGAAGGGGAAAAAAAAGATGTTTGCAGATTTAGTCTCAAGGAAAGTTAACCTATTAAACTACAAAAAATACAGAGAAATAATTTCAGGGCCTCTTTTTTAATTTCTCAATAACATATATTGATGCCATCTTCATTCTTTTAAAACATGGAACACTTATATCCCAAATTTGAATATTTAGGCTTGGTTTCAACTGGGAAAAATAACTCACTCTCCTTTGGGGGCAAAAATAGGCAAACTCAAATTTTGAAGGCCACCACCATGGGCATGTATTTTAAAAAAGGAAGAATTACAAGGCTTTCTTCCCTCAGAGAGATGCTGCTGGCCTGGCAGAGCCCAGATACTGGGCAACTCTTAAACTGTGTGACTTTCTATTCTCATTTATAAAACATCTGCAGGAACGTTGACAAGTATCGTATGCATTAGAAAGATACTTAAATTAATAATGGTCATCATTTATTGAATACTTACTAAGTATCTGGCAGTGAAACAGTAATTTTTTATATATAATCTTTCTCCTTAAAAGGTCTCTGAGAGGCAAGTACCACGTGCCCATTCTGCAGATGGGAACTAGAAGGCTCAGGAAGCGTGAATCATCTGACAAGCAGCTTCAGCACACACATCGGAATCCAGAGCCCCGCCCTGCACCTCTATGCTCGGCTGCTTCCTTTAGCAAGCAGGGCTACGTTTCACCCTTCTCGGTCTGTTCTTTCACTCAATTTCCCAGGGTAAGGTGCTGGTTTTTAAATGTCATAAAACCATGATACAGAACATTTTTGATCCCTAAAGAGCCCCACAATTTCTTTTCAAGAATGAACGTGTTAACCTTGGGGTCTTGGACAGCCTTCAAATCCAGGAATTGCATTCTGCCTGTTTTGACTTTACTCCGAAGTTAAATCATTGAAAAGTATCATAGAACAAAGGTTTCTGGTTGCATGGACCCTTAGAGATCGCCTAAGCCAGAGGTTTCAATCCTGGGAAGGGTTTGCCCGAACGGCAACCCCATGGGAAGCACACGTACGACAGTTTAAACCACCTTTGTCGACTCCCTCTCTTACCCCTTCTTGGGCTTCTCTTTTGAAGTACCTTTCATAATGGTAATCAGTCACTGATTGGGTCATATCCCCAGTATCCAGCCCAGGGCCCAGCCTACAGCAAACATTCGCAAAACGGATTAACGCAGACGGAGACCCAGCGTGGAACCCCTTAGGTCCCCTACAGCACAGTTTGAGAACATTGCTTTAAATCAGCCTCCTACTTGTACAGATGAGAAAACTGATATCAGAAGAAGGAAACTGATGGATCTAGAGACTGTCATACAGAGTGAAGTAAGTCAGAAAGAGAAAAACAAATATCGTATATTAACGCATGTATGTGGAACCTAGAAAAATGGTACAGATGAACTGGTTTGCAGGGCAGAAATAGAGACACAGATGTAGAGAACAAACGTATGGACACCAAGGGGGGAAAGCGGCGGGGGGTGGTGGTGTGATGAATTGGGAGATTGGGATTGACATATATACACTGATGTGTATAAAATGGATGACTAATAAGAACCTGCTGTATAAAAAAATAAATAAAATAGAATTCAAAAATTCAAAAAAAATAATGTATTGATATTGGTGCATTAATTTTTTCAAGTGTACCATACTAATTAGTAACATGAGAGATGTTATTAATAGGAGGAACTGGGCATGAGACATATGGGAAATTTCTTACTATTTTTGAAACTCTTCTGTAAATCGAAAACAATTCCAAAATAAAAAGCTAATTTTCAAAAAATAAAAATAAAGAAAAAATTTTTTAAATTTAAAAAAAAAAAGAAGAAGGAAACTGTCAGAAGTCAGGTGGCTACACAGTAGCAGAGCCAGGACTTGGAACGAGGACATCTTATCAAAAAGATTGTCCGTGGACGGACTTAGAGTCTGTCATACAGAGTGAAGTAAGTCAGAAAGAGAAAAACAAATACCATATGGTAACACATATATATGGAATCTAAAGAAAAAAAAGTGGTTCTGAAGAACCTAGGGGCAGGACAGGAATAAAGATGCAGACGTAGAGAATGGACTTGAAGACACGGGGAGGGGGAAGGGTAAACTGGGACGAAGTGAGAGAGTGGCATGGACATATATACACTACCAAATGTAAAATAGATAGCTAGTGGGAAGCGGCCACATAGCACAGGGAGATCAGCTCGGTGCTTTGTGACCACCGAGAGGGGTGGGATAGGAAGGTGGGAGGGAGATGCAAGAGGGAGGAGATACGGGGATATATGTATATGTATAGCTGATTCACTTTGTTATACAGCAGAAACTAACACACCATTGTAAAGCAATTATACTCCAGTAAAGATGTAAAAAAATAAAAAGATTGTCCATGGCCCCCCTGGGTTTATGGCTGAGTACTGTAATGCCCTCCCAGGCCTTGTAGCCATATTACAGATGGAAGTTGTTTAAAAAGGCAGATTTCTGGACCCTACTGTAGGTCTGCTGAATTCCAAACCTCTGGGAATGGAATCCCAGAAGCTTTGTTTAGAACAAGCCTCCTGGAGCTATCCTCGTGCCCACTGAAGTCTGAGAAGCAGACTCTAAGAGTTCCTTGTTTGGCTCACGAGATAACTGGATGCTCAGGTAACTGTGGTCCTGCTTGGGGCCAGATTGAAGAACCGCAGACCTGGGGGTTATCTATAGAGAGTCATGCTCTTGAACAAATTATTCATTCCGGAATCATTTACTGACCATCACCATGTTGTTAGGCCTCCGTGCTTATCCCTCTTTTCATTCTCCACAACGGCCCTAAGTGATCTCATCCAGACCTGGTCTCTGCCACCCACTGTCGCCTGTGAAACTGGCAATCCAGTCCTAAAAACGCAGCTGCCTGAGGCTGTGTGCCTTTCTAAAACAGGGCTGCAAGCTCTGTCACTCCTCCCATCAAGGGGCAGGGTCTAGAACCCCTCCCTACTGTCTGGACAGGCTTGCGAGCGCTTCAAGGCTCAGAGAATAGAGCACGAAGAATGATGCGATGTTTTTTCAGAAGCTAGGTCATAAAAGGCATGCGGCTTCTACCTGGTTCTCCTGGGATGCTCCCTCTCGGAACCCAGGGGGTAAAAACTTGGACCCTGTGGCAAAGACAACAAAGGAAAAAATACCCGTAGGATTTGGATACCAAAAAATACCCCTTAAATGCTAAAAGGGAACAGAAACCTGATATACCCCCTTAGAGCAACAGCTCCTAATAACATACACAACGCTCCTCCAGAAACAACATGCCATAAGCACTTCCCTTCTTATCAAGGGGTGGGTTGAAGATATGTTCCACTGATCCACCTCTGATGAAGTGGCATCAGTGCATTTACAACAAAGGAACACCCTGCCCACCAGCACCGCTATCTCTAAATATGCGGGTGCTACTAGGCCCTATAAAATATGTAGATCCTCCAACTGCCCCGCGCCTATTCCCCTGGTGGCCCCTACATCCTAAAAAAATTTGTTTTAAATTCCCACTGATGCTAGCATGTATGGTATCCACAACCAGGTCAAGTTCCTAAAGCAGCCAACCTCCCCCTCCTCGAGACCAGGTGGACACATTCTGTTTTCCACTCGTGCAATCAGTTGGCCTGGCCGCCATCTTTGTTCCCGCCACTGGTCTGGAAAACATTATCACACATACGAAACCTCTTACTAAATTCACCCAAAAGCCTTAAGTTATAGCCAACAAAGCCTGCCCTTACCAAACATTAAAATCTCTCTAATAAAAAAAGCAGTCCTCCCAAATAAAATGGCCTTAAACATTATTATCGCCTCACAAAGAGACACCTAGGCCATTATCCAAACAAAATAATATATGTTCATACCTGAAAAGTCTACTAATATACCATCTTTATTAAATCACAGAGAAACACAAATAAATGCCCTCAATGATCCTATCCCCAGCCTGAAAAAAAATGGTTCGGATCATGGGGCACTTCATTAAAAAAAAAAAAACTGTTACTTATTTTAAAAATCATTATCTTAACTGTGCTTTTTTTTACACGTACCTTTATTACTGCTGTGGTATCTGCTTCCAATACAGCCAGGCAGCCCCCAAACAGTCCACTTTCATGCCAGCAAAGCTCATTGCTGACCGCTCAGGGCATATTACAAAAAAAAAAAAAAAAAAGGAAACATATAAAATTGTAAAAACCGGCCGCAGAAAAGAAAATGTTGGAGGAGTTCATCAAGAGGACATGACCTCGGGTTGACCCGTCAGCTGGACCCAGGCAATTGGAGGCTCCTCCCCCTCCACTGTCCTTGGGATGAACTCTGCCTGACACGCCCACAGTGGGAGCTCTTTTCAAGGCCGTAGCCTTGAGAGAGCATGTGTGGTTGAGACCCTCTGGATGGTGTATGTCACTGAGCCCCTTTAAGGCCTCTCTGTAAACTCATAAGATTCTGACCGGCAAGTGCAGAAATCTACTGGTCTTGTTGCCCGAAACAAACTTCGTAAGTTTCCATACTCATTAAACCTGCCACCTACCAGTCTGGTGTGTCTGCCTCTCTCTTTGGTCTCTTCTTGCCTCCACCTACGGGGCTGGTTTCATATTTCACCCAACAAGCTCCTGAGGTTGCAAATCAACAACCTGTTTGTGATCTCACTATACCCACTTGTTAGCTTATCACGGTGCTACCCAAATGTGGTGAAATAACCAGCCACCATCAGTCCCCTGGAAAGTGTGGGCTCCTTGGGGGCTGGAACTATGTCGTGTCCACCTCCTCGTCCCCAGCACTTGGCACAGTATCTGACACTTAGTAGGTGATCAATAAATTTGTGTTGGGTGAATGAAGGATTGCACCTTTTCTCCAGGACTTTTCCATCTTATTGGAAATGTAGCTTAATACGCAAATTAACTACAAAGCTACAAGGAATAACAGATTCTAAGAAAGACACAGGATTTCATAAAGGGAAGAGACAAAAGCTACACAGGGGATGACAGTAACAGTTTCATGTGGGGACAGTGAGACAGCAGGGGTCAGGCTAATGGAGAGCCTTCAAGGGCACCAACTGTCCATACGCAGAGCCTGGTGGTGGGTTTTCTAGGACTGGTGATGTGTGAGACCACAGGTATGACAGGCATGGCAGGACACTCTATTTACCTATTAGTGGGTTTGGTCCCCTTTGTGTTCCTATTTTCCCCATTTCAAACCAGGCCTTGGATGTTTCTTTGCCTCAAAGACTTTTGCCAAAGGGAAAATTAGAAGTAGGAATTCTTTGAAATCCTGTTTCAATCCATTTACAAAGGAAAAGTAGAGAGGAGCTACTTCTGAGAACACCAGGAGGGAAAGTGACATAAAGGATCTCTGAGGCTGGAGGTCAGCTGGAGGTCTGCAGAGGGGGGCCACCACTCAAGGGCAGCACCCTAAAGAGGGGTGAGCAGGAAGGTCAAGTGTCCCTGGAATTGTGGGTTGAACAGTGTCCTCTAAAATTCATGTTCCCCTGGGAACCTCGGAATGTGATCTTATTTGGAAATAGGGTCTTTGCCCATGTAATTAATTAAATAAATTAAGATGTGGTTATACTGGATTAGGGTGGGCCCCCTAAATCCTGGTGTCCCTACAAGAGGAGAAGATACATACAGACACACAGAGAGACACACACACACAGACACACACAGACTCATACAGACACACATAGACACACAGACACACACACATAGCCAAAGGAAGATAGACGCAGAGATCAAAGTGATGCTTCCACAAGCCAAGGAAGGCCAAGGACTGCCAGAAGCCACCAGAAGCTGAGAGAGAGACAGGAGACAGATTCTCTCAGAGCTTCCAAAAGGAACCAATCCTGCTGACACCTTGATTTCAGACTTCTGGCCTCCTGAACCGTGAGAAAATAAATTTCTGCTGTTTTTGGCCACCCGGTTTGCGGCAATTTGTACTGGCAGCCCTAGGAAACTAACACATTCAGGAAGCCTGGACCGCATGACAGGGTTGTTTAGGAGCCATGGTCCTTTATGGGTCGGGCAGCCTAGGCCAGCAGGAGGCTGTGCTCATACAGTGAATGCTGCTAAGAAGCAGAGTTCCTTCGTACCAGGCCCTGTGTTAGAACTCTGGACCTTTGCACACCTCAGGGGTTGAAGAGTCCTGTGATGGATATTAGGGAAATCTTTACCAGCCCAGCAACAGGGAGATCTATGTTGATTTCAAGGACACAAAAACGTGTAATTTAACCAGAGCTTCTGGGCTGAGTCATGTTTGCTATATAGGGTTCACAAAGAGGAAGAGTGGAAGGAAACAAGTGAGAAACATACATTGAGACCATATCAAGGAAGAGCTTAATTGTTAGGCTCAGAAGTTTGGATTTACTTCCCAAGGCAATGGGAGCCATTGAAGTTTTAAGGGTTGAAAGCTTGGAAGTGACTTGGGGGAATGACTTTCTTGAAGGGGGACTTCAGGAAAATCACTCTGGCTGTAGTTGTATATAGGTTATCAAGTGTCTGGCTGCAAGTAACAGAACCATGACCTAAAGTGGCTTAAACAAAATAACTGTATTGACTCATACAAAAGAAAGGCTAGAATGTAGGCTTCAGGTACAGTGTGATCTGGGCTCTGGATCTACTTAGCTTCAATTTGGCTTCCCGCAGGGGCATAAGATGTCTTCCAGAGAAACTGAAATAAAAATACTTCTTTGTTCATATCCAGCTGGAAATAAAGAGTAGCTTCCCAAGGCATACTTTTAAGAACTTCTTTCCTAGAAGACCCAAGTATATTTCTATCTTGTGGATCCAAACAGGGATTAAAGCTACTTATTCCTGAGCCAATTTCTGGCAAAGAGATTAAGGGAGTCATGATTGGACAAGACTAATGAACTGCCTTAGCTGTTGGATCTAATATACGTGAGCAGTGTAGTGTATGGCTCTGTTTACTACCGCTGACTCAAATGCCTAGAGATTTTCAGGGTTGGAAGGGGACTGAAGAGTCATGGGTCCTACGTTCCCTGTAATGCAAAATCTCCTGTGCAGGTCTCCATCCACATATTTACTTTTGAGGTGGGCACATGCTGCCTGAGCAGCGTATTCACGGTTGGATTGTTGACCTATAACGGAATGAGACCTGTCAATCAGATTCCTCTCCTGGAAAAACTAAAACTTGGAGTGGATGAACAGTTGCCATGATGTAGAGGGGCTGGGGCCATAAGCATACAGAAAACTTGTAGGGCGACCCCAGGACTTAACAGGGAATGCCTATAGGCGAGGAGAGAGCAGAGAGGCAGGGAAGGGAGAGGAAGAGAAAGACAGAGAGGGCCACAGAGACAGGCTGTCATTCTCCTTCCGGGTCCCCACTTTTAGTCAGTCTGTACATCCCTAGATCACTTTTTTTTTTTTAATCTAAGGAAAGTTGGCCCAGGTCCTCACAGCCTCAAGAACCCAAAGTAAAACACTGCCCCAAACCAAACACCAAGTACCCAGCAGCTCTGAACTCACCTTTGACAAGCAAGGCAGCTCTTTCCTTTTCTGCATAATCACCCAGATGGCATCAGAACCCATTAGGATCTTTCCACTCTGATGCACCAAGAAAGGGGATGGGGAAAGGATGAAATCAATTTCCTTAACCATCATTACTAAGAGCTTTGCTGTTGCTCTGAAGACATTGTGGGGCTGGGTGGGGTGATGGTGAGCATTAAATCAACGTCAGGGCTCCCAGGGAACTCACTGCGCAGACACTCCAGTCATGACTGTTACCGGCCGGCCATGTTGGGAGACACACTGAGGGTGAGAAGGAGGAACGTTCACAGACACACAATCCTGAAACATAGCCCCAGATCTGGGCTCCTGGAAACTGGCCAGGGTATCAGAAGTACTTTCATAAAATGTCACAACTCTAGGAAAGAGGCCTTCTGTGCTACCTGATAAGAAATACATTGCAAAAATAAAGGAAGTGGGGCTAGAAAAAGCCTTGCCAGGTTAACCCATCAGAGACTGGGAAAAGATGTGTCTGATGTACATCTTTTTATATCGATAAGCTGAGGATTCATGCATTATCACCGGAGTTGCTTAATAAGAAATTTCCATCTCACTGTACAGTCATCTAGGGGAACTGCCAAGAACCCAGAGGTGAAACTGAGAGCCGACTTTGATTCTTGGCTGCAAAGCAGAACAGCTGGATGATCTGGGGCCACTTACTTGCCCAATCTGACCTCTCTCCTGCCAGGATATAATAGGATAGTCTTAATGACGGAAGCATTTTCTATTTTGCAAAGTGCTTTTCTGTACATTATACTATTTGATCCTTGCAATAAACAACATTTCTTTATTAATTCATCCAGGAAGTCTTTATTGAGCATCTAGCATGTAACTGGTATGAGATGGGCACTGCAGTCAGCAGGGGGCAAAACACAACGCATTCCCTGCCCCCAGCAAGCTGAAATCAAATCAGAAGGCAAACGCCGCCAATTATATAATCAGGAAAATCAACAGGGCACTGCAGGCAGTTGTCCCTGTGAAGACAGCAAGACGACCACTCTTACATTTTGGATACTTGGACCTGGTTGATGTTCCAAGCCAGGCCCTCAGGTGCTGAGTCTGAGAGGTCCATGTCAGAAGGTTCCCATGGCTGGAAGATGCTGCCGCTGCAGAGAACAGGAGTTGACGCTCCTAGGAACCCTCTCTGCTCCCCTCGTCCCATACACTAAAGCATTCTGCGGAATGCCAAGTGCCGTGGACGTCCTGACTCACATCTCAGAAAGAGCAAAACCCACACGGTGCTTCCAGGCAGGCCAGAAGGTTCACCTCCACCCCGCTCTAGAACTGAAACAAAAACCAATAGGTTCAGGCAAGAGGTCTCAGGTCACGAAATACCCAAAACTTTTCTCGCAAACTCGTGGAGGGCAGGAAACTTAGCCAGGCAGCAGGGCCCGGGTGCAGCTTGGCAGGGCTCCTGCTCCTTGAAGAACTCTTGCAGATCCGCATGCTTTTTGTTTTGGCTTCCCCGCCATCCCCCTTCTTGCCCTATTCTCTCTATTCCCCTTTTCCTTCCCTTTCTGGTAGGGAATTTTCTCTCTCTCCCCTGCCCCTTTAATAGTTATCTCTTCTACTGCTCTGAATATCTCTCTTTTTCTCCTTCAACTCCCAGAAGTCTTCTGCATACCACCACTCCATTCTCTAGGGCAGGCCTCCCCCAGCTGTGGGCAGGGACCTGGTGCCGGAGAAATCCACCATTCACACAACACACTTTTATTGAGCACTTACTGTATGCTAAGTAGAGTTTCTAGTGTTGGACATATATGAATTCGCTTAGTCATCACAGCAACCTTGTGGGACGGACAGTATTAAGCCCATTTGCACAGATGAAGAAACTGAGGCACAGAGCTAGTAGGCTTAGGGATTCTGAAACTAGCCTAATTTTGTTGCAGGAAGGGGGACCCCTTCCAGGGCCCGAGAGTGGGCTCTTAGTCTAACACTCGGAAATAAACTGTCCGAGGAGACACACGTGCTGACTAAGCAAGAGACTTTATTGGGAAGAGGAACCTGGGTGGAGAGCAGGAGGGTAAGGGATCTCAGGAGGACGGCTCTGCCATGTGGCTCGCAGTCTTGGGTTTTATGGTGACCGGGTTAGTTTCCGGGTTGTCTCTGGCCAATCATTCTGATTCAGGGTCCTTTCTGCTGGTGCGGGCATCGCTCAGCCAAGATGGATTCCAGCGAGGAGGATTCTGGGAGGCTGGTAGGCCGTGTGGACTGGCATCTCCTTTAGACCTTTCCCGGATTCCGGTTGTTGGTGGCTTGTTAGTTCTGTGTTGCTTACCAGGACCTCCTATGGTAGAATAACTCATGCAAACTGTTACTGTCTTTGCCTGGCCAGGGCTGGTGTTTTCAGTCAGTGTTTCCCCTAACGATTTCACACATCCAGGGAGTGGCAGGTTTGAACCAAGAAGTCGGGTCCAGCTGGTCCTTGTCTGAAGCACACACTACACATCCCTCTGATGAAAAGCAAAGGAGCTCTCTCCGACTCCACTGCAGAAAGCTGACCTCTCCGATTGGGGCAAGGGAAGCTGAAAGAATTAACTGACCCCTAGGCCAAACTGTGCCTTTTTCCTCTTAGCATTCCTCAGGAAAATTGTGAAAGAGGACAAATCCCAATAAGAGGATAAGAACTGTAAAACCAGATTTTTTGGTAACGCCTCTTAAATCGTGTGTCCTGCACGTAGCCCTAGGACTAGCATTCTGCCATTAAGCAAGACGCCTCCAGCGCCCACACTTCCCTGTAAAGAAGGAAGGGCAAAAACCGCGCAAACCTGACCCCGAAAGGGGGCCCGGTCTTCGAAGCCCCAGCCCCAGGCCGCTTTGGGGCTGGCTCCTGCCTGGGGTCCGGCTGCCGAGAGCTTGACCTGCTCTGGATCACGCTGCAGCCTCCGCATTTGGGAGGAAAAAAACAGCGGCGGGCCCGAGGGCCAGGGCGGGGGCCGGGCCGCGGTGGCGTCTCCGCGGCTCTTATCTGGGCCCCCGCCCGAGCCTCACCGGCTCCCTAGCCCCGCTCCTCCCCTCCCTCTCACTAAATCCCACCGCGAGTCCCGCGCTCTTAGAGGAAGGGGGTGGCTTTGCCCAGCCGCCAGCAGGGGGGATCGGCCCCTTCTCGCTACCATGCACCCGACTCGGGCTCTTCAGAGCACCGCCACGTCCTCTCGCAGGGCGCCGTCACCTCCTCCGCGGGGCTGATCCCCCAGCCCCCCTGGCCTCTCTTCCCCAGCCTTCCCACCCTGAAGGCGGCGGCCCCGGCGCGAAGTGTCGCCGAGCCGTCCCCGCAGAGCCCCTCTCGGGGCGGCGATCCGGTCCCCGCGCCCGAGCCGACAGCGGTCCACGTGGCTCGGAGCTCTATATTCGGCTCGCAGGCAGCCCAGAGCTAGGGGAAAGCCGACCGAGTCCGGGAGGAGGGAGTGACGCGGGGAGAGCGCCGGGCCGCGAGGGGCGGGCGCTGGGCGGAGGAAGGGGAGGGCCACGCGCAGGAGAGGCGCCCGCCCGGCTCCGGCGCGCGCCCCGGCTCCTGGCCGCGGCCGGCCCCTCCCCGGCCCGCCCGCCTCCCCCTCCCGTTACACCCGGGGGAAGGTGTTCCCGAGACCGCTCCCATCCTCACCCCGCCTCCCCGCTTCCCCGGCTCCAGCCTCCGCCGGCGGAGCTCCACTATGCCAGACAGTTTCGACACTTTGCAAAGACAAAGACCAGAGGGAGGAGGAAGAGGAGGACGAAGAGGAAGAGGAGGAGGAGAGGAGAAAGGGACGATGTGAACTGGGAAGGGGGCGAGTGTTCGGGACACCCCCTTTTGATTCTCCTCCGAATTCCCTCATCCCCCGAAGCCCAGGAAACTTTCGCGTGTCTCCGGCCGCGGTGAGTGAGCGCGCGGAGCCGGGGGGTGCGCGGGGGGCTGCATCCACCGGAGTTGGGGCTCCGGCAGTTTCGCTTGTGTTCTCCGAGTGGAGGGGCGATTGTCCGCGCCTGGGGACAGAAGTGGTGGGGAAGGATCCAGGAGGGTGTGACAGGAGGGTGGAAGTGGGTTGAAGACCTCAGGTGCCGGGAGAGGGGAAGGCAGATGTAGGCAGACCCCTTCCTTAGCAGCGGTGTCGCCGGGGTCTTTGGGAGAGGAAGGAGGTCGCAGAAGAGGGTCGGGCTCAGGGGTTTACAGCCGTTTCAAAAGCAGCTGCTGGGTGCTCAACGGGGAGCCTACACCGGGTCTGGGGCAGCGGTCCCCGGGGTGGCCCCAGTGACATTGCACTCGGCGCCGGGCTGGCATCTCCCCGGTGGGGGCCGCCGGAAGGCGGAGTGGCCAGCGGGGTCGCCCTCCGGCGCTTTAGAGCGGAACCAGGGGTGCTGGGGCGCGCGGAGGCCGCCCAGTGATCCGGTCGGGCGGCCGAGGGATGGTATCCGGATCGTGCTTCCAAATCCGCTGCGAGCAGGCGCAGATCGAGGAGGTGGCCATCGCCCCCGGGGACACCGCAGGCCCGCATTGCTCCGGATACGGTGGAGAGGTTGGCACCCGGGACAGGACGGCTGGACGTGGCGTGGTGGGCAGGGTGGGCGAAGGGGAGCGTGGCGGGGGTGGTGCCCGTGGCGACTCGAAACTCTGGGTCCGCCCCAGTCCCGGTAGGCGCCGCAGCTGCTGCGAAATAATCTCACAAAAGTTAGCAACTTGTCTGCGTCTCGGGTGTGTGACCCGTGCGGCGCAGGGGCCGCTCCTGGGGAGAGCGCAGGAGCAGGGAGCGGTGCCACCGGGCAGAGCGCCCTGATGGGGGTACAACCTGATTCAGAATCGGGACAGGGGCGCAACTTCCAGCTCCTCTTTTCACTAAGCGAGAGTGTGTTTGAACTTGACCTTGCGGGAGGAAGCGCGGCTGAACTTGACGTGGGGATTGAGGCTGCTCCCCAGCTGGGCGCCTTCCCTGTATCCCGCGGCCTGGTCTCCTGGGAAGGGTGTTGGGATCATCTGGGCTCTGTTCTTCTCCCGGAGATCTGAGTCTCTCCTCCCTCCCACGCGAGGGTCCCAAACCGCACCTTCCACGCGCGGGGCTTGGTGGGGTCGCTGGGCGAGCGCACACGTGCCCGCTCAGAAGTCTGCGAGTGGTTGGGGGTTGGGCGGGTTCTGCGTGTCCCGCAGAGGGAGACAGCCTTGACCCTGAGGGCAGTGACCTGCTCGCGGCGTCGTCGCTGCATCAGGCATCCGCCGGGCTTTCACGCGCCCACGTCCGGGGACTCCTCGCCTCTTCCGGCTCATCCCCCTCCCGGATCCCACGCCACGCGGATTTGTGCAGAGATAGTTCCCCAAGGAGACAGCGAGCACCCGCTCCCGCTCTGCGGCTGTGTGTGTGCCTGTGTGCGCGTGTGTGCGAGTGTGTGTGTGTGTGTGTGTGTGTGTGTGTGTGTGTGTGGAGGTGGCGGGGGGCGGTACTCGCCAGCGGAGAAAATGAGATCGGCGGGGAACGAGGTTGTACAGCCGTCGCGCCTGGCACACAGTAGGTACGAAGGCTGTCTGAAAAGGCCTCTTCGAGGGAAGGCGCCGGCAGAGGCCGGGACGTCCCTTGCCTCTTTCACCCCACGTTTACTATTCATTTCGCATCCATCTACCCAGCCCAGCGCTTTTGGCTTCTAGACGTACCTTGCGCACCTACTACGTGCTGGGCTCAAAGATGGGCTCTTCTTAGACGCTGGGGCGAAGCCGCCAGGTTTTCTTTCCCGGGAGCTGCGGGAGAGCGTTCCCGACGTTCGGAAAAGGCAAGGTGCACTGCCCCCTGCCGACTACTCTGGAGATTGCCTCTTGGCTCCGAGGCTGGAAGGGGTGCGGCGGCAGGGTGCCTGGGGTTGCTCCCTGCACCTCCGGTTCCTACCCCCAAAACACCATGGCCCGGCCTTTTTCTGAAATCCTGCGGTTAGCTGAAAAGACCGACCCGAGAGTTCACCATAACATGCCCCGATCTGGGGGCGGAGTGGGGGTAAAATGGGGTCATTGCTCTTACCTTACCAATATGTTACCCAAGATAAATATTATATGTAATTGAGTGAGTGTGTGTGTATAAGTAGATATATATATGTATGTTCACATACTACATATGTGTATGTATATATTCGCATGCTTTGATTTCAAGTCTGGGGGAAAGGAATTTAATCGTAAGAAAAATGTATTTTGCTGAATACATGACCGAATAAGTAGGGGGTCCTTTCCCGACCTTTGAACGATCCCACACGCGTGGGAATATGCTGTCCCTGTGTTGTGCTAGGCCTGCATTTGCTGTCTAGGTCTGTGCTGGGGCAAGGCCAGGGCCTGGGCCCCAGCAGAGTCTTACCTTCACTTCCCTCCGGTGGCTGGGGGTTACCACCCCTCTGGAGCACTGGGGTTAGAGAAGAAAACAGGAAGTGTTGCCAGAAGTGATGGCGGAGGAATTTCTTTAAGGGCTGAAGGTTATGCTCCTGCAAGCTCTATCAGCAGACGGAAGCTGGCTCTTAAGCAGCCTCCTGCTGACTTCAGGACTGTTTCCACTTTGGAGGTACAGGCCGGGCGCTCCCCGGCTGGGCTCACCAGCACCTGAAGTCCTGAAGTCGGGGACCTGCCTAGTACTGGTCGTCGGAGCCTTCGGTGCCCCAGCTTTGGGGGGCTGGATCCATCGGTGGGCCGAGTGGTTAAGGGTTCCTCAGAGGTCCTGGGGCCTCGCGGGTGCGTGGGACTCTGTGCCAGGTGGGTGTCCCTCTCCTCTCTCCACCACCAGCCCCAGGAACATCACCTGGAGACAAGCTCTCTGCAGCCCCATAGGAAGGGGTCCCTTAATCTTCTGGTCAGTTAACTCTGTCTGAATCCGTTGCTGACTCAAAGGCATTATATTTGGACAGGGCTTTTGCTTTGAAGGATCTAAACCTTAATCCTCTCCTAGGTCCCCTCCCATACCACAAAAAGCAGCCAAGAAAGCAAAAAATAAAATCGACCAGTTATCTTGTCCGTACATGGCTTCCCAGCGAGTTCTCCGTATGCACCTGCACACACACGCCACAGGCCGGTGGAAGAGCTGGCCTGGTCACAAAGAATTACTCTAGAATAAGGCTTCTATACACTTTGGTCAGTTATGGAACCCTGTGGAACCCCCAGCACTGCCAACCCCCTTGCAGAGCGGAGGATCGTGGCGCTCTCTCCTGCTCAATTTGGTCCCAGGAGCCCAGCCTTGGGCCCCAGCAAGAACCTGCGTTCTAGCCCCAGGGCCAGCGCTCAATTATGTGACCACTTGACACCCAGACTGTTTGAGGCTCTGGGTCTGTGTCACTCTGGGCAATGAGAGGTGTGGAGCTCTGCTGACATCACCTCGGAGCCATTAGAGCCTTTCTTTGTGAAGACAGTGCCCCCCTCCCATGTGCTTTTGCCTCCAGCTCCATCCTCAGAATGCTCCAGGCATCCCTGGCATCACAGACAACCCTAGCCCACCCCATGCCAATTGTGTACCCCCTTTCACTCCTGGAGGCTTGAGAAGCCCACCCTCACTTGGCAAAGTTATTCTCCAGCAATTCTCAGCATTGTGTATGGAGACAGGGCCCAGAAGTTTCAGGCTCTGGGGTGACATCTGTACGGACTCTCCAATGATGCATATTGCAAATAGGAACCACAGGGACCTAGGTGGTTCCCACTGTAAGAGCTGAGATGTTCTTAGAAATCGTTTTGTTCAACTAACTCTTTCATATTATGCAAAAATACTGAGGCCCCGTGGGGAGGTCACAGGGACCTGCAGTGACAGAGCTGATCTAGACCGCTGGCTGGTCTCAAACTTTAAATAGATTAGCTGCCTGGGCTCCCCCTTCCCCAAGCCCACTCATTTCCATGCACTTATGTCTCTTTTTCATTGTTGGAGACAAATATATCCTTGGAGATGAAGCTAAATCCGGTCTCTGTACCCTGACACTGAATTAACTCTCGGAGACAGAGCTTTGGGTGAAGTAGAAAAGAATAGCTTTATTGCTTTGCCAGGCAAAGGGGGTCACAGCGGGCTAATGCCCTCAAAACTATGTGTCCCAACCTGGAGGGGGTAGTGAGAAGTTTTATGGTAATGGTTCAAAGAGGGCGTGATCAGCTGGTGGCCATTCTTCTGACTGGTTGGTGGGGAGGTACGTGGGAGTCAGCATTATCAACCTTCTTGTTCCACCTGGTTGGGCTGTTTCGGTTGAACCAACATTTATTAGGAACTTATTGTGTCCCAGGCACCATGCAAGGTGCTAGAACTATAGAGATGGAAAGACATGTGGTCAGTCCTTGTCCCCTCCATCCCCACCCCACCAGAGGTCACAGTGTCCTGGGGAGGTGCATGGGGACATGAAGAGTTACTCTACAGTGGGGTTTGCACTAGAGCAGAAATATGCACTGGCTGAGGCAGGGTTTCGACAGAGAAGAGAAGGGATTCCTCTACCTGGGGGACCCATGGAGGAGACAACCCACGGGTACCTTGGGGAATTCTTCCAGGCATAAGTCAGACTGCAGGAGAGAAAGAGTATTTTCTTGAATGCATAGAACTGGTATCGAATCAAAGTGGCGTGTGCCCTGTGTGCGCAAGAAAAATAAAGTAAAATAACAGAATGGCCAGAGGTTTCTTGTGCATGGTTCAGCGGAGGGGAGGGAACTGGGGATTTTAGGGGTTTGGTGCTTTGGCCCCCCGGATCCTACGCTGATCTCCGGTTTGCTTCTGTGGGATTCACCGTTGCTACTCAGCCAGAGTGCAGGTCCCTAGACTCGGCGGTCCTCCAAAGGCTCTGGGCTTCAGAGTGATGGCGTGTAAGAATGCCAGTAGCTGTTTTGGCTTTAAAAAACAAAATTCGATGCTTTCTCTCTAATGCTTGTCTTTAGATGAGTATCAGGTTGGAGGAGCTGATTCGGGAGAGTGCAGTGAAATGGCACAGCAGGCAGCGTGGGGGGAAAGCGCCCAGGTTTTCAGGATCACGCCGCCCAGGTCAAGCTGGGTGAGCTCGGGCAAGCCCTGAACCTCCGTTGGCCAGATCTGAGATGCAGGTGGGCGATTATCCCCCCAGGAAGTGGGCCACTACGAGGATGAAGCGAGGTCATGTGTGAGAGGATATTGCCTGTGGGGCTGGGCTCCCAGAGCCTCCTGGGACCCAGTTAACAGTCTGGTTCCAGAGGGTTCTAAGAGGAAGTGCTGCTGGCTGGAGATACTGCCTCGGGACAGAGCATGTGGGAATAGAAGAGGTGACTGGAGGTGGAACGTTTTGGAAAGCTCGTGGAAAAACACTTGAAATCCTAGGCTGCCTTTAATGTTCAATGGTGGGTAAAAAAACCTACCCTGGAAGCAGCAAGGCAGAATGGCTGGGTTGGGGTAGTAGCATTCTTTTCTCATTCCTGCAGGTTGTGTAAGCTTTTAAAGTTTTCTTTTTCCCTCGGGCATGACCCGGAGAGTTCCCAGGAGCGGTGGCACCTGGGTTGAGGGAGAGGGATGCCCTGCGCCCTAAGCCTATCCTGGCTCAGGTGGCGTGGCTGGTCAGCAGGCCGTGTGGCATGTGTCGAAGTTGAAGGCACCTGGAGTGGACTCTGTAGTGGTCAACCCAGGGACAAGTGTTAGAGAGATGGCCCCGGTGTCAGGATATTTCCTCCCGTCAGGGGGACCCCTGGCCCAGGATTCAGAAGAGCTCCACCCTAGTCCTGAGCCTATTCCACCTCCTGCCCATGACCTTGGGGACATCGTTTGTCGATGGAAAAAAAAGGCATAACCTAAAAGTCGAGATTGATAATTATGGTTTTTTTGGTGGACTTCCTGAGGACTTCAAGCCGGGGAGACAGCTTCTCAGATAGCTCTGAGGGACTGCTTCAAGTAGGTCAGGGGGGAAGCAGGATATAGAGGGGTTTTTGCCACAAAGACCAGGTAGTTCGAACATCAAAAGATTACCATTAATGAAAGAAAACCAGACATCTCAAGAGAATGAATTTGGCACTTTTCTGTGTATGGGAAGATGCAAGAGTCTGGGCTCATTGAAATCATTCCTTTGATGTGCATCTCAGCTGTCTAGGGCCAGTATCCTGTTCTTTCCCATCCTGAGTCCCCCTCAGGATGTACCTTTAGGGCTGGCTGCAGGGTCTGAGGGTTTGTTGCCATCCTGAGTTCCCTCAGGGGTGGCTGTGGTGGCTTGATGGCTGCAGCATCCTTTATTTGCTGATATGGCAGGCAGCATTTCTCATTCACACGCTTAAGCTCTTAATCTCCATTTCCTCAACTAGTAGAGGGTAATATAAATCCCCCAAGACAGGATGAGGCTGATGAACAGGCCTTCTTGATTATAAACTAAGTAACATCTACTTCTTATTAAATGTTTAGTGTGTGCCCAGTGCAGTGGCAAGTATTATAAACTTCAGATCATTTTGTGTTCCGGTAGAAAAGATGTACACTCAGATTGAGTGGAGAGTTTAGTAAAGAGTGTTTACAGAGCTGGGAGCAGTATTTAGGGAAATCAGCAAGGGATGTAGCAGTACCTGGGCCCAGTGACCACGCCCCACCATTCCCATCCCCCCCAGAGGAGGCAAAGGGAGGGATGGGCGAGAGGAACCAGGAGAGCACGGCAGTAGGAGCTGATAGAAGCTTGTGGAAGAGCCTCCCCCTGGCAGGGAGGGGGCAGGAGGATACACTCTGCCACTTGGCTCTGTCCTGCCTGCCCCCCACAATCCCTGTGTCACCAAGAGGCGAGCGCTCCCAGCAGCCAGAGACCAAGGGCTTCCTTGTTGGAGCCTCTCAAGGACATGACAGGATGAAGACAGGTCACCTCCGCACTCACAGCCGTTGGCATCTGACCCTGTTTGGACCTCCGTTCGTCTCTTCTGTGTGCTCCCCTGGGATCAGGGCCCTCCCCATTTTGTAGGCTTACCCAAGGTCACATGGTGTTGCCCACACCCGGATCTTCTGCACGCCTGGAATTACCCTCATGGGAAGCAGGTGACTCCTGGGGAAGGAATAAGCCCACACTTCCAGCCGCCTCGAAGCCCCATCACACATCTTCCTCCGCTCACCCTTTGGAGCTCCCACCACCCACCCTTCCCACCTTGAACTGTACAGGTGAGGAAGCTGAAGGTCAGTCAGGTGAGCAGGTCCACATGGGCTTAGGATATGGCCTCTGACCTTGGTGGAGCCACCTCCCTGCATCCTGGCCCCTCAGGGCCTTGCTGTCTCTCCCTCGCCCCCTTCTCCCTCCATCCACTTGGCTGAGTCTGAGAACAGTGGCAGAAAATTCCATAAACTGAGTCTCAGCATCCCCATTAGATCCTAGAGTCAACTTAGGGAACCAAAACTTTATCATCATAACAACACAATACAACACAGCACAACATAACACAACACAGCAGCACATAACAACCACAACTGCCATTTACAGTTCATGCAAAGTAAGCATGGATGAACCGGACCAGAAACAGACTTGGCCAAGAACCAGCTTTAGCATTGTTAGGAAGCCAGAGAGTGCCACGCCCAGGGGAGGCTTAGAGGATCAAGGTGGGGTTCTGCTGGTGAGACTCAGGTAGGCAGATAACAGTGGAACCTCCAGAAAGGGGCTGTCAACCAATAACTCAGACATTTTGCTAGATAATTTCCCTTCTATTTAATTATTTTCCCTGTAAATGATTTTCTCCCAGGGGAGGGAGTCAGCTAGTACATGGAGTTAAAGTCATAGAACAACTGCATGAATAGAGTTTAGGAGAAAGGAAAGAGGAGAGAAGAAATCTGCAGGCAGTCTGGGAACAGAGAAGCTTGCCTGCACATTTCTGGGGGTAAAGTGATGAACTGTCAGTGAGCAAAGAGGTCACTGTGTGTGTTCTGTCCTTGAGTAGGATTTCAAAGACTACAGTTTCACTTGTTGGATTTTCTAGAAAACCCCGAGAGTTCAACCTTGGAGCCTAGCGATAGGTGGTCTCTGGGTTCCCCTGTGCTCAGGGCCTGCCGTCAGCACTTCTACCTCCACTGAGCTAAGATGTACACATTCCCTCCTCAGTTAGAGCTGATCATTTCTTTAATATTAGATCCCTAGTCTTTATAACAGCCCTGTAAATCACTGTTTTGTACTTTTTTCCTAACCCATTTTACTGATGTGGAAACAGGCTCACAGAAGTGAAGCCACTTGCCCAAGGCCACATAGCTAGAAAGAGGCAGAGCCAGAATTCATGATTGTTCCATATCTGCCCGAAGCCCAAGATCTCAGGCAGCATGCTGTGCGATTGCCAGGATCATCCTGTGTCTCTAGATCAGGGGAACCAGGAAGGGGGGCAGCTGCCCCAAGAGGTGCAGCTGTGAAACACATCATACCAGGTATCTGTTCCCAACCGTAGCCCAAGACATGTGCCATCCCACCCGACAGGCATGACAAATGGACCCAAGTTCTGTAACATCCTTTTTGGAAGGAGGTTCTAATTTTTCTCCACATGCTATTTGCCGAGGCCTGGGGCTCCAAGCCTTTTCCCTGATTCACCATTTGGGGCTGGTTGGATGGGTTTATTTAGCCCTCGATAGTCTGGCTGGAGTCTCAGATCTCCGTGTGGATCCCTGCATTGCTGATTGCAAGCACTCATCCTTTGACTTGTCCGCATAAGTTGAATTCAGAGAGCCCCATGGTGCCTGGGGATTGAGGAAGGACTGAGCAGGAAGGCTTGGTATAAAGTTTGTCATCAGGGGATGGAAACCTACCCAGATCCCTAGACAGGTGTCTCTCGGGCAGTCTGCTTCAAGAAAAATGAACAGTAAAAGTTGCTGTTGCAACACTGAAAACTTGCCTTTTAATAACATCTTCACAGTGGAGAGAAGTGTTTGTTGTTCCTGTTACTTGAAAACGCTGTTAATCCTACCACCTGGTGGAGAGTTTGATGAATAAAAACTGTTGCTTGGGAAACATGTTAGTTGCCACCAACAAGAATGTCTTAGTGGGGGGTATTCCTGGGTGTTTCTGAAGCATATCCTTAAATTTTAAACTTCAGTCTTTTGGCAAAAAAGGAAATTAAAACGAAAAGGAGAGATTAGAAGGTAGTGCGGCTGTGCACCACCACCTGAGGGAAATTTCAAATGAAAAACACACCTTTCAGAATGGTTTGAAGAATTGGTTCCAACATAAGGGCCTCTTCTATTTTTCTGTCTGTAACCTATGAAAGGGAACAAACTGAGCTAAGTGAAAATCGTTCGTGAACTACAGGATTATAGAAATTAAACTGATGTCTCTACAATGCCAAACATCCAAACAAGGAGAAAAAATGTACTGGCCCTGGGGACAGTTTGGAATATCAGAATACCCCTGCATCATTGGGAGGGAACCTGCCCCTGGGATGGAGTAAAGGGGTTTTCCCTTTTTCTCTGAACATAAGCTGTAACCGTTATAGGAGAGGTTGGGAGGAAGTTGTGTGTGAGTCGATTAAATGACAGCAAGTTACAAAGGGTGCACATTTAAAGAGCGTGAAATCAGAAGGAATTGTAAAATCCGAGCATTTGCAAAGATCCTTAGCAGCGCCCTTGTTCAACCTTCCTCTCCCAGACTTCAATTATTTATCGACAGAGTCATTCACTGATTCACTCAGTAGAAGTACTGGCTCTGCCACTTCCTTGCTGTGTGACCTTCAGTGTGTTTCGTAACCTCTCTGTGCCTCCATTGCCTCATCTATAAAATATGGATGATAATAGTACCTACCTCCTGGTGGGTACTAAATTAGTTAATACTTGGAAAGTGTTTAGAACAGGGCCCTGCAGCGTGCCTGCTTTAAAGTGCCTGCTGAGTACCTGCTACGATCATCATCATCTTTCGAGTTAGGAAATCCCTTGCTCAGCTTCCCACTGAAGTTTCCTCACTTAAACTCTACAGTGTGGTTATTCCTCCTCTGCTTGAATGCTGCCAGTGATAGCCAGATCTCTGCCCCACACAGTGGCCCTCTGACCTCTGGACACCTCTGTGGATTAGAAAGCTCTTCCTCATACAGAGCTTCCAACCATGAGGACTTCCTGGAGGAGGTGGTAGGGTGGGGGTCTCCGGAGTTGTCTAAATTTAAGGCTGGGAAAGTTGGCTGGCTTAAGGAGCTATGGTGTGGCCCCTGGACACTAGTGGTAGACGAGGTCCACCTGAGACATTGGACATGACATTTTAGCCATTCCCTGCCCTGTATTTCACTGCTAAGACAGCTCAGACGGAGGCCTGACCCGTGTGATTCCTCAGCCCATTAGCAGGTAGAGCCAGGGCGAGAAGCCAGCCCTTCGTTCAAGGCTGCCATGGCCAACTTTCACCGCTGGCTTTTCCGCCTGACTTGGGCAGCTCAGGGTGTCCTAGAGCTTCTGGTGCCCACCTGCACGCCAGAGCAGGGGACACGGCAGCAGGCACGAACCCGGGTGCCAGGACTCCTAGATGACCCCACTGGGCAGGCCCCCTCCTCTAGGGACCCCCATCGTGTCTACACCTCTGCCTCCCAGACCACCCCCTGACCCCCAGTCTCCCTGAGACCTCCCTCTGAGCAAGTCAGGGTTGGCTTTTGTGAATTCTGCCATCTCTCTGCCCTTTTATCCTTCCCGAGTTTCTGCCCAGGAAATACTGGACATTCTGGACTCGTTTAACCTTCTAAACAGGGCTTTTCTGTCCTTCTTGTTAACAGTATTTCGACAGTTGAGAACACTGAGGCTCATGGAAGTGTCCCTCCGGGTGGGGACCGGTCCCCTCCCAGCCACCCCCGCCCTGCCAGTGTCTGACCTCACGCCATCCACGTTCCTCCCCCCCTCCCTTCACATTGTTCTGAGAATCACATAAGAGGCTGAAAGGAATGAAGTCCCTCCTTCACTAAACCCTATTTCGGGGGCTGTAAACAGGACACTTAATGGTGGCACTCGGGTCACATCCACCAGGGACAGAATCCGTGTGATGCCAGCATGTCCTGCAGCCCAGGGTTTTCACGGTCAGCACAGGATTCTTCCCTCCCTTCCTTCTTCCCTCCCTCCCTCCCTGCCTTCCTTCCTTCCCTCCCTCTCACTCTCCCTTCTTTCTTTTTCTTCCTTCCTTCTGTCCCCTCATCCACAAAATCTTGTCCCAAAGTACATAGTTAAGCCTCCTTAATTAGGCCGTGGTTGCCTAGAAGACAAACACATGTGTATTTCACGATTCTTCCCAGTTCTGGCAGACACAGAACAGTGCCCATCAGGAGGCCCCGGGGGAGGCTGCCCAGCCTGTCAGCATCTCCCTCCTCTGAAGGCAAAGTCAGTGTAGCCAACAGGAAGGCGACGAGGGCACCTCTCACCCGGAGGCCAAGGGGGCAGAGAGGTCAGCAAGGACCAGGGGGAGGTCAGGTCCACTGTTTGTTAGGTCTGGGGCAAGTGCCTTCTGTGTCCAAGCCATATCAGTTTCCCCACTAGTGCTCTGGGGCCACCACCACCCATCTTTCCGGCTGAGAGTTGAGATAAATCAAGCAGGAGAGGGTTGGGGAAAGCCCTAGAGAACAGATGGTCTTCAAGCTGGAAGATGGGTGGGAGCTGCTGACAGTAGCAGTGGGGGTGGGAGAGCCAGTGCACGGGGGACCCTGGGGAGCAACCCACAGACGGAGCCGGGGCACCTCCCCAGTTGTGTGGTTGATGGAAGGAGGAAGAGGAGAAAACAAGGCGCCCGCTTGGGGGGTCCTAACCGTCCTGCCTTCTTCCAGTCGTGAGGAGTGATCAAGGTGTCTTTTCCTGCATGCAGAAGGAGATTTAGCCAGACGAGGCACACAGTGATGCTAGAACGTTCTTGAAATTCATATCTAAGTGATGCTGAAGAGTCACCCTGCCCCCACTGTCAATTCCACTGCGCACCACATTTATTTAACCATGGATCGGGTCCTATTTCAGACCCTTTCCTTGCCGTTACTGCTCACAAAATGCCACTGGCCCAAGTTCAGAGGAGGAAGCAAGAATCTGAAAAGCTCATTAACTGGTACAAAGTGATGCAGCTACTGAACAGGGCAAGCTTGCAGAGAGTGCCTGTCTGCTGGTTGACATTTGATCAGATGGCCGTGGGAGACAGTACTGTCCCAGAACAAAAAAAAGAGCAAAAGGTGGGGGAGCGTTTGTCCCCACGGACCTGGACCTGGGGTCTCTGGCCCTCCAGCAGCAAGAAAGGCAAAATATGTGGGTGGACGGCTACCTCCTTCACACCCAGGGAGCTGTGCTTATGGTGTGTATCACTGATGGAATCACGTAACGTACAACAGGGTGTGCAGAGATGCGTGTGGTGGAAATGTGCATCTGTGTGCGATGGCCGGTGTGTGTGTGCGTTTCCGTAGGGGGTGGCATGTGGCCGCTGTCCAATGCTTGCAGAGACCTTGATCAGGTTGAGGATGTGATTATGGAACTGGGGAGAGGGCATTTCCTCTCTTGCAGTGGGGTTTTCCCCGGGCGAGTGACTTACACACAGAGGCGTTAACGTGAACACATTTGTACCCCCAGCACCCAGCAGAGTGTATGCAGAATGTGCGGTGGGCAAATGCTAGTGTCATTTGTGCATCAACAAATATCTCTGAGATCTGTTATGTGCCAGACACTGTTCTAGGCAGACAAAGACCTAGGGAGTTCACATCCTAGCAAACAGTGGGGAAAGGAAGGGATTGGCCGTGAGCAGGAAAAAATAGCAGGATGGGGGAGCCGGCAGGGGGAACCCCAGGGGAGATCACAGTGCAGGTGTGGTGGTCCAGGAAGGTCACTTTGAGGAGATGTTTATGGAACCACGTCCCACTGCTGATAGGAGAGAACAAACGGTGAGGGTGGGGAGAGCAGGGGCTACCGATCAAAGGACAGGCAGGGGACTCATTTACTGTCCTCCAGGGGCTGTGGCCTGCCCCCTGCAGAGCCAGGCCTGTCTTCTCCAGTGCATCCTTTCAGGCCTGAAGAGTCACATGCGTGGGCTCTCTCCCTCAGAACTCAAGCATTTCCTCCCCCAAAATAAATGCTATCAGCTGGGCCACAGACAGACTGCAGGCCAAGGCATTCTGCGTAGATAAGAGCACAGCCTGGCAGTCTTTAGATATGAAAGCGGACAGCAGTGGAAAGCCTGGTGGAATTTCTGTTGCTGATAACCTTTAAGAAAAGAGCGCTCGTTACAGGAATGAGGGTGGTTTTCCTGAAAGAGAGGAGCCATTTCTGAATATCTGAGAGGCTGTCAGGTGGAAAAGGATTAACTTGTTCTGGGCGATTTTGAGGAGGGAATCCAAGTGGAATGAGTGAAATTAACAGATTTCAGTTCACGGAGTGTTTTCCCTCTCATCCCCTCATTCATTCATTCATTCTTCAGCAAACACACCTAGGTGCCCGGCACTGTGCCGACACTGGAGGTGTGACAGAATAAGATAAGGGCTGTGTCTTCAAGATGTTAATAATTTAGTGGGAGAAACAGACGGATTAACATGTCAGTGGTATGTCGAGATGCACTTCCGAGTTCTGTGACGCCTGAAGCTGATACAATTTGGGAGTTCTCTTTAAGAAGAAGAATACAAGGTTAGGAGTTTAAAATGCAAGCACTGGACTAATGGGGAGCCACTGAGGGCCCCTGGTGCTTACCCTTCCTTGGCCTGGCCCAGGCCTCCTCTGGGAGAGGTGGGAGGGCACGAGGGTTTGTTTCCTGCAGGAGGCTGGATGAACACTTGGCAGAAAGGCTGGCAGTGGGAATTCTGGAATTCTGGTGGTAGGGCAGCCTCATCTTCTGGGTCCCCCGAACCCTTGTTCTTGGGCTAAAGACCCTTTTTCTCTTAGCGCTGCTGAGATTTTCTAAGGTGCTTTCCTTAAAGTTCTGCAGGCTGACCTTGTGATCCCACTTCCGGGACAGTGTTCTGTGGAATCGCCTGGCCTTCAGGAGCAT
Source organism: Balaenoptera physalus (assembly GCF_965194825.1). Classification (NCBI taxonomy): domain Eukaryota; kingdom Metazoa; phylum Chordata; class Mammalia; order Artiodactyla; family Balaenopteridae; genus Balaenoptera; species Balaenoptera physalus. The sequence continues at coordinate 77,741,564 of NC_138895.1, read as the reverse complement.
AAGTGCTGGTGGAGTGGCTGTGAGCACTTACGGAGGGCTCACCGGGGCTCATACACTCTCCTGACAGCCCCCAATATTGACACCTTTAACCCTACAGCCACCCTGCATGCCAGCTGCTGACATTCTCCCTGTTTTACTGATGATGGAACCAAGGCACGGAGTGGTTAGGTACCTCACTCACAGATGCACAGCTAGGAAGTGGAGGAGCCGGGCTTTCAAGCTACATAGCCTGCCTCCAGGGCTCCGTGCCCTTGCTACATTGCCTCTCCGGGGTCCTCGCTGCTTAACTCTTTTCTAGCAACACTCTGGAAACATCCGGAGGGGCCAGCATGGGAGAGTGGCTACAGTACATCCGTAGAATGGGCTAATAAGCGTTTGAACCATACAAAGAGTTCTTACCAGCACGCTGAAATGCTTTGATTAGGTGCGAAGGTGGGATACATAAGAAATAACACTGTCAACAGCGTTAGCAGTGCTTGACCCCCCTCTCAGCCTTTGTACCCTCTCCTGGACGGCGGTTATAACGGCTCGTTTCGTTCACGCATCCATTCAGTAGGTTTTAACTGAGACCCTGTTAACGCGCCTGGTACTGGGAACATGGCGGTGACAAACTCAAGCATGGTTTCTGCTCCCCTGTTGATTACTTATTGTCCGGCTTCTGGTTGCACAGTCTGTCTGTGTTTTCTCCCTCTTTGTTGCCCTACGTGTACCTTCCCGAGGCCCTGATTGGCCCCCGGCCCCAGATCCAGCCCCGCCCAACACCTGTTGCCTCATTTGTAAAATGAACCAGGGACCCACAGACCTCCTGGACTTCAGAGTGGCTCTTCACAGTTGTCAGCGGGCATACCTCACACCATTACCATCTTCTAGAAAAGGTCAGGCTCCCGACAGCTGCAGGGAGTGCCCTCCTCCCTGGATGTTCAAAGATCCAGCCTCGGTGGACAGCCGGGCTGGAAGGGAGGAAGCAAGGGCCCTAGATTCCAAAGAAAAAGCTTCAGGACAGCTCTCCGGTTGCCAGCTGTGCGTCCTTAACCTGCTGAGCTTTGTTCTCTTGATAAAGGGGGCGAGTCCCACCCACCAGGGGAGATGGACCCCACGGGGACATGCAAGCTGTAGCAAGTTCAAGGCCCTGGAGTGGGGTCCGCCTGGCAGGCACCGGCGTCTGTCCCTCTCCAGCTCTTGGGCAGGCATTTTGCTTCTCGGGGGCTCAGATTCCCGGTCTGTAAGAAAGGAGGCAATCACAGTACCCCACCTGCGAGGGGTTGTGAGAATTAAATGAGACGATGATTGTAAGAGCTGGGCATGGTGCCTGGCCCATAGCCAGTGCTGGATAAGTTATAGCCGTGTTATTATTACTATTACATTAGAGCTGAGCCGCACTGGTGCGACATGTGTGAGCTGTGAGGGTAGGAGGGAAAGCTGTCCAGCTACAGCAAAGACATCTCTTCCGTGAAAGGACGGACATCCCAGGGGTAGCTGCTGCGAACAGGCCCGGAGGCCTTGACAACACTAGTGTCACAGGAAGAGGGCATCCACCCAACGCATGGAAGTTTACTAAGTCCTTTTAGGAGCCAGACCCACAGACGGAGTCATCCTCAAAAGATTAATTTATATTCTAATCAGGCCCAGCTGATAAGCATTTGGGCATTTACAATAGCCTTTGTTCCTGAAGGGTATCCAATTGTGCCTTTCCAGCTTGCAGTGACCATTTCCCTTACGGCCTCGGGACCTAGTCCAAATTCCATAGCAGGACGGAAAAGGCCACTACCACCGGAGACTCCGCCCAGGTCCCTGGCCTTCTCACTGCTCTCTGGTTCTTGTGGTTCTTATTATGATTGCAAGATGCACCTCGGCAAAGGCCATCAGGGAACTTCGAAAGAAACCCAAGGTTTATTGGCCGGGGCCGCACAGGGAGGTGGAGGTGTGCACAGACCTGGGGTTCTGCATTTACTGGGGCCAAGGTTGGGGGCCTGGTGTTTTGCAGGGTCACTCTTTACTGGCGGATTTAAAACAGAAGAGCGAGAATTAAAGCGTGGGAAGGGAGAAGCAAGGCCCCTCAAAAGGTTAGTTATCTAGGCTACCCAGGGCTTTCTAGAAAGAGGAACTTCACGGGTAAGGCCACCTGGCTCTTTATGTAGTTGTGTAGCTGTGGCAGTATGTTTATTCGAGATGGGTGCCTTTCAAATATCAGATACCTCGGCAATTAAAAGCTTAATGTCAGGCACTTACATTACAATCAAAAAAGCTAACTGCCAAGCATTTACACTACAGATGCATAGATGATGGTGTGGCTATAGATGCAGACTTAGACGCAGATGCATCCTATGTTCTCATCACCCTAAATAACGTTCACCCTTAATGAAGTAACTTTCCCGTCTCCAGGACTTGGGCTCTGCGGTCTGCATCTGCTCTGCTCCTCCACGTAGAACACCCTTCTTTTACTTTCCTACTTCAATCTTCTCTCCTTCAAAACTCAATTCCAGCATTGTCTCTTCCAGGAGTCCTTCCCCGCTCTGCCCTCTACGTGCCCCAAAACAGTGTGTGTGTGTGTGTGTGTGTGTGTGTGTGTGTGTGTGTGTGTGTGTGTGTGTGTGTGTGTGTGTGTGTGTGTGTGTGTGTGTGTGTGTGTGTGTGTGTGTGTGTGTGTGTGTGTGTGTGTGTGTGTGTGTGTGTGTGTGGCTGGCTTTCATCCCACTGACCCAACTGCTTGTGGTGCATGGCCCGTGTGCGTGTCTGTTTTCCCTGTTGGCCGGGGAGCTCCATGGGGAACAGGAATGTGTGATTCATCCTTCGTGGGGACTTACTGAGAAGCCACCTGGGCCGGGTGCATCTCTGCACCTTGAGGGCCAAGAATGGGCATTTGAAAGAGAGCATGGTTTGTCCACTTGTCTCAGCCACAGAGAGCCAGCCCCGGCTGTTGGTTTGGTCAACACGATGTCCAGCTAGCTGACCTCTCTGCTGAGCTGGACACAGGCCTGCGCCTCCTTGGGGATCATTTCTCTCTTCTTCGGCCCCCCTCGGGCCTCACTCAGCCTGCCACACTTCCTCTGCCTCCAACTTTTGGAGAACTGGAGATGGGGGAGCCCACGTCTGGAGGCTCATGGCTCTTTAACGTTGGGACTGGCCACCATCTCTGTGTTGCTCACAGCTCGGCCTGCCTGCTTGCAGAACACCTGCTATTTATAGATCTGCCTGCCTCCGCCTAAGTTAAGCAAGCATGTCCTGCCAGGATAGCCCACTGCCCTTTTGGGTCTGGACCATGAGAAAGAGGAAGAAGGACATGGGAGGGACCCAAAGCCAGCCAGTCTGAAATGCATTTGGCCAGCATGTCCTGTGCACTGCGCAGGGAAGAGAGAGACACGTCACCATGTGGCTCAATGGCCTTCATGTAAACACTTTCTCACAGGCGCTAAAAATATCCTCATTGCTGGGGGATTGGCCATCAGAAAAAGAGAAGGACGGACGGGAAGGCCTTTGGGGGCAGGGGAGATGGATTTCTTCCCTCTGGTGGTTGGATGTATGAAATTGGCTCCCTGTACCAACCACAGGGAGCCACAGCAGGCGGACAGTCGCTTAACTGGGACCTCCTTGAGGGCAGGGGCCACCTCCTTCCCCACTGAGTCCCCGGTACCCCAGCCAAGGAGGTGGCACTCCGTGAGTGTTTCTGGAGTTGTCCTGAACAACTGTCATATCGTGTGGCTGTGTAGTGATCCATCAAGTGGCAGCACCATATGACTCAGCCGCCTCTGTGCCTGCATGTTTCTGTGTGATACGTGTCCGTGTAGATCATCATCATCATCGTTATTGTAAATAACGCTGCACTGAACATCTTCCTGCTTGTAGCGTTTTCCTTCATTTGGACTGTGTCCTTGGGATAAATTCCCAGGAAAGAGGTCCTTGCCACCTATTACCAATTGTGACTTTGTCATGGAACCAAGAGGGGAAGGCAGACGGGGGACAGGAGCTGGAAGAGACTTTCTGCTGGGACTGGGGGAAGAACCAGTGCAAAGGCCAGAGGCAGCAGCAGTGGGATCTTGTGAGGGCGAGCGCATGTGCTCTCAGCTGGGTCCAGCGTCCACCCACCCCCCAATACACGCACACACAGACACTGACACGCACTCACACACATAGGGAGAGGCATGTTGGCTGTCATAGCACCTGTGGAGTCTTCTGGCGTTATGTACATAGCAGTCAGGGATGCTATACATCTTGCAACATGGCCAGTCCTTCCCTGGGCAGGAAGAATAGTCTTCTCCAAATTACCAAGATGCCCTCTTCAAAAACCCCGAGGGAGGACTTCCCTGGCGGTCCAGTGGTTAGGGCTCTGCGCTTCCACTGCAGGGGGCGCAGGTTCAATCCCTGATTGGGGAACTGGGATCACGCCTGTGCGGCACGGCCAAAAAAAAAAAAAAAAAAAAACCCAAGGGAGATTTGGTATCGAGTAGCATAGCAGCAGTTCTTAAACTTTTTTGTTTTCAAGGCCTCTTTACACTCTTAAACATTACTGGTGGTCCCAAGTAGCTTTTGTGTCATATCTTTTAACGTGTATTGTGTTAGTTATTAAAATTGAGAAATTCTTTACATATTTATTACTTTAAAAATAATGATAGGGACTTCCCTGCTGGTGCAGTGGTTAAGAATCTGCCTGCCAGTGCAGGGGACACGGGTTCGAGCCCTGGTCTGGGAAGATCCCACATGCCGCGGAGCAGCTAAGCCCGTGTGCCACAACTACTGAGCCTGCGCTCTAGAGCCCGCGAGCCACAACTACTGAGCCCGCATGCCACAACTACTGAAGCCCGCGCGCCTAGAGCCCGTGCTCCACAACAAGAGAAGCCACTGCAATGAGAAGCCAGCGCACCGCAACGAAGAGTAGCCCCTGCTTGCCACAACTAGAGAAAGCCTGCACACAGCAACAAAGACCCAACGCAGCCAAAAAAAGAAAACACAATAGAGAGGGTTGGTACATGATGAAAAAGGTTCAAATTATCCAGAAGTTGTAATAAATCTAAATACATATAAAAAAACAACAAAAAAAAGATAATAAGTCCATCACATGGTAACATAAGTGTGATGAAAACGAGCTACTTTCCCAAACAAAAAAGAAAATTAGTGAGAAAAGTAGTATTGTCTTACAGATCTCCTCCATGTCTGTCTTAAAGGAAGTCAGCTGGGTCCTCAGTCGGCTGTTGCCTTGGCCTGCGCTGAAATCCCACGCCACTTGCCTCTGGGAAACCCCTGAGACTGAAAAAGCAAATGATGTCTTATTATCACTATGAAAATCGATTTGGTATCATGGACTCCCTGGAAGGGCTTATTGACCCCCTGGGGTCCCTGGAACATAATTTACAAAGCACAAGTAGAAGGTTAAGAATATGGCTTTGCAAGCAGGCTGCTGTGGGAGGAGGGGAGGTCACGTCTCAGGCAGAGCCCATATCCATATCCTAGGCATAGAGTCACGTGTATTCACCCACATCCTGCTAAATAAACTTGGCCATTCTCACACAATGAGTTAATGCAAAATTCCACAAACAATGTGAATATTCATTTACTGGACAGTGGTACCAACATCATTTTTTTAAGATGTCAGTATTGTCCAGTACTGTTACTAAGGCAACAGCTCTAAGCCTTCTAATTTCTCATTATTTTGGGGAAAAACCCACAAAAAGAAGGCAGGTAAACTCAATAATTAACTAGTTTCTAAACAAAATGTTTGCCATTCCAGTGTCAATCTTGTGCTCTGTTCTAATTTAATCATTAATCTCTACCACAGTTTTTCACCCTTTTATTGGTTTGGTGCCCTTGAGCAAAAGCCCAAGAGAGTGAGACTGAAAAAGCTAATGATGTCTTATTATCACTATGAAAATGGTTTTGGTGTCATGGACTCCCTGGAAGGGCTTGTTGACCCCCTGGGGTCCCTCGTACATAATTTACAAAGCACAAGTACAAGGTTAAAAGTATGGCTTTGCAAGCAGGCTGCTGTGGGGTGAGGAGAGGTCACATCTCAGGCTCATCTGCATCCATTTGGGTGACCTTAGGCAAGATATGTAGCTTTTCTGTGCTTCACTTCCATCCTCTATAAAATGGGATAATAGTACTTATTTCTCAGGGTTATTATGAGAATTAAATGAGCTGATAGGTATGACGCTCTTAGAGAACAGTGCCTGGTACTTATTAAATGCTATGTATCCATACATATGGACATACATGCTATATGTGTATGCATATGTGTATATGCATACATATGTTCTATACGTATGCTACATGTATGTATATGTATACATGTCATACTGTATATACACTATATATGTGCATATGTGTATGTATACATATCATACTCTATACATATAGAAGCCAATAAAAAACAATTTTAAGTCTCTACAGCAAAAGTTACCCATTTCACTTCATTTCTAAGAATCTGAATCTTAAACAGAGCCGTATCTTAGGGCAGCATTTCTGTCCCCTCACGCCGGTGGGGCACGGAGGGGACAGTCACATTGTGTTCAGGGTCTGCCTCGTGGAGCACGAACAGCAAGGTGGGACCCGGACGAGAGCTCAGCTGTGGGGCGCGGGGGCCGCGTGTCTGTCCCAGCTCGTGCCCCCTGGAGCCCCCCCCATGAAGGGCTTGGTGACAGCTCCCAACTGTCCTCATTTTCCCTTCCTCCCTTTGCTGGTGAAGTGACTGTCTTCATTTGGCCACCTGATTGAGGACATCCTGCCGCTGGGGCAGAAATCAAAGCAGGAGCCCCCGGTGCCTGGCCCCAGGGGTTCCCCAGAAACCCCAGGCTGCTCCTGACGGCTCACGGGATGCTGTGTCAGCGGCGCGGTGGCTCACACTGGGAGTGTTTTCCTGAAACGCTTTTTGTCTGGCAGCTCTCAGCGTGAGCTTTACAACGGCATATGCGTTCCCTTAGGCTTGGAAAATACACATCGGTTCAAAAAAGAAAACAAAGATAAAAGGTCGGCGTGGATTATCCAGCCACAGCTTTCGAGCACGTGAAGAAGGAATGGGCAGGGCTGGGGTGGGGGGTGGGTCTCTTAATAAAGCACTGGTTCCTTCTCTTCCGCCTGCTTTATTCATTGATTCTACTAACAAATATCGATTGGATGCCCCCTTGTGCCAGGCAGGGTGTAGAAAGCTGAGGCTGCCTCGGTCAACTGACTGACAGCAATCCCTTGTGAAATGTACATCTCGGTGGGGATGACTTCTGATAAATGACCAAGTTAGCAGATAGATTCAGGGATCTGTAGGAAGATGGGAAGTGCTGTGAGAGAGAGCGAGAAGCTAGGAGAGGACTTGGGAGTGCTGCCGGTGGAGGTGATGGGCTGGCCACACTGAGAGCAGAAAGGTGAGCAGAGACCCAGAGGCAGTGAGGACCTGATCCAGGTGGGCAGCTGGGGGGACATCCGTGGCCAAGCCCTAGACTGGGAGGAGTGTGCCTGGTGAATCCGACCGGCAGAGTGAGTGAGGGGCCGGTAGATGGTCAGGGGGGAAAGGGGAGGGCCGATCGTAGGGGCCGCCTTGGCCTTTGGGTGACACTTGTCTCCAAGGGTGACCCTGTGTGTCTGGATGGACTTCAGTGACTTCCTGTGGCTAATTCCCTATGCTCTTCCAATTATTCAGGTTCCCCTCCTCTGGGAAACCAGCCCCGAACCCCTGCCTGGGCCTGGAGCCCCTCCTCCGGGCTCCCGTGACAGCCCACGTTGGCCCCTAGCCTCGCGTCCCCAACCTCAGACGGAAATTAATCTGCCTGCCGGGTTAAGACCCATTAGCTGGGTCTTTCAATTTTCTATCTGCCAAGTGGGCGGCAGCGGGTCCTGGGTTTCATGACCTCTAACCCTTGTTCAGGAGCACCACCCCCAACCTGTAAGAGACCCGAGGGCCTTTCTCAAATTCCAGCTCTCCTGTAGGACCCTTTTCATCTTGTCCCCAAGCGGACTGACCTCTGTCCTTCATCAGAACCCGCTCAAATTCTCTCGTGCCCCTCCCAGGCACTCAGCACGTTCTGCCTGGCATCTGCCGGTCACATTCCCCCACTAGATGCTAAATTCCACAAGGCAAGGAATGGCAGCCTGAACTCTGTGTGTGTCGTCTTCGCTGCGGCTGGAGAGAGCTGGAGACGAGTACCCACCGCTACAGGGTTTGCCCCCGAAGCCTTCAACGCCGGGCTGTGCGGTGCATTTGCGCACCCTTACCGCGCATGCGCCCATCTACCAGCTCAGTACCTACAGTGCCCATGCGTCCTTGCAAGGCCATCCCTCTGCCAGGAGTGCCCTTGCCCTATTTCTCCACCCAGCAGGTTACCTGCCGGCCATTACTAACTCAACGAAAGGGCCACCTCCTCGGGAAACTGTCCCCGTTGACCCCTCCCCTTTAGCGCCGGCCCCTCCCCATCTTCGTGGCTGTTTTCATCTCCCCACAACGGACGAAGAGGCTCTGATGTGCCAGAAGGATTCACGTGGCCCTGCCGTCAGAGCCCTTGCGGTCTAGAACAGGGGCAGTGAACTCTTTCTGTAAACGGCCGGAGATAGTAAATATTTGCGTTTTTGTGGGCCAGATCGTCTGTGTTGTGTCTGCTCAGATCTCCCATGGCAGCGCAAAAGCAGCCACAGGCAATACATAAATGAACAGGCGTCGTTGTGTTCCAAGAAAAGTGCATTTGCCCAAACAGGCGGCCGGCCAGATTGGGCCCACGGGTGGTCATTCGCTGAATCCTGGTCTTAGCCTTGGCTGTAGAGGAAAACAGCTTGAGTAGCACACGTATGCATTGTTTGCTAATGCCTTGCGTCCCCCTCGCTGGGCAGGGGCTCTCTCCCTGAGCAGAGAGTGTTTGCACTCAGCATCGCACCCTCAGGGACTGGCACGTGCCTGACACAGGGCTGGCCGCCGGGACGTGGGACCAGTCAGTGAGTGAGGGAATGTCATTCCTGCAGGTCCTGAGCCTAGCAATCCGGGCTGGACCCTGCCTCTTCCCTGCCAGCACCAAAAGCTGCGGAGGGGCTGGCCGTGGGCTCTGGGGCCCCTGGGCAGGAAAGCAAATCCCCTCCTCCAGGTGCACCGTTTCTGCACTGATTTTAATGGGGTGAGGATGGGTGCCATCTGCTCGAGGTGGCCCTGGGAGGATTCAGCTCAGCCCTCCAGACTCCCGACATCCTAGGAATGCCTCCTTCCTGGCCATAGCCCACAGACTTCTAAGCCACCCGGCCTTAACCACAGAGCTGAGAGCGGGCTGGGGGCACCTGGAACTTGCTGTCTGCTGTTAGTCCCTGAAAAGGAGGCATTGAGGTGCGAGACCCATCTGGAGGCAAGCTGTTCCCTTCCTGCATTGGGATGGTCCCTGGCTCTGCGTGGCCTTGGCTTGAGTCCCGACATGCACTTAGGCAGCGCCTTGTGTGCTCCAAGTACGATTCACACACGTTATTTAATTGTCATAACCGCCTGTGCTGGGGATGTTATGATCCTGATGTGTCACAGAGGTTACACCACATGGGGGCGAAGCTGGGATTTGAACCCAGCAATCTGCCACAGAGCCTTAGCTCATAACCTCCATGCCAAGCTGACAGGCAGTAGGAAAGACAGAGAGCTTGAGGGAACCAGAGTGGATCAGACTCACCCACCACCCCGACCCCCTTTCTCCAGCTGGGACACCGTTGCACAGAGAACTGAAGTAATCTGCCCAAGATCACACAGCATTGGTAGTAGAGGCAAGATTTGAAGCAGGGTTTCGGTTTCCAATCCAGTGTTTTTTATCCACAAGCCCAAACCCCTCCTTTGGCCTGGGACCTGCAGAAAAACAGAGGCGAGCTCTCTCCTCCCACTCAGAGTAATATAGCCTCCCACCTTACCCTTTGTTAAAAAGCAGCCCCTTCTCCAGGAGGTGGCAATACGGACGCACACCTTCGTTAACATGGATGGGTTTCTGGGCCCGGAATCAGCCAGATCTGGGCTCAAGAATCAGTACTGTGATGGGCTGGGGCAAATCTCTGACCCTCTCTGGTTTCTCATCTGGCAGCTGGGGCTACAGGCCCCACTTGGCTGAGTTGTTCTGAGAACCAAGTACACTGATGTATCTGAGTGTCCAGCCATCACAGAGCCCTCAGCCTGCAGCAAGTATGGCCTCCGGTCCCCCCTTCCTCATTCGCTCCCTGCAGCTCCCTCGCCCCCTCTGCACCAGGGAACTGCAAGCACCCCTCCCATTGCACTCAGCTGCAGAACTTCGTCCCATGATTCCTCTTGTGAGTGGACGCCCTGACCTCATCTTGGGCAGTATTGCAAATCCAGGAAACCACGCTGGGCTATTTCTACCCCATGGGCCGTGGCAGCTCACTTTTTTGTTTTTGCCCTGTAGTTGCAGGGTTTTACAGTGGTTTCTCTGTTGCCCGAAAGTCCCAGTATTCTCTCTGTTTCTCTCTGACATGTAATTGTATCTCAGGGACCCGCAGCAATTAGGCCCCTGGCCCCTCGGTGGATGCCTTTTTTCTATGGAGACAGATGTCTGGATGAAAAGAAAGATATTAGCTGGTTGAAGCAAACGGTGATTAGACAACCCTTTATTGAAGACTCTGCATGGATTTGCTGGCTCTGAATGCTTGGGGAGCCTTGAAGTCTTCATCAACTCTTTCTAGCTTCCTTCCTCTTGATCTAGAACAATCTGTAGGAACCCAGACCCTGGATGCTGGCTGGGAAATGAGTGATGGAAGAGGGAACGGCAGAAGGTGAGAGTCTCTGGTGCCCAGTGCTGGGGAGTTGTCAGGTCTGCAAAGGTGGGAGAATCTTCAGCTTCGGAGCTTGTCAAAATGCAGGCTGCCTAGGGTCCAGGCCTGCCTTCCAATGCAAGGCTACCTTTGGGAGAACTAAAGGAAGTGGCAGGGTCCACTTAACCTGCAAAACGGTGATGTCAGCTGGAGGCGGCAGTGTTGCCTGGTGGTTAAAGCTCTGTCCTGGGAACACTGCCTGGGTTTGTGTCCTGGTTCTACCACTTACAGGCTGGGTGACCTTGGACAAGTTCTTAACCTCTCTGTGTTTCAGATTTTCATCTGAAAATTAAGGGTGATAATAACTTGCTCAACCTTCATTAAAAACAGATATATATATTTTTTACCGGTCATAAATATTACCCTGGAAGAGCACTGACCCCAGTGCAGACCTTAGGGAATTCCTGGGAATCCCATGAGAGTTGACTGTGCATTTGACACGGAGCGGGAAACATGGCTGGTCTCCGTCTATGGCATGACTCTTCTCAGTCTTTACATAAACTCCCCATCCATCCTTGCAGGGCCCCGTTGAGGTAGGTGCTAGTTTTAACATCACAATTCTTGCTTTACAGAGAAAGGAGAAAAAGGCACAGAGAGGTTAAGAGACTTGCCCAGGGGTGCCCAGCAAAGATTTGGCAGAGCCAGATTCAGACTCAGGCCACTTGGCCCCAGAGTCTGTGTGCTTAACCGCTAGGCCTTCCTGCCTCTCAGCGTGGAGGGAGCAACAGCTGCGCACAGGCGTGTGACATGCGCCGTGACAGAGGCGCGCACAGGGGCAGGGCGGGCCTGTCTGTCCTTTGGCTTATGTGGGCCTGGACCTCTCAGTCTCTGCCCCTGTGGTGTTCGGAGGACTGAGCAACACCCCCAGGAAGGGCTGCGCCCCACTCCCCCCCCCAGGAGGCCGGGCAGCACCCCTCTGGTCTGGTCCGGAGGCGGGAGGCCCGTGGAGGAGGTGGGGAGAGACTGAGCAGGGTGAGGGCGGGGCACAGACCCATCTGTTTGGAATTAGGCACGAATTGAGCACAGTTGGCCAGGAAGCAGCCGCATGAAGCCAAAAAGCAGAGTTTGGAAATGCTCCGCAAATGTCTCAGCAGAGCTGACCCTCCTCTTGTGATTCTGTCCCGGTCTCTTTACTCCATTGCTCGTTTGCCCAGCACGTTCTCCACGCTGGTCTGTGGATGGAGCTGGGGAGGCCCTTCCCTCGGCCTGGGAGGGTGGAAGGAGGAGGGCAGTGCGCTGGGGCACACCAGGAGGCCGGAGAGGGACCTAACTCCAGGAAGGACAAAAGTGACAAACAACAACAATAATAATATTGATTATGTGCTTACAGGGTACCAGCGGCTTAGCATTTGACCCCTAGGGTCAGTATTAGGTTTGCCTCCCATTCATGGATGGAACCTGGGCTCCTAGGGGTTAACTAGCAAGACTCCCACAGAGGCTGAGCGACTCTGCTGGGATTTGAACCCAGGCTTCCAGATGCCATTGCTGGGCTCCTGGGCCAGCTGTGGTGTGGGGTAAAGTCCTCCGGGGGTCAGAGCAGAAGCCTGAGTCCCATGCCTTGCTTTGTCTCTTACCAGCTGTGTGCCCTCGGGCAAGTCGGTTGACCTCTCTGAGCCTCAGACCTTCTGCTGTGGCATATAATACATGACACTGTAATACATTCCCACAAGGATAGTGCAAGGAGCTTCGCGCATATTGAGCCAGGGATGGTGCTTTGAAAGGCAAGGAAGGACCTCTCTGCGCTCCTGGGTGAAAGTGACGCAGTCCCCACAGGCTTTTAGCTGGGGTTGGAGGGGGGAATGGGGGCTGGGTGGGGCCCTAGGGAGCCTCAGAATCCAGGGACAGTGTTCCCAAGCCCTCTTTCCTGGGAGCCAGGTCCACCCTGGCTGGGTCTGCATTCTGACACAGCCTTGCTGACATCCTATATTGCTTTCTATTTTTCCTTCTCTTCTTTGCATCTGAGCTTCTGGAAATGAAATCCCAAATCCTAGGAGGCTTTCTCATTAAATACAGCCTTGGGAGATTGCTAGGTCAAGGTCCTGGAGCCGAGCGTTGGGTGGCTGGAGAACGTTTTGAAGGTGCCACCATTTTTTAGGGTTGGGGAGTGTTGGTAGTTTTATTTCACGGTCATAAAAGTAGCTGTGATCACTGAAGAAAATCCTGAAAAGAGAGAAAAGTGTGAAGATAAAAAAATCCTACAGAACCACTTCTCCCAGAAAGTACCTATCTTAGCATTTTAGAGAATTTCCTTTCAGTGTATGTTTTTCGGTTCCTCTATTGTTAAAACTGTCATTCTGATTCTGATATTGTTTCCTTTGTCTTTTAACAATTTAACAGTATAGCAGATGTTTTCTCCTGTTTAAATTCTTCATGAGCATTATTAAAGATGCAGATTTTTCCATGGTATAACAGATATTCGCTCGTACCATGATGCATTTAGTAATTTCCTTACGGTGGAGCGTGTTAGAGCTCTTTGGCATTTTGCTATTAAAAATAACATGATGATGGATAAAGAAGATGTGGTGTGTATATATATATATACAATGGGATATTACTCGGCCATAACAAAAGAATGAAATCTTGCCATTTACAATAATGTGGGTGGACCTAGAGGGTATTATTTAAGTGAAATGAGTCAGACAGAGAAAGACAAATACTGTATGATTTCACTTATATGTGGAATCTAAAAAACAAAACAAACAAACAAATATAGCAAAACAGAAACAGAGTTATAGATACAGAGACTGAACAGGTGGTTGCCAGAGGAGAAGGAGGGGAAGGGAGGAAAGAAATAGGTGAGGGAGAGTAAGAGGTACAAACTTCCAGCTGCAAAATAAATGAGTCACAGGTATGAAATATACAGTGTGGGGAATACAGTCAGTAACGATATAATATCTTTGCATGGTGACATATCATAACTAGACTTATCGTGGTGATCATTTTGAAATATATGGGAAAAAAATCGCTAGGTTGTGCACCAGGAACTAGCACAGTGCCGTAGGTCAATTACACTTCAAAAATAATAAAACATACAAACAAACCCATAAAAAAGAGATGAGATTTGTGGTTACCAGAGGGGAAGGTGAGGGAGGGAGAATTGGATGTAGGTGGGCAAAAGGTACAAACTTCCGGTTATAAGATAAGTAAGTACTAGGGATGTAACGTACAACACGGTAAATATAATTAACACTGCTGTATGTTATATATAAAAATTGTTGAGACTAAATCCTGAGTTCTCATCACAAAAGCTTTTCTGTTTCTTTAATTTTGTATCTGCATGAGAGGATGTTCACTAAACTTATCATCATTTCATGATGGATGCAAGTCAAACCATGGCTGTGCACCTTACACTTACACAGTGCTGCATGTCAATTCCATCTCAGTAAGACTGGAAGAAAAAAACATGATGATAAACCTCTTTGGGCACAAAACTCTGTCCACACGTTGAGCCATTTCCGGGAATAGATCCCTAGAAGGGGACTCCAGGGTGGAAGCTGAGTACTTGTTGAGGCTTTTGATGCCGAACATGAATGTCCTCTTGTTGGAGACTGTGGTGAACACAGCTGGCAGGGGCAGTGCCTCTGCTGCAGGGGGCTCATGCTTCTGCTGAAAAAGGATCTGAAACCATGTGTTCCTGACTCAAAGGAAAGGTACCAGACGGACCAGACTCAGTGTCTCTTCTCGATGACTTCGAAGCAGCTCGAGTCCTCAGGAGCTAAATGAAGTTTCACCTGAAGCTGGTACGACTCGGAGCCCTAGGAGAGCAGACGTGGCAGGACGCAGAAGCTTTGGTGCTGCTGGCGTAGGGGGCTGCCTCTAGCGAGACGGGGTTCGCTGCAGAGTATCCACAAAACCGTCCAGCTGCGTGTGCCCACTCCCACTCCCTGCACTCTCTGCCTGTGCCCCGTCCTTTATTCTCCATCACTGGTCTCTGGACATCTGACCTGTTATGCATTTACTTCTTTGTCGATTCTCTCTTGCGCTTAGAACTTAAGCTCCCTCCATCTATTTTGTTCCCTCCTGACACATGACCTGACATTTAACAGGTGTTCAGTAAATATGTATTGAACGAATGAGTGGATGAATGAATGAATGGGGGAAAATGTAAAGATCAGATCAAAGGTCCCCAGAACATGATTGTCAGAGATAACAGGACCTGAGCACATTGATTTATTGAATTGAGTATGCCTGGCATGTAATCCCGGACACTTCCCGGGTTACCCCACAAGGTGACTCTGTTCTCAGCGCATGTATTTCCCACCTCCTGCCTCCTTGGCCTTACAACAGAAACATTTCCGCATGTTTTTAAAAATTCTTTGTGAACCAGAATTTATCTTCCTTTAACATACATAAGAACATCCCAAAATTTGCTTGATAGATTCCTTAACACTTTGGATAGGTGGGAGTGGAATTGCTGGCACATAGAGGATGCCTATGGTAACTTGCCCCCGTACTGCCAGGTGGTGTCCTAGGACGGCTGCCGAGTCCACCTTCCCATCAGCAGGGCACGAGTTCCCACGTCTGCGGCCACCCGCCGACAGTTGGCATCGCAGTGCCTGATGATTTTTGCCAAGCTAATAGGTGTCAAGCGATGTCTCATCCTGTTTTTATTGGCATTTCTCTGATTACTAATGAGGCCCCAGACCTCTGCACCGGCCCAGCCCTCAGCCTGGCCCTTCGTCCACCTCGGGCTTACTCTGTCTCCTGCGTGTCCTTCAGGATTCAGGACAGACTTTCGTCCCCTCGGCGGGCTCTGCTCGCCAGTCTCTTCTTTCTGCTCCCCAGGCTGCCCTTCAGAATAACAGACTAAGGTTGTGTTTACAAACCCAGTTCTGGAGTCTCAAATCGCTGGGATCAAAGCCTGCTCCAACACCTATAGGCTGTGCAACCTTGACCAAGGGCCTTAACCTCTCTGAGCCTCAGACTCCTCACCTGCAAACGAGAGGTTAAGGATACCACCTCCTGAATAAATACTTGAAATTCATCACTTTGTCACTGCTTTAGTACATATGAGTGATATCTATACTACTGGGTTACTTAGGTCTGTTTTACTGTCTGTGTAAGCGCTATATAACATTGTCTACTGTATATCTCTTCCCAATTCCCTGTAGCTTGAAATCGGCCATAATGGGAATATTTTCATATGGAAACTGACAAACCTACGCGAATCATAGTTTGATTTTTGTTTTGTTGATTGTCTAGGCTTCAGAACGTGATGGAGAAAATGTTAATGTGTGGTGCATGTTGTAGTTATATTGTGAATAAAACAAAAAGTTGAGGAAATACAAAAAGAATAGCACCTCCTGGGAGAGTTTTCTTGAGAGTAGCTGAGATTATTTATGCGGAGTGTTTGACAAATAGTACGGCCGAGTTCCTGGTAGCTGTTGGGTGTGAAAGCCTGTGTCATCCTGCATCCCCATTGTCTGTTTGCCAGACTGGCCTCCACAGCCTGGGAGGACTCGCAGTTGAGGCTGCATTTGCTGCTTTTTTATATTTTCAGCTCCTGACGGTGCCGGGCAAATAGTAAGACCTGGAATGAATCTTGTCAGCCTCTCTGGAGGAGATTTAAGCATCAGATGGTGGGTCTAGATGCTTTTTTAAAGTCCCTTCCAACCCTGAAATTCTGTGATCAGGAAATTACCCAGGAAACAGTTCTCCTTGTGGGGTCCTTCCTAAGGTTTCTAAACGGGGCTTTATTACACACTGCAGGTAATGATAGGAGGCTGCAGTGGCCGCAGGGAGCTCCACATGGCCTGATGGCTGGTAGGTGCGTTCCGGAGGCTATCATCTTTCCGCTGACCAGGGGATCGGAATCCTGGCAGGGGCAGGGCCTCTCCCTTCAGCCAGGCAGTGGGAGGAAGCCCTGGAGGTCTCAGCCTCAAGCTGGGCGGCCCTCCACTCTCTACCCCAGGGGATGGCAGGGTAGCGCTAGTGTGTATGAATAATAGCAGGAAAGTCACAGAAAACAGGAGCAGCAGAGACCTTTAGGACCTCCAGGCCAGGAGTCATAGTCCCCTCGGTTTATAGGGACCAGGTGGGTGATATGAACAGATAAAGAGACCTAGTAAGACAATAGAGAAGAGTGGGGCCTGCAGCAAACTGGAAAATCGACCAGGTTCTGACCAAAGGAGACGGCTGCTGCTCAGCCGTGGGGATTGGGGAATGTGAGCCCAGGGTTCCTGGATCTTCCCCTTCTTTTTTTAAAAAAAAAATTATTTATTTATTTATTTATTTATTTATTTATTTATTTATTTATTTATGGCTGTGTTGGGTCTTCGTTTCTGTGCGAGGGCTTTCTCCAGTTGCGGCAAGTGGGGGCCACTCTTCATCGCGGTGCGCGGGCCTCTCACTATCGCGGCCTCTCTTGTTGCGAAGCACAGGCTCCAGACGCGCAGGCTCAGCAATTGTGGCTCACGGGCCCAGCCGCTCCGCGGCACGTGGGATCTTCCCAGACCAGGGCTCGAACCCGTGTCCCCTGCATTGGCAGGCGGACTCTGAACCACTGCGCCACCAGGGAAGCCTTCCCCTTCTTTATCAAAAGAAGCTTGAGGTCCAGATTTTTATGTAAAGCTTTCTGATTTTTGAAAATTATAGCTAATTCAAAGTTTTGTCAATGGCTGTATGGCACAGACAGAATCGGTTTGTAAAGCAGCAGTTGCCATATCTTCTGATTTAGTACAACATTTGACTGATTGGGAAACTGAGGTTCAGAATTTGGGAAGTTGCCAGAGGTTCCTGGGGAAGTAGTGACCCTGAGGGATATAAAGCATAGTCCAACATCCCAGTGGGCTCCTAACCCCACCTTTTTCCAAGGCAGGAACTGAAGCCCAGGGAAGGAAAGGGACCAGCTCGAAGTCACAAAGCTGGTAATGGCAGAGTCTGGGGTAGGGCCGGGCTTCTGGGCCCTCCTCCATGGGATTGTCCAGCGACCGTGTTGCCAAAAACAACCCTGGAATGGTTTCGGTAAAAGCCTGACCACGAGTGTGGCACAGGGCAAATTCTGACTTGTCATTTGGCAGGAAACGGTTGGCACGCAGTGGGGCAGGAATGCCAGGGCGCTCCTGCTGGCAGGAGAGCTGTTTGTGCACTTGCTGAACTAACACTTTCAGCTGTGAGGGTGCAGAGATCAGCTCTGGCCTCTTTGTAAAGGGTCTCTTCGACTGAATGCCTGGAGTCTGATTGCCCTTGAACTGGCATCCTTAGAGTCTGCCTGTGAAGTCTCAGGCGGAGTGGGGGGATGTCTCATCTCATTTGTGGTCAGACACATGGCTTAGGGAAATGAACCTGAGCTTGGAGTTGAGAGTGAATAGCCGTCCAGTTCATGATGTCCCAGCTCTGACACTGGGCTGCCCGTGTTCATCACTGTGGCCCTGCCGCTATCACAGAGCTATTATGAGAGTGTAATCAAGTGGATGGATCTAAATTGCCAACGAAAAGGCTAGAGAAACGTGAACTACTTTTGCCCTTCTATTCCTTCTCCCCAAAGGGTGGCGTTTGAGCTGGGAAAGGAAGGAGGAGGAGGAGTCAGTACGGTCAGCAAGTGCAAAGGCCCTGAGGCAGAATGAACCTGGAGCGTTCAAGCACAGATATGAGGTTAGCAGGATGGGAACAGAGAGGGCAGGGGAGCACATGTGAGGGTGAAGCAGAGAGAGGTGGCCGAGGACTCCAGGAGTGGGTGTGGGTCTCTGGAGGGAGGGCGAGCTGCCTGGCCTTTCATGATAGGTGCTCTCCCCCAAGATGGTGGCAAGGAGCTCACCCTCTGAGGCAGGCCCTTCTAGCGAGGCCAGGACTGTGGGTGGGGGAACGAGAGGTCCAGAAAATGAAGAGGACGGTGGGGAGGAGGAGGCTGGATCACCCCAAGAAACATCAAGGAAGGGGGAGGGTAGGTCGTCCAGGCTGTGAGGTGTGAGTAGGGTTGGCTGGACAGTGAGGGGGGATGGATTTTGCCAGTAGGGCTTCGGATTGGCGGAGGGGCCAGTGTGGAAATGAGCAGCGTGGCCTCCCTCTCTCTGTGAAACTGTGGGCGAGCCGCAGGATTGAAGAGAAGGACCTGAGCCCTGGACTAGAAAGACAGGGTCTTAGCAGGCAAACCCATGTGATGTCTGGACCTCACGTCTCCACCTAGTGCCCCAGGAATTCAGAACCTTGCCCACCCCCCCCAATTCCTTCCAGCCTCGCTCATGTGCTCAGAGGTCAGGGCCCCAGGAGCGAATCTCACTGCCCAAGAATGCAGACGTCTGAGGAGTCTCCAGGGACCCCTGTGCTCATGTTGTGGTATTTACCATCCCATGGAGGGCACGCGGAGGAGGAGAGGGACTCACCAGAAGGACACGGGGCAGCAGTGAGCGACCAGGTGGCTCTTACTCCTCCTGATCCCGCCCATTCATTCCTCTCCCACAGCACGGAGGGCGCATCCACTCTGTGCATCAAGCTCCCAGGGTGATGCTGGGCCAGTGCGTGCAGCGCGGGTCCACTCTGAGCGTGGCTGTGAGCCCGAAACCACAGTGAGTCAACTGTGGGTTGCCTGGGAGTGTGCTGTGCAGGGCAGGAGGGGTCGTGCACAGAGGGAACTAGGGGTCAGGGGTCGGCATCCTTGAGATTCTGATGGGCATCCTTGAGATTCTGATATGTAAGAAATGACGTCTCTTTGCTGTTTGAATGACTTTGGTTAGTAGTGAAGTTGAAATGTTCTTGATAGTTGATGGTTCACCTGCCTTCCTTTTGTGTTGATTTGCCTTTTATGTCCTTTCCCCTTTAAAAAAAAAAAAAATTAGTTCAAGGCATTTGGTCCCATAGGTCAGGGATCAAAAAAAAAAAAAAAAAAAAAAGCTATCTTTTTATATAAAGGGACAGGTAGTAAACATTTTAGGCTTTGAGAGCCATACAGTCTCTGTTACAACTACTCAACTCTCTGCCCTTGGAGCACAAAAGCAGCCACCGACAATACGGAAATGAATGCGCACAATGGTGTTCCAATAAAACTTTATTTATAAAAGTAGGTGGCCGGGCTGCAGGCTGTAGTTTACCAACGCTTGCCTTAGAGAAGTTTACATTTCTTGTGTGTTCAGCCTTTTCCTTGATGTAAATATGGAGTTTCACACTAAGCATGGACCTTCTCCATTCCAAGATAAAATGCAAAAACAAAACAAACAAACAAAAAAACCAAGAAAAAAGTATTCAAAAGTGGTATAAACGGGTGGTTCTGGGTGAGGCATCCTGGACGTGCTGGCATCGACCTGCATCTTGGTCAGTCTTAGGTCCCCAGTAGGAGAAGTGGGCGGGGCACTGATGCAGGCAGAGGCAACGCCAGAGCCTGGGGGCCTGGTGGGACCTCCGAGCAGGGGTGGCTGAAGTGGGGACAAGGCTGTCCTCGTTCTGTGCTTCTCCCTGACCTTGAAAGCTGTGTTCTCAGGGGTTACTGGGCCCGTCATGTCCTGAGAGACCTGTCCAGTCCACCAGCCAGTCCTTGGCAATAGGACCCCAAGTGAGGACCCCCTACTTCCACAGAAGCCACCAGTCCCTTCCCCCCAGTCTGGACCCTTCCATGGACTGGGTTGTCAGCCTGATCTTAAAGAATCACGTGCGACTTTTATACCAAGTGAAAGGAGCCTCCTCCACCCTTTTCTTCTGGTCCTATTTCGAAGATGTCCTCATACCCAGTGCTGTGCCTAAGATACAGATTTCCTGTTAAGAATCTTAATTATTCATTTGAAAACCCAAACTGGTTTGGCAAAGGGCAAATAGGGAGATGCATTTGGTTCTCTGAATTTGAAGAGGCCAATGGCTTTGTCTTCCTTTCCTTCCAGCTCACTTCCCACCCACCCCTGACTTGGTTAGCCTCGGGACACACTGCAGAAATGAGGCTTGGGACCTGGACTGTCCCTGAGTTGACTCATATCTGGCCTGTGACCTGGGAAAAGCCCTTCTCCTTCTGCAACCTGATGGACTTTCCTTAAGAATGGAAATGATATGTCACTGTCAAGGTCTGTAGCTAAGAGGAGGGGAGATACCTTAGGATAGTTTGTCACTGTTGGCGTCAGCTCTGGAGCCCCGCAATCTGGATTCTGGTACTGACTCTACCATCTACTCACTGTGTGACCTTGGATGAGTGACTTCACCTCTCTGTGCTAGCCTAAATATGGGGTGACAATAAGGTACCTAATACTAGGCTGTTTGGAAGATTGAATGGCTCTATCCACATAAAGTGTTTGAAACAGTGCACATCCAAGTAGTTAGTGAATGTTCTATTGTATGTAAAGTGCCGGGCAGATAGTAGGTGCTCATTAAAGACAGTCACCCTTCTGTGTTATTAGACGCTCCAGAACAATTCCAAATGTTAATCTTGCACAGGGACTGCAGATTTCATGCGTATCTACTTCCCCACACACTGTTAATGAACGTTCCAAGCCCAGATAACCTTGCTTTTCCATCCTTAGCAAGCTTCGGCTTGATGAGAATTTTCAAAATGTGTCTGTCGATCTTTTAAAACCCCTGAGATGAGTATTTACTGCCAAAATGTACAAGTATATCAAAAGGATTTAATTCAGGCGTCAGATAATAAGGCTGGAGATGTAAAGAGGGAAATGACAAGGTTTTCCTTTCTTTGCCCTCTATCTGCTGTGGCAACAAGCACTTCCGTTTATCACTTAAAATCCTGTTTGAAAAGGTCAGCGGTTATTTGCGTGAATCACACAGTGTGAGGGCTCAGGAAGGATGCACTGGAGACAGGCGTGCTCGGATTTCTACTCCGTGCCCTGTCCTTTCCCCATGGTGGACTTTGCCCCGTGTCCCCACGCTGCTCCCAGCTGAGGTGGGCGCCCTGAGCAGAGGAGGACCTGAGTCCAGTCACGTGACTCTGTCAGTGATGAAGACCGGTCGCCTGTCCTCAGCGTGTGCCCAGCATGTGAGCCGCCTTCAGTCCGCTCTCTCACGGTTCCTAGCACTCCCATTTTCCGGAAGAGGACCCTGAGGCCCCAGATGCTTTCAGCACTGGCTGCAGGTTGCCCGGCAAGCAAGCAGCAGGACCTGCAGCTGCCCCCCCTCCAAAAGCCCATGCTCTGCCCTGACTCATCTCTCCAGCAGGTCCTCCCCATGCCTTCCGCCGCCCCTTCATTTGATGTGAGATGAAATGAAGGACGATGAAATATTTATCGGTCTCGTGCCTGCCGGGCGCCTTCACATGAAAGCCCAGAGAAACACTTTGGAAAGTGGAGGTGATGTTCCAAAGGCCACTAATTGGTTTACTCACGAGCCTTAATCTCTGGTTTTGAAATATTCGACGTGAGAGACGGGCTTGGCCTGGAAACCCCAGTGGGACTGGTGTGCCGCTGGTTTCCAAGGACAGAGCTCACCCAGTGGGGGTGACTAGGAAGGGGGTCGTGAAGAGTCTCTTGCCTTTGCTGATTTGCTGGGTGCCAAGCTACTGCCCTCCCGGGGCCACATGATCAGGCCCTGCTTCCCTCTCTGACCCCATCCTGTAAAATTATCCCTTAGCTCAGTGTGCTTGCACCGCACTGGCCTTTGGGCTGAATATGCATAGCTCGTTTCTACCTTACGATCTTTCATGAACTCTCCCCTCTGCCTGAACTCTGGTCTCCTCGCCCCTGCCTTTGCACGGCCGACTCATTCAGGAGCTCAGCTTGGAGTTTACCCCAGTGGCACCTTCCTTGTCATCCACTGTCATGCCGCCCCCTCGACTTTGCTGCTTAAGTGTTTCCCGTGATCTCTGTTTGATTTGATGCCTAAGCTTCCAGAGGAGAAGGCTGTTTCCTTGTTCACCGTGGTGTCACCAGCATCCAGAACAGAGCCCAGCACATTCTGGGCCCCAGTCAGTCTTTGCTAAGTGACCGATGGCTTCTGCTGCTTGGTATAAAGCCAAGAGTTTGGACCAGACGGTGGTCGGGGAGCCTCCCTACTCTGGAAAAAGCTCTCTGAACTTGAGAGCCAGCGCTTCACTTTGAGGCTTTCTCTTCCTGATGGTCACTGCTCAGACCAGCCTCATGCAGGGGGCCCAGTTCCCTCCCAGCAGAGCCCGAGGCAGGGATTTGGTGCCTGTGGATTCTAGAAGGCGGTGAGGGAGGCTGGACAGGGCAGGGGGAAGAGAGAGGCTGGGTAAGGAGGTGTCTCGGCTGGAGCCAACCTTCAGCCTGACCCCACGGGACCCCGGAGCATACAGGGCACCCACCACAAGGCTGGTTCCACGTGGAGGCAAAGGGGGTCAGCTTCATGCAGCCCCGATTCCCTCAGTCATAGTCTGGGGGCAGCCCAGGGTGGCAGGGGCCAGAGGTGGTCACCTCCTGGGCGAGGCAGCTCCTGTCTGGCCAGGGCAGTCCTCTGGAGGAAGGGGCAACTGCTAGCAGCCAAGAGACACAACAGCTGAGGAGGGTTAGCGGCTCAGAAAAGGCTCTCTGGACGGGCGCCAAGAGCGGCCCCTCTCCAGGGACCTGGCGGCCCCTTCCACGTAGCCTGAGCTCAGCCGAGGGAATTCAAACCTGAGACCTGCCTTTCCAGGTGAGGTGTCTCCGAGGGTCACTGGGAGTAATCTGCTACCCGAGGAAAGGCCAGCAGCTCCTGGTTACCAACCCCTGCCCCTCCAGGCCACTCAGGTTTCCTGCCTGTCCTTTAGGCCAGCCCAGAGAAGAAAGTAATGGATTTTCCTTTCTGAGTGTACCTACTATGTGCCAGGAACTGTTCTAGAAGCTTTAAGTGTATTATCTCCTTTACCTCTCCCACCAGCCCCACGAGGTGGGGCTTACAATGCCAGTGTCTGCAAGGTGAAAGCCACGGCTCTTGAGATAAAATACTTGCCCAGGGCCTCACAGCTCGAGAGGGACAGTGTCAGAATCCCAGCCATGTCTTCTAGACCAAAGCCTGTGATCTTTCCCCTCCCGCACTGCCTCCATGAGCTTGGGTGGGCAGAGAAGAGGCCTCCCTCTGCCTGTCTTCCAAATGGAATGTTTGTTGGAAGGAGACTGGATAATTGCAAAAGGAACCGTGTATGGTGCTGCGTAACAAAGAATCCCCGAATCTCAGTGACGTACAACACATGCTTATTTCCTGTTCCCATCACAGGCAGACTGTGATCAACGGCAGGGTGATTGCGGCTCAGCCATGTTCCTTGAGTTTTCTCGGTCAGAGGCCCAGGCTGAAGGTAGTCGCCATCTAGGACACGCTGTGCTCACGCCAGAACTGAGCGAGCCACACAATCAAATTTAAACCTTCTGCTTAGGGTGGCACACAGAGCACGTCTGCTCACACTCTATTGGCCAAAGCAAGGGACATGGCCAGACCCAGCGTCGGTGGAGCAGGGACTTAAGAGTCCCCTACGGTGAGGGGTTGGGGGCAAAGAGAGGGGAACAATGTTTGCATAATACAATGGGCCATAAACCACTGGGCTGTGCAGCCAGATGTGTGGGTCTGACTCCTGGCTCTACTTCTTAGTAGTTGTGTGGCCTTCAGTATGGTCCGTCACCTCCTTGTGCCTCAGCTTCCTCATCTGCAAAATGGGGATGACAATTTTAACCCTGTATTAGCCTCCAAGGGCTGCCGTAACAGAGTATCACAAACCGGATGGCTTAGATGACAGAAATGTATTTTTTTTTCCAAGTTTTGGAGGCTCAAAGTCCAAGATCAAGGTGCTGCCAGGGTTGGTTTCTGGCGAGGCCTCTCTTCCTGGCCACCTTCTCATGGTGTTCTCACACAGCCTTCCTTCTGTGTGTGCACGTCTTATAAGGACAGCAGTCCTATCAGATTAGGGCCCCACCTTTATGACCTCACTTAACCTTAATTCCCTCTCTAAAGGCCCCGTCTCCAAATGCAGTCACATTGGAGGTCAGGGCTTTAGCATATGTATTTGGTGGGGAGATACCACTTAGTGCCTTATTCTGTAGGGCTGTTGTGAATGTGATGGGCCAGGCACTTAGGGCGTCTGGCTTGGGAGCACTGAATAGGTGCAAGGTTGTTGCGAGTACTTGGTGGTAGTTTGTCCTACATTTTGGGTGTTCCCCTGTGTAGATGATCTCTCATTCCATTTATCTTTATATCCTTGGCCTCTGTCCCAATTCCTGGCACACACTAGGTGCTCAGAAAACATATTTTTGGGATCCTACCGTGAAGCCAGAGGCAGTTGACAGGAGCCACCCAGGGTTAGGAGGCCCTGGGCTGTGCTCCTGGCTGTGTTGTGAGCCTGCTGTGTGGACAAGTGATGGTCTCAGGCCAACCAGGATCCATCACATTAGACAGAGAGGGTTTGTCAGCAAAATCTCAGCAGATTTCTCGTGGCCTTTGTGCTTATACCAAGGTAGTGAGGCAATGTTCAGAGCCAGGGTAGACTCAGAGAGATCCTTTTTTATGACGATGTTGTTATAAACTCCAAGGTGGCCATAATTCTCTAAACTCCCTCCCACAGATACTGTCCCCCACCAGCAAAGCACCATAATGTGACAGGGCTGGGCATGAATGGGCATCAGGAGAACGTATTCTCGCTGCTTTGGGTCCGGGGAAGTTTCTGACACAGAACCACAACCTTGGAATGACCTCTTGGGGTTCCATGGCAACACTCAAAAACCCTGTGTTCGTTTCTCTTTCCTCATTCATGTTACCTTTCCCACTTCTGGCCTTGCTTAGGAAGGGCTGTGTCTGAGGATGTTTATTTAGCAGATGGCGCTATTGCCTGGGGATGAAAAGGTTAAAGGACATGGGGACAGCTGGCCTTTCCAAGCCCTCTGCCTGATGTGCTCAGGCCAGCAGTGTCATGGAGAAGAGAGTACCATGTGAAAGTTCTGGGCCTCCTCCCAGCTCATTGCTAATTAATTATTGGCATGATGAATAATTCAGTGTGTGCTACCTATCTCAGTCTCAGTTTTCTCATCTGGGAAATGGGAGCAGTGATACTTCTCACGTGATGTGCAGCATCTGGCCAAGAGCAGACGATGATAATGAGATGATGATGATGATGATGGTGATGGGATGAGCATGATGATGATATAATTATGATGATGATGATGATGATGATGATGGTGATGATGATGATGATGATGACGATGATGGTGATGATGGTGATGATGGTGATGATGATGGTGATGATGGTGATGGCGATGATGATGATGATGATGATGATGATGATGGTGACGATGATGATGATGATGATGATGATGGTGATGATGATGGGATGATGATGGTGATGATGATGATGATGGTGATGATGATGATGGTGGTGATGATGATGATGGGATGATGATGATGATGATGGTGATGATGATGGTGATGGTGATGATGGTGATGGTGATGATGATGATGATGATGGTGATGGTGATGATGATGATGATGATGATGATGGTGATGGGATGATGATGATGATGATGGTGATGATGGTGATGGTGATGATGATGATGATGATGGTGATGATGATGGTGATGGGATGATGATGATGATATAATCATGATGATGATATGGTGATGATGACATCATGCTGCTGATGATGATAGTTTGGTCCTTAGAGAGCACTTTCTCCTTGTCACTTTATATACATTGACCTTAATCTTCTCAGCAGCAATAGGAGGTAGGCAGTCTCAATGTTCCTAGTTTACAGATGAGGAAACTGAGGGTCAGTGACTCACTGAAGGAGGCACAGGCAGCAGTGACGGAGCTGGTAGTCTGGCTTCACAGCCCGTGCCCCTTGCCACTGCATATATGGCCTTGAGGCTCACCTGACGTTAATTATGGACTGTGTCTCCCTTAGCTCCCTGCATGTGGTGGGAGAAGGGGTACAAGCAATATGTGCTGCTTGTTCTGGAAAGTGATTACTTTTAATTAAACTATTTGATGATTTTTAAAAATTCCTCCTTTCTGGATGTATATCCAGAGAAAATTGTAATTTGAAAAGTTACATGCACCCCTAAGTTCATAGCAGCACTATGGACAATAGCCAAGACACGGAAGCAACCTAAATGTCCATCGACAGATGAATGGATAAAGAAGATGTTATTTTTATATGTTATTTTTACACACACACACACAGTGGAATATTACTTAGCCATGAAAAAGAATGAAATAATGCCATTTGCAGCAACATGGATGGACTTAGAGATTATCATCATACTAAGTGAAGTAAGTCAGAAAGAGAAAGACAGATATCATATGATATCACTTACATGTGGAATCTAAAAAAAAAAAGATACAAATGAACTTATTTGCAAAACAGAAATACACCCACAGACCTAGAAAGCAAACTTATGGTTACCAAAAGGGAAGGGGGGAGGGATAAATTAGGAGTTTGGGATTAACATATATACACTAAATATATAAAATAGATATCCAACAAGGACCTACTATATAGCACAGGGGACTATACTCAGTATTTTGTAATAACCTGTAAGGGAAAAGAATCTGAAAAAGAATATGTATATATAACTGAATCACTGTGCTGTACACCTGAAACTAACACAACATTGTAAATCAGATATACTTCAATAAAAAAACAAACAGAAAAATCCTTCTTTCCTGTTGTTTCCATGGAGAGTCAGAGGCAGGTTGGGCCCATCCTGGGCAGCGACTCCCTCCTGCTGGCCGGGGTGGGTGCTATGTGATACTAATGTCCACAGGTCATCCATTATTGACGGGCAGAGGTCAGCCAGCTCAGGTCCATGGTCGCGGGTGTGCTCAGATGAGGGGGAGAGAAAGAGGACCCGGAGGTCTTGACCATTCAGAAAGTTGTTTTCATCGCCACCCCCGGGAGCAAGGGCATTTTGCACACCTCACAGGGGACAAGCGCTAAGACAGCATGTGGCAGAAGCAGCTGCAAGCCCGCAGGATTATTAATAGTAATAATACCATACCATATCGCCCTTGTTGTTTAGGGAGGGCCCTTCCCCTACTCCACATTTAGGAAAAAGTGCTAAAGTAGCAATGACACCTCCTAATTCTCAGATTCAAGTTCTCTCTCCCTTTGCAAATGCAAAACGCTCAGCTGTTTGCTGCCAGTTGGAATATTCCTGAGTCAGACCCCCCACCCCCACCCCACATGTGATCTGGGACTTGCCACGAATTCAGTTGCAGGTGCCACCTGCTCATGTCTGTCCTCTGTCCTCTGGGTAGAGAAGGGCTTCGACTCGACAGGTTTCCAACCCCGCTCTGACCCCGCTGGGCTCCGCCTGATGAGCCTCAGTTTCCTCCTCTGTCCTATCGGAGGCTGGGAGGTTAAACCACATGTGAAGAATCTTAGCTCAGTGTGGGGTGCACAGCGGTCTCAGGGTCAGAATACGCCCTCCTCTGTCTTCTGTCTAGAGCAGGAAGCGGTCATGGTGATCAGGCAGCACGGAGCTTTCATTTACAGTTGGGAACAGAAAGCCTCCACATTCAGGTCTCCTGACTCCCCGCAGGGCTCTGTAGGTGACCGCTGTTCCCTCCCCACACCGCGGCATGCCTCTTCTCATCAGCAGTCAATATTTACTCTGTGTCTGAGCTGAGTAGGAGGCAGGCACTCTCGTTAGATCTTCACTCCCTCTCCTTAAGACTGAGTATTTTCTTCTATTTTTCAGATGCAGAAACTGAGGCTCAGAGAGGTTAAGGAACTCCCCAGAGGTCACACAGCTGGTAAGTTGCAGAGCTGGGATTTGAACCCAGCTCTCTTTGACAGCAGAATCTGTACTCTTAATCGCCTTGTTTTCTGTGCCTTAAACCATGCTGAAATGACCGTCCTCCTCCACCCAAGCGTGGGAGGCCTGTGACTTGGTTATTATCATATTTCCTCCGATGCCTTCTACAGCATCCAGAACACAGTAGGCTCTCCGTACCTACAGGGTGTTTAGAAGGCAGTCCTTTCTAATCTCACGCAGTCGTGAAATGTTCAGGGATAGGGATGTGTGTCTAATCATAGAAAAGTCTTGGTTAACTGTTTCCCCTTTTTGCCACATTCAAATGCATCAGCAAGTAGCCAACACATGCAAATAAGAAATGCTTTATAACCCCGTTATAAAGAGCAGATACTCTATGCACAGACTGTATCTATAGACTATTTTGAAGGTGAATGGATCTTTCTTTGTGATTCCAAAAGCAGGACCCTTGACTTCGTGGTGGGAAGGAAGGCAGGGAAGGCATGGAGGTGGGTCCAGCCTGGAGGCCCCCAGCACCTCCACCCCACATCCAGATAGGCACCCACTGGGTGCTAACGCTCTCCACCAGCCTCTCTCCTGCATCCTCACTGTGGCTCTGACCATATCCACTTTCTCCTGGTCCTGCTGCTTCTTACATCCCCTTTCTTCCATCTCTTCTTTCTCATCCTTGAAACCTACTCTCTTCCTTTTCAGAAGATTTCCTAGAACTCATTTTTGAAAAACCTTTGAGAATGAACAAGTCCCATTTAGTAACATGACCACAAATAAACTACCTGATTTGGTCTCCAAAGTCCTCAAAGAAAACCCTGGAGTTGGGGTGGAAGTGGGTGTGTCATTCACAGGCTACTAGAGTGGACAGTGGGTGTGGTCTATTAAGGGCTTTGGTTTTAAAACCCCCTTAGGGGTGGTGAGGAGGCCCAGCAGCTGGGCCAGGGGTCCCCGCCCTTGCATCAACCGGAAAAGCTGAGTTTCAGTAGCTACTTTCTGCCTGGGTGAGATTCAGTTTAAAGAAAACATGAAAACCACAATCTAACGGCCATTGTCCTTGTCCAGGAGTCTGGAAAGCTGGTTCTAGGTCTGGTTCTGCCACATCACACTGTGTGGACTCTGCCAAGGCCCTCCTCTTCACGGGGCCTCAGTTTGCCCATCTGTACAGTGGGTTATGGACCAAGTGCAGCCAAGGCTGACCCTCGGCTGTGGTTTCCCAGCTGGGGCATCGGTGAGCCTTGATGATGCTCACGCAGATTCCTGGTTGACAGGGAAGAGCCATGGGGGCAGAGGGCCGAGAAGGGGGTGGCATTTGATAAAAACCAACCCATCCTCCATGCATACCCTGCTCAGGACAAACCCAGGGCCAGATGCACACATGGGTTCAGGAATGAGCCTCCCATGGCCGACAGAGGCCATCCTACTGTTCCAGGGAGGTCAGACGGAGGCTCCAGGATCTCGGGAACTAGACCCGTGGACCCCACAGCGGGGCCAGATGCCTGCTTATGAGCTATGTGCTCTGCATCCTGTTCCTGCCGCAGAGGAGCCCAGCAGGCAGGACTCACACCTGTGGCCACAGCTCTGAGCCCTGTGCAGATACACAGTGTGGTTTTGTAGTATTTTTGGTTTCGCTGTTTTTGCAGAAGCCAAAGGAAATCTGTAGGCTGGGCCCTGACTTCCTCTCCCTGAGGATGGCTGATCTGCTCGGGCGGGGACAAGCAGAGCTCAGCTAGGAGAGGAAACCTCAAGACGCAAGGTCCAGAGTTCGGAGGGCACCTGCTCTGAGCAGGGTACTGTGGCCGGCCGTTCATGGGCCAGGCTGGTTGAGGTTGTCATTGGAATCATCGCATTCACCATATGAGGACACTGAGGCCCGGAAATGACCAAGTTCCCTCATCTTCACTGTGCCCACACCAGAATGAACCTCTGCTCCCTGAGCTTGGAGCACTTTTCACTCTGCCGTCAGTCCATACATATCTGTTGAGACCCTAACGCTGTTCTCAGCAGGGGGGAACACAGCAGTGAGGGACACAGGTGAAGTTCCTGCCCTCCTGGTGGGGAGGAGACAGACAAAGAAGGAATTCAGCATACAATGGAGTGTCATTTTTCTGATTAAGGCTATGAAGGAAAATGCAGCTGAGCAAAGGGATAGTGACAGCGAGACTGTCTTGGGGAGATCAGGGAAGGCCTCTCCTAGGAGGGCAGCTGGGCAGAAGAATGAATGCAGTGAAGGAGCAAGCCCTGTGGGTTCCACCTTAAGAACACGTTCTAGGTAGAGGGAGGGGCACGTGCAAAGGCCCTGGGGCAGGGCATGTGCTTATTGTACCTTTGCACCCTTGGATTCTGATTCTCTATGTGCTTGCCTCCCCACCTTCCAGCAACACAGTTCCTAATCATCTCCATTGTTCCCTCCGTCTGTCACCTCCAAGTGTCTAGGGATGTGGCAGGGAGTAGCAGTTGTGTAGCAAGAAAAATCAAACAGAACTGAACGGGGCAGAGAGAAGGTGTATCTCTAACAGGAAACTGCTTGTCTCATTCCTTCATCCTCTTTGCACAGTTCACTCTTGGGTGACATTTGAAATAGTTTCACATTCTTGCTTTGCATTTATTCTCAAAATGTGTGTTTAAACCAAGACTGGGGGTTTTCCGTGCACTGTAATGTACTATTTCAGACCCATGCTTCCAAGCAGGGCAGGAATCTGGATTCCAAAATCACAGAAACAGAGCAAGAAAGTAGGTTGGAGCTGTACTGCTGACCTCAAGCTGAGCGCAGGAGAGGGGGCTGCAGCCCACAGAGCCTGGGGTGGGGTCGGGGGCATGGCCATTAGCAGGCTGTGATCTCGGGCAGGCCCGTCCCATCTGGGGCTCCATTTGCTCTGCATCTGTGTTGGTACTGATGCTTGTCTAGCTCTTGCTGGAGCAGCTCATGGGCCAGGTGTGCCAGAAGGGACGTGCTTTGGGAGTGAGGGACCCCAGCTTCGAATCTTGCTGCCACCACATTCTCGTTTACAACCTTGGACAAGTCACGTCCTCTCCCCTCCCTGCCCCGGAGCCTTAGTTTCTGCACCTGGAAAAAAAAAAAAGCAGAAATGTGTAATGCTCCCTACGACCCTCTGCGGTCCTGAAATGCCACCAGCCTCTGCCTGAAAGCAGGCAGCAGTCAGGCCCAGGGACAGAGTTTCAGCAGCTTCCCTTTGATTCTGTAGACATGGGGCTCTCAGCAGGGAGGGGCCCAATGAAGGGGGCACGACCTTGGCCATCCTGCCTCAGGCATTCATGTAAGGGCTTCAAATAGTTCTCACCTCCCCCTGATCTGAGACCTGGGTCTGCAGAGCCAGAAACTCATTTCCGGGAGCAAAGGAATATGTATCTTTCCTCAGGGCCCAAAAGGACTTATTAAGTCTTCCGTGAACTTAATCTCATTCAACTGGAAAAATAATAATCAGAAAGCAGTTCTGCCTGGTTACCGTGAGTTCCTTGAAAGTTTCCCATGAGAAAGGGTCAAAAAGCTCATGTACCATGAGGTTCAGCCCTCCCTGCTTCCTCCCCAAGGAGCAGGGAGCTTGGTGGTCGACCAGCAAGCCCATCAGCATCATTGGGCTATCCACCTGTCCATCTGCCCATTAACAGGCCCCCATCAGGGGCCAGGGCCAAGGGCACAGCACCAGAGACACAGAACTAAATAAGACACAGTCTGTGCTCTCAAGGGCAGTTCAGGCTCAACCTGCCCGTTTTGTACATTTGGTCAAACTCTAGAGACTCCATGACTGAGCTCGCTCTCAAAGTCACAAAAATATAAGTGTTCAGAAACTTTCACTTCTCTACGTTTTCTGTTTTCCACAATGTCTGCTCCAAATTCATTGGCGAAACACGTTCTATGATTACTAACTAAAGCTAATGTCTCTCTTTGCTTTAATCAAATCAAATTTTCTTCTGGTCCGTTCCATCCAATACATCCCAGTCTCGTATGAATTCTGGGGAAAAGGGGAAGAGAGGGAACCAGGGAAATGCGGGGGAAGGTGATGCTGGAGACGTGAAATTCACCAGCTGGGAGGGGACAGGAGACAGAAAGCCACTCCATCAACAAGGACGTTTGGTTGATAACAAAATACTTTAAGATATGGAAAGTAGAAAAGCATGGGTGTAAGGTCTGGGGTTTGATTTTATTCCACTAACAAGCTAATAAGCTAGCTTATTAGTGTTTCAGGGATGCTGGCAGAAGACAGGAGAGTCCTGGGTCAGAGATGAGAGACTGGTGTAAGGTGGGAGAGACCCCACTCCTTTCATGCCTGGAGCCTGAGCTCAGGGTGAATTCTTCTAAATTTTAGGGATGAGTTTAGCTCAGTCAGTGCTTTCAGAGGCTGAGCTCAGGAAACAAAAGGGAGTAAAGGTTCTTGGGACCAATTCCAGGTCATGGCTTATCAGAAGGCACTTATTCCCTAAGCCTGCTTATCTGCCCATAAAATAGGAAGGAAATTAGCATCTGGGCGTATTGTGGAGGCCTCATGAACATAAGTTGAATCTGAAGACCATGTACTTATTATTTGCATTAATATGAGGACGCAAACTCATTCTAATAATTCAGCCTTCTAGGTTTCAGATTATTCGTTTTCTTTACTGAGATGGAAACTGTTTGATGTGCAGCTCTAGTTCACAGCACACACGCAGACACCCATGTAGAATTCACCTGCCAGTATGTTCCTTGATAAAGATGTTGGTCATTCACTGGGAGAGGGAAGGATGTGAAGGTGAAAAGGGTCAGGTTCCCAGAGGGCAAAAGAATAGAGCCAGAGAAAACAGCTGGGGCAGCCCCTCTTCAGATCTTGTTCCTATGGATGAAAAAAACTAATCAATAGTCCATCTAAGAAAGAAATGGAAAATCTTATTGGAGCTAACCTGAGGATTATAACCCAGGAGACAGTCTTTCAGAAAGCTCTGAGGACTGTTTCTCCCGTTAAAGGTCAGAGCACAGTTATATAAGTTTTTGAGACAAAGGGTTAGACATCAAATGACGTATTATGGGCAGTTTACACAATCCAGATCTACACGTCCAAAGCAAGTAATGGGTCATGGGTCATCGTGACCCCTTACCAGATTAAGAGGAAAGGTTATCTCCTAAGGAATTGTGACCCTCTGTGAGATTAAGGAGGAATGTTATCTTCTAAGGAGGTCTGGATGCAGATGCACAGCACACACTAAAGGGAAGGAGGAGGTCCAAATGGGCAAAGAAAACTTGTGTTTAAACTTTTCTTGAGTTGCCATAAAATATGAATTTGATTTCATCGTCCCTCACTCCCACCCCGTGCTGTACATCTGGAGAGAGCTGTAGTTACCCCCACCCATGTCCCTCCCACAAACTCCAGCGGTCCCCGTGTCAACCCGGGATACCGCCCCGTGGCTGGGCGAGGTCACCTAGCTGGCAAAATAGAAGCGCTGGGACTCTCAGGTGGAGACCCTGACCGGTGTCAGATGTGCTCCGCCAGACCCTGAGACACGCCTGGACTTGCCACCCTGGCCAGCCTCTGAGACCCCAGGAAAGCAGCCAGCGTCTTCAAAGCCCGCCGCTCACCACGGCATTTTTAGGAGAAGATGAAAGGACGCCTGTGTGTTTTAAAGCAAATTAGGCAGAATGAGAGGTTTTGAAAGTGCTGTGTTCCCCAAGTGGGAGGCCCTTTGATGGGCAGCAGGGGACAAACCCTTCAGTCTCTCGCCCACAGCCCTCGGGAACTGGGGCAAAACGGCTCCTTCCCCGGGGCACACCTGGCCACAAGGGGGGCATTCGCCATCTGGGGGTCAGCGTAGCTCGCTCTTTCCCTCTCTCCTGCTTGACTTGCCTCTTCCATTGCATAGAGGATAAGTAGCGACTGTGAGCACTTTGCGGGGAGGGGTGGGGGTGGGAATAGTCCTGAGTGGGGTCCAGTTGGCATGGATGCGCCCGCAGGGGAGGCGTTGGGCTCCAGCCAGGACTCCAGCTGTGACAGCAGGTCAGGCTGCAGGGCACTTTGGTGCAGAGCCCAGGCACTTGGGTCCAGATGGCTTGGATCACCTTTTAGTGTCACTCTTACAAAATGTACAGCCCTGGGCCAAATGGCTTAACCTCCCTGAGCCTCCATTTTTTCATCTGTAAAATGGGTGTATTAATAGATTCAACAAGTTCGCAGGAATAAAGCTCTTAGACCAGCTCTAAGAGCTGCACTCAGCCCACAGTCAGGGCACAGGATACGTCTGCTCTTAATCGGATCAATATAGAGGAGGGATCAGATAGGCTACTGGCCTGTATGGAGGCCAAAGCTTGTCCTTGTCTCATTCCGTTCCTTTAGGACTCCTAAGGCATGGATTTTTACTGTTTCAGTTTTGCACACAAGGGCTGGGTATGGCTCAGTGTGGTCAGGTGGCTCGTCCAAGGTCACACAGCTAATCAGGCTTTGGAACTGCAGCGCCCCCCACCCTCGGTCCTCTTTCCACTTCCCCCACAGGAAACGGATGCTGGCCTGAGTTGTCTGTCTCCATCCACTGCTTGCCCCAATGGGTGACCGTGAGCAGGTCCTTTAACCTGCCTGAGCCCCTTTGGTCAAATAAGTGCTTGGATGATGAGCACTTATGAGCACTTACGAGATGATATTCGTTAGTTACAGATGTGAGAAGGGAGACCGAGGGGCCGAAGCTCCAGCAGCGGGAGAGGGTCAGCTGGGTGTTACCCAGTCCCTAACATCTCCCAACTGGGAATAAGATACAAATACCTGCAGGGCAGGGCCTCCCAGTAGGCACAGCGGCTGCAGTGCAGCTTTGACCCTGGGTTGAATCTCAGGTCCATCCCTGGCTGCGTTCCCTTGCACAAGTGCCCTCAGCCTTGGCTATGACAGAGGCAGCCTCACCCACTTATGCCCTGGGAGAAGCGCCCAGCTCTGTGCCTGGCGCACAGTTGTAGATGTTAGGGACAGATCCCCGACACACATGAGCACAGATTTCTCCAAGACTCTCCAGCTGTGGGTGCAAACGGAGAGACAGCAACCCGGGGATCTCCCTCTCTTCTGTGGCTCCGAGACCTCCTGCCCCCCTCAGCTACGCCGGGCTCTGGGGACATCTGCCACATCCTCCCACTGTGTGCCAGGTCATCCCTGGCCTCTGCTCTTGCCCTGCTCGCTGGGGTTCTGCTGCCCCAGGCTGGCCCGTGTTCTCTCAAACTTCCTGCCCCAGGCTTTCCGGGGCTTCCTGGTCTCAGCTGCCCTGGAAGCTCCCTGGCCCCCATGACACCATCCTCGTACATCTGTTCCAGGCACCCTTCTTCTCGGTCCTCCCACTGGACTGCTGCATCATCCCTTGTCAAGGGGGCAAGGTCTCCCTCCTTTGGTCTCCCAAGTTCCGGGCTCGGGAGGGGGCCGCACGCAGGTGGCTTGGACCCTGAGTGCTGTGGGGTTGAATGGGCTGAGCTGCCCTTCCTTTCCTCCCGAGTGGGGCTTGGCTGGGGGGATGGGGAGGGAAGCTGGGCCCGGGCAGTTTTTGTTTTTTTTTAAGATTTTTTTTTTTGATGTGGACCATTTTAAAAGTCTTTATTGAATTTGTTACAATATTGCTTCTGTTTTATGTGGTTTTTGCCCGTGGGGCATGTGGGATCTTAGCTCCCCTACCAGGGATCGAACCCACACCCCCTGCACTGGAGGCAAAGTCGTAACCACTGGACCGCCAGGGAGGTCCCCTGGGCCAGGGCAGTTTTATCCCAGCGGCCCCACTGGATACCATGATACCCCTCTCACCCTTGTTTTCCAGGGATGGTTTGTGCCAGACACGTGCTTGTCTGGGGTCCCCGCCCATCCCAGAACACGGGGGGTGGGGGGTGCCGGGCTCCTCGCCACTTTGGCTGCTGGGTTTATCGAGCAGTCCGCATCCCCGTTCTGGGCATCACCAGAGATCGACCCCCAACCCCTTCAGGAGCCTTCTGGAAGCCCCTTGTTAATCATTAGAGCGCAAATCTCCCCCTGAAGTTAGGGGGCCTGGGAGGAAGTTATCTCTTTAAGACCAGTCAGGACTCCAGCCACTTACTTCTGCAAAGCTCTTTGGAGTCAGGGGCCAACCCCCGAGGAGGGGCCTGGGGTGGGGATTCAGAGTTCCGAATCGTCTTTCCTTTGTCGTGACTTCTCTGCCACCCAAATCAGGGAAATCCCTCTTTCTTCTGGGGACCAATGTCCTCCAGGATGTGCTGCCTATACGGGGCAACTCCTCAAATTCCTGACCACGTTACACGCTTCGGATGTTGTGCGGGTGTCTTTGGACTCTGAATTGAGTACCCTTCAGTCTACACACGTAAGAAGATTTGTGGATTTAAATTCCTTTTGTGCAGCTCACAATATGAAAATTTATCCAGCTCCTTCTCATATGACCCTAATCCTGGTTAATCATGTTTCTCGGGGGCGCTTCTCCAAAGCACCTGCTCTGAAGCACTGCTTGTGCTTCCGGGAACCTCTGCTTTCTCCTCCAGCTCTCCAGCAAAGGAGCAGGCGAGAGGTACTAGGGTGAGGAGAGGAGGATTTGCAAGC
Source organism: Balaenoptera physalus (assembly GCF_965194825.1). Classification (NCBI taxonomy): domain Eukaryota; kingdom Metazoa; phylum Chordata; class Mammalia; order Artiodactyla; family Balaenopteridae; genus Balaenoptera; species Balaenoptera physalus. The sequence continues at coordinate 77,704,678 of NC_138895.1, read as the reverse complement.
CCTGGAAAGGGTTCTCCCAACCTGCCGCACTTCTTGGGTGTGGGGGAAATGGGCAAAGGGTCAAGTTAGTGCAGGAGTGGGGAAACAGCCCTCCCAAACAGGCTTCCCAAGGCGCCAAGACGGAGGCAGGGCTGCTCTCCAGGCTCTAGGGGGCGCTGTGTGCACCCTCTCCAGTCCAGACTCCATATGCTAATTGTGTCACTACTGTCTGCTGCTCACAAACCATCATTGGCTCCCCATTGCCTTCATCCCAAAGTCCATATTTCTTAAGACTTCCATGACCAGGCCCCTGCCCACCAAAGTCATTCCTAAAGGCACCCTGTTTTCCATAACTGTGCCCAGTGCCCCCATCACCGCTGCCTGCACTGTGCACTTTTTGGGAGCTGCCTGATTTACCCCACCCTCTCCGTTCTCCTCCATCAGTGCCAGAGGCCCCCTGTGTTCAAAGCCCGGCTCCATGGCCACCTCCTCCACAGAGGTTGTCTCCCTTCTCCCTTCGGTTATCACCAACATGCCACTTCCGCATCTCTGGGGCCCTTGGTATTCCCTCCTTGGAAATGCTGGTCCCTCACGAGCAGAGAGTTACATGTACGAACTGCCATGCGCACGATCCTGGAGCGGCCCAGGCTGGCTTCACCATCTAGCTGTGACGAGAGGCACGGCCGGTGTGCTCAGTGAGGTGTTACAGGGGTTCTTGCGTGCCCAGGTGAGAAGCCAGGCAGGCTGGCACTGAAGAGCAGGCCTGGGAATCCACCCCAGCCCTCGGTAGTCGTGTGACCCCAGCTCCCTCTCTGTAAGGTAACACTACCTTCCCCACACGACCTGCAACTGTCTCGTTCCCATCCTGGCTGGTCCCTAAGAAGCGACATAGCTTTGAAGGGTACCTGCCCCGGCGATCCTCTGGGTGTCTTGCCAGGTGTACGGCACATAAAGAGTCAGATACTGACACTGCCAGATGGGCGGATTGCATGGATAAATGGGGAGACGGTGGCAGCTGCCTAATCAATCCAGAGACAGGACGAAGGAGACACTACCAGTGGCCACCAGACCTGGTTAGAGATGTTCTAGGGGCCTTAGTCCACAGGAAAAACAATGAGGATTCTCTCTGATATCTGGATATTTAAGTCCAGCAGAAGTCAGAGAGTTGACAAGTGGGAGAGAGCAGGTGAAACGGTCACAGAACGGGGCTCAGGAGTGGGTGGGGTTCAAGCTCCAGTCACTGCCCAGAGTGGCCAAGGGCTAAAGGGGCCTTGCCCTGTGATTCCCCTGCAATCCAGTGGGAGGCAGTGTTGCGAGGTGGCTGGTGGGTGCGCCCAGGGAGCCTGGAGGCGGGGCTTGTTAGCACACCCACTAGTGGGAACTGGCATGTGGTGAGCCTGGAACTTGAGTGGTGCCCACAGGGAGCCTCCCCGCCCCCAGTTCTGTCCCTGCCCTGGGCTGTCTCAATGGCATGAGGAGGACAAGGAGGCCTCCCGATGGGTGAGTCCCGGGCAGCGTTGGGAGCAGCAGGGTTGGGAGGATTCCAGAAAGCGCAGGAGGAGGGAGGGGAGCCGGGGCACAGGGGGATCCAGCTGGCCTGTGCCAGCTCTTTCTGCACATCCTCTGAGCTGCCAGGGCTGTTCTTAGAGCAGCTTGTTTCTCTGGGGAGAGGAGTGGTGGGGAGGCAGGGCTCCCTGTGGGCCAAACCTCCAGGCGGTACTGCTTGCAGGATGCACATGGGGCACTCAGAGTGGGTCCCCGAGGGCAGGTTAATGCCAGGGTGATTCTCAAGGGCGTGGTCTGGGATAGGGAAACACCAGGACAGTGTGGTCCCTGGGAGTGAAAACATTGGGGTGTTTCTAACCTTGGGGCTAAAGAGGCAAGAGGACAAGGACAAAGACCCCCAAACAGAGCCATTGTGTGGAGAGGGCCGCTTGACAGGAGTCAGAGGCCACTAGGTCCTGGCTGCCCCCCAGGGAGGGGGCCAGGGCCCTAAACACCTGACCTCAGCCCCCTTTCTTCCTCCAGTCTCCTTTCTGCGTCCCCATGGCCCAAAGCCCACAGGGAGCCAGCCAGTGTGGGAACCCGTGCGTGCAGCCCCTGGGCACAGAGCAGGGTGCGAGAGGTGGAGGGACCATCTGCAAGGGAAGCCAAGGTGCCCGGCTCACCTCCCGAGACCCCAGAAGGCCTGGCTGCACACATTCGGCCCTCCCTGGCAGGCAGGGCAGGGACAGGGGTGGCACTGCGGGAGGTGCTGTGCTGTCACTCCTGGTTTTCCTCCAACTGGTGTGACTTAGGCAAGTCTGCACCTCCCTGAGCCTGATCAGGAGACCCCACGGCTTCAAACCCTGCAGGGGCTTCCCGTGGTGCCGGGGATGTGGCTCCAGCCCCTAGGGGGCTGCCCGACCTTGCCTGCCCGCCCCCAGCCCCATCCTGCATCTTCCTCTCTGGGTTTCTGCTTGACTTGACCTTCTCTCTTTCAGTTCCTTCGGACTCACCTGCTCTCCTGACAGGCCTTTGCACCTGCAGGTTCCTTTGCCTGGGGGCCCTTGCGCTCTCTGCCTAGGTGCCGGCCCATCCTGCAGTCCTCCGGCCACTACCACTTTCTCGGGATGCCCTCCAGCTCCACCATGCTCGATCCTCTGTCGCACTGAAGGAGGCCGTATCATTTGGTTCTCCAGGGGAAACAGAACCAGTACAATAGCTGCATGTGTATATGCAGAGATGAATTTTTAGGAATCGGCTCAGGCACTGGTGGGGCTTGCAAAGTCAAAATCTAGATGGCAGACCTGCAGGCCGGAGACTAGGCAAGAGCTGACGTCTCGGCCTTCAGTGTGTGAAATCCGTAGGGCAAGCCGGTGGGCTGGAAAGTCAGGCAGGATTTCTGTGTTACTTTCTGTCATGGCCTGTTGGCCTCTCCCTGGCTGGGGCCGTGTCTCAGGCCTCACCGCACCAGGCCGGGCTTCTCTTGGATCCTGTTTTCTGGAGGGACCTTGGTCTGGCTGCAGCCAAGACTGGTCCTTCCTGAGCGGGGTCAGGAGGCGGCACAGGAGCTGGTCCAGGACGGGCCAGGGGAGTCTGGCTGCCAGTTTCGTGTGTGACTCAGAGGGTGGGGATGGGCCGGAGGAGCTGACCAGGGAGAAAACAAAACCGGGAAGGGAGGGTTCGCGTCCGCCGCCTGCCAGGCCCTGAACTGGCCGCACGCAAACCCTGTTCAGTGCTCCGGCTGCCACCATGGAGGGGAGATTGTCGCTGTCCGTGTCTCTCAGCTCAGACGTCGCAGGGCTCAGGGCTGGGCCACCACGCGCTGGGCTTTCCCTTGCCCAGAATCCCAGCTCCCTGGGCAAGTCGATTGACAGCTGTGGGCCTCTGTTCCCACCTCTGAAAGATGGAGCTGGTACCAGTGCCGTGTGACTGTCCAGTACCGTGGTTGAAACAGGGTCTGCAAGGAGAGACCCTCCATGAATGGAAGGTGGCCCCTGATAATAGATTAATTCGTGCCCCGTGCGGCCCCCTCAGAGGCAGGGATGGTTTTTAACCCCATTTTATACAATAGGCACTTGAAGCTCAGGCAGCTCCTGTAATGCCCCTGGGTTACATCACAAAGGGCTCGGTGCTTTTAGGATTTTCCTGCAGGGTCCCACCCCTGGCTGCAGCAGCCAGACTAACTCCTGACCTCTGACCTCTCCACCTCAACCCCTGATGGCTCCATCTGGGCCCATGACGCCCTCGGAGCTCCTGCCCTGGGAGGTATAGAAACAGCCACGCTAGGGCAGCTGCGTGAAAACAGCCGGTTCCTTGTAAGGGGCCAAGCCCGTCTTGGAGTTGGGAGCCTGGTTCCCCTCTGAGCTCTGGACTTTGCTGTGTGTCACTGGATGAGTCACTTCCCCTTTCTGAGCTCAGCCTCCACATCTGTTAAATGAAGTGGGGCAGAAATGAGAGGGGGCAGGTGGGAGTGTTAGTTGACGTTCCCTGCAGGAAACCACAGGAGGAATGCCAGTAATCAAACCTAATATTCAGGGAGCACTCGCTGTGTGCCAGGCACAGACCTATGAGCTTTACCTGCACTGACTCGAGTCTTTTCTCGGCCCAGCCCTGTGAGGTGGACACTACCTTATCCCCACGTGATGGATGACGCTTCACTGAGGCAGAGGCTTCACGCAAAAGGATTTGGTTCAGGGGATCTGGTGCTTACAAAGTTGTTGGAAAGGTGATGGGGGTGCATATTGGTCCTGATGCTGCAGGCTGGGGCCCAGAGGCCAGGAAGCCAGCACAGAATCTGAGGCTGCCCTGCAGACTAGGGGGTAGAGGGAGGCAGCGGGCCTGGGTCCAATGCTCAGGCCACACAGCTGCCTCCGCCCCTGCGGGAGGGAGGACAACCCGCAGTGGTTATCCTTCTCTTATTGGCCGATTCTCAACTGCATCCAGAGCCCTCCGGTCAGCGGAAGCTGGGAAATGTAGTTTCTAGACATCCAGCCCCTGCGGCACAGGGCCGAGAGCACAGAGGGAGGAAAGAATCCCAAGTCCCATAGACACTAACCAGCAGGGGGACCCTGCAAGCAGAAGGAATCAGGATGCCCCAAAAGCCCTCACAGGCACACGGGTTGATATGATGCACTGAGAATTAACCCTTTGAAGAGAGAATCTGGGCCATGTGAATTACAGATACCCCTTATGCCTCTAGCCCATTGACTACTTTGGGACCCCCTTCCCTGCAGGTTCTCAGAGGTAGAGCAGAGAGCAATGAAGCGCTGGTTGTCCCGTCCCTTGAGGAACGGAAGCAACTAATGAAGCGAGTCGGAATCATAATTTTCATAATTCCCCCGGTTTGTTCTTTCATGCCTGATTTTGTTTGGTCTTTTATGTAACCCTGTCAGTAGGGCAAGCCAGGGACTCTGTTGGGCTTTTTACAAATGAGGAGCCTGAAACTTAGGGAGGGAAGAGGACTGACATTTATAATGTACCCTCTCTGTGTCCCGAAACCAAGCTGGTCACTTTTGTGCAAATAATTTTTATCCTACAGCAACCCTCCATTTGGGCACTATTAGTCCCACTTTGTGGATTCAGAAACCGAGTATTAGAGAGATGCAGTGCCTTGCCCATGAGGACAAAACTGGGAATGGGAAGAGTTGAGATTTGAACCCAGGTATGTCTGGGCCATCTTTTATTCCAACAACCATTGGCCATGATCCACTGGCACAGAACCAGAATAGATGGAGTCCTAGTGTCCAGTGACCAGGGGCTGCAGAACAGTGCAGGAAAGATTGTTCTTCTTTTTTTAATTTATGTTTTATTTGTCATTTGGAGCTCTTTGGAGTTTTTTTCTTCCAGTTTTATTGAGATATAATTGACATACAGCACTGTTTAAGGTGTACAGCATAATGATTAGACTTAACATACATCATGAAATGATGACCACAGTAGGTTTAGTGAACATCCAACATCTCATATAGATACAAAATAAAAGAAGTAGAAAAAAAAGTTTCTTGTGGTGAAAACGCTTAGGGTTTGCTCTCTTCACAACTTTCCTATGTAACACACAACAGTGTTCATTATCTTTATCGTGTGGTACATCACATCCCTAGCACTTCTTTATCTTATAACCGGAAGTTTGTACCTTTTGACTGCCTTCATCCTGTTCCCACTCCTCCTACCAGAGAGGGTGGGAGGAGTGGGAACTGGTAACCACAAATCTGATCTCTTTTTCTGTGAGTTGGTTTGTTTGTTTGTCTTTGAACTATAATTGACCTACAACACTATGTTAGTTCCTATTACACAACATAGTGATTCCATATTTCTATACATTTCAAAGGGATCACCATAATAATTCTAGTTATGATATGTCACCATACAAAGATATTACAAAGTTATTGACTGTATTCCCCACACTGTATATTTTCTTTCCCCTGACTCATTTATTTTGCAACTGGAAGTTTGTACCTCTTAATCTGCTTTCCCTATTTCTGTCTTCCCTCACTCCCCTACCCTCTGGCAACCACCTGTTTGCTCTCTGTGTCTGTGACTATTTCTGTTTTATGTTTGTTCATTTGTTGTTTTTTAGATTCCACATGTAATCGATACCATACAGTATTTGTCTTTCTCTGTCTAACTTCACAAAGCATGATACCCTCTATGTCCATCCATGATATTGCAAAGCTGCTTTATGGCAGAGTTATTTATACACATCTTCTTTATCCACTCATCTATTGATGGGCACTCAGATTGCTTCCGTATCTTGGCTGTTGTAAATAATGCTGCAGTGAACATAGGGGTGCGTATGTATTTTGTAATTAATGTTTTTGTTTTATTTGGATAAATACCCAGAAGTGGAATTGCTGGATGGTACGGTAGTTCTATTTTAAGTTTTTTTAGGAATCTCCATATTATTTTCGATAGTGATTGCACCAATTTACATTCTCACTGACAACGCACAATGGTTCCCTTTTCTCCACATCCTCACCAACACTTGTTATTTGTGATACTTTTTTAAAAAAATTTATTTATTTTAGTTATTTATTTTTGGATGCATTGGTTTTCGTTGCTGCGTGGGCTTTCTCTAGTTGCGGTGAGCGGGGGCTACTCTTCGTTGTGGTGCGCGGGCTTCTTACTGCAGTGGCTTCTCTTGTTGCGGAGCATGGGCTCTAGGTGCGCAGGCTTCAGTAGTTGCGGCGTGTGGGCTCAGTAGTTGTGGCGCACGGGCTCTAGAGTGCAGGCTCTGTAGTTGTGGCACACGGGCTTAGTTGCTCCGTGGCATGTGGGATCCTCCCGGACCAGGGCTCGAACCCGTGTCCCCTGCATTGGCAGGCGGATTCCCAACCACTGTGCCACCAAGGAAGCCCTGTGATACTTTTTTGATAATAGCTTCTCTGACAAGCATGAGGTGATAACATTGTGGTTTTGATTTGCATTTCCCTGATGACTAGTGATGTTAGGCATTTTTTCATGTGCCTGTCAGCCATCTGTATGTCTTTGTTGGAAGAACGTATATTCAGATTTCTGCCCATTTTTTAATTGGGTTATATGTTTTTGATGTTGAGTTGTATGAGTTCTTTGTGTGTTTTGGCTATTAATCCCTTATCAGCTGTATCATTTGTAAATATCTTCTCTCATTCAGTAGGCAGTCTTTTTGTTTCGTTGATAATTTCAAGTATGGGTCTTTTACCTCCTTAGTTAGATTTATACGTAGGTGTTTTATTCTTTTTGAAGTAATTGTAAGTGAGATTGTTTTCTTAATTTCTATTTCTGATAGTTTGCTGTTAGTGTATAGAAATGGAACAGATTTCTGTACATTAATTTTGTATCCTGCAACTTTACTGAATTCATTGATGAATTGATTTAGGTTTTTGGAGGTGTCTTTAGAATTTTCTATGTATAGTATCATGTCCTCTGCAAACAGTGACAGTTTTACTTCTTCCTTCCTAATAAAGGAATTTTTATTCCTTTTATTATTTTTTTTCTTTTTCTTGTCTGAGTGCTGTGGCTAAGACTTCCAGTACTAACTATGTTGAATAAAAGTGGTGAGAGTGGGCATCCTTGTATTTTTCCTGATCTTAGAGGAAATGCTTTTATCTTTTCACCATTGAGTATGGTGTTAGCTGTGGGCTTGTCATATATGGTGTTTATTATATTGAGATATGTTCTCTCTATACCCACTTTGTTGAGAGTTTTTATCATAAATGGATGTTCAATTTTGTCAAAAGCTTTTTCTGCATCTATTGAGATGATCATGTGATTTGTATTCTTCAATTTGCTAATGTCATGTATTATATTGATTGATTTGTGGATATTGAACTATCCTTCCATTTTTGGGAGAAATCTCACTTGATCATGGTATATGTTTTTAATGTATTGTTGAATTGTTTACTAATATTTTGTTGAGGATTTTTAAAATTAATTTGTTTATTTATTTATTTTCAGCTGTGTTGGGTCTTTGTTGCTGTGTGTGGGCTTTCTCTAGTTGCAGTGAGCGGGGGCTACTCTTCATTGTGGTGCATGGGCTTCTCATTGCAGTGGCTTCTCTTGCTGTGGAGCTTGGGCTGTAGACACATGGGCTTCAGTAGTTGTGGCGCACGGGCTTCAGTAGTTGTGGCTCACGGGTTCTAGAGCGCAGGCTCAGTAGTTGTGGTGCACGGGCTTAGTTGCTCCGCGGCATGTGGGATCTCCCCACACCAGGGCTTGAACCCGTGTCCCCTGCATTGGAGGTGGATCCTTAACCACTGGGCCACCAGGGAAGTCCCAAGGATTTTTACATCTATGTTCATCAGTGATATTTGGCCTGTAATATTTTTGTGTGTGATATCTTTGTCTGGTTTTGGTATCGTGCTGGCCTCATAGAATGAGCTCAGAAGTGTTCCTTCCTGTGCAATATTTTGGTATAGTTTGAGAAGGAAGGGTGTTAACTCTTTTCAAAATGTTTGGTAGAGTTTATCTGTGAAGCAATCTGATCCTGGACTTTTGATTGTTGGGAGGTTTTTGTTTGTTTGTTTGTTTTATTACTGATTCAACTTCATTACTGGTAATTGGTCTCTTCATATTTTATATTTATTCCTGATTTAGTCTTGGGAGATGGAACATTTCTAAGAATTCATCCATTTCTTCTAGGTTGTCTGTTTTATTGGTGTATAATTATACATAGTAATCTCTTACGATCCCTTGTATTTTTGTTGCGTTGGTTGTAACTTCTTTTTCATTTCTGATTTTATTGATTAGATTTCTATTACTATTACAATTTCTTCCTTTATTTTTGTTAATATTTGTTTTGTGTATTTAGGTATGCCTATTTTGGTGCATATATATTTACAATTGATATATCTTCTTCTTGGATTGATTGATTGATGATTATGTAATGTCCTTCTTTGTCTCATTACATTCTTTATTTTAAAGATTAGTTTGTCTGATGTAAGTATTGCAAACCTGGCTTTCTTTTCATTTCCACTTGCATGGAATACCTTCTTTCATCCCCTCACTTTCAGTGTGTGTACCTTTAGATCTGAAGTGAGTCCCTTGTAGGCAGCATATATATTTGTTATTATTCCTGTTTGGCTTCAGTGATCTCCACAACTCCGTCTTCCAGCGTGCTGATCCTTTCCTCCGTATAATCTAATCTACAGTTGATTCCTTCTAGTGTTTTTTTTTTTTAAATCAGTTATTGTATCTTCATCTCTGTTTGGTTCTTCTTTATATTTTCTTTCTCTTTGTTAAAAACTTCTAAAGGCTCACTTTGTACATCCAATCTTCTCTCAAGTTCTTTGACCATCTTTATGATCATTACCCAGAACTTTTTATCAGGTAGATTGTTTATCTCTGCTTCACTTAGTTCTTCTTCTGGGGTTTTGTCTTGTTCCTTTGTTTGGAATATATTCCTCTGCTGCCTCATTTTGCCTAATGTGCTAATTTTATTTCTATCTATTTGGTAGGTTGGTTGTTCTTCCTGACCTTGGAAAAGTGGCCATTTGTAGGAGACATCCTATGGGTCCCAGCAGCACACTCCCCTCTCATCACCAGAGCTGTATGTTCTAGGAGTGCCCCCTATGTGGGCCGTGTGGGTCTTTCTCTTGTGGCAGGCTGACTACCGTGGGTGGCCTGGTAGGTGTGGCCAGCCCCCAGTCTGGGGATTGCCAGGCCCTGCATTGTATGGAGTGTGCCAGCCGCTGGTGGGGGTGGTTGGGTAATGAGGCACCTAGCCGTGGGTCCCTAGGGGACCCCAGGGCTAGTGCTGGCCCACTGGTAGATGGAGCTGGGTTCCAGGATGAGTGGTTGCAGGTCTGAGGTTCCTGGATTTCGTGTTATCCTGCTGTGGCCAGGGTCAGATCCTGACATGGCTAGCTACAGGGTCCAGGGTATCCCAAAGCTGGTGTCAGCCAGCTGGTAAGTGGGGCTGGATCCCAGGGCAGCTAGCTGAGGTGTCTAAAGTGTCTTGGAGCTGGTGTTGGCCTGCTTACTGGTGGGCAGGGCTGGGGCCCGGTGGTGGGTGGGAGGAAGGTTCCTGGTTCTGGTGTTGGCCTGCTGGTGGGCTGGGCTGGGGCCCAAGGCCTCCTGGGGCTAGTGTCAGTCTGCTGATGGGCAGAGCTGAGTTCCAGGGTCTCTGGCTGCAGGGCCCTGGGGGTCTCAGAGTTAGTGTGTTGGCCTGCTGGTGGGTGGGGCTGTGACCTTGCCCCGTTAGTTGTTTGGCCGGAGGCATCCCAGTACTGGTGCCCAAAGACTGTTGAGCAGGGCTGGGCCCTGGCGCTAATAAGCTATAGAGAGGATTCCAAAATGGCACTGCCAGCACCAGCGTCCTCGTGGTAGAACGAGCTTCCCAAAAAGGCTGTCTCTAGTGTCTGTGTCCCCGGGGTGAGCTCCAGTTGCCTCCTGCCTCTCCGGGAGCCTCTCCAAGATCAGCATTAGGGTCTGACCCAGGCTCCTTTCAAGTTACTGCTTCTGCCCTGGGTCCCGGAGCGTATGAGGTTTTGTATGTGCCCTTCGAGAGCGGAGGCTCTATTTTCCACAGTCCTCTGGCTCTCCCCAAAGCAAGCCCTGCTGACCTTCAAAGCCAGATGTTTTCAGGGCTTGTCTTCCTGGTTCAGGACCCCCCAAGCTGGGGAGGCCAGTGTGGGCTCAGACCCCTCGCTCCTTGGGGAGGATCTCTGCAGCTGTAATAACCCTCCCGTTTGTGGGTTGCCCACCTGAGGTCCTGAATATAACGTAAGTCTGCCCCACCTACCCATCTCATTGTGGTTCCTTCTTTATGTCTTTAGTTGTAGAAGATCTTTTCTGCTAGATTCTGGTCTTTCTCATCAACAGTTATTCTGTAAATAGTTGTAATTTTATGCAGCCCACGGGAGGAGGTGAACTTAAGGTCTTCCTACTCCACCATCTTGGCCACTCCCCCAGAGTTGTTCTTCTCTGATGGAAGGTTTGGGGGCCCTTCACCAGTCAGTTCTGATTTCACGCCCCCCTGTGCCTCCACGTAAAGCCAGCCAGGACCCCAAAGGCCAGGACGTGGTGGGATCCATTTTTCAGTGAGCAGCAGGTTCACAGACGCTACTTCCCCACAGCCGCTCCTCGTGTGCTCAGGACGGTTGAGCCGGCAGGTCACCCTCGCTGTGTGTCCCAAAGCTGGTGTATGAGGAAGCAAAGTGAAAGCAGATGGGGCTGGGCCTCTTTGGGGACAGGGACGTGGTGGCAGATGAGAGGCTGCAGCTGCAACCCTCTGCTTGTTGGTTTGTTTCCTTCCCTCCCACCGTCTGCTCACTCAGCTGGTGCGAGGAGCTTTGCCCTGGCACCTCTGGGGACTCTCTGCCCCTCCGCCTTCTCTAGGTTCACCAAGCCCTCATCATGGGCAGGACGCCACGCCAAGCACACAGAGTGGCAGAGAAAAGATTCCATGCCTTCCACTTCTGGCTGTGGCTGAAGCTTGTGTCAGACCACTTATCCCACCAAGGACTGTAAGAGCTGGATAAGATAGAAATTCAGCTCTTCGAAGGTTTTAGAGAGCAACCAGGAAGCCAGGACTTGAGGGACGAAGACCCCTGGAAGGAGAGAAATGGTCGGGAGTGAGCCTGATGCTTCCTGCCGCCTGCCTGCCCAAGGGATGCACTGGCTCGTGGGACGCTCCAGAGGACAGACGGAGAGAAGCAGCTCAGTGTTGAGCAGTCTCACGAGGCTGGAAATAAAAAATAATAGTAAAGAAATGAAATAAGAATGTAGTGCAGGACTACCAAGTCAGCTAAAATTAAGGGGCCAAGAACCTAGAGCAACAGAAACCACAGGCAGAGAGCCATTACTCCACACCTCTTTTTCCTTTCAAGGCATTTACCGGAATTTAAGTTGCGTGGGACCAGAGCCTAAGGAAACAAGCTGGAAACAGCAGCTGAGAGGTTGAAAAGCTAGACTGAGCTTTTGACAATCTCACAGTGTAGGGGAGACAGAAATTGGAAGTGAGAACGTGCAAGGAAGAGGTCTCTTGGTAGGCATCCTAACTTTCCTTTAAGAAGGGCTATGCCCTGTAAGTAAGGGCAAGCCAGAAGTAACTAGTCATCATGATGACAAAGTGCGGCCCCAATCATCCTGGTCACCAGTTGGAACAAGGTAATGTGCCCGTGCTCTACCTAGCTCCAGGAGAAAACAAATTCCTCCCTGAATAAGGACAGCCTTATCCTTAACTGCTACACTTCCAGCACATGCAGTATCCACCATTGCCAGGCATGCCAGGAGACAGAGCCAAATGACCAAAGAGACATAAGGAGAGAAAATAGACAACAGAAATAGACCCACATCTCCTCCAAATGTCATGAGGGTTAGACGGTCTTTAAATAACTGTGATGGATCATTGGAGGAAGATAGATGACAAGGTGCAGATTTTCACCTGAAAACTAGAACTTATTTAAAAAAATTACTCAGATGGAAATTCTAGAACTGAAAAATACACCTGAAATGAATATAGTATATAATTTAAACAGATTAGACACAGCAGAAGAGAGGATGGACAAGGTAGTATCCATCTCAGAGAGCTGAAAAGATGACAGGTTACAAACCCAAAGAAATGACAAGAAAGAAAATGAAAATGAGAGCAAGTCTTGATGAAGTAGAACACTTAGCTGTGTCTACAGAGGACAGCCCAGGAGGAGGCAGGAGCCTGGAGCAAAGTGCTGGCTTTGCCGCCATCTCGCTGTGTGACCTTGGGCAAGTCACTTGCCTTCTCTGAACCTCAGTTTCTCCTTTCAGGGAAATAAGCATGATGGCTCATTTCACCCCGATGACGTGAGGATCCCATGGAGGACGGTCACGGCAGCTTTTTATTAGAAGTGCTGATATTACCGACAACCTAGCGTTCACTCCGTCATTTCACCAACAGTCATAGGGCAGGAGACTATGCAGAGAGCTAGGAGGGCATCCCAGCCTTGTGAGAACTACTGTGCAGTTCAGCAGGCATTAAATAAACCTTCACAAACCCATACCGTCCGTTCATTTGGTTTTCCAAGCATTGGAAACAACTCTTCTCTCAGTAGCTGGTAATTGCTGCCTTCTCCTTATTGACGGCGTAGGGGGGCGGGTATCTTCATTAGGGAGCCTCCTTCGGGGGATCCTTACTTTCTGAGTTCTTGAAAGGGCACCAACTCGTGTCAGCTCTTTTCAGTGACCCCGTTAGACCGTCACATCCACGTCCTCTGTGCCTCTCCCAGAACTCCCGTCTGTGGCCGTGAGATGACTGTCTCCCTGCAGACAGGACAGGCAGCTGTGTCCTCCTCCCCCCTCCCTCTCCTCGTCCTCTATGTTTTGGGAGGCTTGGCCAGCCTCCGTCCCTGGCCGCACTCTTGGCACGCGGAGATCTGTGGCCCATGGTGTACTGGCCTCAGTTCCATCTCCGGGAGCCAGGGCTGGCGCTCCCCGTGTGTAGCAGGCTGCCTCACATCACAGCGTACAGAAAGTCACGCATTCCTCCTTTCTTCCCTGGGGCTGGGGGGAAGGTGGAGGGCTGTTCTTGCTTTTCCACTGCAGTTTTTTTTCCAGGGCTTTCAAAAGTGCTAATTGATACCAGCCTGGAAGTGTCTGCTGGTCGGTGGGTTCAGAACAAGCACCCTGGCCTCAGAGATGCAGCTACCAGGACGTCCCGGCTGGATGGGAGGAGGGGGTCACGGTCTGTACCTTGGCAGCTCAGCCTTGCCCTCTGTCCCAACTCTCACCACACCTTCCCCTGGCCTCCGCCAGCGTCAGTGTAGAGCACTAACATCTCTCGTGGAGCTGGGACGTTGTAGGGAACCTAACCTCTCCTTCACAATTTTATTCGATCAACATGGTTCAGTAATCATCTATTTCAGTGAACTTGTCTCTGCCCTTGGCATCAGGATACAGTGTCAATAAGAGCGTCATGGGCCCTGCTCATGACAAAGACAAATGTAATGAGACCATGTGAGTCCTCTGCTTAGACCCTCCAGTGGGTCTCCGTGTCCCTCAGAGAAACTTAGTCTTGATCATGGCTTCTGAGTCCCACACACCCTCGAACCCACCCACATACATGCCACATACATGCTCCTCTCCGATCCAAGGACACCAGCCTCCTTTCTCCCAAAGGCACTGGGGCCTTGCAGATGCCTGGGAAGCTCCCACCTTAGAATCTTTCATGACGGGTCCCCCACCACCCAGCCCAGAGCCTGGCACAGCTCAGGGCCCCAGCAAATATGCAGCAAGTGAATCACGTGAATGGACAGATCTTGCTTGGTTAATAGCCTCGAGAAGTGGGCAGAATCTGTGTTGTCAGCGCCATGTTCCTGTTGAAGGGATGGTTCCCAGAGGGTAGGTAACTTGTTCACAGTCACACAGCAAATGGGTCGTGCAACCTGATGAGAATCAGAATCTTCCGACTCTTAGTCTGTGCTTTCTTGCTCAGATCTCCACTCTGAGTTGGTGGCTCTTTCCCTTCGTTCACCTCCGCATTCCTTCGTGCCATGTGTGTTCCCGGTTTCAGGGCCACGACAATGAGTGGGACTGAGTTTCTATCCTCCTGGAGCTCCCAGCTCAGGGAGGAGACAGATTAAGTACGCAGCACAGGCAGAGTGGAGCCAGGATGCTGTGGATGCCAGGAGAGGCCCCTACTCAGGCCAGCAGTGGGCAGGCCTCCCTCCAGGATCAGTGCCAGCTGAGCCCTGAAGAATGAATCAGAGCCAGGTGGGGTGGGGTGTATTTTCCAGACGGTGGAGACAGTCTGGGTAGGTGCCCAGAGGCAGGAGCAACTGTGACCTGTGGGTCAGTCATGTTGCTTCAAGTTACAATCTGCGTTGCACAATAAAGGGGATTTATTCTTTCATGCCCCTGAAAAGTCACAGGGTGGGCTGCAGGGCTAGATTGACTGGGGATTCAACACTGTTTGCCTCTTCCAGTGAGCTAGCAAAATGTCCAGTACGACCCTGACCTCACATCCAAACAGCAAACTGGCCAGAGCAAAAGAACGTTTCTTTCCCCACCAGTGCAAAAAGTCAGGAGTTTCACTCCAGATGAATTAGGCTACATATCCATCCCTGGACCAATTACTGCGGTAGGAGGGGTGGGAACCCTCTGCCTGCCAAGTTAAATCAGAGCCCGCCCTTGAGGGTAAGCAGGTTAATCTAACTCAGATGACAGAGCTGGTGCTTGATGGAGAAGCAGGGGACAGCTGGAAGGGACAGCTCTGGACACCATTAGGTTCTACATACAAGTCACGTTGTCACGACAAGTAGAAAGTGGAGCAGTAGGCAAGTGGAGAGACGTTGCCACCTGGGCTGAGGTGTTGAGGAAGCAGTGGAAGCAGCACCTCTTGAGCCCTGGCTGTCTCCAGGAAGGCACTGTGGATTTAATCTGATTTTTGAGCTGCCCCTCTTTCTACCAAAAAGGTGATCAATCTCCCTTCCACTGTCGCTTTCCTGGAAAAAGTATATCCTGCTTGTTGATAGTCTACACGTTGAGGATGGGGAAGGAATTGATCAGACAAACACAGATAGGGGCACATTCCAGGCAAGTACCAAAGGGAATCATGTTCAAGTGCAGAGGTGTGACCACAGCTGCACTCTGCAAAAGCCCGGAAAGTCAGTGAGGTGTGGGAACTTGGCGTTACAAGCATTTGAGGAGTCCTGGTTGGCTTTCTTTGATGAAAGAACTCCCAGCTTTCTCTGTATCCCTCCAACTATGGTCATCTGGAGCCCAGTTAACAGACAGGGTGTCCCGTCCAGGGCAGAGCTCCTGCCCCTGTTTCTGGTACCCTGGCCCCTCCAGGCGTGTGGAGTCAGAGGGTTGTGGATCTGGATTCAGATCCTGCTTTTCACTTTCCCCATGACCTTGGGAAAGTCATTTAATCTCTTTGAATCTCCGTTTCTTCTTAGGGCAACCTGGGAAACCCCTATCTAGCTGACGGTATACTTTGTCAATCATCTGAGGAAATAGATATGTATGAATGCACCATCCTGTTTGCCTCTTAGTGGCTCCTCCAAGAATATTCATTCATACATTGAAAATGGAAAATGAAAGTTTAGCAGTTACTTAATGAATACCAGAAACTCAGCATATAGCATTTTAAAAAAATAATTAATTTATTTATTTATTTTTGGCTGCGTTGGGTCTTCGTTACTGCACACGGGCTTTCTCTAGTTGCGGCGAGCAGGGGCTACTCTTCGTTGTGGTGCACGTGCTTCTCATTGATTGCAGTGGCTTCTCTTGCTGTGGAGCACGGGCTCTAGGCGTGTGAGCTTCAGTAGTTGTACCACGTGGGCTCAGTAATTGTGGCACGTGGGCGCTAGAGCGCAGGCTTAGTAGTTGTGGTGCACAGGCTTAGTTGCTCCGCAGCATGTGGGGTCTTCCTGGACCAGGGCTCGAACCTGTGTCCCCTGCACTGGCAGGCAGATTCTCATCCACTGCGCCGCCAGGGAAGTCCCAGCATATAGCGTTTTGTCTTATCTTCATAACCATTCTGTAAGTGGAGCTATTATTATCCCACTTTACAGAAGGGAAAACTGAGGGCCACGAATGTTGAATAACTTTCCTAAAGCCATACAACTGGTAAACCAGTACTTGAACCTGGGCCAGGTGGAAGCCTGGGCCACCCCCTAAGCATACCATTTTGGTTGTGGTTCAACTTTAGGATCTGAGAGAGAGAGAATGAAGGAGAGAGAAAGTAGCATGTACTTGGCAATCTCTGTGTACCTGGCACTGTACGTGCATTATTAACTCATTTCACAAACTTAGGTCTGATTCTTAAATGTACTAGGTTCTGGATGCAGGAAAGATGGGTGGGCCACCTTCCGTGTCTCTCAGCAACCTTGAAGAATAGGCGTTAACATCCCACCCCACTGTACACATGCACACGCTGAGGCTCAAAAGGGTAAAAAATTGTCCGTAGCCACCTGCCACATTGGCTTGACAACAGAACGGAAGATGATGGGAGGAAGTGGAGAGAGGGAAATGGTTTTTATAAAAAAGTAATAGAAGTTCATCCTGTTTTCTTTCTCCTTTTCTGTGCAGATGACAGACAACCCTCAGTGCCTTTGTCAAGCCGGCTGCTTCACCGCCCCATCTCTGGTGACAGCATGGGCAAGACCACGTTCTAATTAAGGATTGTCACACACCATCTTCTCTGGAGGGCGGTGACAAAGACAGCTTGCCCCTGTCCTGTACTGCGACCCTTCCTTCGAGGCCCTCACCTCTGAGGGACCCTGGACTGTCAAAAGGATTAATTACCCCTCAACCCCCCTGGATGGGAAAGGAAATCACTGTTATCAAGCTTCGATTAAAGCTTCATCAGGAGACATTATCGGCTGTTTAAGGATTGCTGACGAAGCAGGCCGCTTTATTTCCTGAAAAGACAAATTATATGCCAGCAGAGGCACCCCGCCACAAGTGGTCCACTTAGCCTTTGAGTATCACGGGTGATGTCGGGCACAGCCAGGTGGCCGTTGCCCAGCAGCAGTGGCCATAGGAGGCTTTGAGGCGCCCTGGGGGTCCCCGCCTTGCCTTGCAGTCGATCCTCTGTCTCTGGGATCTTTCTTGGAAGTTCCTCCTCAATTAGGCGTGATTTCCTCCAGCCCATCCCTGGGAGGCCCCCCCATCAGGCAAGCAGACATGGCAACCATGAGGAAAAGGACTCTCAAAGCGCTCACGTTCCTCATCCTCTTCATCTTCCTCACCTCCTTCTTCCTGAACTACTCCCACACCATGGTGGCCACCACGTGGTTCCCCAAGCAGATGGTCCTCGAGCTCTCGGAGAACTTCAGGAGGCTCGTGAATTACCCCCACAGGCCCTGCACCTGTGCCCACTGCATCGGACAGCGCGGGGTGTCCGCCTGGTTCGATGAGAGGTTCAACCGGTCCCTGCAACCGCTGCTGACGGCCAAGAACGCGCTCCTGGAAGAAGACACCTACAGCTGGTGGCTGGTGAGAGCCAGGGCTGAGTGTGGGTCTGGGGGTGAGATGTGGGCGGCCCCTGGCTGCCAAACGCTCAGGCCCAAGTGTGCACCAGGGGCCCTGCCAGGCGCTTGGCAGGATTCAGAATACTGGTCATCCGTACGTTCGTTCGTTCATGCATTCAGCCTCTGTTATTGAGGATCTACTGTGTATATTATAAATCAGAGCAGAGGGTTCTGTAGCAGTTCCCTGTGTCTGCCGTAACAGGTGACCACACGCTTGGTGGCTTACGGCAACGGAAACGCATTCTCTCGCGATTCCGGAGGCAGAAGCCTGAGCTCAAGGTGTCAGCGGGGTCGGTTTCTCCAGGTGCCTCATCTTGAATTCCTTAATTACATCTGCAAAGAACCCTTTTCCAAATAAAGTCTCATTCACAGGTTCCAGGGATTAGGACTTGGACATATCTGTTTAGAGGCCACTATTTAACCCACTCTGGGTATTGAGAAGCAAAAAAAAAACCAGATTCTTATTCTCATGGAATTATATTCTGGCAGAGAGAGACAGATAAGAAACAAATAAACAAGATAGGCTCAGATAGATGTGCTCGGAGGAGGAACAAAGGGGTTTGGGATAGGGAGAAACTTGGGGCAGGGGCCTCTGTAAATGGGGTCATCGGGAAGTCTCTGAGGAGCCAGGAATTGAGCTGAGACCCAAAGGCAGAGAGGGCGCCGGCTGTGGGAGGATCTGGGGAAAGTACTGCCGGTCACAGGAACAGCGAGTGCAAGAGCCCTGGGGCAGCATCAGCTTGGTGTCTTGGAGGAGGAGGAGCTCTGTGTGGCCGTGAGCGGGGGAGGTCTGGGAGTGGGCAAGACCCACAGCGAGGAGTCTGGGGTTTGTTCTAAGTGCAACAGGAAACCACTGTAGAATTTTGATTAGGGGAGGTGCATGATCTGATCTAGTTGTTGAACGCAAAGTGGATTGAAGGGGAGTGAGAAATATCCATTCATTCAAGACTTATTGAGCATCTATTAGATGCCAATATATTGAGATGGAAAAAAACAGCCTTCCCTTTTTAGCTTGCAGGGATGGTTGGGAGAGAAGGGAAAACAGACAATCACAAGGCAGGGTGATAGGTGATAGGCACTCAGGGTCCCTGGTTTTGCTCCTGACTTTCTATATTTTATCAAGAGTGATTTTGAGGAAGCTCTTCATCTCAGATTCTCAGATTGAGGTAATAATAGTCACCTCACCAGGTTTCTCTATAGCACCGCAAACATTAGATTTTAACATTTTTATTTATTTTTGCTGGTTTAACGGGCAAGGAAAAATGAATTTGCATTCTTTCAGCACGTATGAAGGCTGAATGTTTTCCCATGTGGCTCTTACGTTTCATCAAATTGTCCTCCCACGCCCCCACCCCAGCCCTTACGTGCAGTCCTTCTTTGCTGGAGTTTAGCCTCTTGGAAGGGATTTTGCAGGGGAGGAAGGAAGGGGAGAAGGTTCCTCACGAATAGAAATCAACAGAAAGGAGCAGAGCTTTAGAGCTTCTGGGTTCCTTGACAACACACAGACCACATGTTTTGAATAAAGAATCAGGACACCACATCTGACAAGCACTCCTGTCCCTCCAGACGGAGACACAGAATATTGAAATAAAAACCACCCTGGGAATTCCAGGAGGCACCGTAGCTCTGCATAAAGGCCCCCAGACAGCCAGGACAGTCTCTGACAGATCCAGATTTAGGACCCCAAACACAGAGCCCCTGCCTTTAAAGTATGACGAGCCTGGTGGGAAATGCCCTGCAGGATGCTTGGCTGGCAGGGAGCCCGCAGAAGGTGATTGATGCCAGGTGTCAGAGGGACTGGCCCTAGACACGCTCTTCCCCAGACCTACTCGGAGCCCTGGTTTGGAGCAGACCCCTCGTGTCTGCTCCCTCTTCTACTTTGTCTCCGGGAAGAGGGGAAGGACTTGACTGAGGTCACTCAGCCATCCATACAGAGCCAGGCCTGGGACCCGGCCGCCCGCCCCAAGGCACCCTTGTGTTCCCGTCCTCTTGCCCACCGCTGCTCCTCCAGACCCACATGGGAGGGAGGGCAGGCGTGGGGGAATCAGGAAGCAGCCTTCAGGAGCTGGAGGCTGACAGCTCAGGTGCCTTGGGTATCGCAAAGTCCCCCGTGTCCTGCAGCAGTGGGGTGATGCTGGCTGTCTCAGCCTCTGCCTCCAGGCTCTGCCTTAAGATGTGATGCTTCCTCAGGGAGCCTATGACAACCAGCAGCAGCGACTGCTTGAGCGCTGATCGGAGACAAAGAAATACACTGCTTGGAAACTAGTCAGGAAGAGTGAGAGGGGAGAGGGTGTCTTTGAACTTCTGCCCTTTCTCTCCTGCGTGCACGTCAGCAGCCCTCTGGGACTTCCGTTGTCATTTACAAAAGGCAGAGAAGTCAGAAAGTTCCTTCCCAAGGAAGACAGGGACATAGCGGTACTTGACCTGCCTCATCTACCCCAGCTGGTGAGTGGATGCTTTAGGGCTCTAATCCCCAGAAACACAGCTCGATTCCAGCCCGCTGCCCCCGATTTCTACTCAGCTCTGTACTCACCCTGTGGCCTAGATCTTTCCCTCTCTGGGCCTCAATCTCCGCTCCTGCCAATGAGGGTCTGAAACAGAGCCAAGGTTCCTGAAGTGTGAGCCGGTGGGGCAGCGTGATTCCTGGTGATACAGGGGCAGGGCCTTTAAGAGCATCGCATCACGGTCAGGGCGAGGAAGTCATTTGGCTTTAATTCTCTTTCCATCTTTGAAGTTGCAAGGATTAAATGTCGCTCCTTGTTTCATGATGTGCCTCTTTAACACCTGCCCATCTTGGTTCTAGCAAAGGAGGGAGGCTTGCCTGGGCAAGCAACAGGATGGAGCTGGAATCGAATAAAGTGGTTCTGTTTTCATTGTATTGGACACTTTCCTCTTTTTTTGGACAGAATTTTTTACTTCTGCCAAGTAACTCTTGCTTTCCACTTGTGGCAGAGATATGAGATTTCCTTTTAAAATAAACTTACTTTTTAAAGTGAACCGTTAAAGAGGGGTAAGTCAGTAGTAGGTGGACGGGACAACGTGATGCTGCACTCCTAGCATGGGTACCCTGCCGGCTGTGAGCCTTCAAACCCCGGGGCCCCCGAGGCAAAGCAGGCACATGTGTCACATAGTAGGTGCTCAGTAAATATTGCTGAGCACTGGATTCAAGAATGCCGTGTTGCTCCCTTAACCCAGCATACAGTGTCATGCTCCCCGAGGTAATGACATGGATGGAGGACACTCTCTGGTTCTGAGCGCATCTTCACATTGTCAGGGCTCTTCCTGGGTGGGGGCCTCCGAGGAGGTCCCTGCCGGGCAGCTCGGCTGTGGTCCTCGATCCCAGGGGTTCTCAGAGTGTGGTCCCTATATAGCAGCAGCATTACCTGGGAGCCTGTGAGAAATGGCTCTGTTGCCCAGATGTCACACATTAGCCCAGGTGATCGTGTATTCAGGAGCCCGGAGCTGCCCCAGGAGATCCTATCAGAGCAGGTGTTTAATCTGGATATAGTTTTTGTCTTATTGTGGTAAAATACACATAACATAATGTTTATCAACTGTTTATAAGTGTGCAATTCCATAGCATTAAATGCATTCACCATGTTGGGTTACCATCACCACTACCCATACCTGGCACTTTCATCACCTCCAACAAAAGCCCCTTGTACCCATTAATAACCAGGCCCCTCACCACCCCTCTCATCCCTCAGGCAACCATCATTCTACATGCTAGAATTTGGCGATTCTAGTATCTCCTGTAAGTGGAATCATACAATATGTGTCCTTCTGTGTCCGGCAAATAAGCCAGTGAAATAACACTTAGCGTAAGTGTTTTCAAGATTCATCCATTGGGAGCATATATCAGAATGTCCCTTTTTTATAACCGAATGGTATTCCATTGTCTGGATGTTCCACATTTTGTTTATTCACATTCATCCGTCGATGGACACTTGGGTTGTTTCCACCTTTTGGCTATTCTGAGTAATGCTGCAATGAACATGAGTGAACAAGTATGTGCTCATGACCCTGGTTTCAGTTCTTTTTTTTGTTTGTTTTTGTTTTTGTTTTGGCCTCACCTTGCGGTTTGTGGGACCTTAGTTCCCTGACCAGGGATTAAACCTGGGCCCTCAGCGCGGAGTCCAAACCACTGGACTGCCAGGGAATTCCCTGATTTCAGTTCTTTTTAATACTTAGGAATGGAATTGCTGAGAAACCACCAAACAGTTTTCCACAGTGGCTGCACTAGTTTACATTCCCACCAGCAAAGCACAAGTGTTCCAGATCCTCCACGTCCTCACCAACGCATGCTATTTTCCCTTTTTCTTTTACTGTAACCAGTGATGTTTCTAAGTAGAAGTGTGTCTGTGGTCCTGATGTCGTTGCCTGCGGCTTCCGCAGCATGTGAGTGTCTTAGGCTAGAGGAGATGCTAGGTGGTTTTATCTAGAGGACCATCCAGGTCTCCCGGTGTGCCTCTCCTTGGGGATGCTGATTCCTCCAATGCCAGGTGGGGACCAGATGCCTGGGGATCTCCCTACACAATCCCCCCGTCACTGATCTCCTAGACAGTGGCCAAAGCAGCTGCTAGCCTCACCTTCCTCTCCCGCCCCTCCCCTGTCCCTGGGGTTGGGAGTGACGGGTGGGACTCACCCCACAGCCACCTCCCCCTCCCCAAGCTCAGGGACTGGGCTTTCCAAAGGTCAAGGTTCCAGGGCTCTGAGGCAGGGGTGATGTTGTGGGAGAGGCTTCAAGGTGGGTTTATAAAAGCCTGGCTTCAAATCCTGCTTTGGATTCGGGACACGTGCTCAACCGACCTGGGCCCCAGAGCATCCTTTCTCGTCTGCCTTTGAAGTGACACGGCCCTGCGGCTTGGTGACACGGGCAGATGCGATGCTTCTTAGGAAATCTCTCCAGGTTTCACTCTGAGTGGGGGAGTAATGTGCATCAGCGAGTGGTCACCATGCAGCGTGGCCGAGCTCCCCCTGAGGCAGTGGACGGACGTGGTGTACAGAGAGGGGCTTAATAGGGTGACCGACTCGTCCCACTTTTAGCACTGAGAGTCCTGCTTCTAGGGAAACCCCTGGGCCAACCAGGTGGCTGGTCACCCTCAGGATAAACCCAGTGTTTGCCTCCACCTGTGGGTCAGAGAGGTCCCAGGGCAGCTGACCTTGGGTGTGGGTGTGAAAACAATTTGTTAAGCAGACATTGGACTCCTTGATGCATCCAGTAAAGCGCTGATTCTTGATGCATCCGGCAAAGGGCTGATTCTTGGGTCTGGCTGGAGCTTGGTGGTCCTGGGGCTGCGGGAGCTGAGAGGCGGGAGGGTGAGGGGAGCAGAGGGAGGGGAGGCGGGCGTGGAGGGTCACCCGACCCCTCTCCCATGTGCTTTACTCATACCAGCCAGTCTCATTGCGTCGAGGCCAGAGCTGTACCTCGCACATAGTAGGTGCTCAATAAACCTTTGTAGAATGAGTGAATGATGTCTTGCCTTCCCATCTCCCTGAGTGGCCCCTGGGCTCCTGGCAGGGTAGGTGGCTGTCTGAGCCGCCTGCATCTCCAGGTGCCCAGCAGAGAGAAGGGTACTCGGGAGGGGCTGGGTGACCAACCACAGGGGGCTCGGGGCCCAGCAGCGGGGGGCCAGAGGTAACACATCCCGGCTGACTGTGTCCTGCGTCCTCCGCCCACAGAGGCTCCAGCGGGAGAAGCAGCCCAGTAACTTGAACGACACCATCAAGGAGCTGTTCCAGGTGGTGCCCGGGAACGTGGACCCCCTGCTGGAGAAGAGTTTGGTGGGCTGCCGGCGCTGTGCCGTCGTGGGCAACTCTGGCAACCTGAGGGAGTCCTGGTACGGGCCTCAGATAGACAGTCACGACTTCGTGCTCAGGTGAGCGCCAGCCCCTCGCCCCCCAGGCCACCCCGCTGCCCCCCAGGCCCCTGGAGCTGCAGGGGGCGTCATGGCTCAGCATCAGGAGGTCAAGACCCCAGTCCGGGTGTGCCCAGGCTTACCTGGGGACCCCGGGCC
The DNA here is from genome assembly GCF_965194825.1 of Balaenoptera physalus. Classification (NCBI taxonomy): domain Eukaryota; kingdom Metazoa; phylum Chordata; class Mammalia; order Artiodactyla; family Balaenopteridae; genus Balaenoptera; species Balaenoptera physalus. The sequence goes on along the minus strand of NC_138895.1, from coordinate 77,680,770 downwards.
CCTCACTGCCCCCTCTGGGCCTCAGTTTCCCCATCTGCACTGCAGATGGACCAACAGGGCCTCTCTGGACGGAGAGAAAAACCATACACAGAGGTACCCATGGGGCTGGGAGTTTGGCCTTGAGAGGCCTGGCCAGAGGGCAAGACTAACTTGAGGACTCTTGTTTAATCTTTAAAATCCATCCCTGTCTGGGAATTCCCTGGTGGTCCAGTGGTTAGGACTCAGCACTCTCACTGCCCAGGGACCGGGGTTCGATCCCTAGTCTGGGAACTAAGATCCCACAAGTCGTGCAGCCAAAAAAATAAATAAAATAAAAGCCATCTCTGTTTTGCCATCTAGGCCATAACATAACTATATACTTTTAATGTAAAATATGTTTCCCTGTCACCAAGTAAAATGGATATTCCAGGAAGATGCCCCACGTCTCTCCCGCGTTTCTTATCATCCCCACACCAGTCACCCGACCCAGGGGCACCAGTGACTCAGACGAGAAGCACAGGCACCTTCTAGAACCATCCCCTGTTTCTGTGGTCTCTGACTTTATGTCTTTAGACCGCTCACCTGACCTTGGGCAGCCTCAGTGTACCTGGTGTCCAGTGGGAATGTCCATGGCGAGGGGGAAAGAGTCAGGTTCAGGGTCAGACAGGCCCTGAGTTCAAGGCTGCCTCTGGGTTACTCTGTGTCCTGGGATAAATTCTTTGCGCTCAGATTTCTTTGGCCATAAAAACAGGACCATAAAGTACGTACTGGACACCGTCATCGTTAAGGGTTAACGATGTGCGTCACTGGACCAGGACAGAGTAGGCCATCGATGGTGGCGATGGTCAGGCTCACTCGAGATCATAAATGAGAAAAAAGTAGCAAAAGCCTCTGAGCTGTGCCGCAATTGCCCCCATTTTACAGATGAGGAAGTTGGGGCCCAGCGAAAGGGGCACAGCGCAGCCTCGCGGAGCTGAAGCTGACCCTCAGAATCGGTGCCCCAGTGTGATGCCTGTCCTTTCTCCCTCCCCCTCCCAGGATGAACAAGGCCCCCACGGCAGGGTTTGAGGCCGACGTGGGCAGCAAGACCACCCACCACCTCGTGTACCCCGAGAGCTTCCGGGAGCTGGCGGAGAACGTCAGCATGGTCCTGGTCCCCTTCAAGACCACCGACCTGCAGTGGGTGATCAGTGCTACCACCACGGGCACCATCTCCCAGTGAGTCCCCTCGGGGCGTCCGGATGAGGGTCACTGCTTGTCCCGCTATTGCCCCTTGCTGTGTGAGGGCCTCTGAGCCCCCCGCCATGCTGTTCCACCCCCTGCAGCCATGCTCGTGCTGTTCCTCCCCCGGAACACCTCCCCTCCCCAGGCCTCCTCCTGGAGGGCAGAGCCCCAGTCCCCCGGCCGCCTCCAGACCCTCCGGCTCTTCTTGGTACCCCTCCTCCCATCACCCCGATGCACCCGGAGCTCCGGCCTTCCTCTTCCTTGCGACTTCCCGCTCCCCCGAAGAGACCTCCCAGGTTTGCTTCCCCAGACACCCTGGAAGCCCCTCGGGAGAGGGAGCCCCGCTGGAAAGGACAGAGCACGTGTTAGTTCTGACCCCATCCTCATCTCTGGGCTGCTCCCCGTTGATGACAGCCTCCGCCCACCCCCGCTTCGCAAACCGTCAGAATGGCGCCGGCTGGGCTGGGGGGCGCGGGCGGGGAGACCGGGCGAGGAGCACGTCGACTCCGGCGGCCTTGGGCACCGAGGCGCTCACATCTTCTGATTTGTTCCGGGCACTTGGCACGGGGCTCAGTGAATTCCCGCTAGTCCTTCTCATGACCCCCGTCCTCCAGGGAGACCCGGAGGCTTGGCCCCTACGCAGAGCCAGGCTCGCACCTGCCTGAAGAGAAGCGGCTGAGTGCCCAGATGGCCAAAAGCCTCCTTGTCTAAGGCCTGGTTAGGAAACCCGAGGGATTTGGGTGCGGGAAACTGGGGGCTTGTGCTCGGAGGAGGAGGGCAGTGAGGGAAGCGGGCTCAGGCAGGGGAGGAGCTGGACCAGCCAGGGCTCAGCTGCCGGCTCCTTCCTCCTGGTCCCACAGGCTGGAACGTGACTTGTACCCGAGGTAGATGCCACGTGAGGCCAGGTGGCCAGGCACTTATACCGTCATCTTGGGGGCACGTGAAATCTTGCGGATGAAAAGGGGGCCATTGTGGGCCTATCAGCCAGCGTCCCAGCAGCGGGGGACGGGTGTTGTGGGCCCCTCCCCTCTCCGTGCGTCTTTGCTGTGTGCACAGCTTGGAGCAATCCCCCTTCTTAACCTTTCTGGGAGAAGGCGGCATAACGCAGCAGAAGGTCCTCGAATTAGCCACAATCGCCCTCTGGTGTCCATAATGGGCCACTGCGAGGAGGTGGGGTCCCTTGGGGAATGAGTGTGCTTTCCCGCTTGCCCCACCTGCCTCTCCAGCCCTGCCCCTACCAGCTGATGCCCAGGCCGCCAGCCCCCTCCCACATTAACCACCTGCCTTGTCCTCCTGCAGCACCTACGTTCCTGTCCCCACGAAGATCAAGGTGAAAAAGAATAAGGTGAGTCAAGGCTCAGGTGCCTTGTCCTCTGAGCTCAGCCTCGCTTTCAAGGCTCTGCGTGAGGACAGAGAGCACCGTCTCCCCTCTCTGCCAGCATCTGGCAGCGGAGAGCCGCTGGGACCCCGGGCTGGTGGGGGTGGTGGCCTCCCACTTAGAGAGTGGAGAGACGAACCCTGGAGAGGTTCCCTAAGCCTGGACCCTGGACCTGCAGCACCACCCGGGAGCTTGTCACCGATGCAGAGCCTCAGGCCACCCCAGATCTGCTGAATCAGAAACGCTGGGTTTTTACAAGCCCCCCAGGGATGCTGGTGCTGTTCGAGTGTTCGAGAACCACTGCCCTACAGCATCAGCATCTCAAAGCCAGACCTCGTCACCTGTCTCCATATCTGCATCTTCCCCAGTGGGCCCTGGAATGGGGTTGGGTAAGACGTGGGCAAGGGGCAGAGGGATGAAGGAAATGAAGTGTCCACCACACCAGACCTTTGCATACACTGTCATGTGTAGATGGAGAGATCAGGTTCAGAGAGGTCAGGTAACTTGCCCAGAGACACACAGCTAGTTCACTGTATGGCTGGAGCTGATGTCTTCCCGATGGTGGCTGTGTGACATTGAGCATGTCACTTAGCCTCTCTGAGCCTCGGTTTCCTCATCTGTAACGTGAGGAGAGGGAGAGCTGGCACGTGGGGTCATTTTAGGGACTGGAGATCATTCAGGCCCATGTTAGGCAGAACGGGTGGCTCGGTGCCTTCCTGCAGCATGACAGGAGTGTCCTTGTCCCCAGCTCATGCTCTTCCCTGGAACCTTCTCCTGCAGCCTCATGTCCCACTCCTTGGCCTCATTTGACTGTACTTCAGATGTCACCTCGTTTGCAAGCCTTCACATCCCAGTGCCTTATCTCCTTCTCTGCTTTGTTTTCTCTCCATGGTCTCATCATTCTTTTCTAGCATCCTCTGTGTCTCCGTGATTTAGGTCACGGTCCGTCTTTTCCACTAGAGCGTAACACCCCCCACCCCGGTGCAGGGTTATGAGTTCCAGTCACAGCAGGGTCCCCTGAGGTTACAATAGCATGTGGCACCTAACACATGCCTGGTATCCTTCTCCAGACCCCTCACCATGTCCTCCCCTCCCGCAGATCCTGATTTACCACCCAACCTTCATCAAGTACGTCTTCGACAGCTGGCTGCAGGGCCACGGGCGGTACCCATCCACCGGCATCCTCTCGGTCATCTTCTCACTGCACATCTGTGATGAGGTAGGACCCCCTCCCCCATGCCTGCCTGCCCCCCCCCAGGGGGTCGGGGACCGAGGGCTCCTCATTCCGTGTTCTCAAGAGGGGCGGCGAGAGCGCCTGCAGTCAGGCAGACCTCCATCCCCCCTCCCGGTCCCGGCATAGCCTGTCTCTTCTAGAAGCTCCGATCCTGTCTCTTTGGTGAGGCTTGCACTGTCTCCCGCACAGGATGTTTTGGGGAGTGGCCATGTTCTCTTGGTGTGTGAGGTCCCCAGGCAGAGCCTGGCCCAGCAGGTGGAAGCTCAGATCTGATCTGGGGGCGAAATAAGCACATCTTGCCCCCAGGAGCATATTATAATCGGGGGAGCTGTCTGGGGTTGTGGTTTCGATCTCAGTTGCTCACCAGAATCATCTGTGTGGAGCTAAATCCCAGCCCCCAGGCCACAGCCCAGCCCACTTCCACCAGAATTCCTGAGATTGGGAACCCGGCACCCAGGGGTTCCACTGTTCACCGAGGTTGAGAATCGGTGATTTTGCCAACCGTGCGTTTCCCATCGTGGACTCGCCTCTCCGTCCGCCAGCCTGGGCCTGGGTGTCCATCAACGATCTGGCTGCTCGCTGCCCCTGGACAGTGAAGCAGGACGCGGACCACAGTGCCCCCCGCTTCTTCCCTGGCCCTGGGTTCAGGCAGGGCACTCCGCTGGCCCTTCTTGTCACGTACGGCCCATCCCCGCCCTCGCCCCGTCAGGCTCATCATTGGACATCGCAGGGAGGAGGGGTCGAGGGGGTAGCAAGGCCCACCCACTGTCTCTGCCTCGGTTGTTCTGCCACCATCTTCACCCGCCCTTCACCCCAGAAACCATACCTGCCTCTCATCTCCCCACCAAGCCCCTACCTCCAGCTGGCTGGTCACAGAGCCCGTGGGCCTGTGCCTCAGAAATGCTCCTCCCATCCCTTACCGCGTGCTCTGGGGCGGGCCCGTGTCCCTGCTGGCATTTTCGGAAAAGGCTGCACTTGCCACGGAGCTGTCTCCTGCCCCTGGTGGGTCCCCGCTCCTGAAAGCTGTCTGCCACTCTGCGGCCCACATAGCTTTCCCTGTCTCTGGAAGCCCCTCCTCCCGTCCCTTCCTGGTCACCTTCTACTCATTTTTCAAGACCCAGTTCAAGTGTCACTTGGAAAGAGCTCTCTCTGCTCTCTCCGGCCTCCTGCCCCTCCGTCCTCAGTGCTGAGGGAGCCCCGGCGTTAGCCCCTGTCCCCCACGGGGGCTCGGTTGGTGCTTGTTATAATTCAGGAGCGCCAAGGGCTGAGACCTGACTCCTGCCTCCCTGATTGCGCCAGCATCCGCCTGAACTCTGATGGATTTAATGCAACACCTGGCACAGAATAAGTGCTCAGTAAAAGTTTGTCATGCGTAAGAAGCACCCCCACCCCGTGCCCCACCCACCGAACAGTGAGGACCCCTGGACCAGATGGGCGTTAGCCCAATGGAAGACAAGGATCAGCTCCTACCGCCCACCTCACTGTGGTCATCACTCTTGGCCCCATTTTCCCTATGAAGAAAGTGAGGCTCAGAGAAGTGATTTGGCACTTGCAGGGCGTATCAGCAAGAGGTAGAGCTGGGATTTGGAGCAGACCGCTGGGCTTCGAATCCCTGCTCCTCAAGCCTTGGAGAAGAGGTTGTGCCTCCCCAGAGGTGGACCCAGCACCCTCAGGGCCACCCACAAGAAGTAGCCTCCCACTGTGCCTTCTGGCATTGGACTCGAATTTTACTCAACTTGCCTTTGCTTCACCAAGCCTCTGGGAGTTCCAGGCTCCTGGAGAGGGGTTTATGTGAATCCTTGGAAGTGGTGTTTACAGAGTCTGGGGGTGCCTGCAGGCTGTCTCTGTTAGAGGGTCCACCTGCAGCCCTGCTGTCCGGTTCTCACCTTTGCTCTGCCCCGGCAGGTGGACTTGTACGGCTTCGGGGCAGACGGCAAAGGTAACTGGCATCACTACTGGGAGAACAACCCGTCGGCGGGGGCTTTTCGAAAGACGGGGGTGCACGACGGGGACTTCGAGTCCAACGTGACGGCCACCTTGGCATCCATCCACAAAATCCGGATCTTTAAGGGAAGATGACGCTGTGAAGGGCTAAGGGCAGATGCACCAGAGCGCACCTCTCCACGTCCAGCCCCAGCTTCTCGCCAGAGCCATTGCGCTCTGGGAACTTGGAGGGCCAGCCTCAGGGGTGTGCCCAGGTGCCCCTCGCAGCCTCTTGCACCCCAACATTTGGCAGCATCTACTCAGCAAGGTTGCCGAGCCCTGCTGGGGCTGCAGAGCAAGTCTCAGAACCAGTCTGGGGTGGGGAGACCCCTCTCGCTGCTGTTCCGGGCTGGGGAAGGTGGGGAGAGGTCCAATCCGAAGATTCCCACATTCTAAAGAAGAGGATGGTCTCCTGGGGAGGACGCACAGAGACTCTCCTCTGCTGAGGGGTCCGGGGCCAGCTCTCTGATTCTCGCTGGGAAGTTTCTGGGTGAGGATGACCCCCAGGACAGCCATGCGGGGCCTCCCTCACATGGTAGGACCACCCCGCCTTCCCTTTCTGCCCAAAGCTCATTTATGATGGCCAGAAGGGCTCCTCACCCCCTAAGGTCTTCAGAGACTCTAAATATCCAGATGTCTCTTTCCCAAGCTGCTGTTCCCTTGAGTAATCAATCTTTGTGGTTATCATGATGGCTGAGAGCAGATCTGACTCCTTCCGTGTGCCTTTGTATTGGGGAGAGAGATGCATGCATTTGGCTGAAATGAGGCAAAAGCCCCGACTTGGGAAAGGGGACCGCAGCAGTGCACCCCCCTTACTCTGTAGCTGGGGACAGTTTCCTAGTTCCCTGAGCCAGCGTCTGAGTTGGAATAAAGCTCGGATGATACTTGGCTCCATCCAGAGGCCCATCAGCCATGGACTGTCCATTCTTATTTTCACAGACTGCTGGATTTGGTGCCCGTAACCTTCCAGAGCTGTGCAGGAGGCCGCCGCCAGCCAGCAGTTTCCCCCAGGAGTCTACGCTCTGGGCCAGATCCCTCCTGGTCACCTGTGTGGTGTCCTGGGGGTTGCAGGGTCATTCTAGGAACGTGACCATTAGAGGGGAGAAGTCATACCTCATCCTTCACGTCCCAGCTGCTCTTTCTTCCTTGTCAGCCTTCCTGATTATTTATTATTTTGTTTTTAAAATTCAGCTGACATCATCTGCACTTTGTGACTCAATTGCTCTCGCTTCAGCTGGCAGCTGTGGTATGGGCGCTCAAAGCCGGTTTTGTAGGAATCCTCAGACTTGGGGTACCGTAGTGTCTAGGGCTTGAGGGCTTGCTGGTGGGCAGATCCTGCGGTGTCAGGTTGGTAGGTTTGTAGAATGCTCTGTACCTCCTTCTCTCCCAGTCCTACCTTTCTTCTTTCTCATTATGGGCTTAGATTCAGTCTCAGGCTAGGAATCGCCAAACCCAGCAGCACTGTCTTGGGGCCGGGTGGGGAGTAGAGTCACAGGCGTAAAAGGACAGTGATTTTTGGCTCCAGTTGCTGACATTTAATCAAAACAAAACAAAACAAAAAATACCAGCCCGTTTTTTCTGTCAAGAGCATTTCCTAAAAGGCCATGGATACTTTGAGGAGTTGTGACCATGTCCTGGTCTGGGAAGCCAGGGGGCCGCCTCCGCTGCTCCCTGCAGCCCTCTGGATAAGCCCTGCCTCCCCAGCCTCACTTTCTCCCTCTGCAAATGGGGAGGGAGGAATGATGAAGGTCACGGACCACAGATGGCAACGGGCATTCACAAGCATCCCTAGAAGTCACACACCACGTTTTGTTTTTCCCGAGTCTCCGTATATGAGTATTTTTCTGGGGACGGGTTCCAGTTTTTATTCGGTTCTCAAAGATTCAGGATCCAGAAAGTGTTTTTTAAAAGCTAACAAACAAAAACCTGTTCCGGCTTTAAAATTCTGCAAAATTGAAGACCCTCTTGACTGATAAAAGGCTTGTAAATTGCTGTGAGGTCATTATTCCGAACATAAATCCTCAGAGGCTAGAGCTCATGGGAGTACTTGACGTGAAGAATTCAGCAAATGTGTTGGTCGGCTGATTAATCCCAGGGACGAACCTTGCAGAAATGGACACTGGCGCAGGGAGCGGTGTGGGCTGACCCCTGAACTCTCTCTTCCCTTCTCCTGAAAGCCAAGTCTGTTCAGGGTGATGGGGTCAGAGGGAGCGCTCAGCTTTCCTGGATGTGCTGAGTCAGGTCCCCAGAGCAGACAGGTGTCCACAGCTGAGCTGCATGCCACCTGGGTCGGCCGCCTGGTCCCCACTCCACCTCTCCTTCCCACCAGGCTGTTCACTGTGAGATGCCTTTCAGCCCTTGGATCCCATTTTACAGATGAGAAGAGCAACGCCAGAGAAGGAAAGTGATTGCAAAAGTGAACCAATTGTGAAACAGATTTTGAGCCGAAATAGGGTGTTCTTGGCTCCACGCTATAACATCTAGAGGTGGGCTTTCCCAGCCAGGCTCATCCAGCCCCTCAAAGAACTGTAGTCGCTGTAGGTTTCGGACTACAAGCCTCTCACCACCGGGCTTCGTTCTCAGGCTGCCCGCGGTGGCCCGAGGCAAGCGGTAACCTCGGCCTTCCCACACCGTCCTTCCAGTGGAGGAGATAGCATCATGCTCTCCCAGAGCTGGGGCAGATATCATCTTATGGCTTCACAACGGTCACCTAACCGAATCCAGCCAGCCATTGTGGCCGGGATCAACGCACCATTGCCTTAAACCAGCGGGGCCCACGCCGGGGTGAAGGTGGCCGAGAACTGGACAGGGGTGTTTCCCACGGGGATTTGGCCATCAGTGGAGGACGAGAAGCACGCACACGGGGAGGCTCCTGCATGAACGGTGTACGCAGTCGGGCTCCCCGGGGCTCCAGGACCCCAGCCCAGGGCTCTGTCCACTCCGCGGGCAGAGAGCTCCTTGGAGACCAGCCCCGGGCACGAAGCAGAGGTGTCTCTGCCTGCAACCATCAATGCTGAGCCTGAGGCCGAAAGGCTGAACTGATGAGGGAGAGAGATGTCACCAACATCCCAGACATCTGACTCTCCCAGGGAGTGAGGAGGCTGCTTTCTCAGCTGGAGCAAAGCAGTGCCTGCAGCCACGCGACCCCTGGAGCCCCTGCTCTCACCCACCTGTAGGGGAACAAAGGAGGGTGGGTTTGTAGTAATCTGGGGTAGAGAAGAAAGTTCTTGAATTGATGCCTTTTGAAACCCTGGCTTCATCAGGCATCGTCCAGCAAACCACGTGGGCTGGGCTTAGTGGGAGAAGCCAGATCCAAGGAAATAGGACCTAAAAGAGAGAAGCCAGGTAAGAAGGGAGGGCAGGCGATTTTTGTCACGGGGAGTGGGGGTGGGTTCAGCGACCTGATGGCATCCCAGGCTCTGCCGTGGCCAGAAGGGCCAGCGAGAGGCCAATCCTACCTCGATGCAATCTGGGCCTCTGGATCAAAGGTGGAACAGAATCACAGAGAATATTTAAAACTGTGATGTTTGCTTTAACTGTTCTCTTCACGGCAGCCTGAACCCAAAGGAAAAAATGGAAAACTGAAAAGAGCTCACTCTCCCTCTCATGGTTGTGGTCGGAAATGCTTTCTCCAGGGAAGCCAAAGATGGCTGGACTCCAGCAACTGGCAACTGTCCCTGCTCCTCCAAAGAGTTCGGGGATGTCACTGTGTCCATCACGGACATCTGGTTTGCAGCACACGTGGCCTCAGGCCACTGGCTGGTCATCCTCTCCTGGGGTCTGAGCTAACAAGTTTTGAGCCCTCCTCGGGGGCAGTCCACGACACCTCTGCAAAGAAAAGAAGAGGGTGTAGGAGGAACAGCGGGCCAGGCAAAACAGCATCACATAGACTGTCCTTACCCAAAGCGCTGCATTTCCTGCAAGCAGCCAGCCTCTGGCCTCCTGTTTCCCTCCCAGACCATCAGAGGTCCGTACTCGTGTTGAACTTGACCCCGTTGCTCAGCTTCTGAACTGCCATTGTCGCCCTCCTGCCCAGCATCCTGGTCCAGACATCAGCTTTAACCTGGGAGCCCTCACTGGGCACCGGTAGGACGGACATGGGTGCACCATCACGTTAGCACTTAACTGAATTCATGTCAAAGCCAAAGTTTCCTGAGCACTTTTTCCTCTTTGCAATCTTGTTGGGTTGGTTAGTGGTGTTTTAAAATCTGCTTTCTTTGCCCCCCTTTGCCTCACTCCCATGTTTTGCAGCTAAGTGTTTGTTCATCTGGATGCTTTTTGAATGAAGTTGTCAAGAGTCTGCCTTCCTCAGCCTCTGCTCTGTTTATTTTTAATTTATTGTTGAACATTTCCAATGATCCGAATCAAAGTGAATAAAAAAGAGCTATTTTATTGTTTGGGTGTGTCTGTCGTTTTTCTGTGAGGGCTGTACCTTGGTGCTGTCTCTTGAGGTTTCCACTCAGGAGATGTTTTCAGTCCTAAAAAGACGCCTCCTGTGTTAGTGTCTGCCCTGAACCAAGTGCCCAGATGTTCAGGACATGGAGAGATGGCCTCTCCTCAGATGCAGCCGTGCCTTCTCCCTGCTGTGTGACTGTGGTAAAGTCGCCCAACCTCTCTGAACCTCAGGTGCCTCATCTGTCCAGTGGGGACCACTCTACGGGCCAGCAGAGGGAGTGTGAAATGAAGAATAGATGCATCGTAGGAGTCTGGAGGAGACACAAGCCCGCTGCTCCAAGCGTTTGCTGAATGAAATAGCCCAATGTGGGCAGAGTTTGTGTCCATCCTTCCCAAAGAAGGCTCGTCCATGAATGGATGCAAGTCTGATCCAGAGTTGGCACAAACTGCCCAATTTTTAAAATAGATCCAACCATCCACTACCAGGACTCTGTAAAGTTGGTGTAAATAACACTACTTCCCGATTTGCGTGGCACTTTACAGTTTGCACAACACCTCCCTAGGCACGATCTTGAACTCTCTCAGCAGCTCTGCAGAGCTGGTGAATGGGTGCAGGCAGTTGAGGCCAGAGGTGAAGTTCAAGCCAAGCCTTCCCTCTCCAGATCTGGGGCTCCCTGTTCTCTGCGGTGACACCTCCCGAGTCACTTGAGAAGTTTGTCTGTGGTGGCTTTCTGAAGGCAGCCCCCGGAGGCAGGACGGTGCAGAGATTAACACAGGCTCCCAGGAGTCAGGCTCCCTGGGCTCCTACTTATTAGCTGTGTGAGTGAGCGAGTTACTTAACCTCTCTGCATATTTCCTTATGGATAAAGTTGGGATGATGAAGTACCTCCCATACAAAGAGGCGTTGAGGGTTAAGTGAGTTATACCATACCTGGGACCTGCTCTCATCAATTGTTAACAGGCTTCCTGACCCTTCACTCCATCAGAGACCCATCTTACCCCAAATTTATTCCTAGTTGGTATCACATTAGAGCTGCAATGTGGACAAGTGGCCACGAGGTGCCGACACCTGGACCCCAGCCCCACTGGATGAGCTGGGCCAGGCAGGAACTCATCACTCCACGGAGCCCCCGGCAGGGAAAGGAATCAGCCAGGGCCCTCCACAGGGAGCCCCGAGGATCTAAAGGCACTTCTTTGCGACCCTTCAGGCACCCGCCAGAGACAAGCCAAAGCCAGCCTGCTCTGCACCACCTTACACTTCCCACAAACGCAGGTCCCCCAGGATTGGCTGTGGGAACCCTGGGGAAATCCACCCAGCAACACCCCTCAGGCTGCTGCAAACACTCACTTGATTGTTCAACAAAGAGCTAATGGAATTAAAAAAAAAAAGAACAAAATTTTGTCGTTTACTACAACATGGATGGATTTGGAGGGCATGACTCTAAGTGAAATAAGTCAGACAGAAAAACAAATACTGCATGATATCACTTATACGTGGAATCTAAAATATACATCAAACGAGTGATAACAAAAGAGAAACAGACTCACAGATACAGAGAACAAACCAGTGGTTACGGGCTGGGATGGGGGGCAGCAATGTGGAGGGCACGGGGTGGGAGGAGGGAGGTACAAACTACTGGGTGTAAGATAGACTCAAGGGTGTACTGTACAACACAGGGAATATAGACAATATTTTGTGATAACTGTAAATGGAAAGTAACCTTTAAAAATTGTATAAAAATTATTTTAAAATTTAAAAAATGTTAGTTAAATTTTAAAAAATAGATAAAAAACCAACCAAAAAAATTTCTAATTTCTTTTTACTTTCTACCATAAGGATCTTTACACGTACACAAAGATTGAAAGGAGAGAGTATATGATCCCAGGTGTTAAATTCAACGATCCTCAGTGTTTTCCACATACGCCCCCTCATTTTTTCTTTTCCTTTCTTTTTCATCATCATTTTTTGTAACCAGCTGTGTTTAGGGAGCTGCCTCAGATGTCACTTTGCCCCTGTGCGTGAGTGAGTAGGTCTCTCGGAGCGTGCCTGTCCCATCTGCCTGAGTGTCACCCACCAAGTGGGGGTGTCCCCAGGCCCTCTGACGCCCCGTCCTCCAAATGCCTTTGGAAGGTGGTTTATTTACACCAGGATTCACTAAAGTCATGTCACCAAAGATCTGTCCCTTCCTAAGCAAGGAGGTCATGTGAGGTCCAGGATGCTGTGCTTCTAAGGGCCTGAGAAGAAACACCGCCACTGATTCGTGGGTCCCTCTGTACCCACTGGGGAAGGGCCAGCTTCTCCTTCGCTTCTGCTTCGCTCACTGAGTCAGCACCCACCAAACACCTCCGGGGCTCAGGTACTAACCAGCCCTACTTCATCAATATCCATCTGTGGGATGATGATGGTGATGCATTTTTCCCTTCTCCCCCCCACCTGCCCCGCCCCCAATGCCCACCGCTGGGTCTGTCCAAACTCTGGAGCCCTGAAGAGCAAGACGATTCCCCTTCCACATGTCAGAGTCACAGCTCTTTGGTCATCTTCAGCTGAAGCATCAGGTCCTCATGGAATCAGCAAATTCCAGGTAACCTGCTTCTCAGAGTTGCTAGGCACCTCGCCACGCCTTTTATCTGTGGTCACGTGGAAGGATTCAGAGACTGGTTACACTCAACTCCAGTCCCACTGCTATGGACTGAATTGTGTCCCCAAAATCCGTATGTTGAAGCCTTCACCCCCAGTGTGATGGTATTTAGAAATGAAGCCTTTGGGAGATGATTAGGTTTAGATGAGACCCCATAATGGGATTAGTGCCCTTATAAGAAGATACATAGTGAGAAGGCAGCTCAGCAAAACCAGATCCCAGCTGGGCTCTGGGAAGCACATCCCTCCCCCAATCTCTCGCCCATCTCCAGATCTCCACGTGGTTCACTGCTCAGGCTGTCCTGGCTGCTGCAATCAGGGATAGAAAAGTCAGTTCAATTGGATGAGATAAGCAAAAGGGAATTGAATATTTTGCTCCAGTTCTAAGCCGCACTCTCCAATTCAGCTTGACCCGAAGTACAATTAGCATTTGATTTTGACTGGCTCCTGAAGCAATCTCGCCATGAGCCCAGAGCTCAGGACAGTAAGGTGGGCTTGAGGCCTTAAGGCCCCAGCCATTTGGAATCAGAGACCTGGACCTTATCAGGCTATGGACCTTGGAGGCCGTGGATCTGGCTGGAAGCCTGCAGGCCAAGGGCACAAGTTGGTAGAAACTCACATCACCAATTTGCAGTCTGCCGCGACTGAGGGAAAGTAGGCAGCAAGACGGTGGGTACCAGTGATAGGGAAAGGGAAAGTGTTGCACCCAGATGGCACACGCTGCAAAGGAAGGTTTGGGGAGTGGGTGTGTGTGATGTCCAGAAACATCAGTGTGGCCAGCGGAGACATGGTCCTCACCCTGGACACTGCTGCTGAGAGCTGGACGTGAGTGGCCATAGGCTGGGGTGGCAGTCGTGTCCACAGGACCCTCCAGGCACGTCTCACAAGACAGGGCAACGAGCTACCAGCCTCTTTTCAGGGCCAGGCATCCCCTGGATGCCACATGCCCAGCACACTTCCTGGCTTGTGCAAGACCTCTGCAAAGGGTCCTGATTGCTATCAATTCAGAACATCCTTTCTCCAGCCCTGGGGAAGGGGTGCTTACGTATAACCTATTACTGTGGTAAGTTGAGTGCCCTGAGGGCACCTTCAGATCCACGTACGTCCAGGCTCAGCTTCCTATGGGGACCGACCAGTTCTGAGAACTCCTTCCCCTCCGTGTTTTAAAACATTTGGACTGGCTTTCCTGAAGCTTTATCCAAAACAGGGAGCTAGAGGTGGTGTAGATTTGCGGATCGCTGGACGATCCCTTTCCTTTGTAAGTCCCCCGAGAAGGACGCTTGTCTGGGTCACGGGCACACACAGGTCCTGGGAGTCAAAGACCTGGATTCAGACACGGACCTTTTCTGTAAAGTAGGAACGATGATTCCTGATTTGCCTGTCTCACGCGAGTGTATGAGAAACTAACATACGTTATGTGCACATACACTTCATTTGATAAATATGTACCGAGAGCCACTGGGGGCTGGGCAAGACAGGTTCTGTGACATCAGAAGGTCACAGTCTTATGGGGGGACAACAGTAACACCAGGAAAAGTGGGAGATTATTAATAATGATCATAGTTCCCTTTCACACGCTGTCTAAGTGCTTTGCCTACGTTAGTCTCATTTAATCCTGCAGCAATCCTGCCAAGAGGCACTGTTCCTTCTAGAGGAGAATTTAACAAGGAAACTGAGATTCCAGGAGATGAAGTAACTTGCCAGGGTGGGAGGGGTAGAGCCAGGGCTTCAACAGCAAGGTGCTGAGTTCCCCCACAAGAGTGTGAGGACAGGGGACTGTCTGCTTTGCTCCAAACTGAAGCACTTTGGAGATGAACCCTCACGGAGTGGTAGCCCTGCCCTGGGAGCTGCCAAACTTTCACTGTGATCTTGGCCAAGAGCCTGACCAGAACACCGAGAGACAGTGGCCACCAGAGGGTGCAATGGAATCGCCTTCAGCCGGATTTTCAACACAGAAAGGGTTTGAAAACCACATGAAAAAACTCACACACCCAGGTCAGAACTTAAAAAGACTTGGCTATTATCAAGTCCACAACCTCCAGATAAGGAGATTGAGATCTTTGTCACTCAGCCAAGAGAACTGGGTCAAGAGGAATAGTCTGGACGCAGTTGGAAAAGGTCAGAACCCCAAGCAAATGAGGACTGGCTAAAAAGCTTTACATGGTGTCGCATCGTCACACAGCGTAGCTGGGCCCAGGCCCCTGCTGTACCTCCAGACCTCAGAATTTCACTAGCTTCAAACTCCCACCCTTTCTCTGCGACTCATTCTAATCTATGGGGTAAACCTGATTTCTTGGACTTAGTTTCTTAACCTGTAGAATGAGTATTAAATGAAAAAGTATATGGAAAGCAAAGATGGCAGCATCACATTTTCTGAGTTCTTTCTCTGTACCAGGCATTCATCAGGCATTTTCTCGTTCAGTTCTCACAAGAGCCCCTTGGATGCGATAGTGCTACCGCCTTCACGGAAGATCTGAGGCTCAGAGACTGTTGGCTACTTGCCTGTGGCCACATACTCCATCAGTCAGGATACAACAGCCTGGTGCTGCAGCAACAAATAAGCCCGAGAATCCCAGTGACTTAGAACAGACGACAGAGGTGTATTTCTTGCTGTGTCAGAGTCTGATGGGTTTGGCAATTTCCCTACATGGGCCCTCCATGTGGTGACCCGGGCTCCCCTGTTGTTTTCATCTTGTGACAGTACCAGCTTCAACTTCAATCCGTGGCCTTCAAGGTCACTGGCAAGGGGCCAAGGGGATGGAGGTGACTCACTAAATCTTAACTTGGAGTCCACACCCACCACTTCCACTCAAGGTCTAGTGGCCAGAGCTACCCACGTGGTCCAAACAAAACTGCAAGGGAGGCTGGGAATGCGGTGGAGTGTCTAGGATAGTAGAGGAGCAGTATCTCCACCCATGTCTTTCCTTGACGTCACAGACATCAGAGAGCTGCTGGTGAGAGGCGCCCTGGCTCTGCCCTGTGAGTCCTGAGTGTACCTGGGCAGAGCACTCCATTCTGCAGACTCAGCAAAATGCAGACAGGCCAGCCCGGACCCTAGGGAAGGACCCCAGAGACAGGGGTAGTGGAATCAAGGCTGTTCAGCCTAGTCTTCATCAATGCCTTCTATTATCCGAAGGGCTGTCGTGCAGATGAGAAGCTTGGTGTGTCCAGGCGGCTGTTAGCATTACCTTTGTCCAGCTCCTTCTGTGCAAGATGGTTCTTCCCAATGTAGACGCCCTCAGCGATGGCATGAGCTGCTGTCTCAGGAAGGAAGTGAGCTCTCTTTTGGTAGCTGTCTGAGCAAAGGCCAGAGAACCACTTTTGGTAGATGCTAAGAGCAATTTGGACGTCAGGAAAGACACACTGGGAAGAGAGGGTGGATTTTGCCAGTGACTCCAAGCCGTTCCCATTCTTGCAGACAGCATGGCAGCTGGACCACACACTGGCTCCGGGCTCTCCGTTTCCAGATCTGTACGCTGGAGGATCTGGACAAAATCTATATGTTTCAAGCCTTTATATGGAAGGACATCTAATCTCCTACTTGCCCAAAGTCACAAACAGAAGTTCCGTGAGGCCAGGAACGGTGTCTATTTCTTCCCTTCTGAATTCCCCGCTCCTAGCACAGTAGCAGGCATGTAGTAGGCACTCAAAAATTGTGTTGCTTGACTAAGTGGGCCTTTGGGAATTTATTCAATTTAAATAGAATGAATGCTAACATTTATTAAGTATCTCCCATGTTCCAGTCTGTTTGTAGTGTTTGCAGGATGTCACTTACCTGCTACGCAGTTCCGGGGGCAAGTCTTCTTCCTGGCATGCACATTTTACAGATAAAAAAGAAGGAGCGACAGAAACACAACACTGAAGATGGTCATCAAACCACAAGAGAGGAAGGGAAGAAAAAAACCTGCAAAAACAAACCCAAAACAGCCTCTGTGGAGAACAGTATGGAGGTTCCCTAAAAAACTAAAAATAGAGCTACCATATGATTCTGCAATCCTACTCCTGGGCATATGTCCGGAGAAAAACATGGTCCGAAAGGACACATGCACCCCAGTGTTCATTGCAGCACTATTTACAATAGCCAAGACATGGAAGCAACCTAAATGCCCATCGTCAGAGGAATGGATAAAGAAGATGTGGTACATGTATACAGTGGAATATTACTCAGCCATTAAAAAGAATGAAATAATGCCATTTGCAGCAACCTAGATGGACCTAGAGATTGTCATACTGAGTGAAGTAAGTCAGACAAAGAAAGACAAATATCATATGATTTACCTTATATGCAGAATCTTAAAAAAAATGATACAGATGAACTTATTTACAAGGCAGAAACAGACTCTCAGAGAACTTGTTGCTGGGGAGAAGGGTAGGGGGGAGGGATAGTGAGGGAGTGTGGGATGGACATGTGCACACACTGCTATATTTAAAATGAATAACCAACAAGGACCTACTGTATAGCACAGGGAACTCTGCTCAATATTATGTAACAACCTAAATGGGAAAAGAATTTGAAAAAGAGTAGATACATGTATATGTATAACTGAATCACTTTGCTGTACACCTGAAACTAACACAACATTGTTAATCAACTATACACGGATATAAAATAGAAAGTTTAAAAAAACCCACCAGAACTCTGAGAGGTAAACCGCCTTGCCCAGGGGCACACAGCTCATCAGCAGTGGACCCTGAATGCAAACCAGGCAGTCAGGCTCTGAGCCTGCGCTCGGAACCCCTAAGCTCCTTGCAGTGTCTCCCAAAGTAGCTGTCAGACACCTTTGAGGCACCTAAGGCCGTGGGACATATAGAGGACAAGCTCCTGGAGATAAAATATGCTGGGAATGAAATGAGTCATGACTAAGGATCCTGTATGCTCCACCCGCCACCAAGGCCATGGGGACAGGGAACTCAGCTTTGCTCTAAACCGAGGCATTTTGGAGGTGAGCCCCGTGGGCTGATTCATCACAGAAAAGCCAGCCCAGTCCGGGGAATGCCCAGGGATGCCAGAAGGTTAATTTTCACCTTGGCCAAGAGTGTTGACCAGACTGGGGTGGAGGGTGCAGCCATACTGGTGCAGCCCCAAAAAGAGAAGATGGTCACACTCAGCTGGGCGCTGAGGGTAAAATAGGAGTTTACCAAAAAGGGAAAATAAGGGAAAGGGCCTCCCCAGCTGAAGGGCCAGCTTCTGTGGCATGCCTCCTTCCTCTCTGATTCCTTCTTGGCCCTTTGCAGGTTCCCCATCTCCCACTTCATCTTCATATATCTGGGCTTCCTAAGACACCATCTTTGGTCCTCTTCTTACAAACTACAGTCACACTGCTCCTCACTGCTGGTGCCACGACTCTCTATTTTTTCCCTTTCTCCTCCCTCAGACCCACATATCCATCTGTCTTCTGCTTATCTTCCTTTCTATGTCCCAAAGCCCTTCACCTTCCACAAATCCAAACCAAATCCATCATCTTCCTCCCTTGCTCTTGCTCCTGGTGTCTCCACTGGCCTCCCTGGTCTGCAAAACAGATGTGCAAGGTAGCATCCCTGGGGCTCCCTCTCTCTCACCCACCACAGCTATCCCAGCCCCAAACCCTGTCCATTCTGCTTCTATAACACGTATTGCTCACATCTACTCTTCTCCCCAGCTCCGTTCCCTCAGCCCCCATTAAGCCTTCCTTATTACCTTCCAATTAGATAACATCAAGGACCTACTAGCTATAAAGCCCTCTCTCTGCTACTCATCTCGTCACTCTCCAATTCATTATCCACATGCATGTAGAGTAATCTACTAAAACCCAAACTTGATTGTATCAGTCAGCTATTGTCATACTAATGTTTGTTGCTATTCAAATAGCCCAAAGGTAGAAACAACCCAAGTGTCTGTCAACAGAAGAGTGGGTAGATTGTGATGTACACACACAACGGAATATTATTCAGCCATAAAAAGGAATGAAGTACTGATATACACTGCAATGTGGATGAACCCCGAAAATATTATGCTAAGCAAATGCAGCCAGACACAAAAGGTCACATATGATATGATTCCACTCTTGTGAACTACCCATACTTTGTCAATACAGAGACAGGAAGGGCTGGAGGTGGGGTCAGGGGGAGGGCTGGGAGTAACTGCTCAGCAGGTACAGAGGTATATTCTGGGTTGATGCAAATGTCATAGAACTAGATAGAAGCGGTAATTGCACACCATTGTGAAAGTACCACATGCCACTAGATAGTATACTTTAAAATGCTTACTTATATATTATCTAGATTTCACATAAGTTAAAAGATTAGAAAAGTAATCAATAATTGTTTTCCTATATTCTCCCATTTGATGAGCCTTATGAGGGGGGCAGAATATGGATTAATAATCCCTTTTTATGGACGTGGAAACCAGGGCCCAGCGTGTTAAAGGCTTGCTCAGAGTCTAACAGGGTCTTAGCAGCAGGAGAAAGATTGGACCAGATTCCCTGACTGTCCAGCTCTGGGGAAGAATCTAGGGGCCAGTGTTTGCATCACTGGGCCCATGGCCAGAGGTTAGGGAGACAGGAGCCCCCTCTGGGCGGGGTCTCTGGGCAGCTGTCCAGCCTTGTGTCCGATGGGTAGGGGATTCTTTTCGAAGCCCCGAAGGAAGGTGTCCAGGTTACACATTCCCCACAGCCGGGTCTCTGCGAAGGGAGAGGAGGGGCGGGGAGAAGGCAGAGAGGACGTGTCAGGACCAGAGACAACGAGAGAGAAAAGCTGGCCTTGCAGGGTTTCATTTAAGTTTTCTAAAGAAATTGGAGCCCGAGAATTGTTCCAGAAATGGAGCTGTGACTGCAGGCACGTCCTGGAAATCCGACTTCCTGTTACAAACACGTGGCTTCCCTTTACCAGTTGAACTTTCCGAATAAAGGTAGAAAATGAACAGCGCAGCCTCTCCAGGTCATAGTTGCATAAACAGTGGAAGTTTCTCCGTCCTGATGCACGTAGGCACGGCTGAGAATGGAAGGTTAGAAAGAGCAGAGCTGATCAGGTGATGTCTCCGGTCAGATTCTTCCCCGGGGGCTCCGAGTCCCTGGGAAACCAGGTCCCAGCCCAGGTGACCAAAGCCCTGTCCCAGCCCCGTCCCCGACCTGCAGCTCTGCCAGCCATCTCCTTGCTGGCCTGCCATGGACCACCTCCCTTCCTGCTTTGGTGCCAACTGGCTGGATGGGGACAGGAGCAGCCTTCTGGGCCACGGGAAAGTCATCCACTGCCCTCTCAGCTCTGTCTGGAGGATGCATCACCCCTTCCCTCCTGACACCCACATCTCATGTCTCATCGCGCTTCCAGAGCTCCCAGGACAGCCATCCATCCTCAGGAGAACATGCTTATTCCACACCAAAATCGTTTCTTTGCGGACTTCCCTGGTGGTCCAGGGGTTAAGACTCCACGCTTCCACTGCAGGGGGCACGGATTCGATCCCTGGTCAGGGAAGTCCCACATACCGTGCCAAAAAATAAAAAAAAATAGTAAATAAAATGGTTATTTTTTTAAAAAAAATTGTTCCTTTGCCTTCCTGTCTACCTTGTCCCATGGGCAGCTCTTAGTCAGGGTTGGGGGAGTCTTCCTTGTGTTCTCACAGTACCTGGCAGCTGGCAGGTGCTCGGGCAGTGCTGGCTGAATGGGAAAAGGCATCCCTTTAAAAATGCTGGCTGCATAGGCGGACAGGTAAATGGAAGAGATGAAGCTGAACGTGAAGGATGGGGGGCGAGAAGTGTGAAGATCGGAGAGGCCTCCCTGAGTCATTCCAGACCCACTGGAAAGCCATAGGATTGCCCTGTCCCTTCTCTGACCCTGGGTCTCTCGGCCATAAAGTAAGGGGTTTGGGCGACCCGATCCCAGAAGGCCTCTCCTAATCTGATCCTCTATGAGACTCGGAGCCTGGGGCCTTAGGTGGCATGGAGGGGGTTTTCCCAAGGCCGAAGTCTCAGGTCAGCAGTTTTGGACCAAGATACATCACCTGGAAGGATCCACCTGGGGTAGGGACTGGGGGGTGGACAGATCGGGGGGTACTTTGTGCTAGGAGTCAGGGGTCCCCAGGAATATCACGCAGTATTCCAAATTCTGACTTTCCCCTTATACATTCGTGTCCACAATCATATTTGCTGCTTGCACCCGTGCGTACAGCCGGGAGCAGAGGCCACCAGATCCACGTTTAGGGAGGAGCTCATCCAAGACCTCACAACACATAGCGCTGCCATCCTTCATTAGGCTTTGAAGGTCTCTGTTCACATGCAAAACTGGCCCAAGAGAAAGCGCTCAGTAAGTCCGATGCCCGGGACCCTTTGTGTAAATTACTTGGCATGCCAGCCTCAGTGCAACAAAGTGATGGCCGATCGGTGCTGGCGGGGCGAGGAAAACAGTGACAGGCTTGACACCAAGCATGCTCCTTCCTGCCCTCCTGTTGAGATTTTTCAACTTCTCAACTTGAAAAGCTTCCCTGTCACTGAAGACAGCCAGAGTTCCTTGTGAGGGCCCTGCCTCTTGCCAACCTCTCCAGCCTTCTGCATCTTGCACGCCCCTTCTCCCCTCCTTCCCTCGGACACCTGCCCTCCTATGCCCCACATCTCATCACGCCCCACCTCCATGCCTACACCCTGTCTACTCCTGCCTCTGATGTCCTTTTCTATAAGACCAACTCCTTCCCAGTCCTGATGTTTATTTCCAGCCAGAACTGGTCCCTTCTGTCCTCTGTCCCCCTGGGCTAACGACAGTGCCCTAATTACCACGAAGTACAACTTGCTAAAACGGTGTGGTTCCCCGCCCCCCTCTCCCCTCCCCATCACATGGTTCATGGGGGCTTTTGGCTTTGTACCCTCAGTGCTTCCCATATTGCCCCGCACTTAGTCAGTTCTGTAGTATATCTATAGTAACAGTCGACATTTATCGGGTGCAGATTATGGGCCAGGCGCTGTACTGGTTCCCCCCATAGATGAACCCATTGAAGGTGCACGGCTATGGGTAGGGTTGCTCCTGGCCTGTTGCTTGTAGAGACAGCCTTGAGCAGCGACCGATATGCAGCCTGCAGCAGTGACTGTGCGTGGTGACCCTACCTGTAATGTAGACACCATCATTATCATTGTCACCATCGTCACCGTCATCATCAGCCCCATTTTATAAATGAAGAGTGAGAGGCACAGAGAGCTTCAGGAATTTGCCCAAAGTCACAGAGCTAGTAAATGACAGAGCCAGGATTTGAACCGGCCCTTTGACTCCATAGTTCAAGCTCTTAACTATTATACTCTGCTGTTTTCTACCACACCAGGCTGCCAACAGGTGAGTCTGGGGTGTTGGAATGGAAGACCTAATGGATTGAATGCCTTTAGGAAGACCAAGAATGAGAAGGCATTTCAGGTACCGTGTTAGCCAAAGCCTATGGACACGGATCAAGATGGCGTCCCTTCCAGACCCAACAGTCTATGATGAATTGATGTTGCTGTGGTTCTCTGACTCCCATCCTTTCCCCAACCTGCCCACAGGGCTGAAGTACCTGCTGCTGGTGTAGCAAATACCTGACCCTGCCATGTACTTTATGTGGGATTTGGGGCAAATTTCTTAATCTCACTGAGCCTCAATGTCTTCCTCTGTAAAATGTGCAAAAGAATCATGTCTTCCTCGTAGTTTGGTTAAGGATTGAAGGACATGATGCTTATGAATTGCTTAATATGATGCCACAAACATTGTGAGGGCTCAAGAAATGGTTAAAGAAGTCTTATATATATATATATATATTTTTTTTTTTTTTTCAGGCAAGGCTTTATTGGGGCCCCTGCTGCAGCAGCGGGGAGTGAGAACAAACAACAGTTTCCCTTGCTTGCTGGCTCCCGGGTTGGGGGGTGAGATGGTTCCTTATGTGGGGTGAGGGGAGGGGTGTGTCCAGGGGTCGGGCTGGAGGGGTGGCTTAGGTGCTTTGCCCACCCCTTAGGTGGCGCTGAGTGCAGGGGGCATGCTCGGTTCCCCGCTTTTGCTCCCAACGCCCTCTTTTTGCTCCCAGCTCTTCAGAAGTGGCAGTTGAGTTTTTTGGTCTTTTGTACCTTTTGTCCAGAATTTACCCCAACTGCGTATGCACGCAGCTATTTGTAGTCCCTTATAGTTTCTTTGTATTTTGTTGCTGGAGGAGAGGTTTGTCCAGGTGTGAGCACTGCAGCATTGCAGCAAAGGGTCCCAGGTCCCAGCCGGTCTCATTTCCCCCTGAGAGACTCTACACTCTTATTCTTAAGGGGTAAGGGGCCAGAGGTCTCTTCTGAAAATTCTTCCTGCTGGACAGGGGCCGCCGACCCTAGCCTCCCCTAGAGGTGTAGAAGTTCCTTGCTGACTGTTCCAAGGACCTGTAGGGACCTGGGCCACCCTCCGCTGGAATGGGTTGAATTCTTGAGTCATCATGAGCCTTACTTCAAACTGTTGGAGCCTGGAGGACACAAACTCAATCAAAAGGTTAAATAAACAAGGGCCAAAAAGGAGAAGAACAACAACAGCCGTTAAAGGGCCTGGAAAGGGAAGGAACCAGGGTAACTTTGGGAGGGCTTCCTTAACCGTTGCCCAGACAGGGGAGGGGATGTCACCCCTGCCAAGAAGCCATTCTGCTTGGGTATATATTTTTGTTAATCTCAGGATTAAAGTTTAACGTGTTTCTCTATTTTTAGAATGGAAGGTCTGGACCCGTTGGCCCCAGGTCTCCTTCTTGGACAGAAAAGTCTTAGTCACAGGTTTACAACAGTAGGGAAGACAATGGAGCGCTAGACGAAACACAGCATAAATCAGTATGACTGAAAAGAAAAGGGTTATAAGAAAATAAAAGCCTCCTGCCAGAAAGTTTATTTTTTAAATCTATTTTTATTTTATTTTTGACTGCATTGGGTCTTTGTTGCCACGCGTGGGCTTTCTCTAGTTGCGGTGAGCGGGGGCTACTCTTTGTTGCGGTGCACGGGCTTCTCATTGAGGTGGCTTCTCTTGTTGCGGAGCACGGGCTCTAGGCACGCGGGCTTCAGTAGTTGTGGCACATGGGCTCAGTAGTTGTGGCTCGCGGGCTCTAGAGCGCAGGCTTAGTAGTCGTAGCACACGCTTTAGTTGCTCCACGGCATGAGGGATCTTCCCGGACCAGGGCTCGAACTCGTTTCCCCTGCATTGGCAGGCGGATTCTTAACCATTGCGTCACCAGGGAAGTCCCCAGAAAGTTTTTTATACCTTGTGGGATCCAAGAGAACAAACTAGAGAACCAGTTTTCGATTTCCTCACCCATATCAAATAGCAAGGATTGGTGGTTAATTGTCTGCTGAAGCCAAGTGGCTTGTTGTTGAATTTTCTCAGTGTTGGTTTCTACCTGATGTGGGCATCAGGGCTGCTTTCTTTGTTTCCCGATCTGCCCTGTTGTTCCCTCGGGTAACTTGAGAATTTCCTTTTGGTACCTGCGGCAGTGAATGGCTGCTACTAGTTTTGGTTTTTGAGCGGCCTCTATAAGATATAAAATCTCAGGCCCGTAATTTACAGGGGAATTTTTAGTATTTAAAAGTCCCCTTTCCTTCCAGATAGCTGCGTGGGCATGTAACACAAGGAAGGCATATTTTGAGTCTGTATATATATTTATAATTTACTTCCCCTAAGGTTAAGGCCCCAGTTAGGGCTCTTAGCTCAGCCCTCTGGGCTGAAGTGTTAGGTGGCAAAGGTTTTGCTTCTATATAACACTGTAAGGTCTCACAGTAGCATACCCTGCCCTCGTGACTCCATCTTTAACGAAACTACTGCCATCAGAAACCATTCTTCCTCAGGGTTTTCTATGGCCTGATCTGTTAGATCAGGCCCACAGGTATAAACCTGGTCAAGGGTTTCAGGGCAGGAATGTGTTAGTTTTGGGCCTCAGCAGGCATTAGTGTAGCCGGCTTGAGGGTGAGTCAAGTTTTAAGGGTTAGTTCTGGGGAGTCAAGGAGTAAAGCCTGGTACTTAGTAGGGAGGCCTCCAGTTAGGCAGTGGTGGCCTTTAATTTCCAGAATCCCTTGTACTTGTTGAGGGGTCTGGACTTCCAGTGGCTGTCCAAAGGTAAGCTTGTTAGCTTCTTCCACTAATAAAGCCGTGGCAGCTACTGCCCAGAAGCAGCCAGGCCAACCTCGGGCCACAGAATCTAGTTGTTTGGGAAAATAGCCTAGAGGCTGAGGAACTTCTCCTAGCTTTGGGCCCCAGCCCCAACGAGGCATTCCCTGCCACGGTACCAGCTCCAGGGAGCAGCCTTAGCCCCTGGACCCTGGTAATAGCCCCTCCTTTTTTGTCCCCCAGCCCCAGGAAGAGATGCTTCCTGCTATTGCTAAACTCTAGGTTGCCTCAAAGTTTCCCATGAGTAGAGTTTACCAGAATTAAGAAATAAAAATACAGGAAGCCCAGTGAAATTTGCATTTCAGATAAACAGGACATCGTTTTTTTAGTATAAGTAAGTATTCCCAAATATTCCATGGGACATACGTGAAAAAAAAATTCTTGCTTACCTGAAATGTGAATTTAACTGGCCGTCCTGTATTTTATCTGGCGGCCCTACACGTAAGGCCTCTCAATTCTTCCTACACTACTGTACCTGACTTTCTGTATTAAATGTTCTCTATTAAACTTCCTAGTAAGGGCTCTTTCGTTGCTGGATCCTGCTTGATATAAATGCCGAGTCCAGCAGGATCCAATGGCTTATTTCTGGAATTCTAAAGTTGCTCCCTTACCCCAGCCTTCTATTCATCTTCCAGCTCCCCAGGAGTTCAAAGAAGAAGACGGAATTCAAAACTAACATGAATTCAGCATCTCTAGATGCCAAGCACTCAAAAAATTGGCAGAAATAAAACACTTTGCTATCTTAATTGCTGGCATCAGGACACATCCCAGAGAGAAGTTCTGTTCAGGAAAATACCTTAATAAGCTACTTGGGGTGGAATCTGAGACCCTGAGGGCAGAGACTAGGACAACAAAAGAAGTGGCTAATGGGATGCTTAAGAAAATGAGGAAAGTCTTTTCTTTGCCTCTGGGAGAGCTGGGAAGGGATGTTTCAATTGCTCTATTACTGGAGAACAAAGCACCCCCAAACCTGCTGTTGGAAAACCACAATTTTATTACGCTCATGAGTTCTGTGGGTTGGAAATTGGGGTGGGGCACAGACAGGTGGCTCGGCTGGGAAGGCTCAGCCGAATGGGGTGTCTCGACAGCAGGCAGCATCCAAAGGCATCTGCACTCGCCAGTTTGGTGGCTGGTGCAGCCTCAGCTGGGGCCTGGTGACCACAGCCAGCATCATGGCACCTCCACGTGGTCCGGGCTTCTTTACACTATGGTGGCCTCAGGGGAGCTGGACCTCTTACATGTCAGCCAAGGTTACCGAAAGCAAGCATCCCAGTGGACGAGGCAGAAGCTGCATTGCCTGTCATGACCTGGGCTCGGAAATCACGTGATGTGACTTCCCCCTTGTTGTATCGGGATGAAGCAGGCACAGACCCGCTCAGAGTCAAGAGGAGGACGGAGACTCCACCTCTCGACGGGAGGGTGGAGAGGTCCCATAGTTGAAGAGCGTGCAAGATGGGAGAAGGTGTTGCAATCTTGGCGCAATCTGCCATGAGGAGAGAGAGGGGAGGAGGAGGAGGAAAAAGAGAACCAGAAAAGGGCCATGCGGTGAGAACAACATAGAGAGGGAAACGGCTGGGGGGAGTGCCTGGGCGGGGCCGTGGGTGGCCCCAGAAAGTAAAAATGAGTTGTTGACTTCATTTGGATGTTGCATGCAATGTCACCCTCTTCCCCCCACTAACTTTAGTCAACCTTGGGCTGGTGTGCGCGTGTGCACGGTTCTATGTGAGCGTGTGCACACAGAAAGAGAAGGGTTTCCACGCTCGACTTATCAAACTGTGAATATGATGAAATGAAGACGCTTAGACTTAAATAATCCAGCGGAAAGAGGAGCAAAACGCCAGAGCTCTGAACCCTTGAGCCCAAGTCCATGGGAATTTGCAAAAACGTGGGGTGGGCTTCGGATTTCTATAGAACGTAGAAAGGGGAGTCAGGCCAACTTTATTTATTCGCTCATGTATTTATTAATTCAAAAAGCTTAGGTTGTGCACCTCCCTTGTGTCAGAGACACTGTGCTCGGAGCGGAGACAACAACAGGGACCAAGACCTCCAGCGCTCCTGCACTCCTGGAGTTGACATTTTAGTGAGACAGACAGTAAACAAGGAAGCAGATACAAACAAAAATGTCAGGGTTGGCCAACAACCCCCAAATCTCAGCCGCTTAAAACAATAGAACTTGATTTCTTATGGAGAAATCCAATGTAGGTGTTTATCAGGTCTTCTCGGATTAGGGGGTGCAGGCTTTACTCGAATGCGACCCCCTCCCCATCTGCTAGGACCTCCTAGTCCTCACCAGATCCTCTGTACTTGGCCTTATAGATGGGAGCAGAGAGAGCAGGGAGGACCGTGCAGGAGGTCTGTATAACAAACAGACTGATGTAACAGTGGGCACCCCTCCTGCCCACGTGCCACTGGCGGTGAGGGCACAGTCATGTGACCACATCTCACTGCAAGGAAGGCAGGAGGTGTGGTCCAGCTGGATGTCCAGGAGGAGGAGGAAAGTGACATGTGTGATGAAGGAAAGAGACACAGTGTGCAGATGGGGAGTAAGTGGAGGAACCAACTCAGACTGAGTGCTCCTAAGAGATGGGATTTGAGCTAAGAGCCGAAGGGTGAGAGGGAGACTGGTTCACATAGCTGGGAGAGAATGTTCTGGACAGAAAGGGAAGGACAAATCCCAGAAGCGGGTTTGATGTATTTAAGGAAAGGAAGTGGGCTGGTGGGGATGATTTGGGGTGAGAGGAGAGAGGTGGGCAGGGGCCTGACTCTGCTGTGCCAGGAAGCCCCGGGAGGGAGCCTGATATTAACCCACGCGCTACCGGAAGCCGCTGAAGCATTTCAGGCGGGGAGTGCCAGAATTCGAGCTGTGTTTTTCAGAGATCTTATCCTCGTTCCGAAGGGCAAAGAGACCTTTATGGGTGTCTGAGTTATCTGAATTACAGTTTGCCATGTCCAATCCTCACAACAGCTTTGGGGAGGAGATGGCATTGACTCTTCTGTGTGCATGAGGAAATGGAGGGTCAGAGGCGGGAGTAATCTGTCCAGTGTCACTCATGACCTTGGCGTGGCCAAGTCTGGTTCCAAAGCCAAGGCTGAGAGAGGAGCCCTGGTTGAGAATAGAAGCTAGAGCTCCATCAGGATCCAAGGGTGAGGATGTGCCCAAAGGGGCTGATTCCTGGCAGCATGAGCGCCACACCCCCCACCACCAGAGCACAGCTGCACCTTGTCAGTCTCAGGGAAGGCTCCTCCCGGCCCTGGGGAGCGGGCCATAAGGAAGGAAATTCTGGGATTCCTGTGTCTATGGGTCAGTGGGAAGCTTGGTGACCTTAGGACAACGGGGCTGTCAGTGCTCGTTGCAGAGAGAGCGCAAACCCACTGTGCCCCCCTGAATAATGGCCCCCTCCCCAAAGATGTCCACATCCTGACCCCAGACCCTGGCAACATGTTACCTTACGTGGTAGCAAGAGGGATTTTGCAGATGTGATTAAGTTAAGGGTCTTGAGATGGAAAGATCATCCTGCATTATCTGGCTGGGCTTAATGTGGTCGCAAGGGTCCTTACAAGAAGGAGGCAGGGGCTTCCCTGGTGGCGCAGTGGTTGAGAATCCGCCAGCCAATGCAGGGGACACGGGTTCGAGCCCTGGTCTGGGAAGATCCCACATGCCGCGGAGCAACTGGGCCCGTGAGCCACAACTACTGAGCCTGCGCGTCTGGAGCCTGTGCTCCGCAACAAGAGAGGCCGCGATAGTGAGAGGCCCACGCACCGCGGTGAAGAGTGGCCCCTGCTCGCCGCAACTACAGAAAGCCCTCGCACAGAAACGAAGACCCAA
Source organism: Balaenoptera physalus (assembly GCF_965194825.1). Classification (NCBI taxonomy): domain Eukaryota; kingdom Metazoa; phylum Chordata; class Mammalia; order Artiodactyla; family Balaenopteridae; genus Balaenoptera; species Balaenoptera physalus. Next base: position 77,652,014 of record NC_138895.1, on the reverse strand, counting down.
CACAGCCAAAAATAAATAAATAATAATAATAAAAACAAAAAAAAAAGAAGGAGGCAGGAGAGGCAGAGTTCCAGAGGGAGATGTGACGGCAGAATGATGTGGAGCCCTGAGCAGAGGAACGGTGGGCAGCCTCAGGAAGCTGGAAAGACCAAGCAAATGATTCTCGCCTCAAGCCTCCAGAAGGAACACAGTCTCATTTTGGACTCCTGACCCCCAGAACTATAAGATAACCAATTCCTTTTGCTTTAAGCCCCCAAGTTGGTGGCAATTTTTTACAGCAACCATAGGAAGCTCATAGACCCATCAGCTAAGACAGTGCCGTGGGGACTTTGAAAGATTCCAGCACTTCTTTGAAGTTGTTGTTTGCTTCTCTTGGTGGTCATTTTTCTTCCCCTTTTTCTGTCTCTCTACAAATATTATTCATGAAACTCTGAAGCCAGCAAGAACTGTGGGCTCATGTTGGGAGTGCCAGAGAATGTTTGCCAGTGTCCCCAACCTGGAGCCAGCGTGAGAGCCAGGACAGAGGTGCCAGCTGAGGCCCTGGGTCCAGTAGGAAGGGAGGCCGCCAAGTCCCCAAGCTGCCTGGGGCCAGGGTGGGGGACAGCCAGCTTCCCTAGAGTGGGCCTCGTGGTGTCAGAGGAAGCAGGACTCAAGGAGCACCTCCCCTGAAAAGTACCCCACAACAGGGCTTTTGGGAGACTCCAGGGGCCCTTTCCACTCCTGGTTTTCAAGATTCCTGACAGTGGCCCCCAAACAAGCCCAGCCTTTGATCCTTGGCTACCTTGGCAGAGATGGCGGTGTTGGCCTCCCCAAGGCTGCGGAGCAGCTGGCAGGCCTGGAAAGCAGGGCTTGGTTAATCAGTAAGGCTCTTGTTTGTCTGGCTTGGCCTTTTGATGACTTAGCACCCCTTGGCCTATTTATGAGGGTTGGTGATATCAGCATTTAATAAAATGTAATGAGTAACCTGCGTCCAGAGGCTTCCATACCTGCCTTTTATAAACACCGTTCACTGGGCCCAGTCTCCCTGGGGACTTTGGGCTGGGGGCAAATCCGACATAGTTGAGAACATGCAGCTTCCTATGGGGATGGGGGCCTGAGCCCTGAGCCAGCCGGTCTTGGGTTCTGGACCCAGCTCTCCTTACCTGCTCTGGGTCACCCCACCTCTCAAGGCCCCCGTGTCTGCCTCTGTAAGGAACATGCCTTTGTCCTTTTGACCAATGCTTATTAACCATGAACTCTACTGCCTGTGCTCAGGAATATGTGATAGGATGGAAGGAAAGTAGATGAAGGAATTTGGGGTGCCTAATAAGTACCCAGTAAGTGAAGATCCCCTTCCCCTCAGTCCCCAGATGTCACCCAAGTTGGTGTGAGTTTGCCCTCAGGGGGGTCCCAGTGACCCAGGGTTTCTAAGAGAGGCATGTCCGGCTGTGTGTCCTCAAGCGAGTGACTCAGTGTCTCAGAGCCTCAGTTTCCTCAGGTCTGAAGTGAGGAGAGTGAGTCGTGCCTCCCAGATTGGAAGGACTCAGTAAGGTGATTGACGGAATGCTGTGCCCTGCGTGGCTGGTGCATAGTAGGTGCTTAGTAAAGGTGGGCTCCTTTCTCTCCTATCAGCTCCCTCGGAGACCCCCCAACAGTGGAAAGCCTCATTCCGTACGGTAGGGGGCTCCCCATGGCTGGAAGCTTTTGAGGAGAGATTGGACTTCCACACGTGGGGTATTAAGAAAAGTTTGAGGGAATTCCCTGGCAGTCCAATGGTTAGGACCCTAAGCTTTCACTGCTATGGCCTGGGTTCCACCCCTGCTCGGAGAACTAAGATCCTGCTAGCCGCTCAGCATAGCCCAAAAAATAAAAATAAATTTTAAAGTAAATTTAAAAATTAAAATTTATTAAAAGAAAAGAAAAGATTGACGTATGTGGGCCTCCTCAGTGGCCCAAGATTCTGTGGAGCCACATGTTGCTGGTGGGGGCTCCAGAGATGCTGACCACTGGGGAGATGGGAAGAAATTCTGGGGGAGAAGAGCAGAGGTGATGGAGTCAAGAGGACACCTCCGTTCATCACACCTGCCTTCTCCCAGGACATGGGGTCCAGGCTGTGTGTGCTTGCCAGAGGCTATTTGATGGCCGTGTTTAAGGCACAGCTTGTTCTTTTGGCCATGCCGCGCACGGCATGCGGGATCTCAGTTCCCCGGCCAGGGATTGAACCCGTGCCCCCTGCAGTGGAAGCACGGGCCCCCTAACCGCTGGACCTCCAGGGAATTCCCAGGCACAGCTTGTTCTTGAGGCCCAGAGAGTTTGAAGAACATTTCGGAGAGTGTCAACTGATATGAACGTAACCTATTAGAACTTAAAGGAGGCGCAGACACATTTGGGTCCAAACCCTCATTCTATACATTAGGAAGCTGAAACGCCAAAGCATGGGGATGTGCCCAAGGTGACAGTCAGGTAACTGGCCGGGTCTTCCTAACCAGGGCTATGCCCTGGGTAGACCTGTGACCTTACGCAGGCCAGTTCTACCCTTGCACTCTTCCTCCCAGCAGCCTCAGGCTCTCAGGCCACCCCTGTTGGAGAGAAGACCCAACGCTCTCGGCTGGGCAACAAGAGCCAGAACATTCCAGAGCGTGGGTATGAGAATGTGCAGGTGCCTCTGTTCAGCCACCAGAGCCATGGGCGAGAGAAGATGCAGACCCCTCGAGGAGGCTAGGGCAGGGCCGCCATGGGGGTCTACACAGAGGGTCATGGTAGGGGGCAGAAAGTCAGAGGAAACTGTGACAGGAAGTGACGTACCATTTGGACGGGGGTCGTGATGAGATTTGGCCTCAAAGAACAAAGAAAGGGAACATTAGGTATCATATAGTGAGTTATTGAATAGTTTCTATATAACGGACAACTGTGCCACATCCTTTAAAAATATTGTTTTGTTTAATTCTTAAATATATTTTCCTCCGAGAGGCCACCTACTGAAAAGGCTTTCTCCTTCTTACTCTGCATCTCAGCATGTGACTCAGCGTTCGATCATTTTGGTTTTTTATTGAAGACATTTATTCATTCATTCAACAGGTTATTAGGTGTTATTAGGCACCTTCCTATCTGCCAGGACTAAAGATAACACAGCAAGGGACTTCCCTGGCAGTCCAGCGGTTAATTTAAGACTCTGTGCTTTCACTGCAGGGGGCGCAGTTTCGATCCCTGGTCGGGGAGCTAAGGTCCGTGCCGTGGGACACCCCCCTCCCCCCCAAAAATAAAGATAACATGACAAGAAAAAGTTTTTTAAAAATAAAAATAGTCTTTACCATCACAAAGCCTAGAGGTGGGACAGACATATATTAAATTACCATACAAAGAGTTCTTGATTTTCTCCCATTAAACCGCGAGCCCATGAAGGTCAGGATTAAGTTTGTCCTCGTGGGACAGATTGAGTGGAGAAGCTCATGAGATCCTGATTGTTAAAGATGCAGGAATCTTGCCAACCAGTTAAACTGTTGGTAGCTTGAAATGGATGATAGTGGGTGTGTTTACACCACAGCATCTGGCAAAGGCCACACACCAGGGCTTTTTTCTTTTTTTGCAGACTGTGGTTTACCAGCACGGCCTCTTGCCCTCTGTACCGGGGGCCCACACACAGTAAGAACTCAGTAATTGATGAACACTCACATATCCATTTCTTTGAAAGAGGAAGCGTTTTTCAGATGAGGAAACTGAGCTTGAAGAGGTTTAGTAATTTGCTCAAGGTTATGCAGCTTGTAAGTGAAGCTGGACTTCAGACTCAGGCCTCTGGCTCCCGCTCTGCTCTCAGCCTCCCGTCTGCACGGCCAGGTCTTCTGGGGAAAAAGCACCGTCTACACAGCAGGAAGGAGAAGGGAAGGAGCCTGGACACCCAGGGCTGCCCGATGAGGGGAAGAAGGAGTCTGAGACACCACATTGTGAGATCAGGGCTGGGTTTCTGAAAGTAAAGGCAAAGAATGCTTTTGCCTGTTGTTGATCAGTTTTGTTTCCAAAAATATAAATGTCCACCTGAGGGGCCTGGAGTCCTTCCCAGACAGGCACATGTGAAGCCAGGGTGAGGTCAGCTGACGCACCCCGGGGCCGATTGTTTCAACGTGCAGTTGTTGGTGGAGCTCACAGACAGACCTGCCTCTTTTTATAGGAAGAGGTGGCTCGGGAGGGCTCTGTGTCCCTGGGCTGGCCGCAGCTCTTGCCACCTCCGTGAACTTGAGGGCTCCTTGCAGGCTTGCCTGACGTCACCTGAGTAACACCTGGGTTTATTAGTGCTGACAGCAGCGTCGGCACTTGGTAAACATGATGCATGAAGGAGACAGTGTATCTCTGATGTGAGTTAAACAAATAACACCTATTTTTATTCTGACTTAAAAGTAACCAAGGTACTTCCCTGGTGGCGCAGTGGATAAGACTCCGCGCTCCCCACGCAGGGGGTTCGATCCCTGATCATGGAACTACATCCCATGTGCATGCCGCAACTAAGAGTTCGCATGCCACAACTAAGGAACTGGCGAGCCGCAACTAAGGAGCCCACCTGCAGCAACCAAAAAAAAAAAAAAAAAAAAGTAACCAAAACTTAATATAATGTCATTCAGGATGACACAAAGAATTATAAGAAAGAAAATAAAAGCTATACCTAGTAGTCGCAGAGATAACCATGCTTAGTATTCTGGTGTATTCTTTTAAAAGTGTGTGTGTGTCCGCATCCTTATTGAATCACACAGTATGTATAGGTTTGTATTTTCTCATTTTCACATAATCCTTTATCAGAAAAAGTTTCTCATGCTATTAAAGTCCTATAAAACATTCATTTTATAGTCTGTGTAGCCTACCATCATACAGAATTACCCCTAATTTGACCTCTGTATTGTTCCTTTTATTATTCTTATACCTAACATGGCATCGATGATGTCTCTACGTAAATCATTGCTCAGATGTCTGCCTTGTCTTCTTTCCCTTTTGAATAGGAGTCCCTAGGAGTGGAATTAGTGCATCAGAGAGTATGAAGTTTCCCAAATAATACATAAACCTAAATTGATTTCAAGCACATTTATTTCAAGACCTTTGAGAGCGTGAGTATTAGCATGTTTAACTTCACCAATGTGACAGGTAACGGGTGCACGTTTCTTCGATTGCTGGCAAGGGGAGCTGTGTCTCCCACCTATTCGCTGCCCACATTTCCTCTTGCTCTGCTCTGTGCTCATAGGAGCCGTGGGTGTAGACCTCTAGCAGAGCTCTGGAGAAGGACCTGGAAGCCTGTCCTGCCCCAGGGTCCCAGTTGGTGCCCACTCCCACGCAGGCCGACCAGAGCAGCGGAACCAGACCTCCGCCTTGCAGAGCGAGCAGCATGGATTCCAGGAGACGTTTGGCACAGAGTGACGATTTCTGGGAAAAGCCACAGCCCACCTGGCCAGCGCCCGAGGCCGCCTTGGCACCCTAAAGCCTCAGTGGGAAGCCAGGCGTGGAGGCCCCAGGGCAGAGGCAGGGGTGCAGCCTGGCTGGCTCCCCGACCCGCCTCTCGGCTCACTTGGCTCCCAGCGAGGACAAACCTCTGCTCCAGCTGTTTTCCTGCCGGCTTCCTCCTCGGGGAAGGAGGGAGAAAGAAGGTAAAAAGGAAAGGGAAAGAGGAAAGAGAGGTGCCTACCTCTGGGGTCTGGATTAGGAAGGAACTAAGATCCTTTTCGATTCTTCCTCAGAATCAACACTAACACAGTCGAGTACAACTACAGTGTCTTGAGATCACAGAGGCGAAGATGCCCAAACCCTTTAATTCAGGGGGGCAGCTAAGAGCTGGGGCTCTGCAGCCAGAGTTCCAATCCCCACCTGCCACTTAGTACGCATGTGACAGTCACGTCACTTCTCAGCCTGAATGACACAACAAATGCAGCCGGCTGAGCACAGGGGAAGGTACAGGGAGCCTTCCTCACATATTAGCTCTTCCTTTTGCGATATTTTCCTATTGCTGCTGTAACAAGTAGTCAGTGCCTTAAAACAACACAAACTTAGGATCTTACGGTTCTGGGGGTCGGAAGTCCTAAGTGGGACTCCTTGAGCTGAAATCAAGGTGTCAGCAGGGCCGTGTTCCTTCTGGAGGTCCTGGGGAAATTTTGTTTCTTCGTCTCTTCCAGCTTCTAGAGTCAGCCTGCATTCCTTGGCTCGCGGCCCCTCCCTTCATTTTCTCTTTTTTTAATTTAATTTAATTTTTATTTTATATTGAGGTAGAGTTGATTTACAATGTTGTGTTAGTTTCAGGTGCACAGCAAAGTGATTCAGTTATAAAATACATATATCCATTCTTTTTATTTTTTAATTTTTAAAAATTTTTGGCCGTGCCGTACGGCATGTGTGGTCTTCCCTGACCAGTGATCGAACCCGTGCCACCTGCATTGGGAGCATGGAGTCTTAACCACTGGACCCCCAGGGAACTCTCCATGTATCCACTCTTTTTCAGATGCTTTTCCCATATAGGTCATTACAGAGCACTGAGGAGAGTCCCCTGTGCTCTACAGCAGGTCCTTGTTGATTATCTATCTTATCTACAGTAGTGTGTGTATCTGTTAATCCCAAACTCCTAATTCACCTCTCCCCCCACCTCCTCCTCCACTTTCAAAGTCAGCAATCACTTCACTGGGACAGCTGCTTCTATCATATCTCCTTTTCTGACTCTTGCGCCCTCCTCTTCCATCTCTGAAGACCCCTTGTGGTTACTGTGGTCCCACCCAGATCATCCAGGACAATCTCCCTGTCTAAAAATCCTTAACTTTATCACATTTGCAACGTTCCTTTTGCCACGTAAAGTGAGATGTTCACAGGTTCTGGGGATTAGGACGTGGACATTTTTAGGGGCCATTAGTCCGCCTATCACACAATTATATTTTCACACATATTTACTGAGTACCTATTCTTTGCCAGGTGTAGTATCCTATTCTAAAGTGAACAATATTTAGGGCTGTTTTCTCAAGGAATTCACAGGCTAGTACAGATGACAAACAAGTAAACAAATAAGCAAATTAGAGAATTTGGGTTGTAAAGATGTAATTCTATACAGGGAGTGGCAGGGCAACCAAGGAGAAAAAGAAACCTGAGAAATTCCAAGAAGAGGGAGGAGGAAAAGCAAAAGCATAAAGGGGAGAAGAGGCCAGTTAGAGGTCGTGTCAAGGAGTTGACTGTAATTCCAGATTGCAGCATGTGGCTGCTTATAGGTAACAAGTGTCGGCTGAGTCGGGGGCTTTCGTGGCTTTGAGACAGGAGCCTGGAGAGGAAAGAAGAAACCAGATCACAGAGGGCATCATACGTCACAGTAAAGAGCCTGGACTTTATTAAGTGGCCAGTGGAATGAAGGAGAAAGAGAGCACTGTGTGACATGCTTAGGTTTCTAGTTTATGACAATAAGATGAAGTGTGGATTACAGAGGGTGATGCTGCACGAGGAGAGACCAGCTCATCCACTACCTTCCCTCCATCCATCCATCCTTCCATCCACCCACCCATCCATCCATGCATGCATTCAACTATCTATCCATTCTTTAATCCATCATCCATCCAACTGTCCATCCATCCATTCTTTAATTCATTCATAAATACATACATATATACCTACATTCAACTAATCTATCTATCCATTCTTTAATTTTTCATCCATCCATACAACTATTCATCCATCCATCTATCCATTAAACTATTTATCTATCCATTCTTTCATTCATCATCCATTCACCGACCTATTCATCCATCCATCCATCCATCCTCCCATCCATCCAGCCTCAGTTCATCTACTTATCTATCTGTTTAATAAACATTTACAGTATTTAGTACTTATTTCTCTGCTTGGCACTGTGCTCAGAATACAAAGACACAAAAGACATAATCTATGTCTTGAATAGTTCAGCTTCTAGAAGAATTGACAGATGAATAAAAGCCACTTACAATAAGTATGATAAATATCAAGATAGCAAAAGCTCTCAGGGGTAAGGAGAGGAGATGTGGCTGAAGAAGTCACATTTGAAGGATACCTAAAACAGCCAGAGTGTGAGATCAGGGAAGGCTTCCTGGAAGAGGTAATGCCTAAACTGAGTATTTAAAGTTGAGTGGGAGTTAACAAAGCAAAACAGAAGAAGGGTGGGAAAAACGTTCCGGGCAAAAAGGACATTGAAAAGCATGGACAAGCATGGTGGGTTCTGAAACTCTTCAAGGGATTCGTAACAAGACCCCAAACTAAGCAAGTAGCAGGAATAATTGTCTTTGCGCCCAGTAGAATGTCAGCTCCATGAAAGCAGGGACTTTGCCTTGTTCTGACACATCGTAAGTGCTCAACTAATATTTGTTGAATGAATGAATTATGACAAAAAGGAAATCTATGTTCTTATGCATGTTTCTAACATTCCTCCATTTCTACCGCCTGGTTATGACACTTTTATGATTATAGAGGTTTTCAATATTAAATTTGATACAACTTGTATTCTATTTCAGAACCATAATTCTTGCATTTGTATTGAATCACTTGGGCATTTAAATGGGCTAGATGTTCATCATTTGTCTGTTTATGGAGCTTCTCCAACTCAGGGTCCTGTGTTTGATTTATCGTTTGGGTGACAGGAATTCATATCAACTGGTTTTTCTCTTGCTTTCTTCTTTCTTCCTCCAAGAAAAGCTCATGGGCACTCTGGTCCTTCTCTTAGCATTAAAGTTCAATAACTGTATCTTGGCATTCGTTATTTTACAGGCTTTTTTCCCCTGGGACTTTGCCTATTTAATCTGTGTATTTATTTCAGGGAAGTTTCGCTCTAATACCTATGTGTATAATTTTTCTCCCATTTTTCTGTTTTCTTTCTCAGAAACCCTAATTAAGAATCAGTTGAATCTTTTCTGGTTTGTCTTCCTTGTTTATCTCTCCTCTATTTGTATCTTATATTTCACATTACTGGGGCAAGAAAAAGAGAGGAGGAAAAGATAAGATCAGAAAAGAAGGAAAGGAGAGCTGATTACATATGACCTTGTGGCCACTGTAAAGTTTTTGGCTTTTTCTGTGCATGGGAGATGGAAAGTCATTTGAAGGTCAAGAAATGACTGTTATTATTATTGCTGCCTTTGTTGTTGCTGTTAGCAAGATGGCTGCTGTGTCACAGACCACTCCAAGCTGATAGCTGGCCACCAATTGGGCCAGTAGGAATGCATCCAACGGTACGATTGCTGTGAATGTATCATGAGACATACTGCTCCACCCACAAGAGCCAGGCTGAGCTGCCTCTCTGGGCCACCCTCCTGGTCCCAGGCCCCAAATAAGGAGCAGAACTCAATCCAAGGTACACTAGGACACCTCTGATGTATAGCCAGCTGGGGGGCGCCAACCGAGCACCTGGTGGGCGCTGGCACTGTTCTTGTCTCCTCCACCCTCGAGCTCATTGAATGATTCCAGCAAACTCCTTGGGGGTTTCCATCTTTATCATCTGGCTTAAAGGAAGAGCGGATTGCATGGGGGCAGATGAGAGGTGGAAGACAGCAACCGACAGTCTCTTATGCAGAGTGATAAATGCCTGAGGAATCAGGGAAATGGCTGGAGAAGAGAACCCGAACATAACGGCGGCCAACTGTGCAAAACCAGAAAAGAAAGCACAGATGGGTCTTTACGCAAAGGTTAGGACAGGGGATAGGGAGCCAGAGAAAGGAGGGCAGGGCACACCAGAGATCTGGGAATGGAGTGAGCGCCTGGCACAAGACAATTGCCTCTCATGTGTCCCTGGGGGTAAGGTCAATGAGGAGTAAAGAATGTTCAAAATGCCAGAGCAGAGTCAGCAGTAGATGCCAAGTCTTCGGTTGAGTTTCCCAAGAATCCGACTCTAACACAAGGATTTGCGTGTCGGTAGTTTTTTGGGGAAATGATCTCAGGAAGCAGCAGGGGTGGGACAGTGAAGCAGGGAAGGGACGGACACCAATGCCAGATGCATCCCTGAGCAGGTCATGGCTGTGGAACCCTGGGGCTCGCTCCTACGGGGGCTCTCTGGGAGACAGCAGAGAGCCTGACTCAACGCTGTCTCACCGAAGGGCGAGAGAGCTGGACTTGCAGCCACCAACTCCCACCTGCCATTGGTCACAGTGGCTCCTGGGACCCCCGAGCTCCTCTGGGCACAGCATGAGGCTACCCCTGCTCAGGTTGGGGGTGTTTCCGTCCTGGGGAAGGAGCAACGAGCCACAGAGAGAACAAGGGTGGGGCGTCCAAAGCTTCAGCCATAGGCAGGGGTACAGAGGCTTTCCTGGGATGTTGTTGCCTTTGGGTGAGACCATGTGTGTCCCAGTGGATGGCGTAGGATCCTGCCCCAACCTCAGCCCAACCTGTTCACTTCTGATCATCTCTGGGGCTGCAGGAAGAGAAACTCTGGTCTAATGAGCTCAGAGTCCTTCCCTCTACACCCTTTGAGGGTTTTCTGGAAGGAATGTTCATTTTTAACTCCACTGAGGGAACCATAAACCCAGATGCCACTCCCACCACGTCCCACCCATGCAATCCAAACTGGGTGAAACTGTGTTTCCTGCCATTGCATGAGGTTATATGCATTTCTCTTCCCCCATGACTCTAGAAACAATACTTTCACATTAAAGTCTAAAAAATACAAAAATGTGAAAAAAAAGGAATAAATTACACCTGAAATCCCATCACCCGGAGATAAGCATTGGGAATATTTTTGTAATTTATCTTTCAGATTATTTTTATTACACATATTTTTTGGTGATTGAAGTTATAGTTTTATGTATTTACAGTTGTCTATTCTGCTTTTTAACCTAGCATGTCCTGAGTTTTTATTTTCTTGTTAACAGATATTTGCAAACATGCCTTTTATGACTGCTTATCATTCTAAATTGTGGTTTATCTTTGCCTTATCTGCTCGGTACATAAGAGCTGGACATTAAGGTTGTATCAAACGTCTGCATTATAACAAACACTCTGATGACTAACATTGGACCCGGCATTATTTTTGCATCTCAGGTTATTTCCTTAGGATTCTATCCCTCATATTGACTTTCAAGGTATGAGACTATCATGATAGAGTACCAATGAACCTGAAAGACGGCAGAGTGGGAAGGAAGCCCAAAATGCATGGCAAGGTTTATCAGAAAACTCCTCAAGAACAAGGGGACATCACACTGGTCCATTTTAGTTTAGTTTTTTTTTTTTAATTAATTAATATTGTTAGGGACAAGGCAAGCTGAGGGAAAGGAGAAATGTTTGTGCTTATTGACAATTTCCTTCACATATTCTGTTATGAATAATGGAAAAGTAGGTTAGAGATGACTGCTAACTGCTAAATCCATCCTTTTGGTAACAGAACCCCAATTTTTTAAGGACACATTTAAATGAAAGGATTGAAAAAGATGTTCCATCTAAATGGTAACCAAAATAGAGTAGGCTTGGTTAGACTAATAACAGACAAAATAGACTTTAAGTCAAAACTGTCGTATGAGTCAAAGGAGGATGTTATCACTAATCATTAGAGAAATGCAAATCAAAACTACAATGAGGTACCACCTCACACTGGTCAGAATGGCCATCATCAAAAAGTCTACAAACAATAAATGCTGGAGGGGGGGGAAAAGGGAACCCTCTTGCACTGTTGGTGCGAATGCAAGTTGATACAGCCACTATGGAGAACAGTATGGAGGTTCCTCAAAAAACTAAAAATAGAACTACCATACGACCCAGCAATCCCACTACTGGGCATATACCCTGAGAAAACCATAATTCAAAAAGAGTCATGTACCACAATGTTCATTGCAGCTCTATTTACAATAGTCAGGACATGGAAGCAACCTAAGTGTCCATCGACAGATGAATGCATAAAGAAGATGTGGTACATATATACAATGGGATATTACTTAGCCATAAAAAGAAATGAAATTGAGTTATTTGTAGTGAGGTGGATGGACCTAGAGACTGTCCTACAGAGTGAAGTAAGTCAGAAAGAGAAAAGCAAATACCGTATGCTAACACATATATATGGAATCTTAAAAAAAAAAAAAAAGGTTCTGAAGAACCTAGGGGCAGGACAGGAATAAAGACATAGACATAGAGAATGGACTTGAGGACACGGGGAGGGGGAGGGTAAGCTGGGACGAAGTGAGAGAGTGGCATGGACATATATACACTACCAAATGTAAAATAGATAGCTAGTGGGAAGCAGCCGCATAGCACAGGGAGATCAGCTCGGTGCTTTGTGACCACCTAGAGGGGTGGGATAGAGAGGGTGGGAGGGAGACACAAGAGGGAGGAGATATGGGGATATATGTATATGTATAGCTGATTCACTTTGTTATAAAGCAGAAACTAACACACCATTGTAAAGGAATTATACTCCAATAAAGACGTTAAAAAAAAAAAAAGGAGGATGTTATATAATGATAAATGGGTCAATTCCCCAAGAAGATATAACAACTGTAAGTGTTTATGCACCAAGCATCAGAGCTACCAAATACATGAAGCAAACACTGACAGAATTGAAGGGAGAAAGAGACAGCAACACAAAAATAATAGGAGATTTCAAAGAAGGCTCCATGGAAGAGCTAACGTTTGAGCTGAGACTCGAAATACCAAAAAAGATTCTCGAAGCTAAAGCAATGAACAGTAATCATATCATATAACAGGTAAACCGAGCACTGTTCTAAGTTCTACCAGCAAAAATTCATTAAATCATCCACTGTGCTTCAGAAGGAAGTATATGATTTTCCTATCAGAGCAATGAGGAAACAGACGCCCAGAGAGGTTAAGTCACGTGCTCAAGGCCACACTGCAAGGAGGTGGGAGAACTGGGATTATGGCCCCATAAGAGCTCACCCCATAACCACTGCTCTCGACCCCCTGTATGAGCCTGGCATGACAGGCAGAGGGAAGGGATGGAGAAAGGGCACAGAGACCTAACCACCCACAGGTGGGTGGGCAGCTAGAAGCATTCCATGTGGCTGGAGGGAGAGGTGCAAAGCACCCCGTGGAGGGAAAGGGCAGGACCAGAGCAGGGAGGGCCTTCCCAGCCATGCTTAAGGGCTGGGCCTTTAGGCTGAGGTCAAGGGGGAGCCTTTAAGGTATAAAGCAAGTGGAGATCAGTGCTCAGTCTTGCCTTTTGGACAGATCGCTCCTGCTTCAGAAGGGAGGAGACACTGGAGGCCAAGGGAAAAGGATGCAGGTAAGAAAGGAAGATGGTGGGGAAAGGGAGGGAACTTGACTTCTAGAGATAGCCCCCCAAGTTCAAGCGACCGACACTTACCGAGCCCACTCCGTGCAGGCCCTGTGCTGGGTGCTGTGAGGTGCATCTGCTGAAAGCTGCTCCTCTCCACCCACGAGGGTGTTATTACCCCATTCCACGGCTGAAGTGTGGGAGAGGCTTCCCAAAGGCCAAGGCGTGGGTTGCATTGGAACTTGAACTCAGACACACGTTCTTCCCTCTGGACCTTCCTAAGAGGTTTTGGTAAATGTAAAGTGTTGGAGATGTGAAAGGAGTGCCATTGCCCAGTTCAGGAGAGGAGGCCAGAGAGGCGAAAGCTTGATTCTGCACGTGTCCACTGGGCACTAGCTGTGCGCGCCAGGCCCTTGGCTCGTGTCAGGTGCGACAAAGGGGAATCTGCCCTTGACCTCCAGGAGCTTGACGCCTGATGAGAGGCATACGGAATTCAAAAGGTAACTGGATATGGGGAGGGGAGGGGTGAGATGTGACAGGGTGAGAGAGTGGCATGGACATATATACACTACCAAATGTAAAATAGATAGCTAGTGGGAAGCAGCCGCATAGCACAGGGAGATCAGCTCGGTGCTTTGTGACCACCTAGAGGGGTGGGAGGGAGGGAGATGCAAGAGGGAAGAGATATGGGAACATATGTATATGTATAACTGATTCACTTTGTTATAAAGCAGAAACTAACACACCATTGTAAAGCAATTATACTTCAATAAAGATGTTTAAAAAAAAAAAAAAAAAAAAGGTAACTGGAGACTCTTTGAGAGGCTCAGCCCATTAGCACCAGAAAAGCCTTCCTGGAAGCGGGAGCGGTGAGCTCAGAGCTGGACGGAGTGCTCTTCGCCTGGCTTCTGTGTATCACACATACCTGCAAGCGCTGCTTTGCTCTCTCCAAACCCCAAAGTCACATCCGCCAGCTACCAGAACTCAGACAATTGGAGTCAACTCTCCCAGGCTGCAGGGGGATTCCAGACCCGAATTGCCTGGCTCATCTTTCTCTTGTGGTTTTTCTCCAACATTTTCTGAAGAGCAGCTCAAGTTACTTGAAAACTCTCTTTTGTTACATCCAGCATCATATTTTTCCTTTCAGTACAGGCGTCAAGTCCAAACAAACCATCATCTGCATGTGTTTTGTCAGCTGTTATGAGTCACAACTGTCAACCAAAATGTGAAAGAAATAAATGGCCAAAGAAGCATCCACAGGGGTGTCAACAGCACCACGCGTGGCAAAGAACACATTCAGCTGGGGGAGCCCAGGAAAGCCGAGCTGGGTGCTGGGAGCATGTGCCGTGCAGAATGTCAGGGAGCTCACAGAACTGGAGAGAAGGCTGGAGGCACAGAATCAGGAAAGTGCAGAAACCGAGAGCACCAGGGTCTCAGCATCCTTGTCTCATGAAGGTTTGTATTAGTTTTCTGTGGCTGCCTTAACAAATGACCACAAACTCAGTATCTTAAGGCAACACAGATTTATGGTGCTGCAGGTCCAAAGTCTAAAATCAAGGTGCCAGAAGGGCTGTGTTTCTTCTGGAGGCTCCAGGGGAAGAATCTGATCCTTGCCTTTTCCAGCTTCTAGGAGCCGCCCACATTCCTTGGCTCCTGGTCCCGCTTCACATCACCTTTTTTCCCCTCTGCTTCCATGGTCACATCACCTCCTTCTGTCTCTGACTCTGATTCTCCTGCCTCCCTCTCTTAAGGACCCTTGTGATTATATTGGTCCATTTCAAGATCCTTAGCTTAATCACATCTGCAAAGTCCCTCTTGCCATGTAAAATAACATATTCTGGGCAGTAGGAATATGGACATCTTTGGGAGGGGATGGTGAGTCTGAGTGTGGGGAAGGGCTGCCCAGAGCAACATAGCCATCTCGGTCCCATTAAGATCGTGGGCTCCAGGCCAAGAACTGTGTGGCATGCTTTCCAGGGAACGATTGCTCATCCTTAAACACACTGCACGATCTTTGTCACTATGCCCATTTTACACCCAGGAACCAAGGAAACTGAGGCTCAGAGGGCTTGAAATGTGTCGCCTAAAAACATCCATTTAGTGGATGGTCAAGTACAGAAACTCAGCTTTAAAAGACTTTAAACTCCATGCAATAACTGACTCAAGTGTTAGACTGCTTTGGTCTTTTTCTTCTCTGTTTTGTTTTCCATGAAATTCAAGGCTGGGTGGGTAAAGAAAGGAATCTGATAAACTTGCTCAGGTCTGGAACGTTTCCCAGAGCACAGGGGGCAGAGAACCAAACTGTACAAACACACCCTCTCAGCCAGAAAGTTCTTTTCAACAGCCATCCCAGCCGGCTCAGTTCCTGTTTGTACCACTGGGAAGGGACCGCCTCCAGGTCTGCGTGGAAGGAGGAACAGGCTGTCATGGACTTCACCCCTGGGCAGCCCTGAGCGGGGCATGTGGGAGACGCAGAGCAGAGAGAGGTCAACCAACTTGCCTGAGGTCACACAGCAGGGAAGAGGGGGTCCCAGGATACAAAGTCTATTCTGCCAGACACAGACACCCTCTGGCCAGCCCCCTGAAGCAACTCTCAGAACAGAAGCAGCCTTGGAATCAAGGGTCATGAGCCAAAGGCTATTCCTCAGGGGTTTTAGGAAGACGCCCTCTTTCTATCCCAGACCCAGGAAAGGTTTCTCCTTCTCTCTGGTTTCTGGTGGCCTGAAGTTTCACACAGAAACTTCATGCACAGAATCACCAACTGCGGGGGACCCAGCAAACTGCCCCAGGAGACCTCAGCTTGTGAGCAAAAGAAGAGTCTATATAACACGTTGTTTTATTCTTTTGTTCCCAAATCAACAAAGAAACTCTCAGCGGGCAGCCCCAGCTTGCTCATCTGTAAGATGAGAGCTTTGGAACTAGGAGAATTCCTTGCAGAGGCTGAGTACTCGCTCACACAGCCCGGGCACCTGGAGACACCCCCAGGCTCGGGGCTCAGCTCTGCCACTAATTTGCTGTGTGACTTTGGCTAGTTGAGTCCCCTCTCTGAATCCAGCTGCCTTGTCTGTTGGAGAGAGAGTTCCTACAGGTGACATCCTCTCAGAGTCCTGGTCCAAAGAAGGCTGTGTCTCTGAAAAGTTAACCTGACTGTCCTAGCACTCTTTGGCCTTAGCAGGAAGAGGTTCATTGCATCTCCTTCCAAAGCAGGCTCTAATCTGGGAAGGTGGCTGGGGTCTGCTGTGTGAGGGACAGATCACGTGTAGGCAGCCCGTCCTGGAGTGGGACCTCCTTTGACCATCTTCCCATGGGTACAGCGGTGCCTCTGCATCAGGGCCCTGCCCGCACGTCAACCTCACTCAGTGCCTACGTCCCCTCGGCCACGCTGACCTCCTTTCTGTTTCTCAAAGCAGACAAATCCTTTCTCAGCTCTGCGACCTCTCCCAGGTGATACAAAGATCCAGATCCCAAGCCCTGGCCTGGCTCTCAGCTTGGTCAGTGACTCCCCTGGGCCCTGGCCCACCGCCGGCGGGTCTCAGTTCCCTCCTCTGTCCCCAGGAGCCTGGGGCAGCTGCAGCTAAAACCCCTGTATTCTCAAGTCAGAAGACCCCCTTACTCAACAGAAGGAGGCAAGAGAGAACGCCGTGACCCCTGCTGAGCTCACAGGGGCAGCCGTCCTTCAGCTTGACACCTGCCCAGGCCCTGCGAGGCGGCATCGTCGTGCTCACGGCACAGAGGAGACCCAAAGTCACAACGCTTATCCTCAAAGACCCCCTTCTGGGAGTCTGGGGAATCTCAGGGACCCTGTCATGGGCTGAATGGTGTCTCCATCCCCCAAAAGATATGTTCACTGGAAACTGTGAATTCAACCTTGTTTGGAAAAGGGTCTTTGCAGAGGTAATTGAGCATCTCTAGTTAAGATCACGCTGGGTATAGGATGAGCCCTAAATCCAATGTCAGTTGTCCTTATAAGAGAAGGAAAGAGAGATTGGTGACACAGACACAGAGGAGAGGCCATATGAAAACATAAGAAGGGGCTGCAGTGGTGCGTGTACAAGCCACGGAAAATCAAAGACTGCTGGCGGCCACTGGATGCTGGGAGGGGGACAAGGGACAGACCCTCCCTCAGAGTCTCCAGGAGGAACCGACCCTGCCGACACCTTCATGTAAGACATCTGCCTCCAGAACCGTGAGAGAACGCATTTCTGTTGCTTTAAGCCACCGCGTTCTGTGGTCACCTGTTACAGCAGACACAGGAAACTAATACTGACCCTCTTTCACAATATGTTCTTAGAAACATACAATCAAATAACTTGGATGATAAAGGAAACCAAATGCAAGGAACCGCCCACTCCCCCTCTGCACCCACCCCTGCAGGCCCTCTGAGTATCCCCACTCTTCCTTCCCTGCTGGTCGTGGGCGCTGCATCACCTCACTCTCAGCCTTGTGGAGAGGACACCGCCACGGTCCCCAGAGGTCTGGCCGGGCCTGGGTTCTCTTGCAAGGACTCCTGCGTCCCTCCAGCCAGCCCCAGGCCTGCATTTGCCGCCCTGCCCAAAGCTCGGCTAGTGGGTGTGTGCAGCTGCAGAGCAGACGGGCGTCCTGGCCACTTCCCGCCGCCACCCCACCCTCTGCAGCCACCAGGGCTGGGTCAGGGGTGCAGGCTGGAGCCTGGTGACCAGCCCCGCCTGGCTCAGGGCCTTAGCCACGCAGGAAGAGAGGAACGTGTGTGGTGCTGTGTTAAAAATACACGCACACTTCCCTTTGGTGGGGCAGCCGAGGCCTGGCTTGAGCTCCGGGTCTCCAGAGCTTATGCCGAGAGCCGGGGGGGCTTGTGACAGCCTTCCGTACCTCCAGCCCCGTAGGAGATAAGCAGCTTCCCAAAGGGCTCAGTGTCCCGCCAGACACTGGGGGAGGGGGCCTCCCAGGTGCCTCGGGTAAAACCCAACTCCTCCCACTGGCTGTGAGGCCCTATGGGCCTGGCCTCCCGTCTCCATCCTCTCCCCTGTCTGCCTTTCACTTCCTCCAGTGATCCAGGCCCTTTCCCACCTCGGGTCTCATGGGCTGATCCCTCGCCTGGAAGGCTTTGCTGCCTTGACTGCCTTCCTTTCACCCTCCAAGTCTTGGCTTAAATGTCTCCTTTGCACAGAAACTCTCCTTTAATCAGCTTGACTAAGTCGGTCCCCCTCTTCCCCAGCCCCTGTGATTTTCTCATTCTCTCTCTAGTCCTATTCTTTCCTTCAGAGCACGTATCACGATTCCATAATGCATTTGTTTATTTGTTCACTTGTTTATTCTATTTTGCCCTCACAAGACTTTAAGCTCACCCAGGGCAAGGGTTGTGTCTTTCCTATTCACCAATTTATACCCAGTGGGAAGTTTCTGGTCCATAGTAGGTGCTCTATAAATACTTATTAAGTGAATGAGGGAGAGAAAAACAGCTTCTTTCCCTCTCTTGCCTTCTCTACCAAGCCCGGGCTAGGCTTCCAGGAACTGGGAATCCTAATTTAAAATGTAAAGACGCCCATGAGCA
This sequence comes from Balaenoptera physalus, assembly GCF_965194825.1. Classification (NCBI taxonomy): domain Eukaryota; kingdom Metazoa; phylum Chordata; class Mammalia; order Artiodactyla; family Balaenopteridae; genus Balaenoptera; species Balaenoptera physalus. The sequence continues at coordinate 77,633,328 of NC_138895.1, read as the reverse complement.
GGTGGAGAAATTTAGGTTCACTCCTTGGCCTCCAAGACAGAGCTACTCGGGTGGCCCTGGGCAGCTCTCAGGTCCTCCTGTTCAGATTCCAAACTCACTCCAAGATGAGCCAAGAAGGACACTGCAGCCTGGAAGGCAGGTCCCAGGAGGGCTGCTTCTCCTCATGCAGAGAAAAAGGGATTTTCTTCCATCGATGGGCACTTAAATTGTTTCCACGTCTTGGTTATTGTAAATAACGTTGCAGTGAACATGGGGGTATAGATACCTTTTTGAATAAGTGTTTTCATTCCCTTGGGATAAACGCCCAGAAGTGGAATTGTTGGATCATACGGTAGTCCTATTATTAATTTTTTGAAGCACCTTCCTACTGTTCTTTCCATGTGGCTGCACAAGTTTACATTTCACCAACAGTGCACGAGGGTCCCCTTTTCTCCACATTCTCGCCAACTCTTATCTTTTTGATAATAGCCATTATAACAGGTGTGAGGTAAAAACTCATTGTGGGTTTGATTTGCATTTCCCTGATGATTAGTGATGTTGAGCATCTTTTCATGTGCCTGTTGGCCGTCCGTATGTCATCTTTGGAAAAAGATCATCTGCCCATTTTTTTAAATCAGATTTTTAATATTGAATTTACATAAATTATTTCTTAATATTCATTAAAGGCTTATTATGTACCCACTATGTGCCAGGGAAAAATGATTAATTCAACAGTCAGGCCTTCTCTTCAGCCAGGACACTACTATAGATGGCAAAATACTTTGGGTATTGGGACTTCCCTGGTGGTCCAGTGGTTAAGACTCTGCACTTCCACTGCAGGGGGCTCGGGTTCAATCCCTGGTTGGGGAACTGAGATTCCACATGCCGTGTGGCCAAAAAATATAAATAAATACTTTGGGTATTGGCCCTGATAACCTTCTTTTTTTTTTTTTTTTTTGGTATAGAATATGTTTATTATATATAATCTAGGTGTATTATGTAAAGAATACGAACAGGTGCACATATGCACACACACACACATTGTTAGGGTTAAGCTTCAGGTTAGGGTTTTTATGTCTCGAAGGCTTGCGTTGTGCGACTTCTCGGTCTGTTTTCCAGATGATCCCCCTTCCCAGTTACATCGTTTGCAAATGATTGTTTTCTCTCGTTCGCTCCGCTGCGGACGCTTTGCCTATGCTGTTGAAAATCCTTTTCAGTCGCCTGGAGCCCCAGCTGGCTTTATTGTGCTTCTGTTTCCCTTGCCTGAGGAGACCGATCCTCAGACATCCTCCTAAGACTGAGGCCCAAGAACGTACTGCCCATCGGTTTCTTCTAGGCCTGGCCTGGCTTCAGGTTTGACATTGCAATAGTCGATTTTGTGTGAGGTTCTTGTATGTGGCACGAGAAAGGAATCCAGTGTGATGCTTGTGCATGGAACGGTGCAGTTTCCCCAGCGCCACTCATTGCGCAGGCTGTCTTGTTCCCATGGGACCTTCTCACCTCCTTTGTTAGAGACGAATTGACCGCACAAGCATGGCTTTCTTTCTGGGCTCTCCGTTCTCTTCCTTGCATCTATGTGGATGTCTTCTGTGCCAATACCATGCTGTCTTGATGATGGTAGGTTTGCAGTCTAGTTGGAAGTCAGGCAGCATGGGACGTCCGAAATCTGCATTTCTTTCTGAAGCGCGTATCGACACTCTCTAGGTTCTTTTGTGTTTCCAGACACATTTCGGAGTTCTTAGTTGGACTTGTCTGAGAAAATCGGCGGGTATTTTGAGAGGAATGGCGTCGACTTTCTGGATTGCCTCGGGGGCGTGGAATCACTTGCACCAGACGGGTTCTTCCGATCCGTGAGCACCACCTACCTTTCTATGTTGGGTGTGTGTCGTCTTCATTTTCTTTCATCAGTATGGCTCTCGTGCCATTTTCTGAGTTACGCGTCTTGCAGGTCGTGGGTTAGATGGACTCCTAGGTATTTTCTTTGCGTTGTTACCTTCACTGTCCACGGGGTTGTCTTCTTCCTTTCTCTTTCGGATAGTTTGTTGTGAGTGTACAGAAAGGCAACCGATTTCTGTAGCATCGATGTAGTTTGTACCCTGCAATCGAGCTGAGTTGTGTTCTGTTTTGTCTTGTTTCCTTTGGGGGGGAGGGGGGTCACCTTCAGCATTTTCTGTGCAGAGAATCGGGTGAACTGGAGTCTCCCCTCTGCCGTCAGAACGTCTTCTTACATCTTTCCGTGCCGTTACTAGAGCGAGGCCTTCCTCCGCCTCTGTGCTCCGTCTAGGTGGGATCCGGGTCCTCCAGCTGACTCGGGGGGGTGGCGGAAAGCTCGACACAGTGCTTCAAGTCAGAGCCGGCTGTGCTGAGCTCTCTTCAGAGCCGGGGATTGGGCCCCGTGGATCTCTGGGCCCTGGTTCTGGAGACCCCTGCATAACCACACTCACCAGGAGCCTGTGCTGGCCCTCGTGGGCAGTGAGGGTGGGAGGTGGGGTGGGTCGCCCCAGCCCCTCCTTCAGGGAGATGCATTGGCTGTCCCCACCTGACAACTTTCTTGTTTATATAGTTGAATAAGACGAAGTCCTTGATTCATAGTCAGGTGGGAAGAAATCAATAGATACACTAATAACCATTTATCAGAAAAGAGGTGCTAGGAACGTTGGAGAGGTTCAAAGTTTCACAGAAGAGCAGGGATGGGAAGGTGAATTCAGAGGGTGGGTTTTTGGAGGGTTCCTGGTGGGGAGGTTTAACCCCGGCTGGACTTTGGCAGGGCCTGGAGCTGGATGCAGTGGCAGGGTGGGGTGATGGGGAGCATATAGGAAATGACATAGCATTTAGAGGGGTTTAAGTCTGGGTGCAGAGCAATCTAGGATTTAGGAAGTAAACAGAATTATTTTCTCCTCCTTGTTTGCCAGGTCTTTTCAGCCGTATGTCAGAGAAAGCCATAGAAGGCTGTAGAGCAGGCCAATGGGTAAGCTCCAAGCTGCCATTAGGAGGGCCCTTTGGAGGATGGATTAGAGCAGGAGAGGCCAGAGCCAGCAAAGCCGCCAGGGAAGGGAGAAGAGGACCAGTTCAGGATGTGGGGCATAGCCAGATGGGCCAGGATGTGAGCTCTGGTAGGAAGAGGAGTAAGGAGGCAGGGAATGAGGGAGACTGGTGGGTCTCAGCAGCTGGTCACAGAAGAGAACACGGGCAAAGCCATCCCATGGGCAGTTTGGCGAGGAGGTGAGGCTGAGAAGCCCACTTGGGACGTGCTGAATTTGCACCAGTGCCGGCAGAACGTGCCAAGGGGAGATGCAAGAAAGAACCAGCCCTTAGATCCAAAGCCCAAGAAAGCATAGGCGGCTACTTCCAGAAGGAGGCTTTAGGGCTGCTTTTGGTCTCTAGCTTCTTGGCTATGACAAGACCTGAAATCCCAGCTCTGTCTCTTGCTACAGCAGCAGGAGGATGCGTGGACCCCAGGCAAGAGGGGTCTCCACTTCCAATCGCTGTCGCTGGTGGGTCCTCTGGGCTCCTGGTCTGCCTTGAACCCACCACATGCGGAGCCCTGACTTCTTGCAGGTCCCTGGTTTCTGATTGCTTATCAGGAGAGGTCTCCATTTTCTCTGCTCCTTGGTCCTGCCCTTCACCCTTGACTTCTCCCTACCTTGCACCAACTGAGCTTCGTCTGTCCTGGACCCCTGCTGAGCTTGAAGACTTCCTGCGAGTGGGCCGCATCATCCGCATTTTACAGATGAAGAAAACTGAGGATTACAGAACTGAACTGGATTATCGAAGCCCCCGATCTCTGTCCTCAAGGAACGCACCTAGTGACACAAACAAATCTGTAAACATCTACTACGCCTTCCCACTCTAAGTGAATGTAAACTCCGTGACTTTGAAGTCACACAACGTAAAAATACAAAACGTCTCCAATCAATGTGGAGAGTGTGAAGTAATTCAAACTCTCCACCCACCCCCACCATATATCAACCACATAATTTCCAAGTTGGTGTGTGGAGTGAGCTATGAAGAACACTTATGCTATTGCCATGATGTTCATGCTACTCTCGCTAGAGAACAGAAATGCTCGTCACCACCCTTGGCAGCATTGGTCTGGAATTCATTACATATGTTTACAATGATGAGTGGTTTTCAGGAGCAGTCCTCTGGTGAGATCTTGACAGTGAGTGCTGCAGATGTATCTGTGTCCACCCAGGCCACTGAGGGTCACGAGGGACAGCAAGGACATGTCTGCCTGGGAGAGGAGAAGAAAATCAGGAAATGGCAATGTTACTTAATACTTGCTGAATGCTTACTAAGTGTCTGGTGCTTTCCATGTGTTGTTCCTCCCCAGTCCTATGAGTTGTGTGTTACTGTTATTTTATAGATGGGGAAAATTCATTTCAGCGAGCAAGGATAACTAACTTGCTGTGGTAGTTTTATAATATGTCCACAAACTGTTGACTCTCCTTCCTTCAAAGGGTGGAGACTAACTGCCCTGTTTGAGTGTGGGCTGTGCTTAGTGACTCTGATAGTAGAATGTGGTAGCAGTGATGGTTTAGACTCACAAGAGTAGGTCATCAGAGGCACTGTGACCTCCTCTTGGTTCTCTCTGTTGGATCACTCATTTTGGGGAAAGTCAGCTGCCGTGTCACAAAGACACTCAAGCAGCCCTATGGGGAGATGCATGCGGCAAGGAACTGAGGTCTCCAATATACATTCTTCCCTTCTATTAGAGGTATAAACTCTTTACCTGGGCAGGATACCCAGCTAAAATATCCATTTCCCAGAGTCCTTTGCAATTAGGCCATGTGACTTAGTTCTGGTTCATAGGCTAGGAGAGGAAAGGTTATGTGTAACTTCTTTCTTCCTGCTCATTAGATGGAATAATGTGGTCAGTGGAACTGGACCCACCATCTTGGAACATGAGATGTAAGCTTGACATTGAGAATGACAGAACAATGAGGTAGAAGAAGACTAAGTTCTGATTGCTGTTGCTGTACAAGCCCTGGACCGCCCACCCAAAGTTTTATGGGAAGACAATTAAATCTAAATGTCTGCATTAAATTATTATTGCTTTGGGGCTATGTGTTACAGGGGTCAAACTGGTACATTAACTAATGCAGTCACTATGTTCTGCTGTCCTATCCTCACCACTAAGTAATTTTATGAAGCGTTTCGTATCCTTTTCCTAGAGGCAAGGAGGGCTTTTGAACCCCCATTCTACACTGCAGGAACTTGATGCTCAGAGAGGTTAACTGACTTGCCCCAGGTCACACAGGTGGTTAGTGGCAGAGCCAGGACAAGACTTCAGGCCTCTTTCCCCTATACTGATTGCATTTATCCTATCACCTCTTGGCTTACAAAAAGTGCAATCAGCCAAATGTTGGATAGGAGAACCAAACCTGTAGTCCAAACCCATTGGCTTAGTAACTTCATGGGGCAGTTATGCATCATTGGATTCGAACAAAGGCTCAAGGGACCCCTGATGTTGTGCAGTCTTGTGCTTTCTCTGATCCACTTTCTTCACACCTGAACTTCTGAGGACTATGGTACATCCTCAGCCACCCAGCTAGAACAGGAAGGACGTTCAGTATATGTGCCCACACCGTGCCACATGAAAATACAAAAGGAGGAGTCCGTAGACACCAATCACTGTCAGTTGGCCAAGCGCCTTACAGAGGTCATTTATTGATTGTATTTCATTTACACTCTTGCAGACTTCCTTTGTGTAGGTTCCATTCTATCCTCTGTCTACAACACGGAAATGAAATTATAAGAAGTGATATGGCAGCCCCCCCAGCCATGAGTGACAGGTAGCGTTCCAGTATAAGACCTGCTGGCTTTAGACCTTATGCTCTTTCTATGCTGAAGTTTTGCCTGCCCCTTTTACTGCCTAAAATTTAATTCCTATAGATTTCAACCATTAGTTTTACCTTTTATTTTGCCACTGAATTATACTGTGTTTTATAAGAGTGAGATTTATTTGCTATCATTCCACTTAGAGATGACCAAGTGAGTCAGGCTTCCTTGGAAGGTCAGGAGGAGAAAATCTTCTAAAGGGTGTGTTCTTTCAGCCTGTTGTTCTAAATATTGTCTCTACCGGAGAGAGAGAGAAAGAGAAAGAAAGAGGAGGAGAGAGAGCAAGCTAGAGGCCCTCATGGGAATGTGACTGCTTAAGAGAAAGAAACTTTTCCAGGAAAAACAAATCAACGTTTATAGAGGAAGTGACTTCTTCCTTTTGTTGAGGACAGGCTGCCCACTTGGCCAGTTACTTCTCCCAAACAAGTCCTCAACCCCACCCAAATGCTCTCCTCTCCTAACTCCTAACATTCTTAACTGTGTCCCTGTGACCAGAACTATGAGTTTTCATGTCACCCCAAAGGCGAGTTCATCAGAGGAGGAACCACATTGCTGTGAGACATCCCACCCATCCCTGGAGAGTAAATGTCTTCAGGTCAAGGTCAGGTCTGTTCCTCTTCGCATCCTCAAAGCCATGCTCATTGCCTGACCAACTGTATATGCTCCATATGTGAGAAATATCTGAGTGTCAGGAACCCCAGGTGGAAAACTTTGGATTCCTTTCTTAAGCCCGCCTTGGTGAGTCTCATCTGTCCTTTGAGGAAGTAGACCAGTTCTCCGGGAGTCAAAACTGAGACCAGTAAGTAGAAGTTTTATGAAATCAGATTATAACACCATGTAAGAAAGAACATTCAATGCTCTCCAAAGATGAAAAGAAATGTAGTGAGATCCCTGCCACCAGATAAGTTCAAGCAGAGGCTGGTAGAACACTATTTCTGTACAGATTATTTAGATATTCCTTCAATAAATATCACTGCTACCAAACACTGGATAAATAGGAGTGTGGAATTTGGATTATAATGGGGAGGATTCTGGAGGCATGGTTGCCATTGTCTCCCTCTATTATATTTGGCACTTCATCTTTCAAGACTTCTCTTGCCTCATCTATAAAAGGAAGAAGGTGGGGAGGTTTAAAAAAGACAGGAACTAGTCATCCCACTGTGGCAGTCTGCTGAAATATAAAAGCATAGTGGTGAGGGTATTTATACCAGATATCTATTGCAGCAAGGTTTATATTAGTTGAAAAACAAGTAGAAACCTCCTCAGTATATCAATAGGAAAATTGTTAAATAAATTATGGTATATTCATACTATAATAGCCTAATGTGAAAAAAATTATGTTAGAGTTCTAACATAACTGAGAACTGCCCTGGCCTGAGAACTTGACCTTGATATATATTGTTAAGCAATTACTAAGTATGGCACGCAGGATGATATCATTTTCTAGGCATGCATTCATAAATATATCTTTGCTGTGAGCATAAACTTATAGAAAGATGTGATTGTTAATACCAGTCATGTCAAGAAGTGGAAGGGGAGGAGAAGTTATTAGTTATAATTAGATCTAGGTCCATACAGTGGCAAACTCAAAAAAACAGTGGCTTAAGTAAATAGGAGGTTTAGTTGTTTTTACAAAAAGAAGTTCAGAAAAAGATGGTCCAGAACTAATGTGGCAGGAGCTTGACGGTAATCAGCTCAGCACTATCTTTTTGCTTCATCATCCTTGACTAATGGCCTCTAGCCCCAAGACCATCTGTGGTCCAAGATGGCAGCTGGTGCTCCAGCCATCACACCTAGGCAGGAACACAGAAGAAGTTGTTTTATGCCTCTTTTAGAAATCTATCTCAAAAGTCCCACCAACCATACCTAATTGCAAGGGAGGCTGAGAAATGGAGTTTTTCAGCTGGCTATAATAATTGTATTACACTTTATTTTATTATAGTAGGCCTTGGTAATATAAAGCTTTTATTACTAAGAAAGAAATCGAGAATGGATATTGGGTAAGCAAGTCATGATCCCTATCACAAAAAGATTATTCATTTTTTTTCTGAAATAGACTTTCATATGCTCTGGCTAAATACAATGAGAATCCATTGCTTTACAATTAAAAAAATCCAATTAGGAAAGGTTTTTTAAAGAGAAAAGACTAAATAACTTTTCTTAGCACACACACCAGGAGCCCACCAGGCATTTCGAATGATCTCATTTCATCATCACAGTAATCCCGCGGGGGACAGGATGAGCTCCCCCTCCCCCTTTGCAAGAGGAGGGGTCCAGGATGGAGAGGGATGACACAAATTTCCAAAGGTGTCATTGTCATGAGTGGCAGAGCCAGGACTGGAATCCAGGAGTGCATGATTACCAATTCTGTGCTGCAATGTCGAAGACCATTTTCAGGAGGGGAAAAAAAACCCCACAAAACAAAACTCATGTACGATTCTAGAATGCTAAATTTGAAAGGGACTGTATTCACTAACCAGATCATTAAGATGAGAACAAGACAGTGAATTCTGACCCTTCCTTAACTTGCAGATCTCTGACGGCTGTTATCCAATGGGCAAGGCTTAAGACACCAACCTCTAAGATGTATTCGATTCCTGGCAACATAAATCTTTCTTTTCTTCTTTTTTGTTCTTTTTGTTAATTTTCATGCAACATCCAGACAAAGACCAGGAGGTAAAAAATAAAGGACATATTTTCATTTTTTTTCCCCCTCTGTTTCCCAAGTCTAATTTCATAAGAGAAGGACAAGACCAGAGCCTTACATAAACACTGGGTTCCTCTCGGATTTTTATTGACATGAATTTATGAGGGAACCATGGAGGAGAACCTACAGAATAATATTATTCCAGCCAAGATGCTGTCTGCTGCGTGCTGGGTGGGAAAACATGAGCACCGGGGGTATTTTCCTTGAAGCACTTTCAATTCTAGACAGGACAGAAACAAGCACAAAAAGAAGATATTGTATTCCTCCATCCCGCGCTAACTTGGGGTTCAAACCTTGGTCTCTTTATCCTACCAGAGATAGAGTTTTGTCCCTGAAATGAAAGCTTTTCTCAGAGAAATATGAACTTCCCTCAATGGAAGGTCTTTTTCATAGTGGCTTCTAGTTTGTTCCCTATAAATTGCAATAAGGGACTAGCCCTGCCCTCTGGAAGCCCAGAGCTGGAGCTTTCTCCCCTGGAAGGCCCGCTGAATATTGGTACATGCCTGGCGTTTCTGCCAAAGTGCGTCTACACTTGCCTGGGAGTGTGGCAGGGAGGGGGCCTTACCTGGGGAGGAATCCCAGCTTCACTCCTCACCCGTGGTGGGAACTAGGGCTGATCCCTCAACTCTTCTGGCTCTATTTCCTCATCTGTAAAATCACGATAGTGCAGTTGGATCTTCGCTTTTCCTCTCCTTGTCCTTCAAGAGTCAGGGAAGGTATCTTATCTCTGGGCCAATCTAAGGTTGTTGGAATAATTCAGAAAAAAAATCAAACAAAGATTGTTCTATTAGTACCGTGTAAGACTATATCCTTATCCACTGAAAAATTGGCTAGAGGCTGGCTCAGAGCCCGAGAGGCAGCAGGTGAGAACGCATTATTATAAAACACTCCGAAACCCCAAAGCCCAGGATCAAATCCCAGCTCCATCACCTGCCTGTTATGTGACTTTCAGCAAATGACCTGACCTCTCTGTGCCGTAGTTTCCTCATCTATAAATGGGAATAATGATAGTGATGATCTCATCTATGAGTTAATTCCTGCAAAGTGCTTAGAACAGCCCTAATAATACAGACTCCATAGACATCGGCAGTTGGCTGTTATATTATTTTTCCCACAGCCGCTCAGGGGAGGTTAGGGCCCCGCCCTCATCATATTCCCTCCAGGCAGTAGCCACGTCCAGAAAACACGGCTGCTTCTGTGGCCAGCGCCCAGAGGAGCGGGGGAGCCACTCCTGCTGCCCCCATAGAGTTCTAAGACTCACGCTTCTCCGTGCCCCTCCCCTCGTGGAGCCCACAAGACAGAATTCTAATGAACCAATGGTGAATTGGAAAACAACTCTTTTGAAACCAGTGAGTGCTGCCAGGATCCAGCCTTCACCTCCCAGCTGTGCTTATGCTGCTACCCTAGACTCAGACAAAACATCAATTACGTGAGGCGACCAACCACTCGCTCCGCGGGAAAGATGTTGTTGGAATGGATTCGCGATCCCTCCAGCGCTAACTCAGGACACCTGAACTTGGTAAATTTCTAGAGCATCCAGCAGTTCTGGGCTAGACACAGCATTCATTCAAGCAGATGTGGTTTATTGAGCTCCTCCTGTACACCAGGCCTTATGTTAGCTTCTTTACATATTTAATTCACTCAACAGCCTGGGCTGAGTGTTCCAGAAGCAGTTATTGGGCACATGTGGCCCTCATGTAGAATGGTGGTTAGGCTGGTAGGTTCTGGAGTCAGTCTGCTTGGCTGAATTGTGGCTCCATCACTAACTAACTCAATGACCAGGTCACACCGACTTCCCCTCTTAAGCCTCAGCTTTCTCACTGGTGAAATGGAGGTCATAACGGTGTCTGTGAGTGTGCAATAGGAAAATCCACGTGGAATGCTTGGCATACACAGAGTATTCAATAACATCAATAAATGCCAGCTCCCAGATGCCAGAGTGGCCCGAGCCCTGGGGATAGAGGTGATAGAGGCGAAGTGCCCAGCTCTGAGATGAGTGTGGTCTGGGGGAAAGATGAGGAAGTGAGCCTAGACCATTGGACGTCTTGGCCTCCTTTCACAGAGAAGACCGTTGAGGCCCAACAAGGCTCAGTGACTTGCCCAAGACCCCTCTCCTGCAACATCAAGGGGAGATCCAAGGACCCCTCTTGTTGTGCTTTAGGCTGACCTGGTCTTGTCCCTCCAGCACACATATTCTCCTCCTGCTAACGCCCTCCCTTACCCTAGAGGGGGTATCACACTTGCAGAATCCCTTTGGGGACACCCTGCCTGGTTGAAGGAGATATGCTTCCGCCTCCACCCTCTTTGAGTCTGGGTGAGACCTCAGGGTGTGCTCACGGGCAGGCGCAGCCTTGGCCTTGGTGGATCTGTCTTTGTCTGGAGGCCTTTTGTTTTGCGCCCTCCAGTGGGGTGGGAGCCAAGCGCTCCATTGTTGGGGTGGAGCTGGGGAGGCACCATGGGAAGGAAGCTGATGGGAGTCAGGGAGGCCGGCCCTGTGTGGAAGCTTGAGGAATGTAGGGGGAGAATGTCTAGTGTGTGCTGCTGCCTGGGCCATAGCAACCCCTCCCACAGCCACCTTCACAAGGATCTGTGGCCCCTGAGTTACTCAGGGATGCTTGGTTTTAGAAGGGACACCCAGAAAATGAAACCGAGCAGGACCCTGTGGGGCTCCTGGGTACAGATGCCTTTCTGTCCCCCATTTCTTGTTTGTAAGGAATAGACTCCAGCCTCCATGACCTTCCCTGCGTTCCAAAGGACAGATTAGAACAGTTTCTCATCAGGGAAGGGAGGGGATGCAGAGACAAGGGAGGCAAGAAACAATAGTGCAGGGTCCTGGTTCTGCCTCAGTGGATATACATAACAATATCTTTGAGCTCTTTATAGAGCGAAAACCCCCAACAAATAAAAGAAGTCAGCATTCTTCATTCCAGATTAAAGGAACCAGGGAAGCTCTTCAAGAAGACCACCCGAAGCCAGATTAAAGGAGCCAGAGAAACTCATCAAGAGATCTCCTGTGACCAGATTAAGCGATTGCAGGCCCTGCACACACCCTAATCTTATCAGCAACCCCACCCTTGAACTATTGCCATAAAACTCCTCTCCAAATGCTCCCGGGTTCGGACACAGTTTTTCAGGGCAGGAGCCCGCTGTGGCCCCCTTTGCCTGGAAAAGCAATAAAGCTGTTCTTTTCTATATCGTCTCTGAGATTCAACTTGGCACCAGTGCACAGAGGCCGAGTTTTCAGCATCAAGAGGAGGGGACAGGGGCTGACATAGGGGCTCCTGCAAACTCCTTCAGAGTTTACAAGCCAGTGAGTACATCAACTCTTCCTTGCAAATGCCCTCGCGTCCAGCCTTCCTCTGGCCCCCTGGTTCTCTGCAGATCTGGATGTTAGGGGGACTGGCCCCTCCTCCCCCTCCCTGCACTACCTCCATCCAGGCTGGACCATGGGGCGGAGCATTTGCAAGAAGGGGTTAATTCCGACACCAGCTCTAATTTCTAGGAGTGTGGAGCCTTGGGCTGATTACCTAATTGCTCTGTTTCAGTGGCCCCATCTATAAAATGGGAATAACAAGAGCATCTCCCTGAGACATGCTTCTGAAGGTGAAGAAACAAAAACAGCTGGAATCTATTCCCAAGCAGTGACCTAAGGGCTTCCGCCGAAGGAAATCATTTCATCCTGACCACACTCTCCGAGGTCCATGGCAATTGTTGCCACCTTGTCTTACAGAAGCAAGTTCCGGGGAGCTTAGGAGAATTTCAGTGGCCGTGGAGTGGAAGTGAGTAAAAGGGTGAGGTAGCTGGGAGCTGAACGGGAAGGCGCAGGTGCTGAGTCTGGGTCCTAACTTGAGGCAGGAGGGAGGAGGGCAGGCAGGTCTGCGTTCAAATTCAACCACTGCAGCTAGAAGGGCACTGAGATCTTGACGCTGAAAACTCGGCCTCTGTGCACTGGTGCTGAATCAACTCTCAGAGACAGAGTTTTGGGTGAAGCAGAAGAAAATAGCTTTACTGTTTTGCCAGGCAGAGGGGAACACCACAGGCTCCTGCCTTGAAAAACTGTGTGTCCCAACCCGGGAGGATTTGGTGAGGAGTTTTATAGCAATAGTTCAAGGCTGGGATTGCTGATAAGATTAGGGTGTGTGCAGGGCCTGCACTCCTTTAATCTGGTCTCAGGTAACCTCTTTTTTTTTTTAATTTATTTACTTTATTTATTTATTTTTGGCTGCGTTGGGTCTTCGTGGCGGTGTGCAGGCTTCTCATTGCGGTGGCTTCTCTTGTTGCAGAGCACAGGCTCTAAGTGCATGGGCTTTAGTAATTGTGGCACACAGGCTCAGTAGTTGTGGCTCGTGGGCTCGGTAGTTGTGGCGCACGGGCTTAGTTGCTCTGCAGCATGTGGGGTCTTCCCGGACCAGGGATTGAACCCGTGTGCCTGGCATTGGCAGGCGGATTCTTAACCACTGGGCCACCAGGGAAGTCCCTCAGTTAATTTCTTGATGAGTTTCTCTGTTTCCTTTAATCTGACCTCAGGTGGTCTTCTCTGGAATGAAGAAAGCTGACATCTCCCATTTGTTGGGTTTTAGTTCTGTAAAGAGCTTAAAGGTATTGTTATGTGTATCCTTGAAGGGGAACCAGGACCCTGCCCCAAGGCTGTGCTACTGTTCCTTGGCCACTCCTCCCTTGTCTCTGCATCCCCTCCCTTCCCTGATTAGTATCTGTTTGAACCTGCCCTTTGGAATTTAGGGAAGGTCTTGGAGGCTGAACAGAAAGGCTCCCGTGCCCAGAACCCCACAGGGTCCTGCTCAGTTTCAATCTCTGTGTCCCAAGCTCCCCATTCTGGCCAGCAAAACTGAGCCTTGAAGGGTTTCAAGCAAGGTGGTGACATAATCCATCAAGTGTGGCTAATGGTGCCCAACTGGGGAGGCTGGTGTGAGAATTCATGCCAAACCCCCAGCATGGCTCCTGGGCCTTGGTAAGCACTTCTTAGAGGTCAGGCCTCCCTCCATGGACATATTTGTCTTCCCAAGTCCGTTTGCAAAGGGGAAAGCCCTCCGTTCCTTTTAGACCCCCAGGTGTTCCCCGGCCTGGGGAGAGATGAGCAATGCTCTGGATAGCCTCAAAGCCTGGGGACCTGGGAGGTGCCTGCCCGAGGCCAGGGCCTGTGGGAAGAGAAGGGGAACAGAAACAGCCTGGGGAAACAAACACACAAACAAACCTACAAACAAGGGCTGTGTTTGTTACGAAGAGAAAGGGCCCATTCAGCTCTTGGCCCTGGGCGCCCCATGCTTCCTCCAGGCCTGGAGCTCGGGGCACTGCTCACAGTTACCCTGGGGCCTGGCTTCCCCAAAGCCACCTGTGACCCCCGGCTGCAGCGCAGGATGGGCTCTGGGACTGAGGCCTGCCTGACACATCCCGGAGTTTGTGGGGGTGAAGGCAGCTTTCCTTTCCCTAAACACTCCTGGGTGGGCTCCTCTGAGAGGCTGAGGCATCTCGGCCCGGCCACACGGCCTGGGTGGGTCTCCCTTTCACTTCCCCTTCCCCCTGCTCTGCTCCTTCATCATCTCTGAAGCTCCAGGGGCAAACAGTAGGGAGAATTATGCCAGCCATCTTAGGGTAAGGGAAAAAGGGAAGTGATATTTATTGAGCACCTACTATCTGCCAGGCACTCAGCTAAGCCATCATCTACTACTCCTGGCGGAGAAGGAACTGAAGTTCAGAGAACTGAAGAGGCTGGATCTGACTGACAGTGCACTCTCTTTCCAGCGCAAAATCTACCTCATGGGGCTTTGATGGTGAGAACTAGGCTGAAGAGGAAAGGCTATAATGAATGAGTGAGCAACCAGCACACAGTAAGTGTTCAATAAATGTATGCTGGGTCCCATCTCGAGTCCCTATGGCATGTGTCGAAGACTTGTTTAATGCAAGGAAAGAATGGCTGCTTTAATCGGTTCATTTCTTTCGTGCAACAAATATTTACTGAGCACCTACTATGTGCCAGAAACTGTGTAGGGGTTGCAATACACTGGTGACGGAGACAGAAAATGTGAAAATGCCCCTGCTCTCCTGCAGTTTATATTCTATGTAACGTCAGGGAGAGGTATTCTTGACGTGCATTTATCCAGCGCAAATGTGTTGAGGGCCTACTACGTGCCAGGTTCTGTTCTCTGTGCCATGTTCTTCCACCAAATTCTGTCAGGCTAGGAAGCAGCGTTGCCTTGGGCCACTCTGTGACTTCATGGGGACTTGAGAAAAAGTGCCCTTTCCTCTGCTGACATCTGCCAGAAAAATTGTCCTAATCAACACACAAATCATTAGTAATAACAATGTGAATGGTGCCCCTTGGAGGTGTGCAGTGAGCGAGTGGCCAAGTGCGGATGTACACAGTGGGCTGCTGGGAGGCCACTCGAGATACCCTCCAACCCTAAGGAAGTCCCTCCAGGGCTCTTCCACACCCGATGGAATAGCTCCACTATGCCAGCAATAATAGTAATTACCATTAATGAAAATCAGAGCTAACATTTACTAAAGATTCAGTAATATTCCAGAAACTGTGCTAAACATTCCTGATTTCATTCAATCCTCCCAGCATGCTATAAGTTAGAGTCATGGGCTGAATTTTTTTCCCCCAAATTCATATGTTGGCATCCTAACCCCCAGAACCTCAGAATGTGATGAGATTTGGTAACAGGGTCTTTAAAGGGGTAATTAAGTTAAAAAGAGGCCATTAGGGTGGGTCCTAGTCTAATATGACTGGTGTCCTTATAAAAAGAGGAGATTAGGACAGGGACAGGTACAGAGGGAAAACCACGGAGACACCAGGAAAAGACAACCATCTATTAGCCAAAGAGAAGAGCCTCAGAAGAAACTAACCCAGCTGACACCTTGAGCTTGGACTTAACAGCCTCCAGAATAAATTTCTGTTGCTTAAGCCACTTAGTCCGTGGTACTTTGTTACGGTAGCCCTAACAGATTAATACAGGTAGATACTATTTCTCCCATTTTACCGATATACGAGCTGAGTCTCAGAGAGGTTATGTAACTCATCCAAGGTCACAAGCTAAGAAGTAAAAAGATGGGGTCGGAACTCATATCTATCTGATTCCAAGCCCATGTGCTCAGGCACACTGCACTGGACAGGTTTTTCTTCTTTGATACTTTTTTGGGCTTTTCAAAAATGCATTTTTAAACTTCATCTCCGCAAGTAAGTGTGTCATGGGGAGGGAGGTGGCACTAAGCCCATTCACTCACATACCCTTAACCTGAGAAGAACCTGCAGGACCTGGGCAGTGGGCTTTCTGTTCCTCTGGCCCCTGCCCCTGCAGCTGGGTCCCGCTAAAGGAATTGTTTATGCATGCTGTTTTGTTCTCTAAATCATCTTGGTCTTTGGAGGCAGTGACCTTTGAAGAAAGAAAGAAAAATGTGAAATATTCCAAAGACAGTGAGTAATCTGAAAAGTCAACTCTAGACCAGGGGGCAGCAAGCTTTTTCTGTAAAGAGTCAGATAGTAAATATCTCAGGCTTTGCCTGTCGCACCATCTCCATGGCAACCACTCAACTTTGCCTCAGTAACTTGAAGCTGCCATAGACAGTATGTAAATGAATGACCATGGCTGTGTTCCAATAAAACTTTATTTATAGATACTAAAATTTGAATTTTACATCATTTTCCCCCTGTCATGAAAAAGTTATTCTTCTTTTGATTTTTTTTCTACTACTTAAAAATGTAAAAAACCATTCTTAGCTGGTGGGCCCTATGAAAACAGGCATTGGGCCAGATTTGGCCTGTGTGTTGTAGTTTGCAGGCCTTTGGAATAGATAACTGTGTTTAACATTTCTGGGAAGCGATTTTAGACTGTTACAGCTGGGAGGGCCTAGGGATCAAGGCCTTCCTCCCTTGGTTTACAGTTGGAGACGCTGAGCCTCAGAGCATGAAGTGACTTCAGGACCCTGAGTTCCTGGGGGCTGCGGCTCCATCTCTGGTCTTCAGGCCTAAAGTCTCCTCCCTCCCTGAGGACACAGGCCCCACCATAGGAGAGATGGCATTTCTTTCCAAAATAAGCTCCAGACCCAGGGTTTGCTGTCTCAGGTAGACAAATTTCCAAGAACAATTCACCTACTCAGGCTAAAATGCTATGAGTTAGAATAGGGAGATGTTTAGAACTGTGGGAAAGGCACACAGTAAGTGCTGTGTGTGGATCTGTGATAATAACACCTTGCTCCCTCTGGATGAACTCTCAGCCCATGCTGGGCGCTTTCCACAGTGCTCCATGGGCATCACTGCATTATCTCCATTAATCCTCAACCCCAGGAGGGGAGTGCTGTTATTGTGTCCATTTTACAGACAAGGAGATTAAAACCCAGAGAGGTTAATTCACTTCACCAAAGACACACAGCTAAAAAGTGGCAACCTCAGGCCTCAAACCCAGGTCCGAGTGGCTTTATTGCTGGATGATCAGTGGTGACATGACAGGTGCTCCCTGCCTTGTTAGACCCCCAGGTCAGATGTTGGGCTTGGTAATACAGTCACCCTGACCGTGGAGCTGACACAGAGTAATGCATTTCTGGTGTATTCATGGGGAAATTTCTCAGAGAAGGTGGATACAGAGAACTCCATCACCGAAATGCCCTTTGAGGTAAGGGAAAGACTTATCCTTCTGTCACCAGAAACTCAGGTGACATTCTTACCACCCTCCCTCTTTGTTCTGTCCAGATCACTTTAAAATCAATCCTACAACTAAGCCTGTGTGCCACAACTACTGAAGCCCACGCACCTAGAGTCCTTGCTCCGCAACAAAGAGAAGCCACCACAATGAGAAGCCCACGCACTGCAACGAAGAGTAGCCCCTGCTTGCCGCAACTAGAGAAAGCCAGCACACAGCAGTGAAGACCCAATGCAGCCAAAAATAAATAAATAAACAAATAAACAAACAAATAAATAAAATCAATCCTGACAAATAAACAGTTACTTAGTAACAGACAGGCATACAGGGATGCCTGTTGCTATATTGTATCAGAAAGCAGTAACACAAAATCGACCCAGAGGTCAAAATACGAGCTGAGTTTAATAAATGATGGTCTATCCAAATGACAGAACACTGCCCAGCTGTTAAAATGACCCTAAAGAATATTTCTATTTATCGCCCAGGAGAGATGGTTATAGTATATTAAGAGATAAAACTGATTACAAAATCATGTGTATGGAAAAGTCTCTTTTAAATGAAAAAATTATGTATGTGGGATATACATGCCTGGAAAAATGTCTGGAATTTTATACAGCATAATATTAACACAGTTAGTTCGGGTTTGTTTAGTCACTCTTCATTCATTCATTCACCTAACTAACATTTATTCAGTACCTACTATGTGCCTGCAAGCATACTAAGTGCTGGGAACACAGTAGTAAATACAAGAGAAAATTCCTGGGGGTGATGGGTGACTTTATGTTTAAATAGACTTTCTTTTTTAGAGAAGTTTCACTTTTACAGCAAAATTAAGCCAAACGTACAGAGATTTCCTGTGTCCCCCTGGCCCCCCCATATGCATAGCCTCTCCCACTATTAACATCCACCACAAAAGTGGTGCATTTGTTGCAATCCATGAACCTACATTTGATGCATCACTATCACCCAGAATGCATCGTTTATATCAGGGTTCACTCTTGGTGTCGTACATTCTGTGGGTTTTTATAATGACACGTATCCGCTATTGTAGCATCACACAGAATAGTTTCATTGCCCTCAAAATGCTCTGTGCTCCACCCATTCTTCCCTCCCTATGGACCCCTGGCAACCCCTGATCTTTGTACTAAGTCCATAATTTTGCCTTGCCCAGAATCTCATATAGTTGGACTCATACAGTACGTAGCCTTTTCAGATTTGGTCTCTTTCACTTAATAATATTCATTTAGGCCTTCCTTGGTGGTGCAGTGGCTAAGAATCCGCCTGCCAATGCAGTGGACACGGGTTGGAGCCCTGGTCCGGGAAGATCCCACATGCCGCAGAGCAACTAAGCCCGTGAGCCACAACTACTGAGCCCGTGTGCCACAACTACTGAAGCCCGCACGCCTAGAGCCTGCGCTCCACAACAAGAGAAGTCACTACAATGAGAAGCCTGTGCACCGCAACCAAGAGTAGCCCCTGATCGCCGCAACTAGAGAAAGCCTGTGTGCAGCAACAAAGACCCAACATGGCCAAAAATAAATTAATTAAATTTATAAAAATATGCATTTAAATTTCCTCCATGTCTCTTCATGGTTTGATAGCACATTTCTTTTTTTTTCTTAATAAATTTATTTATTTGGTTATTTATTTATTTATGGCTGCGTTGGGTCTTTGTTGCTATGCACGGGCTTCTCATTGTGGTGGCTTCTCTTGTTGTGGAGCACGGGCTCTAGGTGCGCGGGCTTCAGTAGTTGTGGCACACGGGCTCGGTAGTTGTGGCTCAAGGGTTTAGTTGCTCCGCGGCATGTGGGATCTTCCCAGACCAGGGCTCGAGCCTGTGTCCCCTGTATTGGCAGGAGGATTCTTAACCACTGCGCCACCAGGGAAGCCCAACACATTTCTTTTTAGTGCTGAATAATATTCCATTGTCTGGATGCACGACAGTTTATTTATCCATCCATCTACTGAAGGGCATCTTAGATGCTTCCACATTTTGGCAATTATGAATAAAGGTGCTATAATCCTTCGTGTTCAGGTGTTTGTGTGGACATAAGTTTTCAACTCATTTGGGTAAATACCAAGAAGGGAGAGGGCTGAATTGTATGGTAAGAGCATATTTACTTTTGTAATAAACCACAAACTGTCTTCCAAAGTGTCTCTACCCTTTTGTGCTCCCACCAGCAATGAAAGCGGGTTCCTCTTGCTCCTGATTCTCACTAGCATTCGGTGTTGTCAAAGTTTTGGATTTTTGCCATTCTAACAGGTGCGTAGTGATATCTTGCTGTTGTTTTAATATGCATTTCCCTAATGATATGATGTCGAGTATTTTTTTCATATGCTTATTTGTTATCTGTATATCTTCTTTGGTAAAGTTGTCTGTTCAGGTCTTTTGCCCATTTTTTAATTGGATTGTTTATTTTCTATTGTTGAGTTTTAAGGTTTCTTCGTATATTTTGGATTAACAGTCCTTTATCAGATACATCTTTTGGAAATATTTTCTCCCAGTCTATGGCTTGTCTTCTCGTTCTCTTGCTGATGGGTGATTTTTAAATTTTTTCTTTCTGAGTTCCTGTATTTTCAGATCTTTTTGGAATAAGCATGTATGACTTGAGTGTGGATCATCTTTAAAAAGATTTCAAAGTCAAGTTTAAAGGAGGAAAAGGGAGCATTTACATATATGCCACTTAATAGGCACATTAACCCTATAAGGCAAAAAAATAATGACTATGTATGTGTGTGTGTGTGTGTGTGTGTGTGTGTGTGTGTGTGTGCTCGTGTGCAGAAAACCAGAGTCTGGAGAGAAGAAGTACCTAGCTCAAGGTCACACAGCTTAGAGGTTTTGCTGGTGCATTTGAACAGGGCCCTGGCAGCTCTAGAACCCAGGGGATCCCCACCTTTACAGTCTACACCAAGGAGCGCTAAGAGAGGAGATCGGCTCCGCCGGCCCCTGGGTGGTCCTGAGCTGCTCCTTCCAGGGCTCTGCATCCACCAAGACCAGCCTGGCACTGCCTGCCTCCTTCCATCTCAGCGAGTCCCCCCTGCATTGAACTCCTAGAAGAGCTTCCAGATTCCCCAGAGCGACCAGCCAGCTTCAAAGCGACAATGACTATATCCAGGGCAAACAGGGGAGCAGGGTGGGGCGAGGAGAAGCAGAAGGGGACACACCCAGGGTACAAGATAAGCCAGAAGGCCTCTCCCCAGCCCCACTGGGGACAGCACGCTTCCCCTACACCACCCGTTTTTCCTTGCAAACGGCCAGGCCGGCTTGGCCTGCAGCAGACAATCATGCTCAGCACCTTGCACCTGGCATTGAGCTGAGCTTAAGGTGACTTCCCTGAGACCTGGGCTGCACTAGCCAGACACTTGGACTTAGGGGACCATGTTCTCCTTTCCTGACAGGTCTCCTAGGTGAGACTCCTCCTCTAAAGTTCCTGGGCCAGGGCCTGGTCCATAGTGAGCCCCTAACGCATGTCAGAGGCATGGCCCTCGTGATGGGCCAACCTCCTGGCCTCATCCCCCCCTCCTGCCAGGGCCACCGCATTATATGCTCGGTCAGTGTTTTATTGTCACCATGCTTTCATTCATTCACTGAACAGATGATTATCGAGCGCCTACTAAGTGCTTGGTGCGGTTCTAGGCACTGTGAGTTCCATGGACAAAGCAGTCCCAAACCTCCCTCCTCTAGTGGAACTTACATTCCATTTGGGGGAGATAGGTTTTCAGCAAAATAAATTCATAGATGACACAGAGCTGATTATTAAACAGTGATCAGTATTACAAAGAAAGAAACAATTGGGGAAGAAGAACAGGGCATGAGGAGTGTGGGTGGTGTGCAATTTTAAATACGTAGTTCCTTTAAGTAAGCAAACATTTTATTACTACCCAATAAGGCTATTTTTAAGCATTCGTCCAAGTTAATCCTATGTCTATCTTTTACAAACGCAATCATCTTACTCCCTGCTCGCTCCCCTCGAGGATTTCTGTCCCTCTCTTAAAGCTAGTGTTTAGGGAGCCCTTGGAAGACGCTGGGTGGAGACATCTTCCCTGGCACCGTGTCTGGTTGAAATGCCATGACTTGGTGTGTTTGGCGTCCTGGGTTGGTTGGGAGGCTGCAACTGCAGTTTTGAAGAGTTGCGGGTCCTGAGGCCACTGAGGCCACGCAAGTTCCTGAGGCCACGGAGACGCAGGCTCCTGCTGAAATCCTGATTTGTCTGAAGGTAAACCCCATACCCTCGAGTTTTCTGTCCAGCTGTCCCCAGTAGGGCCCAGGCCCTAGGAGGGCCCTACTGGGCGGTGGGTGGGCTCCCTGCGCAGCTCTCCCCCAGGGTGTCTTTGCCTCCAGCCACACTCTGTGCAGGTGAGGCTGCCACCTGAGATTCTTGGTTCAGCTGCTTCCCAGGCTTTTGCCCAGTGCACGTCTGACAAGCTGGCTTTGCAACCAAGCTCCGTATCTGTTTCTGTGTCCTTTCTTCTCTGCATCACCTTCGGAGCTTGAGTCATCTCTCACCTGGCTCTTTAGCAATCTTGCACCTGGAATCTGGAGCCCAAGCTCATTTCCTGAAGTCCCTCCCCATGTCTTAGCGAGAGCCGTCTCCTAAAGCTCCTGTCTGACATGCATGCCCCAAGCTCACCGCCGCCCCCCTCCCCTGCCCCGTCCAGGGCTTCCTAGTGCCCAGAGGCCAAGGTATCACCCAAAGGCCTCAGTGACAGGAGTGCTGCCTAATCCACAGGCCTCATGCACCATTCACTTCCACGTTGTTCACATGGTATTTAGGCCTCAGAATCCAGACTCCAGAGCGCCTGGGGTTCAAATCCCAACTCTGCAGATTTCTAACCATATAGTACTGGGCAAGGAATGAAACTTTTCTGTTTGCTTGTCTTAGAACTGGAGTAATGCAAGTCCCGCTTAGGGAGGTGGATGGACTAAGTGAGATAACGCAGGTGCAGCACTTAGAGGTGGGCCTGCCAGTAAGCTATGATTAAAGCCCAAAGCGGGAAGGAAACTGGCAGACAGTCAGGATAGGCATATTCTCTTCTCCTGGTTCTGCCACTTCCTGGCTGTGTGAGCTTGGGCAAGTCCCTTGGCCTCTCTGAACTTAAGGATGCAAAGTTCTTTGGAAAAGGTGTGAAATTATCCTGACCGAGTCACTTCCCAACACAGTGCTATCCAATAAAAGTATAAGGCAAGCCACATATGTAATTTAATACATAAAACATTCTAGTAACCATGTTTTCAAAAGTTAAAAGAAGCAAATGAAATGAACTCAAATTTTATATTTTTATTTAACCCAATATCCCCAACATGATTTCAACATGTAATCAATAAAAAAAATAATGAGATATTTTATATTCTGTTTTTCAAGTCTTTGACATCTGGTGTGTATTTCACACTGCATAGAGTACATCTTTATTCAGATGCGAAATTTTCATCTGAAGTACTTGATCTGTATTTAGATTTCATAAAATTTGCAGTTGGAAAAAGTAGGTTCACGTACTCAACCCATTCCAAACACACTTCCAACTTTTCCAATATCTGCATTGACTATCAGTTTTAAAATTTTTATTTTAACAAATTAAAATGAAATCCAATGAAAAACTCAGTTCTTTGGTTGCTCTGGTCACAACTCAAGTGCTCTAAAACCACATGTAAACTGTCATATGGGCAGTACAGTCCCAACACCTCATTCATTCATTCACTCATTCATTCATTCACCACCCCTTCTCCTGTCAGCCACAGAGCCCAGAGCAGAGAGGGGATTATGGTCCTGTCCTAGGACAATGTCATGGTGACCTGTCTCTCCCCCACCAGCCACTTCCCTTCCTTGTACCTCAGTCTCCCTCTCTGTAAAATGGGCAAAAGCGGGTTGGCTGTCAGTAGTCCCCAAAGGACCCACCATCCCCACTCAGTGTGACTGCCATGGGGAAAGCTCCTGGTCTTGGGGTCAGGCTGAGCTGGCTTTGAATCTCAGCTCCTTGCCCAAGTCACCGTCCCTCTCTGAGGCTCAGTTTCCCCATGCCGGCCTGGCAGGATTGCAGAGAGGATGGCAGGAGGGAACTTCCGTGTAGCCCTTCAGCACTGCACCCAGGGAGTGAAGACGGTAGTATGGAGGACATGACAGATGTGTGAGGTCCCTCCTAGGAAAGTGGAAGGAAACTGCAGGGAGTGGCAGGCGGTGAAAAAAGTACAAGCTGGCAGTGCAGGTGCTGATGGCTCGGGGGAGGGGTCGCCCCGCCCACCGGCCCACACCCACGCTGCCCGCCCTCGTGCCAGCTCTGGCCTGCCCTGCATCTGGCGGGGGAGGCCCGGCTCACGGGGCGCTGAGTCACCTCTCAGCCTTGAGGGATTCTTGGGAGGGGCATGAGGCGCGGCACGTCCCGTCCCGGATTGGGGCGGGCAGGAGCAGGGAGATGGAGGGTGGCTTTCAGCACCAGCTCCTCTCCGCTCATGGGCAGCCCCAACCAGAAAAAGACCCAGCTGTCTGGGCACCAGCTAAAAGCCCTCTTGGGGTTCAGGCACCCAGACCCTTCCTAGTGCTCCTGGAGCCCACGGCTCCGTGTGAGAGACAGACCTATAATTTTATCCCAAGGCACAGGGACTTTAGGTGCCAGGCCTGGCCATCCAGCGGCAGTGACCCTGGGCCCAGCTCTTTGCTCTCTGAGCTGCCAGTTGGCACATCTGCAGAATGGCCATAAATAACACTGCTCCGCCCTGTCTTCTAGGCTGCTAAAAACAAGTGGAGCACAGACTGCCCAAAGGCCTCCCTGAAGTCAGATGGAGAGGCTGGTGGAGCTAGGGGTGTTGCAGGGGAGCCTCAGGAAGGAAGGGACCCAGATTCTTGCTGGGCAGCTATGCCCGGATTGGCCTTTTGGAAGATTTTGGAGGGTGGAGAACTTGGGGTCTTACCTATCCACCCCACCTCCCTTAGTTTGCCTCTCTGTCGAATGGGCATATTCCATCTTCTTCCTACAGCAAAGTGTGCCCTCAAGAAGAAACGAGATGATGGGTGAGAGGTGGGTGGGTGTTCCCTGACCACCCAGGGGACCTCACTGGCTCTTTTTTACTTGGTTTTACTTGGCAGAATGCATGTCACTGTCAGTCAGATTCACCTTGTTTACTTGGTTTTTGTGTGTCTTGCCCTCTAGACTCAGCTCCGTGTGTGCAGGAGCCTTCCTGGCTTTGCTTTCCACGGTGTCCTCAATTTCTGTGCTTAATAAGCCCTCAGAAATGTTTGTTGAATGAACAAAAGGCAGTGAATGGCAGAGGGCCTGCTGAGAGGTGGTGCCTGTTGCCCCACGAACCCTGGTGATTCCAGAGCAGTTGGTGGGCAGACCGGCTTGGATCTGGCCCAACTGCTCAACCCTTGCTCCGTGCCTGACCACGTGGGCCTCAGTTTTCTCATCTGTACAATGGGTAGTTGAAGATGCAACGAGTAGTCAGATGAATGAGTGTTATTATCTTATAGAGAAGACAGCTGGTTGGGCCCAAATGGTGGATTTTTGCTGCCATGAATGTTTGTTTGCTGTTGTTGTTTAATTGAGAAATTACTTAACTAGAGAAAAGTGAGCAGAGTGCACTCATCCCAAGTGTATGTGCGATGATGCTACCCCATCAATTACGCAAGTCACAGTGAGAGCAGCAGGAGGTCCTGGACTTCATTTATTTAGTCTCTGGTTCTGATGCCAAAAGCTCAGCCTCTGTGCACCAAGGCCAAATCAAATCTTGGAGACAGAGTTTTGGGTGAAGTAGAAAAAATAGCTTTATTACTTTGCCAGGCAAAGGGAGACAGAGTGGGATGGTGCCCTGAAAAACTGTGTCCTAACCTGGAGGATTTGGTGAGGAGTTTTATAGCCATGGTTCAAGGGCAGGGTTCTCGATAAGGATCAGGGTGTGTTCAGGGCCTGCACTCCTTTAATCTGGTCTCAGGTAATCTATTGATGAGCTTCTCTGGTTCCTTTAATCTGGCCTCAAGTGGTCTCCTGATGAGCTTCTCAAGGTTATCAAACTGTGACCTTCTCTCTGGAACATCTTCCATTTGGTCTGGGTTTTAGTTCTGCAGAAGAGCTCAGAGATATGGTTGTGTGTTATCCTTCGAGGTAGAACCAGGACCCTGCCCTAAGGCTGCACTATTGTTTCTGGACTGTTCCTCCCTTGTCTCTGCATCCCCTTCCTTCCCTGATTAGCAAATGTTTGAAAGGCTCCGGTGCTCAGGAGCCCCACAGCGTCCTGCTCAGTTTCAGCAGAAAGAGAGTTTCCACCTTGTGCCCCAGGCTCTGCCTCCATCATCTCACTGAACCCTCCCAGGGTCCCTGTGACTTAGGTGTCCTAGTCCCATTTCAAGGTGGAGGAAACTGAGACTCAGATGGACCTAGTAGCTTGCTCACAGTCACACAGCTTGTTGGTGCCAAAGCCGGCTTCAGGATCTGGTCTGGCCTCATGGCTGGGCTTGCCCACTGTAGTATGCAGCCAGGCCCTGGCGGGCGAGGTCCTGGGGTCTCCACCAGGAAGCAGCTTCTGCAGCAGCCACAGGGGTGGCTGGAAGCCAGGACCAGGTCCAGGGCTGAGCTGGAGAAAGGTGCTGCCCTGGGGGACGCATCTGAACCAGGGTAAACTCTGTCTTCACTGGGCATTTTTTTTTTTAATTGATTAATTTTTATCTTTGGTTGTGTTGAGTCTTCGTTTCTGTGCGAGGGCTTTCTCTAGTTGAGGCAAGCGGGGGCCACTCTTCATCATGGTGCGCGCGCCTCTCACTATCGCGGCCTCTCTTGTTTCGGAGCACAGGCTCCAGACGCGCAGGCTCAGTAGTTGTGGCTCACGGGCCTAGTTGCTCCACGGCATGTGGGATCTTCCCAGACCAGGACTCGAACCCGTGTCCCCTGCGTTAGCAGGCAGATTCTCAACCACTGTGCCACCAGGGAAGCCCGGGCATTTTGTTTTATTTAATTAATGAGTTTATTTTTGGCCGTACCCCGAGGCATGCGGGATCTTAGTTCCCTGACCAGGGCTCGAACCTCTGCCCCCTGCAGTGGAAGCACTGACTCTTAACCACTGGACTGCCAGGAAGTCCCTTCATTGGGCATTTTAAGCATTTCAAGCCCTCTCTCTCTCTCTCTGTTCCCTCTCTCTCTCTCTCTTTCTCTTTCTCTCTCTCTCTCTCCCCACCTCTCCCAGAGCCTCTCCCTCCTACCTGTGTCCCCAACCTGTGATTTGAAAACTGTCAGGGGCCTCAGCCTAGTTGTTGCTGGGAAAGCGCTGGCTAACAAACAGTGAAATGGTTTTAAAATCATTCCAGAGCTCAGCCAGCCAGGGTGGGGAGAGGAGGTAGGAACCTAAATAACTATAATTCAGGGAGGGGAGTGATAAGGTCCTGGAGATAATAGACCTACTTCTCAGTTAAGGTCTTGGTCCTTGGGTGGCTCCAGTTCACTGGGAAGGAGACAAACAGGTAATTAAGGTGGTGGAGATAAGGCTGTAATAGAGCCTTGGGCAAAGGACTGTGGGAGCTGAGGAGAAACCAAAACCTTCGTCCAGAGCCCACAGAGAAGCTTCCAGGAGGAGGGGCCTTGTGAACTAAGGTTTGCAGAAAATTCTGGAACTGAAAGAGCCTGGAAGGCAGGAGGGGTGTTCCAGGCTCAAGAAGCAGCAGGGCAGAGGTGCAGGAGCATGGAGGGGATGGACGTGCTTGTGAAGCAGAGATGCTTGGGCTCATAGTCTGTGCTTCTCCATACTGACCGGGTGACTTGACATGCTACTTTATCTCTCTGGGTGTCTGGAAAATTGGGGAGAACATTAGCTATGCTCAAGGCTGATGCTGGAGTCCGGGGGAGGTGGGGCATGCACTCCTGCAGGTTTGCTGCTTCCGGGAGCTCCACTGCCCTCAGGGAACCTGCATTGCCACTGGGACTTGCTGTCTCCTTGCACAAGAGCAAGTCCCACTGGCAGGGTGTCCAAGGTTGATGGGACAGCAGCAGGGACACCCTGGGGTCTTCAGGACTTCCCAGAGCCTGCAGACCTCTTCACGTCTTAAGGGCTGATGACAGCTACCATTTATGGAGCGCTTGCAGTATGCTGGGCACTTTCCAGTAACTCTGCAAATAGAGGTTACCATCCCCACTTTATAGATGAGAAAACTGAGGCACAGAGACAAGCTAGGTGCCCCAGGTTGCACAGCTAGTGAGAGACAGAGCCGGGATTCAGATCCAGACCTAGGCCTAGGCATGGGGCACTCATTAAATGTTTGAGGACAGATTGACGGTGTGTCAGTGAGGAGTAGGGGACACAGAATCTGAGCCTTAGACCCTATGCAAGGGAAAACAGGGGAACAGCAGTCCTGATCGCTCCCTGACAAGCTTTCCACTGTGGATCCTTGATTACCTCCAGCAATGGAGAGCTCAGTTAGAGAACCCAAGTGCTGGGCCTGGCAGGGGGATTCAAGGACCTTGAGGAATGTCCCTCTCTGGCTTCGGTCTTTGCCTCTGAAATATTGTGGTGTCGATCAGCCCGGTTATCATACCTCGCCCCGCCAGAATCCAGGTAAGCCTGAGCAAACATTTTATTGTAAGCAGGGTACCTGTGGCCAAGGTAAGCAAGTCAGGATCTTAAAGTTCCTTTTGTTTTATTTTGGAGGGGGTGGGACAGGGAGGGGAGGGTGCAAAGTGTCAGGGGTGGGTGCCGGGCGCTGGGTCCGGAGGGAACCAGGGACACATCTCTCCCCTTCTGCCACCTCCTCCTGGAAGGACCGAGGGCCTCCTCTGAGCCTCCCCTATCGCCCTGTGCCGCCTTGGACTGAAATGGGGTGTGTATGTGATGTCTCCCTTCCTTGACTGTGCCCCTCTTCCTGAGGGCTGGGACCTGGGCACCCTGGTCCCCTCTGAATGTCCAGACCCCTAGGCGGGCGTTCAGGAAACCACTGCCTTCCTGAACCCTGGACACAGAGAGCAGGGAGGCTCCAGGACCCCCAAGGGGAGGTCTGCGCCCTTCACCGTGTGGCCTGAGGCACGCACATCCCAAGAATCTATACAGAATCTCCTTGCAGGCCCTTGGTGCTGCCTCAGGTGGCCATTACTGCAGGGGAAGAGAAACAGGATGGGGACCCCCAGAGTTAGAGAGATGTGTGCTGGTTCCTTGGACTTTCGGCCACGCTGCTGTTCCATCGTTCTTAAGCCCTGAGTCGACCCCCCAGCTACAACAGGGAGGAGGCCAAGGAGGCTGCAGCTGACTCAGTGGGTGCGGGACAGCACCCTGGAGGGGTCCCCCAGACCCAGCCCTTCGTCCTCAGCCCAGGGCCGTAGGGGCAGAAGGCACCCTTGGGGACATCCATCCAGCATGTGACATCGGAGGAATCGAACTTTCCACAGCGATTGGCTGTGACTTTGGGAAACCCCTTATTCTCTCATGAACTCCCCAGCAGCGGGGCTTGGTGGTGATGACCGCCTTGATCTCCGAGGGCTGATGTCACTGTTCCTGCTTGCAGACCCAGAAGGAAGAACAGTGAAGCAAAAGCCCTCCTGGGTGCAGCTGGTGTTTATGTCAAGACGTAGCGTGCATCCTGGACGCCACCTTCCAAAGCAGATCACTGAAGACCCCCTCTTTAATATGGCGGAATCTTCCAGCCCCTTTCAGCCAGAGTCAAAACCTAATAATAAAAAGAAAACAGGGCGTGAGCCTGGGCAAGGGGTTCCCAACTCTGGCTGCACCTCAGCGTCTCCTGGAGGCTTTGTAAAATCCCCAATGTCCCAACCCCACCCCAATCGAATTAAATTTGGATCTTCTGGCAAAAGGGCCTGGGCATCTGTGTTTTTAAGAGCACCCACTCCCCCGGTGATTCTGGTGCAAAGTTACAATTCTGTCTAGATGTTAGAAGATGTCAAAAGAATTTTGATGGGACAGAACGACTGTCCGCAATACCTATATCTCTGCAGGTTCCTTCCATAAAAGGAGGAGGAAGGCCAGATGGCGGAGTATGACATTTCAGAAAGAATCGCTACACAGAACGACAGGAAAGAGAATAGGTCGTGGTCATTGAATCCCACCCCGACGTCCATTGCAGCCAGGCAAGGCCACGTGACTAGGTTGTGCTGTGTGGTTTGTGAGCAGAAGTGAGGTGTGCGATTTCCAGGGCGAGTCTTGAAGGGACGTTCCCTCCCCTTCCCACCCCCGTTCCCGCTTTGCCTCTGCACAGAGCTTGTGGTGTCCTGTGGGACCACATTGCACAGTTCCCGGGAGCACAGCTCTTGCATCCCATGCAAGTGGCCCCGGGGTCGTGCAGTCAGAAGCCGGATAGTAGATCATCTCCAGCTCTGTGGATTGAAGCAACCCCCAGGGATATCAGAGCAGTGAAGGGAAAGAGTCGAGTCCCCCCAGGCCCCAACTTGGAACAGGCATTTCAGCCATGCGCTGCCCAAGTCTGGCCTGTTACAGGAGACAGAAATAAAATTCTCTCTTGTTCTGGTCGTGATTAAGCCTGTCTCTGTTGGAGCAGCGGACCCTATAGTCCAACAAACGGGCTGTATAACCTTCCATTACCAAGAGTCACGGCACAGCAATCCATCCCTCAGACATTGTGGGGTACTCTGGTCAAGACGAGGTCTTTCTTTAAACAGACATGATTTTGACAGCAAGTCCCACCTGCAGAGTCCTGTCTACTGCACCCTGGTGTCGGTGTAGTTGGCAATAGGATGTCGCGTGTGATAGCACCTGGCCACCTCTGGACTGTAAGCCAGCAGGACAAAGATCATGGCAAAAATCAGACTATTTTCTCCACCTCTGCAAGTCTGGAGTCTGTTTCACAGCCACAGTACACGGTGGGCTCGGCAGGTACTGGTTCAGTGGAGGAGTAATGAACACAGAGAGGACCACGGCCAGTACTTGATGTGACCAGCATCGCCCAGCACACAGCCAGGCCCTCGAGCTTAGCTGTGGTCTGGCGCCACGCAACCTCCCTACTATTTCTCTATAACCTCTTCTTCCCCATGTGGAGCCACAGCACCAGTATCACCTGGGAACCTGGTAGAAATGCAACTTTGTGAGCTGCACTCCAGAAACTCTGGGCTGGAGTGCAGTGATCTGTGTGTGTTTTAATAGACTTTATTGTTTATAGCAGTTTTAGGTTCCCAGCAAAATTCAGTAGAAAGTACAGAGATTTCCCATATACCCCTACCTCTATACTTTCATAGCCTCCCCCATTATCAACACCTCCCACCAGGGTGATACATTTGTTACAATTGATGAACCTGCATTGATGCATCATAATCACCCAAAGCCCGTAGTTTACATTAGGGTTCACTCTTGGTGTTGGACATTCTCTTTGACAAATATATATGATGTGTATCCATCAGTATAATATCATACAGAGTAGCTTCCACGGCCCTAAAAATCCTCTGTGCTCTGTCTCTTCATCCCCGCCTCCTCCCTAGCTCCAGGCAACCCCTGATCTTTTTACTGTCTCCATGGTTTTGCCTTTTCCATAATGTCATATAGTTGGAATCACACAGTATGTAAACTGTACAGTTTGACTTCTTCCAATTAGTCGTATGCATTCAAGTTTCCTCCATGCTTTTCACAGCTTGATAGCTCATTTCTTTTTAGGGCTGAATAGTATTCCACTCTCTGGATGGACCACAGTTTACCCACTCACCCACTGAAGGACATCTCGGTTGTGTGATCTGTTTTTTCGCACACCCTCCAGGTGATTCTGGTGCCAACTAGCATTCCAGAAGCCTTTATCTACACTATAGTTTAACAAATTTGACACCGTAGTCATTCCATGACTGTTCCCTACGCCTGGATAACTTTTTTTTCCCAGCTCTGTCTACAGCAGTCTTGCTCATATTTGAAGGCACTTAAAATGCCAGCCCTTCCAAGATGCACCCCCGGAACCCCACACTCTGAAGCAATAACTCCCTGGGGGGTGTCCCCCGGTATGCTTGTCCATTCTGGCTGGAGCTGTCTCCTCTCCCACTGGATTGCGAGCTCCTGCAGACTGGACCTGGGTTTCTTCAACCCCCAGGCTCCTCGCTCCAGTCTGGGTCTACAGTGGTGCACAATAAATGCTGGCAGCTTAAATAATGCAACAGGCAGCCATCTAGTAAGCTCCTAGATACAGACTCACAAACCAGCAAGCAATGCGGCCGAGTGATTTTTATCACATTCCCAGGAGCGACATCTTACGAACACATGTCTCTGCAGACCAAGACGCATTTCTGAAAAAAGAACTGATAAAATTATCTCTTTCTAACGGTAAGGCAAAGAAAAAAAATTAACATAAACCAAGCATCATCCATCTGCCAGCACTGTTTTTGCTTTTTCTATCTTATTATTTCTCCCTGCCTGGGTGGTGGATATGTGGAATTGTCCCAGCTGAAGATAGCAGTGCTCAGAGATGTTTAGTAACTTGCTCTAAGGTCACACAGCCGGTGCTTTAATATTGGCCCAGGGACCTGTGATTAGAATGCTCTTTCCTTACACCAGTCCACTTAGAGGAAGGAGCCAGTGGGGTGAGAAACACACGTTTTGCAGGAATAGACCTCTTCCACCCATCTTCGCACAATTTTCAAAAAAAATAAAAGGTGCCACCTCTTTAGGGGGGACACCACATCTCCAGCAGTTTCAGCCAACAGGAGGCACTGGGTGTGGCCACTGCAGGGACAAGCTGAAACGTTTGTCATTCCACAGGTCAGGCCTTATCTGGCTGGGTTTCAACTCATTTTATAAGTGGAAGTTGTAAAACAAGCGAAGTGCGAGTGGGCAGGCAGCTGCCTGCCTCGCAGAAATAGACTCCAATAGCGTTATAAACAGCTGGGGGCAGGCAGCGTGGAGAAAGACATAGACCCAGGCCATGTCAGCCCCTGGGTCTGCATTTCTCATATAAACACCCCACGTGTGGGCATCTTGCATGGAGAAGAACGTACGCAGTCAAGTCTGGTGTTTAAATATGCCGCTGACTCACCTGAGTTAGAAGGCCGGGGGCTCTTTCACTTTTCTAAACTTCAGTTTCCTCGTCTGTGATGATGGTCATGACGGGGCCAAGGCTTTCACACATGCTGCTTCCAAATCCTCGCAGCAAAACAGGTTCCCAAGCCTCAGGGGAGAACGGCAGTGTCAGGGTAGAGCTGGGAGGTAAACACACATCTCCTGACTTGTGGCCACAGCTCTTTTTCTCTTGCAGGGTGGGTCTCCCGGCTTGGCAAGGGATTGGTTGTGGGGGGGGGGGGGGGAGGTTTGGCGTCATTTGCTCCACCTGGATTCGAAAACCCGAATCATGATGACTCAAGGCAATCAACATCTGCGTGCTGTTGCCGGGTCAAATTCCTTATCGGAAATCCATGTGCCGTGTTTTATAGGATACAGAACTCTCCCCCATCAGCTTCTCTCCTGATTCTCCCACTCCTGCAGGGCTGTGAAGGAGGTGACACTTGGGAGCGTGAACTTGCAAACTTGAGTTCAAATTCTAGCTCTGCCCCTTACAGCCTGCGCGTCCTTGGGCAAATCTCTCGCTGTCTCCTGAGTCTCCACTGTTTCCTTCCCTACAAAAGCGGAAGAGGGAGAAGAACCCAGCTGCTCTAAGAATCCACAGAATGCACGCAGCCCTCCAGCTACAGAGCAGGCTGGAGTGGCTGCTCTCAAAGGGTGACCAGTGTCGCCCCGACTCATGCTAAGGCAGAGAGGTTAAGTGCCTCGCCCCAGGAACCGCCTGATGGTAACCTCATGACTACGAGCCCCCAGCCCCCCACCTGCCTTGCATTACACCAGCCTCTGCCCTCTGGAATCTTCCGTCTCCCAGGGAGAACAGAGCAGCTCACAGGGGCTGAAATCCAGGTGGAATCAAAGCCCCTGCAAAAAGGTACAAGAGAAGAGCCGGGGGAGATCCCAGGAGGGGACAATTCCGGTTTGGAGAAAATGTCCAAGCTTCCAGGAGGAGGTGGCACGAGGTTGGGTCTTGAAGGATGAGTAGGGTTGGAGGAGGGGGTGTGCTGGGCCCTGAGGTGTTGAGCCTGCCGGTGCCTTGGCCTCGGGATGGCTCTGTGGTGGGCTTGGGGCGGCTGGCAAGGCAGGATTTGGCCACCATGGATGGCTTTGGGAAGGTTGCCCCGGAAGCCAAAAATATGGGCTCCTTTCTGGATCCTTCCACACACCCCTCCTCCCCCCTGGTCCCCAGCTCCCCACCTCCCACCCTCTACTGATCTGGTGTCTTTGAATTGATAGAGGAGCCAGCATTCACGGGGCCCCTCTTGGCTAGGTACACTGATAGGTCTCGAATATACACCCAAAACTCTGAGATGTAAAGATCAGACCAGAAAAGGGAGCTGCTTGAAGTCACATGGATTGGAGGGGAGAGTCAGATCCCAGCTCCTTTCTCTCTGGTTCCCAAACTGAGCATCTTTCCATTAAAACACGCAGCCTTGAAGGCCAAAGGAAGCCTTTATGATGGAGAAAAACAAAGCCTCCGGGAGGGATGGTCAGACCTTAATAACTGCCCAGCGGGATGATTAACTGCCTGATAGAAATCATCTATTGAATCTTTACCGTGTACACCTCTAAGGGCTTTAGATGTTTCAACTTAATTCTCACCGCTGCCGCCTAGGCAGAGAGACAGTATTATAACCGGCATCTATTTCACACCAGGAAATTGACACGTGGAGTTTAAGTGGCTTGTCCAAGAGCACATGATTCATAGTACTTAAAGGTGGGATTTGAATCCAGGCAGCCGGGAGCCAGCTCACTGCCCCAACTAGAATGACGTGTGAGGTTGGTCAGGCTGTACCCTGCACAGGGGCACATGTGGAGGCTGAAATCCAGCTTGAATTCTGCTCTCTGGGCTGTGTATGCTGGCTGGGGGCTGCCGGGAGGAAGGGGCACCTCCATGTGACTTACACACGAGGACCACCAAACGAACCTGTCCTCCTGGGAACTGTAGCTGCTGACCGCATCGCGGCTTTTGTTAATTGCACGATTGTTTGGTTTTTTTTTTTTTTTTTTTTTTTAATGACCTTCTCAAAGCCATCTAAGAGCACAGATGAAAACACAAAGTGCATGGAGGCTGGGAAAAGGCATTTAAACACCACCCAGCTCAGACGTTCCTGCTCCAGCAAGCGGAAGTGAGCCCTTGAGCAGTTTTTCCTGGGCGGCTTGGCAAGCCCGTCTGGGCTGCATGTCCACACCACTGACCCGGCAGACCCTCTTCTAGGAACCAGTCCAGCTGAAATGCTCATCAGCCTTTGCCAAGGTCCCCATGGGAGCATTGTGTGTAAGAGCAGAAAACTGGAATCCACCCAGAAAACCATAAAGAAGAGATGGCTCAGATCAATTACGGTATGTTCGAATTTGGAGTACCAGATTTTGAAGTGAAGGAGGTAGATTTACTTGTAGTAACAGTGAAAGTAGCACAAGATCTACCTGAAATGCAGGATATTTAGTACACCATGAGACCATTTGGGAAAATAACATTTTAATGTAGGTGGATATATTTAATCATTATGTTGAAGGCAGCAGAAAGCGGGGTTAAGTCCAACTGTTCTAGAATAAGACCAGCTGGGAGAGTGTGCGTGAGGGTGGGTGAGTATTTTGACTTCCTGTGTCTCAGGGTTAAGGGCTCAGACCTGGAGCCAGGTGTCCTGGTTCTGCCACTTCCTTCCTGTGTTACCCAACCGGGTGACTCACTCTCACTGTGCCTTAGTTACCCCATGTAGAAATGGGCGTGCAGATAGTACTTTCCTCATGGAGCTGTTGCGGAGATTAAATAAGTGAAACCACGTGATGCTTTCAGGCCTGGAGCAAAGTGAGCCCCCAGGGGTCTTAGTTATGCTGAAGCCTGGAAGAAAATCCTGGAGAAACATACACAGCCGACATTGGCCATAGGTTATCTCTGATGAACATGTATGGTTGAAATCACACATTTCATAGCATTTAACATTTTGGGGAAAAAGAACAAATGACACACTTGCAGTCAGGAAAAGATATCGTTGATTCCAAAAGAAGACACTTGCAAATGGCCTTCTAGGAGAGGTAAACTCATCCTTCTACTGCCTTCCCTGGGTTCATCGCCCCACGCTGCCAGCCTCCCTGACCCCTACCCTCCTCCCCACAGTTCCCTGGACTTATCACTGTCACCATTCTTACCCCCCTGGGGTTGTCCCTTTACAGGACAGCCTCCCGCACAGCCCTGGAGCTCTCTAAGGACAGGGACGGCATCTAACTGATGGAACTGCTCTCCAGGCCTGGTCCAGAGCCGGCACGCAGTAGGTGCCTGGTGAGAATCTGCTGAGTCCTGGATCTTGAAAGCATTACCCCAAGGGCTTATTGGAGGAAGTGCCTTCTCCAGCCTGACAGTAAACACGCTCCCTTCTGACCCCTTCGGAATGCTCTTGGCTCTCGTTCCCGAGTCAGGCCCTAAAAATGAACACTGTGTGTTAATTACACAACAAAACAGTGCATTCTGGACTCAACCTCCGGGCGCCTGACCCTCTGGGCTGCCGTGTGGTCAGCCAGCTGCTGCAGAGCCTGTCCCCCGGGAAGGAAGCTCCAGCTCTCCCAGCCCTGGGCCACGGCCTTCTCCAGGGCCTCCAGGGGCAGACAGCCGACCACGGAAATGAGAGACCCACTTCGCATATTAAATAAGAAGATCTGTCATTTCCATGCACGTGTGCGTGTGTGTGTGCATAAGTGAGCGTGTTCGCGTGCGTGTGTGTGCACACACCCCAAACCGAACAAAAAACCAAAAAATTGTAAAAGAAAGAAAGAAAGGGAAAATTTTCCTTTCCTAGATAAACTCTCTATTCAGTTTTTTTCCTCTCTCACTTTAGAAAGACACAGATATTGAGAATTATTCCTCCCTTATAATAAACCCCCAGAAGAAACGCACTGCTAAAGGCAGCTGACCCTTGACCTGGGGACACCTGAGGGCTTAGGGGGGATGGGGAGGTCTGGAAAGCCGGTGTCCCATACCCCAGGGTGGCCAGAACTCTACTCCAGCCACCTCTGTCCTGCAGGAAATGAGGCCAGTGATACCAGTTTTGTCCTTCTCAAGTAAAAATCTGGACAGTTGGATTTTTTTTGAAATGTTTTGATTTTTTAAATTGCTGTTGGCGGGGGGTGGGAACACAAAGAAAGAAAGGAACAAAAGAATGTTTCTGGGCCACATAAGGCCCTTGAGTTCACAATTCCTGAAGTTCCTCCCCATTTTACAGGTGAATAAACTGAGGGGCTACTGTTGCCCAAGGTCCGTCCCTAGGAGTGAGTGAGTGATCGGGGATGGAGGTTTCCGATTTCCCAGCCCAGACTCTTCCCTCCGTTCTGCCCTTGCAGCCAAGGGTCTGCATGCCCAGGGGCGGGGTCTCTAGGAGAGGAAACACGTGCTCCTGCCTCCCCTCCATCCCCCAGTCCCACCTCTTCCCAGGAACCTGTTGTGACAACTGATGGCCCAGCATCAAGTGGCCGATGCTTCCAGCCCCAGGAGAGAGCCCAGAGGCAAGGGACTCAGGCTATTACAGAGATACTAGGGTCAAGGGAGATGGAGGCTTCTCTGAAATTATAGGTCAAGGGCAGCGGGACCAAGCTGGAATGCCAGTGCTTCCCCTTCTCTGCTGGGTGAGAGGGTGAGTGACAGAACCACTCTGGTCCTCAGTGTACTCAGGTTGAAAGTGGAGTAACACACAAGGCTGTGTGCAAGGTCAAGTTAATATAAATAAGGCCCCAGGTCCGAGCAGGTGCTCCTTGGTGCAAGAATTCTAGATGGCCAGGCGTCGCTTCTTGCAAGGGAAAATAGAGAGAGTCTGGTGCAGTTTTAGGAGAAGGATCAGCGCTTCGTGGAGGGTCAGCACAGTGAAGAATCCCACCCTTTATATGGAGCCAGTGTAACCAGGACTAGAGTTGGTGCTGAGGACAGAGGTGTGCTCAGAAAAGACAGCTCAGAGCTTGCACACTCAGCTCCCTAAACGTGCAGGGGAGGGGAGAAGGGACCTTGAACGGGGAAGCTTCACGCCAGGGTGGAAAGGGCACTGATCCAGGGGACAAGACCTCTGGTCCTGTCTCCACCTCAATTGGCTGTGTGACTTTGGGAAAGTTACTTAAGGTCTCTGAAACCCAGTTTTCACAACCGCAACAGGGAAAATGGCATCTTGCAGGCTGGTGGCAAGAGTAACCTAGGGAAAGTAAGTACATAATAAATGTGACTCCCTGGGTGGTCCCAGCTCCTCCACATACTGGTTGCCTGGCGTCCCCTTCTGGGACCTCATTTTCCCTGCCTGGATTCATGTTTGTGTCTGAGTAATGTTTCCCAAACGGGAGTCTTTGGAATATTACATTTATGATTTTCACCATCACCCAAGCACATTTGGTAAAATTTATTACTTCACATTTAAAAAAAATTTAATGGACTCCCTTATATAAACTGAAACATAAAAAATTAAGGAAAACATTGCATCACTGTTCTAAGTGGAGAAGCCCTTTTGCTGGTCATAAATTGAAATCACTGGTAGAAATAAACACCATCAAAGGCAAATGAGGTATTAAATTCGAGCTAGATACAGCTGCCCCGGGGAGCTTCTGAGCACAGAGACTGCTTTTCTCCTTGTTACAAGGAAAGGAGAATAAGTGTTCGAGAAATGTCAATGCCAGTAGCAAACTGATAACTTGCTCCTGGATGCAACAGGGAGGATTTAAGGAATTAACTTGGGAATAATTTTCGTCCTCTGTGATTTTATTTAATGCCTTGAAACTGTGCCTCAGAAAATGATGTTGGCAGCCCCCAGCCCCATCTCCATGAGCAGAGGCCTGTGGGCTGGGCAGAGCCTGTTCCCCGGCAAGTCTGTCCTGGCGGCAGGAAGTGCTCTTGTCAGAAGGAAGTAGTTCTGACGGGCTGTGGGAGGGACCATAGAGTCCTCAAACCTTGGGGAGGGGTCCTGGGAGGGGCCTTTGGTGACAGACTATGGCATGGCCCACTGGGACACTGGTCACGTGAAGAGTGTATTCAGTCTGCAGAAGAGACCAGTGACCTTAATAATGATAATGACCACAGCCCATTATACAGCCATCCACTGCTTTAACTGGAGGCGACCATAAAATAAAACCATGAGATCCACTAAATCCACTTTCCCCACCCTAAAGCTTATGAGAGAAGCCTCCCAGGCAGACTTTTGGTAACTTACATCTTGCTCACAAATGGAATTGAGGTAATAAAATCTCTAACCTTTATCGGGTGTTTACCATGTGCCGGGCAACTGTGCTGGCCATTTTGTAGGTGTTATCTCTTTTACCCTTCACGGCAGGTAATCATTACTGTCGTTATTATAGGTCTGAGGAAAGCAAGACGCAGAGAGGGTGATGTGACAGCCAGGATCAGTGTCTCTGGGAGCCAGGGCTGGGTTCAATCAAACTCCAACTCCATGGGGTCCTGCCACGGATTGGAACAGGTATGGACTGGCTCTTGTGACCCAAAGACATAAGACTGAGGCATAAGGCTGGACATTTTCCAGGGAGCAGCCCGGGGTGTAACAGAGCCTCTGGGTGTCGGCTGGAATGGACCCGCTCTGTGAGGCACAATGGCCAGCCACCCACAGGGGCTGGACCATCCCCATCACGGGTGCCGGGACCGATGCGCACACTGGGAAGAGTGTACTGATGATCACCGCCATTACCCTGAGAGCAATCTGCAAGACGCTTGCCTCCCAGGCCGCTGGCAATGCACTGAGCTGTGCCTCCTGATTCTGATTCTACAGACTCTTCAACAGACTCCAAAAGCATGGAGTCACCGCCCAAAGTCAGCGGGCCACTGAGAGGCCGAGCAAAAGTTGAATCCAAATTTGCCAGGGAAGAGATTTTGAGACTATACATTCCCCGAGCCTAGAATAGTCCCTGGCACCCAGCAGAATAAATGAATGAATGAATGAATGAGTGAGTGAGTGAGTGAGTGAATTACTTCCACTCTCCCTTGCTGGATCAAAAAAAGGTGTGGGAGGAAAATGCATCAACTTGTTAACAGTGGTGGTCTCTGTGCAGTGGGATCGTAGGTAACTTATTTTCCTTTTCACCTTCTCTGGCTCTTGTGAATTTCCTCTGATGGCTGTACTTGACCCTTGCAATGACAAACAAACGTAGTGTCCCTTTATTTTTCATGAGCTGCTTCGCTCAGGTGGGCCATCCCAGGGAAGCCAGGATCCCAGGGCAGACGTTGTTAGCCTCCTGAAACATTTTCTGATACTAAGTGGAGAGAAGGAGTAGAGAGATACCCTTGGTATACCACTGCCCTGTGGGCATGGCCTTGCCCCAAGGTCTGGTGCAGAGGGAGCCTGAGACCCCATAGACGCTTCCCGACCCCTCCCCTCCTCCCCACTCCCCACATCAGCACCACGTTTGCCAGGGCAGGTCGGTGGGGGGACTTGGCACAGCTCTGGCCTGACCCACTGTTGCCTCTCGGAGGGGCAGGACCCTGGGGCTCAGAGCCAGCTGGGGGAGGACCTGTCCAGACCGGGTGGTGCCCATGTTGAGCGCTGCCCTCAGCAAAGTGGAGAAGTAGGTCAGACCTAGCGGGGAGGCCCCGGCTTCCCCTATTCCTTTCTTACCTTCCCTGGGCTCCTCATTCTGGCCTCTCTGCCCATCCCTGTTCTCCCAGGTGCAGGAGCCTGTCCACAAAGATTGATCTCAATCAGTCTCATGGGTTTGGGACCCAGCAGAATTCTGTCTCTGCTACTTGCCTGCTACGTGATTATTTTTCTCATTCCGAAGCTCACTGTTTTCATATGTTGAATGGGGTTAGTGAGGCCTTGAGGGTGGAGCTCTCATGATGGATTATCGCCCTTATGAAAAGTACAAGAGACAGGAAAGCTCTCTCCACCTCGTGAGGACACGGCAAGAAGGTGGCCATCTGCAAACCAGGAAGAGAGCTCTCACCAGGAACCAGATCTGCCTTGATCTTGGACTTCTCAGCCTGCAGAAGTGTGAGAAATCAATATTTGTTGTTTAAGCCACCTGGTCTATGGTCTTTTGTTACAGCAGCCTGAGCAGACGAAGACAAGAAGGATGGGGCCCCCAACTGGGTGTCAGGAGACTGAGTTTGTATCCCTCTTCTGCTGGTGTGACTCTAGGCAAGGGGTTCCCTTCTCTGGGCCTCAGTTTCCCCGTCTGTAAAGTGGAAGTCCTAATCCCCCGAAACCTCTATAGCTAAGGGTTTCTGACCTGATTATAGGAGATGCCTGCACCTTAGCTGACCAGCACTGAGGACCCAGAAGAGGATGGAGCCTGTACCCTATAGGCTTGGAGCTGCCAGGAAGCACCCCCAGGGGAGGCGAGAGGGGGGAGGGGAAGGCATCCCCAGGCAGGGCCCTCACACAGCACTTTTCAGGAGTGCCTGGGGTCAGTGCTGGGGCTGAGTCCTGTAGGCTCTGGGAAGCACAGGACATACCTGTCCCTTCCCTGGTTAAATATTTGCCTGCTTTGGCCCCATCTCAAAGGAGTTCAACCAGTCAGCCCAGTCAACGCATTTGTACATGTCCTTGTGCACATGTGGGCTTAGTGCTGAGGCAGCACTTTTGCTCTCCAGTTTTTTATTTAACTAGAAAAGAAAAAAAATAGATACCTGCTCCCTGCCCCCTGCTCATATCTCCCACTCCACTCCAAGGACCAGCTGACCTTGGCTCCGCTCAAGACTAAGGTCAACCAGTGCTTGTCAGGCCACCCCGGTAGTGTTCAAAGCCACAGGTCCTCATGCGGAGAGTGTGGGTCTGAATTCTTGCTCAGCCGCTGGGGCTGTGCATCTTTGGCAATTCCCTTAACCTCCCTGAGCGTAGTCTCCACTCCGGCAAAATGAGCTAATAAAGGGCTTGTGGCTTGAGCCCCGTGAGGTCTCAACCCTTCCCCTCACACCCTTTGTCCTGCTCTGCCAAACTCATTGCCCTTCTAATGGGCAGCTCTCCCCTTCTTGGCTTTTGTGTTCCTGCCTGTTCCTTGCAGAAGCAGCGATGCCCGATGGTAGCGGCACAGCTCATGAGTGGGTAGCCTCATGGATGGGTTCAGATTTCATCCGCATCGCTTGCCTTTAGGGAAAGTTACCTAACCTCTCTCAACCGTGATGTCCCGTCTGGGGATGAGATGGGGGATGAGAATCAGGTCTTCTTAGGATTGTTGGGAGGGTTGAAGACGATGATGCCTGCCGCATTGACATGAGCAAGGACCTCAGTAAAGATCAATGTCAGTATTCATGAGACCATCCTAAGCCCCTTTGCCCCACTCACTGCCCCCCCCGTCCCCACCCTTTCCCTTCCTCACCCTGGGTTGGGTAAGCCCCTCCTCTTTATTCCCCTGTGCCATGCTGACTCTAAAGGCATAGCCCATGATGGACTTAATCACTGTTTGTGCCTCATTTATCTGCCAATCCCCAGGTCAACAGCACTTGAGCAGAGCCAGGTTCTTGAATGAGTGAATAAATGAACTGCCAATGACCTTTCCAGCCCCATGGGGAAATGCTCGTGGTCTCCAGCAATCAATAGTGATCTGTGTCCCACTTTCTAAGTTACACCCTAGAAAACGATCGCCAGGCTCAAATGCATGACATAGTGATCGACGGACCGGGCAGCCTGGCAGGGCAGAGGAAGGAGGCCAGAGAGATCGTGTGGACCAGGCCCTGGATCTCAGCACGCCTCCTATGGTGGGCGAAGGAATATCACACACATCTATACCCTTTCATTCAGCTCACCCTGGTGGTGGGCTTGCTGGGCCCCCCGCCCAGGCTGGGTCCAGTCCTCAAGAGAGGTTCCTTAAATTGCTGAGGGCTGCCCTGGATGTGTTTCTAGGATCCATAAGACCTAAAGTTCAGCTCCATGAGGGAAGACACTCTCTCTGCCATGCCCAGACCCTGATGATGGGCACTTAGAAACTCAGCCCCGGGAGGGAGGGGCCTGAGCCCTAGAGTACCACTGAGGCAGACTGGCATTTTCTTGAGGATCTTGATAAAATACTGAGAGAGGACCCAAAGAGATTGTGTCTCATTTTCCCTGGCACCATGCCTGCATTTTATCTTTCATTTTTGAAAACAACACAATGTTCATTCTTGTAACTACTTCTTAAGATTCAATAGGATTCGCATTTTACTCTTATTTTGTTTTTTTATTTGCTGGAACATTGGAAAATAAGATGCAGGCGTCATGATCACTTATCCCTAAATACTTCAACAAATATCTTCTAACACTAAGGGCCTTGTCTCATATAACCACACTCCATCACCTCACCTGAGATCATTAATGATAAATTCCTAATATCATTTAATACCCAGCCCATAGTCAAATGTACAGAACTGTCTCCCAAATAACTTTTATGTTTCTTTTTTTCTTTCAAATCAGGATTTGATCAACATCTGCGCAGTGCATCACGTATATGTATTTTAAGTCTCTTTTAACCTAGATGTGTGCCTCCTGCCTGCCCCTTTTTTGTTCTGTCTTTTTTCCCTGACACTGGCTGCTGGTCAAGGGCAGGCCAGACATCGTGAAGGACGCCCCACACCCTGGGATTGTTCACCGTCCCCTCTTCCACCTACAACTCCTTCCCAGCTGGGCTTGAACGTGGCTATTTTCAGAACTGGTGGTGTTAGTAAAGGGACTCTTGGTGACCTTCTCAGCAATAAAAGGGTGGCACATGCTGTGGGGACCCAGGGGGGCCTGAACAGAAGACGGGCTCTGGGGATGAGGTACCACTGTCACGTCAGAGGGAGCCCAGTGGCCCCGGGCTGGTGAAGGCATTAGGGTTATTCCTGACCCTTGCCCCCCATGTCACCTGCCCCCCCTCGTCCAGCCGACTGTGCTGTCTCACACAGCTGGTCCCTTCCCACCCCACCTCCTCTATCTTCTCACCTCAGGTCCAGAGAAAGCCCTGGGCACCCACCGGCTTTTCCTCTACCTCTGCCCTGGTTCAGTGTGAATTCTAGATTAATGAAAACATTCAATATAACATATAAAAGTAAATAAATAAACATAAACAAACAAATAAATAAAACAATAGCAGAAATATAGGGGAGTATTAGTGTACTTTACTGAGTTGAGCAGGAGCTTTAAGCATGACCTCAAAAGCTGAAGCTGTGCAGAGAAAAAGGAATAGATTTGATTAAACCAATCAGCTATAATAAAGAGCCAAATAAATTCTGGAGAAAATAAAATGAACCATTGATAGTTAACTTTGGACATTTAATATTGTCCGCATATAAACTTTAATCTGTAGAATTTGTATAAATAGTAGGCGTTTTGGTTAGCTACTGGGGTACAACGAATGACTGCAAACTAGTGGCTTGAAACAGCAATTTGATTTGTTTGATTGATTTCGCTATTGATCCTACAACTGGACGGGGCTTGGCACGGCCGGCTCCTCTCAGCTCGGCATGTCTGCTCATCAGCGAGCAGTGGGTGGAATGGGCTGCAGGACCCACTGCCAAGGTGGCCACTCACGCAGCTGGCTGCCAGGAGCCAAGCCAGAGCTGTTGGCTGGAGCCTCAGTTTTCTACCTCGAGGCTTGTCCATATGGCTAGACTGGGCCTCTGACGGTACGGTGGCGTCATGGTGGTAGGACTAGATGCCTGGCAACTGGCTTCCGAGAGAGCCAAAGCAGAAGCTGCTAAGGTCTCTG
Organism: Balaenoptera physalus; assembly: GCF_965194825.1. NCBI lineage: Eukaryota > Metazoa > Chordata > Mammalia > Artiodactyla > Balaenopteridae > Balaenoptera > Balaenoptera physalus. The sequence continues at coordinate 77,589,545 of NC_138895.1, read as the reverse complement.
AAGGCTGAGCCCTGAAACTGTCCCAGTGTTACTTCTGCCTCATTCTATCAGTGGAAGCAGGTGACCAGAGGAGCCCAGGTTCAAGGGGGAAGGGAGCAAAGGCATGAATACCAGGAGACATGTCTCATTGGAAACACCAAAGTAACCTTCGGCCACAATGAGAAATTAAACAAAATCCCAACAGAAAAACTGACAGTGGATGAGAACAAATAATTCACATAAGAAATACCAATTGCCAACACATGTATAAAAATATATTCAACCCAACATAATTGAAGAAATACACATTTAAACTTCACCTAATTTTTCCCCACCCAAGAATGGAAGAGAGTATTGCCAAGACTCCTAGACCATTGTTGAAATAAAAATTTTCTGTAAATTTCCCAGTGGGAAATTTTGATAAGATGGACCAAAAATCTCTAAAAATAATGAATCTTTTGATTCAGCAATTCCACATTTAGGATTTCCCAGAACTTTTTGGTAAGGAAATACTCAGAAAAGCATACAGTGTTGTTTAGATAGTAAAAGATTGAAAGGAAGTTGACTATCCATTAATCATGGACCAAATAAATAGTTGCATTGATTTAGTGGAACACAATGCAGTAAATATCTTAACGAATTTGGTGTTTGTGCCACTGACCTGGCGTCAGAAAATATTTGCCAACCTTTCCTACCTCACGTCATCCAGACCTGACCATTCAGACATTCAATTACTCATTCATTCCACAAACGTATTGAGTGAACATGGGGAACAGCAATTATGCAAGATACAGCCCCTGCCTTAAAAGCATTTTCACAGTCTTTGGAGGAAATGTACAGACATATTAATTGTTAAGTATAACACAGTGTAATTGACATGAATAAATATACATTGACAACCCCACCTCTTTCATCCAGAAGTTGGCCAGTGAGGTCCAAAAATGAGTTAAATAGTACCTAGTGCTACTGAAGATGAAGGAAAACAGGCCCTAGTCGTGAGCATATTAATTGGCATATCACCCTCATCTTCTGATAGAAACTTGGTTAAATAAATTATTACGTATCCGTCAAATGGAACCCTATGTAACTCTAAATAAAGACTGACGTATCTCCATAATATTGTTATAAGAAATAAAAAGATTTTATTTTCTTTTGTTTTGTTTTATTTATTTCTTCTAATTGAACAACTTGTATAACATGTCCTCAGTTATGTAACACATATAAAAGGGAAATTTCTAAAAATATAAAAAACCGTTTTGTGGGTTGGAACACCTGGGGAGTGGTCTTAGGAGGTGGAAAAAAGACTCACTTTTCATGTGACACCCTTGGGCACCGTATGGACTGAATGTTTGTGTCATATATTGAAATCCTAACCCCCAATGTGATGGTATTCGGAGGTGGGGTCTTTGGGAGATGATTAGGTCATGAGGTAAAGCCCTGGTGAATGAGATTAGTGCCCGCATAAAAAAGACCCCAGAGGGCTTCCTCACCCTCTTCCACCACATGAAGACACAGTGAGAAGTTGGCCGTCTACCAACAAGGAAGTGAGTTTTCACCTGCCAGGGCCTTGATCTTGGACCCCACAGCCTCCAGAAGTGTAAGAAACAAGTGTTTGTTGTTGAAGTCACCCAGTCTATGGTATTTTTGTTCCAGTAGCCTGAACGAACTGAAACAGGCACTACAGGATTTTTTTGGATCCAGTATGTGGGTTTTATAAAAATATTGTAATAAAATATTTAAAATGTATCAAAGACAGTGTTTTCATTACAGTATTTTACTATTGTCCTTTACATTCACGCATGGTTTGATCCCTTTGTTCATTGATTCATTCAACAATTTGGTGGCAGTCATATCCCAGGTGGGAAGATACAAAGGAGAGAACACTCAGAGTCTAGGTAGGGGAGACCCCTCAGGAATGGGTGCCAGGAGGGGTCACATCGGGGCTGCAGGAGGGCTCCAGAGGCAGTGATCTCCTCAATCAGCCAAGGGCATGTTGTAGGGGCCATGGAGCCGGCAAGCAGGGGGTGGGGGGCTTCAAGGAGAAGGGGACATCTGAGTCGGGCTCTGAAGTGTGCGTGAACTTGAGCCAGGTGAGGAAGGCCAGGCAAGAACCTTGGCATCCAACAGCACACACAATTAATGTTTCCAGTTCAACTGACCTATTTAGCAGTAATGAGAAATTCACAAGCCAAAGGGAAGAGAGAAGAGAGGAGAGGCCTCCAGATTGGGAGACCATGTCAGGCATTTTATAACTTATCACAGAAGGAACCACACCTCACTTTGTTTTGTTTTGTTTTCGTTTGTTTGTTTTAAACAACCAGAACAAGAAGCTTCTCTCACCATCCCCAGTCACCATGGTAACGAAAGACCCTTCTGCTCAGAGTGATGGCTTTGTGTCTTCTCTCCCAGGATAGCTCGGGAGGCTCACAATGCCGTGGCATCCAGGCAGCGTTCCCATGAGGACAACTCACACCCTTCCTTAGATGCTGAAACACATTTCAGTGTCACAGCGGCAGACAACCAAGAGTTCTGGGAGGGCCTTTCAAAATTCTGTCCTTCAGGGTCCTAGTTAATAAGCAGATGTAATCATGGCTTGATTCCTGGAGGTGTGACCTTCAGCAAGTCACTTTCTCTCTCTGAAGAACAAATATCCCAGGACCAACCAACTCTCAGGATTGGTCCAAAGATTCGTGTGACATTGTTCCCCGTCAGGTGCCACCCATATAAAACTCATCATCATCTTGCATCTCAGATCCTCAGCTTTGTCCTTTACACCTCTGGGCAAATTTTCTCTGCCTGGGGACCTGCTGGTGACAGCCACTCAGGCTGCACTCTGGTCACCCTGTTCTCTTTAGCATCTTTCAGCCCCGTCTCCTCTTAATGATTCCCATGGCCGCAGCCTCAGTTCAGTTTCCACGGTCTCTCCCTTTATAACCATCACCCACTCTCTCCCTGCTCTGTGCTTCCACTACACAATGGAAGACATCAAGCCCTTTTGAAAACACAAATCTATGTCCTCTCCTGCTTGCAGACCTTCGGTGGTTCCCAGCTGCCCAAAGGGCAATCAAAATTCCTTATGAGGAACTTCCCTGGCGGTCTAGTGGTTAAGAATCTGTGCTCCCGGTGCAGGGGGAGCAGGTTTGATCCCTGGTCGGGAGCTAAGATTCCGCATGCTGCCAGGCGTGGCCAAAAAAAAAAAATCCTTATGAGAGTCTTCAAGGGCCTTCCTGGCTGGCCCCCATCTACCCAATTAAACTCAATTCTAGATTTTCCAACCCCCATATTATGCCCAATAAATCTATTACTAATCAGTCTTAAACACGCCACATTTTCTCGTGCCTCCGTGCCTTTGCTGTTCCCACTGCCTGGAACCGCCATACCTTCTAATCCTTCTCTTTGTCTAAAAATGTGATCTCGTGTGGTGCTTCTTGAGCACCTTCCCTAACACCTGCACCCCCTGTGCTCCTGTCACTTTGGAGGCTACCTCAGTCATCCAGTGGGCACACAAGCCTGTGCTGAGTTTTCTCTGTACCCATCTCCTCACTGACCTGGAGCAACCCGAGGGGCCTGGCTGGGGGAAGGTGCTCATCAAAGGAAAGACGGATGGTCCTGGGCTGACCCGGTGTCCGAGGAGGGAAAGCCTTTTGCTCACAGCTCAGACACAGGAGCCCTGTCTGGGAGCTGGCACAGCACGTGGAAGTGACCGTCATCACCCTCCTCCCTGGGAGTCATTTTTTCCTCCTGAGGCTATTTCTAGACATGTGGAACGTTTGGGGTTTAGCTTCTTTGCATTATTAGAATAGAGATTATTTTTTCTGAGTAAATGTATGACCCTTTTCCGTGAACAAGTTTAACCTTAAATTAATCTCATGGGACTTTCGTGGGCAAATGGGCCTTAGGACACATCTGGTGAGTGGGTTCTGTGCCTGCTTTGCGGATGGGGAAACTGAAGGTAAGCCTCGCAGACCTGGGGTGGCAGTGCCGACGGGGGTGGGAGCAGGGGATGGGGAGGGGTGGTCAGAGCGGATCTGGAGGCCTTCTCAGCATGCCTCACCCTCCAGGGCGTCCTGACTTACTCCCCGAAGTGCCTGGGGCCCCAGCCTCCAGGGCAAGCTGCCCTGTGCTCACGGGACCCTTTACAGATCCCCAAACACTGCCCCCTCGGAGATGGGACTATCATTCTTGCTTTTACAGATGGGGAAACAGAAGCTCAGAGAAGTACAGGGTCCCCAGGTTAGCCGCACAAGGGAACTCAAACTGAGGACTTCTGCCTCCCAGCCGGGTCCCTTGCCCTGTAAAAGACAAATACATGCAACCCGTATCCTGAAGAGCAAAAACCCTTAATTATTTCTAAAGCCATTTAAGGGCAAAGACACATGGATATTGCTGGTGCTTTAAAGACCAGAAGAAAGTGCAGCCTAGAGGCCTGGGAGGAATTACTGGAGGAGCATCAAGTAACTTCCCTAAGTGATGTTTACATGCCTCAAATTCCACCATGACCCTCTACCAAGGCACTTCCTCTTCCTGACCTACTTATCTCCTAGCAAAAATCAGCGACTCCATGCCCCCCCTTAAAAGTAATCCTGTACTATCTTGAAATCAAAATCATAGTATAACCTGCTTTTACATATGATATTTTTTCTTTTAAAAAAATTTTTGTTTTATATTGGAGCATAGTTGATGTATGATTTTAAGAAAATATATATGATGCTCTAACTTTAATACAAAGGAGGAATAAGAGGAAAATGTTTTGCAATACACTGATACGTATTTTGATATGTAAATGCTCGGGCAAGACTGTACTGGAAAACATAACAAAGCAGTCAGATTGCCTACACCTATAAATAAAAAAATCACCATGAATAGTTACAAATACAGACCAACCTGGGTGTGTTCTGTTGGTGATGAAAAGCACTTCTGGGAGTGATGTGATTTTCCAAAACAGTGAACAACTCTTGAAAAGACCCCAGAGCCAACAAAGCACAAATTTCCCTCAATTTACATGTAGCTGCATCCCAGAAAATTCAGGGAATATTAACTCCATGCAAAAACCCCTTCAAGTGTCTATGCAAAAGAGAAATGGGTTCCGGGCTCAGACTATTATAAAAGACTGTTTTACTTGTGTGGATGTCCAGTGGGAGATTTTTAAGTGGGGTAATCTTTGTTGTACCATAAACCGCGCAGGGTATGATAGCATTTCTAGGTGACTCACATTAGCCAGATCATGATGTATGCGGGAATGAGAGTGAAGGGGAGAGGTAAATAATGATAAATAATGATAATAAAACTAATCACGACAACTTGATAATTTTTATTAGGTGTCGGGGCCTGTTCTAAACTCACTGAATCCTCACAACAACTCTATGAGGTTGGTCCCGGTATCACGCCCATTTTACAGATGCGCAATCTGAGACATGGAGATGTTACTGGACTTCCTTGAGGTCACACAGGTAAAAGGTGTTTAGTTCAGCACAACAAATGCCCAAGAGCATCTACTGTATACAAGGGCCAAGCTAGGCAGGGAGAGTGTGGAAATTAATCAGGCTCAGAGCTCACAGCAGAGGGAACTAATGTTTACTGAGCACCTATTATGTGCCAGGGTCTGGGCTGGATAGCATACCAGTAACACCTCCAAAACGCATCTCGGCTCTGTCCCTTCCTTCCACGTGACCTGCCCACCCTAGGCTGGGACCTGGCACTGTCACCTCTCACCAGGACAGCTGTGGTAGTTTCCTCCTGATCGCTGCATTTCCAACCTTGCCCCACACCTGCACACAGCAGTCAAATCATCTCCTGGCTCCCCTGCCGAGGACCTCCGGGCCCCCCCTCACCCTGGAAGGGAACCTGAGCTCCTGGGCACACCCACCAGCTTGGGGAGCCTCCCTCTCAACCCATTCAGCCCCTCCTGCCTGCACTCCAGCCCGCCTGCTGCCTTCCTTTCTCTCCTTTACCAGAACCTTCCTTTGTTCCACCCCATCTGCAGGGGATGTTTCTTGTCTTTCCGGTCTTCTCAGCATCTCCTGGATGGTGCTCCCAACCACCCCCTCTCACTCTGTTTACCTTTTAGCTCACCTGGCTCTCCAGGTCATCTTGTGATACCACCCATCTCCTCCTGCTGGTAAGCTCCACCAGAGCGAGCACATGTTTTCCGAGGCTCTGTTGGAGTCTTCGTGCCTGACAAACGGTCGGCCTCAATGCAATGGGCAAAATGGATGAAGTAGTAATTGAAAAATAAATAAATCCATGCATTTAATCTCCGTACAAGCCCTGCAAGGGCCTTTTAAAGATGGGTGCCCGTGGCTGCCACAGATCAACTCCACTGGGACTGGATTCTGAACCAACCCAGCTTTCTGGAGTGGTCCTCCTGCTTCCCTTCCCCAGCCCTGGGTGGTGCGAATGGACTTTCGTAGGAGCAGGGGGGCACCCGCATGTGCATGATGCTGGCAGCCAGGCGGGGAGGCCCCTGGGGGTGCCACCTGGACCCCTTCTCAAAGTAGATTCCCCAAGCTTGACTCATCTTCTTCCCACGAAAGTTGAGGAACTGCCTTCAGAAAGCTCTTCAGACTCTACTATGTCCTTGGGCAGCAGAGCGGGCCTGTTTTATCTGTGCCTGTGAGAGGCAGCCCTGCAAGAAGAGATGCTTTCTAGCTTAGCTTTCCGACTTAATAAAACCCCCCTGGGTAATCCCCGTGATGCTTCATTAAGCTAAATCTGACTTCTTGGGGCCCATTATTTCTTTAGCTAAAATCTGGGATTTGCCTAATTTCAGCCAGAGGGCAACACCCACAAGCCCAGAGTGGAGAGTGAAGTCATCAGCTGGGAAAGGGAATGGGGAGACAGGACAGATGAGGCAGGAGGGAGTGTGGAATCAGACAGCCCAGCTCCCATCACCTCTCTGCCGCGAACCTTTCCGGAAGGTGCTGGCTCCTCTGACCTCGGTGTACCTCACTGGGAAATGCAGTGGCCAGGGTGTGCCCATCACTGTCATGTCCCTGGATTGCTGTGCAATTAGAAGACAGGATGGCATGAAGCAGCCACCCCTCCCTATGCTAAGTCTTTCCTACATTATGAAACCCTGGAATTTCTTCCTAAAATGGGAACATTTATAAGCACAAATGGGATTGTTTCTTATTCACCGAAGGAGCAAGCTTGAACCTTGTTCTGCCTCATCTTAGGAGGGCAGCCTGTTGGTCCAGTGCTCGGAAAGGGGACTTAAATATTCCCTAGAGGTTAAGACTGGGAAGCAGGCACAGGAGAGGGAGGAGAGGGGAGGAAGCAGGGGCTTGCATATTTTTCCCAGATTTTACTGTTTGCAGAGTGCTTTCACATTCTGTGCCTCATATTAAGTCTATCATGTGCTTAAAGACACAGAGGCACAGAGGGTTTAGGTTACTTGCTCCAGGACACGGTTATCAGGAATCCAATCCAGGTCTTCTGATTCCAATTCCAGGCTGTTCCCTCTTGCTCCAAGCATGTTCCAAGATCATTTGGCATCTTAGCTGGGGATGGACTATGGGTGTAGCCAAGAGCGTGGGTTTTGACAACACAGGACTTGATTTGAGTCCTGACCCTGCTCCATCTATGACCTTGGTCCGACCACTTCACCTCCTCGAGCCTCAGCTCCCATCTGGAGAATGGGGTGATAATGCATACTCACAGGCTGGTTGTGACGATTAAATGACACAAATGTCTGAGCCTGGCACATACTCAGCGCTCTGTATGAAGCAACTGTCTTCCAACACTGTTCCCTTCCTCAAATGATGGACGGTTTAGATCACTCATCTTTCTCCTGCTGAAACCCACCAGAGAGGCGACGACAACAGTGATTTGCTCCTGAGAGGGAATCTCAGTTCTGCCCAAGTCTTATCAAAGAAGCTGTCGCTATACCCCTTTCTCTTCTTTCAAGATGCAGGTGTGCAGCAGAATAACGTCTTATTACCAGCTCACCTGGAGTTAACACGCTTCCATTCCCACGAGCTGTCTAACGAAGTGGTCCAGTGAGCGCTAACAGCAGGCTGCCTGTTCCTCTCCTAGCCAGCCACGGAGAGAAAGTTCTTTAACTTCATTCTCCCCGGTTGAGTCAGCTGTACATGGGGATCATGATCTGACCCACCTCATAGGGCTTCAGTGAGGAGTAGGAAAGTTAACACATGTGTTTCATAAAACAATTCTTGTTATCCACCCCCAAAGCAGAAAGCATTTTACATTCCCACTGTTATTAGTGATACCACTGTAACATACAGACACTAATGATAACACCTGTGGCAGAAGACGTTAATGCCCACCCCATATCTACCTGATCCTTTCTACTTACTCTGGGACCCTCTATCTGTTTCTGGTCAATGACCTATGAGAAAAAGTGACTTGTGTCAGTTTCAGGTCATCACACCTCCTCCCTTTTTCCCTGCCATGGCAACCTTGCCTGCCACGTGCTCCCGAAGGCACAGGTGCGCACAAAGAGACAAGTCTCACTAATAGATGTCAATGCAAAACTTTTAAATAATACATTAACAAATGAAATCTAGCAACACATTAAAAGAATGGTGACCAGGTAAAATTTATCCAAAAATTTTAGAATGTGTTAAATATTATAAAATCCCTTCATAAAAAAAAAATCCCTTACTATAATGTATTACATTAATTGATCTAGAAGAAAACATCATAAGATTATGTTTATAGAAACAGAAAATCCATTAGAAAAATCCAACAACCATCTGAATTTTTTTAAAGTAATAAGAATGGATGGATATTTCTTTAACATGGTAAAATGTGTCTCTCTCTACTCAAGAGGAAACATAGATGCAATCCTATTAAAGGCAACATCAACAAGGATATTCACGATCACCGATTTTATTTAACGTCTTTTTTTTTTTTTTGCTTTTAAACAAAAAATGATTATTAACTCTCACGACTCTGTTGTATTTGTCTTAATTGAGGTACAAGGCAATTAATTACACAATTAACGTTTCTAAAAGAAAGGTAGAGGGAGAAATCTTGGAAAGGAAAAAGTAAAAGAATGACTGAAGAAAATATGATTGTATACCTGGAAAATTAAGACATTCAGATGAACCACTACTACAAATATTATGAGGATTCAGTAAAGTAGTCAGGTAAAAATTAATATAAAATAAATAATTTTATACATACCTATATGCTTTTGAGAAAACCTTTCTTTCTTAGTCCCACTCCTCCCTTCTATAGGATGTTCTGAACACTGGGGGCTAGAAGACCAAAAACTACATTTTCCAGGCTCCCTCAGCAGCCTAGCTCCTATTAGGTTCTGTCAATAGGAGGCTTTAGCAGGAGACTGGAGTTGTCGGGGCGGGAGAGACATGACAGCGGCTTGGATGGGGCAGATGAGAACTTCAGGGACCACAGTGCATGGCCCTCACTGGGGGTCCAGCACAGGCAGCGGCATGGCCTCCAGTACAAGAGGCAGGGCAGACTCTGGGCTCCAGCCTTTATGTCAGCAGCTTCCTGAGCTCAAGGTAAAACCTCTTCTCTCTTGCTCTTCGACACTTCCAGTAATTTTGAATCTAATTCCCGTATGAAATCCCTTCAAACCAAAATACCTAACAGAATTTCTTTTTCCTGACTGACTAATCCTGACCCATAAAATAGATATAGGAGAAGAAAAAAAAAAATCCACGAGCAATCACAATAAAAAGATAAAATATCTAGTAATAAACTTGAAAAGAAATAAGCAAAACCTGTTATGGAGGCGAGTATAAAACTCCACTGAAAGACACAAAGGTTGACTTCAACAAATGAAAAGGCATACTCTGTCCTTGGTCGGGTAGATTTCCTTTCACAATGATGGCAATTCTCTCTAGGTTGACTTCTAAATTTAATGTAATCTCAATAAAAATGCCAACTTTTTGTTTTAGTTTGAGAGGTAGACTAGATGATTCTAAAGCTTATAATGAAGGGGACTTCCCTGGTGCAGTGGTTAAGAATCCGCCTGCCAGTGCAGGGGACGCGGGTTCGAGCCCTGGTCCGGGAAGATTCCACATGCCGCAGAGCAACTAAGCCCATGCGCCACAGCTACTGAGCCCGCACATCACAACTGCTGAAGCCCTCGCGCCTAGAGCCCATGATCTGCAATCAGAGAAGCCAACACAATGAGAAGCCCGTGCACAGCAGGGAAGAGTAGCCCCTGCTCACCGCAACTAGAGAAAGCCTGCACACAGCAACGAAGACCCAACGCAGCCAAAATAAAAATAATAATAATAAAGAAAGAAAGAAAGTTCATAATGAAAACAAACAAGGAAAAATCTGGTTAAAAAATAAGAACAATGAGGGAGGTCCAGCCCTATCAGATATTAAAACATGCTATGAAGCTCAGTAATCAATTACTTAATTATTGTTAATTAAATTAGCATGGCACTGATACATAAATAGTCAATCCAACTGAACAGCATAGAAAGATGATAAATAGAACCAAATATATTCTGTACCTTAGTATAAGACAAGATAAAGGTGGTCTCTTAAATCAGCAGAGAAGGATAGTATAAGGGATAGTGAGACAACTGGGCATCTTCCTAAGCATACCTTACTTCATATACTATCATAAACTCAAAATGGATAAAATACTTAATAGTAAAATTGTAAACCATAATAGCACCAGAAGAAAATATGGAGTAAGCTGGCTTATTTAACTATGGTTCAAAATCCAAGGTTCATAAAATAATCTATTGATAAATGTTATTATATAAAATCTTTTAAAATTTCTACATAGCAAAACAAAAACCCTTAGCAAAATCAAAAGACAAAACAAAACAAAACAAAAAACAAACCCAAACTGGGCAAAATATTTGCCACTTATGTTATAAACTAAGCTTTTAATTTTTTAAAAAAATAAAGAGCTCTGCAATAAACAAGAAAAAGACTAAAACCCCCCAAATGGGTAAAAGATATGAATAGAAAGTTCATAGTAAAAAACATAAATGTTTTTTGTTTTGTTTTGGTTTTTGGTGTTTTCGTCTGTGCAGCATGCAGGATATTAGTTCCCCGACCAGGGAAAGAGCCTCATCCCCTGCAGTGGAAGCACAGAGTCTTAATCACTGGACCACTAGGAAAGTCCCTAAATGGCTTTTAAAAATATTAAAAAGATGTAGAGCTTGACACAAAATAAGAGATAATTAAATTAAAATAATACTGAGACACCATTTTCACCTATCAGATTTACTTAAAAATTTAAATATTTATAATACATTCTATTAGTGAGATTGGATGGAAACTGGTTCATTGTTGGTGAGTGTGTAAATTGGCACAAACTTTATGAAGGGCAATTTGGCAATACTAGCAAGGTTATAAAAGCATGTACCCTTTGAACCAACAATCCCACTTCCAAGAATTCATCCAACTGATAAACTCACTCAGTTACTATGTGACATGTATTACTGCAGCATTATTTACAGTAAAAATTTGGAAATGTACCTGATATCTATCAAGTGAAGACTAATCAAATACTCTAGTTATCCATTCGATAGAATTCATGCAGTGTCAAAAAGAACAAGGACATTTTTTATGTTTTATAAAGAAAGAGCTTCAGGATATATTGTTACTTGAAATAAACAAGGTCTAAGGTGATATATACAATATGCTACCTTCTGCCTAGTAGAAGTGGGGTGATAAACATATATGTTCAGATATGAGAGTGTTTTCTCTAGGAAACTAGGAAAGACTTGCACAAAGGGAACAAAACTGGTTGTTACGGTGGACGGGAGGAAACTCAATGGTTGGGACAGGAGCGGGAATAAGAAATTTTCATCTGTACCTTTTTATATTGCTTATTTTGTTAAGCTATTAAAATTTATTCCCTATTCAAAGTTACTTAACATGAACACATTTGCAAAATTAGCACAAAGGCAATACAAAGAAGAAGGGGTGCAGGTGAGGGGGAGCGAAGTCTCCTATGCTCCCACGAAGAGCCTGCTTTGGCCCCCCAGATGCTTGGCCCACAGGCGAGAAGCTGGTGGAGAGAACACAGGTATTAACACTCCCAGTTCTGCTGGAATAAGCAACCTGCACCATCCAGGTAGCCCTGAGTCAGCATCTGGCCCTGCCTCTGCATGCAGAGAAATGACTTTCAAAGGTGAGTCCATTGAGAACGTGCTTCTGGCCCAAGTGGAACTGTCTGGGACAAAACACAGGCATTTCCCAACCCCTGGAAGAACCACCCCACTGTCTGATGAAAGCCAAGGCTGTGTCCCAGAGTCAAAGCCAAATGGAGACCAAAGAGGTTGCCTGGGTAACTCTGTGAGGCCCGAGGAAAAGAGAGCTTCTGTAATGGTCTAGTTGGAGGGTCCACTCCTTTGCCCCATGGGAACACAGTGTGGCTGAACGGAAGATTCCAGCTGTGCCACTTAACAATTCAGTACACTTCTGGCAAGTCACTTAAACTCGCAGAAACTCAATTTCCTAATCTGTAAAATGGGTATCCTCTTGCCTCGCTGCAGAGTTGTTGGGGGGATCAGAAACAATGTGTGTGAAATGTTTAGTCTTCTGTGCTCAGTTCTGGATAACTTAACACAGCATCCATGTATCAATGTATCTTTCACTTCCAGCTCTGCCTGGAGAAGGCCTTCACCAAGGGAAGGTCTCTGAGCTGCTACCTTGCTATTACCTAGCTTCATGAGGTTTAACCAGATGATAGGAAGGGACTAACCCAGGGATGGAAAATACCCCGACATGTGTATATGGTCACATATCTGCCCTATGCCCAGGGCAGACATCACTAGTTGACATGAAGGGCAGACATCACTAGCTGCTATGACGGGAAAATTCTTAACTCAGTGCACCCCAGGCAGCCGTTTCTCATCCACCGCCATGCAGGAGAGGTGAAATCCATTTATCCATTCTAGACAGATCTCCAAAGTCCCGTTACAATCTTGCTATCTCTGATATCTCAGATTCTATCAGAAATTAAAATATAAAATAATTTAAATATTTAATTAAAAAATTAAAAGATATTGCCACTTCCAAATTACTTAACATTTAATTCACATTAAAACATTTCTCTTTGGTGTGATGTGGACCAGGGCAGGGAGCAGAGCTTTCCTGCAAGGCACTGCTGCACCTGGACGTGCTGTCACTTGGCCTGAGCTCTGCCCCTGTCTGGCTCACCTGTGGTCAGGAGATCACGTAGGACAGATACACATCCTTCTCCACTTGCGCTCTTGAAATAAACTCTGTGTCCTCTAGGGGCCCACTATTGTGGCCCTGAGGGGGTGGGTAAGGGAAGGAACAGAGAATATTTATTAAGTACCTACTGTTTGCCAGAAAATTGTATTTTATATCTTCGCAACATTTTGAGGTTGGTATTACTATCCCCATTGCACACGTGACAAAATCAAGGCTCAACGAGTTAAAATGGCTTCTTCCCCAAGGTTCCAGGGCAGGTAAACCAAGTGAATGAATTTCCCACCTGTTTAAATAACAGATACGAGACAGGACAAACCCTTCCAAACTAAAACTGTCTGAGCCAGACTTCTTTTTGTCCCTATAACTTAAAGTATTGGACAGTTTAGGGGCATAGAGTGGTAAAAATTTTTGATTTGAATGCATATGGTTTCATGGTTAGAGGTTGTGGTGTTCTGATTCCTGCGGTGTGGGGGAACAGTCAGCCCAGTTCCTCCTAGGCCCACCCACATTTCCAGAGAATTCTCTGAGCTGGCAAAGGCTGGAAAGTCAAGGGAGTTCTCCAGGTGCCTTTTCCTGCCTGGCAGCTCTCTGCCCCCTTTGATGAAGGCTCAACCAAGAGTCCTGGGCTGTCCCATGGTCAAGGCCAGGCTGACTCATGGTCACCTATGACAGAAAGGAAAGCATCATCATTATCATCATTATCTGACAAAAGCGGATCCTGTGTCCATGCTGGGGCCTGGGTGCTCAGGGCAGGATCTCTATAGGAATATTCCACTGCCTGGACCTCGCAGTGAGCTGTGTGCTGAGTACTTTATATGATATATCTCACTTAATCTGCACACCAACCTTATGGGGTAGAAGTTATTACTAACCCTGAACTGAGATTCTAGATGGTAGAGTAACTGGTACAAGGTGATCCTTTAGAAAGTACATCTAAATCTATAGCCTTAGCTTTTGACTAATTCTCCATGTGGCCTCTCTGCTAAATAGGTTTCTCTACTAGAGACTTGGAATAGTTTTGTCTAATTCTGAGTAATAGAAAAAAAAAATCCCAAATAACAGTAGTTTAAGCAATATAGAAATTTAATTCTCTCTCATGTCCAAGGTGTCCAGAGGAGCTGTTCAGGACTGGTATGGTGCCCCATGATATCAATAACCCAGGTTCCTTCTCTCATGTTCTATGCTACATTTCATTCCTAAGGTTACTTCACGGTCCACCATGGCTGCTGGAGCTCCAGCCATTGCATTTCATTCTTGCCATCATTAAGGAGGAAGCAGATTAACTTGTGCATGCTTTTTCCCTTTAAACATATTTCTTAGATTTCAACTACTTCTACTTAAAACTTAGTATTGCTCCAAACTTAGTCACATATAAAAGAAATGGAAATATATTTATTTTGGCTGGTTTTGTGTTAAAAACTGGTGTTCTATGATGGAGAGAGATGAAGAGAATGGATAGAACCCATTCTCTCTGGAGTGGAATGGGGCAAAACAAGCAAACAAGCTTGGGCTAGGAATTAATTTATTCACTGTTCATTCATTCTTCAAACAAATATGCACAAATACGTCCAAAAGGCTTACTTTCTGCTCATTTGGTTTTCCATCCAGGGGATTCAGGGGGACTAAGGCAGACCACATCCCTGCCCTATAGGCTCACAGTCCAGTTGGGTGTCCTAGCTACGACTTTTGAGCCAGTTTTATGGCTTCAGTAAACCACATCCCTTCTCTGATTCTCAGTCGATCCTCGGCTATAGAATTCTTGAATCCTGTAGCTCATACAAACCTCCCAGTTAGAATATTTTCTGACGTGATGTCTCTGAGATGTGGGAAAAGGTAGGACCACAAAGAACCTGGCTTCCATTTTCTCCTCTCGGGGATAACAATCACCCACTTGCAGGGTTATTGTTTGGGTTGAATGGGTCCTGAGGGGAAGCACCCAGTAGGGTGCCTCGTGGAGAGCAGGGACTTTTCTTCTGTTGACATGTCTGTCGCTCTGCTGCAGGGGAAGAGAGATTCCCTGGCCTTGTAAGGAGGTCCTTTTGGAGCCTGAGAACTCCCAGGGAACGTGGGGTACCAGGGTTTGGAGAGCTGTGGTGAGGGGGCTTGCAGGACACCAGCCATCAGTCCCTCTCACTGCCTCCTGGTGCCCCTACTCTGGGACTCCTCCAACCTCAGGTTAGGGGACCTCTGTGGCTCCGTCATCCACAGCGGCAATTCTCTGTAAGGGGCAGTGCTTGGCCCAAGCACATGGATTCTGGAGCTGCCTGCCTAGGTTCAAATCCTGACTCTGCCACTGTGGCCCCCAAAATTCATGTGGTGAAGTCCTAGCCTCCAGGACTTCAACATGGGACTGTATTTGGAGACAGGGTCTTTAAAGAGGTAGTTAAGTTAAAATGAGGTTATTAGGGTGGACCTTAATCCAATATGACTGGTGTCCTTAAAAGAAGAGACATGTATATGTATGGCTGAGTCCCTTTGCTGTGCAATTGAAACTGTCGCAACATTGTTTATTGGCTATACTCCAATACAAAATAAAAAAATAAAAATGAATAAGATAAAAAAAAAAAAGAAGAGAAGATTAGGACAAGGAGATACACAAATGGAAGACCATGTGAGGACACAGGGAGAAGACAACCATCTCTAAGCCAAGGAGAGAAGACTTAAGAAATCAATCCTGCCACACCTTGATCTTGGACTTTCAACCTCCAGGACTGAGAAAATACATTTCTGCTGCTTAGGCCTCCCAGTCTGTGTTCCTTTGCCATGGCAGCCCTAGCAAACTAATACAAGCTGTGTGGCATCTTTTCACACAGATTCTGTGTCCATTTCCCTCATTCATAAAATTGGGGTTACAATAGGATCTCCCTCATAAGAATGTTTTGAGGCTTTAAACACAGAATATATTTAGAACAGGGCCTGACACAGAATTAGCACTCAGCAAGTAAATCTATAATTATGATGATGATTACCTGGCCCCGTGCCCCACCAGATTTCTAGGGCAGAGATCCCCTACCCATTTCCCAATGTCTAGCACTCAGTGGAATACAGAATACTCTGCTCTTAGAAGGGAATAGTGTTGGACAAATGGGTGAATGAGTGAATGCCCTTTCAAATGCTTCTTGGAAGAAGGCAGGACTAAAATTGTTTTCAGTTGTTCTCTCTCTATTATCTAGACGGAAATGCTTAAAAACAAAGTCAGTGCCCAAGTGTCAAAATGGGGGATTTCTGTATTTGGGGGAAAGGAGAGGCCGTGACACTCAGTCACCACTGCCCAGCAGGTGACCTTTACCAGACATACCTGGGCCTGGGCCAGAGGCTTACCTGCATCTTGTGAGGCTGACGCAGCGTGCGTGGGGGATGTGACCAACGAGCAGGACATGACCAAGCATGCGAGCAGGGTGAGGATGTCAGAGAAACAGGCGAGACACCCTTCCAGCTGGGTTGCCTGTTAGCACAGCGGCCGGCACCTGCCCTGGGCAGACACAAGGGCCTGTCCACTCCAAATGCCCCGCTACATCCATCTTTCTCCTTTTTTTTGCGTATTGAGTTTCGAGCCCCACCCCCGCCAGACACTCCCCATTTTCTTGTCACTGATCTCTCTGCCCTTATACCTGTAATCCCAAAGCCAGTTCTGTGAACCTAAGAAAGCAATGGGGAAATCTTGGATCCCTACAGAGAGCAGTTCTGCCTCTTAAATACCTATGATTCTGCCCAGAGTTGGAGGCTGTAGTTGGCAGAAATTTCCTGGAGATAATGAGGTTTAAATACAATTATATCAGACATTAAAGCCAGCCACCCCAAGCCAGCCTGCCATCCGGCAATGCATGCATCCTTCCATCAACCTTTATTAAGTGTCTTCTCTGTGCCAGCCAGGCTCTGGATGTTGGGGACACACTGGTCACCAGGAGAGTTTTCTCAAAGAGCTAGCCCCACAAAAGAAGAGACAGCCCTGCAAACAAAACATTCAGGCTTCATTGCAATGTTGCCATCACAGAAAACCTCCTTTAGGGGTGCCATGGGGGGAACATGGCAATGGCGACCTTCCGGATGGCATCCCGGAAGGTCTGAGAAGGAGGAACCCACAGATGTGTCGCAGAGAACAAAATGACCACAAATACCTTTGCAGGCCAGGTAGAGACTGTTTGTATGAACGCTTCCTCCTCGTAAATTTAATTGTCCCCCATGCTTCTTCTAAGCCTCTTCTTCCATGTTGATAGCTGGAAATTATTAAAACTGTCCCTGAAAAGGGCGGAGGTCTTCACCTGCTGTCAGGCAGAGTAGAGAAAGTTGTTTCCCAGGGAATTGTCCAGATCAGCGGTGCCCAGTAGAACTTCCTGTTATGATGGAAATACTTGCTGTGTGGTGCAGCAGCCACTGGGTCACGTGGGGCTAGCATAAGCCCTTGAAATGTAGCTAATCTTTCACTTCATTTCATTGCAATTAATTTTAAAATAGCCACACGTGGCTACTGGCTATTATATTAGAAAGCGCAGGGCTGGGCATCAAGGAAACTGCCTCATCAGACCTGCATCCACCCTGTTTCCTAAGGCACACTCTCTCCAGGAGCGCTTCATGCCCTGGTGCTCTGTCTCCTGCGGGGATGCGGGCACCCAGCTGCAGGTGTGGTGTTGACATCTCTGGCCCCACACTCAGGCGCACAGGAAACGTCCATTTCCTTATTTTCTTTTTTTTTTTTAATTTTATTTATATAAGCACATATATTTTTTTTTTTTTTTAAGGGACGTGGTTATTTTAATTAATTAATTAATTTATTTTTGGCTGTGTTGGGTCTTCGTTTCTGTGCGAGGGCTTTCTCTAGTTGCGGCAAGCGGGAGCCACTCTTCATCGCGGTGCGCGGGCCTCTCACTGTCGCGGCCTCTCTTGTTGCGGAGCACAGGCTCCAGACGCGCAGGCTCAGTAGTTGTGGCTCACGGGCTTAGTTGCTCCGCGGCACGTGGGATCCTCCCAGACCAGGGCTCGAACCCGTGTCCCCTGCATTAGCAGGCAGATTCTCGACCACTGCGCCACCAGGGAAGCCCTCCTTATTTTCTTTAAGTCAGATAAAACCTGACTGGCATTTCCCTTTTTGGCAGCTCCGGGGGAAGTTCGGTCTCAGCCCTGAGTGGCACCCAGCTCTCCCACACGTGTGCCACAGCGAGGTTCCAGGGCTGGGTTATGCAGCAGCCAGACACTGGGTAACCCAAGTTTCCTTCCGGCAGGGGATGCCTCCTGGGCACCAGGACCCTCTGGAGAGGGTGGGTTGAGGATACTGCCGCCCCTCCCCCTCCTTAAGACATGGGGTCAAAGGTCCCGGCTGCTAATAGAACCCTAGACTCTGCCTGCACCCCAGACAGAGAGATCTTCCCCCTCTACCTTCTAGCGTCTCTCCTTCCCTTCTGGTATTCTTTGCCAGAATCAAAATTTTACTCGCTTCAGCCTTTACCAAAACAAAAACCAGCAGGGGCTGTGTCTTGCTTTGAGCCCAGTAACCCCAACTCTGGGTCAAGAAGGCTCAAAATGGCCAGGTTTTTCTCCCTAGAACCCTACTGAAAAAACTTTAAAAGAACCCCACTGTTTAATATTGCAAGTAATTACACTTCTTCATAAAACTGTGATGCCCCACAAGGAGAAGAAAGCGAGAGGCCAGGAAAAGACATTCACAGCACAGGGAATAGCATGTGCAAAGGGACAGAGGCCCTTAAGCTCCGCGGCAACCAGATTCCAGTGGGGCAGCCTCAGCGTAGTTCATCTGAATGGTGGCAGCTCACTGAGTGTCTGCTATGCGATTATTCCCGCCAATCCTCGTGACTTAGATGTCGTCGTGCCCATTTCAAAGATGAGGAAACTGAGGTTCCAAGAGGTCAGACGATTTGGCCAAGGTCTCCCAGGGTCTAAACCCAGGTCTCACGGACGAGAAGCTTCAGGTCCTGCAGCCAGCCTGGGAACAGGTGAGGTAGGCGAGGAGCAAGGCGGAAGGTGAGACAGAAGTTTGCCTTGGGAACGGGGTGTCCCAGTGGGGAGAGGCCCAGCCCTCAGCCAGGGGGTGCGTCAAGGGAGACGGCCTAAAATCTGAATCACCCAGGTGATGCCAGAAACCGCTGGCCCGTCGGTGAGTGTGCCCACCTTCCCCAGCTTCTATTAATAATCAGCCACAGGAAGCCACCCACGGTTATGCACTTAATGATTAAACACATTGTCACCCCCTCCCAGAGTGCAGCCCTACTGCCCCGGAGCAGGCAGGAGTGACATCACCGGCAAAACCCTCCCTCCCTTTGAGAAGAGGTGGTGTTGGCTGGGATTGTGGGAAGACTGGATTCAGAGTCACAGGGCCTGGGGCCTGGGGCCCGATGTACTCTCTTTGATTGTCAGGTCCTCCACCTACAGAGAGAAAGTGTTGGCTCCAAGCATCTCCCTACCAACATTACATACAAGAGTGTTTGTAGAGCCGCTTGCATTTAGAAGGCACTTGGTGGTTTAGGAGAAAGAATGTGGGTTCCGGGACCCTCCAGACACAGTGGTTAGGGACAAATTTGGGAGCCAGACCGCCTGGGTTTGAATCCAGCTCTACTATGTACTAGCTGGGCTGTCTTCGGCAAATTACTTAATTTTTTCTGCCTTGGTGTTTCCATTTATGAAGTAGAGATGACAAAAATGGTACCCTGAGTCTTAGAGATGTGGTGAAGATTATGATTATCACATGCAAATGATTTATAACGGTCCCCGGTACCTTGTGCTTAACAGGTATCAGCTATTCACCTTAGCCATGAATCCTTGGCCCAGGATTTTATCTGTTTGAGGCTCAGCTTCCCCATCTGCAAAATGGAGACAACCCCTACTTTGAGGTTAGACTGCTAATTGTAGGAGATGATGTATGTAAAGACCCTGGTGTAGAATTGACATTTAGTCACTGAAAGCCCCTTCCCCTCATTTTTTTCCTTCTAAGAATCATCAGGTTAGATATTCTGAGTTTCCATCAGGGAGAGCCTTCTGGACAGGTGTGAAGCATTCTCTCCATCAGCCTGGATGTGGCACCAAGCAGCATTCTCCAAGAAGATTCCCAGATCGAGACATAATATTTCCCAGATGCCACTTAAGAGTGATGGCCATTCTGTGTACTGGAAAGAGTTGCTGATGGTGCCAGGCCCTCCAGAGACAGCAGGTTCTTGGGAATCAGCCACACTGGTTAGCCTTCCTAGCTGTGTGTCCTTGGGCAAGTCACCTCCCCTCTCTGAGCCTCAGTTCCCTCGAGTGTAAAATGGGGATTATAATACTTGCTTTGCAGGTTGCTGTAAAAACTAGAAATAAAATGCGTAGTGTCTGATGCAGTACCTGGTGTATAACAGGTGTTCAATAAGTAGTCTCTAAAAAAAAAAATAGAGTTCAAATTCTTTTCCACTTTGACTGTTCTCTCACTTGCTGATTGATTTGGTTGTTCTCTCCTCTTGTCTGCCGAGAATCATGAGGCTCAGAGACGGGGGTGGCAGCCTGGCTCCCACAGCTCCTTGTTAGAGCCAAGGACTTTGTCTAAAGTAATCATACAGAGTTTGGCTTCAAGCCTGGGAGCTGAAAAATGGCTCCGGACATGGGGTAAGAGAGAGGAGGGGTGAGATGGGATTTTTATTTCTTAGGGATGAACACAGAGATGGGACAAACTCTTGAGATGACATGTCTTAATAATAGGACCTCTCACTTCTAATCCTGGGAGGCCAAGTATAAATACATAAAATAAATGACATCATTCGGCCTCATCAGCAAACAAAGATGTGCAAATGCGTTGAGACAATGAGGTGCCAGCTTTCACCTATCAGATGGGCAAACAGTCCCAGGGGCGGGGATGTGCCCACGCACAGCTGCTGGGACCCCACCTCACACTGCCTATTGGAAGGTGGTTTGCAACACTGTATCAAAAGCCTTGAAAAAATATATATAAAATAAATATTTTATATATATTATAATTATTTATATAATATATAAAATATATATTATTATAATTATATACATATATACACACACACACATATATATATATATATATATACATATATATATATATATATATATATATATATATATATGTATATATATACCCGTTGGCCCAGAGATTTTGCTCTATAGCTTTATACAATGATGGGTTTGGGGAAGCATATACAGGGATAGTCCCAGCAGAAAACTGGAAACACCCAAAATGTCCATCAATCTGGGACATGTTTAATGAAATGTGGTCCATCCATGTAATGGAATAAATACTATGTGTCACTAGGGAGGATCTTATAGCCTCGTGGATGGCGGTGGTGGTAGTGGGGAAACCATCCAGGGGGTGGCCATGGTCCCTGTCTTACGCCAGGCGGCTGTCATATTCATGGGTGTTCACTTTATAATTATTCTAGTCTACTGTACACTTACATTTGATGCATTTTCTGTTTTATGATGTTGCATTTTATAAGAAGAAAGTAAAAAAATGTATGGACCTATTTTTTTTTAAATTAATTAATTTATTTTTGGCTGTGTTGGATCTTCATTTCTGTGCAAGGGCTTTCTCTAGTTGTGGCAAGCGGGGGCCACTCTTCATTGCGGTGCGCGGGCCTCTCACTATTGTGGCCTCTCTTGTTGGGAGCACAGGCTCCAGACGCGCAGGCTCAGCAGTTGTGGCTCACGGGCCTAGTTGCTCCGCGGCATGTGGGGATCTTCCCAGACCAGGGCTCGAACCCGTGTCCCCTGCATTGGCCGGCAGATTCTCAACCACTGCACCACCAGGGAAGCCCTGGACCGATTTTTTTAAAATGCAAAGGTGTCTATCATGTATGGCTTTGTAAAAAAAAAAAGCAGATTATAAACATATATTATCTTTGTATATAAAACATATAAAAATATAGTATGATAGCATTTTTAAATGCTGTCATCAAAATATCTATTTGCAATTAAATGTTATCCTACGATTGTAAATATACATTTACCCACACATACCCATAGGAAAATGTCTGGAAGGACAAGCACTAAAATATTAATAGAGATTATTTCTGGGGGGTGGTTTGTTTACTGAATTTTCTATACTTTTTTTTTGGTTGTATGTATATATGTATTTAGCGCTCCTCTGAATTTTCTAATACTTCTACAGGGGGCGTTAGTTTCTGAAACGTTTTTTGTTCCTTGTTCTGGAGTAACACCCACTCTATAGCACTCCCTGGTTCATAACAGGCTCAGGACTAAGCCACGGTCCACTGCCACTGGTGCTCACATGCCGAAGGTTAAGTCAGCATCTGCTTGGACAAACATGAATTTGGACTTGATATAAACAAGGGCTTGTTTGTCTGTTGTGGGTAGACTGACTGAGCCACTCAGGCTCCATCCCCCACCCCCGCCCCGACATGGCTCTGGGGGCTCTGTCCCCTGCTTCCCTGGAAGGCTGGGGAACTGTGGCAGCCACTTTTTCTCTTCTCCGGACACTCCCCGGCTGTCTTCCTCCTCGGAGACAATCTGCTCAGGTCACTGGCTCCCTGTCCAGCAACCATGCAGCCTGCGGGTCACCAGGGCCACCTTCTCAGGCCTAGGCCAAGAGTTGGATTGCTTTGTGCTATCAGCCCAGTCTGGGACTCAGCCTCCTCATCTGTGAAATGGGGCTAAAAGCACCCACACTGCCCACAGAACAAGTGGCACTTCCCTCTGATAAGTCTGTGCTCTGCACTTGTAGAAAGAATACTAGGTACAAACCTGTCCACCTGCTCAGGTGAACCTGGTTGGTTTTTTTTAATTAATTAATTAATTAATTTATTTATTTATTTTTGGCTGTGTTGGGTCTTTGTTGCTGTGTGTGGGCTTCCTCTAGCTGTGGCGAGCGGGGGCTACTCTTTGTTGAGGTGCGCGGGCTTCTCATTGCGGTGGCTTCTCTTGCTGTGGAGCACGGGCTCTGGGCGCGCGGGCTTCAGTAGTTGTGGTCCACAGGCTCAGTAGTTGTGGTGCACGGGCTTAGTTGCTCCGCAGCATGTGGGATCTTCCCGGACCAGGGCTCAAACCCGTGTCCCCTGCATTGGCAGGCGGATTCTTAACCACTGCACCACCAGGGAAGCCCCGAACCTGGTTGGGTTTTAAGTAAAGACTTGTTTGTTTTCCCGCCACATCCCTCTGTCCTTTGCTTAGGAACAGGGCAGCTATGCCTTGTCTGCCTTGTACCTTGAAAATGACCCAACTTCTCCTGCTCCAGCCCGCTCTGCCCTGTACATGCTCACGTCTGTCGTCTGGTTCCTTGCAGCTTGCAGGGGGAATGTCTGCACCTTGTTCCTCCAGGTGCATTGCAGAGCCCCATCCTCTTGCACGTGATCCTGATGGTGGTCAAGGGCACACGTTGCTTGAATGCTTGGGTGGGGTGAAAATTTCAGTCTCTGTGCAGAAAGAGGGAGCCACAGGCCCCTGCAGAATCAGGGCTGCACTGAGCTGTGCTTTTGGATGCTCCCAGCAAGAGGTGAAGCTAAGAATCCTTCAGGTTTAGCTTCAGAAAGCATTGTGAGGGGGGAAGAAGGCAGTAAACTCCCTTTCCTAATTGTAATAACACTGGGCCTGGCAGGATAATTTATTGACCAAGATGGAATTTGCCGCTAGGTCCAGGAAAGGGGGGTGGTGGTGGCTGAGATTTAATTTAACACAAGGAATGCAAAGTCATGTGATACTCCTTCTCTCATCTGGCTGGGAAGTAAAATGCATGGTTGCTACCCAAAAAATCCTTTTGCATTTCTTGACCTGGTCCCAGGAGATGGTAGGTGGGGAGCTGTCAGCCAGGAGCCCCCAGGGACACCTATCAGACTCTGGTCTAACTTCCTACCAACTAAGACAATCTAAAGTTTTGCCCAGAACATCAGCGAGCACCTGCAGAGATAAGGTAAATGCAGACTCGGAGGCAAAAAGAGCAGATTAAAGTTTAGGAAATGCCAAAGAACCATCCTGTCTCCTAAAGCTGGATGATTAGTGGTTATGTTACTGTACTCAGGTTCAGCTGCTCGTGGCTCAAGAATCCAAAACTGAGAGATAAGTGTTGAGTCAAAGAAAAGATTGCTTTATTGAGGAAGCCTGCAATTCTGGGGAGAAGGACTCATGTCCCCCTAAAACCAACTCCCCACTTCCCAGGTTTTGCTCAGAGATTATACAGGGAAAAGAGTAAAAGGGCTACATGCTAAGGAGAGGTTGTAGGGTCTGTGATCAGCTCGGGGACACTCTTCTGATGGGTTGGTGGGGAGGTAATCGGGAGTCGGCATCATCAACCTTCCGGTTCCGACCTGTGTGGGTCTACGTGCTTGTGGGCAGCATATGGTTAACTTCTTCCACCTGGCGGGGGTTTCAGTACCTGCAAAACAGCTCAAAGGATATGGCTCAGAATATTATCTATAGCCCTTGAGGAGGAACTAAAAGTCCTTGACTTTGTTTAATGGGTAAACTATTACTATTGGGTCTTGTTTGATTGCTTTCCTTTGCTTTTTCTTGTTTCTCTGATTAAATTTATTCTTTGGCTAAAGTTTTCCTACAGACAAGAGGCAGGTGGAGGACAAGGGTGGCGGGTGACTGTCCTGGGAAGGCCCCATAGTGTCCTGCTTGGTTACAGTAGTTTTAAGTCGACTGTCTGTATATAAGTTCAAATCTTCTTCCTCCTTTCCTCCTTCCTTCTGTTCAATCAGCAAATATTACTTAAGTTTTGCCTGCCCTGTGCAAAGTAGTGTGGTCCCAAGACAGAGAATCTGCTGCTCCTTTTTGCAGGGAGCTCTGCCTACAGAGGTACAAGCAAAGCACAGAGGATGAAGGAGCCAGAACGGCTGGGCGGGGCAGGCAGGCAGGTTAAGCTGGAAAGTGCAGTTGGAGGTGGTGGTGGAGACAGACGGTCAAGCCAGGAAGGTGGGTGGAGAGTGAAGGGTCAGCAACTTCAGGATGAGTGGCTGCCAAACATACACGCAGGCTCTTCAAAGCTCCCATGATCTCTCAGAGAAAATAGGGGCAGTTTCCCAGGGTTCTGTCCTCCTCAGAGTTTAGGAGTTCTCTAACGAACTGACCTAAAATTAACTGACAGCCTTCTGATTTACTCTAGAAAGGACCCATCTGAGAACAAAGCCAACTGGAGTAAAACTGATCTGGGAGATACTGAGAGCTAGAGAGACAGAGATCTGGTGACACCAGGCCCTGGATCCAGCCATGCCTGAAGCTAACACTCCTCTGGCTATTACTGCTACATGAGCCCATAAGTATGTCCCCCTTTTATTGCTTAAGCCATTTGAAATTATGTTTATGCCACCAATACACCAATGAGTTCTAACTAATGACAAGAAAGGAAAACGCACAATGCTCTGGGGGCAGAAGGTGGTAAGAGCATGCTTATCCGTGCCTAGTCTAATGGCTGCCTGCTTCAAATACCCCTTTTTCAGGAGGGTTTTTCCAAAACCTTGAGAGTAGGTGAGATCTTGGGTCATATAGTCTTCTAAGACTCTGTGTTCTTAACAACATTTGTAACAATTCCAGTTATAGAGTCATGCCGTTTTCATCTCTTTATTGTTAGCACTTCACATAGTGCCTGATGGATTTTAAATGCTAGACCAACTACGTATTGAATTTTTTTTTTAACATCTTTATTGGAGTATAATTGTTTACAATGGTCAGTTTCTGCTTTATAACAAAGTGAATCAGTTATACATATACATATGTCCCCATATCTCTTCCCTCTTGGGTCTCCCTCCCTCCCACCCTCCCTATCCCACCCCTCTATGTGGTCACAAAGCACTGAGCTGATCTCCTTGTGCTATGCGGCTGCTTCCCACTAGCTATCTATTTTACATTTGGCAGTGTATATATGTCCATGCCACTCTCTCACTTTGTCACAGCTTACCCTTCCCCTCCCCATATCCTCAAGTCCATTCTCTAGTAGGCCTGTGTCTTTATTCCCGTCTTACCCCTAGGTTCTTCATGACCTTTTTTTTTTTTTCTTAGATTTCATATATATGTGTTAGCATACTGTATTTGTTTTTCTCTTTCTGAATTACTTCACTCTGTATGACAGATTCTAGGTCCATCCACCTCACTACTAATAACTCAATATCGTTTCCTTTTATGGCTGAGTAATATTCCATTGTATATATGTGCCACATCTTCTTTATCCATTCATCTGATGATGGACACTTAGGTTGCTTCCATGTCCTGAAGTTTTAAAAAAAGTGAATCTAGTTGGAGAAGAACGAGAGAGGTTTACTGGAGGAGCTGACGTTTGCCATAGCCTTGGAGGACGGTGACCCAGTCAGGATGGGCTGTGTTGGGCTGCAGTGACAAACACCCTCAGAATGCTAGTGGCACGTGGCAACAGGGTTTATTTCTTCTCCTTGTCACACGTCCACTTTGGTCAGCTGGGGACTCTGCTCTGAGTCTCCTCCTTCCAGGGCCCAGGGGATGGAGCTTCTACCATCTGGAGTAGTCAGTGTGGCTGGGCGAAGAATGACCAGGACAGGAGGTGAATTACAGGCTGGCTGTTAAAGTCCCCATCCAGAAGGGACACGAATCACTTCCACTCCCCGTTCACTGACAGTGAAAACCATACCCATGTGCCTAATTTCAGGGACGGTGGAAGAGCTGAAATGGGGGTGACCAATCTGGTGGCATCTCGGCTCTCAGCATCTCCCAGATCAGTCTGCTCCACACTAGCTTTGTTCTCAGGCAGGTCCTTTCTAGATTAAATCAGTGTTTTCCCCAGATGAGTGACAACGCCAGAGAAGGGGGTGTAGGAGGGCTTTCTAGAAGGAGAAAAGAGCTTGGCCAAAGGTTCAGAGGTGAAGGCGTGACGGTCTACTCAAGGGAAAGCGGTGAGTAACCCAGTGACCGAAGGACGGAGAGAAAAATATGGACATGTCGGGGGACATCTCTGTTGACACACGGGGGGAGGGGTGGTGAACGTGGCAGGCAGCGAGAGCAATAGAAGGTTTAATTAGGCAGGACCTATGATTTAGATTATTCAAGATGCCAGCCAAGCATGGGATGAAGGGAACGGAGAGGGTAGATGACAGAAGTGGGGCGGCTGGTGGGAAGCTGGGCAAGAACCACTGTGGGATCATCCCAGAGTAGTTTCATCAGGGCTGCCCCGAGCCGGCAGGTAAGTAGGTCTCTCTGTAAATACATGAAAAATATTTGTTAAATACATATTAACTGTGTACTAGGTTGAATCCTGGCACCGCTGCCCCACCCCACCCACCAAATTCATTTCCACCCCTCAGAATGTGACCTCATTTGGAAATACGGTTCTTTGCAGAGGTAATCAGTTAGGTTCAGATGAGGTCATGTTGCATTAGGGTGGGCCTTTCAGCCAATATGACTGGTGTCCTCATAAGAAGAGGAGAGATACAGAGACAGAGACACAAGGGAAGAAGGCCATGTGATGACAGAGGCAGAGATCAGAGTGATGCAGCTATGGGCCAGGGAACACCAAAGATTGCCTGCAAGCACCGGGAGCTGGAAGAGGCAGGGAAGTATTCTACCCTGGAGGCTTCAGAGGGAGCAAAGCCCTGCTGACACCGTGATTTTGGACTTCTGGCCTCCAAAACTGTGAAACAATACATTTCTCTTATTTTAAGCCGCCCTGTTTGTGGTAGTTTGTTACAGCATCCCTGACAAACTATTACAAACCAGGAGCAAAGAGACCCTGATTTTTATGGGCCAAAAGTTGTATACCTCTTCATTTCTGTTCAAAGTAAAAGATTCATTACATACCCTGAACATAGGCTAACACCTACCCTCCTTTGGAATTGTTTTCCTTTTGCAGATTTTCCCCATTGCTCACAACCGGACATTATATGTCAAGGATGCTCTCAGAGGGCTGGGAGAATGTACATAGGTCCCCAGATAGAGATCCTTCCACTTGGGCTCCTGAAGCAAGTAGAGAGATCCCTTCCCCTCCCAACAAAGTTTCCAAGCAAGGCTGCATAAAGTAAGGAGAGTTCAGGAATAAACGTTTGCATTCACTCACTTATTCGACCAATATTTACTGGATTTCTGTATGAATCAGGTACTTTGCAAGATGTCAGGAGAGGTGGGATGAGATGATGATGGTGATGATGATGGTGGTGACTAACATTCTCTCAAGGGCTGTCTATGTGCCAGGCACTGTTCTAGGACTTTTCACAGGTCCTTTACATGTAGTAACTCATATTTCTTACGACAGCCCTAGAATTTAACTCTGTCATTATGAGTACATCTTCTCGATGAGGAGGCTGAGGCAGGAAATTATAGAACTTGCCCAGGGGTAGAAAGCTGGTGAGTGGCAGAGATGAGATACAAATGATCTGCAAAGAGATGAAAGTACTGGCTTCCGAGGAGGAGGGGGAAGTAAGAAAGTTGGGGGGGTGGGGTGTGGAGGCGGAGAAGGCTACTGTTTTTCCTAACAAGCTTTGTAGAATTGTTAAGCCAGGATTGACCCGTGAGCAACTTGATAAATTAAACACTAAAAAGTTAAAGGAAGGGGAGATGAGGAAGTGGAGACTATGTGGATGGGCATCTATTTACAGAAGTTTGGGGAGGAAGAGGGAGAGGTTAAGGCTACGGCAACGGTAACCTGGGGTAAGAGAGGATTGTTAGGATGGGTCAGTGACTGCCGTGAATGTGTACTTGTTGATTAGAACGACCCACAAGAGAGGGAGATATGGATTCTGGAGAAGCTCGAAGATGGGGGGCGGAGCCCAATACTAGAGCTGGGGGATGCTGGGTTTTCAGGGACACTTTCTCATCTTAACGGGAGGGGAAAATATGGAACTGCAGCAGTGGGCTCATTAAATGTGGTCAGAAGGTCTGACGGCTCCTCTTACCCAGAGGAGATGCAGAGAGAGGCAGGGTAACTCCCCAAGGTACCACAGCTCCTGGGTGTTGAAATCAGGCATTCTTCCCCAGAACTCCAACTTTCTCTTGGGTCTCTCTCAACCCTGAGTACCCATGAACTCCAAGAAAGAAGGCCGGGAATGAATGATGCCTATGGTCCTTTTAGTTAGAATAGTCTATGAAAAAAATTCTGGTGTTGCTAACTAGAAGTTTCCAGGGACATTAGTCCAGAAAATCCAGTCTCATTCTGTGATGGCTTTGCAGCACACGTGCATTTACTAAGCAAACCTAATTCTACTGCTGACCAGTGAGAAAGAGAAATAATTTAAACAGTTCAATACAATTGCACCCACATTTGGCTCCGAGAGCTTCTGCTGTCTCAGCTGGCCTGGGCTGGGGGATGCGGAGGTGCAGGAAGCTCTCAGTTCCCTGGGGCTGCTTCACAGGATGAGCATCTTCTACCCGTGTGTGTGCAGACAGGGTTGCCCCCAAGTCAGTCCTTCCTACAGCGAAACGCAAGAAAACTGCTTCATCTGGTACTCAGTGCATCGCAGAAACAACAATGCATTGCAGCACTGAAGGAAAAAGTGGCTGTGTTGGACCCAGGAGAGGGAGTCTGGGACCCAAACGACACCTACATCAGAACTTTTCCAAGCTGATTTGGGCTCTGCAACGATCTCCTTTCACCTTGGTTGAAGAACGCCACCCCTCTCAGAAAATTCTACTCCCCTGTAGAATTCTTTTCTCCTCTCTTTGCCTCTGGTACCTTGTCTCCTCTG
Organism: Balaenoptera physalus; assembly: GCF_965194825.1. Lineage (NCBI taxonomy): Eukaryota > Metazoa > Chordata > Mammalia > Artiodactyla > Balaenopteridae > Balaenoptera > Balaenoptera physalus. The sequence goes on along the minus strand of NC_138895.1, from coordinate 77,559,819 downwards.
TCCTCTCACTTGTTCTCTGCTCATTGTCTTCCAGAAGGCTGGGGCTCCTAAGCACAAGCTTAGCCTCCCATTGGGCAAATCTGGCTGCAGGTCTGGGCTGCTCTGTGTGCCCCACCCCCAAGTCTTCCTCAAAGCTTCCACTTGTTAATGAAGGAGTAGGCAGCCTATTACACTTTTGAACTTGACCTTCTATATTTTTGCCAGGTAATAAACCATAGGGGCTCAATAAATGTGTGTTCAAAGTCAAAATGGGGGAGGTAAGGGAAAATGGATGTATGTGAGTGGGGTAAAAGAAAGCTGGCCTGCAGACTGCTAGACCAGGGAGGGTGTTCCTACAGCAGGGCGGATCTGGAAGAGGCAAACTTTTTGTTCATTACCAGGTCCCCAGAGCCTAGAACAGAGCCTGGACAGAGCAGGTGCTCAATCCAGTTACCCGGTGAATGAGCTCAGCTTAACCTTCTCCTTGTGCAGATGGAGAAACTGAGCCTTGGGGCTCCTGTGCTATGAACCCCAGGGAAAGGACCTTGCCTTTTCACTCCTTTTCCCAGCAGCTGAGCACAGGACCTGGCTCACAGCAGTGGCTCAATAAATATTTGTGGAATGACAGAATAGGTAAATATCAGGGCCCATGCGGGCAAATGGGACGCACAGAAGAGAGGCAGGCCCCTGCCTTGAGCAAAGCCTGGGCTGGTGGAGGGAAGAGGTTTACCACCGGCAGGCAGACGGAGGGGGAGGGGCGCAGGTTCCTGCAAACACAAGTCTGGGCAAGGGGCCTGGGGACAACGACAGGGTCTTTTCTTCACCCATAAAATGATGCTCTCTCAGTGCAGTGATTCTCACCGGGGCCGCACATTAGAACCATCTGGGAAGCTCTTAAAAGACGTCCGGTCTGCCATCCTTGAGATTCTAATCGAACTGTCCTGGGGTGGAGCCCTGGCACGTACCTGATAAAAAAGAGTTCCGCCGGGCATTCTGACCTGCAGAGCGGCTTGAGAACACGGAGGCAAAAACCAGATAGCAGACAAGGCAGCTCAGCGTGGAAAGGGTGCTCGGTACAAGTTCTGGGATCCAGGGGAGGAAAGAGCGAGAATCCTCCCTTCCAGCCAGGGTCCTGGGGGCGGGGAGAAGGACGCCGCGGCGGGAAAGGGCGGGTGGGCTCAGAACTCGGGAGGCGGATAGGAAGCGGTACGGGGGGCGGGGGCGGGGGCGGGGCGGTGTCCAGGCTGCGGGATGGGCTGAGCAAGACGGACGTGATTAAACGCGAGCGTGCATTTCAGCGGAGAGCTGATGCAACAAGGCAGGGGCATGGGGTGAGAGTCGCAGGGAGCGGGTCTCCGGGAAGCAAAGGAGGCAGCTAAATGGGGTTCGGGAGCTAAGACCTGGAGGAAGTGGGGAGTCGCCCGTAAGGGATGTCAGGGCGTGGCGAGACGGGACTCGGAAGAAGAAACTCTGAGATGGAGATGGTCACACAGAGACACACGGAAGTCCGCATGCACACGCACGAGCGCGCACAGGCACACGCACCCGCGCACAAACGCATCCCCGGTGCACACACGCCCGCTGCACACGCCGAGGCCCCGGCCTTCCGGACGAAGGAAGGGACAGCAGAGCCTAACGGCCGCCGGGACCGGAGGCCCCTCCCCGCCGCGCCCCTACTCGGGCTTGCGCAACAGGCGGCGGCTCCGGCGGGCGCCCGCCGCGCGCTGCCCCAGCACGGCCAGGGGCGCCCAAGGGAGCGGGAGGAGCGCCCGCTAGGAGGGAGCGGCGAGGGGTGTGTCCCCGCTGCGAGCTGGGCCCGGGAGGGCGGGGGCGGGGCGAGGCGCGGGGGGCGGGGCCGCAGCGCCTATAAAATCGCCCTCCTCCGGGGCATAAACAAACCTCCCCTGGCTCCCAGCTCCGGCTCGGGAGCGCAAGCCTCTCTTCGCCGCTCTCCTCGCTCCCTCTGGGCGCCGCCAGCCTAGCTTCGGCTCTTTTTGCTTTTCTCTCTCAACCTCAGGTAAGCCTGACGCCCTCTTCCCGCCGGGCGGGGAGGGATCGGTCGCCCGTGGGTGCTGCTGCAGCTCCTGGACCGCCCTTTGTGGCCCCGCGGAGCTGCAAGTGCTCGGCTTCCCCGTGGCGCGAGGGCGAGAGCGAGCAGGGGCTTTGGGGGCGCGGGCACTGCCGGAGTGAGGGGTTTCGATTCGGCTACAAGAGCAAAAAAAGGTCCCCGTTCACCTTTCCCCTAGCTGAGGAAGTGGGATCCTGGGGGTCGGGGTCGGGGGTGGAGAGGCTCGGGGCACACCTTGCCCGCGCTCCCGGGGCCCTCCCAGATCACAGCTGGCGCCGCGGGCCGGGGGGCGAGCTGGAGCTGGGAGCAGGAGGAGGGACCAAGAGTGCGTGTGTCGGGGGCGGGGTGGCGTTTGTCCCTGCAGTGGGGTGTCTGGGGAAGGAGGGGTTGAGTGCGCGTGTGTAGAAAGGCGGTGGGCAGGGGTGAGCGGCGATGGGTTTGAGGAGGGAGAAGTGGGCGTGGGTGTGCCCAGAGTCAGGGTGCGTCCGAGGGGCGGGGGCCCATTCAGCCTGGGAGCCGGGGTGGGGCGCGCTTGTGTGTGTGTGTGTGTGTGTGTGTGTGTGTGTGTGTGTGCGGTGGGGTGGGTCCGAGGTGTGTCACAGCGTGTGACACGCGCGGGAGCGAGGGTGGCAGGGTGCGCCCCCCGAGGTGGCCCGAGGTGGGCACTGTGGCGTCGCGGAAGAGGTGGCCTGGGCCGGAGGGGTCGCGTGGGCATCTGGCGGCCCTGCGCCGGCCGGGTCTTCGAGTGGCGTCATTTTCGCCTCCGCCCACCCTCCCCCGCTTCGCCTCTCTCCCCTGCCTCCCGGGCCCGCCTCTCCTTCCCCCCAGGAGAAGAGCAGCTGGAGTCGCTCGGACGTTCCTCGGCCATCCGCCTCGGTCTCTGGTTCAGCCGCGGGCAGGGCGTGTGCAAAGCGGTGGGCTCCGGGGCAAACGCGCGGTCACCGCTTGGGCCACGTTAGTGGCTCTTTTCTTTACCCCTCCCCCCCACCCCAACCCACCAGTCCCACTCGCCCGTCTGTCGCCTCTGCTGTCAGACGTCCCTGTGGGTCCGGGGCAGCACCGATTTGTGGCTTGGAAGGGGGAGGTGCCTGGCAGCTGGTGGGGGAGGGAAATCTGGTGGCGGAGGGCCCGGTTGTCTTGTGCCGGAGACCAACTCTTCTTCGCAGATGTCCTGGGCGCTTCAGTTTGAAGTTTGTTTGGTTCCTTTGAGTTACTGGGAGAGATTAAAGATTCAAAGAGAGTTCAGCCAGTGGCTACAGGGCTGTAGCCTCCTCCTAATGGCCATTAGCCATACTTCACCTTCTCCTAAAGAGCAAAATATCTAAACACAAACCGAGTTCTTGCTAGGAAAAGTGCAGTTTCAAGGCACACCTTCCAGCACAGCCTCCTCCTGTATAGAAATTCTGGAATCGTTACTGAGTTTCACAAACGTGAACTGAAATAAGCAAGGTACAGAGAGTGTCAGCCCCGGCACCTGCCTTCAAGGGGCTCACCAAGTAGGGCAGAAATGCAGGTGCGGGTGCAGCCCCCAGCCCTCTGTGACGGTAACTGCTGGAGCGGAGTGGCACAGGGTGGGAGTCAGGGGAGGAGGGGAGGTAGAGGTGGTCCGGAAGTGCTGGGAAACCTCCAAAGGGACAGTGCTCTGGTGTAAGGATCCAAGCCTGGTATGTCCCTTCTTAGCTTTTAGGGACCTTGTCTCTCATTAGAGAGGGAGAAGGAAGGCGTTGCCTGCCTCGCCCCATCACTTGGCACCTGGCCCAGGGCCAGGCCCTTGGGCGGGGATCAAATACAGACGCTGAATGAATGGAATGGCTCCTTCCCTTCTGCCTCACTCCCCGATGATCCCACCGGTAGCCAGCATCCCAAGGAGGCAGTAGACCTTTTGGTGGTAGCATGTGCCTGGGCTTTCCAGGGAGACCTTGGAGCATCTCTTGGGGTCTCCTCTGCTGAGAAGCAAATCCAGGATTACTATCCATTGGTTTGATAATTTGGACTGGAATTAAAAACTCACACAAGTTACTGGTCCAACTTCTACCCATTTTACAGATGGAAACTGAGACAGGGAACGACTTACCAAGGATGAGCCGAAACTGGGAATCGGCTCTCCAAGACCCTTTCCAGGGGTCTCCTGGCTGGGATTGAAGGTGGTGAAAGGGGGTCTCAGTCTTGAGAGATTTATTTTCTGCTGTCAGAGGGGCAAAAATAAATTGGATCTTCACTGAGTTTCTGGTGAGGAAACTTTCCAGGCAGAATGTGGGTGACTGATTGATTGATTTTCAGTGTGAATTGTGTGTTCTTGAGAGATTAGCAGACTCAGTCTAGTGAGAAAGGGCTGCAACCCCGCTAAGCGGTGGTTGATGGGTTTTGGGCTGCCTCCTCCAGCTTGGACCCCAGATCTAAACAGAGCTGGACCCCCCTTTCCCTCCCCTCAGTGCATTGAAATCTGGCTTGAGCTGCCTCAGCAAGGATGGGGAAGAAAGATCGCATTGTGTTTTTCTGATGGCCTGAAGCTGCAGTTCTTCCTTGGGACCCAGCTCCAGAGAATCCCATCCAAGGCGTGACTCAGAAGGCCCTGTGCTTCAGAAAGGAAGCCAAGATGATGACTCAGCATCTGAGATTCTAGCAAGGAGGGGGCCTGACTCAGGCGGAGGGGGCCGGGGAGGGACAAGACCTCTCTCTCTTCAGATCAGTGGCTGTATCCTCGCATCCCCTCTCGTCCTTGCAAGAGCTCTGCTTGGGCTGTCTTGGCTCCATTGAATGGATGAGAAAACCAAGGCCAAGAATGTTTAAGGGACTTGCTTGTGGGCCACGTGATTGAAAGTGGGAGAGCCAGACTTAGAACCCAGAGAGTCAGACTTGAAAGCCTTTTTCTTTTTCATGATAGCATGTTGGGGTATTGCATAAGGGTTTGAATGAAAAGTACAGAGAGGCAATCAGGAGCTCTGGGCCTCAGTTTCCTCCCCTGAAAAATGAGAATAACAGACACTGTCTCACTAGGATGTGCAAATATTAATTGAGTTAATCCATGGAAGGAACTGAGAACAGTACTCGCCTGTAAGGACACTATGTGGGACTTTGCTGTCAATCAGTTCCACAAATGACAAGGCATTTCCTTGGCAATCAGTGGCAGGAACCTTTGTTCTAAACTTACCCAGACCAGTGGGAGCGCCTGCAAATGCTGGACTCATGTTTTGCTTCTTGAGGTTTTTCCAAAAAGCTAGGCTTGGGCTTCCCTGGTGGTGCAGTGGTTAAGAATCCGCCTGCCAATGCAGGCAACATGGGTTCAAGCCCTGGTCCGGGAAGATCCCACATTGCCGCGGAGCAGCTAAGCCCGTGCGCCACAACTACTGAGCCTGCGCTCTGGAGCCTGCGAGCCACAACTACTGAGCCTGTGAGCCACAACTACTGAAGCCTGCGTGCCTAGAGCCCATGCTCCACAACAAGAGAAGCTGCCGCAATGAGAGGCCCACGCACCGCAACAAAGAGTGGCCACTGCTCGTTGCAGCTAGAGAAAGCCTGCGCACAGCAACGAAGACCCAACGCAGCCAAAAATAAATAAATAAAGTAAATAAATTTATTAAAAAACAAAAAGCTAGGCTTATGCTGAACGCATAAAAATGTAATGGGAACCTTGTCTGAAATGCAGATTTCCAGGCCTAGTAGGTCTGGGATATGCCAGGAATCTGCATTGTTTCAAAGCTCCCTGGGCTGGGCTGGGGGTAGGGTGTACTGAAGGCAGCCAGAGTTGAGGATACCTGCTCCAGAATAATGGGTAGGGGGAGAGAAAAAGAAAGGGGTGGCCACATTTCTCATACTCCAGGGTCTGGGGACACAGTACTCAGTAAGTAGCTCTTATCTGGCTAACGTGACTTGTGATTTCAGGGCATCGCCTGGTTCAGTTGAGATAGGAGACATCCTTGCCATTTCTCAGGTCAGAAAACTGAGGCTTGCGCAGGTCACTTGTTTGTCCAGAATCAAGTGATGGGGTTCTGTTCCACGTGAGCCGCCCTGGACCTTTCCCTGCCCAGATCCTTCTGGACCTGTCTTTAGAACTTGAACTTTGTTTCTTGGATTCATTTCAGGCGGCCCTTCCTGCCTCCCTGATCTCAGTCTGGTTCCAGCCCTGCCCTTCTACTTGCTCTTTCTCCTTATGTTTGGAGACAGAGACAGGCGGGTTGGCCATTTCTGCTGCAGAGCCTGGGGAGGTTAAATTCCCTGGACACTCACTTGGCCCCCTGCTGCGCCAGCCCAGGCTTGTCGGAGGGGGGTGGGCAGGAGGGGTGGGAGTCTCTGATCAGGTGTGCGCGGAGCCCAGCTCTCCAGGGTGGGCGCCTTGTGAGAAGAGACCTGGGTAACCCTGGGAATCTGACTTGGCACTGCAGAACAGACCAGATTACAGAATTCGGGTCCACACATAGGTCTCTCTTTGACCCAATCTTTGACTTCATCATTTACTGAAGACCTGCCAACCCCTGCTCACCCGGCTCCATCTCCAGGCGTTTCCATTCCAGCAGGGCTGTTCCTCCAACAGGTGGTAGGAAATGGGGCTCGTTAGCAGTCTGGGGGCCTTATCTTTTATAGATTTTTTTTCCTCCTTAAACCTGTGGAAACCTCTGTACATATAAACTTTATGCCCATGTGCAGCTCTGCTTAAAGAGGTGGATGGGGACCGGGGTTCCATCCTGTTCCCCCATCTTGACCCCCGACTCCACCCTGTTGGCTTTGAGAAGGTTCTGGGCAGCCCTCTCTGAATGTGGGTGTGAAAGGCATTCTTAAGAGGCAGGTAATTCTGAGGACTCTCTTAGCTGGGAGCCCTCACCTCCTTTCCCCTCTCCTTATTAATCATTGAACTTGTCTCTTTTCTCCAGAAAGCCCTCCCTGGCCTTCCCCTCCAGGCAGGCAGGCTGGGTTAGGTACCCTTCTTGGATCATTCTGGGCTGTCTCCTTATTCACCCTTTTCCCCATAGACCTGAGAGCCTGGCACTTAGTAGGCACTCAATTAATGTTGGTCCAAAGGAAACCTCCACTTATTAAGGAAATAACTTGGGCCCTCTTGTGTAGGAAAGGTCGGAAGGCCATCCAGAGGGTAGAAGCAGCAAGACCAGTCGGGGAAGGATCCCGTCAGCGTGGCACTCATCCCATCTCGGGGACAAAGGGTTTTGTAGGAAGAAACTACATCCACATCCAATGCGAACACTGGCTTCGTCTGTGTGCTTTCCACAAATTATCTCACAGACCATCCAGTGCCGCCCATGCATGTCCCGCAGATTCTCAGAAAAATCCTCTAACCCACCCAGCATCCTCCTTTGGACTTCCGTTATTCTGCTCGTCCCTGCAGACGGTCTGATCTTCTCTCTGCCAAACACGTAGCTGGGCTGCCAAAACTCCGCTGAGACCTACAGGAAGATCCTGGGTGGTGTTGCAGGGAAGGGGGTGGGCGAGGACCAAGAGCTGGCCCCTCCCTCTTCCTGCTATTGTGTCCCAGACACACTCCCTGACCTTCTTGCTAGTTCTGTGCTCTGGCCGAACACAGACAAGTTCCGTTTCAGCTCTAGCCTGGTACCCGGGGAATGGATGCAGCTGGGGTGTGTCTTCTCTTTAGTGATTTCTTTTTCATTCTTTCAATATCAGACAGTTCGTTGAATGCTGCTGAGGTTCAACCCCCATGCAAAGCACCAGGGGCCTCGAGGAATTCTGATTGTCTGATCTTCTTTTCCGCAATTGTGTTGTCACTGTTTTATTGACTTTCGAAAGTCCTATTTTTGACTTCCCTTCCCCTCAACTGGGGAACTTTCTTGAAGGTCCAGTGAGTCCAGCCATGTTTTTTACTAGGTTTATTACTTAAGAAAAACATTGAGAGTTAAGGCCACCAAGTTCCTCACCCTTCCCAGAGCCTTGGATTTCGAAAGGTCCAGAAAACATCAAGATAACCCACGAACTGCCTGGTAGCTTGGCATCAAAATCTCTTTGGCAAAGAAAGGACCAAAGAACGCATTCACAGCAAGGCAGAGAGAGGCAAGGCACACCCCAAGGCTACTTTCCTTGAGGTTAATGCAGACGGGGGACCGTTCTCTGGAAACTTCTGGGGATCCCTGTATTCGGGGAAGATGTTGTGGCGACAGCAGCACCCATTGATCCCCCTGACCCCCTTTTAAATTCTGTTCTATAAAGAGCCCAGTGTGCTGGAAAAAACACTGCTTTCATGTGGCTTGGAAACCAGGCATGTTCTGGAGCAGACAAAATCTGGACCACTGGCTGACCATCACAATCGATGCAAACTTATCAACAGTCGCTCCTGGGCCCTCTCTCTCTGCTTCACTGGAGGACTCCAGGAGGCTGTGGTCTGCCCGCCCCTGCCCTGCACACCTGCACCCACGTCGAAGGATGGAGTCTAGGCCTTAAGGGAGTCACATGGGCCTTGGCATTTGAGCCTCAGGTGACCCATCTGTAAGCTGGGATGATCAGATCCACATTCTCCCAGGGACCTCCTTGAGGAACAGATAGAACAATGCAGTGAACCCTTTTTCAAAGTATTGGGTTTGCCATGTCAGGAAGGCACTCTGGGGAAAAGCTAAACACAGAAGTCCTTCTGGGTATTGTGAAGGGAGAATAGAAAAGTCTAAGATGTGGACTGGCCCTCTCGTGGTGGCTCAGGGGGGCTGAGAACCTCCAGGAAGATCCCGGGTGGCATTGCAGGGAAGGGGGCCTCTCGTGGTAGCTCAGGGGGGCTGAGAACCTACAGGAAGATCCCGGGTGGCATTGCAGGGAAGGGGGCCTCTCGTGGTGGCTCAGGGGGGCTGAGAACCTACAGGAAGATCCCGGGTGGCATTGCAGGGAAGGGGGCCTCTCGTGGTGGCTCTGGGGGGCTGCCCACGGTAGAGGGAGAAACACATGACTCCCCCAGCTGATCCACACAGGAGAAGCCCCCTGGGCACACATACAGCCCATCCTCAGCACATCCTTACCGCGGGGCTGGGTGCACGGTATGTGTGTCTATTTAGAGCAAGCTGGTGTCATGGTCAACTGTCCCCTTTAAGGTTGCTTTAAGCTGTGCTATCTTGATGCTTGGTGACTTGGGATACATTTCATAATCTCTCTGTGCCTCCGTTTCCCTGTCAGATTGTTCACGATAAGGTCCACCTTCTAGGGTTGCTGGAAAGCTCAAAGGAGGGACAGAGTTTGGAGCCCAGGAGGTGCCATAGAAGTTCCTGTTGCTGTGATCCTGCTGTGTTTGTGCAGGGTTTTGGCCACTCTTGCTGAGATGGGTGCATCTTGGGGCTCCCAGAGCACATCCTGGATGTTTGTCTGCTGGACACCCCCGCCCTGCCTCGGGGGAGTTCTAGGGGCCCCGCAGAACTTGCAGATAGGCCCCCCTGTGTGGCTTGCTAGAAGAGTGCCAGAGCTGGAGGGAGACTCCAGTTTTACAGACAGGGAGGGGTCGAGGCCGGGAGGAGAGGTTCTTCCAGGTTCCCAGGGCAGATGGATCCAGGCAGAGCCAAGCTGCATGGGGCCCTGGTGGGACCCCAGGGTGCACGGACCTTTTGTCTGCGTGCAGCACCCTCCGGCCTAGGCTCCCATCCATCCTGAGTTTTGGGGACCATGTGCTGTCCATAGAACACACGCCACATATTTTGTAGAAGGGAAGCCAAGGCCCAGGGAGGGGATGAATGACTTGGGGAAAGTCATGTGGCAGGGTTCCCATGCCCCGACTCCTAAGCAGTGTTCCTGCTGCACTACCAGGGTTTTTGAGAATCCCAGGCTCTGTGTCCCCTCGCTCTCCCGGTGACTGGTTAACAGCTCTCACGTGACCTCATTGCCTGAGATGCCTCTGCCCGCTGCCTTCCCAGTCCCCGAGGTCACCTACTTCCCTCCTCTGGACAAATCTCAGTCTTGGCTTCCCTGGAACCCATGAAGTCCAGCTAATTGCTGACTGACTCCTGGGTCTGTTGAACTGGAAAGGTATTTGCCCGCCCCCCTTGGGCCTTTGTTACTCATTGACCCGCGTGATGGTGCATTGGGTCTGATTGCTGGAAACCGATGTGGCACCTGCTGAAGCTCTTCTCTGTGTCCCCTGCTTGCTGGGCCACTCGGGGACTAAGAATGTAAAAAAACATAGACTATGTCCCCACAGATGTCCGCGGTCTCTGAGGCAACCAGAAAAGTGCACTGATTAACTAAGCAGCTATTTGCCAGATTCTGTGTGCCATAGTTTCATTTAAGCCCCGCTGCTACTCGCTGGGAACAGGAGTTGTTATGCCGCTTTCATGGATGAGCAGACTGAGGCTCAGAGGTTAGATCACAGAGCCAATCAATGGTGATGCCCAGGTCTGACCCTCAAGTCTCCCCGCCTAGCTCCTGGCTACCTTTCACTTCTGCGATGTTGGTTTTCTCAGAATTCCTTCTGGGCAAGTAGGTGGGAAAGGAAAATGTGGTATAAACCAGTCTGGCAGCTGGCGTCGTGACCTGGAGCCCTGTTTTGGGCACGGCGTGGGGTTTTAGCAGAAGGAGGCCTGTCCCAACCTCACTTCCTGTCTGGAGCGGCTTCCTTCTGTGCTGAGACACAGCTGGCAGGTACGGCCCCATCCCCATGCTACAGGCTGGAGCAGAGGGCCGGGGGTCGGACTCCTGGGCTCCCACCCCTGTGCCCTGTGCGGCCTGGCCCTGTCACCCCCTGTCCATTGCATCATTGCCTCGGCCCTTTTCAGTCCGACACTCTGCGCTGGGACTTTTCAGGAGGCCGTGGAGAAGGGCAGGAACGGGCATCCAGCGCTCGGCCTCAAGTGCAGGGAGAGAGCTTGCTGAGTCAAGTGGGGCCTCAGGTCGGCTGCGGGGAGTGACCCTGGGCGTGACCCTCCGAGTGGCACCTGGAGGGGGCGAGGGGCACCAGCCAGAACACCCAAATCAGGTCACCTCCCATCGGTCCCTGACTTGTCACATAGTAGAGTTGTCAACGGAGCTATCAGGGGTCCTCTTTGCTCAGTGCCTGTCGCATGAGAACCTACCGTACGGGAAAGCCACCTCCGAGTAAATCGCCGTACAGTCCACGCTTCTTGGAACTCAGATGGTCTTTGAGGGCTAGTCTTGCCAGGGGGGCGGTGGCAGATGATGGGAAGGGGGAGCACGAGGGGCTGCTGGGAGATATCCCTGGCTTCACCCCAAGCATGTCTGCTTTCTTCTTAAAAACAATCAATTTTTATGTACTGAACTTCCTTATAAGGTTTCCTTTAGGCAAACAGCTTCTGAACCAAAAGTTGGCGAAGTTTTTGGCTTGAGGCAACAGAGACAGGGTAAGGGCTGGCCTCAAGTGGCCTAAGTCGGCAGAGCTGGGTGCCAAGCAGGCTGCCTTCTTGCTCCTCCAGTAGCTCAGGGAGGGCGGTGGGGTGCGTGGGGAGGGGGAAGGTTCAAGGTGCACCTTGTGCAGCGCATTTGGGCAGCCTTGGTTATTGCGGGCAGTGACCTAGATGGAGGTCCTGGCTAGCTCTTCCTGTCGGGACAATTGCAGTTACGGTTATCAGCTACAGGCTGCCCCGGGCCTGCAGGCACCCCCCGGCCCCGGACAAGGAGAACTGGAGCGTCCCTCTGCTTTATCTGGTCTCCCTGCAGACTTCAGGGTCCTGGGACCTCACTAGCTGCTTCTTGGTCTAGGCCAGGGTGTCTCAGCCTCTTCCCTACTGGAACCAGATAATTCTGCTGCGGGAGTGTCTTGTGCGCTGCGGGATGATTAGCAGCTGCCCTGGCCTCCACCCACTAGATGCCAGTAGCGTCAGCCAGTCATGACGGTCAAGAATGTCTCCAGACAGCGCCAAATGGGGGGGAAAAAATCACCCTCGTTTAGACAAACACCGGGATAGCTCTCTGTGGGCTCCGCCCTGAGCCCCCCCAAGGCCCTGAGCACATGGGGGGGTGGGGCTCCGGGAGGCCCCCTCACCCAACCCTCCCAAAGCAGCGATTCTCAGATGCTGATGTTTAAGGGATTCGTGCCAGTTTTCAACCCACTGTCTCTTGGGGTCTGGGAAGCTGGGTTGTCGGAAGGAAAAGAAGGTGTGGAGTAAAGAGATTTCTCTGGGAGCATGTTTGGGAAGCCAGGAAGGCTGGACTTGAACTCTTTCTTGTTCTGAAAGAGGATGAGGGGGCAGTTGGAGGCCAACACTCTAGTGGAAACATGGCATCTGGCAGCCAAGGAGACCTGAGCACACCGGGCTGAACTGCAGCCTGGGATGAGCCCTTATAAATGTAGACCTGTTTTCAAAGCGGTTCACTCCTGTGGTCTAGTGATCACATAAGAGTGAATTTACGTACAAACATTGCTCTGAAGCTGCACAAAAGCCGTTCATCTATCTATTCAACAAGCGAGTTGAGGCCCGACTTTGCACCTGGCCGTGATGCTAGGAGCTACAGGTAGGGAAGGGAATGGGCCGGGAAGGCTTCCTGTCCTAAGGAGCTCGCACATGGGGCTGAAGGAGGCCTGCCCGGGCCCGCGCAGGGGGTAGTGGGAGACCCCGACTTCATCCCTGGCTTCTGAAGGAGCCCCCGTGAAATGTAAAGTCCTTTCCCTCTGAGCACGAAGGGTGGCATTGCCAGAGCCCCGGGCTTCTGGAAGTCTCCCTGGGCTGTGTAGGCGAGGTGTCCCACGGCCAGGGTCTCGGGACCACGAACACGCTGAGTTAGCAAGGCCGACAGACCTTGGCTTTTCATGCCTCCTGCTTCCAAGCTGGCAGCTGCCCAGCAATGTTCACAAATATAAAACCGACTTTGTTTTCAGAATGTTCTGGAGCCTGGACTCCAAAGGCTGCATAAAGGCATTCTTGTGGGGCTGGTTATCTACTGGGGAAAATCGTGCCGGGGCCCCAGACCCGAGCGTCCCAGGGGATCTGCCCACGGAATGCCATGTACCGGCGGCGCACGGCTGGGTGCCGGGCGGCCCCGGCTCTGTCGCCCGCTGACCTCTGAGAGGTGTGTCACAAAGAGGGCTCTTCTGGGTTCGGGGAGCTGGATCTTCAGAGGAGCCCCGGGCTGGAAGTTCAGAGACTTGCATTCTCTCTCTGGCCGCTAACATCTGTAGGGAACTTGGGGCGAGGTCCCCATCCTGGAAAGGAGCAGCGTGAGGGCCGAGGTCAGGCGGCTTTTCACCAAGTACCCGATTCGGAAGGTCTGGGTCTGTGACCTGAGGGTCCCTGGCCTCCTCCTGTCACTTATTCTTCACCCCATCTCGTCGGCCTCTGCCTGCAGCATGGAACCCTCATTCTGGGCTCTTTGTGCCTCACCCCGGTACTGGTGGGCGCTTCGTCCTCCCAGTTTGACTATTCATCCGTAACAAGAAACGTTTATGCCACCAGGTCCTTGATTAGGCACCCAGATGTGTGCTCAGTAACTGTCACCACCCAAGCCTCGCTCCCCAGGGAGTCGATTATGGTGGCATTTCCACCGGCCGAACTCTGCTCAGCTTAGCTCTTTTGGTTCTTCTGCACTTGCCTGGGTGTCAGAGCCAAGGAGGACCTCTTCTGCCCCACCCCGATCTCTGCCCCCATCCCTGCCCTCCCCACCCCTGCTCTCCCACCTCCGCTCTGGCTCGTGAAGTGCTTTTTGCCTCGAAAGTCCTTTTTCTTTCAAAATCCTCCTGAGTGTTCAGGGTCAGACCCCTTGGCTTGAGGTGTTCCCTGCCCCCTGCCCCGCAGCAAGGAGCAGAGTGCCCTGCACAGGGGTGGACGCGGGGGCATCTGCGTGGCCGCCCCTCTGTTGGGGCCCCTCTAGTCTGAGGAGGAAGCTAGTGCCACGCCTGCCTGTGGCGGGCTTCCGCGACCTTCTGTCCCCTTTTGGTCGTCAAGCTGGGGCTGCCTGACTTTGGGCTCGGCGATGTGGGTCTCCTTCTAAAATGCAGGGAGAAACGTCCTCGGTGTGGTGGGTGGTCCTGGACTGGGTGTGAGGGCCTGGTTTTGAGTGTAGACGCGTCTGTAAGCCTCAGTTTCCCATCCTAGGAAATCTACTCCCCTGGGTCCCCAGGGGCGAGAGTGGGATGGGATGGGGCGGTGGGGAGGAGGTAGGAGCTGCTGGGCTGTGCAAGAGAAGGCTTGCTCCCTGGCCTCAGATTTGCTCTTTTCCGAAAACATCTGTCAGCAGGAAGCGCTAACCTCCTACGCTCTGTCCCTTTGTAGGCAGGTGACAGCAGGGTCATGTCTCGGGAGCTGCAGGACGTGGACCTCGCTGAGGTGAAGCCTTTGGTGGAGAAAGGGGAGGTGAGTGGAGATGCCCCTGCCTAACCCCATCCCGTGCCCACTCGTACACGGGCATACGTGTGTGCACGCTAGGAACACGCATGCATGTACACTGCCACGTGTGTATACATGCACACACGCGCACATGTCCACTGCTTCCTGGTTTCCACAGGTAACCTTGTCCCGGAATGCAAAGGGACAAGCAGTACCAGTTCAAGTCCCAGCTTGGCTCCTGAGTGCTAAGGCACTGTGGCCAGGCCTCTTGCCCACTGCTGGCTTTTCTGCCCTCACCTCACTGATCTCATCTGTGAAGTAAGGACATCGAACCAGAGTTCCTCTAAGCACCTCCACCTCTGGCATCCTGTGATTCTAGAACCTGCAGCATGAAGCCCATTGTCCATCAACTCTGTCTGCCCCATAGTTTAGAGGTTGAGGCCACATACACTGGGACCAGACTATTTGGGTTCAGATCCTGCCTGGGACACCCTGCAGCTTTGTGACCACTGGCAAATCCTTCAACCTCTTTGTACTCCAGGCCCCCAACTTTAAAAAACAGTGACACTAGGACTTATGTCATGGGGCCAGGGTGAGGATAGAGTGGGTTAATTCATGTGGAGCCGTTAGAAACCTGTCCGCCCTGAAGGGGACCTGCTTTGCTCATGAGCTCTTGCTGCTACAATTATTACCATCTGTTTGGCCAAACCTTTCAGGTCTACAAGGCCTCCCTGTTGGAAACAGAAGCCCCTGCCCTACAGCCCAGCCTGGCACGATCTATCCTGGACCGGCTGTGGATGGATGTGAAAGCCTTTTCATTTACATAGTTGACACTGTATTTTTAAACTATGTTCATGTCCCAGTTCTCACGGAGCCTCATAACGGCCGGTGATGAGACACCTTTTTTAAAATGTAAAGCTCAGGTTCAAAAGTACAGTTACTCTAAGGTCAATTAAATGCTTTTGAAAGTAATAATTAGCCTGCATGAGCCACGTCCTGTGTGCCTGTCTCTGGGCCAGTCGTACTTCGTGGATTTTCTCCTGCTAAACGGAAGGATAAGGCTGTGGTTGATTAGAGACTAGGTTCATTGATTGTTCCCATTTTACAGAAGAGGAAACTGAGTCTCCAGGAGGTTAATTTGTCCTCTTCGGTCGGTCACATGGTTATAAAATATGGGGCATGGAGCCAAGCTCAGGCCAGCTGCCCCTGGAATGGGCTTATTTAATTCCTTCATGACTCTGCTAGTGGCTGCTCTGTTTTAGGTCCATTATTTCATGGACTTTTCATTATGAAGGTGAGAGGCAACTTTCCATTTCCCATTATATAGATAAGGAAACTGGTCTTGTTGGGAAGGGAATTTCCCAAGTTCATTTGGATAGGTGACACAGCTAGTACTAGAAGCCAGGCCAGGCGAAGCTGCAGAATGCTTGAGATCATTCCCATGCTAGGGGTCTGCAAACATCTGCTATAAAGGGCCAGATGGTAATATCTTAGGCTTTCAGGACCACATGGTCTCTGTTGTAACTACTCAGTTTTACAGTTACGGCATGAAAGCAGCCCTAGACAATATGTAAGCAAATGGGCTTGCTGTGTTCCAATAAAACTTTATTTACAAAAAAAAGGTGGAGGAATGGGGAGGGCCATAGTTTGCCAACTATAATACTATTCACTATTCATGCTCCAAATCCATTTCCTCTTCTGTCTGAATCTTTGACACAGTATTGAAAAGCAAACAAACACACACAAAAAAAACCCCTAGGTGATACAAATACATATCAACATATTCTTATCCCTTTTGAAAAACCATATGAAATAGTATACCATGCTTTGCTTTATTTATTTAACCACCTATGTTGGAGACCTTTCCAACATCAGTCCATAGAGCACTTGCTTCTCTCTTTCCAGTGTCACAGTGTTCCACCACGTTTATTTGACCAGTGCCCTGTACGTGGACACTTGGGTCCACGTTACCATTACCAACAGGGCTGCAGGATGTTCATACACTCGTTGGATCTTACATGTACGTCATTTCATACACATGCAGGTGCAGCTCTAAGGTAAACTCCCCAAGTGGCATCGCTGAGGGCAAGGGTAAATGCATTTTTAAACACAGCATTTATATATTTTAGGCAGCATAGTGCTACCCCTGGAAAATTTTACTTCTCAAACAAACATCTAAAAGATTATCAACTCCAGGTTACATGTCAGTCTGTCTCTAAGTAGATATGGACCCTTTCTTTCAAGGTTTAGATCGAAGTAAACCTTCCAGTTCCTTAGATTGACTCAGCAAAGCGTTTTTAATTAGGTTTGCTATTGGGAAGTTCTTCCTGATGTCTGTCCTCAATCTGGATGACCTCTGCACTCTTGTTAACATATTGAAGGTTAGCGTTGTTCAGAATAGCTTTTCTACTCCCTCCTAGCAACACACACACACACACACACACACACACACGAAGTATTTTTGGCCACATTTGCTTCCACCTGAATTTATCAAACTCCCTAATGTTCTTAACCCCAGCCCCAGGGGGTGTGACGCTATCTTAATCTCCCTCAGCAGGCGGCTGTCACAATCTTATCTTCCAACCCCTGGCCCTCCCAAGGGGTCCTCCTTCCCCTTCCGTCACCTCTTTTGCCTTTTGCTCTGCTGGGCTGTTTTCTTTCATGGTGGGTAATGGTGGGTCTAGCTGGGCCTCTGCTTTCAGGGGGTGTTTGTTTGAACTCCATCTCTGAGCTGAGAGGAAAGCATGCCAGCAACATCTCTTGGAAACTTTGGCCCAGGGTGGCTCCAGCTCCAACTCTGAGCTGTACTTTCACTGCTACCCAGGGGACAAGGGCCCCTTTCCTGTCTTCCTGGGCTTGGCCTGCCAGTGTCAGCTCTGGTGAAAGATGGAATTTGGGCTGGACACTCAGAATTGTTGGATCGAGGGAAATGCTCTCTTCTCCTCTTCCACCCATGAGAGACTGGGTTTTAATCTAGATGATGGGCTGTCGTGGAAGAAATTTAAAGGCAGGAACATGGCCAGGTTTGAGCTTTAAAAGTGTAGCACATAGGTGGAGACAGAGAGATCAGTTAATAGGCAGTTACAGTCCTGTATCTCTCAAGCTTGTGGTCAGCTTAGACCTTCAGATCTTTTTTCACTAAGGCTGTAGTCAAAAAGGAATCCACCTACTGTGTCTACTTTTCTGCTGGACTGCTATTCTTTGAGATGAAAAGTCTCTCTCTGTAAGGCATTAGAGAGGCCCCACAGAGGACATAGGGTAGATATAACAGACTCAGGGCATGGAGAGGTCCGTGTGTTCTGACATTATTTCTCTGCCCCGGGAAACTGATGAAACTGACCATCTCTCTTGTCTTTCCACAGACCATCACTGGCCTCCTGCAAGAGTTTGATGTTCAGGCAAGTAG
Organism: Balaenoptera physalus; assembly: GCF_965194825.1. Taxonomy (NCBI): domain Eukaryota; kingdom Metazoa; phylum Chordata; class Mammalia; order Artiodactyla; family Balaenopteridae; genus Balaenoptera; species Balaenoptera physalus. The sequence continues at coordinate 77,542,160 of NC_138895.1, read as the reverse complement.
AAGACGTGGCTTCCCTTCCCCCTTTCCTACTCTGTCTTCTCTCTTTTCCTCTTTCTCCCATTGGTTAGATCAGTGTTCAGATGTTAGGGGTAAGGGGAGAGAAGGAAGTGGCCTCAGCTGATTCCCCACACTCAGCTTCTCTCCCCGGATAGAAGCGTGTTTGAGTTCTGGCCAAGGGAGTAGGAGCCAGTTACCCGCTGTGAAAGCAGGACAGATATCCAGCCCCCTTCAACCCTGCAGAGCTGGGCAGAGCTGTGGGGCATGTGTGGAGGAAATGGCAAGACACTGAGTGGGCTTGGGACCCTGCGATGGGAGGGAATGGAGGAAGCAGAGGCTTGATGTTCTGGGCTCTGCCTCAGAAAGTGAAACCAGCCTTCTCTGTGGTTTTCTGGCTCCATCTCTGCTCCAGGTTGACATGAGAGCAAGGTGGGAGGCGCATCTGAAGGTTTGTCCAAGAACAAGTTTTGGGGCGAGTGGGTTGGCCTCTCATGGCCCAGGGGCGGGTCAGAATCTCAGGAACTGTAAATCCTGGACTCATTATCCCAAAGCTGCACGGGCCCGATTCTGTGCCGGGTCCTGGGGGTGGAGCCAGAAGAGTGAGCACATCCGGGTCTTGTGGGCTTCCCGGAGAAGACAGGACCAAAGACAGACCAGATGCAGGCCGTTGCGCTCACCTGGAACTCTGCCTGCACATCACACAGGTACCCCGGCTTCCAGCCCATTCTGAGCCCTGCATCTCCATCGTACCTTTCACCCCCTTCCTCCCCAAATAGCTCACTCATCCTCCTGAATCTCGTGTTTCGACGATCGGCCCACCGTCCACCAGAGGCTGGGAATCTTGGCGTTGTCTCTGGAAGGAAGGGGAAAGAGGGAGAGGGGTTGGAAACGTTGGCTGGTGTGAAATCAGCGAGGTGAACGTGCGAAGAGCACACTCAAGGTGTGTGGGCCTTGGTGCCCTTATGCGTCATCCTGGCTCTAGCTGGAGACCACCCTGACCCGCGCCCGTGGAACCCACGGGGTGTGTCCGAGGTGTTGGTTTCCGTCCGGCCGTTTGTCCTCTGAGGCCAACACATCCTACTGTGTAACATTGACTTGTTCAGAGCACACTTATTACACCACCACTGTGCACCAGGCCCTGGACATCCGGACGTGTGGCACCTGAACTCTGCAGGGGACACCCCACTGAACCCCAGCAGCGCTATGCAGTCGGGATTGCTGTCTCCATTCTTCAAGCTGGGGAAACAGGCTCAGAGGTTAAGCGTGCCTGGCCCTCAGTTGCACGGCTCACACAGTGCCCTGTGTGATTTGACCATGAAACCTGCTTTTACAGCCTCCTAGCAGCGTCTGTGTCAGAGCCAAGAGCAGGCAGCCTGAGCAAGGGTTAGCAGCCTTCACATGCCATGTACTTAAGAGCGGTGCTGGCCTGGCTTGAAGGCGACTCCGTGAGCTGGCAGGGACGCCGCCCACCCGAGGGAGGTCCTTCCAGCCTGGGGCCCTCTCGCCTCCCTCGCTGTCAGTGGGCGTCTGGGGCAGGCTGCAGGGACAGCTTGGGCTGGGACAGGTCATTTCCACCCCAGGGGTTTGTGATTAAAAGCAGCTGAGCCTGGAGATGCCCTCTCACCCCCCGGGAGCAGCTCTCTGACTCATCAGCCCTGGGTTTATGGCGTCACTGCTGTCCCAGCCTCTCGGTGCATCTGCAGTGGATGAACTCAGATCAGGGCTGCCATCTCCCCATTTTATGAATGAAGAAACTGAGCCACCCAGACGGTGAAACTTGCCACAGTCAGGCCACAGCTGAGATGTCATGGCATCTTGAACAAAAGCATCTTTTTTTCCCTCGTTTTTGAGTCAGGCCAACCGGATTTAATTCTAGCTGACCCTTTCAAGGTGTGTGCCCTTGAACAAGTTACTCAACTCTTCTGAGCCTCCCTTACCCTCCATCTGTAAAATTATTAAAACAGTAAGAATGACTGATTTTGAGCCCTTACTATGTGCCAGGCACTGTTCTAAGCATGCCGCCTTTAATTTAATTTAATTTAATTTAATTAAGTGTGCTCATTTACTCTTTGCAAGAGCCCTGGGTGTGGGTTCTGGTATCATCTTATTACAGATGAGTGGTGCCTCCAGGTCATGCAGCCAGGGAGGTCCCCCCAGACGTCAGGGTGCCCTCCCTGTCTCTCCTGGCCGTAACTCAGACACCAGTGCTGTTCACAGTGGCGCTTACTGCTCAGAAAGCAGAGGCCACACTCTCTGCAAGAATGCAGGTTATAGGCATGGATGGACATGTGGAAGTGACCCTTAGACTCTGGGGTCTGGGAACCCCCTGAGCCCCCAGCTCCCCCCTGCACATGTCCCTGGCGGTGGGAGGAAACGTGGTCAGACCTCCAGGCACACTTTCTCCTCTGGGGTCACTGCTGGTGGGGGGTCAGCGGGGTGGTCTTGACTGAGTCTGAAGAGCTGGAAGCCAGGCCACCCGGTGGGCTCAGCCCACCTTTGTGCAGAGGAACAGAGAGGGACCTGGGATGGGTAGGACGGCTCCCTGGGTCTAAGACTGAGCCAGGAGGGGGGCTATGAGTAGCTCAGGCCCCAGGACAATGGCTAGTCACTCAACCCCACCCATCACCAACCGTGTCTGGTTCGTTTGTCCCACTGTGACTCAGACTATCAGCTCCCTGCACCTTCTAGTCCATCAAAGGATGGGGGGACCCGAACCCATCACTTCACTGGCTGCATCGGTACCCAGAACACAGACCTTGGTCTTCAAGGAGCGCTTGGTCTCATGGGACATGGCCTCTGGTTCTACTCTTTGTTATACTTGTTTAAGAAGAAGAGAGTCAGCGTTCGGAAGTCGCTTGCCTGCGGTCCCCTGCAGTGACAGGAAGGTGGCACCAGACCCCGGGCCTTCCCTCTTCCAGCCCTGAGAGCTTCCCATTCTGCCCGCACCTGATGAGGCTGGTTTAACGGTGCTTCCTGCGAGCCAGGCCCTGTGCTAAGGGCTTCCCAGCCAATATCTCATTTAACTCCTCAACAACAGCATAAGCAGAGGTACCGTTATCTTCATCATTCAGATGGGGAAACTGAGGCCGGAGGCTGGGACTGGACATCCCACCCAGGTCTGTCTGAGCAGGAAGGAAGCCCGTGCTCTTACTGTGCCGTTCACCGGCCGAGGTCTCTGCCTCTCCTGTCCCCGGGCCAGAGCTCCGCCCGCTGGTCTCTTGTCTCACAGGACACTGGGCACATGGGGGTGCTCCGGGAAAGTGGGAGGTGAATAGGTTGTCTCCAGGGGTCCCAGGTTTGGCTCACCCAGCCCCTCAGTTTACAGCTGGGGAAACTGAAGGGCAGAGAAAGAGGGGAATCGTTTGTCCAGGGTTGTGAGGTGCGGGGAGCTGAGGGTGATGGCATCTGATCCTCTGTCTGACCGTTTCCCACCCTCGTGAGAACAGGGAGAGACGAGCGACAGGGCAGTAGAGCTGCAAAGATGCAGCAGCTGTGGCAGGGGCGGCCCTGGCTGTTTGATGGGCTCTGGGGGCTGTGAAGCTTGAGTGGCAGCCCCAGGGGTTGGCTGATCATTCGGGGCTGGGCTGGGCCGGGCTCCGGGCAGGGAGACTAACGTACTTTCTCTGTCACTGAAATGTCAGCTCTTGGTCCCGCCCCCGCCATCGAAGCAGCTGTCCCCTCTGTGGTTTTGTCTTCCCACAGCAGCCTTGTGATGTCCCTCCTCCCCAAGGTCAAGGCCACAGATTCACCCAGACTCGAGAGCCGGCTTTGCCCTTTCTTGGCTATTTGACCCAGAGCAAGATGCTTCACCTCCCTTCAGCCTCAGTTTCCTCATCTGTGAAATGGGGAAAGTCGCTCCAGCCTTGTGTAGAGAGGACAGTGACGGAGGGGAACCCTGATGTGATGTTTCCCAATCAGTATTGGTCCAATAACACACCCGGTCTACCAACTGTATCATGAAGTTTTTCCAATTTTTATTTTTGTGTGTGTGGTGAAACACATACAACATAAAATTTACCATCCTAACCATTTTTAAGTGTCCACACTTCAGTGGCATGAAGTACATTCATAATATAGTGCAACCATTACTTCCATCCATCTCAGAACTCTTTCTTTTTTAAAAAAATTTTTAAAATTAATTTTGTTATTGAAGTATAGTTGATTTACAAAATTGCATTAATTTCTGCTGCACAGCAAAGAGACTCAGTTATACAAGTTTATACACTCCTTTATTATATTCTTCTCCATCATGGTTTATCCCGGGATATTGAATAGAGTTCCCTGTGCTGTACAGTAGGACCTTGTTGTTTATCCATTCTACATGTAATAGTTTGCATCTACTAACCCCAAACTCCCAGTCCCTCCCTCCCCCACCCCCTTCCCCTTGGCAACCTCCAGAACTCTTTCCATCTTGCAAAACTGTAACTCTGTCCCCATGAAACACTAATTCGCCATTCTCCTCCCCCCAGCCTCTGGCAACCACCATTCTACTTTCCGTTTGTAAGAATTTAATGACTCTAAGTGGCTCACGTAAGTGGCATCACACAGTGTTTGTCCTTTTGTGATTGGCTTATTTCACCTAATGTCATGTGAGATAAGTTTCATCCACGCTGTAGCCTGTGTCAGAATGTCTTTCCTTTTTAAGGCTGAATAATACTCCTCTATATGTCTAGACCGAGTTTTAATTATCCTTTCGTCCACCAGTGGACACTTGGGTTGCTTCCGCCCTTCTACTGCTGTGACTAGTGCTGCTGTGATCATGGGTGTGCAACATCCGTCCAAGACCCTGCTTTCAGTCCTTTTGGATACGTACCCAGAAGTGGAGTTGTTGGGTCCTATGGTTATTGTAGATTTCTAAAATTTTGGTCATTCAAGAAACCTGGAAAACGTAGTTTATCTCTTCTCTGTGAAGGTAATTCCTTGCTTTTGTGTCACTCTTGACAGTGCGCCAAGCACTGTTATGTGCTCCCTTCTCCGGGCACGGGTAGCAGGAAGAGCAGGGAACAGGGGTTTGGGCCCTGCGCAGGCGAACTTGAAGGTGGCCAAGGCTGGGGTGGGCGGGCTGCCACATCCTCTCAACAGCAGCAGAGCGGCAACCTGAAGACCACAGAGGTTAGGCTCGGCGAGGGGCTGGGGAGGCAGGATACGACTCCTCAACATCGTGCCCCAGCCTGGGCTGAGCCCTCCCAGTGAATCCCAGAGCTGTCCTGGGAGGTGGATGCATTTTCCCAATTGTGCATTCCTTTGTTCCTTGAACCAATGCCTGCTCTGTGCCTGGCATTGTCTTAGGTGCTGGGGATACTGGAGTGAGCCTGACGGTCAGTGAGCCCCCTTTCCAGGGGCTGCAGTTCTAAACGAATAGCTCAGCACCATTCCCAGTGTGTTGCCCGGTTTTGCTTTCCTACTGCTCACAACGAACTCTGTCTTCAGCTGACAGATGGAGAGCCTGAGCGCAGAGAGTTTCAGTCGCTTGCCTGAGGTCACGGGGTGGGAGGGGGGTAGGGCTGGGATTGCACCCAGCCTCCTGACTCCCTAAAAGGGGGAGGCAACGCACATGAAGCATTCAGCAAAATGACAACCCCAGCTACTGTCGGGGCTTGGAAGACGATGGTGCAGGTTGAGGAGATGGGGCAGGTTTTCGGTTAAGGGGTCGGGAAAGGCTTTTGGAGGAGGTGACATTGGACTGAGACCTGAGTGATTTGTGAAGTCATATGACAGGAGAAGATTAGGGACCGATCACCCATGCAGAGGCATTGGCACGTGCAGAGGTCCCTCTGGCTTGGATTCTGAGTTCTCCAAGGGCAAAATGAATTCTTCCTGTAAGCTGTTAATAGGATCCATCTTACAATTGAATCACAATATTTGGGCTGCATCTGAGTGCCGAGTGACACTTTGGCAAGGTTGTTTCCAAAAAGATCTTTGGATAAAACTATATTCATTTGGATTTGGCTATTAGATCTGTTTGACTCATGATATCTATGAAGGTTTCCTCCAGATTTCCAGCAGTCTCTAAAATCGTGGGCGTGGGTCGCTGAAGTATGTCCTTCAGAAGAGGCAGTGCACCGTGATGGCTGATGTTCTCTGCGTCACAGGGCCGGGAGCAGAGACTGACAGCACCTTGGTCAAGGGTGGCTGCAGAGTGTACCAGCCCAGGGACTCGCCCACACACCCTGACCTTGGATTCACGCGGGAGCTCCTGCAAAATGACGGTCTCCTGCCTGCTGTGGGCTTCAGCTTCTCTGATCAGCCAGGCGAGGGCCCAGGCCTTCCCAGGGGCTTTTTGTTGAATCTTTTGGGACTTTGTACCCTCATGCCTGCTTGACAGATGAGGAAACTGAGGCTTTCCCATGGCCAGCAAATGTGCAGGGGCCCCATCGAACCCAACTCTGACCCAGATCAGCTCTCTCAACCACGACATGTACTGCAGTGCTAGATTCTAGGTCACCTTTGCAATTTCTATCAAAAAAGATCTGGCCAGGTAGATACTCTGAACAGTGCTATGGTGGGTTTATATTCAAGCCCTTGAGGGGGAGCTGCTGTAAGGACCCGAGAACTGACATGCCTCAACGGCAGCCCACTTTCATCTGTTCATTAAGTTGGTCCTTACGGCTCATGGAATCAGGGCCCTGTCTGGGCAGCGCTTTGGGAGTTGAGTTTAAGGAGGCTGAGCTGCCTTACTGTGTGTGTCCAAAAGCAGCCAATGTTATTTTTCGAGGAGTATTTGGTGCTTCAGCATTTTGACTAAATCGGGCAGACTCGTTTCCTTTCCCAAAGTGGTCAAGAATTTTTTTTTTTTTTTTGCATGAATCAAAATACACACTGTTAGCCCAGAGCTCCTCGGTGAGAAGCAGCTCCAGAGCTGCTGTCTTAGGAGACAGCTTAGCTGCCAGAGCAGATGGCATCTTGGCCTTATCTCTTCTGGCCTGACGTCACCTTAGGATGGGCAGCTCTTGAGACCCTACTTTGTCCCCTCTTGGAGAGGCTCTGGGGCCCTCAGAGCATGGAGCTGGGTGGGCGGCTGGCCTGAGGTGCTGGGGCTGCAGGAAGGAAGTGGTTTGATCTGACTCTGCAGAGAAGGTTCTGGCATCAGACTAGGCAGTTGTGTTTGCAAATCTGATGAGTGGGGAAAGTGGGAGTATTTTGGGTTCTGGTTTATTTTCTTTGGCTAGAGTTCTAGAATCCAAGAATATCAGAGCTGGCAGATGCTTTATTATCCAGCCCTACCCCTTCTGCTCCAGGTGGGGAGGCTTTGTGGAAGGCCACTGAGGGGAGGGAAGAGGTGGGAAGGGAGCAAATGGGTATTTGCTTGTCCACCCATTGTCTCAGGGCTTCCCTGCCATGGTGGGAAATGATACTCTCCTTAGCAGATGAGAGACCAGTTTGGGGATGTTAAGAAACTCATCAAAGGGTACTATTGAGACAGTCCTAAATTTGGTCCATCTGACTGTTAGATACATACGAACCGTGGGAGTCGTAAGAGCTGATGTATCTTGAGCGTTAGCTGTGTGTCAGAAACTGTGCTGCCCTCTCGTCCTGCATCATCTCATTTAATCCTCAAAACAACCCTTTAAAAGAGGTTTTGTTGCCAACCGTGCTGAAGAGACGAGGGTTTAAGGGACTTGCCCATTGTCACACGATGATGAGATAGAGGGCAATGCTTGACTCAGTGTGGAGCCAAAGGCCATATAACTGGGGGGGCGGGGTGGGTGGGTAGGGCAGCGTGGGGACAGCAGAGTTGAGTCCACTGCTTGTCACTCCCTGCTCAGGGGCTGGGTAACTTCCTTTGGCCCCAGATCTCCTCTCCTGGTGGATTTGCTATTTCTAATTCCTTCCACCTGGATCTTTAGTTATTTGGTTGGTTTGATTTGATTCGGTTTCCATGGGAATCTGTGTTTGTGTGCTCACCAGGGATCTCCGGGCAATGAGCTGATGTTACCCACAGGGCCTCCGGGTGGAGGGGATAGAGGGGGCCGGGGCAGGAGGGGCAGTGGGCTGGAGGGTCTCCTGGGGTCTGGCTCCTGCTCTGGAGCTCCCAGTCTGGTGGAACTGGGCCAGAGGGGGACGTCTGATCCCCATTGTGTGGGTGCTAATTTTTTTTTCCCATCTCTTGGAAGCAGATCAGCTCACAGGGAAAATGGAAATGGTGACCTTTTACGAATTTCTTTCTTTGCACACGATTGCTTCTTGTTTTCCTGCCCCCTGACTGAAGGTGGGCAGAACTCCGGGGCTTGGAAATCCTCAACCCACCATTTCCCATCCCCGCCTGCCCCCAGCCTCACTTCTGAGAAAGCCGTGGGGACTTAGAGCAAACTCCAAGTGACAGATGGCAGTGGCACGCATCTGGGTCAGTGCCAAGGGAGGCTTTGCCTCTTCTGCCCTCCTCTGTGGGCTTCCTGGGAATGCCCTCCTGGTGGAGGGGACGGAGCACCTCGCCCGACAGCATCCCCGTGATGGGGCTCTGATGGGCTTCCCAGGTCGGTCCAGCCCAGGCCATCAGGCTGACCTAGTGTAGACGCCCATCTCCTGGTGTTGCAAAATAGATACAGTGGACAGAAGCGGGTTCAGATCAGCTTTCCCTCTGCTAGCCCTGCGTTCTTGGCTAGTCACCTGACTTCCTAGGGGCTTAGTCTTCTACTCTGTAAAAATGGCGGTAGTAGCACTGTCCCCAGGGTGTCACGACTGTGCCATAAACACAGCATCAGACTCAGCATACAGGCCTCCTTTGCCTCCCTCCGCTCCGTGGATGGCCCTGCTTCCACTCTTCCTCTTTTCCCTAATCCAAGAGAGACTTTCCTCCCGATTCTTGCTTGCTTGGAGAATCGCCGTCCTCACGTGGGTTCCAGCTTCCCGCTGTATTCCCAGGCTGGCACCCTTTCCCCCGCTACAGATCATTTCCTGACTATAACTTTTCTGTTTCTCGATGTGATGACAACATTAAAGAAAGCTGAGAAACGGAGGGCGCTTGACCTCTTTGAGATATTCTTCTCTTCTAGGTGTCCCAGTGGGCCAGGTATCAGGACTCAGAGGCCCAAGGGCCTGTCCGGAATCTTAACTCTGTTACCTGCAGCTGTGTACCTTTGGGTGCTAGGCTTCAGCCCTGGAGGCTGGCTTTTGCCATCTGTGAAATGGCTGTCCTGAGAGCGCCGGGGCCAGACCTGGCCTTATGGTGTTTGTCCGGTAAGGGGATGGCTGCCCTTCTATGCAAATACGATCGTGCTCCTTCCACACACGTACCCTCCCCTGTCAGTCTCCATAATGCATGTGCTCCTTACTGAATGGTCAGGACAAGATCAGTGGCTCAGCCAGGCCTCCCCTCCCCCACTGCGGGCACAGGCGATGGACCAGGAAGATACGGGGAGGGGTTATTTCACATAAAGCTGGTGGTGGGGCAAGCCCCTGGCATTTTCTCTGGAGCCTGTGTTCTCATGATTTGCCTTGCTTGCCTCAGCAAGCCTTGACTTAATGCTACGTCTGATGAGCCTAAATCAGCTTTCTTTGCCTGCTGTTCCAAAGGGTGCCCTCCGCCCTCAGGCTGTGCCTTGACCAAGGCTTGCTAGACTGAAGGGAGGGGCGGCCCAGCGCGCCAGCTGACTTAGAGCCCGGGTAAGTGTGTCATCCTCTTAGAGTCCAAAGCGTTCAGCATCTCCCTAGGGCCTGCTGGGCAGGAGGATTATGGAGGGAGGTGCAGCAGCTGGTCTCAGAGCTCTTCTAGATCATCCAACCAGTGGCCTTAAACCCTGGGGACTGGTCCCTGTGGCTTCACAGTAATCGTCTCTGGGGTGGGCATCTGGAACAGCCAGCATGGAGGGAAACACTGCAATTTCCAAAACACTTTCCGGTCCCTTCTAAAAGTCTTGGGAGCATCTCCACAAGCGGAAGGGTTTGTTACTGACCTCAGTTTACAGCTGAGGGAAGGAATTCTCAGAGAAGTCTGGTAACTTGGCCAAGGTCCCATGGTGGGTGTATCGTTAGAATTAATATCACCCAACAAACAGTGCCCTAAACAAGGAAATGGTTGATATTTTCCCTGACCCAGAAGGCCTAGTACAGCAGGCTGTGAATGTCACCCAGTCTCAGACTCCTTTCAGCTTGCTGCTCTGCCACCCTGAGCATGTAGCTTTTGTCCTGATGCTTGTAAGATGGCTGCTGAATCCCTGGGCATCTCACCCATGTTCCAGGTAGTAAGCAGGTGGAAGGGTGAAAAAGAAAAATTAAGAGGCCAAGTTTGAGTCTTTAAAAGAATTCTCTTCAAAGCTGCAGCAAATTCTGCTGACGTCTCATTGGCCCAAACTGAATCTTCTGACCATCCTTGGCTACAAGGGAGATGGGGAAGGAGAGAATTTCATTAGGCACGTTGCTGGGAATTTTGTCATAAAGAAGAGGACAACGAATGTCTGGCAGGCCCACCGACATAGTCTGCCGTAGCTCACAAAGCTCCCAAGCCAGAATTGGCAGCCGAAGAGCTGAAATCTTTGAGGACTACTTAGTGGTAGGTTCTGTTTTCACCACCTGCCAGCTTACAGGCAGTGTAGACAGTAGGCATCGGTGCCGTTTCACAACTTACCAGCTTACAGGTGGTGTAGACTGCGTAAATCTCTAAGCACCTCCTCCAGGGCAGAGCAAGCCTTTCTCCCTGGGAATCTGCAGTCAGGTTGGGGAGATGGATAAGAAACAGATATGTGCCATTGTGGTAGATGCTACAGAAGAGGACAGGAACCATGTGTCGTGTGTACAGTGGGTGGCAGGAAGGGCCACCCCGAGGAAGTGACGTTTGTGCCGAGGCTGTTCCAAGTCAGACACGCCTGCTGTACATTCCTGCAGTTTGGGGGCAGATGTGCATTTGGGGAGGGTGGGAGGAGCAGGTGTTATTTCTCTGTTCTGTGTACCAGCGTATCCCAGCACCCGCCCCGTGGATTACTGGGTTTTGGAGACGCTGGGGAGATAAAAGCAATCTACAGTCACATCCATGGGGACCTGACTTCCTGCGTCCCTCTTTAGAGAGTCACCGTGCACGTTGCCTATTAAAGGTTTTCTTTCTTCACGGGACACCTGGCACAGAGTGTTAAAACGGAGACAGCAAAGAGCACAGGCTTTGGACTTGGACGGTCTCGGGTTCAGATCCTGCTGCACTGTTCCAGCTGTGTGACCTCGAGCTAATTCCCCTCAGTCTCCTCATTTGTGAAATGTGGGCAGTTGTTACCCAGTGGGGCTGTTGTGTGGATTCAATGGGAGAGCGGATGTAAAATCCTCAGAGCAGGGCCAGATGCAATGATTATTGCCGTCATACTGCCCTCCCCTTTGCACCCTGAGAGAGTGGCTTTCTAGACTTTTCCAGAGGAGGTGAGAGGAAAATCCAGGCAGCCTGGCCTTCTCCTTCTTGCATGCCCCTGGCTGGATCAGACCCCTGTGAGCCCGGACTTTTGAGATCTGGCTCTGAACTTGGAAGAGCCCAGGATGGCGGTCTGGATGGTGGAGGGGTTCTGTGAGTGTTTCCAACCACTGTTCTAGCCAGACGGGGGACCCCTGAGGAGCCCTGAGACAGAGCTTTCCCCTCTCAGGACAGGGAGTGGACCATGCAGTTCTGGGTCCCTCGGTGCCCTCTCTTTGGGAGAACGTGGGGGACACGGGTGGGTTCCTCCCTCCAGGACACTGGGTGATTCATCCCCACGGAGACAGAAGGGCAGAATGTTCCTTTGGGACTGCAGAGGACAAAGGGACGTGTCTGTGAGAGTTTTAATTCCTCCATGCAATCTCAGACCCAGCCTTCTTGGTTTGGGCCAGTGGAGAGAGAGCCCCAGGGCCGGCTGAGAACCTTGTGCGTGTGTGCGGGTGACTTAAGGAGTGGGTCTCAGGCACGGGGAAGGTCACTCTTGCCTTCCCTCCTCCTCCCCGTGTGGGCAGGTGGACACAGAACTCAGGAGGGCTGATGGGGGCCAACACCTGCATGAGGGCCCAGCAGACGTGGGTTGTAATCCTGGTTCACACTACAAGCTGTGTGCTCTTGGGGGCGGTCACCTCGATTTCTTCATCTGGAAAATGGGTTCGCTCAGCTCACCTGGCTCTTGGTGGGCACTTAGCGAATGTTATCCCTGCCTCTCGGCGACCTTGCCACACCTGTACACCTACACCAGGCCACTTCCAGCTTCTGAGGCTGGGTTCTTTATCCTTCCAAATAAGGATAATCACAGCTGATGGCTCTTCTGCGGCACAGGCTGAAGTCTGCAGTGGTGTGAGGCCGCGGGCCATGGTCACAGCACTTCCGTGGTGCCTCGTGGGGGTGAAGCGTTAGTGCTCCGTGGGGCTCGCGCCAATCCTGGGAGACTTCACACCCGTCCTGGGAATTCTGTGGGGAGAGCTTGCCGAAAGGGGCAGAGTGGAGCCTGAACCCAATATAGGTCAATGGACTTCCTAGAGAAGCTATGTTCACCATGATCTTGTGAGCGTCAGGTCTTTATCCAGCAGATCCTGAGCTGTGCCAGGGCCTGAGGATGTCACAGTAAACAGGACAGAGGCAGTCTCTTCCTTCTTGGACAAATTTAGCTCTGGTCCCACAGCTTTATAATTGTAAGGCCTTCAAAGAGATCGATCAGCATCTGTTACCCATTCCCACCCCTGGGGGCTGCTAGACACATCCTGGGTGCCAGCCAGGGCTGGACGTCCCACACCTTGCCACCAAGGTGGTGCTCAGGCACCTCATTAACCCCTCTGCCCCCGCGTCCTGAGCAGCCCCATCTCGCCGGGGACTGTATTCCTCACCAGGCTTATCTCCTCTGCTGAGGAACCCGGGGTGGTCAGCTCCCTCCCGTCTTACAGACGGGGCTCCGGGAGCTCAGAGGGCTTGGGGAAGGCAGAGCTTGGATTTGAACCCTGATGCCCCAGGCCGGTGGGGACATTGCCCAGCCTGGCCTATTTTTAGAGGGCGCCTTGTGGGTCAGCTGAGGAGACAATGGAGAATGCGGTCCCCACAATGTACCATTGTTCCCACGGTGGCTTCAGGGCCAGGGCTCGGCCCAGCAGATGATCTGTGGTCCCCCCTGGGGGCTGGACCATTGCCCCACCGTCTGCGGATTTTTCCAGCGTTTGTATAGGCAGGAGTGAACAGGCACTCAGAGGAAGAGAGAGAGGGCTGGGGAGACGGGGGCTCTGTGTTCAGGGCACTCATTTTGTTGGGGGGATAAGGCAGGTGGCCCAGGAGGACCCCTGTGCTGGGGATGGGCCTGGGCACTAAGCACTCACCCTTCCCCCTGAGGTTCCATTATTCTTTCCATTTCACAGAAGCACAACGGCTGCCTGGGAGATGCTTCAGGGGTCTTCAAAGCAGATGCCTGGAAGCCCCAGCATCTCTCAGCCTGGGATGGAGAAGGGAGAGGGTTTTTGTTCAAAGCGCAGATACTGAGTTTTCCCGCTCTCAAGGTGGAACCTGAAAATTGGGGTGTATTTATTTTTGAGCCAATTTCTTCAGATTGGCAACCACTGACCTCAACGGATGGCGGGGTGCTTCCTTGGTCCCCCTTCCCCTTTCGTCTCTGCTTCTCGGAGTGGCTTCTCTGGCCAGAGAGAGCTGCCCCCCGAAGCCCAGTGCTCCCACGACCAAATTAGGAGCTTTCCTCCAACCGCAGTGAGACGCGCGCTGGGTGTCTGCAGGCTGTAATTCCAGCCACACCGTGACTGCGGGTCCCACATGACAGGCCCGTCTGTGTGTCTCTCCCCAGGAGCAGGACATCGAGACTTTGCATGGCTCCATTCACGTCACACTGTGTGGGACCCCCAAGGGGAACCGACCCGTCATCCTCACCTACCACGACATTGGCATGAACCGTAAGTTCCGAGGAGCCGCGTGTCCTGGGCGAGCCGGTTCCTGCCGGGGTTGGAGGAGACGACAGCTAGGAAGGGCGGGTGGCTGGGAGTCCGCCTCATCCTCTTTTGCCGGGACTTCCTGGAGCTGTTCTGGGGAGAACTCTTGCCACAGACTGGACGAGCCCGGAATGCACTGCCTGGGGGCTGGGAAATGCTGGGGACTCAGGAGTCCTCCACCATCAGGCTGTGTGACAGTGACTGCCTTTAATGAAGGCCTACAGTGGTTTTTAGTGTTTTCACAGGATTGTGCAACCTTCAGCACAATCCATTTTAGAACATTTTTATTATTCTGAAAAGAAGTTGTGTCCTCTTATCTATCGCTCCCCAATCTCCCATACCCCCCAGCCCCGGGCCACCACTAGTCTACTTTCTGTCTCTAAGGTCTGCCCATTCTGGACATTTTTTATCAATGGAATCACACAATGTGTGGTCTTTCGTGACTGGCTTCTTTCGTAATGTTTTCAAGGTACGTCCGCATTGTGCCATATATCAGTACTTTATTCTCTTTTGCCGAATGATATTCCATTGTATGGATACACCGCATTTTATTTGTCTATCCTCGTTTAATGGGCATTTGGATTTCCCACCTCTCGACTATTCTGAATACTGCTGCTATGGATGTTTAGATTGCGAATTCTTAAGATTACCAGGAAGTGTTCCCAAATGTGGGTTTTTCACAGATGGGACTGGAATAAGATCTACTTAGTATTACAATTACACAGAACAGAAATGCTTCTGTGATGATTCAGAAGGCGCTTATGGCCCTTCCTGGTCCAGTGCGTATTGCAAGCTGGATGCTTGCTTGATTTTTGATTAACAGATGGACTGAATGACATTGTTTTTCCAACAGCTTATTAATACCTCGAGGCTGCGAATGATGTCAGTCACTGAAAACTATTTTTCTCCTTCACTCTCACTTCTCTTTTATCTCTCTTTCCCCCCCATATGCCCCCTTGTAACCATTATGTACCAGATCCGATGCTAGGTACTTTGATATATACCATCTTATTCCACTGATTCTGATGAGGACATGGAATTGCATTTGGTGGTGTTACTCCTCCACTGTTAGAGTACAGTAAGTGCTGTAACAAAAGACCCAAGGCCTCTGTGGCTTAACATGATATATGTTTATTTCTCACCCATGTAACAACTCAGTGGACATTCTGTGGGACACCTTCCATGTGGTGATTCAGGGACCCAGGCTCTTTCTAGCTGTGACTCCACCATCCCCTGGAGCCTCCGAGGCTTCTGTTGGCTCCTCCACACCTAGCAGTGACGAAAGAAAGAGGAGAGAAACCTAGAGGATTGGGTGGCAGGTGTTATGAGGAAATGGGGAGCCTCACATGCTATTGGCTAGAATCTGATCACATGACTGCCTCTGATTGCAAGGGAGGCTGGGAAATGTAGTCCAGAAGTGTGTCCTGGAAGAAAAGGGAAGTGTTTTGGCGACCAGCTGGCCAGCTTTGCCTCAGCAATTAGGAGGCTCATACAAGCCCACATAAGCGTGGTCCCCCTTGTTTGAAAATCCTGTGTGCCCTGGCCAGTATCCCTCAGGTGAGGGTTTAGGAGACCTAGAGAGAAAGAGAGTGTCAGTGGGGCAACCCCACCTCATACGAGGACCATCACGGCCACGACTGTTGGGGGAAGAAGCAGGAGCTGGAATGGGATCCCCTCCCAGCGCTGCCTGGAAGTTTATGTCATCCACCAGCATAGGCAGGAGAGTTTACTGACCGTCTCCACTTCCACACCCACTCCCTTGCCCCATGACTTATTCTTGCCTTTTATCACCAGAGGAAAGTGGGAAAGAAAATGTAGCCATTCTTTCTTGAAAGTTCCTTCCCCCTGCTGTGTAGGCACGAAACCAACAGAATGAATACAGACTTTATTCTCTCCTAACTTCTTCCTCTTCTCTCTCCCCTGCGTGTTCTCCAGACAAAACCTGCTATAACCCCCTCTTCAACTCCGAGGACATGCAGGAGATCACCCAGCACTTTGCTGTCTGCCACGTGGACGCCCCCGGCCAGCAGGACAGTGCTGCATCCTTCCCCACGGGGTAAGAGGAGGGAGCCTCGGGCCCCAGGACAGGGAAAGGAGAGCCATGCAGGGTGGGAACAGGTGGTGGGAGGAGGCATTAGTCAGGCTTTTAATGTTTCTTTTTTAACTGTGATAAAATATATATAACCTAAATTTTACCGTTTTTAACCGTTTGTAAGTGTGTGGTTCACTGACATTAAGTACATTCACATTGTGGTGCAGCCGTCACCACCATTATCTCCAGGACCTTTTAATTAGCCTAAACTGAACCCCCATAGCCATCAATCAATAGCTCCCCAGCCCTCACGCTGCAGACACCCTGTCCCCACCCCACACAGCAGCCCAGCTAGGCTGGCTTTTTATAGGGGTACATGGCCCGGATGGGACTGAAGTGCAAGAGGGTCTTGACAAGATGAAATAGTTAGGAGAAAGATCTAGAAAGTTGGGAAGAAAAATAGAGGCCATAATTGGAAATGATATTGATGAAGTACGTCCTGTGGGCCAGACTTAATCATCTTTATTTACAAATGTCATTTGTATTTAATCCTTACATGGCTGGTGCTGGTAGCTCCGTTCTCTAGATGGAAAAACGGAGGCGTGGAGGGGTTAACTGCCTTGCTCAAGCTCGCACAGCTGGTTTAATTGGGGGGCGGGGAGCAGGTTTGAGCCCAGTCTGCTGGCTCTAAGACTCAAACTCCCTTTGGAACATCAGGCTGCCTTGATCCCGGGTGTCTACACTGCCTGCTCCTCCCCGGTGCGTGGCTGATGTGGGCTTTCAGCTCTCGTTGCGAGGCTGGGGGCAGGCTTACCAAGTGCACTGGACAGTCAGGCTCACATGGGGGAGGCAGACCTCTCGGAGGCCCCTCACTGTGCTGTGACTCAGCCCAGGTGGGACCAGGTTCTTGGGTTTAAAGTCTGCCAAAGAGGCCTTCTTGGAATCACAAAGAGATCTTTTTTGTTAGTGTTCTGAATCATCCTTAATCATTAACCTTTATCAGAGAGGAAGGGAAGGGATGCCCAGACATCTGTTAAAAGAGTTAAAAGCTTCTTAATACAGCAGCAGAGTAAGCGTCTGTCAGTATATCCATCTTTGCTTGGACAAATTGTTTGAAAGACTTGGGCTAACCCAGTGACTCTCAGCTCCCCACGGGGAGATTTTAAAAATATTCTGAAACCTGAGCCCCACCCTCAGGAATTTTCGTTCAGTTGACCCGGAGGCCAAGGTGCACGGTATTTGTTCCCCTAAGTTACCAGGCGATTCCAGCGTGTGGCTGGTGGGACCCACTGCCTGCGTGGGGTCTGGCGTGGTCAGGGGTCTCCTAGGCCCTCCAGGGTGCGCCCCCCTCATCCTGAGGCTGAGACGGCAAAGCAGGGATAGGAGCCCCTGGCCGGGTCACTCCCGGCTCTGGAGTCAGCTTTCTACACATGGGGCCTCGTGAGTAGAATCCTGTTGCCTGCTGGCTGTGTACCCACCCCCCAAGAGCAGTGGGGAAAGAAGTCGTGGAGTTAGGTGTCTCCCCATCTCTCACTGTTTGGGGGCTGCTGGCTCCAAACCGAGCCGTGGCCATTTCAGAAAGACAACGGCTTCATTGATGTGTAGCCCCGCCAACCGGGGTCTTCCTGGCTCTTTCCCTTTTGCACATGCTGGTCCCCCTGCCTAGAATGTTCCCTACACTCTTCAGTCCTCAAGCTCTCCCCAGCCCGTGTCCCCTTCAATGGCACTTCTTCCAAGAAGCCCTCCCTGACCACTTGGTCAGAACAGATCTCGCTGTTTCAACCTCCCGCTCTCAGCACCTTCCCCTCCCCGGTGGTCGCCACTGTCATGAGTTACGCATATTGGTTTCTGCTGACTCGCCCCCCGGCTCCTGCACGGGACCGTGTCTGCTTTGCTCACGTGGGTTCCCGTTGCCTCGCCAGGAGCCTGGCATGAGAAAGGCCCAACAACTCCTCTGTTGAAGGGACTCCTTCCTGCCTGCTCTGATTCCTGAGCCCCGAAGTCGGCATTGTGGAATGCCTTCTAGTGGGTGACCCCCAGCACCTAGACCGAGTGGGTCTTGTGAGGCATCTTGACGGCTCCCCCAGGGACCTGCCTCCGGGACCATGGGACATTCGGAGGAGCTGGCTCCTAACACAGCGTGCCGTGTGGACTCACTTTCCATAAAACGGGCCAGACTCCCTGATGACAGCCAAGACCATGGAGAAAAGGACAAATCTTTGAGTTCCTTCCAGGAAGATGGGAAAGAAAATGTGTGGAAACTCTGGCTAGGGTTGTAGGCACCTGGCCGGGCAAAGGCTCTAGGGATTCTTTCTGGAAATTCAACGGAGGTGAACATACACTTGCTTCTGGAGAGGCAGAGGGAACAGCATGTGCAAAGGCCAAGAGGAGAGCCAGTCTAGAAATGGTAGATAATCTGGAAGGAGAGCCTGCTGGCCGAGAAGAAGGAGCCAGCCTGGGAGGTGGCTTCGTGTGGTGCCAGAGGTTGGCCTCTGGTGTCCCCATTGGAAAGGTGGGCACAGTGGGAACAAGAGACCCTTTCCAGGCCCTGCTAAGGAGCTG
This sequence comes from Balaenoptera physalus, assembly GCF_965194825.1. Taxonomy (NCBI): domain Eukaryota; kingdom Metazoa; phylum Chordata; class Mammalia; order Artiodactyla; family Balaenopteridae; genus Balaenoptera; species Balaenoptera physalus. The sequence continues at coordinate 77,523,715 of NC_138895.1, read as the reverse complement.
ATGATGGGAAACTGTTGTTTCCTGCATCCAGCAAAGGGGGAGCCCTCGCCTTAGTGTACAGACCCAGGCAGCCTGCAGGCTCCCTGATCACCCAATGAGAGTTCTCACCGCCGTCACCCTCCTCGGTACCTGCTGTCCTGGGCCAGTTTTGAACAGAGAGGAGCTCCCCCAGCCCTCTGTTAACATTGAGGAGTGGTCCCGGAAGATGTGTGAGTCGAGGCATCCCTGTGCCTTAAAATCACTCTGGGTATCCATTTCCCGAAGCCACTGTGTCCAGCCAATCAGGGTGGCTTGCCGTCTCTGCCTTGTCTCCCAGGCTTCTTCTCAAGCATCTCTTGGGGAGAGGAGAGGAGAGGGAGGGGCTTCCCCAAGGTCAGGAGGGCTTCACGGGAGGGCTGCCAGGAGACCTCCTTTGGGAAGGTAAGTGAGTACATGGGCCTTGAAATCCTGAGAGCTCCAAATCCCTGCTTGTCTGTGAAGCCAAGTCACTTATCTCTTAGCCGTCATGATATTTACAATCTTTATATGAGGGAACTCATAGCAACCTCATAGACTAGTTGTAAAGATTAAATGAGCTTACAGTGCTCATCAAATGCTTGTTGTGGGACCTGGAACATAGGAAGCGGTGTGTAAAGGGTCACTTTACAAAGTAAAAGGTGGGGGAAATAGGATGGAGAGCATCCTTGCGCAGAGGAGCAGGCTGTGTACACGGTGGGGTGCTTGGAGTGGGGGCCGCGGGAGGGGACTAGACTGGGGAGTGTGGGCGTACAGGGCGGTTTGTTGCACGGTCCCTGCCTATCAAGTGTGTTTTCGTTTGCACTGTTCATTTCCGCCGGGGTCCCGGCTCTTGTTAACTGCCTCTGCATGGTCTCTCCCAAGGTACATGTACCCCTCCATGGACCAGCTGGCGGAAATGCTGCCTGGAGTCCTTCACCAGTTTGGGTAAGAGTGAGGGATCCACTCCCCCACCAGCTTGCAGAGAAGGGTGATCTCTAGCTTCTGCCTCTCCTGGGGTCTTGATCTGGCCCCGGCACTGAAATCTAGGTTAATGCTTAAAGATCAGGGAAGAAATCAGCTTGTTGTACTCCGCAGACACTGTTTTTCATGCAGTCTCTTTACTCCCATCTGCCTCTTGCAAGTCGGGCTCTTCTCCTTGAGTCAATCCATCACCCGATGACAGCCACCCCACCCATCCTTTCCCCGCCTCTCTTCTTTTATTGCTTTCTCTTTCCCATGGAACATTCTGGAATAGGGTTGCCTGAACCCTTAACATCTCCCTCCAGGCCTTTATTTCTTCAGGGCTCAAGGAAACTTCTTAGTGGAGCCTTTTGTACGATGATAACACCTCCAAGTTCTTGCCCAATTCATTTTCATTCCAAGTTTTAGAATCCAAAATAAAGCTGAAGAGCGGGAAGAAGCAGTTTGGTAAATAGGCCTTCCCGTAAATGACAGCGGGCCTGTCAGAGCCTGGCCGCGGTCGGGAGAGGAGTGAGGGAAAGGCATGAGTCTTTCCAAGGTCAAGGTCTTCTGTCCAGACATAAAGCATGGTGCATTGCAGATCCTGCAGGGCACGTATGGCAGCGTGGTCCCACTTTGTCTAGCCTGCCAGCCGCCCTCAGCAATGCCCACGACACACCCTTGGGGAGATGAGAGGGGCGGGGAAGGTTTTCAAAGGGCGCTTCCCATCGCTCACTCCTTCTGGGATGTGAATTTTTATTTCTCCTTCCAGACTGAAAAGCATCATTGGCATGGGAACCGGAGCGGGCGCCTACATCCTCACTCGATTTGCTGTGAGTTCTTTCATTAAAAAAAAAAAAAAAAAACTCTCTCTCTCTCTCTCTATATGCACAATATATATGTTTTAAATAAAATTAATTCAAGATTAAGGAAGAAAATTAGAAAAGCAACAAAAAAAACTCCCCAAAAGGAAAAAGAAATGAGCCATAATTCCATTTCCCAAAGGAGAACCACAGTGCACTTCGGGGTGTGTGGTCCAGAGTTACGTATGCACGTGGGGTGTGTGGGTGTGCACTCACGTATACACCAGCAGCTCTTTCCCTTCACTGAAATGCCGCACGAGACATGTTCCTTGATCATCATCTTCGCTCGCTTCGCAGTGATTGTGGCCCGGTCCTCACGTCACTGAGTACTCTGCTGTGCTACTTCTTTGTGATAGCTGCACGGTTTTTGTAGTCAGGGAACTCTTGGACCCTGACTAATTCTAAACTAATCAGAGATATCTGTGTTAACATGACAGATGTCACTTATGTTACTAGGGGTCCAGGTCAGGTGCTGCTGGGTCCTTTGTATCCTTACCAAACAGTTGTTTCAAAATTCAGTGATGCTCATTTTATTCAACCATATGTCATCTGATGGCCTATTATTTGCTGGACTTTGCTAGAGGTTAGGCATGCTGGCACAAATACAAAATGGTCTGGCTGTCTAGGCTCTGAGCAGATAAAATAAAGTCTCAACTGTGTCTTAGGTCTCTATCTCCATATCTCTGAGAAGTAATAGAATTCTTACTGATTACTGAAGAGCTGATTAGCTTGCCTGATTTATGAGATCCATGGTATGATGTACCCATTTCACAGCTAGGGAAGCTGAGGGGCAGCAGGGTGAAGTGACTTGTCCCACGTAGGTCTGCCAAGCACACGTGCTCCTACTTCTCCTATGGTTTCCTCTTTCCCTTCTCTCAGGAACCCCATTTAGTGTCTACTAGGCTGGAACCTCAGTTTTGGAAGGGGGGCAGTGTCGAGAGCAGCAGCCTGCTCTGGGGGTCCACACGGGTCCTCTTCTGGTACTTTTCTCAGCCTTTGGTTTGACTTTATAAAGTTCACAGTCTCTCAGATGGCTAGGTTGTCTCTCTCACTTCGTGTCTCCAATTGCAGCTGAACAACCCCGAGATGGTGGAGGGCCTCGTCCTCATCAACGTGAACCCTTGTGCGGAAGGCTGGATGGACTGGGCCGCCTCTAAGGTTAGGCTGGGGGCCTGGGTCGGGCAGGGGGTGTCCCAGTCTGCAGAGGGGCAGGTGTGCCTGACTCTGCCTGGAGGACAAAATGCAAGAGACCTCTCCTAGCCCCACCCCTTCACCACCCCCAGCAAAGAAAGCAGCTTTCCTCCGCTTGGCTTTGAATAGTGAACATGACCTCAGCCATGTGCCATTCAGATTTCAATAGGACCCTGCTGTCTGAGCCAGCGATACCAGTGGGACACGGGTACCAAGCCAGCTTTTATAAGGACAACCTGGGTTAAGAAGTGTTCGCTGGGGACTTAGCATATGTTGGGCTTAGATCAAGATGCTGAGAATAAAAAGATGAACAAGACAAATGCCTGTCACCCCAGTCACGTACATATTATTAATGAAAAAGAAATACATATCTGGTACTGATTCTATGCCACTTAACTTTACAATAATAATAATTAGCTAACAAGTGTTGAATGTTTATCAGGTTCTCTTTATTAGCTAACAAGCGTTGAATGTTTATCAAGTTCTCTTTCTACTCTCCATGGCTATATCTGCATGACCTCATTCCATCCTCAGTCACTCCAGGAGTGGGAATTGTTCTAACCATTTTACAGAGGAGGAAACTGAGGGTCGCAGGGATTAGGAAGCTGTCTAGGGCCGCACAGAGCCAGGCAGTGGGAGAACTGGGGCTGAACGAGATCCCTTGGACTCTGTGGTCCTTGGAATCAGCTCTGAGCAGGGCTCACCGCCGGCCCCATCTCTCCATCAGCAGGTGTCAAATGCCCGCCGAGACCCAAGCACCGCAGGTCTGGGAATGCAGAGCTAGCAGGACACATCCCTGCCTGGGGAAAGGGCCCGAGCTGCCTCAGGAAGCTGTGCCCTGGCTGGGTTCCTTGTTTATCTTTTAAAAAGATTATTGTTTTTTTTTCATAAAGGCCCCAGTATTTGCCAAGGAGAGGGGGAAACCATTCCAACTCTAACAGGACAAAGACTTTCAAGCCGGGCTGATCCTGGCCTCTCATTTTGAAAGTGTGTTTTTGCCAAGTTTGGGATGGCTGTTGGGGACAGGGGGTTTGAAGGTTTGAAGGGGTCCCCCCTCCCCCTACTTCCCACCCCATCCTGGCCACTGTGATATTTCATTTCTTCCTGGAACATTCCACCAGGGTGAGGGGGCCCTTTCCTCCCACCGGCGTGATATTCAGGAGCGGAACACATTCCCTGTTTTTTATTTTGTTTTCCAGCAAAGGGAATGGCACTGCAGTCGGCCGGTTTGGCTTCTTGGTAGCTGTTCTGAGCCAGACATGGGGGCTGGGACGTTGACCACTGGCTAGAGTGGAGCCCGAGGGCTGTTTGGGGGGTTTTAGTATTTGCACCGTATCCTTCCTTTCCAGCCCCAGCCCTGGAAGAGGAAGACCTCTTCCTCTAGGAAGACCTAGTGTGTGTCAGGCGCTGGGGTCTGATCCTGTGACATGTGTAGTTGCCATGTGTAACCCTCACCTTGGCCTTGTGACTCTGAAGCTCCTGGCATCCTGGTTACAGATGAGAAGTCTGAGGTCCAGTGGCTCTGCTACCCTCCCAGGGCCACACAGCTAGGAGGTGGCAGACGGGTCAGCCTAGGTCCCCCATGTCTAGAGCTTCTCGCCCCTATGGGTTCCTGCCTGACACTGAAGTTGGTCCACACACATTTATGGAGCTCCTGCTGTATGCCTAGCATTTATGGAGCTCCTGCTGTATACCTAGCATTGTCGGTGGGAGCAGGTAGAGAAGAGAAGGTCAGTATATTTAGAGAGAGGAAACTGGCTTAAGAGGGAAAATCTAGAGGATGATACAGAAAGGATAGTTTGAGGTAAGCAGATCCTGGCGTGTAGACTGGGAGCTCAGTGTGTGTTTAGAAGTCGTGGACAGGCCCCCTTTACTGAGGACTTGGTGAGCTGAGGCCCGACAAAAGCTGGGAGTATGTGGGGTCTTTGTTCAGACGCATTTTCCCCGCATCTCCTGTGCCCCGGGCTCTGAGAGTAAGGAATTGATGACCCTGCCTTCCAGGGCCCCAGGTCCAGTAAGTAACTGGAGACAGGTAACCGCCTTCCCATCCAGGGGGCGTCCTCAGACCTGAGTGCCAGGGAACCCACACTGCGGCTCCGCCCCCAGGGCAGTGGGATTGGCCTGACCTTGTCCGACTACTGTGAACGCCGGCTTTCTAATCCCTGTTTCTGTCCTCCCAGATCTCCGGATGGACCCAAGCCCTTCCAGACATGGTGATGTCTCACCTCTTTGGGAAGGTGAGCAGCGTGGCCCGGCGTTGTGTTGTTCAGTCGCGTGCTGCCAGACATGTAGAGCGCAGAGACGGCCCAGGCACAGCAAGGGGCCGCTCCGTCTGACCCTCCTGAAATAGCCCATCGTTACTCATTCACAGTCGTCACGCCATTCCTTCTCTCTTGCTCTCCCTTTAACAGAAGTCTTTTTTTAACAGCTTTGTTGAAGTACAATACACTGCACATATTGAAATTTGACAAATTCGACAAATTTTGACATTCTGAAAACCATCACTGAAGCCATCACAGATGACTAACAAAATACCATAACCCCCAGAACTTCCCCTGTGATGCTTGGTAATCCTTCTCTCCCTCCTCCTCAGGTAACCTCTGATCTGCTTTGGGTCACTGTAGATTCATTTGCATTTCCTAGATTTTTATGTAAACAGTTTCAGTACGTGCTCTTTTATTTTTAAATCTGGCTTCTTTCACTCACCATTAAATTATTTTGCGATCCATCCATGTCATTGGGCGAATCAAGAGTTCGTCCCTTTTTAGTGCTGAGTGGTGTTCTGTGGTATGGGTGTACCAGAGGTTGCTTCCGCATTCACCTGTTGATTGACATTTGGGTTCTTTCCAGTTCTGGGCTGTAACAAAGCCTACAGCAAACACACCCATGGAATTTGCTGTGTGTCAGCCTTGGTCCTAAGGACTCTATGACCCATATGAGAAGGACCTTTTGTTCCTAGTTATGGATCTATTTTTTTCCCCAGTTTTACATGAGGAAACTGAGACCAGAGAGGTTGAGTGAGCTGTGTGAGGTCTCACAGCCAGAGAGAGGGGCTGGGATTGGAGCCTATGAGTCTGGCTCCAGTGTGGGTCCCATAACCATCTGTGCCTCTGCTGGTATCCGGCTCTCAGACAGGTTGTGGTGCACTTATCCCCGCTGAGCATGGGCTGAGCCAAGCCCCTGGCAGCATGCGAGTGGTGTGTGGTTCTACCCTGTCACCCGGCCAGTGTGGCCCCTGCCTCTGGCTTTGTACCTCCTGCTGGGCTGGAGGATGTGCTGCTCTGATGCAGGGGTCTGATGTGGCCCTCAAGTTGCCCAGCTTGAGGTGACTTGCTCTGCTCACTGTGTGTGGCCCACACACCACTGTTTGCTCCTTAGCTGAAGAGTGTGACCGTCTGGCGTGTGACCATATGACACCCAGGGAAGCAGAGGTTTTGCTGGGTTGCTGAAGTGTGCACTGTTTGGTCCTTGTGTTAGTTTCCTGTGGCTGCTCTAACAAAGTACCACAAACTGGGTGGCTTAAAACAACCGAAATATATCCTCTCTCAGTTCTGGGGGCCAGAAGTCTGAAACCGGGTGTTGGCCGGGCCATACTCCTCCAGTGGTACTAGGGGAGGATCCTTCCTTGCTTCTCCCGGCTTCTGGTAGCCTCAGCCTTCCTCGGCTTGTGGTTTCTCACTCCAGTCTATGCCTCCATCTTTGCACGGCTTTCTCTGTGTCTGTTTCAAATCTCCCTCTGCCTTTCTCCTACAAGGACACTTGTCACTGGATTTAGAACCTACTGGCATAAGGCAGGATGACCTCATCTCTGGATCCTTAACTTAAATTACGTCTGCAAAGACCTTTTTTCCAAATAACATTCGCAGAGTCCAGGAATTTGATGTGAAACATGTTCTTGGGGCCACCTTGTAGCCCACTAGAGTCCTCTTTCCCTTTTCATGCTTCCTTTCACGGTTTGCAATACATTTTCTCCACCCTGAGTGTATAATCTGAATCTGATAGCAATATGGGAAAGATCAGAGCCAGCATCTGTATTTTCTCGGAAGAGGGGTGTCAAGCATAGAGTGAGAACTTTGCCTGACTGTACCCCAAATTACCTGGGGTATCTGTTGGTACCCCTGAGTTGCTACAGCTGTGTTTCAATCTGTAACCCCAGCACAATTCCTCGGACTATTTTTTTCCTGACTTTTTTGGGGAAAAGCTGGTCTCTTTGTTGCTTCAGTGACCGTGGACTGTCTTGACGCAGCTCAGGGAGACACTGGGCCCCCTTTTCTCCCTCTCGCTCCTGATCTGGTCGTTGTCAATCACATCAGGCCCTTTCGTGAAACCTGTAGCATCCGCTGTTGCACAAATGAGAAACAGAGCAAGCTCATAACTTGTTTGTTTGTCCCAAATCACATTCCAAAAGGAACCAGGGAGAGGGAAGGCTGAGGCCAGCCTTCTGCAGGGGTCTGGTTGGCCCTCCTGGGAATCAAGATTGCCCTTCATTCCGGCAACTTCCTGTTGCATGAGTTGGTTTTGTTTTGCAATCATGAAAAACTTCTTTTCACCTCTCCCCATTAAAAAGAAAATAATAGTAATTGCTAACAGTCGCCTCGATGTTTACTGTTTACAGTGAGCTTTCCAGAGTGGCCAACCTCTGATAAATCCTACAATTTGATGAAGTGGGTAATGTCATCCCCACTCTTTTTTTTTAAAAGGGAGCTGAGGCTCAGAGAGGTGAAGTACTCGCCCAATTAAGGGGCAGTGACAGAGCCAAGAGGACTGACTTCAGATCAAAACTCCTGAAGTCTGAGCCCAGAAGGGCGTGCTTGCCCCTCCAGCTTTGCGTTCCCTCTGCTGCCAGCTGATATTCAGACATCGGTCTGCATCTGGGTGCGGCTTCCGCTTTCCTGAAGGTTCCCTCAGGCTCCATAGCAGGCTCATGGAATAGGCATTGCTGCCTTCACTACGTAGCTGAATAACCTGAAGACTGGTGAGGGTAGTGACCAGCCCGTGGCCGCAGTTCCCACGAATGACATTCTCCCCTCTGTCGATGCAGGAGGAAATGCAGAATAACGTGGAGGTGGTCCACACCTGCCGCCAGCACATCGTGAATGACATGAACCCCGGCAACCTGCACCTGTTCATCAACGTCTACAACAGGTACCAGGATGCCGCTGGGCCACACGATGGCCACTTGTCAGGCTCCTTTTGTAGGTCCGGAACAAACTTGGGGCAAGAGAGGAGGGATTATAAAATTAATATAAGATGCAGCCCCTGAGCAAATAGGTGAACAGAACAAGCGTGCCCAGTAAGGGCCCCTGGGAAGTCAGGTGCCTCCTGGAGTTTTGAGTGCTTTGCAAGGAGCTGAACTTCTACTCTAGACCACCAGGGGCGCACGCAGGAGTGGGAACAGTCATATCACAAAGGGTTTGCGTCCACGCCTGTGCCAGCGCTGACCCTAAGGAAGGTCCGGATGTGGGGAGAGCTGAGAGGGAGGGCGGCAGAGCACTGGGGGAGGACGGGAAGAATCCAGGGAGGCTGCTGGGAGGCGAAGGAGTCACTCCAAGGATAAGGACACCTGAGCATGGCCTTTGGCGAGGGCGCAGCCCTCTTAAGGATACCTGAGTGCTGGTCTGGGGCTCAGGTAAGGGAGGGAACAGCTCAGGGCCACTGGGAGCAGCCAGGGGTTCTGGAATCTCCAGGGAACTCAGCCTGCCGCTCCCACAGAGGGGGCAGAAATAAGCCTCCTGGGCTCTGTGTCGCTCACATGTTAATAACTTGACTTCATGAAGGGCATTCGTGTCCCTTTCCTCTTGCCCTCCACCCAGCCTCTCAGTGCAGGGGGGACTGGTAATGGCCCCGGCGTGTAACCAAAGACACGGAGGCTGAGTGCTCATTTATTCAGCAAGCGCTAAGTGAGGGCTGGAGTGGGCAGGCTTGCGGCTGGGCAGTGGGCACCCAGAGGAGACGAGCAGCAACCCCTCGCAGCCCCACATGCTGCAGGGACGAACTGGTGCCTCTGAAAAACCCTATGACGAGGATGCTCTCACCGTCATTTCCTGCTGAGGAAGCGAAGGCACAGAGAGGTTCGGCTTCCTGCCCAAGGTCACACAGCTGGGAAGCAGAGACGCGTGATTTGAATGCAACCGGGCTGGCTCCGGGCTGTGAGCTGGGAAAGGGTGTCTCATGGTGGGAGCTGCCAGGCAGGGAGAGGCTGGTGTCCGTCTGCAGGGGAGAGTAATGGAGCCACACTGGGTACAGTGGGAGACCATGGGAGGGTTTAAAATGAGGGAGTGAAAGGATCAGGTCTGAGTTCTAAAGAGTTGGTTTGGTTACTATGTAGAGGACTCAGAGTTGGGGGCGAGAGTGAGAGTGAGGCTAAGAGAAGAGGCTGGACACCATTTGGGAGGTCGAGGCTCCTACTAGGGGGGACGGGAAGCAGGGACCCTCTGTAGAGGAGGATGCGATTTGTACATAAAAGGAAAAAAGCACACGGGGGACGATGAGGTGGGTCCATGGGTCCTGCTGTCTCTGAAGCCACTTCTATGGACCCAGAGAGGCTGGGGTGGGACTTCACACAGCTTGGGATGTAGGTGGCTGTTTGCCAGAGCGGCCAGTGCAGGAGCTCCTGGGATTGGCTTGGTGGGAGGGGCTTCCTCCAGGGGAGGGTCTGCTGATGTAAAGGTATGTTTGTTTGTTGTTTGTCTGTAGCCGGCGGGACCTGGAGATTGAGCGGCCGATGCCCGGAACCCACACGGTCACCCTGCAGTGAGTTGCCCTTCTCTCCTGCACCGTCTCTTTAGCTGTGCTCACTGTTGCCGGCAGCGCCTTAGTTCTGAGTTTGGCAGGACTGCCCCCCTTGTGCTAGGACAGCCCAGTCAGCGAGAACTGCGTGGATTCTGCCCAGGGATTGGGCACGGCCCAGCCTCACTCGCCTTCTCCTTGTGCAGGAATTTGGTTTGTAGGATGTCCCTGAGAGCTCGGTGGGGGAGCCTTGGATCTCAAACAAGGAATGCTAATAACCACAACTGGACAGAATTTATGAAGCACCTACTCTGTGCCCAATACTGTGTGAGGCTTTGCTTCACAGAGCCTGGAGATGAATAGGACATAGGACCCACCCTGAAGTGCCCTATAAAGCTAGAAGGAAAAGACAGTTGTGGGTACAGCCACCTGGATTCCAGCAGTAGCAACCATGTCTTTTTATAGTTCCTTAAGTGAACCATATTATTTGACACTTGAACTTGGCACATGCCATTTTCTTTGTCAGGCATGTCATTTTCACCTCTGTTTTTGATTGCTGGCAAAGTCCTACTCATCCTTCCTTGAGGAGAGGGTGCTTGAAAATAAAACATCAGGGCATAGAAATTCTCTGGCTGAAATTCATACTAAGGTGTAAATGACTACCAACCCATTTTTTTCCTAAGAATAAAGCAGAGGATAGAGAATGAAGGTAGTAAAAAGAGCCAAAGGTACTGGGGAAAACAAAGTAGATTTTTTTTTTTTTTTAGAATTCTGGCCCCAGCCTGGCAGGGCTGGGAGCATGAGAATCTTTCAGTGAACGTTATGTTAACTCCCCCTTGTCTCCCTGCCCCCAGGTGTCCTGCTTTGTTGGTGGTTGGGGACAGTTCTCCTGCTGTGGACGCTGTGGTATGTAGAAATCAACCACTGGTTTCTGTGCTTAACTCAACGGTCCAATTCTGGTTACCTTGGTATGAAGTCTCCCTGCCCACCCTCTTCCCCTCCTCTGCTCCCTTCAGGGCAAGTGCCATCTTCTAGATGCCATATTGGCCTTTGGTCAGAGGACCCAGCCACCAGCCTCCTTCCCTGGTGACTGCCAGCCCTAGTTGCTTGGCAGTGGGGCCTCTGTCTCCTCTCCCAGGCCCCCTCACCTGCCGATTTGCCTCCCACTGGCTTGTTTATATGGGCGTGTTTCTGCTTGGCTTCCTGGCAAGGAGACTGTCTGCACGTTTGGGAATCAGGTGGAGCTTTCAGACCTGGTTGGAGCCTGACCATCTGGTGGGGCAGACAGGCATCTGTGGAGCGGGGCTTAGGAAAGGTTTTCTGGCTCATTTCACCCCTTAATTCCCACCTGTGATGTGGTGGAGGCAAAACAGGACTCCATCTTTCCAACACCCCCATAGCCGAGGACACGGGAGACTTGGGGGCTAGTGGGCGGAGTCCTAGAGTAGCGACATGCCTTGTGCAGTAGGCTAGAGCAGGGTCAGCAAATGTTCATTTAGTAAAGACCTGGGGTATCCAAAGGAACCATGAATTTCTTGCAATCTAGTCCACTGGACATAATCATAAGATGCATCAATAAAGATATATTGTTTACATTAAGGGAGGTGATAATTCTACCGTAGGCATTTTGAACATCACAGGTTACGGGTGGGTATTTTGCCCACTTCTGGATGCACTTTTAAGAGGGTCATTGACAAATTGAAGAAAGAAACCATCTTGGTGGATATGATTTCATTTGAAGAATGGGTGTTGGGACTGGGGATGTTGAATCTAAAGAATTACTGGCAGCAGCTGGTTAAATAAGCCCATTCATTTAGCAGCTGTTTCTGGAGCACCTTCAACATTTTAGCTAATCTTCACAACAGCCCTTTGAAAAAGATATTTTCCCCATTTTATTGATGAGGAAACTGAGGCTCAAAGAAGTTAAATAACTTGTCCAAGGTCACACAGCTAGTGATGGTAGGGCTGGAATTTAAAGCCACCTCTGTTGAATCCCAAAGCCCACATTCTTTCTTCCCTGACAGTAGGAATACTGGAGCTCCTGATGATGGTGGCAGAGTGGCAGGGAGGGGGGAAAATTTATGACTTTGGCTCCAGGTAGACAATTTGCAAATTTCTTCTCCCTCTTCTTGTCTAGGTGGAGTGCAACTCGAAACTGGACCCAACGAAGACCACTCTTCTCAAGGTACAGGGAAAATGATGGAGGGTTAACATTTGTTCTTTCTCAGAAATCCCTAAGTTTCCTGCAGAATTGAGTTGTGCCTGATTATGGCAAAGCTGGTGGTCAGAAATCACAGAAATGGTGAATTAATTTGTCTGTTCACAAACATCTATTGGGCGCTGGCTGGTAACCCAAGGCTGCAAAGATGAGGGGATCCCTCTCTGGCACCCCAGGAGTTTACGGGCTGCCGGCCATGGTGCTCTGAAGAGGGATGGATAGGAAATGTGTGGGCGGGGCCTGATTCTGGACAGACTCTCCCCACTGCACCACCCCGCCCTTCTGAATGGGCCCCTGGAGTTCTGTCGCTGCATTCCCGTTGGGCTGAAGGCTGCCCCAAGTTAGCTGACCTTGAGGCTAGCCCTTGGGACTTAGTCTTGAGACTCTGGGCTATAGGCTGGCCACAGCCCCACTCACCCTCACCAAGACCTTCCAGTCCTATTTCCCCATCCTCAGCTCGCTGCCCAAGTGCTCCAGAGCCCTGGGCTTTGGATAAATATTCACACGTGCCTGGAATGGCTTTACGCAGTGATGGCTTTGGGTTTGGTGATTTACTAGCAACTCTGGAAATTATAGCATTTACCAAAGGTGGCCAACCAGGAACCCCATCAGGCCTGAAGCCTTGAATCTTGCAGTTTCCTTCTGAGGGGTGTTTAAAGAGATTGTGTGTCCAGGGCCTCGTGCAGTGAATTCTTTCTGGTCAGACAGACCCTGGCCAGAACTTTGAAAGTTCCTCGAGTTCTCTCTGGCCCAGTTTCTGCCTCTAAAGTAGGACAGTCGTCCCTTCCAGGGTTTTTGGGGAGCAGAGTGAAATCATCTACAGGGCCTAGCACAGCACCTGGCCTGTTGTAAGCTGCAAGTAATGATTGCTAAGAAGGCAGAATTTAATGCCGAGACGGATAGTAACCAAAGCAGGCGTGCCAGGTGAGGTGGGTGTTTCCCCACCTGTAACATGTCCAGGCCCCCCTCAGCCAGGCATGCCCGGGGCAGGGCAGCGGGCAGAGTGGATGCCCGTTTGGAGCTGGTCCACAGAGCCGGCATCCCCTCCACTGAGGCCTTTGGCACTAACCAGCTTTCTTTCTCCCAGATGGCGGATTGTGGCGGCCTCCCACAGATCTCCCAGGTGAGTTACACCTGTCCCCACTCCCCAGGTGGAGGGCATGTGCCTCTGTGACCTGTTACACCCCTTTCCCTCACTGCCTGCTGGCCGTCCACCTTGCTATTACCTCTGATGACACATTTGGACCTGTTACCGTTTATAAAAGGCGCTTGTACGTCAGGACTTACTTGGTCCTCCCCCAGAAGCCCCTGTGGAGTAGTTGATGCTGGCGTTCACAGGGGTGAAGGGATTTGTCGAGTGGACACAGCTTGGCAGTCGTGCACCAGAATCTAGGTATGCCTGACCCCAAAGACCACAGGCTTCCGCTGGAGCCACAGGCTCCTGGAGCCCAGGGCCAAAGCAGGGAGCGCAGAGAGGAGATGGACCAAAGGGTGTGTTTCTGTGTTTGTGTCTGTGTGTGTCTGTGTGTGTGCATGCACATGTGTATATGTGTGTATGTGAGCATGTATATGTATACATGTGTGCATATGTGTGTATGTATGTATATGTATACATGTATGCATATGTGTATATGTGAGTATGTATATGTATACATGTATGCATATGTGTGTATGTATGTATATGTATACATATGTGTATATATGTATAAATGTATGCATATGTGTGTGAGTACGTATATGTATACATATATGCATATGTGTGTATGTGAGTATGTATATGTATACATGTATGCATGTGTGTGTATGTGTATATGTATACATGTATGCATATGTGTGTATGTGAGTATATATATGTATACATGTATGCATATGTGTGTATGCACATATAAACATATCAATCATTGTAGTGCGTTTGCTGCACGATAACTGTCCCCTCCAAGTCTCCACCCATAAATACCACCCCCCAACCTAACAAGTAAATGAATTTTTTATCTCTTCTTATAATTTTCTATCATTACAGTTTTGTACTCTATCTTACAATGAAATATTTTGCACATTTTGGGTTGTCTTTTCCACCAAACTGTGCCCTGCCCCTCTTTCTCCCTCCAGTCCTGGAAGGGACTTCAGAGCTTCGGTAATCTAGCGATTTCTCAATCGGATGTGTGCCTTCTTCTAGCTCTAGGTGCCCCCCCCCCCCAGTCCTGACAAGTCCCCCTGAGCTCCCTGGGAGCCTCCCTTGCAGAGTGACCAGGCACAGGTGGCCTTGGATGGCTCTCTTAACTTCTGTTTCCAGTGTCTCTCTCTGCTCCCACTGGCAAAGAACAAAATATTTTCAACTTTTTAACTGCTGTTGTGTTTTGCCCATTTGATAGCTGGAGTAGCCAGAGAAGGATGGGATGCCTCAGTTTCTGGAGGGAACAGATGGGTTTTCAGTAGAGCCCTGCTTAGATGTAAACAGGAATTAATACCTGCACACTAGTGACGGAGCCGTTTATCCACTCAGCCTGCTTGACACTCCTACTGAGACAGTGCAGCTTAAGTTGGCTGCAGAGAAGGGGCGCCATTTTTCTTTCCACCTATACTCCCTTCCTTCCTCTCTCCTTTCCTTCCTTTATTCCTTTCTCTACTTGAAATGAGAAAAATCTAACTCTATCCATAGTTAAAACACGTTTTCTATGTCATGGCAGGAGCTGAGCTAGCCCAGGCTCCCAGGAGAGCAGCCCAGTGGGGACCAATAGCTGTGTAATCCCTCCTCCTCCTGCCCTTGCAAGTTGGGTGTGTTTTTACAAAGGGCGTTCCCATCCTTCATTCCATTCAATCCTTGCAACAGTCTTTACAGGGGGAAGAGCATGCATTCTATCACGGTCACAGAAGGGGAAATTGAGGCTAACAGATGGGAGAGATTGCCCTTGGTCACCCAGGGGAGCCGAGTTTGGGCCCAGATATTCTCCTTTGCAAGCCTGTCCTCTTGTTTCTTTCTGCCATGTTGAACACAGATGTTCCTGCAACTCTCGTCCCCGTCTTACAATCATCACGTGACCCCCAGAGGCCAATTGCAGCACAGTCTCCTCTTTAAATGTCATTTGGCTCTTTGAGAACAGTGGCAGGAGTTGGTGGAGGTGGGCGGGGACACTCCCTCCCCGATGACTGCTCACCAGTGAAATGAGAGGGTGTGAGAATAGACCCAGGACATTGCATTTAAGAGTTGGAATTAATTAGCCTGCGAATATGGCCTTCACCTCCCGTTTAGATTAAATTAAATTTTTGAGAGTAATTGGTAGAACTGGGTGTGTTCTCAGCATTCCCAACTCATTTTACTTAAAGTAGCCCAGTTGATTGATTGGTCTGTCCACCTATCCATCTGTCTATCCATCCATTCATCCATTCATCTATTCTTCCTTCTTTCCATCTTTTTCTTTCCTTCCATCCATATAGCCTTTCTTCTTTATGTCCATCCATCCTTTCTTTTCATTAATCTATCCATCGTCCTTCCTTCCTCCCTCCCTCCCTTCCTTCTTTCCTTCCTTCCTTCCTTCTTTCCATCCATCTTTTTTTGTTTTCATCTATCCATTTATCCACCATCCTTTCATCCAGCCAGCCAGCCAGCCATCCAGCCTGCTATTGAGGCTGAGAGTAAACTGTTATGGGGTTTGGAAAGCCCTGGGTTAATATACAAGACCACTGATTAATCATAAGACCTTGGACGGATTATTTATCTCTCCAAGTCTGCTCAGCTGTGAAATGTATATGAAGATGGTACTAACCTCATAAGGTTGTTGTCGGGAAGATGAGATAATGCTGCAAAGCCCTTAGCACAGTGAGTGGCTATTACGTTCTAGACCCTGCGTTGGACTCATCACTTTATCCAATGACGTCTTCTTTACAGAAGCCCTCAGGAGTAGGTGTGGCACTCTGCCCATATTTTATAGGTGAGAAAACTGGCTCAGACAGGTCACGTAACTTCTGGTCAAAGCTACTTTTGGTCTCCATAATTATCCCATAGTCTTTCCTTTACTTCTGTGTTTTGTCCTATCAACCTGAGGAGGCCTTCCGTCTTGGGCCAAGCTCTTTAATGAAGGTGATCACAGGCACGGCTGCATGATCTGGACCTCTGGTGACTGACCACACTTTCCCTCTTTTCTCTTGCAGCCGGCCAAGCTTGCCGAGGCCTTCAAGTACTTCGTGCAGGGCATGGGATACAGTGAGTATGGCCTTTCCTAGCAGGCGGTGGGTTGAAGGGCAGGTGTGGGAATTGGAACCAGGTTGGGATGAGTACAGTATTCTGTGTCACCTTGGCGAGCTTCAGCTTTTTTGCAAAGTGGGCAGGTCAGGGAAGAAGTATTTAGGTGTGTGGAGGATGCGCAGCAGGGCAAGGGTTCTAGTATCTCCTCACACCATAGTGCCTCGTTCTCCCTCCATTGTTGAACAGAAGCTGTTTCACACCAGGGAATGTTTTAAGGTTTAGGTGAGGACTGTCCCTCTGAGCACCAAGAAGACAACAAACAATGAGACCATGAAAATCTTTTTAATTTTGATTACATACTTTCTAAGAGACCTGTAGTGATGATGGTGATGCTGGTAATGGCAATGATGATCATGATGATGGTGGTGATGATGGTGGTGGTGATGATGGTGGTGATAATGATGATGGTAATGATGATGGTGATGCTGGTGGTGGCGATGACAATAATGGTGGTGGCAGTGATGGTGGTGGCGGTGATGATGGTGGCTATAATGATGATGGTAATGATGATGGTGATGGTGGTGATGATGGTGGTGATAATGATGATGGTAATGATGATGATGGTAATGATGATGGTGATGATGGTGGTGATGATGGTGGTGATGATGGTGGTAGTGATGGTGGTGATGATGGTGGTGACGATGGTGGTAGTGATGGTGGTGATGATGGTGGTGACGATGGTGGTAGTGATGGTGGTGATGATGGTGGTGACGATGGTGGTAGTGATGGTGGTGCTGATGAAAGATTAATAAATCCTTCATTTTTTTCTTGTTTAATCATCACAATAATCCTAGGAGATCCTCTTAACCTCATTTACAAATGATGAAACTGAGGCTTTGAGAGATTAAGTAAGGAGCAGAGTGGGGATCTGTGAAAGTTCTTTGAAAACTGTAAAGCTCTGAATAAGTGGGTGATAAAGTCACTTACATTCAAGACAGAGCATGTCTTTGCTAAATCATTAGATTTGGGAATTGAAGGATAAATAGAAGCACAATTAAAGAACTTGGAGCTTCTTGCGTTATGATTATCGTTTATTTACAGACATTTATTCACAGACACATTTTCAGAAATGCAGCCCCATGACCGGGACAGACAACACCAAGTGCAAGCACACTGCCGGCAGCGGCCGCTGTTGGTATATGTTGGTGTGTCGGCCACGGTTCCGGCCCTGATGTGGTTCTTTGCGTTCTTTCTGTCTGCTGCCTGGAATTATAAGTCATGTGCCCACCTTAACAAGGAAGTCTGAGCGTCTAATCACTTCCCCCCTTTTTTTTTTGCTGAGGCTTAAACTGTTTGCTCATTTAAAATAGTAATGTTATGTTTGGTCAACTGACTGTAGTCTTAAGGTTGGCCTCAGCCGTGTTTAGTTTCTAGAGTGGCCGAGAGTGGCCGAGCCTGATTTACATGCTTCGGACAAGATCCCTGTCCCAACGTGCCCTCTTCCAACAGAAAACATCTGCTTGTGGGTCTCCTGCCTTTCCAGCCTCTCTCCCTCCGAGAAAGTGTGCAGGCAAAGGCAGTAACTAGAGAAGGCCTTCATTTACCTTGCAGCCGTGAATTGCAACTCGTTTGTCTTGGACCTGCCCTGGGTTTAGATTTCTGCGTTGAAAGTGCTTTCTGGGGAGAAAGGAAGTGAAAGGCAGGCCTTGTTTTTCCCCCCACATAAGCTTCTATTTCCAGAAAGCCGAAGCATCCTGCAGGTTGTAGGGAAAGACAGCAGAGAGAGCTGGAGGCATCAACCAAAGACAAAGTAATCATTCATTTGCTGAGTGCCTGCTCACGGCACTGGGCCAGTATGATGAGCCCTCAGCGTCCATGACACCATGCTAGGGTCACCAGAGCCCTGCCAGGTCAGTAAGCCCCCAGATCTGGGGTCAAGAAATAAGGGCTCAGAGAAAATATGTGAGCAACAGATGTAGGGTTGATTCCGATTTTTTTCTGGATTCAACAACTAGCTCTGTAAGAAGAGGATTCGGTACAGCAAGAATGAATTCTGTCTGCGGGTGTCTGCCACAGAAAGCCAACACCTATGCCCACTGAGCGAATAATGTAACCCCTACATGCCTGTGTATTTATCAGCTGCCTCAGTGTGTGATATCCATTATTCAATATGGCCTTGGCAATGATGCTTCAGTTGGGTGGTGTAGTAGTTTCCCGGGGCTGCCATAACGAATCCCCACAAACTGTGTGGCTTAAAACAACAGAAATTTATTCTCTCACAGTGCTACAGTTCTAGAGGCTAGAAGGCCAAAGTCAAGATGTAGGCAGGGCCATGCTCCCTCCAAAGATTCTAGGAAGAATCCTTCCTTGCCTGGTCCCAGCTTCTGGTGGTCGCCTGCAGTCCTTGGCTTGCAACTGCATCACTCTGATCTCTGCCCTGTCTTCACATGGCTTCTCCCCGTGTGTACGTGTGTCTCCTCTTCTTAAGAGGAAACCGGCCATGGCATTAGAGTGCACCCCAACCCAGGGTGACCTCATCGTATCTAAATAGATCTGAAAAGACCCTATTTCCAAGGAAGGTTACAGTCTGAGGTTCCGGTGGACATGAATTTAGGGGGATGCTATTCCACCCAGTACAGGGATTTTTTGTCTTCATTCCACCTTATAAGCCACCTGCTGTGTTCAAGGGCATTTTAGATCCTTTGGAATGGACAGTGCCATTGATAGTACCTGGAAGCTCACAGGTTTCCTGAAGGAAGAGATGACAGCTGACCCCTCTATGTGGCCTTGGTTTCCAGCCTGTGGCGTACAGGGAATAGCCTGGCCAACCTTGACCGTCCTCCCCGCTCTGGCAATTGTTGACCTTACAGGGTGGTGGGCACACACCCCGGCGCTGCTACCAGGGCGTCAGGGGTAGTATTCCCATTTTATAGGGGGGGCCGGGGGCTTGGAGAGGGACACTCCCAAAGTCCCAGAGCTGGGATTCAAGTAGCAGGTAGCAGACAGAGCTGGGATTCAGACCAGCTGTGGGTTCACGCCGCCGTGGGATCGCAGCAAGTCCTCACTCCCCCTGGCTCTTGCGCTCCACCTCTGTGGGCAGACACAGAAACTCTGGGGAGCCCAGCAGCCGGATGGCTGCGAGGATGGACGGGAGCAAATGTGCCCAGGCGGGCGGGGCACACGGCAGGCAGCATCCCCGGCGTGCAGGTGCCTCCAGCGCTGGCCCATGCCCTCACGGGTCTCTCTCCTCTCTCCCAGTGCCCTCCGCCAGCATGACACGCCTGATGAGGTCCCGCACGGCCTCGGGCTCCAGCGTCACGTCCCTGGAGGGCGCCCGCAGCCGCTCCCACACCAGCGAGGGCGCCCGGCTGGACATCGTCCCCAACTCCGGCGGCACCGGGAGCAGCGCAGGGCCCAACTCCACGGAGGTGTCCTGCTAGGTGGCCTTGGGGACGGCCGCCCCTGGACTCTGGGATCAATCGCTGTAGCTGCCCCTCCTCCGGCCCCTCCCCGCCCCTGCCTGCCAACCACATGTAGCTCGGTATTAATCCAAAGCTTATTTTGTATGACAAAGTGAGATTGGGTTTGTGGAGGGCTCCCTTTCCGGCGAGGGCGGGGCGGGGTGGACCAAAGGGAAAGAAGCATCTCAGTGTCCTTTCTCCACTAGTGAGCGGCCTAGAGGCCACTCTCATACCCTCCCTCAGAGACACCAAACTGCCAAAAACAAGAAACACAGAGCAAACACTTGATCAATCCAAGGCTAGGCTGACCTGAGCATCCTGCCGCGAAGGGACATTTTGTTGGAAGCCCAGCCCACCTACTTCCTGTTTCCTTTCCAACTAAAGAAAAAACAGACCCAGTTTCTGGAAACCAAACCCCTTCTGATTTGGAGAGGGGGAGAGCAGGGAATGGTGGCGAGCTCTTTTAACAAAGCCAAACAGGAAGCGGGGAAAGAGGTGGAATTTATGTGGAGGCTCGGAAGTGTTTGGAAGAGCAAATCTCTGTAGTGAACTTGAAGAAGTAGATTTTTTTTTTTTTAAGCATCTTTATTGGAGTATAATTGCTTTACAATGGTGTGTTAGGTGAATGGAGTTAGAGTCTGTCATACAGAGTGAAGTAAGTCAGAAAGAGAAAAACAAATACAGTATGCTAACACATATATACGGAATCTAAGGGGAAAAAAAAAAAAAGAAGAGGTAGATTTTTAACGTCTGTGCATATATACACACTTTTTAGTGCCGATGCCAGAAGACTGTTTTTCTGGCATTTTTTTAATGGACAACAGAAGCAGGCGACAAAATCTCCCAGTTTTTCAAAGAAACGGTCTTGGCAAATGTTTGGTATCGGGGGTTTGAGGCTTTGATTCTGCCGCCTGCCTCTTCCTCCACGTCGCCTACTTCCTACCCCAAATACATGGACGAGTGATTATTTCACTCATGGGGAAGATCATGTAGATTTGTAGTTGCTTCTTTGAAATGGAGGGCTGTGCCTGGCTGTGGCCGGGGGAGGGGGGCAGGGGCATTGGGGTGGGGTGGTATTTTTGGTTATTAGATGTAAAGGATTCCTCGTGGTCGTGATGGAATCCAGTGCAGTTGTGATTTCAGTTGATCCCATCTGGTTCCCAGGAATCATGTGTGATTGAGTTAAATCTAGCTTCCAATCTTTGACAACCCGGGTTGAATCTGAACTTGACTGCCAAACATTTCTGACCTGGTGACCTTCCGGGATCTTCAGATAGAACTCTTTGCTCTTGTAGGGGGTGGGGATTCCCTTGGGGAGTGGTGGCCCAGAAGATGCAAGGATTCTGGAATGTGTATTCCATGGGATTTCCTTCCCTCTCCTGCCTTCCCCTCTTCCCTGCCCCTCTAACCTCTCGCTGAACGGGGTGGCACCACTGACATTTCTGGGCAACGTCAGCGTAGCTGTCAAGTTCCTGTACTACTTACTGCCTTTTGATTTTGACTTTGGCTAACCGTGGATCTTCTTATAGGAAGTTTGATCAGAGTGAAAGGAACATTGTGGCTCAGCCACCGGGGCCTAGTGGTTACTGGGAGGAATAGTCAAGCCTTCTAGGTAGCTTGGGGGGATAATGGCTCAGTTTATCTGCGACCTACCCCCTGGGAGGCAGAAATGGCTGAATCAGAACAAGCAACTGTTGTGTACAAGTCTTTCCAGAGGAGTTTCTTAATGAGATATTTGTATTTATTTCCAGACCAATAAATTTGTAACTTTGCAGTGGCTTGTGTCTTTTTCCTCCGCCTGAGAGGTCGTGCATTGGGATGGGTCTTTCCTTAACTGGGGCTTCCTACCACATGCCCCTCCCTTTTGGAATTCTTTGCTTCAGAGCATACAGCATCCAGTAAAAATATAATACGAACCACAGATGTAACTTCAAATTTTCAAGTAGCCACATTAAAAAAGGTAGAGACAAGTGAAATTAACTTTAATAATTTAACCCAACATATCCAAAATATTATCATTTCAACATAGGATCAATATAATTATGAAGGTATCATGCATTCTTTTCTTCCTCCTAAGAAATCCAGGGTGTGTTTTACATCACAGCACATCTCAATTCAGACCAGCCCTGTTTCAAGTGCTCAATAGCTGAATAATACAGTGACAAAGGGATCAAGCTTTTCAACCTATAATTAGAAGGAAACATCTTTTTTTACATTTTATTTTTATTATAGAAAAGCATGTGGAAAGACCACCCAGTGACAATCCTTGTAATGCTTCTGGCCCTTGTATTTTTTTAAAAAATGTAGACACAACAGGTTTCAGTACAATCTCCCATTTCTATATAAAATTAGTTTAAAATTTACAAAACAGTTGCAAAGATAGTACAGAGTTTCCATATACCCCACCTCCAGTTTCCCCTATTATTATTAGCATCTTATGTTACTACAGTGCATTGGTCACAACTAAGAAATCAACATTGATAGATTACTATTAACTAAGCTCCATACTTTCTTGGGATTTCACTAGTTTTTCCCTGTTGTCCTTTTTCTGTCCCAGGATCCCGTCCAGATAGCAGGTTACATTTCGTCATCATGCCTGCTTTGCTTCCTCTGGCCTGTAAGAGATTCTCAGACTATCCTTGCTTTTGATGACCTTGACGGTTTTGAGAAGCCCTGGTGGGACGTTTTGTAGAACGGCCTTCAATTGAGATTTGCGTATATGGTTTTCTCATGGTTCAGCTGGGGTTCTGAGTTTTTGGAATGAAGACCCCAGAGGCTCAGTGTCATTCTCATCACCTCGTGCTGTCAGCATGATGGGCCAACGTGATTTAACACGGATGAGGTTGACCTTGATCGTCTGGCTGAGGTCGTGTTTGCCAGGTGTCTCAACTGTTAAGTTACTTTTTCTGCTTTTCCATACTTGTTCTTTTGAAGCAAGTCCCTAATTGCAGCCCACGCTTAACACCCCCCTCCTTTTTAAACAACTATCTTACTGTTTATTATATTGTTTTTTTCTTCACGTACCTTGAAGAGTTTCTTAGCGTAATTAGCTGTAAACACTTTTGCAGCCTGCATCATTGTGCAGCAAGTGCCTGGGCAGGGAAGAATGAGGTGACCGTCTGTGGTGTGCAGGTCAGGAAGGGAAGCAGGAAGGGTTTTAACGCATAAAATACAGCACATAATATTGCTAAAGAAACCACTGATAGTGAAGTGTAATTCTCCAAGTGTTCCGATTGTGTGACGTTTCTTTATTAATAAGTTAAATAGCGATGTGGAGGCAGGTCTCAATATAATTTCAAGGTAGTGACAAGCGTAATAGCACTTCGAGAAAACTGCCACAATTGTGGTAAGAAAAATACATGTGATTTCAACTGGTGAGATTAGGATCGTGGCCCACAATGCCACGTTGCAATTAGAGATTAGTAAAAACAAAGATTCATTTCCCCCCCCATCCAAGCACACGACCCCTGAATTTAATCCATGGATCCAAGGACCCGAGGTTAAGGAGCCCTCCTTTAGATGCAGGAGGAGAAAGCTCTTCCTTATTCTACGTTCACAGTAAAGGCCTTTTCTGTGACGGATCCTGTGTGAGAGTCAGGAACAAAGGAAAGGCAGGCATAGAAGAGCCAGCAAGGAATCCCCGTGGCAGTGGGTGCATATGTGGCACAGAGACCCCCCCGGACCTGCCACGATCAGCTCCTTGGAGCTCAAGCTTCCATCGAGAGAAATGAGCTGTTGCAGGTGTTTGCATGTATCAGGTGCTATTTAGAGATGGTTTGCCCAGAGGCTGTTTGGCCAGCTGGGGATCTATTTCTGTTTTCCTAGCTGCTTATTTACGTTTCGATCCCCAGACCCTTGGGTGTCAGCAGCAGCTGGGAGACCAAGTGTGCACCAAGATCAACCACGTGCAGGCTCTACAGGGGCAACAGAGGCCCATCTGCCACCTTCCTCATTCCGCTTCTCAGACACAACCTCACTCTTGGTCACTGGATGGGTCCCTAGATACAGCCTAAATCCATCTTGGGCTTCTCAGGCTGCATGGAAACCCTTCAGCTGTGTTCCACATGGAATCCAAGGGCAGAAGGGGAGGCGTGGCCTTATGGGTTTGGAGATGGGATTAGGGAGGGGGCTTAGTGAGCGGATGAGCCTCCTTCTTTCTAAGAACAAATTTCCCTGCATCTCTAAAGCATAAAACAATGGGCTCCTTGACCTTCTGGTTCTTGGACCTGGAACCAAACGGGTCTTTGTGTCTTTCAAGGGTAAGACTTGAATGGGACCAGCTTGATTCAAGTGTCCACTCGCTGTCCAATCAACTGTGAGCATAAGAGCATCTCGAGATAACTGCCACCATTGTGATAAGAAA
Organism: Balaenoptera physalus; assembly: GCF_965194825.1. Lineage (NCBI taxonomy): Eukaryota > Metazoa > Chordata > Mammalia > Artiodactyla > Balaenopteridae > Balaenoptera > Balaenoptera physalus. Next base: position 77,499,750 of record NC_138895.1, on the reverse strand, counting down.
AATATGTGTGATTTCAACTGGTGACGTTAGGGTTCGTGGCCCACCTTTAGGTCAGAGGAGACGCTGCATTGCAATCAGAGGTTAGTTCACACTACTCCCGTCCCCTCCTCCACATACACACGGCAGGATTCCGAGTAATTGATGTAGCTGTAGCCGGTGAATTGCTATGTCCTTTGCCATTAAACCCACTGACAGCCAAACTCCCTGTTGCAGGAAAGGCCCTTCCTCATTCCTGCTCTGAGAAATTTCCTGAACACCCCGCCCTCCCCAGGAAGCACTGACCATATGACCTCGTGACAAGGGCACCCTGCAGAGAATGCATCACTAATAACAGTAATATGTAGCGTTTATTATAGTTTCTTTTCCCTCTTTATCTTTATCTGTGAGGATGAGTTATCCTTGCTTCACAGATAAGAAAGCCAAGGCTCGCAGAGATGAAGTGGCTTGTGCAGCCATTTCTAAAATGGATTACATCCCTCTTGTCTGGAAAACAGTTGGCTGAGAGCATGACTAATGCAACCACCTATTGACGTCTTGGGACTGTAGAACATTGGTTAGTTCCTGGGACTAATAAACTGGAGGACCTTGCGGCTTTTACTGCCCATGGGGACATTTGTCCCTCCATTAAGTAGTCCGACCCAGGCGGTGACCAGCCTTTACAGTATCTTTCCTTAATTCTTCTGTCTCCTCCTTTGCTGGCAGGCTGACATTTTTCTCATTGCCATCAATAAGCCAGGCTTTAGCAGCTTCCTCTTCCTCTTTATGGGATGGACTAAGAAACACACTTTCGCTAGTGGTGTATGAAAAACAAGATTTATCATGGAGATCTGGAAACATTCTTTACAGCATATAATATATGAAACCATACATGGGCTTGGTGCCAGCTTTTTCATCTCCTTAGAAATATTTTTGCTCAGTTCTACATTGGAGAGAACCCAGGTTCAGCTGGAACTGGGACCTCTGAATACATAGGATGCTTCTGCATTTTCGTTTCATTGGTGGAGGGTGAGAGAGAACACTGACTTCTCTGCTATATGCTTTTTAACCTTCATAATAAAATGCTCTGGCCATTTTCCCTGAATCCCATTTTCCCAAAACTTCAACCACCTGATATCATCAGAAATCTTTCCCAGAGTCTACACATTCATCTTAATTGGAGGCATCCATTGGACTCCATGGTCTGAATTCCAATTTTGAAAAAAGTATGTTTCAGGATAGAAGTGTACTTGGAAATGATTCATGGGGCAATTATTTTTGTACTGGAATGGATTCTCCCCTAGACTTTATTATAATAGCATAACGTGTTTTGGGGGGATTTGGATGAGGGGGATTTAGCTGGAAGGTATCAAATGCATTATTCACTTCATTTACTCAGCCATCTGCACATCTGTTCAAAGAGCTGAGCATGTGCTATGCACTGCACTGGGTTTGGGAGACACAGAAAAGTATGGCACCCTTCCTGCCTTCAAGAAGCTGGGGGCTTAATCAAATTACAGCATAAAATGAAAACATAAAAATAAAAAGTTAAGGGATCGAGAAGCATAGGACTGAAATATTAAAGCATTCAACTGAATATCGGTGACACTTTTTCTTTACCTTTGCGATAGGACTAAATAGGTAAAATACGCAGACACAAACACTGACTTCAATTCTTACCATCGCCTTGCGGGTTATTCCCAGTTCATAAGGAAACCGACTCAGCTAAATAATAGATGCGTTTGTTAAGTGCTTACCATGTACCAAGCGCTATTCTAAAGCTTTTCATGCATTTTGCATTTTGGTTATCACATCATCACCCCCACAAGGAAGGTACTGTCATATTTTGCATTTCACAGTTGAGGAAGCGGAAGCACAGATCGGTTAAGTGAGGAATTCCGGTAAAGAATAAAGGATATAAAGATCCACCGGACTCCCAAAGTCAGAACTGGTCCCATTGCGTCATGCAACCTTCCTTATACTTCATTTCACTCCCCTTGGTTCCCAAGGCAGCTGGCAATAGATCTCTATCCACCTATCCCTCCATCCATCCAACCCCTGCTACCCAGTCCCTGACATGTACAAGGCTCAGAGGATGCAGTCATGGTCTCTGACCTCCAGGTACCCACAGGGCAGTTGGGGATATAAAAAGGCATTGAATAAATGAGTAAGTGAATGAATGAATGAATGCCAAATGTTCACTTTATATTTCCATGAGATGTCTTCCGGCCTGGACACATTTGTACCCCTGGTGTTTTCTACATGCCGGAATTCATATTTCTCAGTGCATTTCCAAACTTTTAGCTATTTTTATTGTCACGTATAAAATATCTGGGACCTAATTTCCACCATCTGCACATTTATTGAACGTGTTCAATGTTCCATCATTGCCTCATAATAACTGAATGTACAAGAAAACTCACCCAATCCAGTAAGTCACTTTGCTGATGATTTATTGCTTCAAGGCAAAAAGCTATAAACAGGGAATTTGAGCAATGAAAACCCTTCACATTAAATAAACACGTTCCATGCTACACAAATCATGAGAAAAATGAGGACTGTTGTAAAACTTGGGATTTCCCAAGTGCTATTTTTCCTCTATTGGGAAATTCCAAGCCATTTCTTCATATGTATTTTTTAGTCACAAAAATGGCAGTAGGAATACTTAAATATTAAGTCATAGTCTGAAAACAGATACACACACACACACACACACACACACACATATATATATACACATACATACAACACATATGTATATGTGCAGAAATACACAGCTGGCCGTTCTGACCATTCATGATTCCCAACTGTACAGGGTTATCATTGCAGTTTCTTTGGATCAAGATAAGTCTTTAAAAATCAGTGACCTAATTCAATATAATAGTCACAGGCTGCATTACCTCCCCACAATCTCTAGGTATACACAGTACTTACAATGTCAATGAGAGTCTAGACAATCATATCACTTGAATCTACCTTCTTTGATCACTCTCTGAATCACTTTCAAAGTTAAAATTGCAGCTATTGTCAGTAAAGCACGTCTTGTGCCTTTTGATTCGGGTGTCAGACTAACCTTGGTTTGCAATCCTGGTAATTCATTAGCTGGTAAGACATTGAGCAAATAACTTAACCTCTAATAGCCTCAGCTACCTTATTTCTAAAATGGGTAAATGATAATAATGCCGTATCTCATAGGTTTGCTCTGAGGATTAAATGAGACAGTGCAGTAAAGCACTCAGTATAAGGCCTGGTAAGTGCTCAACAGATGCTAATTGATAAGGTTTAGCAAGCATCAGTGGTTTAGTAAATTCAGGTCTCCTCTTTCCCCTACACACCTACACACGCAAGAGACGTTCGCTCCAAGCACTTACATGAATTTCTTCACCAAAAGTTGACAAATCTTTAGCATACCTTTCCCTCCCCCCAGAACATGGGGTCACAAGGGACTAGAGTGGCAAGCTTCCTGCTCTATTTGATCCCCCCGCCAACGTGACACTCCGATAGGGCTCATTCAGGCTCTCTCCGGAGGCCTCCCCAAGAGCAAGGCAGAGTGGAATAAGCTGGGATTTGGGTTGCTACTTTGCGGGGGCAGATTTCCCAGCCTCTTTGAGTCCCAGACTTTCCACTTATAAAACGGGCAAGAGATGCTTACTCAAAATCGCTGTGATGATTAGTACTATAATTCAAAACTTAAGAGTGCTTGGTACCAAGCAAGCACTCTAAATGAAGGGACAGCTTTTCATTATGATTATTATTCTTAACTTTTATTGTCTCAGGGCACACCATGGCTGGGCCCATAGCTCCTTCCCCATGACTTCAAAACACGGGACTGAGACGTTCCCTCTGGGGCCTGCCTAGGACAGATCCATTTCTCAAACCGGAGCATTCCGGCCACGCCATCCCACCCATTCCCAGGATAAAACCCCCAATTCCTTCAACCAGGCTTCCTATGATCTTGGAAGCCATGCTCACTTTCCCAAACTGGGAAGCAAATTCAGTAAGAACCTAGCTCTCGGGTGTCTGCTGAATTTCAAATGGGGTCAGCGTTCACTTAGTCCCTGTAGTTTGTAGGTGGCAGGTGATTTCACTCTACGAAAATCCAACATGTTCCATGTAGACTTAGAGAAGAGATTATTCATGGGGTAAATTCTCTTCACACAGGAATTCTTGTTTTGTTTTGGTTTTTTTTCCGATAAAAATGTACATTTCTTTCAATAGTAAATGCCTTTCTATGGCATTTAAGATTTGGCTGATAAAAATCAGATTGTCATGTACCTTTGGAAGAAAGAGATCTTCTGAATACAAGTAGGAACATGTACACAATTTCTTTATTCATCAAATACACATTGAGCACCATTGTATGCCTTGCATTGGGCATTCAGGAGGTCACCGTAACGAGGGCACATTCTCAACCCTTTTTCCCTGTCTAGGAATACCTCTGCTCGCCACCCAGAATTCCCTCACGAATAACCGCACCATCTCTCAGTCTGCAGCACTGGGTAACAAAATCATCTTCAGACACATATGAGAGCTGGTTCTGATTTGAAGGAGGAAACGATCTGTAGGGGATTCATGGATTTTGGTTTAGCCCAGATTTTGTTTGATGCTTAGGCATGTAAATAATCTGAAAGTCAGACACTCTCTTCTCTTGTGAAAAGAGCTAGAGACACAACAATAAGAACCAAAAATGATGCAAGAATAGCCTGTCCTGACATGTTTTCCTGCTCTGACACATTTGGAAGCTCTAAAAGTAGAGGGAAAAGATGGGTTACAGAGTCAATTCAACTTGGATTTGCCTTCCGACTCCTCCACTGACCAGCTGGGTGACTTCAGTCACGCTCTCTTCCCTTCCTGAGCTTCTGTTTCACATTTGTAAGAACAGAAATAATAACGGGCGCTTTTCAACACGACCTCGAAGTTTCCATGAGCTAGTGTTAACGGTTACGTAAAGCACTGAGAACAATGTCTGACACAGAGAAGGTACTATATAAAAGAATTATAGCAGGAAATATTTATATTTTACTAATAAAATAAATAATAGCCTCATTTCCATTAATAGCAACTTTCTCTTCCTTTCGTTGAATAGCTTCAAGCCCTTTCAACTTTTCATCCCTGTTAAATATACTTCTGTTTTGAAACAACTGGTTAACCTCTGTCTTTGCACCAGAACTCGGTTTTATGGGTCAGTAGGACCCACAGTCTGTGAAGTGGGTCACCGAGGCAGAAAGAGACATGTCCTGGGCCCAGGGACCCTTGCCACCCTAGGCTGATGCAGACTGGACCCACTTCTTGGTTTGTGAAACCACTCCTTGGTTTGACCCACACTCAACCTGGACCCAAGACTCCCTAAAGAGCACAGGAATGTCACAGGGCACCATTCTCAGGGGTCAGAGACATCACCCCAGGGGACTCTACCAACTCCCATGAGCCCCCATGCAGGGAGAGCATCCAGATGTGAGGGGCCTGGCCGATTGCCCAGCGCCCTGCCCGGTCCACGAGCAGCAGATTCAGGGCTGGGGTCAATCGCTCCTTCTGAAAATTGGCTGACCTTGCTCTGACCCTGGAGTATTGACTGGGGACTTCTCCCAGGAACAAGAAGGAAGTTTATCATCTTGCATTTCTGACTGGGATGAACCCAATGTACACCCTTCACAGTGCAGGGGTGAAGAGAAATCTAACCTCAACAATGCCCGGAATAATGGATACAATTGTTCATTAAGAAAACCAAACCCAAACAGCCATTCACCGCACCTGGCAAATGTTGGGTGACCTTGGGAGGCACAAATCTTTGGAATGAGAGATACTTTGGTGTGCGGTGGTCAAAACTGTCGACTAGAGTAGTTCTAAATCCCATCTATCCTTCTGAATGGACCCAGAGAGTCTGACGATTTGGTATTTAAAGAAGGAATTAGTGACATTGAATGCCTAGCTGATTCTGTTCCTTGAGACTTGGGCAAGATCCAGCAGGACTTCCAGTGACTTGGACAGGCGGATCAGGCTTGGGTATTGACCAGAACAGCTGGAGACAGGCACTTTCCTTGGAGCGTACGTGGAATTGTCAAGGAGAGGACCCATGGCCTGGGCTTGAGCGGCACCACGATGGGTGCTTTGGGTGGTCGGAGACAGGAAAGGGGGCCACGGGTCCGGATCAGGGTAAGGTGGACAAAAGAAGGCTCAGTGTGGGCCTCAGAAGGCGGCCTGCTTTACAAGCATGGGGCCAGGCCTCGAGCTCGTGTTTTGTGCCTGCCTAATTGGCAATTTCTGAGAAGTCAGGGTAGGAATCCAAGTCGGCAAAAATATCGTTGGGATTCCGACAGCTCAGATTGCAGAAGCAAGCATTAATCCACAGGGCCTGGCGGGAGAAGCCAGGCCCGTCGGGACACTGGAAGGAGATGTCGATGGTTTTGGACTTGTAGGGGATGCAGCACCTGTTGTCCGTGCAGACCCCACAGTACTTGGGCCGGTACGAACGTGTGCTGGTGCAGCCGGCCAGCGTAAAGTTCACGGGCGCTTCTGGCTGGTACACGGCCAGACACTTCTTCCCTTCCTGCAGGAAAGGAGGTTTCAGTTGAGACACTCAGAGGATCAACAGCCACTTTCTTCCCTCCAAGCCCTCAATTCTTCCCTTTTCACTCTCCACGCACTCCGCCTTACTTTCAGATTTGCAGCATCTTCCAACTGGGAAGGACCACCCCCAATACAGCAGGACCCAGTCTTATTACGCAGGAGGAAACGGAGCACAGGAGGGGACTGCCTTGCTGTGGTGGTACCTCTCGACCTGCGATTTCCCTTCTCTCCTGTGTTCCTGCCCTGCCAATGCCCAGTCCCTGGTCACTTTCACTAACACGGGATGCCTTTGCGGCTGCTTTAGCCAATCAAGTACCCCTCGCTGGTTAGGGGCAGAACCATCATGGCCTCCCTGATTGGGGGATGCATTTTACCCTAAACTCCTCCTCCTCTGCCTCTGACGGACTCTCACACACACCCTTTCCATGCAATTTATTCATTCACAATCCATGCAACTGGATTGGCATTATCTAAAGGGAGTTCTGTCTCTCCACAGGGCTGTGGGCCACTCGAGAGTGGGGCTCTTTCTGTGTCCCTGCAGTCTAATTCTGTGCCTGGTACATAGTAGGCACTTACTAAACTCACTGAATGAATGGTTATTGGGGTCTACTATGTACCGGCACCATGCCAGAAACAGGGGTAGAGCAGATCCAGGCGATGTGGGGTGGGTCTGAGGCTTGTATGATTGATCTGAGAGCTCTCTTAGGCACATAATTATGGAAATGAACTTGGGTGGAAAGCATGAGCCAACAGCAAGGGACGTGAATTAGTTCGGTGGTGAACCCACCTCTACCTCGCAAGCACCGTGCATTCACCCAGCTTAGGACTCTGCTCCTCTTTGTCCTGTTGCTGGTAAATTTCCCTTCCATGCTTTCAGTTAAGAGATGTTTGCTGAGTACCAAGCACCAAGAATACAAAGGCTAGTAGGGCAGGGGAAATAATCAGAGAGGAAAAAGAGACGAGGGGAGGAACTGTGGGAAGCTAGGCTGTCTTGTCTGCTGGACAACCCTCTCCTCAGCATTCTCAAGAAACCACCAATGCTCCCCAAATGGAATCAGTGCTGAGTTTTTCTTTCTCTTTACTTTTCATGTGACACCAAGGCAGATGACCAGTCCTAAGGCGTTAGCAAGGAGGTCCTGGGTTAAGCAAATCGGATCCATTTCTAACTCCAAGGACCGGGTCTTAGTCTACTGTGGTCACTACACCCTTGATCCTTTATTTTAATTATGTTTGACTCTCAAAGCTGGAAGGGATGTCTGAGATCGGTTCTGGTGTTTTACCCATGAGGGGACTGGGGCTCAGAGATGCAAGGAGATTGGCCATGGTCACACGCAGTCAGCAGCAGATGGGCATTTGACTCCAGCAGTCCTGAGTCCCGCTGTCCCCTACCGCCCCGTGTGGCTGTCACGTGAGTGGGGGCTGGCCCAGGAGCAGTCGGTGAGCGGTCCTTGGAATCACCACAGGAGAGCACTTCTGAGGGACCCTGGGATCTCTCCAGAGCCACCTTGATTGTAATAACATGGTCACCACTTCCACTGAGTGAAATTCACAATCCACCAACCCAGTGACACATGTTATCCCAAGAAACTGCTACAACGTGGGCTTAATTATTATACAAGCGGCCGCCCCACAAGCAAGCTCAGGAGCCGGGCTCAAAGCCAGGCTTGTCTGTTACGTCCAAGACACCTGCCCCACCCTGGGAGGTGGACCCACCTTGATGTGTGGCCAGAGGTCCACGTCACACGGCCGCAGGTTGCAGAGGCGGCTCTCCTGCTCAGGCCAGCACTGGGCATTGACGTTGGAGATGCGGGTGGAGACCCCCAGGCCGCAGCTGGTGGAGCAGGGGCTCCAGGGGCTGGTGTAGGCTATGCAGTTCCTGTGCCATGGCTCTATCTCATCCATGACCGCTGCGGATGGGAACCAGATGCCCTGTGAGTTTCCAGTCTCTGTCAGCCCCCAATTCCTGTCGTCACCGCCCTAAGGGCTGGGGTCCCTGAACCTCAGGCAGGAGAGAGGTGGGCTGTCCCTCAGCACAGGAGGGCAAGTTGGCTTCTAACCAGCACAGTTTCCCAGGGAGAGGAGGACCGTTCTGAGCTCCTTATACCTCTCCGGAGGGAGGACCATCTTTAGAGACAGGTGGACCTAAGTTCAATTCCTGCTTGACCACCTAGAGGCTGTGTGATTCTAGACAACTCACTCTGGGCCTCAGGGTCTTCACTAGAACAATAACATCTGCCTTGCAGGGCTGGTACGGCAATAAAAGGGTCCAGATATTGACTGAGTACACATCAGGCATCTGCAAGGTGCTGGGAATAAAAGGTTAAAACACACTGTTCCTGCCCCTGCAGAGATTATGTTATGTGGGGAAGGTCAAAGGGAAGTGCCTGCACTGTAGTACTAGTATTTCATCTGGGCGATGCTGCGGGCATCGTGGTTAAGGGGACACACAGGTTTCAGAGGCAAATGGCCTGGGTTCAGCTCTGAGCACCACCACTTAGTAGCTGGATAGCTTCCAATAAACTAGCTTCCACCTCCGTGTCCCCACCTGTCAGAAGGGTTGACAGTAGCACCTCTCTCCCTCTTGTCCCAGGCTGGGGACAGAAAAGATGGGTTCAGACACGTGACAGCGCTCAAGCTGTCCCTGGCCCTTAGTAAGCCCTCAGTAAATGTGAACTGAACCCCAACTCTTGGCTGGTTCTATCAATGCGTGTATCCTGGCATCCAGAACATGGAAAATGGAGTGAGCTAGAGATGGAGGCAGGTAAAAAGCCAGTAAGACCAAGGAGAGATCTCACAGAAAGATGCAACAAGATACCCAAGAGAAAGATGGGAAGAGGAAGCCAGTCCAACCCAGCACACACATGCATGGAAACCAGAGAGGGGAACGGGCAGAGACGGTAGGTGTGCAGGGGAGACAGATGAATGAATGCAGGAATAAATGAGTACGAGAAGAGGACGGACAAGACAGAAGAAAGAAAGAGGACAGAAGAGAGGAGAGTCCGGGCTGGGATGAGCTGGGGCTGCAAGCAGGGATGGAGAGGGCAGTGGGGAGGGATTTGCTTAGAAGGATGAAAGGGCTTTGGTTTCTGGGTCAGCCACTCGGCAGGGGCTCTGCTTGTGCTCAGTCAGAACAGGGTCGCTAGGCCACACACAATGACACGATGGGCAGACAGCCGCTGCCCTGCACCCTCACCCCGTGACCCTCCTGTGCTCTGCCCTGGGAGGCCTCCTGGGGACAGAATTTCCCCGGACACCTCCTCCATGGGCAGGGGATTGCTGCTTCAGGGGGCTGCTCAGCCCCACGTGGGGCACCCCAAGCCCCATCCAGAGAGGCTGTGCATCCCTGAACTGTAGGGGTGGCAGTACCACCCTCCTTCCTGGTCCAGTCAGACCCCTGGGGGCGGGCAGCCTGGGGACAGGTCTCTATTCTGGCCTTTACACTCCCCTCTCCCCTCGCCTCCCCTCCCCTCCCCTCTCCTGTCCAGTTTGTTCTTCTCTGAAATCCTCCCCCACTTGGCTTCTGAAACCCTCTTTCTCCTGTATCCGTCCTGCCTCTTGGATTCGTCTTCCTCAGCTTCATTCTCTCTCACACCTTACATGGTGGTGTCGCAGGGCCACATCAGTGGTCCTCCATCGAGGCAATTTTGCCCCCCAGGTCACAACTAGCAATGTCTGGAGGTATTTTTGGTTGTCACTACTTGGCTGGAAGGCGCTACTGGCATCTAGTAGGTGGGGGCCAGATGTAAGCCTCCTCCTACAAAGCACAGGACGGTCCCCTCTATAAAGAATGGTCCCGTCCAAAATGCTGTCAGAACCGAGGTCGAGAAACCCTGCTCTACGCAATCTCTCTGAGCAGTCTCACGCACTTACAACTTTAAAAAAAACAACCAGTATCCTCAGAACGCCCAAACTCCATTGCCCTTTCTTCACTCCCTCATGTCCACTTGCCTGGTGGACACTTTCCTTCTAGAAGTGCCCTCATCTGCTGTCTTCCATGTCATCAGACCCTCCTGGTTTTCCCATTACATGCTTGGCTCTCCTTCTCTGTCTCCCCCTTGGTCTCCTCTTCTGTCCTCCCTCAAACATCAGCCCCCCCCACCTCTGCCCCAGGCCGCCCCACACATTACCCCTAGGCCATCAGCAGCTCTAGGCCAGAGACTTCCAGAGGTCCCTCTCTGCCCCATCTCCCTCCTCCAGTGCTTCCCCGCAAGATGCTCCTCTGGATGATCTCATGGGCAGGGCACCCAGCCTCAGCCTCAACCTGTCTCCAGCGAGGGGGCTCTCCTCCCCAGAAGTGCTCCCTGCGTTGTGTCCTAAGTGATGACGAGCCCCGGGAGTCTCTGTACTCCTCTCTCTCCTTCCCCCCACCCGTTGTATTGACGCCGAGCCCTTCAGTCTTACTTGTCCAATTCCTCTTGCATCTGTCCCTTCCTTGACACCTCTGCTCCCACTGCCCCAATTCAGGTCTCCTCAGCCCATATATCCATCCATGCATCCCTCCATCCATTCATCCACCCATATGACGAACATCGATTTGGTACCAGCTGAGTGTCTGGCATTGGCTAGGCTCATGTAAGCTGTGGGTGAAACGAACAGGTCTGTCCCTGTCCTCTGTTTCCGGAGCTTCCTCTGGCCTGGCTTACCTGGCTGAAGTCTCACCTGTCCACCCATCCCCCAGAGTGAGCGGGAAGCCATCCACTCCCTCTCTGCCCTTCCACCTGCTGCTCAAGCCTCATAAGGAACCGCACGTGTCTGCTTCCTTCTTTACGAAGCACTTCCTCCTTTTACGCATGGAGGATCCCATAAGACAGGTGGACAGGTGGTCGTATTTCCATTTTACCAGCGGAGAAATAGGGTCCCGGAGGAGATGTGACTTTCCCAAGGTCACACCGCTCCTGAGTGGTGGACTGGGGACTGGGGGCCGGGGGCTCCTGTCAATCACAGGTGGGCGGTCAGAGCTCCGGGAGGGTCCGACCCCAGGGCCCGCCCTCCCCGCGCCCTCCCCGCGCCCTCCCCGCGCCCTGCGCCCCGTGCCCCGCGCCCTGCGCCCCGCCCCCCGTGCGCAGCACCCACCGAAGGCGCCCGTGTGGCGCGGCGCCGTCTTGCGTGGCCTCCTGGCGTCGTCGTCGCACACCCACTGCTCGCAGCAGCGCCCGGGCACGCTCACCCGCCGGGCGTGGCGGCACCAGACGCGCGGGGGGCGCGCGCGGAGGCAGAGCGGCGTGCAGCCCACCGTGCCGCCCACGCACGTGCAGTTGTACTTGCAGTTGGGCTGGAAGGACTGGCCATTGTTGTAGCGCACGCCGTCCAGCACGCAGCCCACGCCGACCACCTCTGTGGACACAGGCGCCGAGGGTCAGGCAGGTGGGCTCCGGCGGCCCCCCGCAGGGCAGCCCCGCCCCCACTGGACCACGCCCCCCCATGTTCCCGTCGTAGGGGAGGGGCGAAGGCAGAGCAGTGTGAAGCCCCCTGGGAGCGCCAGTTCATTTAACCCGCGGAGAAACCCGCAGTGCCAGTCTGGAGCGGGGTGAGAGGCCGGGACAGGGAGCCGTGTGGCTAGCCCCTTGTCCTATCGCATCAGGTGGCACAAAACCTGGTCCTGACAATTTTCTGCCTCCAGGGTCACAGTTCTGAGCCCAGCAGACGAGACGTAAAGGCAATTCGAACACTTTGAAACAAAGACTCAGTTCATTCATGCAAATTTATAGAGTCGTCTAGGTGTTGGGGATTTAGTAGTGAAGCAAGGAGACAAAAAACCACCACGCCCTCGAAGAGGTTACATTGTAGTGGGGGACAGAGGAAAGACAACGGACCATCTAGAATGCTGATGGGGGCAGTAAAGCAGTTGATGGGATTGGGGAGGGCATGGTTTGCAGATTTAAACAAGGTGGGCAAGCAAAGCCTCACGGAGGTGAGGATGCTTCAGCAAAGATGGGAAGGAGGTGAGGAGGTGAGCTGCCCAGGTCTTGGGGGAGGAGCCTTCCAGGCAGGGAGGGGCTGTAGGCGGGAAGGCCCGAGGTGGGAGCAGCCTGGGATGTGCGAGAGGGCAGGGAAGGGTGAGAGAAAGTCAGGAGGCAGGAGATGAGGTGAGAGGGGGCTTCCCTGGAAGCTCAGCGGAAAATACAAAGCTCTTAGAGCTTAGAACTGAGGCCGGCACACAGTAGGTGCTCAATGAGTAACTGTTGAATCAATGATATGAATTATGTTTCACAAAAACATTCGTGGTGCTGAGTTGAGAACAGACTGATGGGGTACGGGGGGGTGTCAGGAGGCCACACTAGGAATCCAGGTAAGAGGTGGTGGTGCTTGGACCAGGGAGGGACAGCCAGGAGGAGAAGGGCTCAGCTTCTGGGTATATTTGGAAGGACTCGCTGACAGATAGGATGCGAGGATGAGAGGAGAAGCATCAAGAAGGACTCCTAGTTCTGTGTCCTGAGCCTGGAAGGAGAGGGGTGCCCTGTCCTCAGAGGAGCAAGGTTGGGGTGGGTGGACTCAAGTTCTTCACTAGACACGAGATGCCCGGTTGACATCAGAGTGGCCGTGTGGAGCTGGTTCTGCAAGCCTGGAGTTCCAGGAGAGATCTGGGGCTGCTGGGCCCCCACCAGCATTCTCACCCTTGATGTCAGGTCCCCCCCTGAGGGCAGTGTCTGGAAGTGCAAGCAGAGAGCCCAGGGCGGCAAGGGCATTCACCCGAGGAGGGCTGGTCTGCCGAGAGTTCCAGCTTATCTCCTGGATCCACCTGAAGGTGAATCATCATCATCATCATCATCATCATCATCATCATCATCCCTGTATCTAACAGGAGTGAGGGTTCTTGGTTGCCTGACCTGCTTTGTGTTAGGCTTCCTTGCATTGCTGACTTCATCCCATAAGGAAACGATACCACATCATCACCTGCATTTTCACCTACAGCAAACCTGAGTCTCAGCGGTGTTGAATCATGCACCTAAGGTCACAGAGCTCGGCTCAGCAGAGCAGTGAGGGCAGCCTGTGGGAATATTGGAGTGACTGCTGGTTTCCTTGGGAGGTGATTGTGCCGGAGAAGGTACAGAAAGGAAAGGCACCAGCACTTACTGCCCCTCTGATCTGGAGCCAGGCCCCATCTGGTATCTCATGCAGTCCTCGCAGTGACTGCCCTAGGAGAGCTTTGTTTCCTTCCTTTGGCAGAGACGGGAACTGGGGGTGTGGGGTTAGTGCTCGAGGTCACCCAACAGGTGACTGATGGAGCTGCTCCCAAAGCCTGTGGGCTCTGACTCCACCATCCATTTCCTTCCATCAGACACCGGTAAAGGAGGGGAAATAGGAAAACAAAACAAAGCAGAGGAAGCACTGGGTGAATCACTCATCTTTGCGTTCTGAGTCACCCCTAGCGGCGCTCTTTTGCTCCAGGAAGTGTGTGTGTGTGCGTGTGTGTGTGCGCGTGTGTATTGGTGGAGGGGGAGACAGGAGTGCTGAAGCCCGTCTCTGCCCCTCTGTGTGGGAACTTTTGGTGGAGAGGGCAGTGCTGGGTGCCGGGAGCCCTTAGCACAGTGGTTCTCAACACCAGCTGCACGATGGCACCACCAGGGGAGCTCTTTAAAATTTTGATGCCCACACCATGCTCCAGTATATGAGGGTGGACCTGGGTTTCAGTATTCTTATTGTTTTGCCCTTGGTAGCTCCCAGGTGAATCCAGTTTGCAGCCAGGATTGGGAACCTTTGCCTCTAGAAGTTGTTCACGGTCTCCTGGGAGGTTTAGGGGATGGGGACAAGGGATGGATGGTATGTGTGGTGGCTGTGGATTGTCCCATCAGCGGACTCTGGCACCCCTTCCTGATTCGATTTCTTTCTGACTAATTGAAGGACCAGGTCCTGGCTAGATGGGGAAGCTGGCTGAGTTTCCTTCACCATTCAGACTTGCAAGTCCAGGCATGAACTGGTGGGCTTTCATTTTATTGACGGACTTCAAGGAACTCAAGTCACCTTGCTGTGCCATCTGGACCTTTACTCCCCTTGCCCCACCCCTGGAGGACTGTCACCTGCCTGGGAACAGGGACAGTGGGCCATGCCTTGTAACCCCATTGCTGTATTATCACTAACCTGTGTTCACCGTGTGAATGAATCAGTGGATGGATGGATGGATGTCAGGTGGGGTGAAACCTACTCTGTATTGGGCTTCTACCATGTATCAGGCACTCGACATCCTAACCACCCAGAGAGGAAGGCATTATTCATTCATTGCATTTTCCCTGATGAGGAAACTGACACTTAAAAAGGTTAAGCAGCTTTCCTAAAACCATTGTACTAGTTAGTTGCGGCACTGGGGTTCGAACTTAGGTTGTCTAGCTCCAAACACCATGCATGGGTCTTCTATTCCCTCACTCTTCAGATGGGCGACTCTGAGATTGGAACCAGCCCTGCCCCCAAACTCTGAGGATGACCGTGGACAAGGCTAAGGGAACTTCTACAAAGGAAAAGTTGAAGCACATGAGACGTCACCAAGAGCAGCCGACCACATTTTAGGCTTCAGCCTCAACCCCCACGCGAAGCTGATTCGATCAAGCTCCTTAAGTGACGTGCCCAAGGTCACGTAGCCAATAAGTGGCAGAGCCAGGAGGCAAAACCCAAGTCTGTCTGCCTGTAAATTTCATGATCCTTCCAGCAAACCACACTGCCCTCAATCCTGACCCAGCTGCGTTGAATGCAGAGTCATGTTTTGTCCACCAAAATAGCCAAACAGTTTAATTCAGAGGTCACTCTCGGCCCACAGATGTATTTAGTTTGGCCCGTGGAGTGTTTTTAAAAAGAGTTTTGAATGTGTTGCCAACATTTACAAATCGTACACAAATCTGGATTTCTTTCTGGATTCACTTGAAAACTGAGCAGACTGGATCAGACCAAACTCACTTTTCTGCCTGGCCTCAGTGGCCAAAACTTGCATTCACTAGTTTTCCGTAATCCCTGTGATCGTCTCTTTGAGTTATTTGTGCCAGTGTTGCAGCTGCTTGTTTTTATTTCCTTGTCCTGGCTTAATTACACGCACATCTCGAAGGACAGATTTAGCCTGTCCTGGGGATCGTCCATTTGTTGTTGGCCATTTGCTGACAGATTGTGTGTGTGGAGGAACTCTTCTTTCTCTTTCCCCTCTGGCCCCGAAGCCTCTTCCTCTCTAGCGCCTCACACCCTGGACTCTCTTCTTTCTCGCATTAGGGTCTCATGAATTCAGACACTATGGCAGCATTTCCGGGAAGATGTTCAGTAGAACACTGGTGAATTTAGTGTGTGTGTGTGTGTGTGCACATGTATGCATGCTGCGTGTGTATCTGAGTGAGTGTGTGTGGTGGGGTAGGTGGGTGATTGGGTAAAATTCTGCCTGGAAAAACGTGTTCACTGTGCAAATAAGTTCAAAAAGAAAAGTATTCTTATGACAGCTCTCTTTTTGGAATTTGACAATGGATGTGAATGTTTAAAACCTCTGAAAAGTTCTGTTTCACTTATTGAACCTTATTCGTTCCAATGTCTGTAGACCTATATGACCAGAGAACCCTTGGCAAGTGTAGTACTCATTACAGTCTCCTGAAAACCACAGTCTTCTTTTCAAATACGAGGAATGGAAATAGAGACTCATGATGAGAGGGAGCCAAGTGAAGGCAGGAGCTGACATATAAAGAGAGAGGGCTGGGGGTGGATTGGGAAGGTGGGTTTCCAAGCCCCTGGTGGTAAAGGCAGGCAGGATAGGCAGTTCCAGGGTCTGTACAGTCTATGGGTCCATGAGAGAATGTTTATAAAGTTGTGGTGCCTGGCACGTGGTGAGATGTCATTGCAACTTTAGAGAATCGTATAGTCACAATGAATGTCCTTTTAATGACCTTAAAGAACAGCTGTAAAAGGGGAAAGAAATGATGAGACAGTCTCATAGACGTGGAGGGGATTCTACTGCAGGAAAGCTCAGCCTGGTTTCCTTACCTGGGTACAGGGAGAGAGTATATGAGTGACTATATACATTAGCAGTCACTCTCAAACCTGAGTATGAGAATCGCCAAAGGAGCTTGTTAAAGTTGTAGATTCCTATCTCCACTTCCAGAGAATTGGAATGAGTAAGTCTGGGGTGGGGCTCAGGAATAACATTTTTAACCAACACGTCAGATGATTCTATGCAGATGGAATCTGCAAGTTCTCACTGAACAGAATTTTGTGGGGCTAATAATGAGTCTCAGTAAAAGGGGGAAAAAATGGAAAGATGGCAGAATCAATGGTAGTTACTTGGAACGCTAAAGACAGATGACTTGGTATGAAAGTTGAGGCATGAACTGAGGTCAAAAGAGCAGAAAGCACTCATAAGTTAACCATGATTGTTTTGACTTGGAATTTTGTGCATAACCCTCATCAACAACCCACTTCAGGAAATATAATGGGTTAACTGAGGATGAGAGAGTCTGCTGTGTGTGAATATGCAGTGGGGTGTATTAGAATCACAGTTATGGGGAAAGCTTGATTCAGCATTAAGGGAAGAAGGGAGTTCTTGGGTTTATGAGGCTTTGTGTAACTTTTCAGAAGTTAGGCTGCTGCATCATGATGCCTAGTGACCTCTTTTCATCATGCTGGATCAGGTATCTTGAATAAATGCTTAGATGATTCAAGCTAAGTGAATAACAGTCCAGATAGAAGCAGGAGACCAGAAAGTCCCAGAAAGGAGGTCTCTGAGAACAACAAAGGAAATGGTAGAACCCTGTGAAGAGCAAACAAACAACAAACAGCCTCTCCCGCGGCATGGGGCTATTATAAGGACAAAGAGTAAAGAAAAAGCAAAGGCAAATAGAAACCCCAGGAAAAACAAAAGACTTCATAATAAAGGAAATTCAAACAAGTACACTATCTCATGTCACAGTGAAAAACATTTACATAATCCTAATATTGTAAATAGTGGTTTATAACCAAAAATATGACGATGATATTGGAAGATGGGGGAGATGTCAGGTGGTATTAAGGAACTCAGACATTAGCTATCATATAGGATCATTCACAGATTATCCACAATCGATATTTCAAGCCAATCAATATATAACAGAAGACATGTATTGAATATTTGCAACTACCAGAAGAAAGGGCTGAAAGTTAAGAGTGACTGTAGTAACCAGAGGAACATGGGTGGGTGGTAGGAAGGGATGGTTTCAGGCTGCTGGTTTTTATTCTTTCAAGGCTACTAAATGTTTTAAAACCATGTTACTTTAATTTACAATATTACTGAACTATCTGGAGCTCTGCAGGGTCCTGGTGCCCCTGGGAGGTCTTGGGCATCCAGCAAAGAGTTCTACCACTAAGAAAACAGAACCAGGCTTAGGTCTTGACTGGGGATCCCTCTTCCCTGGACTCATCCATGGATGGAGAACAGAGAAGACAGCCAGGTTCTGGATGCCAGAGGAATGCAGCATCCCTCCCTCCTCAGGAAGAGCCCAGCCTCTGGCCTCTAATCATGGCCTGAGCTAGGGGGCGGGGGGTACTTCCTGCAGAACTGGAGCCAGGCCAGAGGAAGGGCAACGGGTGGGGGGCCCTGGGCCCGAGCTGGGGGTGCTGGGGGCTGGCCGGATGGTGCGTGAGGGGTGTCACTTACGTGCACATACTCCTACCGCGTACCTCGGGCTGTCCCCGCTGTAGTCACAGTAGAGGCCCCGGTGGGGGTCACAGACAGCAGCCTCCGTGCAGTTGTCCCCGAGCTGCTGAGCACACATCTTACAGCATTCGCAGCCGTCTGTGACGAGGCTGACCCCCAGCGGGCAGCGGGGCGGGGATGGCGGGCACTCGCACGGCCACTTGCAGAACTGGGGGTGTGCAAGGGTGTCCTCCAGGGGAGCCGGGGTGAAGACCGTGGCCGCGGGAGCTGGAGAGAGGGCCTGCAGGGGAAGGGCAGACATAAAGGGAGCTGCCAGGTAAGGGGTTCAAAGGCCAAAGGTCTGCAGTCACCTTCCCATCTTCATGGTGTTCAAAAGGTTTACGCGAAATTATGTTTCTCTACCATGCTTTTAATAGCCAGACGTCTCCTTTCTCCTCAGTGCAACCATAGGAGGAGCCGGAGTTCAGAGACTGAAGCCAGTTGCCCGAATTCCCCAGCTGGTAGGCCGGGGGGCAGGAAGCAGACTCTGTGTCAGATCTCTGAGCTCCGTGGGTGTTTCCTTCCCTTCTGATCATCCCGAAACCTGGGAGGTCCGTGAGTTGGCCTCGATTAGTGATGAGGGAGCTACAGCTTTGAGTAAATGCCTTCTGATGAGTCACGCTGTGAGGCACGGCCCACACCCCATCGCTCTTTTCAACCGGTTGTTCTTTTCTCTGCGTCCTAAAGATCTACCCTCTCCACTGAGGTTTCAGGTGTACAGCACAGTGATTCAGTTATACATACATACATAGACACACACACATATATGTAAATTCTTTTTCAGATTATATCCCCTTATAGGTTATTACAAGATATTGAGTATAGTTCCCTGTGCTATACAGTAGGTCCTTGTTAGTTACCTATTTTAGACATAGTAGTGTGTATCTGTTAATCCTAAACTCCTAATTTATCCCTCTACCCCCCTTTCCCTTTGGTAGCCATACATTTGTTTTCTATGTCTGTAGGTCTACTTCTGTTTTGTAAGTAAGTTCATTTGTATCTTTTTTTTTCAGATTCCACATAGAAGTGATATGCATATTTAACATTGGGTTTCAGGCAGCTATTTTTATTTTTATTAATTTTCTTCTTCTTCTTCTCCTTCTTCTTCTTCTTCTCCTTCTCCTTCTCCTTCTCCTTCTTCTTCTTCTTCGTCTTCTTCTTCTTCTTCCTCTTCTTCCTCTTCCTCTTCCTCTTCTTCTTCCTCTTCTCCCTCTCCCTCTCCCTCTCCTTCTCCTTCTCCTTCTCCTTCTTCTTCTTCCTCTTCTTCTCCTTCTCCTTCTCCTTCTTCTTTCCCCTCTGAGCCCCAGGAAAGGGCTGCAGTGGGTGGCAGCGGTGTCCAGCCTCATAGTTCCTGCAGCTGGCTTGCTCTGCCTCCGTAGGGAAGGGAGTCATGCTCTTGTTGCTGTTGCAGACCATGCAGAGAGGGGTCTTATTTTGCGCTAAGGGTAACGGACCACCACTCCACCACTTCCCCCACCTGCACTCCTCCCCAGAACGCCGTTCCCATCCCCCAGCCCATATATTCATTATGCTGGCAAATATGATGGACAGGACAACAGGCCAGCGGAGAAGGAGACATAAGTCTCAAAGAGCCCTCCCTGCGCTGAAGATCAGGCAGATAGAACGGGAGGCTGCTCTGGGACGCCGGCCGGTATTAGGAGCTCCCAACTTCCTGTATCTCAGGCATCCAGTCACCCGCCCGGCCCCTCCGGCTGCCTCCCTGAACGGCCCTCCTGGCCCCTCACTCTTTATACTGGAGGAAACCTAGGCCCAGGGAGGAAGGGAATTGCCTGAGGATGGAGAGTGGAGGCTGCATTTTCCCACCCACTGGTGGCGGTCCCTGCTGGGGAGCCTGCTGTCTGGGGCTCCTGAATTCTGAGGTTAGCGGAGGTGGAGCCAGGGCTTGTGCGGGGTGCCCCTCGGGCCAGCTCCTCCGTCCTGAACCAGAGCCTGTTCTGTGGACTTACAGATCTGCACTTCATTCTTTGAACAATAGATGATAAGATATTCCGACAGATTCCTTCTTTTCCTGAGGAGGAAACCGAGACCCAAAAGGCAGAGGGACACATCCAGGATGACATGGCCCATGTCTGGGCCTAGGCACAAATGACTCTCCAAGCTCTCATTTCTGGGACCTTTACCTCTGCTCCCTCTGGGCTCTTTCAGTCACTCCACAAACATTTGCTGAGCTAGCTCACCGTCTCTCTTAAGTTTTAGGCATTTGAAGATGAAGTTAAAAACGTCCTGTGCTTGTGGCACGACAGCTTATAGGAGAGACAGACATTAGAGGTGATTGATCACAACGTGAGGCTGTGTGTGAGCGCCGGGCACCAGGGCAGCCCCGGGAGCTCTCTGACTACCAGGGCAGCCCCGGGAGCTCTCTGACTACCAGGGCAGGAAGCTCTCTGCCGAGGTGAGTGATGTGCATCCTTGAATGCTTGGCTGTGAGAACCAGAGGCCAGGAGAGATGGTCCAGGTTGAAGTGTTGGATTAGTTGGGCTCTTGGTTCTGTGCTCGGCACATAGCAAGTGCAATAAATATTGATTTGACACATTAAGGGCCTTTGAAAGTCAAAAATGCAAACCTTGATTTGAGGCTTTTGTCACCTCTAGGCTTGGTTTCAGGCAGGTTTGCTGGTGGGGAGCAGATTGCTCTGGAGGCTGGCAGGGCTGGTCTGTGCTCATCTGGAAAGCATTTAGGTTACCTTCCCTTGTTTGCTTTTCCTCGAAACACACAATGTGACACACAAAACCCCAAACCCCCATATCAATGAAACCACACACTCACACACACACACACACACACACCGTCATCTTTCTGACTGTATGCAGAGAGACTTTTCCTTGTCAGTCTGTGACAGTGGAGGCCTGGAGCTTTAGGAGTCCCCCAGACCATCTCTGATGGTCTCTAGACCCTCAAGACCTACTCTTGGCAGAGGAAACAAAAAAGCCCTCTCCTCCAGGAAGCCTTCCATGCCTTTCCCAGGTTGTATTAGGGGGTGCTGCCTCCCCCACTAGAATGTGAACTTGAAAAGGGCAGGGTCTGTGCCTTACTACTCTCTGTGGGCCTGAAACACGGCTCACGGCCCACAGCAGGGCTGTGTAAGTGTCGCCTGGTGGAATGGATGGATGGGGGATTGTTGACTCTAAGGGGCTTTGGTGTCCCTTGATTTTTCAGGATCTACCATCTTGGAAGCTTTTTTCTCTGCTCTAAGTTTGAGTGTCAAGAAAACAGCATGGGACCCGAGACAGTCAGAAGTGGTTTCTCTCTGTGTGTCCTTGGACAAACTTTCTGAGCCTCAACATCCCCATCTGTGAAATGGCCACAATAATGCCCCCTCGGGAACTATTGGGAGGGTGGAGGCATTGTGTATGCAGAAGCACTGTGTATGCAGGCCTGGCAAAGGGCAGACGCTCGAAAGCACGACTTTGTCCTTGCGCTCCCTTGCTTGTGCGCCCCGCCTCGCACCCACACGGCCCAGCACAGGACTTGGGGGTCTGGACACTTTGAGCTGAGCTGGGCTGGGCTGGAATCTGGATAGTAACCACCTCCACGTGGTTACTATCCATCCTGCTGTCTCCATTCCAAGTTAAAGCTCCCCAGAAGGAAGCCTCCTTTCCAAGTACATGCCGGGAGCCCCAGGGCACCCAGCTCCTCAAGGGGAGCTGCAGAGAAGGCCCCCCTCTTGGATGAGGGAAGCAGGTGATGGCACCGTGGGGCAGTGGAGGGAGCGGCTCTGGTTCCCCTGAGCCAAGCCCTTGCTGTTGGCGCCATCTAGTGGTAGGAAATCTCCCATTCCCTAGAAGGTCCTTGATGAGAGCTGTGGGGTGGGAAGACCTTTAGACCCCAGGGCCTGAGGACTCCTCATTTTGGTGCATGACCTTCTGAATCCCGACTGCCTTGTCCAGCACCCACACCCCAGGGAAAGTGACTGCGCGCGCGCGCACACACACACACACACACACACACACACACACACACACACGCATCAGCCACCTTGGATATCCAAGATGGCACTGCATGTCCACTTGCCCTTGGCCATGGTACAGGGACTATTGCAAACTCACTGCTCTATGGGGCTACAGCATTTTTTATAACAGCAGAAGCTAAGGGTGAAAAAAGGGAAGGAAAACAATCAGAAAGCAAGGAGAATATCTATCATCTGGAGAAAGCCAAAGAACATCAAGAACAGCCTTGGGTACTTCCAAATTGCACTTGTTCACATAAGAGTCTCTTTTACAAGGTGCTTCTGGCTGTGGACTCCCCGCGGACACCACTGTGTTTACAGGAAAGACAGGAGGGGGGTCTGTGCCCTGATGCTTCCCGGGCTGGGCACCCAGGGCTCAGGCTCCTACCTGGTTCTGCCCGCTCAGCCCCTCAGCTCCCGGACTGAGCCCATTGCCCACCTCCATCCTCAGAGACCCCAGGGCAGCACCTCACACAGTCACTTCCTACAGTGGCTCCCAAACTTTGCCTCATGTTAGAACCATCCAGAAGCTTTGATAAACACTGATGCTCGGCCACTGTCCGCAGACAGCCTGACTGAAGTGGTCTGGGCAGAATCCTGGGCACTGAATGCAGCGGAGGGTGAGAAGGGTCCACTTGCCTAAGGACCTTGTTAAGATACAGATACCTGAAGCCCACTTGGAATATTCAGCTTCAGCTCTTCTATGCTGGGCCCAGAATTTATATGTTGACCTGCACCCCTGGTGATTCTTGTGAGAATGGGAACCCTCGTCTTAGAAAACTGGACCAGGGGAGGGTACGATGGGGAGATTCTAGGCCATTTTCCTTTCTTAACAAGACTTCTCTAGAACTGCAGGTACATGCCTAACCTCCTGGCAGCTTGATCAGCCTTCCACAAAACAGTCCAGGCCAACCTGCAGAAAACACACCATTTTCGGTAAGCAGGCCTCATGTAGTTAATTGAAAATGATGTACTTTGCTTTTACTGTTTTGTGAGAAAGACTGAAAAATGAAAGAAATAAAAAAGGAGCAGCTCCCCATGATAAGACCCCTAAGTGCCTGCTGGTACTGAATGAATGTGTCCCCTCAAATTTATATGTTGACGTTCTAACCTCTCTAAAGGTCATGGTATTAGGAGGTGAGGTCTTCGGGGGGGATTAGGTCATAAGGGTGGAGCCCTCATGGATGGGATTAGTACCCTTATAAAAAGGATCGCAGAGAGCTCCCTGGCTCCTTCCACCGTGTGAAGACACAATGAGAAGATGCCAGTTATGGAAAGGGTCCTCATGTAGAATGTGACCATGCTGGCCTTGATCGTGGACTTCCAGCCTCCAGAACTGTAAGCAATACATTTCTGTTGTCTGTTAGCCTCCCAGTGTGTGGTTTCTTATAGAAGCCCAAATGGACTAAGACCACGTCTGCTACTTAACCCTCTGGGCAAGGAGGGTAATCAGTAGGCAGGTTAAAAGCAATGAATCAATCCATTTAATCATATTTATTGGACAAACTTAAGCAGATTAAAACTAAGAAGGAAGACATCTTTACAACAATGAATGGTGGTAGGCATGGGAGCAGAGAGCAGGAGGCTGGCCGTGGTGGGGTGCCACCCTGAGACCTTAATCATCCTGATCGATGATGGAGCTGGACCTCACCGTCCTCTGAGAGTGTGTGTGGTTCATCGATGAACAGGGCCCTGGGACCAGGAGGAAAGGGCAGGGCATCTGCAGTGAGTGGAACCCATTTCCCAAGGCTCTGTGACCTGGGGCCGTGCTCACCCTCTCTGAGCTTCAGTTTCCTCATCTGTAAAATAGTAATGATGACAGCATCCTCCAGCAGCCCTAATGAGCAGTTATGGTCTTACCCCCATTTTACGGATGAGGAAACTGAAGCTCAGAGAGCTTAAGTAACTTGCTCACAGTCTTGCCGCTGGGAAGGGGTCTCTGAGTGTCCCCAGAGTGTCCCTCCAGAGGGACTTATCACCATGCTGCCCTACTCCTTCATTCCTTCACATTCATATCCATACATTCATTCCTCCATCCTCCCATCACACACATGCACTAAGCATCTCCCGCGCGGTTGGTGCTCAGATGAACAAGGCGTGCTTCTTACCCGAAGGCAGTCACAGTATAGACACACACGCAAGATTACAACACGGGGTGGTGAAATTGTGATTCAGTTGAGCCCAAGCTTCCAGGGGTCCCCGGAAGAGGAGATGGGAGCCTCTCGCGGGGCTTTGCAGGGACAGATTGCCCTTTCTTGACTCCTAGGTGCCCAACACTGAGCCTGGCACACCCTGGGCTAGTGCTTCATGAATGGAAGGGATGGTAGAGAGCTTGTCTTGCCCACGTTTAGGCGGCCACCCCCAGATGCTCCACCAGGGGGCAGGGTTGAGACAGGAATGGCCTGAGCCAGCCTCAGCTGGGCCCTGGGGGTTTTAGGAAAGGGCTGCCCTGTCTGGAAGCAGTTTCTGTTTGCTCCTTCCCTGAAAAGAGAGGCCTCGGTGGGCAGTGGGAGAATGTGGACACAGGCCTGGGTCCAGAGCTGGGGATACCCTGTGGTCAGCCCTCTCCGACGCTTTGCTCTCACTTTTCTGGTGTAACTAACAAGCAGCCACCGTGTGAGCTGGTGGACACATTTTCTGAGCATCTCCTCCCCCTCCGAGGATACCCCTAGGGGTCTGTACCCAGGGCCTGGTGGGAATGCCCTGCAGGTGGGGTCACCGTCTTGGAAAACTCTTAGCTCAAACCCCCGCAAAGCACCTGGCCTGAGGGTTTGGAGGACCCAGCACTGCCCAGAGCCTTCCATGCTCACGCCGGTTCCGATGGCAGGATCTCCAGGGACCTGAGGCCCAGCATTGACTCAGCACTGGCCAGGCTGCACGTCTTGGGAGGTGGAAGGTTTGTAGAGCTTTTCTGCTAATTAGTTTTATAAACATGCAGTCTTATGAGCGTCTGTTTGGGAAAGTCGACTTTACATGGAGAAGGTAGAGAGGGCAGGAAGCCAGATTTCTTTCCAAATAACGAGCCCTCGTGAATTTGTTCATTCATCAGATGAATATAAAGCATCTACAAAGTTCCCCATATAAAGTCTCAGGGAGCGCCCAGCCTCCCCAGGAGACAGCAGTATGAAAAAGGCAATTGCATTATAGAGCAAGGATCAGAAACCAGCCCCCAGGGACATCCCGCCCACAGCATTTTTGGTAACAGACTAGAACGGGTTCTACACTTTTAAAAGGCTGTAAAAAAACAAAAAAGAAGATCCCATGGAGAGCCTATAGTCCGTAAAGCTTAGAATATTTACTCTCTGGTCTTTTTTAGGAAATGATCACTAACTTCTGTTACAGAGTGACAGCGCTATTAATAAGAGCTAACCCTGACGGAGTGCATAGCAAGTGGCGGGCATTTCTACCAGGGTTACGTATAATCAAATTTAAAACGTGTTCATTCTTTTTTGGAGATGTGTTCAAATATTCACACTGTTGGGAGAATAATATAATGAATCTCGCATACCTTTTCCCGCTTCAGTAATTATCAACCAACCTCTGTCCATCTCCTTTCCTCTATTTCTCCCGCCTACACACATACTTTTTCATTCTTGAGGATTTCAAAGCAAATCTCAGACATCATGTGATTTTACCTGAAATTCTTCAGAGAGTGTCTCTAAAGTATGGAGAATTAAAAAACAAAACAAAACAATTTTCACACCAATTAACTTAGTTTGGTTACAATTTTGTAATTTTCCCTATAGCAAATACTTAGTCCGTATTCAGACTTCACTGATTATCTCAAAGCTTTAAGAAAAATCAGATGGTTTCTATGAATCAAGATGAAAATGAGGTCTACATGGTCTGCATTTTGCCTTTTATGCCTCTTTTATTAGTTTCCACGCTAAGTCATCTAGTCGTTGTGAGAACCCTAAGAGGCAGGCTGCTTTTATAATCATCTCCCCCAGTTTACAGATAAGTAAACTGAGCCACAGAAAGGTCAGATCATTTGCCCAAGACCATTCACAAGTGGCAGAGTTGGGATCTGAACCAGTATCAGTCTCTTAAGGCATCACACCCAAGGGCCACACGGCTGGGTGTCTCAGCAGAGTCTAGGGGCTATGAGAGCAAGGTGAGAAGGAAAGGGATGGGGCCGTGGAAGCAGGGAGGGCTTCCTGGAGGAGGAGCCATTTGCTCTGCATCTTTAAAGGATGAATGAGAATTGACCAGAATGGCAAAGAGAACATCCAAGCTGAGGAACGGCATGAGCAGGGGCGTGCGGGTGCTGCAAAGTGGCATGGAGCAGGAATGACCAGTGGTCACCGTTGCTGGGGCTTAGGGTTCAAGGACACAGGGAAGGCAAGCAGGTGTCACAGCCAGAGGACCTGAGGGCCATGCCTGGGACGTGTGCGCCTGCTGGGGGGAAAACAGGGACCTCTCCTGAGTCAGCCAACCCGTTGTGCCAGGCGATGACCAGAACAACCCTTCAAGGGCAGTGCCAATGGTCCCCATTTGACAGATGGGGAAACTGAGGCCCATGGAGGTTAGAGACACAGCAAGACAATTATACACTCTGCTCTGACTCTGGGTCTCGTATTCCCCCAGCAACCTCTAAGAGACCCTGTTCTTGCCTAATTTCCAGTTCATTCAACTCACGAAAAGGAGCAGAGAACCTTCCACATCCCAGGCCTGGCTGTGGTGGTGGCCATGGCTGACCAGGGAGGGGACCAGCCCTGGAGCAAGAGCCAGTACAGACACGGGGGGAAGAAATTGCCCTCTGTTGAGCTTAAGCCTGTTCTGTATACAAGGGAAGAGCTAGTAGCCGTCCAGTAGGACAGTGGGAACCGTCTTCAGTCCCTACGGGTGGACCTGTAGGTGGGAGGCCCTGGGCTGCAGCCCTGATGCTGAGACTGTGGCCTTGGACGAGCTGCTTGCCCTCCTGACAGGGCAGGGGCAGGTGGGCTGAGGCAATCCCTCTGGCGCTGTCTGACTCTGACCATCGGCTCACTGAGCCGGGCCTCCGATAAGGCCTCCCCTCCCTCCACCGCCTGGAGCCCGCCCCGCCCCCCCTTCCCTCCTCCTGGATGGGGTCCTGTCTCAGGTGGGGAGGGCAGAACGTGGGCAAGAGGCTCGGGCACAGGACACCCTGGGGAGGGGTCCTGCCAGCCCTGCGTGGGGAGCTTGGGGGTGTTCTTGAAGCGTGGATCGCAGGGAGGTCATTAAAATGTGTGCCTCAGTTTCCAAGTCTGTAAAGTGGGGGTGATACTCAGTGAGACTCAGTGAGACTCAGTGAGCTCCGTGTGGTCCTCAGCCCCCAGCGAGGTCCCAGCAAGGGCTGGTGCTTTTGATCCTTTAAGAGCTGAAGTTTGCAGTTGTCAGGACGTGGCTACTTGGGGCATAGGGCCAGAGACAGCCGGAGTGAGTGTGTGTGTATATGGGGGGCATATCTGAACACCAAGGGCAGCAGTAGGGAGGACAGGTAGATGGCTGCAGCCCCCAGTCCGCACAACACCCACCCACCAGCTTCTGCTGTCCAGGAGCTCGCAGAAAAGCCTAGAAGACAGCACCCCAACCCCAAAGCACCCTGATCATCACTCTCTCATCGCGGCCCCCAAGCTCCTTCTCGACACACGCTCAGCATCCAACCTGCATTCTCTGCCTCTGTTGCTGGGGCTCTGTGAGTCGGGCTTTTAGGTCCCTTTTATGGATGAAAAGCTGAGGCCCAGCTCGGAGGTGGGGGGCTGGCTCTCAGCCCCAGGTGGTGTGCCGCCCTCTCCCCTCGGCCACCACTCCATCCTGCCGAGAGCACGGGCAGAGTGGGTTTCTCGTCTCCACTTTCAGATGAAGAAATCCAGGCTCAGAGATGAAACCAAAGCCTGGGCTGGAAATCCAGGCTCAGAGATGAAACCAAAGCCTGGACTAGAACGGGGTCTTGTGACTCCTTGCTCTGTGTTCAGGAACCACGCCCGTGGCTCGCTGATCAGTCCTCTTAGTGACCGGGTCCGAGTGGGGAGCTGGAGGCCCTGGGTAGGGAGAAAAGGGTGGATAATGGCGCAGGTTTCTCATGGGGCAGATGGAGGCATTATACACGGAGATGGGGAGGCAGGTGGGGCTAAGCTCTTAATGGTATTTACAAGGATGCTTCTCGAACTTGCAAGGCCTCAAGGATTGACTGCGGTGGAAAGTATCAAAACTCTGGAGTCCTGGATGGCTGCTCAGCCCACTCAGTAGACCCAGGGGAGCCGGCACTGGTCTTTGCAGCAGCGTCTGGGCATCCTAAGGACCAGGCCTGACGAGGTACCACTGAGATGGCGGGACCCTTGGAGATTAAGCTGGTGGTATGCTTTCCAGTTTTATGAGACCAGGGGTACGCTCTGAGGGTTGAAAGAGGAGACGTGGGAAAAAGGGAGAATATCTGGGGACACCTTGAAGGGAGGAAGCATATCTAGAGGGACATTCCAGAGCACGGGCTTTTGGGGTGTCAGGCCAACCATACTCTTAATGAAGGCAGCAGCATGAGTCCCCTTACAAGAAGCATGGCACCCGAGCCCTGTGGCTGGCCCACCTGGTGAATGAGTGTGGCCCCTAGGAGTGGATCACGCCTCCAGCTGGCAGCAAGTTTGGGGTCAAGTCCAACCTCCTCATTTTCAAGATTAACAAACGAGCACTATGAAGGCAAGTGGCTTATCTAAAGTCACAGTGACGACTAGCTCTCTGCGCGAGTCCATTATTCTGCCCCCACAGCAGGACCCGAGTCCCAGCTCTCTCAGAATATTCCTCCACCCGTAGACCACTTCCTTCCTCCTGCCCCTTTCAGCCCTGGGTGGGCTCAGGGCACACGGCCCTTCTCTCCACTCCGAGACTCGATGCAGGATTATGGGAGGGGCAGGGGAGGACCCCTCCCTTCCTGTCCTTTGGGCCTGGGCTCTCGTTTCCTCTCTCTTCCCCCTCATACCACCACCAAGGCTGAGCAGAGCCAAGGCCCATGCCCCAAACCTGGACTTGCCTCCAGATTAGGGGGGTGGGATGAGCAGATTTGATCACATCCCCTGGAATGCCCATTATTCACGTTTGAGAGGCCCAGCTCCTTCTCTGATTCTGTCTCTCTTCCCGCCCCGCCGTGATGGAAGGAGGAGGGGTAGGAGAGCTGGTAGATTATCAGGATGTCAAGGCTGGAGGAGATACCAGAGTCTCTCTAATTCGATGGTTTTGGAAACCATGTGTGTGTAAGAATCTTCAAGGTGCCAGTTAATGTACAGGTGCCTGGGGCTGGGGGTGGGAGGTCTCCCCAGGAATTCAGGCTCAGTGCCCCAACATTAGTTTTTTTCTCCTGCAGCCCTCTAAGCTTCCCTGTCAGATTTTCAACACATTCGTCTGTGCTAGGGAAAAAATCTGTCTCCAACACGTGAGCCATCCTTGTCGGTAGGGACTGAGTTAACCATCTATCGCCGCATCTCTAGGAATAGGAAGGGGCTGGGCACATAGTCACATGGTCAGCATCCATGGAACAAGTGAGTGGCTGGGCTGTGAAAATCACTGTCATTGCCAACCTGACTCAGGGTTGTAAGACGCAAGTCTCACCTTCAAGCGTCACCATCACCACCATCACCATCACCATCGCCACCATCATCATTACCACCACCAGCACCATCAGCACCATTATCATCAACATTATCACCATCACCAGCATCAGTATTTCTTTCTCCTACAGGATAATCCAGAAGTGTTCATTGACTCCCTCTAAATGTTCTGGGAAGCTGGCCAGGATGTGGAAACCTCGAGATCTTCTGAAGACCAACCCAGCACTGAGCCCAGCACAGCCCACCAATTGCTCTGCCCCTCCTCTTGCCCACCTGGCACTGAGCCTGGGGTCGTTATAAACTCCTGCTCACTTGCTCGGACCTGGCACCTGTCTGCAGCCAGCACTTCCCCTCAAGGTGGGATGCCCCGCCCCTGCTGTCTGGAGTGCAGATCAATTTTCATTTCCGCTTGGCTGTGCTGGGGCTTCATGTGCTTTACCTCCTTTTACCTTTAAGCCTCCCAAGAGGATCAGTACCCAAGAAGTGAGTACTAATATTATGCCGTTTTACAGATGAAGAAACTGGCTCAGAGAGGCTGGGTTACTTGTCTGAGGGTGCACAGCTTGCAAGGAGAGGAGCTCAGTATTTTCCCTTCCCCACCTCTTAGGACCGTTCTACGTACACTTGTGTCTTTCCAGGACAACACTGTCTAGTAAAACATAATGTGAGTTCTGGATGGAATTTTACATTTTCTAGCAGCCACACTAAAAAGTAAAGGTGAAATTTATTTTAATGAGATATTTTGTTTAGCCCAATATATTGAAAGTAGTATCATTTCAACATGGAGTCAACAGAAACAAATTATCATGAGAATTTTACGGTCTTGTATTCACACTAAGTCCTTGAAATCCAGTGTGCATTTTAGCCTTTCGGCTCAGCTGGGACCAGCCACATCTCAGCTGCCCAGCGGCCTCATGTAGCAAGTGGCTACTGGTTGGACAGTGCAGGTCTGGACTATAGTGAGCCTGCCTTGTAGGTGTGTGGTTTTCAAGGCAGCTGATACACGCAGATGCTGGGGATACGGCGCCCAGGACACAGTGAGCGCTGGATCAGTGTCAGCCCTCATCATCGCCCACGTTACCGGGGCAGAGCGTGCTCCACAGGAGTTGTTGAATGAATGAACAACGTACTGAAGCCTCGCCCGTGGACGTCTGCAGCGTCACACGGTTCTCTTGCGAGCCTTCCTACCCGGCTTTACTTCCCGTCTTGCGGTTGCCATCCCTCCCAGCTCCTCCCACGATCCCACCCTGGACCACTGCCGGCTCACCTCCCTGCTCCCGTATGTAACCTACAGTGTGTGTAGCAGCCCCTTGCCTCCGCTCAGAGAGATGGCAAAGTTTCCTGGGAGGAATTCCAGGGTTTCTGTTTGTACAAAGACAGCCTCCTGGCGTTCGGCTGCTTTGCAGGCGTGGGGCAGGGGCCTGTCCTGAAACCTGGGGAGGTGATGTCGCTGACAGCCTGGAGGTACTGCCCAGCCCACGGTCAGGATCAGGTCTCCCAGGGAGCACCGTTCCCGTGCCCATTCCAGAGGGTGAGCCCTCACCAGGGGCCGTGCCCGGGTGGGAAATGCCTGCCCGAGCCACGCTCCCGCCAGCATCCTGGACAAGCAGTGGGCGAGAGGGGCCCAGAGCTGGGAGCAGAGTGTCCGATTTGACGGAAGAGGCTCTGAGCAGGGAGCTGCTGGGTGTGGGGCTTGAAATGCTAGCTCAGATCCCAGCTACACACAGGAAGTGTAAAGAAGCCATCCCCTTTATGCTCCTGCAATCTTTTAAAAGGGATGTGCCGCTTACCCGGGGCCACGTTATTCTGCAGTTGGTCTGAGGGGCTGAAAGTGTGTTTGCATTTCACACTCAGCCCACGTATCCTCAGGGACACACACACACACACCACGGGGATTTATACCTTCAAACAAGCCACAGTCACTTACACATGCATGCTTATACCCCTGTGCACACCAACACACATTTCTATGGGAGAAGGTATATGGGTCTCAGCTGTACACAGACAACCAGAGACCTAATGTGTGCCCTGGAATTTATTAGCACAGCGTTCATGTACCTGGTCACGTGCTTCTGAGAGGCTTTCCTCAAGCAGCCCTGTGTTCGCTCCTCGGCAACGGGGAACGGGATGGGGCTCAGGTTGTCAGCCCCGATTAACAAGAGAGGACAGGAAGGTCCGAGTGGTTGGGGGACTTGCTGGAGCTGGTTCAGCCAGTGGCAGAGCTTGCACCCGGCCTCTCTTTCCTGGATGGCATCACCTCTGCCACCTCTCATTCCAACGTATGAGTGGCTGTCACCTGCCTCGCCAGCCTGTAAGCTCAGTAGGGTCACGGACTTTGTGCTTCTCATGTTTGCACAAGTACATGGACCAGGGAGGCAAGAGGCTGTATTGTTGAGAGCTGACCTAGGTTCAAATGTCAGCTCCACAGATTACTAGCTGTGTGACCTTTGGCAAATTACTTAACCTCTCTGAGCTTTAGTTTTTATCTACAAAGGAAGTTGATTACATCTGCTTAATAGTATTGCTATGAGAATTTAGGAGATGCTTAATAAATAATCATAAATGTCATGTGGATGAACTGAGGAAGGTCTTACGTATATAAATATATAGGCTTTGGCGCAGTGCTCGGCAACCCCCCCCCCAAATGTAGACCCTCTCTCTTAGCACAAGGGAGGTACTCACAACATGTAGAAGGAAGAAAAGAACAAAGAGATGGAAAAACAAGGTCTGTCTGTAGCTCACCTTTATCATATGTTACATTCCTGAGTACACTTGGCTACGTTTCTGAGCTCACTGCCCTGTCCCGCTCCTGGATTTATCTCTTCCTGGGTTGGCCTCTTCCTCCTTCAATTACGGAACTTTTCGATAATGTTTTACTATCTGACAGGGCAAGTCCCCCCTCACAATTCGACTTCCTAGAAGTTTTCTTGGCAATTCTCATGAACTTTTTCTTCCATATGGACATCTATCATCATTTTTTCCATTAAAACCTCAGTGGGACCTTGAATGGACTCATATTCCCTTTATGTATGAGTTTGGGGAGGATGGCCACAGATGGAACTTGGCTCTAAAGGGAAGTGCAGGTTGACGTTTGTCTCCCAGCCCTCATTGGGGGGGGGGGGGGGGTTAAGGCTCTATCCAGGGAGCTCCTGAATCAGATAACAGTGTTGCAGGGGGGAAGTATGGGTCCCCACAGAAGGTCCCCAGGCAGGGGCACAGAAGAGAGGTACCTTGTCTCCTCCCAGAAAACTTCCCTCCAGCCTGCTGCCTGGGTCTGTCTGGACTCCCAGCTCCTGTGCTGTGCGCCCCCTCGGCTGAGCCTGTACCCCCTCTTCCCTAGCGCAGGTTGCTCTGAGGAGGTACCTGGGGTTCCCGTGTACTTGGACCCCCTTACATACTTCTCTCTTCCTCCTCCTCACTCAGACCTCACTACCCGACCCCTCTCACCTCTTCTCCATCCACCCCCTGTCCTCCCAGACGTTGCAACACTGAGATAAAGGCTGATATGGTGTCTTCTGGGCGCTCCAGCTTTCAGGAAAGCTCTGGAAGAGAGAGTGGGATTTGGCAGGAAAAGATCTGAGTGTGAGCCCTCCCGCTTATTAATTGTGAGACCCTGGGCATGTCCCTTATTTGCCCTGTCTCCATTTCTTTCATTTGTAAAATGGAATTAATATCCTTTTTTTAAAACTTTTTATTTTATATTGGAGCATAGTTGATTAACAATGTTGTGTTAGTTTCAGGTGTACAACAAAGTGATTCAGTTATACGTATACATGTATCTATTCTTTTTCAAATCCTTTTCCCAGTTAGCTTGTTACAGAATGTTGAGCAGAGTTCCCTGTGCTATACAGTAGGTCCTTGTTGGTTGTCCATTTTAAATATAGCAGTGTGTACATGTCAACCGCAAACTCCAAACTCCCTAAAAGTTCCCTGACCAGGGATGGAACCCGTGCCCCCTGAATTGGGAGGGCAGAGTCTTAACCAATGGACTGCCAGGGAAGTCCCTTCTTCTTCTTCTTATTTTTTTTTTGGTAGGATGGGTCAGCACCAACTACAGGCAGAAGCCGCACAAGTTATGGAGGATTTAACAGCAAGTCACCTAGACGCCCTCCCTGATCTCATTAATGCACACTACCGTGCTTGGAGGAATATGCATCACCCAGCGCCTATGAGCAACTGGCCTGTGGTCAGCCGTCAGCTCTCAGCCTCAGATCTGGTTGATTCAGAACCAGCGTCTTTGAGCCCACGGGCAAGTAGCTTACCCCCAAGCCTCAGCTTCCTCATCTAGCAATGGGGCACATCAATCCCCAAGAAAGCTGTCCGTGCGAGTGGGTAATAAACTCCCTCCTGCCATCCTCCCTCGTTCTCTTGGCCTTACTACTGGCAGCAGGCCCTGGCCCGGGCTGTGGGATCTTGGATTCAGAAGCTCTTCACAGCTGCCCACCTCCTGCCCGCCCCGTGCCTGCTCCATGCCCCGAGCCAGCCGCCTGTCCCTGTGCTGCCACGTGTCTTGCTCCCTGGCTTCTCGGAGGTGCAGACCGTCCTCCCTTCGCCTCCGTGTGCCTTGGTTTGGAGGTGGGAGAGAAAGAACCCTCAGGGTTCCCCTGAAACAGCGGGCTTCCTCTGCAGACCCGAATGTACATGCTTCATAAACTGTAGAGGGCTGTGCAAGCCCAAGGCGGCCGCATTTGGGGTTAGAGAATCAGCACAAGCACTGTTTGCACAAGTAAGTGCTTTTGTTGAAAGCTGATATTTTCCCTTCCAAGTTTT
The DNA here is from genome assembly GCF_965194825.1 of Balaenoptera physalus. Lineage (NCBI taxonomy): Eukaryota > Metazoa > Chordata > Mammalia > Artiodactyla > Balaenopteridae > Balaenoptera > Balaenoptera physalus. Next base: position 77,465,279 of record NC_138895.1, on the reverse strand, counting down.
CTTGGCCTTTTCTAACTCCCCCCCACCCCCCCACCCCCTGCCTTGTAGCATCTCCGACACTTGGAGACTCATTTTCCAAACTCAAAGACTAGAAGTCTAACAACAGTTTTCCTTACTTTATGCTGCTCATAGAGGGTGAGTGACTAGCCCAAGGTCACACAGCCAGTCTGGGCAGACCTACATCTGGAGTCCAGGCTCTCTGATTCTGTTCCTTCGAGTGTCCCTTTCTGCTGCATTTCAGGTGGGAATAAAGGGCGTGGAAGTCCTGTTTGTTTTGTTTCCCCAGGTGCTGGCCCTGCTCCTCCCCGTGCCAGAATCAGCTGTCCCCAGCAGCCCTACTCCTCACCCTGGGCCTCGCCCTTGCTCCTCAGTGGACATCTCCCTGCCCCCTAACATTCCAGCCCTTCTCATCCTGCCCACCCATGCAGCAGGACCGGTGGAGATGGGAGCTGGGACCCCTCTCCATGCCCCTCCGGGCAGGACTCACCATGGCCAGGGTGCTGCCCACTGCTCCTACTGCTGTCACTGCCACCAGCGTCCACGGCAGGAACCACCTCATGCCTGGAGGTCAGTGGCCAAGGCATCTACGGAGCAGCCCAGAGGATCCGGCCACCTCTCGGGGGAGCTGGGCCGAGACTGACCTGGCCCATCAGGAGTGCCAGATATGCCTCTTCCCGCAGCCCTTAGGGGGTTTTATTAAAGCAAGATCTGACGTCAGGGTTAAGGACAAACCCTGCATTTTCCTCTGAAAAAACTTTTCCTGCCTCTCTCTCTCTCTCTTTTTTTTCTTTCTTCCCTCTGTCCCCACCTCCAGCCCAAGCTTGGCCAGCCTCCCCGGCTCTGACAGCTCTTAAAGGGAAAGTTACAGGGCTATGATTTCACATCAGGGCGGTAAATTCTCACAGAAGGAGCTGGGGTCATCCTGCCTAGGCATTTCTCAAAGGTGGGGAGGGGCAGATGGTGGGAGGGTACCAGGCAGAGGTGGAGATACAATTACAGGGGCCAGCGCTGGCAGGGGCTTTGAAAGCGCTCCCAGTGGAGAAAATAAACTCCCTTCCATTCCCTCCGGCTGCTCCTACTTCTGGTTTGCATTTGTCATCTTTCACTCCTCTCTCCCTGGCTGCAAGCAAAGGAGGGTGGCTTTAGTCCACTGATCATGAAATGGTGTGAATTCACAGATGAGCTCGGGGCTGGGGCACTGGCTGCCACCAACACCTCCTCTCCAAATTAAAGCTCTGGTTTCCAGTTTACAGGCGTTCCTGCCCCTGCTTTTAGCCGGAAGCCCTTTGGCACTGGAGCTGTCTCCCCATGTCTGGGCGCTTGCTATCCCTGGTGGATTTGGGGTGCCTGGCCTTCACCCCTTGCTGGACACTTGCCACATTGGTGACGGGTCTCCTTTGGAGCCTGGTCTGCCCTTGTCCAGCCCCCTCATCCCCACGTGGACCTTAGCCACAGCCTCCTGACTGGTCCCCCAGCCTCCTGTTCATTACCGTCCACACTTCTCAGAGCCACCAGAACAATCCTTGGCAAATGGAACCAAGGTGATGGCGCTCTCCTGGCTCCAGCTTCCCAAAGCCTGCCCATTGACTTAGCATGGCATTCCCAGTCCTTGCGTGGCCTCCAGGCCAGCAGCCTCCCTCATCTCTTCTCTTTCCATTCTCCCTCCCCTGCACTACACTCGGCCTCGGTGGACTCCTTGCTGTTCCTCTCACACCCCAGCAAATTCCCATCTCTGGACCTCAGTGGGAACTCTCTCCCCTGTGGTTTTCATAACAATTACGCCATCTCTTCCCTTTTACTGTAACATATACAAGGGGATGCTGAACCATGTGTGGCTGCTTGGAGGTGGTGGCAGGCTTGTGCCTGTGGAGGGAGATTATGACCATAGACACGACCCCCATAAGAGGTGACTCTGATGATCTCTCCATTCATTGACTTAGGGGTGGGCCTCTCACCCAATTCTGGCCAATGAGACAGAAAGAGGACTCTGCTGGGGGCTTCTAGAAAGGACTCCATTCCTCAGGAGGAGAAAAAACTTCTCTATACATTCTCTTTTTTCCTTGAGTTCAAAGTTGATGGCTGGAGCTACAGCAGTCATTTTGTGCATATAAGGCACAAGCTGGAGGATGAAAAGCCACCATGCTGAGGACGGTAGAGCAGAAGGAGGGAAAGAACCTGGGTCCTTGGAACTTAAGGTGTTACTGAATTAAACCTGGACCTTCAGACTTCCCACTGTATGAAATAATTTGATGACTTATTGCTTAAGCCATAGATTAAGAGTAATTTACTCATATAATCCTAATTAATATATGGGATTTGTAGAAATCATGTATGTAAAGTGGCAGTGGGGTATCTGTCACAAAGGAACTGCCCAATCAACATCAGTCCTCATTTTCTTCTCATGAACTCACTTGATGCTCTTAAAACAAATTCCATGAGGCAAGCACTGCGGAAAAGTGTCATTAAAGGAATCACCCAAAGTGTTAGGTGCTAATCCAGGTTCAATGACCCTTTGATGAGCACCAGGTATGTAGAGGCCCTGTACTAAGAGATAGCTCATGACCACAAGGTGGACGGTATTACTACCCCATGTTATGGGGGAGGGGAAGTGGGAACTCAGAGATGCCAGGTGATGTCAGGACATGCACTAAATTAGGGGCAGGATGGGGGCTGGAACCAAAGTCTTTGAACCCTGACAGCGACTGAACCCTTCCAAACCGGCTTCACCCACTAAAGTCCCTCAATGTTCTGTAATAAGAGTGAAGCTGAGCCCAGAGAATGCCAGGATCACTTTTAGGAAATCTGATTGCAACAAGCACTTGCAACAGATACCCCAAATCGTGATCGAAATGCTGGCCCCTTGTGCCTGCCGATGAACCTCAGATGGCTCAGCTGCCATTCTTCATTGCCAAGGAAACCTGGAGCGAGCTGACACAGTGAGCCAGGCAGGGCAGTGGGTTAGGAGGGAAAACGCCTGGGGTGCCACCGCAGCTCTGCCGCTCACTTGTGGGCCTTGGACAACCAACAGTCTCTCTGTGCTCAGTTTTGTTTGCTTGAAGAAACAGGATATTAGTGCCTACACTGTGTGATTGTCAGGAGGCCCCCTAAGCAGACAATTTGGAGTGTCCCAGCATTTGCGAGTGGAGGAGCCAGGATGGGTCGCAGCCCAGGCTGGTCTGATTGGGTGGCCTTGTGCCCATCCTACGTCAGGGCTTAGGCGTGTTGGCAGACCTCATGTTGCAGCCTGGGTGTGTGTCTGGGGTCAGCCATGGTGAGAGTGGGTCCAGGGCCTGGCACTTCCCGCTCATGAGCTGGGCAATCTCTAAGTGACTGGCTGGTGGTGACCGGAACAGTAGCTGCATTTACGGAGCATCTATCGCGCCCCTGGAGACACTTGCCATTTCACTGAATCTTCATCTCGGGTCATCTCATGCCCATTCTACAGATGAGGAAACTAAGGCATGGAGAGGTGAAATACATTTCCCCAGCCATTTGGCTCGCGCATGGCAAAATTGTCATCAGAACTTAGACCTGTGTGACTCCAAAACAATTTTTTTTCCAAGTAGACTAAGCTGCCTCGTGAGTGGAACCAATAAGGGAATAAATACAGGAATGAATGAATACAGTAGCTGGACAGACAGATGGGCAGATGGACAAATGACTGAATGTGTGGGTAGATGATTCCACTGTTAGGAATATTCCATTTCCCAGGTCTCCCCAGGATGGGCTCCTCAGTTTTAGTTTTCCGCATCCGTGTTCTCCTTCTCTGACCACTCTGCCTAACTCTTCAGCTCCATCACCCACCGGCTTCTTTCACTGCCCTGGCCCCAGCACCACTGCTTGTTTGTTCAGCTATTGACTGTCTCCCTCCTGGGCTCTGAGATCCACGGGCGAGGCCAGGCCTACATCTGCCTGCCTCTCTAGGCTGAAGCCCAGCAACACGCAGAACCCGGCACAGCATGTGTTAGAGGCAGACTTCAAGGGAAGGGCCAGATGAATGAAGGAAGCAGACGAATGACGTGGTGATGGGAGGGACGGATTGAGGAAGGAAGGAAGGAAAGAAGGAGGGAGGGAGGGAGGGAGGAAATAAAAGGAAGGAAGGAAGGAAGGAAAGGAGGAAGGCAGGCAGGCCTAGAGGAAGAGACCAACAAAACTACGTGTCTCTGCTTCTCAAAGTCCCTGGAAGACTGCGTAGCACATAGTAGGTTTTCAGAGTCCATTTGTGGAAAGAGCAAGCTCAGGAGTACAGGAAAGACGGGGCTGAGCTGTGTCTAGTTGACAGCAGGAATGTGCGGTGGGGCTGGGTGACAGACTGCATCACCCAGGCGTGGGGCCCAGGGCCATCGCACAGGGTTATTTATCTCCTTGTCTGTAATTCATTTCTATCTGCGCTGCAGAGGGTTCACGGTGCGCTGCCCAGGCCACACAGGGCCCCTCTGAGTCCAGCACTTGCCTGCTTCCCCTTATCCCTATTTCCCATGCCTCTCCCCACACCAGACAACAGGAACCACATCCCTGAGCAACGTGTATGTATATGGCCTTTTAAAGTATGGAGTGGTTGTCAATTTAACAATCGCGTGTAAAGCACTAATGATGGGGGCTTCCCTGGTGGCGCAGTGGTTGAGAATCTGCCTGCCAATGCAGGGGACATGGGTTCGAGCCCTGGTCTGGGAAGATCCCACATGCCGCGGAGCAGCTGGGCCCGTGAGCCACAACTACTGAACCTGCGCATCTGGAGCCTGTGCTCCGCAACAAGAGAGGCCGCGATAGTGAGAGGCCCGCGCACCGCGATGAAGAGTGGCCCCCACTTGCCGCAACTAGAGAAAGCCCTCGCACAGAAACGAAGACCCAACACAGCCAAAAATAAATAAATTAATTAATTAATTAAAAAAAAAAAGCACTAATGATGTGCTAAGGTCTGCTCTGAGACTCTCTCAGGTCGGTGCTCATTTCATCCCCTCTTTACATTTGGGGAAATCGAGGCACGAGGAGCTAAAGGACCGTGCAGGAGGTGACACAGCAGGTACGCAGCAGAGAGCAGATTCATGGCAGAGAGTGGACACGTGTGAGTTTGTACTCCAGGTAAAGGGCGGAATGCTCCAGCCCCATCATTTCTCCTTTTCCCCGGTCTGTTCCGGTTTTCCGACCTCTCTGGCTACCTCTTTCCAGTGTGTGGCTTCTGACCGTCGCCCTGGTTTCCCCAGTGTGCGACCTTCGGGTCCTGTTTCATCCCATCCCCCTAGTGAGGGGCCCTCCTGTGACCTCCGACTCCCCACCTTCCAGGCCTGCTGGGGGGTTTCTCTGGGATTTAGGCCTCACCCTTAGCTGTTCCCGTTGCTGATGCCGTTCCCACGTGACAGATGGTTCAGGGCTGCCTGCACAAGCCTGGGTCGGTCTCCTGCCCCCTGCCACTCGCCTGCTGTGTGACCTTGGGGAAGTCACATAATCTCTCTGTGTGCTGGCTTCCTCACCCCTAAAACGGGGATGAGAGAGGTATTGATCACTTTGAATTGCTCCTGGCACAGAGTAAGTGCTGTGGAAGGATGTATTAGACACGCTTAGCTCATAGTAGATGCTCAATAAAGCCCCTGGTCCGTGATGAATATTCTTCTTTGGACTCTGGGCCGGGAGTGCTTCAAGGGCAGGGTCTGGACGAGGGCGTCCAGGTCTGGGCCCTGCAACCTGGCCGGACACACAGCAGGCACTCGGGACGTATGTGGCGGGGAGGACAGAGGCTGGGGTGGGGACAGTGTCGGGGCTCTGGCCTCATTCCCCGAGGAGGCCACGGCCCCACTTCCGCCTCTCCCGGCCGAGGGTCCCCGCATCCAGCTGTTCGTAAGCTCTCCTTCAGTCTGAGCCCAACCTTTCAGCGGTTTCTCTAACAGACCTCCCAGAGCAGCTGTAAATAAATTCCAAAGAGGGGCTGGTGGAGGGGTTTAAGAACAGAGGCCTGTTGAAAGCATTCCGAAGCCAAACAATAAGGCCTCCTTGACCAGAGCCAGATGCACAGAGAATTCCAGAGACTCTCGGGACCAGGCATCCAGAGGCCCCGGATCTACTCACATCTTGTTTGTCATTTATTAGTCCCACGAATGTGCACGGAGCCCACACAGTATGGCGGCACGATGCCAGCTCCCGGGGCTACTCAGATGCACACCCCACACCCCGGCCGGGGCAGCAGAGGCCACTTCCGCTGAACCAACACGGCTGCTTTAGAAAGCAGAGGATTTGGGGCTGGTCTGCTCTGCCCTCCGCCTCCCTGTGATGCCGGCTCGGTGGCACAGGTGGGGCTCTACCTCTCCCCCTGGGGCCTAAGCAAGAATGGAGGCACTGACGAAGGGTGACCCTGGGCTCCAGGTCTGCTCAGAGGCCAACAGGTCAAGGTAACTGTCCCTCCTGCCCCAGCCTAAACAGCTAGGGTGGCTCTGGGAGGGTCACTGGGCAGCCCCTGGCCGGCTCCACAGCTGCTACTCATTTCTTGAGCCGCGACTGACTTGGGCAGAAGCTCACCTCTAGCGCCAGCCTTGGTTGCAGGTAGGGGCCCCCAGGGAAGGTGGAAGAGAAGAGCAAGGGCTTTGGGGTTAGGCGGGCCGGCGTCAAACTCTCGCTTTGTTAGGTACAAGCTGGGAGATCCTGGGGAAGCCACTTCACCTCTCTGAGCCTCAGTTTTCCTATCAGTAAAATGGGGGTGATGATAATAGCTACCTCCCAGGGCTGTAATGGAGACGAAGTTAGCGCTCAGCATGTGGTAGATGCCGAATATATGGTTGTTATTAATATTCCTCTTTGCTCTTCATCACAGACGCTCTTCCAGTGTCCTCCGCCCGGGTCACCTTGATCCCTCCCCTCCAGCTATGAGGCTCCTGTCCTCAGCAGGGCTGAGGTTGGGACACAGCGCCCCTGTTCTTCACCCCGCCTCCTCCAGTAAAAGCTTCAGGGCGAGTGTTTCTGCTGGTCTCTTTGATGAAATTGACTGGGAGTGTGTGCAGGTGAGGAAAGAGAAATGAAACCGGTGAGACAGAGGCAGAAGTGCCACCTGGCCTGACTCACTCCCCGCCGGCCCCTGACAGCACCCTGGGAATTCTCCCCTAGAGGGGAGGTGGGGTCGCCTCACTGAAGACCCCTTCAGAACCACATGTAAATGCGTCCTGAACCCTCCCACCCAGAGACCCCCTCCAGCCCCGGACCTGGGCTCCAGCTACAAGGATTCCCGGGCAAAAGCAAGGCGCTGCTGTGCGTGGTAGCAGGGACACAGGGTCACAGGACACCCTTGTCATCTCTACGCCCCCTGGGAGCTGGCCCTTTGCTAGGCATGCAGAGTCACTCAATGGACATTAGTTACAAAAACAAAGCTCCCTCACCCTCTTATAAATGGATAATGCCATCTATTGCATGGGATATCTGTGAGCATTAAATCAAAGAAAGTGCCTCCGATCCCTGGGATAGGAGCTGACACAGGTTGCTTCTATGTGTTAGGTTCTCGCCCAAGATCTCCCTTTTTTTTTTTAAAGACTTTAGTTTTTAGAGCAGTTTTAGGGTTAAAACAAAATCGAGAGGAAGGCACAGAAATTTCCTATATACCCACTGACCCCACAAACGTATAGCCTCCCCCATTATAAAGATCACTGACCAGAATGGTACCTTTCTTACCAAGGATGAACTGACATTCATGCAACATTATCACCGAGAGTCCATAGTTAGGTTCACTCTTGGTGGTGTACATTCAATGGTTTTAGACAAATATACAATGACATATATCCATCATCTCAGTATCACACAAAGTAGTTTCACTGCCCAAAAAATCCTCTGAGCTGCGTCATTCATCCCCTTGCCTCCCTAGCCCCTGGAGACCCCTGATCTTTTACTGTCTTTGTAGTTTTTCCTTTTCCACAATGTCATACAGTTGCAATCTTATAGCATGTAGCCTTTTCCGATTGGCTTCTTTCACTTAGCAATATGCACTGAAGTTTCTTCCTTGTCTTTAATGACTTGATAGTTAATTTCTTTTCAGTGCTGAATAATATTCCATTGTCTGGATGCACTAGTTTATTTATCCATTCACCTACCGAAGGACATCTCGGTTGCTTCTGAGTGCAGGCAATTATGAATAAAGCTGTAATACACATCCGTGGGCAGGTTTCTGTGTGGCTATAACTTTTCAACTCATTTGGGTATATACCAAAGAGCACAAGAAACTGCCAAACTGTCTTCCGAAGCGTCTCTACCATTTTGCATCCTCAGCACCAGTGCCTGAGAGCTCCTGTTGACCCACATCCTCACTGGCATTTGGTGTTGTCAGTGTTCTGGATTTGGGCCATTCTAGTACGTGTAGAGTAGCATCTCACTGTTGTTTTAATTCGTCACCTCAGAGCCACTGGACAGGCAGCCGCTAACGTCATCCCCATTTTACTCAGTCGGAAACTTGTGTTCACAGGAGTAAGTAATGACCCAAAGTCACATGAGGGGTGGAGCTGGGGTTTGGACCCCAGGATGCTGGTGCCCTTGCCCAGGTTTATGACTCTCTGAGGGAGGAGGGGCTCTCGGGGCTCCAGGGCTCTTGAGTGCTCAGACGAGGAAGAGCATGGTCTGGAGTCCTGGGCAGGTCTGGTGAAAAAGCTATGTGCACACTGGACTGTGCAGGTTGCCCTGGGTTTGGGTCGGCAGCCGGCAGGAAGGAAGCTGGGTTCCAGGCTGGGAAGCAGAGAGCAGCCCTGCTTTGGAAAGGAGCATCATGTTACACTTGTCCTTGGCTCTGAGGCTTTCCAAAGCACTCGTGGAAAGAACATTCAAGAAGCAGGTCCCATACCAGCCTGTGCCAGGAGACACCCCAGCATCTGAACCAGGCTGGGGGAGCCACTGTGTCTTCATTCTTGAGCCCCTGGGTGTCTGACCAGCCTCAGATGCAGCCCAGGGTTGACTGGGCATTCTTGAAAGGAACTGTGCATGGGATTCACCTGGAAGCTTTTAAAATGTACACATTCCCAGGACTGCCACTCAGAGGTTGTGAGTCAGTGTGTCTGGGAAGGGCTGCAAATTTGCTTTTAAACAAACACTTCCTGGTGAGTCTGAAGGAGGGCTTCCTTGGAGCCTGATTTGAAAAACTGGTCAGAGTAAATAAGCCTGTGCTGTGATACAAACTGGCCTGGGCCTGATCCCGGGTCCTGCCAGTGTTTCATCTTGGAGGAGCTGTGGACATTCTCTGAGCCTCTGATGTTTTATCTGTAAAATGGGGTAATAAGATACGTTCCATTGTGGATATGAGGATGAAATGAAAAACCGTGTTAGTTTTCCAGTGCGGTTGTAACAAAGTGCCATAAACTTGGTACTTAATTATTATTTATTTATTTATTTATTTATTGGGCTGTGTTGGGTCTTCGTTTCCGTGCGAGGGCTTTCTCTAGCTGCGGCAAGCAGGGGCCACTCTTCATCGTGGTGTGCGGGCCTCTCACTATCGTGGCCTCTCTTGTTGCGGAGCACAGGCTCCAGACGCGCAGGCTCAGCAGTTGTGGCTCACGGGCCTAGTTGCTCCGCGGCATGTGGAATCTTCCCAGACCAGGGTTCGAACCTATGTCCCCTGCATTGGCAGACAGATTCTCAACCACTGCGCCACCAGGGAAGCCCAAACTTGGTACTTAAAACAACAGAAATGTATTCTCTCACAGTTCTGGAGGCCAGAAATCAGAAATCAAGGTGACGGCCAGGCTGGACTTTCTTCCAAGATTCTGGGAGAGACTGTCCCTCGACGCTTCCAGGTCCTGGAGGGCCCCATCGCTCCTTGGCTTGTGGCCGCATCACTCTGGTTCCTGCTTGTCTTCACATGGCCTCTCCTCTCCTATTTGTGTGTCTGTCCTCTGTGTGTCTCTCATAAGGGACACTTGTCAGTAGATCTGGGGCCACCCAAATAATCCAGGATGATCTCACCTTGAGATGTTTAACTTAACGGCATCTGTAAAGTCCCCTTTCCTAAATATGGTCACATTCACATAACATCTTACGGAAAAGCCCAAACGAACTTTTTGGCCAACCCAATATCTTTTTGGCAGTTATCATTCAACACCCTATATTTGAAAACTCTCAGTACGAGACCTGGGGCATCACAGGGGCTCAATAAATATTATTCTCCTACTCCTGCCCTTTCTTGCTTCTCTGTTGGTAAATTCTGCTCTTTCAAATAAATGTACAACCTGACCACTTCTTACCACTTCCACTGCCACCATTCAGGTCCTGTGACCTGGGCTCACCAGGGACAGTGTCAGCCCCGGGAGAGTCCTGAGAAGGGCTGGTAGCCACTCCAGTGGCTGGGTATGCGGCCGAGGCTGGACCCGTAGGTGCAGGGCAGTGGCCGTGGTGGAACTCGGGGCCTCACCAGATACAGGGGTGGAGTCTGGCTGGCCCTCGGGGGTGTCGGGGCTTCGAGAATCAGCCCAGCTGCTCAATATTTCCTGAGGGTGTGGGGCAGATCAGCGCCCCTTCTGGGACTCAGTTCCCATCCATGTGATGGAGAGGAGGCCTCCACTCTGCAGCCTTGAGGCCCTGGGCTCTGCATTTGAATGGCATCTCTACTGCGTAAGCAGCATTGGTGCAGAGGAAAGAGAGATTATCAAGGGCTCCAGCGGAAAGTGGGGTTTTCTAGGCATGAGGGACCAACGTCCTTAACCGTGTACCCAACACTGTCCCTGATGACCTCGAGCCTCATCTCCCACCACACACGCCTCGCTTTCCTCTGCCCAGGCTGGGCTGATGTCCCACAGGGCCAGGTTGCACCCTGGTCTCTGCTCTTCCCACCGAGCCTTTCAGCAGCTTCTTTGCTGCAAACTCTTACTCATCCTTCAAGTATCTGCTCAGGGTTTATGGCCCTCAGCAAGCTTCTGTATCACTCTCGATTCAGAGGGGGAAAGGAATTGCCATAAACATAATGGGAATACAGATTCCATGCATTGCACAAAGGAATTTATGGAATTTATTCTGTATGGAAATTTCGGCATTAGTGCTCACACTAATGAGTATTGAACAGGGAGGAATGGGGAGAGGCGAGGTCAGGGAACAGTCCCTAATCAGTCCACCAGATTTTGATTTTGACCCTGCTACCTGTCATGACCCCCATGCCCACTGGGTCTCTGGCAGTTACTGCTCTGAGACTCTGTTATCCCCACAGGACACAGGGCGCACATTTGATGGGAACACCTCTCGCTGTCAATACCGCCCTGCAGGATACATTGCCATCAGAGGCTTTCAAGGATGCTGGAGCTCCCTCACCAGTGTATATCCCAAAGGCTTGAAGGAGGAATGTCCACTGAACCTCCTGGGGAAACTAACTCGGGGGTGGGTGAGCCGATTGCATTAAAAAACCCATTCCAGTAATCCAATCTCCCTAAGTCCATCACACAAGACCAAGGAAATTCTGGCATTTCAACTTTGTTCTATTTTGACCACCTTTGAGCCAGTTGCAGTGAATGTACCAAATAAACTGTTAAAACTACTCACAGGGCTTCCCAGGTGGCGCAGTGGTTGAGAATCTGCCTGCCAATGCAGGGGACACGGGTTTGAGCCCTGGTCTGGGAAGATCCCACATGCCGCGGAGCAACTAGGCCCATGAGCCACAACTACTGAGCCTGCGCGTCTGGAGCTTGGGCTCCACAACAAGAGAGGCCGCGACAGTGAGAGGCCCGCACACCGCAGTGAAGAGTGGCCCCCGCTCGCCGCAACTAGAGAAAGCCCTCGCACAGAAACGAAGACCCAATACAGCCATAAATAAATAAATTAATTAATTAAAAAAAAAAAAAAAAACTACTCACAGCTGCTTAAGCTGGCATGTTGAATCCAGAATCTCTGGTTAGTAAGATCATGTCAACAAATAAGACCTGATTCAGTGTCATGTTCCTTTCACCCTGATTCGACACCCTTATGAATCACTTACACACAGATGACCTAACTGCCTGTTGATATAAATTAGCAAAATTTTACAGGTGATACATCGCGTCCCTTAGTGCTGCTGGAAAATGCATCTGGCTATAAATCTAGGAGCAACGTGAGCTGGTGGAGGTGGACCTCAGGGAGGATTGACACTGCCCCACATGAAGCCCCCTCAGGACCCTTCTTCAGAGGTTCTACAGACAAGGAAAGATGAGCCTCTCAGATGGGGAGGAAGGGTTGTTTCTACTTGAAAAGGAAGCTTGTGGAATCAGGGACTCTGTGGTCCTTGGAACCTTCATTGGAATCTTCCCATATGTCCTCATTCTGACATCGAGGGTCCCATTTTCCCAATTCCTCCGTCCTTGCAAGGCTGTGAATTCCATTTGCATTATAATCCAGCCGCCCCAGGATTTGGTGTCGGGTTTGGCTTTCAGAAATCTCAACCTTGTAGCTACAAAAGACAACGATTTCTTTCAGGACCACAGTACAAGCACGTAGACACACACACACACACACACACACACACACACACACACACGCACATCTACTGGTTTGCGTCCTTGTTCTAGGGAGAAAAACATTCTAGACACATGACATTCTGCTATATCCCCAGTTCTCCCAACCTCTGGATGGGGAATGCAGGTGTCTGCCATGGGTGGTCCTGTCTGTCAACTGTTGGAGGCTTTTTGGGGCCAAGGGCTGGGAGTCATTGCCTCCTTAAAGCCACACCTACCCCCTCCCCCGCCTTCCTGGAGATGATCTGCTGAAGATGAAGCTTGCATGGCCGGGCCCCCCTCCCTGCGTGAGCTGGGAAGCTGCTCTGCAGAGCAATCCGGCACCGTTTAATAAGATCAGTAAAATAAAACAGGCGTGTGCCCTATGGCCCGGCAGCCCCCACTCTTGTGTATATGCCCCGAGACTTTTTCCAGGGACTATAAAGGGATACGTGGGAAGATGTTAATCTGGGTTTTACTTGCGGTGGTGAGGAGCTGGAGGGGGCCTGGTGTCCACGTGGGGAAAATGGGGAAGTAAACGGTGGACAATGCAAACCACGGAGAAACAACGTACAGAGCAACAGGAGAGAACTGTGAATCCAAAGATGAATGAAAGACTTAAACAGGGAAGGAGGCCTCCAGCCAGCACCGCTGATGTGGGTTAAAATCAGATACACACAACCGCACTCTTTTACAAACATCGGTACATATTCAAGGACACACGCAGTAACGCTGCCCGCGGCTGGAAGGAGAGGGGACGAGAGAGGGACCAGGAGGAAGAGGGACAAAACAAACCAAGAGAGGAGTTTTGAAAGCATTGATGAGAGGGAGCCACAGACCTGAAAATACAGTTAAGCTGGGGGCACGCCAGGGCAACAAAACCAGTGTAAGAGAGATTGAAAAAAAAGAAGGGGGAAGAGAAAAAGAAAAAGAGAAAGAACAGGTAAAGGATGCAAAGAACAGAGGAAGGAGGAGATGGGGTAGGAGAGGGAGGAAGAGAAGCGGGAGGAGGGGTGGCTGGGCAGGAAGGAAAATGTATGTTTGCACAAAAACTCTGTGGGCTGGTTGCCGGCTGCTTTATTTGTGAATAGTCAAAAACTGGAAACAACTGAAATGCCCTTCAACGGGGGGATGTTTAAACCAACTGTGGTCAACCACACCACGGAATTCTATTCAGCAATAAAGAAAAGAACACATTAGAAATTGGTCACAGAGAGGAAACGGAGCAAGTAGAATTTGGGGGGAATGTTCCACGTTCCAGGCACTTTTAAGTTCACAACTCATTCTATTTTCACCCAAACCTATGACACCAGGTATAGTGATGTCCATTTTACAGCCAAGGAAACTGAGGCTCTGGGAGATCCCACAGTGTACAGTCTCCTAGGGCTGCCATTTAAAAAGTGCCACAGGGTGCCCGGCTAACTCAGTCGGTAGAGCACGAGACTCTTAAAATGTGCCACAGACTGCATGGCTTAAATAACAGAAATGGATTTATTTTCTCCCATTTCTGGAAGCTGGAAGTCCAAGATCAGGATGTCAGCAGGGCTAGTGTCTTTGAGGCCTCGTCCTTGGCTTGTAGAAGATGCCTCCCTGTGTCTTCACACGATCTCCCCTCTGTGGGTGTCTGTTTCCCAATCTCCTCTTATAAGGACACCAGTCACAACAGATTAGGGTCCATCCTAGTGATCCCATTTTAACGTACTCACACCTTTGAAGACCCTGTCTCCAAATACAGTCATGTTCTGAGATCCTGGGGGTTAGGACTTCAACACATCAATTTTAGGGAGGGATCCAACCCAGTGCATAGCAAATGGCTGGTAATCAACAGTGCTGGACTTGAACCCAAACCTTCGGGGCTGTTCCGTCCTTTGCTCACCCACAGATGACCCAGGTCTAAAGCACACACAGCGTGATGCTTTGCTTGCCTTAACATCCTCATGAGCCTGTCTGTTTTGACCATGTCTGAGCGACCGGCCTGGCCCTGGTTCTCTGCGCACGTCCTTGCCAAATTCCCTTGAATCAATCATCAGGGCAAATTCTCCAGGGACAGGCAAGCGGACGTGGTGAGTGGCAGGGCCTTGACTCAGCCTAGCAGACCGTGGGCCGGGGTTTGGGGAAGCCGGGTGGCTACTGGGTTTGTGCACAGTCCTCTGAGCTGCAGAGCTTGTTCTGGGGGATGAACGGCCGGTCTGCAGCAGGGCTGGGATGACCTCTCTCCCCTGGCCACAGCTCTCAGCTCGGTTCAACATAGAGGCCAGCCGGCTGGAGTCCCACATAATTCCCTGGAGCTCTGAGCGCGTGGGAGGTCCCAAAAGTCAGACAGCGTCCCCGGTTTGGCACCTTTTCCTGCCAAGCCCGTCTGGGACTTTTGGAGATGCCATGATTTCTTCCCGGTACCTCTGAGCAGCGATGTTGGTCTCTGGGCATCACGGTCCTTGAGTGCCAGATGTCTCACACTCTCCCCCAGTTCTGTGTCCAGTGTGTGTGAACAGATGGAGACATAGATGTCACTGTGGGGAAGCAACATGACAGCCTCCTGACCCTTGCCCTTTGCTCTGCACCAACTCAGATGTCCTCCCCACTCTCAAATCTCTCACTAACATCTGTGTAAAGTGAGTCGATTTAACTCAACACTGTCTGCAGACCCAACTGTGAGCTAGGCCCTCACTTACTGAGGTGACCCCAAGATGACCAAGGGGATAAGTTGAGGTCCTGGTCACTGCAGAGCCATGGGGATCATAGCAGGTCCACATGCAACTTCCCCACATGGCAGATGGAGGTCATCCAGGCATGGATCAAGGTGAGCAAACCTGGGAAGGCCATGGGTCGGACATAAAGGGCACGTAAGGATGAATAAGAGTTTGGTTGCTAGATAGGGTGTGGAGAGGGAGTCAAATTCCAGGCAGAGGAAAGAATGCACAGATTCATCATGCAGTCCTGCGTTTACTGAGCTCTTTGTTTGTACCAAGTGCCTTGTAAAGCACTTTACACATATTCACTCAATAATCTTCACCGCAAAACAAAACACAGCAGTCCTTTCATCTCCATTTTATATTTGCAGATAAATTAAACCACATGCCTCAAATTTCATGGCTCATAAGTGGCAGAGGTGGGATTCAAACCCATAGAGCTTGGCTCCAAGTCCACCTGCTTAACATGGTTCCAGTCTAGTTCTCTACAGGCCTGATGGTGATGTTCCCCTTTGCTGTTCTCTGTTCTCTGAGCACCTACTGTGTGCCAGACACTGAAAGGAGCTGGGGTCAGGGTGGCCAGTTACAGCCCTGGCCTCCAAAACATTGATATATAAAGAAATAGTCAAGTTCAATACTAAGCAATAGAGTTGCCATTGAGGCAAACTCAGGGAATTATGGGGATACACTCAGCCTGGGGGAGGCATGGTCTATGGGGCCGGAGGTGGGTGGGAGTTTGCAGGTGGAGGAAGTAGAGACACAAAAGGTAGCACTTAGTAAGGTAGAGCAAGGGAACACGGTTTCCAGGCAGAAGGATGAACAGGTGGCCCAGGGACACAGAAGGGAAGGGCACTGCACGTCTGCGGGCCGGGAAGAGTCCAGCCTGTCGGGGAGGGCACTCTGAGAGGCGAGTGGTTGGGAAAGCTGCAAAGGGGCCAGAACTAGGAAACCCTTGCGGTCCTGCTAAGGAGTGTGGGGTCCCTCTGAGGGCTGTGGGAACCACTGAAAAGGTGTCGACAGAACAGTGCTGTGGTCAGATCTTCTAGAATGTTCTTGGTGGCAGCCGTCAGGAAAAGGCATGGTGAGGAGAGAGCTGGAGGCGGGGGTCCAGCTGGAAGCCGGTTAGGGTACAGTGGCGGGAAACTGGGGCTTGGAGGACCCAAGGGGTGTAGTAGAGGGAAAGGCTCAACGGGGCAAGGAGAGCATGTCAGGAGACAGTTGACTTCGGTCTCCGGGTGATGGCAGCTCCTCGGGCTTCTGAGCAGGAGGTGACATGATGAGAGATCAGTAAATGACGGATGGATGGATGGATTGGCAGTGGTGGAGAGAAAGCAGATACGAGGGGAGACAAGCGTGAAGGCTGGGGTCCCAGGCTGGAGAAGGGACACCTGATGAGGTGGAAACACAGCTGTGACAGCTGCCAGCTTGATTGACTTTAGAATCTGGGCATTCAGGAGACACGGGTTAAACTCCACCACTGGGGCAAAGCAGCATGAGTGGAGGTGAGAACAAAGGTGAATAGCTCATCAAAGTTCCAGCCTGGCGCTCGGCGCTGGGTATGGCTGGGGAACAAGCTGACCAGGATCCCCACAGAGTGCATGGCCCTTGGAGGAGTAATGGAGACAGAGACTGGACACTGAAATCAAGAGCAGGCTTGCAGACCAGAGCACGACTCTGTCTCCCATCCCTGCTGCTCCGAATGCTTTCAGATGTTCCATCCACATCTATTGTTTCTCCTCCGTGCAGGTGTCAGCCAGAGGTCTCGCTCAATCTCTCATTCCTACAGCATTTTGTTTTTCCCTGTTCAGTTCAAAAGACAGTTACAGATGTTACACATAAAATATACACGTGTATTATGTATATTATAATCACGTGGATATACTTTCAACTCTCTCAGCAGACTGTGAGCTACTTGGGGTCAGAAGTGGGACTTTGTTTAGCTGTGTACACCTGTGCTAATAATGTCTGACCTTGTTCAGGTTAAGTGTTTACAGGAAGGAAGAGGGGAACGGAAAGAGGAAGAGAGGGAGCAAAGAGGAAAGAAGAAAAGGAAAAGCATAAAGAGCAAAAATAATAAATACAAAGATGACTGACTTGGAAAATGAATCTATGGGTGGGTGGTTTGATGGTTAGAAAGATGAATGGATGTATAGGTGGATGGATAGACAGGCAGATGAATGGATAGACAGTGATTAAATGGATGAGTAAATGGATGAAGAAACAGGAACGTGGGAGAACGGAAGAGCAATGTTAGAGTTTTTACAGACCGCTGGCATGGCAGGGCTAGCCCTACCGTCTGTGGTCTGGAGGTCTCAGAGAATGACAGGGTCACTTGGCTGGTTGTTGGCAGAACTGGGCCTAAAGACCTGACTCCTGGCTCTGAACTCAGGGCTATTTCTACTCACAAATCTGTGTGTGCAAAGACAGTAGGGAAGACCTCAACTATCCCTGCTTAAGTGATCTTGGAGCAAGCTGCTTAATCCCTCAGCTCTCAGTTTCCCTTTCTGTTAAATTAGGATACAGCGCTTATCACATGGACGTGTGGCATCCAGACAGCAATGAGCTTGTGCACTCTGCCCACAGCTGTACCCCGGCCTGGTGCAGAGTCAGTGTGCTTCCCTTTGAGTCTAGGGCATGGGGTGTTGGCCTCTGCAGTACGTTTGGGCACTACCACACTGCGAGTCCTTGGGCTGGTCCTTCCCCTCTCCGTGCCTCAGCTTCCTGTTCTGTAAGATGAGGGGTTGGACTGACCATCTGAAACTTCACCTCCGACTCTCCTTGACTTGCCTGGCAAACCTCAGCTCCCTCCTTGGATGAGGGAATCAGGATAGCCCGTTGCCCCGCTGGCCAGCTGGATGGCACCTGATCCGTTTGCCTTGCAGACTCCAGGGCATCTTTGGCTCTGTGTGGGAGCCTTGCCAGGGGGGTGGGGTGGGGTGTGTGTGTGGTGCCTCGTCCCCACTGTGCCCGGCCTGCATGCTTCACCCAGACACAATGCTGCCTCTCTTCTCTCTTCCAGATCTGGTTTAGATAGTCTGTCTACTTTTTTCTTTTCCCTTATTTTCTATGAGATTCAGCAAATTCTCCTCTGGAGAAAGCTGCCAGGTCAGTGGGAACCTGGCATTTGTCAACAAACTAAACTCAGTGTGATCTTCCAAGGCAAAACAACCCAGACTTGTTTCCAAAGCAACTCACCCCAATGTCCACACTCGACAGATGTAGCAGATTCCTGGGGGGCTGGAAGGGCACTGGGGCCCACGGCTGGGCATTCCGGTCCCAGGGGGAGAAGCTGAGGGTGTGAAATCTAATTTCTGCTCACTTGCTGAATATCTTTAACAGTTTCTTCATCTGTAAATAAGAATTACTAATAATTGACCAGAAAGGGTTTTTTGTGAGAATTAGAATAGAACATTTATAAAGAGTCTAGCCAAATGTCTGATACATGGAGAAATGCTATTTTTAATACCAATATGTGTGTGTGTACATGTGTATATATGTATATATAATTTATATTTTTTAAAAACAACATATGCTTATCAAAGGAATCTTTTTAAAGAAGCAAGTCAAAAGATACACCAAGATTGACTCCCAGAGATAAGCCCTGTTACCACTGAGTGACAGTCAGTAATTTTTTTCTCTGTATGTACAAATTACATGTATATTTAGAAACTGCGGTCTTGCTACTTTTATTTATTTACTATTTACTTGATATTTTAAGCTAAGCATTTTGTGCCTTCAGTTTCCTGGGAGAGCCTGGGGTGAATTAGCTGCATGATATCCCATGTGTGGACCCATTGTGATTTACTAGAACAATCCCCTGTCATTGGACACGCAGCCGGGCTGTGAACCCAGGTCTGTCTGGGACCAAAGCCCCGGACGATTGTATTACCCACAAGGTCCTCCTATGGGGCTGAGGCTTCAATACCTGCCAATCTCTCTGAGTTTCTCAAACTCCATCTCTGCCCGACTTGCACTCCCCACTGCTCCGCCCTGGGCCTCCCTCCAGAAATCCAGGAGCCTGGTCTCCACCCACATCTCACTAAGGAGCTACAGATACACCCTTTTTAGGACCTGCACCCACCCCCTCCCCACATGGCCTGCCTGGTGGGAGAGGAGAAGATTAAGGGATTTAGAGAGAAGTGGAGTGAGGGGAGATGCCATGTAAACATGGGTAAAAAGCGTGATATTTGCTGACAATCGTTTTTTTTTTTTCTTTCTTATCTTTCAGGGCTTGGCCCAGAGCTTCAAAGCACGAGTTCAGAAGTTTCTCTTGTAGAGCTGTTTTTGGCTTCCTAAGTGTGAGAAACCCAGAACCATGTGTTTCTGGTTCTACTTACTCCACATGTAAGAAAACCTTGCTAGGGGCTGGGACAGATACAAGGACTAAATAGTGATAAGTGCCGGATGAAGCCCCTTCTTCCTGCTGCGTGTGGACGTCTTCCTACAATGAGTCTCAGCATCCGACTTCTCACTTCGCAGCAAATTCTTCTCTGATCTCTCTGCAGCCCTCTGCTTCCAATTCCTCCTCTCCCGGCTGCTGTAGTGATTGGTCTACAAGAGAAACCTGACTGTTACATTCCCTTTCTTAAAATCTATAAAAGTTTTCCTTTTGCTGTCAAGGTAAGATCAACTCCTAAACCTGGCACCCAAACCCCTCTGGGATACAGTCTCTCCTGACCCGTCGACCCCCAGCATCTTTCAGACTCTTCATTTTCTCTTCTTCTGGACCCTGCTCATTCTGTTCTCTTGGCCAGGAAGACACATCCCTGATTTTAGTTTTTTTCACAAGCCCCTTCTCCTGGCCACCTCCTAAGAGTGGGGCTAGACAGGGTGAGCTCTGAGTCACGCAGTCTGGGTTTTAATCTTGGTTCTGTCACTTTAACTCTGTGTGGTATTTGGCAAGTTACTCAACCTCTCTGAGCCTCATTTCTCTCAAATTAAAATGGGGCTAATGATCATACCTATCTTGGAGGGATGTGATGAAGATTAAGGGAGCTATTACATATAAAGATGAAGTGCTCAGACCAATGCTTGCCACATAGTTAAGTGTTCAATAAATGTTGGATCCTTGAGCTCAGGCATCACCTCCTTTGGAAGATTACAGATGATAGGAAATTCTTTGATAATCTTCTAGCAAAAGGTAGAGTCTATTTCTACTGCCCCTGAATCTGGACTGGTCCCATCACTATTTTGACCAACGGAATGTGGCAGAAATCACTGGGGTCTTGCCTTTAAAAGGATGGGAAGCCTCTTCGTTGGTTGTTTGTAGCATACTGCAAAGGCCCCAAGACTATGTGGAAAGGCAGAGGTGCCCAGCCTCCCAGACATCCCTGCCAAGGTGCCAAGGTAAAGCAGCCATCTTGGAAGTGAGGGCTCCAGCCTCAGCCATCCTAACTAATGCCATGTGCATCAAAGATGAACCACCTAGCTGAGCCCTTACCAATGCATCACACTGTGAGCAAAACAGAATGATTGTTTTAAGACACTGAGCTTGGGGTAGTCTGTCATGCAGCAATAGATAACTGAAAGGCCTCCTCCAGGAAGCTGCCTGGATTTTCCAAGTCTTGGATCTGTGACTCTTCTGTGTGCCGAGTCTGCTTGCTTACACAAGACTCAGTCTATATCTTACAGTAGCACTTATGATAACGATAACTAACATTTGGATGAGTGGATCTTTCAACCTGATTCTGGAGGTGGAATTATCCATGGAATCCACGTGGAGAACCTGTCCAGGCAAGACTTGGGCTTAGATGAGCAGAGAAGGATGCCTGCTCCCAGAGGGCAGCTCTCTCCCCAGAGGACAGGGCAAGAGCTGCATTAAGCTGCCCAGTTATTCTTTCCTGGGGCCGGGTGTGTGACGGGACAGAGAGCGTGGGGGATGATACACTCACGGAACTCCCTCTGCCTAGGAGAAAAATCTGGGCTTCAGAAAGACTGCAGTTCTACCATAGATAGTCACCTCCAGCCGTCACCTCCTTCTGCCGCCTCTGCACTTTTGTTCTGACTCTGCAACTTGTCCTGGGATGGACGCAAACTTGGGGCTCAGCCCTCTACTTCACACACACACACACACACAAACACACACACACACACACACACACAAATGCACACACACAAACACACATACACTGGGCCTCTGTATGTAGCAAAGCTTACCATAAAGCTTTGAGGAGATGGAGGAAAATTTATTCACAGTAATACAAATGACTTAAAAAAGAATTATACCCGTCTCTCATTTTACCGGGTCACCAGCCTCTCTGCCATGTGGCTGGGCCTCTCTCTTCTCTTTTTTTTAATTAATTAATTAATTAATTAATTAATTAATTAATTTATTTATTTATTTATTTATTTATTTATGGCTGTGTTGGGTCTTCGTTTCTGTGCGAGGGCTTTCTCTAGTTGCGGCAAGTGGGGACCACTCTTCATCGCAGTGTGCGGGCCTCTCACTATCACGGCCTCTCTTGTTGTGGAGCACAGGCTCCAGACACGCAGGCTCAGTAATTGTGGCTCACGGGCCCAGTTGCTCCGCGGCATGTGGGAGCTTCCCAGACCAGGGCTCGAACCCGTGTCCCCTGCATTAGCAGGCAGACTCTCAACCACTGCGCCACCAGGGAAGACCCTCTCTCTTCTCTTTTCTCCCCATCCCTTGACCCCAAATCCATCTTTATTTCTAACACTCCTTGAGTCCTTGTCTCTTACTAATTTATACCCTCAGGTTCCAATACAACCACAAGCTGCTGATCAAAGGTGCTTTCTAAACAATCATCCGTGCGAAATGTCACCTTCTAAGAGAAGCTTCTCAGATAATCATATAAAAAATGACCACCCCCTTCCCTTTACCCCTTTACCCATCTTTATTTTATGCAAAGCACTGATTTCTACCTCACACAGTCAGCCCACCGTATCAACCACAGATAGTTGATTGAATCTGTGGATGCAGAACCAGTGGATATAAAGAGCTGATTGTACGACACCATTTTGTACAAAGAAACTGAGACCCTTGGATACTGGTATTTGTCAAGGGTCCTGGAACAAATACCTAGCACATACCAAGGGACGACTGTACTATACATAGTTTCCATGTTTATTATTGTTTCTCTTCCCATCAGAATGTAAACTTGAGGCGGGCAGGGACTTCGTTATCTTTACTATTAAATCCATAAAGTCCAAACGAGTGTAGGCATATCACAGAGCCTCAACACATATTTTTGCAAGGATGAATAAATGAATGAATTGAAGAGACTCTGGTGCGAACTAGTAGTACCTTTAAAAAATTTATTCTGCTACATAATAAATGGTCTGGAGCCTAATTACCATTAGAAATCAGATGTGCACAAGAAAAGGGAACCCTCGTACACTGTTGGTGGGAATGTAAATTGGTACAGCCACTATGGAAACAGTATTGAGGTTCCTCAAAAAACTAAAACTACCATATGACCCAGCAGTTCCACTCCTGGGTATACATCTGAAAAAAACAAAAACACTAATTTGAAAAGATACATGTACTCCAATGTTCATAGCAGCATTATTTATAATTGCCAAGGTATGGAAGCAACCTAAGTGCCCATTAACAGATGAATGGATAAAGAAGATGTGATATACACACACACACACACACACACACACACACACACAATGGAATACAACTCAGCCATAAAAAAGAATGAAATTTTGCCATTTGCAGCAACATGGATGGACGTGGAGGGCATTATGCTAAGTGAAATAAGTCAGACAGAGAAAGACAAATACTGCATGATATCATTTCTATGTGGAATCTAAAACATATAACAAACTAGTGAGTAAAACAAAAAAGAAGCAGACTCACAGATATGGAGAACAAAGTAGTGATTACCAGTGGGAGGAGGGAAGGGGGAGGGGCAATATAGGGGTAGGGGATAAAAGGGTTATTATGGGATTACATGAAATCATGTGCATGAAACTTTAAAAAATTGTAAAGCATTATGGAATTTAAAGGACCTTTCATTCAATAAAAAATAAAATTAAGTTAAATTTAAAAAAAGAAAAGAAACTGGGTGTCTACAGACCGCGTCTAATAGAGCAGTTGGAATGAACAAGATCAGGTGTGGATAAGGGTAAGATGTGACAAAGAGAGAGAGTGGCATGGACTTATATACACTACCAAACATAAAATAGATAGCTAGTGGGAAGCAACCGCATAGCGCAGGGAGATCAGCTCCATGTTTTGTGACCGCCTCGGGGGGTGGGATGGGGAGGGTGGGAGGGAGAGAGATGCAGGAGGGAGGAGATGTGGGAACATATGTATATGTATGACTGATTCACTTTGTTATAGAGCAGAAACTAACACACCATTGTAAAGCAATTATACTCCAATAAAGATGTTTAAGACAAAAAAAAAAAAAAAAAGAACTCACATAAAGAGCAGGGGAGGCTATGCCGCCCCCCGCTCGCATCATCCCCTGTCCCATCACTGTTCCACCTCCATGATGAGATCCTTTCTTCCCCTTCTCTCCTGCTGTCTTCCTTGTTCTCGGTCTAACCATGGCCAGAGCTGAGGTTTGGCTAATAATGCTCCAGAGCTAACATTTTCCAGGCGTCTGCAAACGCCTGGTCTCAGGCCATTCCACACATCTGGAAGGGTGTTGTCTCTCATGGCCAGACCATGTGCTGGACCAATCTGAGCCGACCCTGTGGTCCCCCCACTGCTCGCCCACCGTGAGCTCACTCAGGAGCCGGCAAGTCACCCTCAGCGTTGGGTAAGACAAGCCTGCCCTGCGCTGGGGGCAGATCTGTGGTTGGCGAGGGGTACCGAATGCCAGCATTTGACCTCAGAGTGAAATCCCCTAAACCTCATGGACTTGAGATGTGGGTTTTGTCTCTCTGCCATGAGTAACTCTGGGAGAATAACAAGACACTCCAGGAGCGGAGTGAGGGCTGGCCTCAGCCCCACGAGTCCTCACAGCCCGGCTGTGGGTCACAGACGGGAGCTGAGAGGTGGGAGGGTGTGTTATCAGGACCATCTGCTTATTTCACAGACAGGAAGATGGAGGCCAAGAGCGGCTAACAGCAAACTAAGGAGGAGAGCTGGGTCGGTGCCCACAGGCCCAGTGTAAGCTCGAGGTGACGTGAAGGAGGCCTGAGCGCTGCTGTCGGTGTGGACGGTACAGGTCCTGCTCTGCCACTTTGCATGTGTGACTTCCAGTGAATCCTTTAGCTGCTCTGAGTGTCAGTCTTCTCACCTGTCAAGTGGAACAAAAACATTCATTCCAGATTAGCCGCTGGAAAGATTAAATGGGAGAACAGACAAAGTTCAAAAAACAGGTGATCTTTTCAACTCCAGTGACCTTTGCATCTTCACCTCCTTGAAGGAAGGGTTTTTTTTCTTTTTAAAAAAACCACCACAACAAACACTTATTATCTGCCCGTTTACTCGGGGAGGTTAAGTAGGCTGGAGAAACTACATAGCTCATATGAACTAAAATCTGAAGTTTATTCATGGAACATCTTTCCCAGGAGAAGGTGAGGGGTTATTAAACGTTAGCTCTCAATCAACAAAGATTTATTAAGTGCCATATGTGGGCTAGACACTCTTCTTCACGCAGAGGATATAGAAGTGTCAGAGACAGACAGAGTCCCAATCTTCTGAGAAGAAAGTCAGATAACAAATATCTACCTAAATAAACCAGAAACTGGCAGGTACCAGTAGGTGCTGTGATGGAGACAAAAAATAAGGTAATATTGGTAGATGGAGACTCAGGCAGCCAATTCCTTAGCCAAGTTCAGGGAAGACCAGAGAGCAGGTGGCACTTGAGTTGTGACCTGAATGATTAGAAAGAGGTAGAAACAGGATGATCTGGGGCAAGGGTGGTCCAGGCAGAGGGAACAGAGAATGCGAAGTCCTGGAGCAAGATGAGGGTGATATGGTTGAGGACAAAAGGGAGGTGAGTGTGGAGAAGCACAGTAATAGGAGGAAGCATGGAGGGAGATGCAAACAGAGAATTAGCCAGGAGCTGGACCACAGTGCTGGCCGTAGAGTTTGGGTTTAGCTCTAGGAATAAGGACCCGCGGCATGGGGGTGGCATAGTCGTCTTACTCTTTAGCAAGAAGGCCCTGGCCGTTGTGTGGAGGATGGACTGTGGAAGGGGAGGGATGCTGAAATCCGCAGCCACGCCTGAGAGAGATGCTCACACCCCTTCCTCCCTCTGCGGTGACCTCTACCTGCCCAGACACCAGAGCCCTCCCTTTTATTCTGTGTCTACTCTGCTGGACCTCCCCCAGTAGCTGTTCATTCTGGAACTGAGGCATCTCCAAAACAAAATCCCACAGACTTGGCTTTCTCATTTCCTTTCTGGACATTTGTGACTAATATTAACTGAAGTTGTAGTATATGAAAAAGAAGGCAAAATCTTGTTAAATCTGTAGAACCCTTCCGGAACTCTAAGACCAAAGTCCCTTTATCTCGTGGGGCGGAGGTGCAGTGGAAGGAGGGGGAGTGGGACGAAGTGGGATTACAGGGTCTGGCACGGGGACCGCTGGAGGAGACGTGGTTTTCAAGACGGTTTTGCACCGCATGGGCCAGCCAAGGACCGGGGCTGCAACATCACTCCTGCAGCCAAAGATGATTAGTGGAACCAAGCTCCTCAGAGGAAATCCTTCCAAATCCTTTATCTCAAAAATCCTCAAGAATCTGGGTATTTTGTTTGGAAATAACTGAGTTGGTTTTTGAGCCTTTTAAGGGTCTCTTCTCTGCTTCACCTGTGACCTCATACATTCCAGGGCTTTTAAATGACAACAGTATGCCAGCAACTGCCGGATGGACACTTCTGGACAAGTCTTCTCCTGGGAACCTGAGACTCATGTGTCCAATGGATCTGTCGTAGACATCCCAAGGACAACATGTTCAACTCAGCTCTTGGTAGAACTTCCAGAATGGCCCTCCCACAGTCTCTCCATGTTAACAAAGCCGCAGCCATCTACTCACTGGCTAATGCCAGAAAAATGGGGATGTTTCTGCATTTCCTTATCTACCGTCTTAACAAATCCTCTTTTTACCTTTTAAACGGGTCTTGAACCTAGTGATACCTCCCCTTCCGCATTCTTACCATTCCGATCCCAGCTTCCTCCCTGGATGGCGCCTGCTAATTGATCCATCAGAGAGAGGGCATGGAGTTGAATCAGCACTGGAGATTTTGCTAAGACATGGGATAAGGGATATAAACCTTTTCTGAAGTTTCTTTTGACTCAGGATACGCTTACACGTGTGAGATTTCTATGCCTCTTCCTTTCAAAAGAGTCTGTAAATATAGATCGTTTGAGTGATGAACTTTGCAGTTCCAGAATATTTGGGAAATGGAATATTCTAGTCATCTGAAGATGCTGGTTAATTAAGAGGTATGACATGTATCATCTCTTAGAAGATCGCTCTCACTCTTCTTAATTTTTAATTACTTCTAATTCATCAGATTTGCATGGGGCCAATTCATTTTCTACTCTTTATGATGAGAACATCAGGACCCTTAAACTCCCTACGTTTTCCTCTCCTTTCTCCACCTTCTCACAACTTCTATTGGCCATTCCACTGCCAACGAAAGGAGGAAAACTTCTGTGGTCTTAATTACACTCCTGCTGCCACTTCTCCTGTATCTGTTCTCCCACTGCTCTGGGATGTGCCTCTCCAGGCCAGGAGGGCACCCCCCGCTTTTCAGGTCTGAGTGTTTTCACCTGTTCCTCCCTTTGCTGGGACTGTCCTTTCCCTACATCACTGAAAGTTCAAGTCCTACTCATTAGCATTTTCACTATAGTTATTAGTTTCATTTTACCCAACAACGTGCCATGTCCTTCCACTGAGTCATATGTTGTACACCTAATGGAATCTTTTGTTTTTCCTGAATTTTTAAATGGATGTAGACACACGCACCAAAATGAGATTATATTGTACGTGCTTTTGGTCTCGCTGACCTGCTTTTCTCTTCTTTTACCTTTTTGCTTCCTTCACCCTCTTCCTTTCACGTCATAAGTCCACCCCACCCCTGAACCCCACCCTGATAATCAGTGTTCCCAACCTGATGTGCACATTCTGCTCTGCTCTCCACGCGTGTGTACATCCATGGATAGAGTTTTTTGATCATTGTTTGCTCTACCAAAATGACATAATATAATGGAAACACACCTCTTTGCGTCTCACTTTTATCACTCAAAAATACGTTCTATAAATCAAACTGATGTAATGTAAATATGGTTTTTAAATAAGCCCATAATGTTCCCTGGTGTAATGTAGCATTACAGCTGACCCTTGAACAATGCAGGGGTTAGGGGCACAGAACCCCCATGGAGTCAAAAATCCATAAATAACTTTTTACTCCCCCAAAACTTAACTACTAATAAGCTATTGTTGGCTGGAAGCCTTACCAATAACATGAACACTTGTAAAACACATATTTTGTATGTTATATGTATTATATACTGTATTCTTACAATAAAGTAAGCTAAAGAAAAGAAAATGTTAATAAGAAAATCATAAGGAAGAGAAAATACATTTAGAGTACTGTACTGCATTTGTTGATACTGTAAGTTTATTATGTCTGTTTAACAAGATGAATTTTCTATCAGTATCTACATCAATTTTTTCTTATATGACACAAGACACTGTAGGTATTTACTAACACTAGACATAAAAAAAGAAAAGATAATGTGAAAAAGCAATTCACATTTATTTACAAGTATAACAATTCATGCATTGATAACAAAGAAGCAGCAATGTGATCGCTTTATGGTAGCCTAGGGTAATCGATATGATTGCTTCACTGTAGCTTGGCCTGTACACCAATGAATACATTGTTATAAAATTTTTATGCCATACAGTATTGGAGTCATAGTCATTATACAGTATTGGAAACGTTGCTTTTTTCCCCAAAAAACCACTTACTTGTGATAATAGGCTGATAGGCAGTTTCTCCAGTTATTAGAGGGGCATACTGTACAGTAATGTAATTCTTTGAAAGCAAAGTTATAAAACAGTAGGAAAACTAACACATTATTAATGTCATATTAAATATCACCCACCTTCTGCCTATGTAAGAATAGACTAGGACCTACATTTAGGCATTCATGACATTCCTAACTAACTTTTTCTTAATTTTTTCAATATTTCTAGGCCACATGGTTTGTTTGTGTTCTTTTCAAATGATCACAAATCTCCAAAGCAATTTCTAAAATATTTATTGGAAAAAAATCTGTGTGTACATGGACCTTCTGCAGTTCAAACCCATGTTGTTCAAGGGTCAACTATACTTATTTAAACATTCATTGAACAGTATGTTTGCACACGTGAAAACAGAGTTAGAGAGATTAATTTACTTCTCAAGGTCATAGGAACGGCAGAGTCAAGATTTGAATCTATGTCTGCCTGGTTCTAAAACCTGTTCTTTCAAATGTTCTCCACTGGCTCCTAAGCACATCCGAAGCTCACAGCCACCCTGAGGACTGCAAGGCAGCCTCTGTCACCCCCTTGCTTAGACTCAGAAAGGTTGAATGACTTAAATTTGTCACAAATGTAGGTGAATTGCAAACTTCTGGTTCCATCATCAGATCTAGACCTGTTTCAGCCCTGGCGCCTGCTCACCCCTTTTCTCTCAGGCTGGGACACCAGGGGCGGGCTGGCGGGGGGGGAGCCATTGGGTGGGTCTGTGTCTCTCAGTGGATTATCTGCTATCCGGACGAGCAGAGGCACCGTCTTCTTTGCCAAGTTTACAAGAACCTGCTCTCTTCAGTAGATCTTCCCTTTGGGGGCTCAGGTGGGTGGGAGAGAGAGGCGAGACATGCATAAAGAGAGGAGCCCTGAAATCCCCAGGACAAAAATACCCTCATTTTCCACCACTTCCACTCCTACCCTCCATCCAAGGGGAAGGGCAGCAAAGTTTCAGAAACTGAAATGACTAGAAAGAAAAGAAAATTATTCAGTTGCCTAATATTTACATAAGAAGCTGCTTACATTTTCCTTTCCTATATTTAGCTTATGAGCTGGCCCACAGACGTGGATACCCACCCACATGCACACGAGGATGCGTGCCCAGATCTACGTGTCTCACACACGCAGGCTCGACGTGCATGGCAACCCATCCCTCACCCCCCCTGGATTATGGACGCAGCAGGGCCCCTGGGACGTGTCTATTCTCCTCCCCAGGCTCTGTGTCTTTGTTCGTCATACTGTCGATTGAATAAAAATGCACAATCTAAAAGTTGAAAATTATGTTTTACTCAGCAGACTTACTGAGGACTATAGCCCAGGATACAGCCTC
This sequence comes from Balaenoptera physalus, assembly GCF_965194825.1. Classification (NCBI taxonomy): domain Eukaryota; kingdom Metazoa; phylum Chordata; class Mammalia; order Artiodactyla; family Balaenopteridae; genus Balaenoptera; species Balaenoptera physalus. The sequence continues at coordinate 77,435,906 of NC_138895.1, read as the reverse complement.
TTGGATTGCTCTGAGGGACTGTTCCGAAGAGGTAAGGGAGCAGCTGGGATATATAGGAGTTTTGTCCAAAAACAAAAACAAACACAGATGATCAAACATCAGAAGATAGTAATCTAATTAAAGAAAAAACAGACATCTCAAGTTAATGAATTTAACACTTTTCTATGTATGAGAAGATGCAAGAGTCTGGGCTAAATGAAATCATTCCTTTGATGTGCACCTTAACTATCTAGGGCGAGCGTCCTGGTTTTCTCCATCTTGAATCCCCTCAAGGTGCACAGCTGAGGGAGGGGGGCGGGGGCAGCTGCAGTGACTGATGGCTTTATGACCGCAACATCCTTTGTTTACTGAAATGACAGGCGACATTCTTTGTCCACAATGTGAAGGAGTCTACATTTGAGTTTCTTCAGAGGAAGGTCCCGAGATGAGAATTCAAGTGCAAGGGAGTTATTGGGAGGTGATTTGGGGAATCCCACTAAGAGAATGGTCAAGGGACACAGGGACTGTGAGGGACATCGTCAACACACAGTGGTGACCAGGGCAACAGCGGCCCAACCCCATGGGCAGCTCTGGGAGGGAGTGCGGAATGTGGCTCAGAATTATCCCACCCATGGAGGGAGGACGCTGGAGTGTGTATAAATCAACTCCCTTTCTGTCTTGGTGGAAGGCTGGTGTAGAAATGCAGACTTTCACATGAGCCTGTCTGACGCGTGGGTGTAGGACACAGCCAGTCCAAGAAAGCTGCCCATCACATCACCCAGAAAAAGGCTTCGATCCCAGTTCCGTTACATCCTTATTTGATACCTTCGATAATTCCCTTCTTGCCTCGGAGCTTCAAGTTCCCTCATCTATAAACTGGGGAGAGGATGAAGGGCGGGGATGTGATAAACTAACGCACATCAGGCATTGACAACTCGCTTCACTCGGCTTGCTTGAGAATCAACTCAGACTCTCAAAAGAGACTCATTTTCCATCTCACAACCTCAACTTTCTTAGTTCCTCTTCAACTTCTGCTTGTTAAATGGCCCTGGGCTCAGTTCTCAGGTGTCTCTCTTCTCTAGAACACACCTCCCAGGTGATCTCATCTAACCTGAAAGCTTCGAGTATCATCTGGAGTAACTCTCAGGGCACCCACACTCCTGTGTCCTCTCTGCCTCCTTCAAAATAGATCTGGTATCTGACCACTTCTCACCTTGCCTTCTATCACCCAGGTCCAACCCCTCCCCCTTTATCTTTGGCTTGGATCATTGGATCCTTGCAATAGCTTCTTAATGCTTTAAACAAATTTTTTTTTTTAATTGAAGTAGAGTTGATTTACAATGTCGTGTTAGTTTCAGGTGTACAGCACAGAGATTCAGTTATACATATATGTATATATATCTATTAAACGTCAGATTCTTTTCCTTTATAGGTTATTACAAAATGCTAAGTATAGTTTTAACTCTGCTCTTTTTAATTCCTGTTCCCTTTACAGCCTTTTCTCCACACGAAAGCCAGAGGGATTCTTCTACAATACAAGCTGGACCATGTCACTCTATTCAGAGTCTTCTAATGCCATCCCATCTCATCTAAAGGAAAAGCCAGAGTCTTGACATTGGTTTACAAGAGTGACTGGACCCTTTGACTCAAATCTCAAGTCTTAGCTTCTCCACCCCTCTCTCCTACTCACGGTCCAAGTACCCTCGGCCTCAGGGACTTTGCATGTGCTGCTCCCTCTGGGGGACATTTTTTCCCCAGATGTCCTCCTTCACCTCCTTCAAGACTTTGCTCAAATATCACTGTCTCCTTGAGGTCTACCCTAAGCATCCTATTTCAGATTGCGATGCTATCCCATCTCACCTCCTCTTCTTTCCCTGTTAATTCTTCATAGCACTCATAACCATTTATTATACTATAAGATGTTTGTATTTATTTTATTCATTGTCTATTTTCAACCCACTGACCCCCAATAGAAAATAACCTCATGAGGGCATTTCTTTTTGCCTGTTCTGATCACTGATGTATTCCAGAGCAATGCCTGGCAATAGAAGTACTCAGTCATTTGTAGAGTGAATGAATAAATGAATGAATGGTATGGTGTGGGATCAATTCAATTTTATTTCCACAACTTACTATCTGTTACCTCGTACGCATTACTTACCCACCTAAATCTTAGTTTCCTGATCTGTAAAATGGGAGGAAAAGTAGTACCTCCCTTCTATGGCTGTTGTGAAGAGAGGTTATATATGGTATATTAAACACTCAGCGACCAGAACATAATATGCTAAAAACGTAAAAAAAAAAAGAAAATTTAAGTTTCTCTTTCACCTTGTACTTTGGTGGCTTTACAGCTATCTTAGTGGAAAATTCAAAGAGCTCATGGTATAATAGTAGATATAAGAAAACGAACAAAAACACAGCAAAAAATGATGCAAAGTGTATGTAAAAAATTAGCATAATTATGTAAATCTACACATACTCACACACAGAGACAAAAGGCCAGAAGAACTTTGTCAAAATATTTATGACAATTATTTCCGGCATTTCTGGGGGGATTATGGGTGACTAAATTTTTTTATTCATATCATTTTTACGAAATTTCCCATAACAAATTTGTGTGACTTTTACAATTAAAAAAGCAATGGACAATCTTAAAAGAAAAAAATAGAGACCTTGTAAGAAATGTGTGTCTCTTTCTGCAGGAAGACTCTTTAAGCCCAAGTCCTCATCCTGGTCCACAATGTTTTCAGAACACATTTTAATCCTTGTGTGTCAGGAGTTCACACTCTTATTACAAACCCACATCTGTCTTCTCCAAAGCCCATATTCCTACTACATACCAAGTAGTAGCTTCTATATATTGAGGCCAAGTCTTCTCCAGCAACTTCCTTTACATCACCTGTAGTACCTTTGGGGATTAAAATGTAGAGCTACTAAAAATAATATGCAGCATGTACTTCTAATCAATGGGTCAAAGATTGACCAACATGATCAATGCATCATTTCTTGAAACAAGAATAGCAGATTGGGGCCAGGGGGCCAGGCTGTGGTCCAGCTTTGCCTCTCCCACCTTGAGCTAAGCCTGCCCCACCGCTGTTTTCCTGAGATCCCCAACTTGCAAAGACCAAATCCTGGCAGAGAACATTTACATCCGGTGGGCATCATTAGGGGACGTTTGGGGACATGAAGCAGACATCCATTCCCTGTCAACGCGCTGAGATCCAGGATTCAGACGTCTCCTGGTGAGAGAGGAGGCAGGGGAATGTCTGTTCCTGCCTGGTCACCCCAAAGAGTCCCCACGTGTACTCGCAGTGACTCAATTTGTCAAGAAATGACTACATCGTGTTTTCTGTCACCTGGCAAAAATGGGCCCTCAAAATAGACTTTAAGTTGAATTTTTGTTATCTGTTTTGGTGACAGGAAAATTCAGAACCTACCGCAATCATAATCAGAAGGTTCCTCAGGTGGTAGGTAACGAGCTTCCTCTCTGAGGGCTTTGCAAGCAGCGATATCACAGCCTGTAAGCGGAGCATCTATCTTCCCTGGGCCCAGCTTTGCTTCTGCCAGGCAGTGTCCGCCTGGGCCGTGTGGAAGTCCCGCTGGTGCCCTGGTCGTTCCAGAAAGCATCCTGGAACCCAGCAGCGATTGGGGCTTTATGCAGAAATCAAGGACAGATACAGGAGCGAGGGATTAGGCAGTGAAGCAGCTAGGAGAGGGGATTTGGGAAGACAAGGCTGTGTGAAGTTTCCCGTTGGCTCTGCTCACCGTCTATTGACACCAAGGAAGAGGGGGCTAGAGGCAGAAATAGACGATGTAGTTCACTCAGAGGAAATTGCTAACCTGAGAGGCAAGGGGGCTTTTAGGGTGTCTGAATGGCAGTGAGGTTCCAAATGCACGAGTGAGTGTAGGGGGTCGTGGAAGGGTAGTGAGTGGGAGGGATTCCCTCCCCGAGCCCAAGGGGAGAATATTTAACAACAGCCAGGGCAAGTGAATCAGCTTTCCAGCATGCTTGCTGCCTGTAAATCACCAGCGTGGTGGTTCCAATGCATTCCAGCCAAACATCAGCACTGATTCTCTCCGTGGCAGCAGAAGGTACACCCCGTGAAATTACAGAGTGGCCTTAGCTCAGGGCAGCTCCCTGCCTATGGGATACAACCCCCGGCACAGAAGGTGGCACCACCCTGGGGCCCTTTGATGTGGCCATTTGGAAGCTGCCTTTCGATGCATCAAGATGCCCTGGTCTGACTGTATGACGGACCCCTGTCCTGCTGACTGATGTGCTTGCAAATATTCCCCCGTCTTTCCCCATGTGCCATCCCCCCCGACCCCGGCTATCACCACAGGGGAGGGGAGGGGATCAGGAGCAGGGGAAGGGTCTCGGACGGGGTGAGGTGTCTGGGGTGCACATTCTGGGGTATGAAAACGTGGACTTTTCTGTGGTTTCTCTGCTGGACACGGTCCCAGTGCCCCGTCTCAGCAGAGCTGATGCTGAGTCACATGTACATGGCTCTGGGGTGACAGGTCCCCACAGGGGGCGTGAGTAGGAGAGAAGGAAAGGGACAGCAGGGCAGACATGGCCACCAGGACCTGTGGGACTTCGGCGACGCTCCAGGACCTCCTGGGGCGAGTTGGGAAGGCTCTGGTTGGGGAGATTTTGAACACCGAGGGCAGAGGTGGAAGACTGAGCTGTGCTCTGGGTAGAACAACCAGCCAGAGGGAGGCAGTCAGGTGATGGAGGTGGTGAAGGGTTTCCACAGGCCTCCGAGCTGTGGGCAAGGAGCACGGGCCCTCAGACGCACCACCTGGAGGCAGAGGGGAGCAGGCCGGAGGCTCTCGGCCGTCTGTCGGCGGCGGGCCTGCGGGCTTTCGGAATGAGTCAGGGACTGGCTGCTGACACGGGTATTTTCCGTCCCCGCCATGTGGGCTGATTCTGAGCTTCAGAGGAAACCACTTGGCGAGAGGCGGCCTGGGAACTCTCAAGTCATATACAAATGTCCTCCTGCTGCACAGTCCCTGGACCTCCAGCTCGGGCGTACGTGAGTGGAGGCTTCCCTTGAGCAAGAAAACTAAAGTGGCTCGCGCCACCCCCAGGACCAGCACGAGGGAGCCCGTGCCCACGCACAATCTCCAGCCTGTCACACGTGCACGCACGTGCCCGCACACATACACACACAACACGCACTCACGCCACCGCCAGCCCCGACCTAGGCATACACTCTCCCTGCCACCCAGAAAGGAGCAGTGTTTACTCACTCATTCCCGCTGTGCTAGTGTGAAGGGAAGAAGCCGCACAACCTGTGACCAGTGGGAACTCCACTGGAACTGGGGCCTTGCCTGGGTGCAGTAGCTGGGGAGGGGCGGGGTGGAACCCGTCGAGGGGTGCGCTGAGGGACGCCTGCAAAGCCTCTGAACTGTCCTGATGTAGCTAGAGATAGAATGCGATGGAAGGGATGGTGTCGTTGATGATCCTGGGTGACTCTTTGGTTTAGAAAAATGCCATAGACGGCCTTCTGGATTCGGACAAGCACACGTCTCTCCGCCACCCTCCTCAGGACGTGGACACAGATTGGCCGTAGATGAAGATGACTCACCTGATACCATAATAGGGATTCCAGATCTTTTCTGATGGGCAGGGAGAGAGAGGCCAGAGCCTGGAAAAAAGAGAAGAGGAAAATATAGGAAGAGTTCCATGGGTGAGCAAGTGGGAGGCTGGGCTTGGGGAGAGGATGGAAAAAGACAATTGCCCAGGGTGTGACGGCCAAGAAGTCAAAACGTCTAAGGTCATGTACCGAGTTGTCTCCTGATCTTTTGTGGGTGGTGTTCATGACCCCAGCCTTTAGTACGGGTCTATCCTGTAAGCAGGAGGGCTTTTCACATGAGGAGTGTGGGTAGACACCAAGGATAGCGGGGCATTTCAGGAAGGAGGTGCAGAGGCGGGGGCCGAGTGAGGGGCACGGGGATCGGAGGGTCACATTCGGGAGGGAGAGTGAGCGTGAACACGTGTGTGTGTGTGTGTGTGTGTGTGTGTGTGTGTGTGTGGACCTCCGTGTTGTACTCGTTTGGCCACTGCTGCAGCGCCACGGGTGGCCAGGCATCGGGGCTGGGGATGAATGCCACACGGTCACGCACATGGGATTGGTTTTCTTGCTAAAGAGAAGCTTCCAAGGCTGGGCTGGCAAGAGGAGAAGCCACAGGAAGCCTGTCCTCCCGTCACCCCACAGACAGGCGGGGGGCAAAGGCGGCAGCGTGGCTCTGCCTTCAGGGGAGGGTGGCCACCGCTCCTGGTGAGAAGGCAGCCTCATCAGCGGGGAACTGCACAGGCTGCCGACGGCCAGGAGGTCTGCTTTTGGGTGCCAGCTGTTTACAGCTATCGTCTAGGCAACTAGCTGCCCAGTGCTTGGAGAGCTCGAGGACCACGGGAAGCTGGTTTCCCAGGCAACAGCTGCCGTGGCTGGAAGACCCAGTCTAGAGGGAAGCTCAGCTTGGGTGCTGCCCCTCTGACCAGGAGGGCGGGGACCCCAGGCCTAGGTGGCTTATCGTCCAGGTAACTCGGAGTGAGTCCGTAGCCCACTTTCAGACGCATCATTGTTCATGGGAGGGCAGTGGGCTTCCTGAGGTCTGAGCGGTGGGAGCCTGAGCCATTTATTCTCATTAAAGGAAAAAGTAACCCCCCAAAAGATTGGAGAGTTTGGGGACATGAGATCACTGACACAGGCTTTCAAGTTACAGAAATCAGTAAGACGCGCTTCCAGCCCTTGAACTACTCACCACCCAGAGATGAAGATGGGCACGTTACTGATTGCACATCAGCATTTTCTGTGGTGACAGGGCAGCGAGTGAAATTCTGTGGAGGGTAAAGAAGAGAGTTCCCTAGGGCCCAGAGGGGCCGAGGCAGGCTTCCCAGGAAGGTAGGCAGGAAGAAGGAAGAAGGGAGAAGTGCTGCCCAGGGAGAAGAGCAGAGAGCATTCTGGGCAGAGGCAACGGCTAAGGGGTGTGACGCTGCCTGACCCCAAGGCTTGGCTTGACCTCTGCAGGGAGCAGTTCTGAAACTCTATTCTTTCTTGACTTCCCCAGAGCTCATTGTCTACAAAGGAAAAGAGTAACATCTCAGGCAGAAACTTCCAGCTTTGGGTGTTCAGCAGCCTGTATCATGAAGGTAGATCTACCATCTCCTCCCATTTCCCCAGCAGGGTTGAGGAGGGGGTGGCCTGGCTGGAAGAAATTCTGCATCTTTAAAAACTTGAACAAAGAATTGAGGAGGAAAAATATGACTATTACAAATAGATGTCCAGCCAGGGGGATAGAGCTCTGTAGTCAACAGCAGAGAGATTGGTTGGGCAATGCAGACACGCCCTTGTGTCTGACAGAGGAAGTCCCATTCCGCACGGCAGCGTTGGCTTAGTCCCCACCAGTGGACTAAGGGCAGCGGCTGAAATCCACCTCTTGTCTGTCACCAGGCCATGAACCTACAGGGGCCTCCCCAGAGGGGCACACCCTGTTCTGAACAACATAGATGCCAACCGCGTAAATATGGAGAGCAGAGCTCCAAGAACACTGGCCTGCAGTTAGGAGCCCTGTGCTCTAATCCCGCTGTGGCTACTCGGAATGTACTGCCCCAGCTCTGCCTCCAGAGAAGTGGCTCTATTTCCCCACCAGCTTACAAAACACAGCGCGACACAGTGGGTGAGAGGAAGTGCACCGTGATGAAAAAATGCCCTGGAGTGCGTCAGATGAATGACCCAAGGAGACCCAAGGGAACAGCTCCGTGATGGTGGGCAAGTCACTCACCCCTTCTGAGCCTGAGTTTCCCATCTGTAAAATGCAGATAACTGCTCTCTCTCTGGCCTACTTGCCCGAGCTGGTGTGGCGATCAGACGAGTTATAAACATCCATGCCCTGTGGACACCCCCAAGGTAGTCATGTTTATATAAAAGAGTCCAGGAGTGGGAGTTTGGTGACCCCACCTGGCCAGTCAAGGACCATGTGTCAAGCTACCTGGTGAGGCCAGGTTACATCATCCCCAGTGTCCCCGCCAGCCTCGCCTGGGGGACCTGATAACATGTGGTCCAGCTGCTGTTGACCTGTTGTGGGTCCCTTCCTCTCTCCAAGCTTCAGTTTCCATTTAGAAAATGGCAGAGGGGGACAAGATGATTCCAGATGTCCCTTCAAGCTCTGACCTTCTATGCGACTACAGTGCTATACAATGTGGTCTCTGTTGTGGGACTGTTTGGACCTTCAGATCTCCTCCTTGGTCCTCAGTGAGGAGGTAGAAATGAAGCTGAAGAAGGTCCAATAAAGCAGAACATGGTGAAACTGCATTGTGTTTGCATTACCTTGTGAATAGTCAACTCTATGCTCTAAGTACATAGTAATAATAATGGTATGATGAAAATATGGAAATTTAAAAAATCAAATGTCTATAAATACAAGCTATCTATTGCTCTTTTGTGGTGAACCAAAAAAACAGAGATCTGCTCCAACATCAGAGAAAAAGCTGACATAGATTTAAAAGGGTGTACTCTATACCACAACTGTACCTATTGGACATTTACAGGAGATTTTCAAGGTTAATTTTGGCTGTATATGATTTTTACTCAAGATATCTGAGCCTAACCTCCCTCCAACACTGCAAGATTCAGAGTAATACTAGTACTAGTACTAAATTCAGTACTAAAGTAATATACTGTGATTAAAATTTATTTAGAAGAATAATTAATGATGCAGTAAGTGCCCACATTTGATTAAAAAAGTTTTTTTTAAAGTAGGGTACAAAATAGTATACAGCATATGTGCCTTTTTTTGTTGTGTAAGTGTGTAAATAATTATATGCTACAGTAGTATGTTCATAAATACTCAAAGAAGTAGAAAGATATAACACTCTGAACGATGTGAGCGTATCTCTCTGGGTCTTGGGGTTTGGGGTGATTTCATTTCTCTCCTTTGTCTGGTCTGCTTTTAGCAATGTTTCTTATGCCTCTGCAATCCAAGTTGTAAGTTGCCAATTGATCTAAGAAGCAGCTGGGGAAGGATCCCCAGAGGGCACCAGAGGAACGGCAGTGGCTGGCCGTAGAGGGCCCCGGTGACCCTGCTCCCTCTCTCTCAATTGCTGACATATGTTGGAGCTATTCGGGGCCTGTGATGTCAGCCGGCGGGCCGGCCCACGGCTGCGGTTATGATGTCATCTGCTGTCTGCGTGTGTGGCTCTGTGGCCAGTGAAGTCACTGGGGAGGGGCAGTCCCTGGAGGCGGCCCCTTTGTTCCCTGCACGGGAAGCTGTCTCCCCTGGACTTGGTCTATAGGAATCCACCAGGACAGCCCAAGAAGCTCCAGGGCTGGAAGGGAGGAGCTGGCTAGGTCTGGCGGGTTTGGCCTTAAGCCTCCGCCCTCGGGGGGTTGGCATGCCCGGGCCCTCCCCCATCCTCCCAGCCTGCCTGGGCTTCCTGCTGTTCCACCACTGAGAGAGCTCATATCGTAACTGTGTCTACGGTACCTTGCAGGAGGTTTTCAAGGTCAGTTTTGATGATTCTTCAGCATCCCCAGCTGACCCTGAACTTCGCCTCGTGCTAGACCCTCTACCCAGCGGCAGCTCCTGCCCCTGGCCCCTGCATGGTTAACCTCAGCCCATCCTTCAAAGAGCCTGCTTCAAAGGCCCCTCCACTGTGGTCGCACAGAGGCAGCGTGGTGTGGACATTCATGGCTTGACCCCTCGTGCCAGACTTCTAGGGCCAAATCCCTCTTACAGGGTGTGGTCTTGGGCAGGATATCTCACTCCTCTGGATTTCGGTGAAATGGATTTTTCACCCCTCACTTCACTTGAGAACGAAACGAGGAATTTCACGTATGATCCTGGCAGAGCTCGGCCTGGGTCAGGGTTACTGTTTGCTGCTGCTCATGGCAAATAATCTTCCTTTGTGTCTCATGGTAGCTTCTCCTGGACATTTCTGGACCCTCTGGCACCTTACATAAACCCACCCAAATTACTTCCTCATCAGTAAAAGGGGGATGGAAATAAGTATTAAATCAGGACAGGTGTCTAATATTAAAACTGGAGATGAACTCAGAAAGAGATGGTCAGCTGGTCTCCCTTCTCTCCCAGGCACCCTGGAGATCTTTAAAGGGAAGGTCGCTGAAAGACCAGGCGACAGTTTTGGTTCTTTTTGGCCCAGCTGATCGAGTTTGCCATGTCTTGTTCTGAACCATCATGCACCCAAATCCTTGACCCAGTTTCAGCCTCTGCGAGCAAGAAAAGGGGTGAGAAGAGAGGAGAATGGTGACTTTTACCTTAATGCCATGTGAAACCACAACTAAAGGATTTTCACCCCGACGTGATATCAAAGTTCAAGGTGGAAGTGGCAACAAGCTGTCTTCCCAGTAAAGTCTCCTCCACCCCCTCCCTGTTCCCATCCCCTCCACCCCCATGAATCCCCACCTGTCTGCATGAACCATCAGATGGATGTGAGCCGTTACACAACTGGGAGGGGTGCCATCACTGGGAGGGAATTCAGGACATCAGTTCACCATGGCACTTGTGAAATCTTTGGGGAAAATCTTGACTTTGTTTGGAATATTACTCGAATTCTATTGTATGGGATATGTTTAGTTCCAATGAAATTCCCCCAAGATTCTCCTAGCCAAAAAGTCTTGGTCTTAATTTACCCTGCCTGATACCCTAGGGGCCCAAAGTCTAACGGTCCATGGGTCTTGGTAAGATATCTTGAAGGATGGTATATGTTTAAGGAAGGGAGGGATATGGGAGCCACCAGCATGGGGCCTGGCTCTCAGCAGACACCACAAACAGTGGTGACGGTTCTACTTCCAGTATGCTTGGTAAAAGTATACAGTAGCCAAGGAGCTTGGAGGTTCTGACTTCTTCATAACCTGGAGGTTCTGTGTTTTGGTTTTTATTACTAACATAGCAAATTGGCTTAAAACAATACAGATTTTTCCTATCACAGTTTCTGTAGGTCAGGAGTCTGCCATGGTCACCCCAGGCTAAAATCAAGGTGTCATCAGGGCTGCATTTCTCACTGGAGACTCTGAGGAAGAATTTACTTCCAATCTCCTTCAGGTTGTTGGCAGAATCTAGTTCCTTGTTGTTGTAGGACTGAGGTCCTTGCTGGCTATCAGCTGGGGGCCACTCTTAGCTCCAGAGGCCTCTGTCTGGTCCTTGTATGCAGGCCCCTGTATCTCAGAGGCAGCAACAGCAAGTTGAATCCTTCTCATGCTTGGAATCTCCATGCCTTCCCCTTCTGCAGCATCTCTTCTGCCCCCAGCCAGAGAAAGTTCCCTGTTTTTAAGGGATCAGGTGACCAGATTGGCCCCTACCCCAACTAGATACTCCAGATATCTTCCTATATTAAGGCCCCTAAACTTAGTCACGTCTGCAAAGCCCCCTTTGGCATATAACAACCTATTTATGGGTTCTAGGTATCAGGGCATGGCCATGTTTGCAGGGCCATTATTCAGTCTACCACACCCTGCAGTGAATTCTGTCCCACCATGAGAATTCTGTCTGATCTGGGGAACTCTGAGTTTTCCTTCATCCTTCTGAAAAGCACTCACTGAGCATTCCCTGTGCCAGGAAATTTCTAAGTGTTTGGGATACAAAATGGAAATGATAATACTACTAAGAGGAAAGAGAAAAAGAAACTGGCTCCTGTTGAACACCTATGATGTGGCAGGTGACTTCATGCATTTTCTATAATGGTCAAGAACATCCCATTGTACAGATGAGAACACTGGGGTTCAGGGGTTCAACAACGCACCCAAGATCGTCCAGCTTATATGTTGCACAGTCAGGACTCACCTGCTCGTTCCTCCTGGGCCTTCCAGGTTCTAGACCCTCCAGACATCTCCAGTCCACAGAGGGAAACACCACACCTGCTGGGACCAAGCCCTGGACCCTCCCCACCAGGGGTCATTTCCTTCTTCCCTGGAGCGTGAGGCTGTCTGCATTTGTGGCCTTCCTGAGGGACCCCGGGGGGTTTCCCAAGGAAGCCGGAGGGGGGAGCCAGCTGGCCTGCAGTCCCCGACATGGATGCCCAGAGTTGTTCTGCAGATGCCAGAGGGGAGACTATGGTGCTGGGTGGGCTCTGGGCCCTGAAATCTCCTTTGGCCAAATTTACATGTTCTTGACTGCCCAGGTGTGCTCCTTCTTCTTTCCGATGACCTGATGTATTTATAGCTCATCCTTCAAAGGGTAGTGAGTAGTTGGCTTCAGACTACAGTCTTGCAGACGACTGGGAACAAATTAGGTGTTAATGCGTGCTGTTGAACTAAGTGGGAAGGGCCGCGGCAAAAAGCCAGAAATATCCAAATAAAAAGCACTGCATCATAAGAGCAATTCACCTCCAGTTACTAATATTATTCTTAATTATGACAATCACCTCTTGAACAGTTGCTGCATGTAAATGCTTTTAGGTGCCGTTGATAGATGTGAACTTATTTACTCCTTATGGCTCCTGAGAGGCGTAGGTATGGGATTTCATCACTAAGTCTGGAGGTGCTCAGAGATGTTAAGTCACCTGCTCTAGGACACAGAGCTGGCAAGGTGCAGAGTCTGGATTCAAAGGGGCAGGCATGCCCTCTGCCAACTCACAGCCAACCAGGCCACGTGGAGACCAGCAAGGCCTTTGGGTCCCTGATTTATACTGTAGTCCCACAACTCTGTGCTGTTGGTCATTTTCTTCCCCGTTTTTACAGTGAAACAAACCGAGCTTTGGAAAAGCCGGGACCCCAGAGCTAGAAGGACCACCAGAAGGAAGAAAGAATGGTGGCTTTGGATCTGGAAGCCAAGCTTTGGCATTTCTATGCTGCATTGTCCTTCTCTGGGACCGTGTTGGTCCAGACACCTGGGCTGGTGTCTGAGGTCACACTGACTTCTCCACCTAACGGGACAGGCTCAGAACTCCTGGGTCTTCTCTCTGCTGTTGGGGTGGGACTTTGTCCTAGTTTGCTATTTTTTCTTCCCAGAACACCCTTCCCCCCAGCTCTTCCACGACTTGTTCTAGCCCTTCAGTGAGATGCACACAAATGCCATGTCCTCATGAGGGGGATTATGTGCCCCTTCTCTCTCATCACCCCACCGTTGGCCAGGCACACAGCTGGACTCAAGGAGGCTTGGGGACAGCTGGACGAGGGCAAGGGAGGGAGGTGGAGGGTTCATTCAGAGACGGGGAGACCCAGCGAATTCCAGTTTGAATATAAAGAAACAAAGAGGATGAGACGATCCCAGGGGTTACCTTAGAGAAGGATCAGCAAGCGAAGGCCTGGGGCACACTTTGGTCCTACCTCCTCTTTCAAGGCAGCCCACACCCCAGGCCAGGCAGCACCTCGGCAGAGCCCCAGACGTTGGTCACTGCCCCCAGGTTCGTTGGTAAAGTCCCCTCACTTGTCTGTTTGCCCGCTGTGACTCACTTTCTGACCTCGCAAAGGCCCAGAAGGTAGGCTCACACAGGCACCACTGGGACGCGGGTGCCGGCACAGCATTCGAGCAGCCTTGCTCCAGGCACGGGAAGCTGAGCCCCTGCTTGGGTGGAGGGTGGAAGCAGGACCATCGAGGGAGGGGAGGTTGGGCAACCCCAGGAGCCCTGGGAGGATGTGGAGCCGATGGGAAAGAAACTCAGGAGGGACCTGGGGCTCCCCCGGCAAGTGGCGGGTTGGGACCCGGGCTGGAGAGAGGCAGCTCCTGAACGTGTAAGCTTACTAGATGTTGTCATACCTTAGGGGCTCCTGTATGCTTGCTGGGAACCAGCTGTGCTTTTGTTCCTGCAGGGGATGGGGGGTGCCTAGAACACCATCCCCACCTGCCCAAGCTGTCTATGCCAGGCTTATTTTTATTCATCCTTTGTATTCAGCCTGGGGCCACCGAGAACATTCTCCCATCGGACTTAGGTGCCCCCTCTGGCTCCTGAAACCTGTTTTGTCTCTATCAGCACACTCGTTGCCCTGAATTGAGACCCGCTGCTTACTTGTCTGAGCCTCTTTCTAGACCTGGAGCTCCTCAAGCATTGGGACTATTTATCTTTGTATTTTCAGCACCGAGTAGAGGGCTCGGCCCAAAGTGGGGAATGAGCTGAACAGAAACATATATTGGTAATGAAAACATCTTCCAATGATTGTCCGTCAATTTCTAATTATGCAGGACATTGATTTCTCTTGCCTTATAGGAGCCTCACAGCAGGGCCAGGAGAGTGATGACTTGTCCGCATTTTCCAGGTGGAGCTAATGCCCCAATTGGTGGAGGGGTTTGGTGGGTCATTCAGTGGGAGAGCTGTTGAGTCAGAACTCAGACTCCTATCTGAATCTGAAAACCATATATCATCCTTAAGGCAGTGATACCCAAACCTGGCTGAGACTCATTAAGGGGGATGTAAGAACATACACATTCCTGGAAGATGTGAAAAAAATACAGAGGAAAATGAGGAGGGAGGGAAGGAAGGAAGGAAGGGAGGAAAGAAGGAAGGAAGGAAGGGAAGAGAGAAAGAAGAGGAAAGAAAGCAATTATAAATGTTAGATAAAACAAGAAGCTGTACTATAATACTATGGTCTAAACAGAAATCGCTCTAAAACATAGCATGATTTTAAGGAACTGATGAAGTCTAATAAAAGAGAAGCTATTTGATCTAGAGGCTAGGAATAGTCCTCTTGAAATGCCCAGGGGCTGCATCACAGACCAAGAGAACAGGATGTGTAATACTAGCTCACAGCTTGGCCTCTGAACAATATATATAAAATCTTAACCTGGTAAATGAAGTTAACTGGTTTTTAACTGTAGAAATCACCGAGAGAACAAAGCGTGGAAGGCTTAGGGGAGGCTGCAGGACAAAATGATTCTAAGAGCCTGGACAGCAAAAAAGAAGAAAAGAAGAAGAAGAGGTATCAGGATACAAACACACTTGTCACTTACCTAGCAAGACAGGGGTTGTTAGAAAATTGGTGGCATAAGAGAAAAATATCTTGTTCAGAATTACAGAAATATCCAAAAGAAGAAATAAGAATTATAACGTTATTGAGCTTTTGGAGGTTTGTGAGGAGAGGCTGGGTGAGGTGAAGTGAGCTAAATCTTCAGCTTTCTCAGCAGGAAATCAATAGTCCTAGTATGAAGCTAATAAATCACAAATAGAAGCAAATTCACGGTCTAGAGTCACAGCGGGGAGACTGAACTAAAATGAAAACTGTGAGAAGTTGGGAAAATGGGATTTGGGCAGATGGGGGAACAAGGGAGGAATTCCTTAAGTAGGGGTATTGTTTATTTGAAGATGTAGATTTAGGAGCCCTACCTGAGACCTACATGTCCTCAAAAGTTTGAGAACAGGAACCTCGGGTGATTTTCATGCGCTCAGACCTTTCTTGGGCCGATTGCCTGCCAGCCTTGGACGGTCCGGAAGGACCTGCCCTTGTCTTCCCAGCTCCACTGGGGACCTGGATTCCCCAAGTTCCCGACACCCCGGGGCCCCTGTGCTGGGGCCTGGAGCTGGGGGACTTGCAGCTGTGTCACAACTTCCCTTTGAGAAAGTTCCTCACCTCATCCCCTTGTCTGTCTGGCTTCCGGCTCAGGAGGAAGCTGACTCAGACCGACGCTGGACTCACGATGAATGTCGTCACTTCCTTTCCTGATTCCTGCCTTACTAATCCCCAAGGTCACAATGGGTCTCAGGGGGAGGTGCTGCCCCCTTCACCTCCTGACTCTTTGGTGACCCTCGCCTTGATGCCAGGTGTTCTGGGGCCTTCCTGCCCTTAGCAGAGGCGGGGAAAGTTTTTGACATCTTCATGGTTGCCCTGCAACACGTCAGGCTGGAGCAGATCATCTGGGAACAGACAGGGACTTGCAGAGGCATCTCTGCAGTGGAGAAAGTGCTAGAATGGGAGCTGGGCCCAAGTTCTGAGAGCAGCCCCGGCAGGGCTGGTGGTGGGACCTGGGCGAGCCCCGCTCAGCTCCTTCCTCGGGATGTGGGCTCAGGCCTCCTCCAGCTCAGACAGTCTAACTACTGTATGTGTTTCTTTGGCCAGGCTTTTCTGAGAGCTGTTCCAGGGCAGAGCCAAGATGGCCTGGCCCTTGGACCCTCTGATTCCCCATCCCTGCCTTTCTCACGGACTGCCTCGTATGTAGTAGGTAGCCTGAATCGATGGTTAACTGGCCAGGCTTTGTGGACAGTACTTTCTTGTGTTCTGTTCGTGTACACAGCACATCAGCAGGGTGAATCTTCAAAGTAGGCATGATGATGGTGACAGGATGTTCAAATGGGATGTTTTCTATCTCAGTTTTCAAAGGCTGCAAACGAGTAGCTGGTGGCATCCGGTGCTGGGCCCTACGTGCAGGGTTTACAAAGGGGGTGGCCCAGACGGGCTCTGTGAGCATCAGTCCATCACCCACCCCAACCAGGTTAAAGAATGTGAACGCCCCATTTTCCAGGCTATCGATGGTGAATTTGGGGTTTTGATATTGGACAGGAGTGAACTTTTTATTATCAGGAAAATAATGAGCTATGCCTGAACTTTGGTCCAAGCACAGGATAAAATATACCTCTGAACAAGTACAGCAATGTATTAGTTTTCTATGGCTGCTGTAACAAATTACCACACATTTATGGGCTGAAAATAACTCAAATTTATTATCTTACAGCTCTGTAGATCAGAAACTGACATGACTCGCAGTGGATTAACATCAAGGTGTCCGCAGGCTGCATTTCTTTCTAGAGGTTCTAGGGAAGAATCCATTTCCTTGCCTTTTCCAGCTTCTTGAGGCCACTCACATTCCTGGACTCATAACCCCTTCCTCCATCTTCAAAATCAGCAATGTCAGGCCAGGTCCTTCTCACTCTGGCATCTCTCTGGTCCTCTCCCTTGCCTCCCTCCTGTTTTTCGGGACCCCTGTGATTACATTGGACCCACCCAGGTAATCCCAGCTATTTTCCCCCTATTTTAGGGTCAGCTGATTGGTAACCTTAACTCCATCTTCGACCTTAATGTCCCCTTGCCCTGTAACCCTACTTACTCACAGGTTATGGGAATTAGGCTGTGTTCATCTTTGGGGAGCCATTATTCTGCCGACCGCTAATGGGAAATGGTAGGAGAAAATACAAATACTTCCAGCTTACACCTTGCTGAGTGTTGCTCATCCAGTAAACTCAGCTGAATTCATTCTACAGGTGATGAAACTAAAGATTAGAGAGCTTATGAGTGGGGCTCATTCTTGACTGTGCATTGAAATCCCCTGATGCCCCCCCCACCCCAACCCCTCTGGGATTCTGATCTAATCCATCTGGGGTGTGACCTGGGCGCTGGGATTTGCTACAAGCACTCAGGTGATTCTACCCAACAGCCAAGGCCTGGAGCCACTGGGCTCAAGGAATTACTCCAAGTCACCGCCCTACTGTGAACACCTGCAGAAGCAGGCACTGCACTCAGGCCTATCTTATTTCAAAGCCCCCACTAGGTGCTGGTAGAGGAGAAGCCTTCATTTCTTCCAGAGGGAATTGGTACTTTAACTGGAGACAGACTGTAGTTGAAACCAAGGGAACAAAGGTTCAGGGGTAGAATTTCAAGCACCCATTTCCTGATGGCAACACAAGAACAGGATTTCATTTGGGGGAAGAACATGAGACAGTGCTTATAGGACAAAACTTGGCATAGGGTGTGAGACCTCAGAAAACGGTGATGCTGCTATTGGTTTTGTCAGGGCCGGGCTGTGGGGAGAGCAGTGCCAGCAGGGCCTTCTGGACGCGTGAAGCCTCACCCCAAAGTCCACGCTGGCCACCTCCTCTCTCTCCCCTGGCGGGAATCTGAGCTCAAGGCTCTCCCAGAGCAGTCCTGGGTGGGCCACCCGGGCGTCAGCCTCCCTCCCATCCCTCCCTGACACAGTGTCAGGCCCCCCAGGTCTTGAATCCTGCAGTGAGTTGAATTGTGTCCCCCCAAAAGACAGGTCCAAGTCTTCATCCAAGTACCTGTGGATATAAATTTATTTGGAAATATGGTCTTTGCAGTTGTAATTACGGATTTCAAGATGAGATCATTTTGGATGTAGGGTGTCCTTGTAAGAGACAGGAGAGGCAGATTTGACACATACAGAGAAGTCCGTGAGAAGATGGAGGAGAGATTGGTGGGACCCCACGGGTCACCAGCAGCCACCAGAAGCTGAGGGAGGGGCGTGAAAAGGATTCTCCCTCAGAGCCTTAGAGACACTGGCTCTGCCAACATCTTCATGTTGGATTCTGGCTTCCAGAACTGAGACCATTCATTACTGTTGTCTTAAGACCACCCTCCTCACCCTTTATGGTAATGTGGTATGGCAGCCACAGGAAACAAAGAGAGATCTCATCCACCCCGACCTCTGGATCCCCGAAAAGAGCCAAACAGGCCTGGGAAGGCAGAGCACTGCCTCTCGGCGCTGTGTCCCCTGCCCCCGTCTGAGTCCCCAGGCCCTGGAGCCTGATCCTGTATGAAAAGTACCAGGAAGCACCAGGGCCATGGCCTCTGACATGGGGGCACTCATGCTCACCTGATTTTACAGCCTACTCTGTACTGAAGAGGTAGAGGTGCTGCAGGCCAACTCCAACTCCAGGCCAAACAAGAATGGCCCCAAGGATGGGTGGGAGGGACCAACTCTCCTGGTCTTGGGAGCAAAGATTGATTATGTGGCAGAATGACAGCTACCTACCCAACAGCTGTCTCCATTCATCTCTGCTAACTTCACCCAGCTTTGTTGGGACAGCAATATCTCCTACTCTAGGGAATAAGTCATGCCTGGTCTCATCAGATCATGGTAAGTCCATTCCCCACTGTCAGTGACTGGTCTAAAAGTGGGGACACAATTCCATTCTGGCCAATGAGATGCAAAGGGAAATCGGCTAGAAATTACTGGGAAAGATCTTCCTCCAAGAAAAGAAAGAGGCACTTGAAGGCAAGGCCCTTGGTACCCTGCTCTGCTTGCTTCCAGCATGGGATGCTGTCAGGAGGGGATGTGATGTCTGGAGCTGTGGCAGCTATGTTGTGTTAGTGAAGTGAGCCATCATCCATGTGCTGAAGATAGCAAAGAGGAAGGTTACAAAGTGTCTGGGTCCTTGATGGCATCACTGAGCCACTGATCAACCTTGGGACCATTTGCCTCTGGGAGTATTCTTCAGTTAAGGCATTGTAGTTGGGTTTTTGTTTACCTAAATGGAACAAAAAAAGCCTATAATGTAGGTTAGAGGTTACCTGGGGTTTTCAGTGATATAAATAGGTTTTACAGGACACATGATGTGGCTATAGATTTATGTGAAGTCCAGAAAGAGTGAGGAAACAGAGAAGTCAGGAGACCTGAGTTGAACTCTTATCCTCCACTTCGCCCCTGTGTGAATTTAGGCATAACATAAGGCTTTCTGAGCTCCGCCTTCCATATCTGCAAAATGGGGGTGATAGTCCCAACATATGAATATTCACTGACTTTGGTCTGAGTTCAAATGCAATGACGTGTGAACACATTTTATGACATGCCATGTAAATGACAGACTGTTAAGCGGCTCCACCTGCTTTGACTTTGGGTTAATTGTGTGTATGTATAATGGGGGTAGGGGTGGGGAAGAAAGAAATTTTAAACAGAAGATTTGCCTTTATAAATGTGTCCCTCAGGAGGTGAATGATAAAATCAGGTGCTTATCTGGGAATGCAAATCAGCCAGTAGCTGGGGTGATAATTCTGCATCCTTGCACCTCCGCCCTCTCACACTCAACCAGGTCAATTCTACTTCCTGAAGAGTCCATGGATCTGGACCACCCCTCCATCTCTGCCCTCACTGCCTCCTTCCAGACCACACTGTTTCTCACTCAGAAAATTGTCCCAGCCCGAGTTGGTCTCCTACCTCCATTCTGGAACCTTCACAAGAGAACTCTTTCTAACACACAGGTGAGGCTGTGTCACTCTGGGGCCTGCCCTTGATGGATCCCCATTCCCTGGCTCACGGTTTACCTGCCTCTCTCTCCTTCTAGAGGGCAGGGTCCTTGCCTCCCCAGCACCCAGCAGGGCCTGATGCACAGAGGATGCTCCATCAACATTTACTGGAAGGAAAGAGCAGCCTGGGATTCAAACCTCTGGAGGATTATTAAGACATAGTTCGGCATCTCCCAGGGATTTTCTTGAATTAACAAATCTGAGTCACCGATGCGTCTCTGCATGTAGACACTTTATTGAAAGTTAGTGGCTAAGTTGGAGAATAAGTTGTCCAGGGTGGCAGCTGGGGTGAGGTTGCCAGGGTCGGGGGGTGGATCTCGGGGGCTGGTCACTTGCTGTAGGTCTTGGAGCCAAACTCTGGGAGACCCAGGAGGTCTTCTGTCAGCCCAGAGCCAAACGGCTGGTCCTCCTCTTCACTCCCTGCTGACGGCCCATCCTCAGCTTCATCTGAAACAGGAGAGGCAAGGCTGGTCTAACCTGGCTCAGGACCTATCCTCCCTCGTCTCTTTCCCTTTGGACCAAAGAGACCCCAGCCTCTGATGGGAGTTCCCTACTAATGCCCTACAGAGGGACATTTCTGGGGTGGGGCACCAGACTTACCTCCTGGCTCTAGGGACATGCTAAGGGTACAATGGACTTGGGTTCATCCACTGAGAAGATAAAAGCAGAGTTGAGAGTCTAAAATGTATGCTGGGCAAGGTTGCTTTCCTGCTGAATGCTCCACTCTTCCCCTCCCCACGTGAAGAGCTCCCGTCACGCTGAAAACCTCAGCCCTGCACCACCTCCCCCAGGAAGCCTTCCGGGGAGATGTGAGTCCTCCCTCCTTTGGGGTCTCACTAGCTTGGGGGTAGACTTCCATCATGGCACCCAAAACGCTGAAGGACATTCGCTGGGTTCTGTCACTCACTCCCCCACTCTTCTGGAAGCTTCTTAGGGCACTGCATTGATCTCTATATTACCAGTGCCCTCATTATGATTCACTTCCTCTCAGCACTTTTGCAACAGGAAGTTCTCTTCAACAGGAAGCAGTGAAATACCCATTTCTCCCCTGGCTAGGAATCCCTCTCCAAGATGTTTCGTCCAAGTTGCCAAGGGCAGCAGGCATGAGGTTCAAGACCCTGCCTTCTTTCCCCACACCAATGCTGCCATTGGTTCCCTACTGAACCCGCCCAGCCCTCCCCACCCCGGGCCCCCCAATGTCTTCTCCCTGTGCCCCTCCCATCTCCCATCAGAACAGGAGGCCCTTGACAAAGAGGAGCCCCCCCCACCCCCGCAGACTGTGAGTTCCTCACAGGAAAGGGCAATGCCAATGGCATCCCAGTAACCCAGTGGCCCTGGATCCCTACCTGCTGAGGCCTTTAGAGACTGGATGTACTTGGACCAGAAGGAACAGTCGGCCTTTTTCAGGCCCTGTCGATTGGGGAGCAGGACACTGAGCTCCTTGTAGCTCTCGGCACCATCACGGGGGACAAAGTCAGGCCAGGGGGATGCAAACCCAGGCGCTTTCCTGGAGAACTCATGCGGGTAGTTGGGATTTCTGGGGAAATGAGAAGAAAGAAAGAAAGTTCCCCATGAGGAAAGAAAGTTCCCCATGAGGGAAACTGCTCTCTCCTTTCATCACCTGGGACCACTTCCCACTTGCTCATGGTCTCTGAGGACCATGTCACACATCTTTAGGTGTCAGAGCAGGAGTTGAACCCACCCTATCTGATTCCAGGGCTGTGCTCTTAACAGCTGCATTACACACAACAAAAGTTGCAGATGCCCTAACTCATCGCTCTTAGGCCATTTCTGGAAGAGGAAAGATGTGAGTTCGTGACCCAGCAGTGTTACGCAGGACCTAGTGCTGCCCTTCTGACTCTCTGAATGCTCAAGAGGTCACCGTGTCTCTCTCAGTCCTGGTGTCCTTTATCTGGACACCACAGCCAGTGTCTGGAATGCCTTTGTTTGCCCAAGGCCTGTGCAGGAAGGTGGGCCAGGAGCTGGGCAAACCTGTTGGCCACCTTCCTTCTGAAGGTCAACTTCCCTTTGAAGTTTCCAGGGGGCTGAGCGCCGTGCTAGGTGAGCACTGCTCGTCTGGTGTAAAGGGAGACAGGTAAACCACAGGGTGGAAAGCAGGAACCAGTTCTGGAAGTGGGAAGGGTGAGTATGCTAGCTGGGCTAGAATAGAGGTGTGTGGGGAGGCCAGAGGTAGACAAGGAAGGGTCTCGAGTGTCGTAACTTCATTTGATCATCTAAGACAGTGGTTCTCAACTTGGGGTGATTTTGCTTTCCAGGGGCCATTTGGCAATATCTGAAATATTTTTGTTCTCACAACCGGTACAGGGGTGAGGTGCTCCCAGCATCTCATGGGCAGAGGCCAGAGATACTGCTAAACAGCCTACAATGCACAGGACGTTCCCACGCAAAGACTTATCCAGCCCTGGGTCAACAGTGCCGAGGGTGAGAAAGTCTGATCTAGAGCCATCAAATGTGGCTGAACAAGGGAGTGTATGACTGGGATGTTTCTTTGCCGAGACTAATCTATGCAAAGGTCATTTTGGCTAGAAGGGGAGGCTGAGCCGGGGAGACCAGTGGTAGGGAGGAAAGGGTGAGTCCATCAACGCAAAGTGTGGCCTTTGAGTTCAGAATGAGGGGAGGGAATGCACAGGACAGCCTCCAGGCACACGTGGTCCACTCACCCGGATCGGATGAAGTTGGAAAAATACTGCATGATTTTCAGGGAAAGGCTTTTCTCCTCCAGAGTAAACTGCCCCTCGTAGGCAGGGTAGAAGGGAAGCCCAAAGGCATATCGAACATCTGCCAGCAATTCCAAGCTGGGAAAACACACGGAAAGAAGAAGGAGCAAAAGTTAAAGGAATAATAAACTGCTGGAAGAACCAAATGAGCCGAAACCCAATATTCTTTGCCCAGTGAAGATTTTTCTCTCTTTATGTTTAGGATTACTGTTTGGTGCTTAGTTTAGTAGAGATTCTGCTTGGCCCTTAGTCCAATGGCCCCACTGGGGCAGATCCATGGCAAATCTATAGGTTAAAGTGTACCCAATGCTGAGCACTTAACTCCCTGGAAACATCTGTAAGTTTGTAAGCAATTTTCCAAGAGAATGTTCTCTTGACCACATTCCAACCATGATACTTAGAGTATCAATTGAACATTTGTTTGTTCAAAACAGGCTGCATTTTCAACCCCTTCTCTGTGCTAGTCCTTGTTCATAGATGGCTTATACTTTCCAGCTCTTCAAGGTTGCTATTCATCCATGGAACCAACTCTAACACAGTGCCTGGCACATAGCTGGTCAATAATATATATGCTGTGCTGAACTGGATATCTAATATGCAGCAGACAGGGGGGAATAAAGATTTGGAAGCCAGATGAGTGGTTTAAATGGACTGAGTTGGCACTGGGGTGACCAGTCCAGTGGTACAGGGGGCCATGGGAGTGAGCACCGGGAGAAAAGCTGGAGGGACTTTACAGCTGTGTAGTAGAGAATCTGGCTTTTCCCAAGGAGAAGTCTGGCCTTTGCCCTCCGGTGTCTGGGAGGTACTCCATGTCATACGTGATACGAGTGTCTTTGTTTAGGGCAGCGGCTGGCCACGCTGGACCTTCTGTAAATGTGGCCTCACTCAGCAGTCTCAGCGCAGGGGCCGGCCATGCCAAAGACCAACCACGTGACTTAGGGTGGGGGGCTTTGGGTCACATGGTAACAGTCCACCTGGAGGCTGACACCAACCGCAGAGGCAGTCAATCATGCCTATGTAACGGGGTCCCAATCAAACCTCTGAACACCAAGTCTGGGGGAGCCTCCCTGGCCGGCACCACTCTGTGTGTGCATCGTCATACGTCAATGCCCAGAGGGTGACCCCTCCTGATTCCATGGGGAGAGGACAGCGGAGCTCGTGAGTGGAAACCCTCCAGGCCCGCCGCTATGTCGCTCTTCCTTTGTCTGATCTTAATCTGCATCCTTTCCCTGTGACGACCTCAACCACGAGTACAGCAGCTTTCCGTGAGGTCTATGAGTCTTTCTAGTGAATTATCAGACCAGAGGGTGATTTGAGGAACCCCCCCGAATTGCACTTGGCATTAGAAATGAGCATGATCTTTTGTGGCGACTGTGTTCTCTGACCTTGTAATTGGCCTAATTTATCACAAGAGCCAATCTCTAATCTTACAGACGAGGAAGACAAAGTTCAGAGAGGTTTCCTGACTTACGCAGAGACACGCTGTAACTTGAGCAGCAGAGTCGGGTCAGGAACGTTGCTAGGGAGTGTGATGCTAAGCAAAGGCCTGGAGGGGCCCAGGGGCACCGTCCCCGGGTCGTGGCTCCTCCAATTTCAAGCTGCGTGACTTCTCGAAAATTACTTGACCTCCCTGATTCCCTGCTTCGTCATCTACGGAATGGGTATAAAATACCTACTGCACGGGGTTGTTGTGAAGCTGGAAATAAGATGGTGTATGCAGTAGGTACTTAAAAGCCTGGCCCACTTCTTTCTCATCCATCATTCTAAATACTTCCGGATGTAATCAACCACCTGTAAGGTATCAGCAGTGTCTCTGGCCAGGCGATCAGTGATTCTCATCCACGCTGGTGTAATGGGCAGATATACCCACTGGACAGATGTCCTGGGGAAGGGCTCAGACCAGGTGGCTCCTAGGTAAAGGCAATCTGTACAGAGGCTAAACGACTCTAAATCAAGATGCAAAGTTGTGTGAATAGACAGTGTGACGCTGGCTCAGGGTGACTCACTGTGATGACCCCAGAGACGGGAAAGGGGGCCCTCAAGATTAGGGATGTGAAGGGGAACATTTCAAGCCAAGAGGGGGCCTTCTCTGCTATCCCTTGCCTGCTCATGTTGGGAACTGAGGTGACCCACCGGCGTGGGGCTGAAGCTGGAAGCCAGGCACCTGGCCCAGCCTGGGGACTTCTGAGGGGCTCGAGAGCTGGAGCTCCTCCTTTCATCATAAGAATTATCAGCAGGTGTACATGTGACTAGTAGCAGGGCACAGAAGAAACGACACACCACTGAGTCACTCAGCTGAGACCCCGCTCTGTCACTTGTCACCCGTGTAACTTTGGATGAGTCATTGGATGACTTTGGATGACTTCTCTGAGGCTTAGTTTCTACATTGTGAGATACAGACCAGAGCAACCATTGCACGTGGAAGCTATTAAAACAAGTGTTTCACAAATGCCAGGAACTACTGTGATTATGGTTATTATGTGTGAATATCGGGCACCTCCACTGGAAGGCATCATAGAAGGAACACGAGACAGTGTGAGCCGCACAGGACGAACAGCACTCGGTCAGGATGGAGAGAATAACAGCCCCAAAGGGTGATGTCTCTTTGCAACTGCTGTCAGGTACCCCGACCCTCTTAGAGCAGCTGTAAGTTTTATTTCATTCCTGAGCAGGAAGCAGGAAGAGGCAGTGGCATCAGAACTTATAGGTCCTGGGACCCGAAGAGCCAAGTCCTTTGTCCAGCTCTGGTCAAGCTCAGACAAGAGCCCAGAGTCTGCGGCCGCCAAGCTGGCCTGCTCAGCGGCCAGCCCTCCTGAGCGCCTGTTCAGAGCTGCTGTTTCCTGAGCGCCCGAGATGTGCCAGGGACTGTGGCTGGTGTTTGATCAGCAACTTTCAGGACCAGCCAGGAAGTAAAGGGTATCATCTGCATCGTTTCCAGGCAATGACCCAAGGCTCAGAAAGGTGAAGTGACACGGGAGAGCCAGGATCGGAAGCTGTTTTCCAGCCCCCAAACCCTGTCTCTGTCTACTCTACCTCTGCGGGTGCAGCACTGAGGACCAAATACCCATTAATTTGGGTATTAATGCCCCAAATTCTCAGTGGTGTTTTAAGATCCATAAAAGGAAAAGGAACACAGGACAAAAACATGCCAGGAAGATAGACACTGTAAGAAGGGCGATAAAAAATCTCTCACTAATACCCACGCTTGGTAGTTACAAATCACTGTTGCCTTGATTGTCTCAAGGTCCCCGTGAGTAGGTGGTATTGGAATGATTCATGGAGTTTTACACTGGAGGAAACTGAGGCTCCCAGAGGCCATTTTCCTCCCAAGGCCCTGAAACTCAGCGGCGATGCCAGGACCAGGTCTGGATTCCAAGGCCCGCTGTCCTCTTGGCCTTGTTGCATGGGGTCGTCCACCGGCACCACTACCACCACTGCGCTGGCTGAGGTCTGTGTGTCTCAGTGGCTGCGTAGGAACCAGGGGAGCCCGGAGTTGCAGGGGTCGGCCCCTCCCCCCGCTGCCCCGACCCCCGGAACCTCTCCTCCCCTACAGTGTGTGGAAGGGAAACGTCTCGGAAGGCCCTGTAGAGAAAGTGACTCTATTCCTTTCCTACTGCTGCCCCCTAAGAAATGCCACAAACTGAGGGGCTTAAAACAACACAGATGTACTATCTCACAGGCTCTGGAGTTCAAAGGTCCAGCATGGGTCTCACTGGGCCAAAATCAAGCGGTCAGCGGGCTTCATTCCTTTGGGAGTGGCTGCGGGAGAATGTTTCCTGCTCATCGGGGGTGTGACAGAATTCAGATCCCCGAGGGGAGGGACCCAGGTTCCCGTTCTGTCGCAGGCTGTAAACTGAAGGCCATTCCCAGAGGCCACAGTTCATGGTCCTCTTTCTCTATCCTCAAAGCCATCAACAGTCAGTAGAGACCTTCTCTCTTCCCATCTCTCTGACCCACTCCTCTGGCCCCTCTCCTGCTTTGGGGAACTCGTATCGTTAGATCAGGCCCACCTGGGTAATCCTGAATCATCTCCCACGTCAAGGTCCTTAATCTTAATCCCATCTGCCAAGACCCTTTGCTACGTAAGGGGACATATTCACATGTTGGGTGGGATTCGGGTGTGGACATTTGGAGGGGCCATATCCTGCCTTCCACAGTGGCCTTTTCCACTGTTTCTTCCAAAGAAAGCTGCATTCCAAATGGTGCAGTGAACAGAGTTCAAATCCTGGCTAGATCACGTAAAGCTGTGAAATCCTGGAGAAGGTGTACAACCTCTCTGAGCCTCACTCTCCTCATCTGTAAAATGGTGACACAATCATGCTTCCAAACATTGAATGAGGTTTAGCAACAAAATTTTTCAAATCTCTTGCTCAGTATCTGGCTCCAATGTTCATTCCTGTTTTCTTTTCCCCATAAGAACCATCAGAAAGCTTAGGAATAAGGGTCTTTAACTTGAGGGTCCATTATAGGGTTTCAGAGGACCACAAGTTCCCTGAAATTAGGTGTAACATGCTGTGACACTGTGTATATGCATCTTTCTTGGGAGAAACTTCATAGTTTTCATCACGTTCTCAAGAAGATCTGTGCCGATGGTGTGATGGTAAACGCTTAATGATTGGCTTTTGCCAGTTTCCACAGTCTCCCACCATAGACAATGCCAAACTACCAAAGTGACGTCATAGCACATGAAGTTGGGGAAAGACGTGCACACCGGCTCCTGTGAGCATACACAAGCTGGCTCCAGCCCACCACCCAAAGTTTACAGAGCACTGCTTTGGGGAAAGGCCTGGCCTTGCAGCCCATCTGATCTGTTTAATTTGAGAGCTTGTTGCGCATGAGGACTGCTGCTTTGTTTTTTCCTTAGCAGGGCTGATCTTTATCAGGATGCTAGAGTTATTTCAAGCTGCTGAAGGCAGACATCTGGAGGAGGGGCAGGCAGTGGGAGCCTTGGAAGAGGGCATATGGGATCGGAGCACCAAGGCCTCAGTGAGTCTGGGCTGAGAGTCCCTGACCCTCTGGAGGAAGAAGAGGGATTTGGATTCAGTGTCAGCAGAGGGAGACATGGAAGGACACTCCAGGGACTGACGAGGTAAAAGGAGAAACTCGCTAGCTGAATGGCTGCAGTGCTGCAGGTTGAGGCAGACAGTTCATGCCTATTGATTTGGCTTCTTGGCTCTGTGCTGGATTTGATCACTGATACGTCATATGCCCAGACTTGTGGCACTCATGTGGGTATATGGTCACACTGCTTTTATTTAGCTTTTCGGTGTCATTTGCTGTCTTTGATAATAGTCTTCCCATCATCCTTCCCTAACCTGATAGTCACTCATCCTATCTCAGACCAGCTCTGGATCTTCCCATCGTCCCATGTGGACGTGGGGTCTAGGAAAGCTCCCTGCCCAGGCTGGGTGAGCTTGGCTCAAACCCCACTTCCACCACTGACTCTCGGCTGCTCTACCTGTGAAATGGGTCTGATCATCCCTGTTCAGCCTCCCCCGTGGTATCACCAGATCCTCACAGACTGATGGTGGATGGAAATCTCTCTAAAAACTAAAAATTGCCATCCAAGCAAGAGCTACTGTTGCTGGTGCTGGTGACGGTACCTTTAGCCAGAGTGCGGGAAGAACTGAGCAGCCACACAGCCCGGGGGATAACTGAGTGTGTGCTTCGGTTTCAGGATGTGAATACCGTTCAGTGAGGACAGTGGCAAAACACTGCCTGTCGGGGCAGGACTGTACCTGAGTCATATTTGCCAAATGCCTACTGTGCACCGTGCTCTGAATAGGTGCTGGGGGAAAAGAGGAATAAGTCTGCCCTCCATCAGGGAGCTCACAGTCTAACAGGAAATGCAAAGAAGCCAACATTAAAAAAATAAAATTCTGTGGGTTGCATGATAGATAAATAGATATCAAATGATAGAATTGCTTACAAACTTCATAAAAAGAGAGAGAAAAGCTATACTACTTGTTTCAGGCAAGGGAATGGAGAGGAGTTTGTAGAAAGTCAGAAAGGAGAAATTATGGTTGATGTGTGCCTTGAAAGGTGAGTGGAGGTCTCTAGGAGTGGGTGAAGTGTGGACGGGTGTCCGGGCAGAGACTCGGGGTGTGTGAATCACAGACGGGGTTCTGCGCTTCGTACGGAGGATGGGGTGGGAGGTGTGGCCTGGCACAGAGGGGCGGAGGCAGAACGGGGAGCTATGGCGGCAGGTGACGGAGTCTCCAGTGCTCTGGGCCTCGTGTATTGTGAGAAGTGCATCACGCTGAAAAATGAAATTGGAGTTTTTCCTGATCCAGGAAAATCAAAAGTTTGGGAACCACTCAAGTGCATGCTCGCTAAGGTCTTTAGGCTCCGGTCCTGTGAAAGGCATGAGGACTGAGGCCAGAGGAACTGAGGGCCACATCTTAAGGGATAGAGGACATTGGCAGTTTCTACACAAGCCAGTCACAAGCTGCATCTCTTTTGGAACGATTGCTGGAGTGGGCTGGGAAGAAAGCTTAGAACTGAGAAATCACAGGGTGGCTGCAATTATCCAGGAGAGATAGAAGTTTGGTTCTTTTTACAGATTGTCCCCCGACCTTACCTGTCAGGCTTAAGTCTGCTGGTATGAATGTGCAGGGCAGCTCAGTCTGCATTCTAGCAAGTCAAAAGCCAAAGCCACCTTTCAGAGACTATTCATGTACAAGCTCCTGACCTGAGCTCTGCTTCCAGTATAAGAGGCATCACGCATGGACACTGGGGCTCGTTAGGGAGCACAACTGAGATGGTGTCCCCAGAGGAACGCACTTGACCCTGGGCCCTGCTGACACAGTGACCTGAGCTGGGGAGCAGGGTGAGGAGAGGGACTGGGTAGGATCTTTCTTGACATAAACCGGCCCCATGTTCACCTTCCAGGGGTTGAAGAGGCTGTTGGCTGGGGCCCATTGCTCCACCCCACCTCACTGGATTGATTTGAGAGTCTGCTGTCCCAGAGATTTCTATCCTTGTTGTTCTGTCTGAAAGAGGAAGTTTGTTGACCTCATCCCCATAAAATATACTCCTTTTTTTAAATCTTTAGCCAGCATCTCTAGATAACTTCCTCCAAAAGAAATTAGGGAACACGGAGGAATAAAAGCCCTTCTGCTTCCCAGGATTTTTTCTTTTTTTTTTTTTTTTTGAGGGATTGCTAAATAACTTACAAACAGGAGTTTACCAGCGTACTTCTCTTTGGGCAAATCTAATATGCAAAAGTTCAGATGCTGCCTAGGGATTAATCAAGAAGTAATTATATGCTTTGGCTTGCATTTTACAAAGAGATTCGCTACGCAATACTTTAAATAATACAATCCCATCCCCGGCCCCAGATGAAATACTTGCAATATTTCCATAACTCCCTAAAGCCCAGCACAGCTGGATGATATATGGTTTGGCAAATCAGGCGAAGCTTTCAGCGGACTTGCTGGATTAACCTGGACATTTTATTCTCTATATGAGACGTAAAAACCGTTGCTCAGAAAAGGCTGAAGTTTCCTGGTCCAACACATCTACTCTCACCAGGAAGTTAGATGTTTACCAAGAGCCAACTGTGTTCATCACTGAGCTGTCTGTGCCAGTTAGTTCTCCTTGTAAGCATAGAGCTTAATTAAATGCATTACATATCACGTGGATGCCCCACTTTCAAGAAACCAAAAGTGGACATCATAGAGCTTGCATTATGGTTATGGGTTTGCACAAATTTCAAAGGGAGAACTCCAAACCACATTTTCCTACTCAAACTTTTGACCCTGCACGAGAAGAATGGCAAGTAAATGCACGTTTGTACGCTTAGAGTGAAAATTAAATGTTTAAGGTATATTCATTAGTCATAAGTTCCCACTTTAATTGATTTTTTTGATTAACTAGATGACCATCATATTGGAAAACAGGGTTTCTATTCTACATTCAATTAAAAATCTGGTTTTTAGTGAGTTGTGTTATGAGTGTGAGAGAAAAGACCAAGGTGCATTCTATATAACCTGTCTTAAAAATCTCCAATGACTTTCCATCATACTCAGATAAAATACTATCTCTTTGCTTGCCACAGCTTACAAACTCTTATGTGAACTGCAAGACCCTGTCTTTTTTCCCCATATCTCCAACTATTCTCCTCCTCTTCAATAAACTCCAGCTCTCTGTCCTTCTTTATCCTCAAACATGTCAATCCCTTTCCCTTTCTCCTTCCTAGGGCAGTTATCTGAATTTACTCTACATATTTATTTGCGTATTGTCTGTTCTTTGCCCCCTAGCCCTAGACCCTCATCAGCCCACCCCCTGACTACAGTGTTAGTCTCAAGATGGTAGCCCTTCTCTGTCTTACCAGCTGCTCCATCTCTAGGATCTCCACCTCAGAGAATCTGGGGCATAGAAGCCAGTAATTATTTGTCGAATCAGTGTTGAAGAGGATATATAGCACAAGCCCTTATACATCATGAATTTGGCTTCAGTCTCAGAAAATGATTTACTTCCATCTTTACTGGGAAATAATCTTGTTAATCACACAGGATGTAGCCAGGCCAATGGACCCAGTTCAAGAATTCAACCACTTAATAGTTGCTTTGGTTTGCTAATTCCAACTAATTCACCAAGACAGTCAACTAAAAACACAATATTTTGAATCTGGAATGTTAAAGGCCCCTGGAATGCACAGAAACATCTAGAATGCCAATGCAGTGGTGTGCAAAATATCTTGAGTCTGGAATTGATGCCTTTGTTTTTCCAGGGTTGGGACAACTTGTGAAGGAGGAACATTACTGCCTCTTTAGTCATTCTGATCATTTTTCTTCTCAGAAGCTTAGTTTTCCTAAAAGGAAAATAACCCAAATATTGGCCATCTACAACATGCCAAGTATTTAATGTACATTGATTTGAATCTTCACACTGTGAAGTAGATGTAACTGCACCTATTTTCTAGGTGAGGAAACTAAGGTGAAGGAACTTGCTCAAACGCAGACAGCTAACAAATGGAAGAAATGGGATTAACACCCTAGCTGGTTTAACCTCCAAGGATGTGTTCTTTCACTACACTGAACTGCTTTTCCCAAAATTAAAGAATGGTCCAACATCCTACATGGAGCCTGGGTAGGTGTTTAATCCCAAGAGCCCTACCCCACTGCCCATTCAAAGTCAAGTCTCATCTCTCTAAAATGCCTCTGCACCGCTGAGGCATGGGAATGACATCTCAGGACTCTGGGGATGAAGGACTTTGGAATAAGGACCTGAACACAGCACATAATTCAAGCATGATGGCTCACACACAGCCCCGAGGTGAATTTCCATGGGACACGATGAACTGGTGCCACCCCCAGGAATCTTAAGATGATGGGCCCCCATCTCCCCTCTGAAGTGGCCACAGCAACTCTTTCAGGAGCTAGTACACAAAAACCACTTCTTCCGTGGTTGCTTTCTTCCTGGATCTTGTTCATTCCAACGTGGGTTCTCCCAGCATAATACATTAAGCAGTATTAGTAGCACCTACTGAGTGCCAACTTTATGCCAGCCAGCTAGCTAGGCCGTTTGCATGTTTTGTCTTATTTGATCCCGACACACTCCTATAAGTGTACTATTATTAGCTCCATCTATGGATGAGGAAACCAAAGCTCAGAGACGTCGTCACTTGCCAGAGGCTCAAAGTGAGAGACAGAGCCAGGATAAGCCCCCTAAGGACCGGCAACACCAGAGAATACATCAGTGCTCCCTCCTACACTTGCTGGGGCCTGGCTCCTGCAGGTGTGCTGGAGGGGGGATCCCCCAAACCTGGGCTGGCCACAGGGTCTTGGAGCCCGTGGCTCGTGAGTGGCAGAGTACACAATGGGGGTCCCTCCTAGGAAGACACTTGGGCGAGAGTGTCCTTTGGGAGGAGCTGGTTAGAGAGAAAGACATCAACTGTAATCGACAAGATGGCGATGCCGGGAGGGAGGACAGAGTCCCAGCAGAGCGTGGGAGGTGGCGCCTAGACACAGCTGGGCAGGAGAGAGGACGCCCACGGCCTCAGACCTAGGAGCGGACAGCAGGCCAGGGTCCTGCTTGGTGTGACCACGGGAGACAACCTGCCAGCCTTCCAGGTGAGCTCTGTAACAGAAGAGCCAGATGCTCCGGTTCGTGGTGTGCTGTGGTCTGCCCGGGGGTCCGTGGGACCAGGGACGGTATCTGGTGGCGGGGGGATCTTGTGTTGATTCAGGGATAAGATCTGGGAAAGGGGTCACACCTTCTCTCCAGGTGGTGTTAGTGATAACTCCCATTTTAAGGGATGCCAGCAGTGCTTACCAACAGAGGACCATTTTGGGCCCCAAGGGACAGTGGCCTTGCCTGGAGACATTTTCAATTGTCACAACTGGGAAGGTGCTTCTGGTATTGAGTGGGTGGAGGCCAGAGATGCCGCTAAACAGCACAGAACGCACAGGACAGCCCTCCACGGCAAAGAGTTATCCAGCCTGAAAGGTCAACAGTGTCCAAGTTGAGAAACCCTGGATTATAGTCATCATTGAAAATCCCTCTTCATGAAACAGCGGGTTATAGATGGGAGCCATGGAGGAAACTGGCTCAAAGTCTCCCCAGTGAGCAGAACTGAGCAAAGAAAGCTGCTAAGCTTTGTCCTCGTGTCAATAGTCTTGGTGAGCAAAGCTGCCAGGCATTGTGGTGTGTACAAACACATACACACACCCACACACACCCCCTAGATGCAGACACTGCACCCCTGAACCCTTCCAGCAGCCCTGTGGGACATGCACTATTACTCTCCCCTTGGATAGATAAAGATGCATGGAGGCTCAGAGAGGTTAAGCAACTTGTCCAAAGTCGCACAGCTAGCAGGTGGACCTAGCCATGGCAGGCACTCAGAGGCTTTGGGTTGAAGTGGGTGCAATTGAAAGAAAACTGGAGAAAGGGCAGGAGGCAGGCTTTGAGTCCAGACTGCCGCTTACGACTCTGTGACTGGGACATAATTCCAGTCTTCTCTGGGCGTTTGTTTCTTTATCTGTAAAATGAGTTGGATGAAATCATCTTACATAGTCTATGATTCTTTGAATCTGGATCTTAAAATTGCACCTTCTTCTCACACTGTAGATTTTCCTTTTTTTGTCTCCTCCCCCATCCGTTACACTTATGCTTTCCTCACAAAAGTTGGCCCTCAATTTCAGAGATGCAAATCTCATCTACATAATCCAGGTGAGCATGCAATGCTGTGATCAATTAACAAGAGTCTGCAAGAAAGTGGTAATTTATTGTGTTTTGTTCACTAGCTATGCCAGGAAAGCTAATATATGCTCACAGACAGATGGCTGAAACCATAAGGCACGCGCATATATTTTAAGTCTGTAGATTTCAGCCAGAAATAAATGAGAGTGTGACAGCTCCAGGGCAGAGTGAGAGAGATGTCTTTTCGAGCAGAAAAGATAAACTTGCCAACAATGGGTTAGTTTCTATGATTCATTCATTGATTCAAGTATCTACTATATAGATGGCACCATATTATGGTCGTGGTGGGGACAGATGATATATGCCCAGAAAGATGTCAAGAACGTGTTCTGATGGACGAGAACAATGACACACTCTTACCGCTTTGTTTGCCAGGCCCCGTTCTACACACAAATGAGCACAATAACCCTCTGAAGTAGGTACGATTATTCTTCTTCCCATTTTCAGTTGAAGAAACTGTCACCAAGGAGGTTAAGTGACTTGCCTTAGGTCCCTGAGCTAATAAGAGTCAAGACAGCTTTCTAACAAAGCAGTTGGCCCAGAGTCGCTGCTCTACCCAGGACACTTTCTGCCTTTGTACTGTTGGCAACTTCTCTGCCTGTAAAATGTTTCAGTGGCTCTGAGTGTCTCTTTCCTCCCAAACTGATAAAATGTCAGAGTCAGAAGGTGTCTGAAAGGTGACTGAGCCCAGACATTTTTCATATCTCTGTAAACTGAATGACCTTGAAATTTTACTTGAAGCTCAGTTATGAAGTAGAGAGAAAGGGGCTGGGAAGCTCGGACCCTCCATCTCGCTCTCCTCCTCCCCCGGGTCCACAGAGCCCAGTGAAGAATCAGTACTCCTGACCTGTCCCACCTCCTTACTCCCATTTTGCAGATAGCAAAACCGAGCCCCAAGGAGCCTGTAAACTAGAGTGGAAGAGACCCTTTCCCACCTGTCAACTGAGGTAGTTGGATCAGCTTCTGTCCTTCAGCATGATTTCCTGAGCACCTACTATACCTCCTCTGTGCCAGGAGGGTCTCTAGGCCCTGAGGTGACCCGGGAGGCACTTTGTGTGGTTCTGATGCACGGGCGTGGCTTCCTTTCAAGGAAGGTTCTGTGGATCAGCGCAGTGGCAGCCTGTCTGTGGGTCCCCAGAGGGGCGTGAGGATGCTTTTCAGCAACAGAGAAACCCAAACTGGCCACAAGAGACTGAGGATGTGGTTTGGATTCTGTTCAAGGGCTGCTCCTCCGGGAACCACCCCGATCCCAGGTCCAGAACAGCCTGCTTTGCACCCTTGCCCCTCGGGAGCCTCCCCAGCAGGGCTGCCACGTTAGAGAGAAGGGTGGTGCTTTGGGTTGAACTCTGTCCCCCTTAAAAGATATGCCGGAACCCTGACCTCTAGGACCTCAGAATATGACCTTCTTTGGGAATAGGGTATTTGCAGAGATAAGCAAGTTAAAATGAGGTCATTGCGGTGGGCCTTAATCCAGTCTGACTGGTGTCCTTATAAAAAGGAGAAA
Source organism: Balaenoptera physalus (assembly GCF_965194825.1). Taxonomy (NCBI): domain Eukaryota; kingdom Metazoa; phylum Chordata; class Mammalia; order Artiodactyla; family Balaenopteridae; genus Balaenoptera; species Balaenoptera physalus. The sequence goes on along the minus strand of NC_138895.1, from coordinate 77,400,549 downwards.
TTTGCACACAGACACACAGTGGAAAGATGTTGTCTGCAAGCCAAGGAATGCCTGAGGCCTCCAGAAGCTGGGGCATGGGGTGCCTGGAGCAGATCGTCCTCTAGAGGCTCCAGAGGGAGCGCGGCCATGCCGACACCTTGATTTCAGACTCCCGGCCTCCGTAACGGTGAGACGATACCTGTTGTTCTAAACCCGCCAGGGTATGGTACTCTGTTACAGCAGCCCTAGGAACCAAACACAGGTGGGCTCAAAGCATTACTGATGCTGGTTGGAATCATATGGATCCTTTTGCTACGTTACGTTTTGGTTGCTTTTGTCCTCATATAACAGGTGCAGTCCTTATTTTTTTGCCACTTGGAACTTTTGGAGTTCCAAGGTGTATGCACATGTTGAAGGCTTTTGAGGGACTTGCTGCCGGAGAATTGCGGCTTCTGCTACAATCTCTGCCGTAAAAGAGGGGAAGGCGGAGAACCAGCCTGAAGAACTCGCGCTCTGGGCGTGAACTCCTGAGAGCCCTGGCACCGGGGAGCACTCTGCGGATGGCTTCCCATGCCTGGCCTCCCGGCATGTGGTCCGGCCTCCTGGGCGTGGTGGCCACGGGATTACGAGCCCTCCCTTCATCTCTGTCCAAACCCTCGGCTCTTCTCACCATTCCTTCTCTCCCGAATGCCTTCTCACCAGAGCCCTAGCCTGGCATTTACTTCCCTTCCCACAACCTGGAGGCAGTTGCTTGAATCTAGGAAGTAAATCAAGTTGGAATTATAAATAGTTCTAAGCAGAGAGACCGCGTGTTTTAGTGGAAAGAGAATTCTGGGGCTCGGAGAAGCTATGAGTAGGTCACTGCTGTATAACCGACTGCTGCTTGTCCTCGGGGAAATCACGTGGAGATCCTTGAACCTCAGACTCTTTATCTGTAACACAGAGATGCTCTTTTCAACACCGCTGGCCTCATAAAGATGGATGTTCCGTGAAGTGTTATAAACTGAATAACCCGTTGGGGGAAACCAGGTAAAGAGTGCTTGTTTAGGAAAAATGTTTGGGGGCCTGTATTAGTTTCTCATGGCTCCTGTAACAAATTACCACAAACTTTGGTGACTTTATAGCAACAGAAATTTACTGTCTCATAGTTCTGGAGACCAGGAGTCCAAAATCGGTTTCACTGAGCCAAACCCCAGGTGTGGGCAGGGCCAGGCCCCCTCTGGAGGCTCTAGGGAAGAAGCCACTCCTCTTTCCTCCACCTCTGGTGGGTGCTGGCATTTCTTGCTTGTGGGTGCATCACTCCAATCTCTGCCTCTGTGGTCACGTTGCCTCCTCTTCTATGTGTAGCAAATCTCTCTCTGCTCTCTCTTATAAGGACACTTGTGAATGCATTTAGGACCCACTGGGAAAATTCAGGATAGTTTTCCCACGTCAAGATCCCTAACTTAATCACATCTGCAGGCCCCCTTTTCCTTATAAGGTAACATTTACAGGTTCCAGGGGTTAGGACCTGGTATCTTCAGGTGACCATTATTCAACCTACTATAGGGATGTTGCCAATTATAATAAGAAATCGTGTATGTTTGTAAGATGTCCCTTAATGCTGTTGCAAAGCAACACAGGTTAAAGCGGCATAATTTATAATCCAGATATTATTAACACCGACTCAGTGAGAGGAAACTATTAGTCTCATTTTGTAGATGAGGAAACTGAAGATCAGAGAGGCAAAGGAGCCTGCCTAAGATTGCACAGCTGGCAAGTAGTGGAGCTCATCCTTCAGCTCTGAAGTTCACTTTCGGGACTTCCCTGATGGCGCTGTGGTTAAGAATCCACCTGCCAATGCAGGAGACACGGGTTCGATCCCTGGTCCGGGAAGATCCCACATGCTGCAGAGCAACTAAGCCTGTGCACCACAGCTACTGAGCCTGCACTCTAGAGCCCGCGTGCCACAACTACTGGGCCCATGTGCTGCAACTACCGAAACCCGTGAGCTCTAGGGCCTGCGTGCTGCAACTACTGAGCCCGCACGCTGCAACTACTGAACCCCGCAGGCCTAGAGTCCGTGCTCTGCAATAAGAGAAGCCACCGCAATGAGAAGCCTGCGCACCGCAACGAAGAGTAACCCCTGCTCACCGCAACTAGAGAAAGTCCACATCCAGCAACAAAGACCCAACACAGCCCCCCCAAAAAAGTTGACTTTCTTACACCCAGTCTCCCTGCGGCCCAAACAGACCATGGACATGGGCGATGGATGTCCTTGCTCCATATGTCCTGGCTTCAGACTCTCGTATGAAATGAAGCAACACACTCTGGCATCTTGTGACACCTAACCCCCTGACATTCTGTTACCAAAGGAGCTCCAGTGTGAAGTGGCTAATCTGATGTCATTTGTGGGAATCACATCTGACTATGTGGGAAGTTACTGGCCCAGCACTGGAGGGACCTGGGGTTTTCCAGAACAGGTGAGGAGCTCAGGTGAGGAGCTCAGGTGAGGAGCTCAGGTGAAGGACGGTAAGGTCACGAAGAAGTAGAACATGTGGCCTCAGTCCTCCCTCCAATGCCCTGGAAACCTTGTGCCCCAGCGATGCACGTTGCTTTGCCCTCCCACTGGCCGAGACCAAATATGTCTTATGACACCACCCCTCTCTGTTCCTTTGTTTAGCTGATGGCGCTATGAAAACCGAACCTTTGTCCTTTTCTTCTTTACTTTTAAATCTTTTCTTTGACTTCTGGGAAACTCAGGATCACATTCTGGGCCCACTGGTTGCCCCTTCCTTTATCATTGGTTTTCTTTTACTTGTACCTCTTATTTTTCTTTTCCATTTTGATAATTTTATTGCACTTGAGACTTTTATTATAAGATACATTGAACTTATTCTGGAAGTTAGAAGGGTATATAAATTAGGGGTAAATAAAACTCCTTGCAAAAGAAATCTTTTTATACCTTGGAAAGTCATTTTCTTAAGTTAAGCTAAGTGTTCAGTTTTTAGAGACATAAACAGGTAGGATTAATAAAGATGGCTCCTCCCCCCAAGCCAGGTCAATCAGTGAATATCTAATGTTGCAATTCCAAACTGCTTTCTATATCTTTTATTTTACTTGCTCTTCCTACAATGCTGTGAGATAAAGTGGTGATTACTATTCTACCCATTTTTCAGATGATAAAACTGAGACTCAGAAAAGTTAAGTGACGCGTCCCATGTCACTGAACCAGGACTTGTATGATGGTCCTGCCCTCTTTTCTCTGCTGCCCTGTGGATCACAGAAGTGACAGGGACCCTCTGCCAGATTCTCTTTGTGTGCCAACACCCGCTGTGGCCACGCAGCCACCTTACCTGCTGTGGCCGTAGCTTTCAGGAGCGTGATACATGAAGACGTTTCCTTGGGCTCTCCTTGCCCAGTGTCTGGCCATGTCGATCACGGGGCAGATGATAAAGTAGTCCCTGGTGAGAGGAGGACAGAGGATGAGGTCCAGCTATGCACAGCTCTATGGACAACAGTGCCGGGTAAAGGCTTCTCCCAGGCAAGGGCCCTGGGCCACCAGCCCCTCTGCATAGGCCTGCAGAGAACACCCCCACCCCGCTCCTCGCACCCTCCAGCTCTCCTCTCGCCCCTGCTGGCACACGGTCCAGCCTGCTTCATGGACGGCCACAATCACACACTATGTCCATATAATGCATCGCAGGGTCAAGAGACCCATGGGACAAACATCTTCCCAGGACATCAATTTTACTCAAAGACTTGGGAGCAAAACATTTTATAGTAAAATGAATATAATATACTATGAAGCTGAACATAAAATAATTGTGCATTCTGAAGGAAGACGGAGACCTCAGGGACGTTTCGGGTGTATGACACCTTTAGACCAGTGGCTCTCAGCTGGGATGCCTCCACGCTCCAGAAGACGTTTGGCAATGTCTGGGGGACACTTTTGGTTGTCACAGCTGGGAGGGGAAGGTTTTTACTGGCACCTAGTGGGAAGGGGCCAGGGACGCTGCTAAACATCCTATAATGCACAGGACAGACCCCACAGCAAAGAATTATCCAGCCCCAAATGTCAACAGTGAGGAGGCTGAGAGCCTTGCTTTAGATTCCCAAAGCTCCACATCCACTCCCCCTTTGGGGGTGATGTGAGTAAATCTCAGAAGCACCCACTTTCAGCAGTGGGGTCCTGCGCGTGGTCTTGCACGAGCTGCGTGCCCAGAGGCAGGCAGGCGTGGCTAGAATCAGGCCGAATTTGGTTGGTCTGGGGCCACCAGGTTTTGAATCCCACTCAGCATCCCTGCGTCTCCTTGATGCTCCATCTCTTCAGCTGAGAAATGGGGCCCAAGGGCCTGGCCCTTGGCTTCCCTGGTGGCGCAGTGGTTAAGAATCCGCCTGCCAATGCAGGGGACACGGGTTCGAGCCCTGGTCTGGGAAGATCCCACATGCCACGGAGCAAATAAGCCCGTGTGCCACAACTCCTGAGCCTGAGCTCTAGAGCCTGTGAGCCACAACTACTGAGCCTGTGCTCTAGAGCCCGCGAGCCACAACTACTGAAGCCCCGCGCCTACAGCAGAGATTCTGATAACCCCCATAAAAGTCCATCACTGAGGACGGCTGCCTACCCCTCCTCTGGCGACTGAGACCAGCACCTCCAGGGTTTACAGGAAAGGCTCTCATAGAGGGTGGGGCTGGTGGGAGGGTCTGGAAGGGCAGATGAAGGCACCTCTCTTTACCTCATGGTCCCCTGAGGAGCGGTGAGCAGGACAGGGGTGGGAGCAGACCTACAGAGAGTTCCACCCTGGCAGCGCTGTGGACGGACCTTGCCGAGGAGACTGGAGGCAGGGAGGCCTGTAGAGGCTGCTGCCTCAGTCTGGCCAGGAGAGAATGAGGACCTGGCCTAAGGGAGGAATGAAGTCCACCTCCTCAATGAAGTCTTTTTTGGTTACCTGCCCTCCTTCAGACCCCTGCTCTTGCCCCTGTTCACAGATTGTCCTCAAAGACAGTTACAGGCAAAGTTGGGGCAAGAATGAACATAGGTTTCTGAACTCTAGCCCTGAGCTCTTTCTACAACACTGATCTAAGCCAGTCCCGACTTGGCTGTGAGCCTCTCAGGGTCCAGGATTTGGACCTCTGTGAGTTCTTCAGGTCCAGTCTGGGGCTGGGCCTCCAGGAATAGGTGTTGGCTATTTTGTTCAAAGCTGAGCTCTCCACTAGAAGGAAAATTAGAGCCTTCCTGGTCCCCAAGGTCCCAGGGGATGGTACAAAGTTTTATTCTGAGCTCGTGACCCTCTGATTGGAAACCACAGACTCCTGGGAGGAGTGACCAAGCAGGACAGTGGGCCTCAACATCCTTCAGTCCATCTCTTCTCAACAGAGTCAAGTTCAGCAGAGGCCTCTGAGCCTTGACAGTGGCTCTGTCCCCGGGGACAAAGAGCAAAGGCCAGCGTGGACCTCCCTCCCCGAGGACAGGAAAGAAGTTACAGGATGCGGACACCACCTGACCGCGCTCTCCCGGCTTGGAGGGGGGCCTGTCAGGGAAACAGAACATGTCAAGCGGCCCGTGAGGCGCTCAAAGGTGACACGAGAGCTGGAGTCCCCACTGCGGTGTCATCCCAGGGGGCTCTGCAGGCAGAGAGAACTGGAATCCTGGCTATCTCTTGACGGTGCTGAGAGGGACATTCTGGGGACGGCAGAGCCTGTGATGGGTGGAGGCACCCACTAACCAGTCTTGGGTTGGGGGACCAGGGCAGACCTTCCCAGGGAAGGAAGCTTGAAGCAGTGAACTTGAGCAACAGGACCCATAAGCAGTGAGTGCAGAAACAGCAGCCCCAACCCCGGGAAGGGGGTGCACGGCTTCAGGAGCCCTGGGCCTTCTGTTCTGGGTGTGACATCAGGCACAAACCTTCCCCTGTCTAGGCCTCCATTTCCTGTGGAAAGTAAACTCTGGCCGCCCAGCAGAGTCACCTGGGGGAGCCTTGAAAAATACCGATGCTTACGAGGCCTGGGCTCCAGCCACCCTTGGAGCGCTCCTCGCGCTGTTCTCAAGGGCAGCAGGGGTCCTGGTACTGGGCTGGAGGTGGGGTCCTCTCTGCTGAACTGCCCCCCGCCCGCTCTCCATCCACACCAGCTGAGCGCAGCTTCTCGGCTCGGGGCATATCCAAGCAGGCACCCTCTGATGGCGCGCGAGCACCACGGAGGGGAGGGGTGGGTCACCCCTCGTGTCTCCCGCTGGCGGGCGGCAGGCAGCCCGCGCTGTGCACTGAACGACTGACACAGATGAAGCAGCAGCACCAGGCCCCGGTTCTCCGGGGGATCTGAGCATCCCCACGGCCTCGGGGAGGCGGGGGCAGGACGGCTTACCTCGCGGCCGCCTCCAGGGCGCGGGAGAAGGAGGCGTAGTCGTCCGCGCCGTGCTCCAGGGAGTAGTACCACGTCGCCGCAGCCTGCACGCGGTTGTCCGCCGCCTCGCCGCCCAGAGAATTCTGCAGCGCCTGGTAAAAGGCTGTTTTGCTACTGGTCCGGCCTTGACTTTCCTCAAATTGCTTTAAAAAAAAATATATGGAAATTCCCCAGTCAGATTCTGAAAGGCCCGACTGAGCATAGCTCAAGCCCTTGGTCTAGAATTTTCTCTCTCGGAGGCAGTGGAAGATGGCGAGAAGTGCGTGGGCGCTGGAGCCGGACTGCCTGGTGGGAATCCCAGCTCTGCCTCTTTCCAGCTGTGTGGCCTTAAACAAGCACCTGTACCCCTCTGTGCCTGCCTGAAGGTGGACACAGAGCTCCCAAGCAGGGTGGCGGTGAGGGTTAAAAGGGTTCGTACACGTGAAGCCCTGAAAATGGCGCCTGGTGCCTAATAAGTGCTCACTGAACACAAGCCTTTGTTGCAGGCTGATCACAGGTCTCACGCGTGCTCGTGCACTTGACTCTCTCAGCCAGCTTGTCACCTGGTTTTGTTAGGAGAGCTAACTTCAGTCGCATTCACTGACTCAAAGCATTCAACGTAGGGACACTGTCTGTACCCTTTTCTACTGATAGACACACTCTTGGTCCAGGGCCAGCGGCTTGCTAGGCCTGGGAAACAGCCCTGAACATGCTAATCAAGCTCCCTGCTCTCAAGGGCCTTGCGTTCTAGTGGGCGGAGACGGAAAATAAGCAAAGAGTTGTGCAGTTCATCCGGAACAGGTGCTATGAAGAGAAACGGAGCAGGGTGAAGGGATGGGGCAGGGCTCTTTTCTATAGGATGGGCAGGGAAGGCAGGGAGCTCTCTGGGATGTGTGTCAGATGGAAATAACTCTTTCTCCCTTCCTTCCTCCCTCCCTCCCTCCTTTCCTCCCTCCTTCCTTTCCTCCTTTTTCTTTCTTCCTCACTCTCTTTTTTCTCTCTTCTTTTTAAGATTTATTTTTAAATCAAGATAACATTGGCTTATGACATTGTATAAGTTTGATGTGTCCAACATTCCGTTCCTACTTCTGTGTGCCCTACAGCACACTCACCACCAAAGGGTTAGTTTCCGTCTGGTCACGCACACTTGAGCCAGTAAATGAAACTGAAGTTAATCCCTTTTACCCATTTTGCCCTCTCCCCAACCCTCCTGCCCTGGTCACCACTACTCTGTAGCTACGGGTTTATTTTTGCTTGGTTTGGTTTGCTCATTTGTTTGTTTCCCATACGAGTGAAATCATATGGTATTTGTCTTCCTCCTCTTCCTTCCTTCCTTTCTTACCCTGTCTGCCTGGGAGAGTCTGGGGAGGCCATGTCCTCCCCTCTGGACTCAGTTTCCTCATTTCTGAAGACAAGGGGCGGAGCGACTGTCAGTGAGGCAGCTCCGGCACGGGAGATCCAGACCCCTCGGCCCTGGTACGGTCCTAGGACGTGTGTTTACATATTTCTAGGCTCTTACTTCAACACTGACATGAGCTTATCTGGATACCCTGACATGTTTAAATTGTTTTTCTAAACATTACCAAGCAGCCAGGAACTGTGATTAGAATGCAAGGCGTGGGTGTGATCGGTAAGCGACCCCTTCCGTCTGAGACACTCTTTCAGCCCATCCTGGGGTCCTGGGTTGGACTGCCTTCAGCCTGGCTCCCCAAGAGGCTGGACCAGTGGCTGGAATCACTGATCAGAGGCACGTCTGCTGGTGGCCACACACCAGCTTCTGGAGAGATGAGGAAAGGAGACAGGGAGAGGTGTGCAAAAAGGGCTTCGTTTGAATTCTATCTATATTCTATCTATCTATAACGGGTTATTTTTTGGAAAAAGACCTGAAGCAAATGTGGCAAAATATTAATATCTGTTAAATCTGAATAGTGATGTGTTTCTTATATCAGTGTTTTTTATATCAACTATTTCTGACCATGATCTATAATAAAAAAGACATTTTATACATGCGGAATTCACACACACACACTCACACTCAATGCCTGTAGTAACGTTCACGAATAACATTCATACTCATTGCTGTTAACATACACGATGTATCTGATAGTTTCCATTCTATTCTATTCTAGTCAAATCTAGTCTATACAAAAATGCCTGCCTGAAATCTATTTAATTGACTTCACAGCCTACTAATAGTTTAGGGGGAAACCTGCATTATGTTATTCTCTGTTCTTTTCTGAGTTTTTGGAATATTTTATCACAAAAATTATATTAGTCACCATTCGCATAACTCCAATTATTGTCAAACATTTAGCATGTGTATTTCACTGAAGCATCAAAATCACCAAATGAGTTGGGCAGTTGCATAGAATCATTGCCAAATTCCAATGAAACCTGCATATAAGGGGCTTAGCACAGCTCTGGGCACATACGGTCAGTAGCTGTGAGCGATTACTATTGCCCTGTCCCAGGCGCAGGCAGGGGCCCCTGGGGTGCTTCAAGATGCTGCACTGAATCCCCAGGTGCTGTTATTGTCAGTTTAACGCCTAATGTTCCAGAACTACCAAGCAGCGGAGGGGCACGCAGGGCTCTAGCGGGTGCTCAGGAAATAAGTGTTGGACAAATGAATGGAAGAGACACTGACCTTCATAGAGATAACACAGGTGAGGCTGCAAGTCCAAAGTCAAACCTCCTAGATTCAAATCCCAGAGCTGGAAAGACCTGGGCTTGGATGCCAGCTTTGCTACATATTAGTTATGTGACCTTGGGCAACTTACTGAATCCCTCTCTGCCTTTGTTTTCTCCTCTGTACAATGGGCACAATAATATTACCCTCTTCATAAAACTGTCCTGAGGTTAAATGAGATGACACCTACACACTGTTAGCACGATGTCGGTGGCTAGGTGCCTGCAGCTCAGCTGGCCCAGGTCAGCCCATGCTTTAGAGCCAGGCCTGATCCAGGCTGGTCCCGCTGGCTGTGGATCCAGACCCTTGGGAACTCCTCTTCCGGATCACTGCTAGAAAACGACTGACCTCACCCAAAGGACAGAGCCTCCTTCACGGGTGCTGCGGAAACTCTTTCCACAAGAGGGCACCTTTTAGGAGCAGCAGGGCACCAAGCCCTGGGCCTTGCTAGAAGTACCTCCAACAATCTGAACAATTCCATGGCTAGAATGCTAAAGGGAGGGGCCCAGGTTCTGCTTCCACAAGATTGCAATTCGTTTCCCATTCTAAGGGGATCTGAGCCCCTGAGACAAGCTGGGCCGTGGCTGCGTCCACAGTCAGTATTTTGAAGAGACGGCTGGAGTGTGGATCTGAGCCCCCCGGGGGCATGGGGGGATGCGAAGGGGCCCGTTTTCAGGAAGACCCAGGTCTCTTCCTTCTTGGCGAGGACAGAAGCACAGATGCTGCTGCTGGTTTAATTAGAGAGTCAGCGGGAGGGGTGTGGCTACCACGTGACTGCCAAGCCAGGGCTGACGCCACAAGCTGTAACGACAGGCAAGACGTGCCTCAGAGGCAGGTTTGCTGGGCCTGGGCTCATTAAGGGCCATCAAGAATTGGCACAGGTGCAGGGTGCAGTTTTAAAGGACCATCCTTAACACCTCCCATAGAAAAGTTAGAGCCCTGGGAAACATTTAGCGACTGTGGAGGGGTCCACAGTCACCTTGGATGCCTGTGACCTAGGGGACTGAGTGTGGGGTTCAGACCTGGATCCGCAGGCGACCTCAGAAGACTCATTGCTGGTCAGTAAGTTCGTTCACTGAATACCCCTCTCTGTGCCTGGGGCTGATGTTAGAATCAAAAGAATATTAATTATTACCAAATGGGTGACAGTAAATATGACTTCTCTCTCCCCTCTGGTTAGTAAATTATTAAAAGTAGGCGTCCTTGTGTTCACCCCAAGTTTGAGAAACAGGATGACAGCCACTTTGCTGCAGGGTCTTTATCTTCACGTCACTGTTCAGTCAACAAATTTCTGTCATGCACCTGCATGTGCCAGGAGCAGCTCCAGGCATCTGGGGTACATCGGGGAACCATACAGCCCAAGTTCTTGGCCCTTCGGGGGCTTTTAGTTGAGTTCGGGGGAGGGATGGCACAGGACAAATCTTTGTAACAGAGGAGGTTCGGTGGCGATCAGCACTATGGCACAAGCAGGGTGGGGGAGGGCACAGGGTGCTGGCTGGCGAGGGCTGAAATCGTAAATGGGCTCATGAGATGGGCCTCGGACCTCGTGCAGGACAGCGGGCTGAGACTGGAGGGAAGTGGGCGTTCGGTGTGGGCTCCGCAGGGCCCCAGGAGGGAGCCCGGGAGCTGCTGCTTCCTCCTGCCTCTCTTCTGCCATGTGGGTCCCACGAGGCTGCTCGGAACCCCAAGACGGTCCTCAGAGCTCTCCATACACCCGCACCATCCTCTACTCTCAGGGACACGGCCCGTCCAGATGCTCTTCCCGAATCCCCTCCCTCTTCTTGGACCAAGGGACACTCCTTCCCTCTGAGGCTGATGCCTCACTGCCCAGCGCTCTAGGGACCCTCCCCTCTGCTTGTTCAGCGACGTCACTGGGTAAATCTCCCCCCTCTTAGAACCTGTGATGTGCAACTCTCCGTGACTCCTACCCCCACCCAGAACGAAACGCCAGCCAAGGTGTCTGTCTGTCTACCTCGGCGTTCCCAGCGCAGGGAACTCACCCCTCACCCCACAGCGACCTGGCCCCTCCACTCCCCCACCTCCATGCTTGCCAAGGTCACTGACGGTCAGCGCCCATGCCGGCACTGCTCACCATCCCAGCCTGGGGCTCTTTCTTGCCTGGACTTGGTGACCCTCCCCAACTCCTTTTCCATAAAATTCTCCATCTTGGGCTCATTTCTGAACCTCCCCGCCACCTGGCTGTCTTGCCCACTTTAAATGCTGATGTCCCACCCCACCCAGTTGCCACCCCTGCCCTTTCTCATCCCCTTCCATCCACACATGCTCACGAGGTGGTACCATTTCCTCCCTTTGTTTCGACAATGATCTGTAAGTTGACAATTCCTACATCTCTCTCCAGCCTGTGTGCTTCCTCACCTCCAGAACCTTCTTCCCCTCCTATTTTCCTAACCTCAGTGAAGAAGACCAGTACCCAGTGACCCGATTAGAAAAGAGATGTTTCCCGACTCCTCCCACTTCCTCATCTTCCCCAGTGCTCTGCTGTACCCCAATCCTGCTGATTCTCCTCCTGAGGATGTCTTAATATACTCCTCCTATCCGCTCCTGCTGCTCCATCTGCACTCTTTCCCTCCTCCTCTCCTTCCCATCCTGGGGCAGAAGCACTGACAATCTTCTCTGGGGAGTGGGGACTGGAGGAGGAGTGCTTTGTACACAGAAGATATTTGATTAACTTTCATACATCGATTACTCTTGATGTTATGCAAAATGGTTATGACTTCGTAAGTTTGAGAAGAGGGAGACCTGGGGCAGCATCTCCAAAGGCAATCGGGTGAACTCTGAAAGGATGAATGAATGAACAAATGCCCCCAGGATTCTCTAGAGCTCTGAGGTAGGTGGAGACACAAATACTCTTTCATTTAATGGGCATAAATTAAAGACCTCCTGTTGGCCAGCAACTGAGAATTTGAAATGAACATGACACAGATCTTGCCATGGGACAGCCTGGTAAGGTCGCAGAGGTAATGTAGCAACGAATGAAGTGGTCATGAAACCTGGCTGAGGGTTGGTGTCCAGTGGAGATGGAGGTACAGTGGAAAGACGGTGAGTTTGGGAAGCACATGCCCCCTTCCTCACTCTCCCCTCAGCCTACTCTGATCAGTCAGGCCTTCTACTAACTCCACTGAAATGGCCTTTACCAAGGGCGCCCAGGACCTACATCCTGTCAGGTCCAGGGGTCAGATCTCTGCGCTCAACTCACACCACTTCCAATGACATTGTACACTTGACCTCGGCTTCCTTTCAGAAAAACTTTCTTTTCTTGGCTTTCTGTGACATCATAGTTTCCTGGTTTTCTTCCAAATCCATATCTATAGCTCTGAACTCTCTCCTGAACTCCCAACTCATCTACCCAGCTGCCGATCTAAGATATATCCCAAATCTGGGCATTTCTCACCATTACCACGTCTGTCTTTAACCTTAATTTAACATACCAGCTTGCTCCCTGGACCTCGCCATGGACCTCAGTCTGGTCTCTACTTCTTTTGTTACCCTTCCATAGTCAATTTTCCATAGAGCTGCCAGAATGCTCTTTAAAAAGATGAATCAGCATAGTTGATTTACAATGTTGTATTTGTAATCAGGAATTTTCCTGATTACTAAAAAAAAAAAAAGAAAAAAAAGATGAATCAGTATGATCATTCTCTAACTTAAAACTTCCTGATAACTGCCCCCTGCAAGTAGAATAAGTCACTTTTCTGATGACCTAAGAGGTCCCTCCAACACTTCTGCCTTCCTCTCCTACTGCTTCCTCCATCATCCACTGGGTTTCCCAGCACCTGGCCTTCTGTGTCCCCCAAACCAGCGCTGCCTCAGCCCTTTGCACTGGCCCCTCACCTCACTTGCCCCACAGCTGGCCCTTCTCATCACTCAGAACCGGAAGCCACCTCCCTGACCTCCCTGCGAAAGCGCTTTCCCCCGTTGCATCACTTCCTCTCCCATTACCGGTACACTTTTCTTCAGAGCACTCTTCAAGATCTGAAAACTCTTACTTTCTCTGCTTACGCATCCCTGTGTCCTCTCCCGAGAACATAAACTCCATGAGCCAGGAGCCTTATCGGTTCGGGTTACAACTTTCCCCCCAGCCTGGGGGAGAGCCCTCAATGAGTATGTGTTGGCTGCATGCATGAATCAACTCGGGACCGCTCCTGCCCCGACCACTGGGTGTGGATGTGACGGGACAAGGGGCCAACCTCTCCACCATCCAGCAGGCCCGGTGTCCAGACCCTGCCATCATTGCAGGGGCACATGATAAAATGTTCCTTTTAATTTAAAATCAGAAGAAAAAATAAATATGATAATAATGGATATATAATAATGAATCCAGCCTACATTCATCTTTTACCTGCACAGTCAGAAAATACTTTTACTGTTTTGGGGGGACAAGTCAACCCCGCCGATCCCTGGCTTCCTCTGCACTGAGAATGATAATCCCACGCATCAGGGCCGGGGGACACTTAGACGAGGTGTCGTGCGTGTGTGACGACTCTGAGGGCCGGATGGCTACAGCGCGGGCGTGGAGGGGTCCCAGCGTGGTTCCCAGGGGTTGGGCACTGTCTCCTTCACCTAGAAGTCCTCTCATAACTGCAGGGCTGGTCACCCTGTGCCCATTCAAAGCCGAATGAGAAGGCAGCTCCGACTGGTTAGGCAACCTGCCTGAATTGCGTGGCTAAAGCGAGGAATTGTGACCCGTTTTTCTGATTCCAGGTCCTGGGCTCTCAAGAGAGCCTCACGATGCCCAGGGCTGGGATCCTCGCACCACCCCACCCCAAAGGGCTGGGGAATTCGGTGCAGCAGCCCCTCTCCGCAGGAAATCCATGTACTTCCCTGGGACTCCTGTACCATCCTCTGCTATAATCTGTCACCAAAGGCTTGATTTTCCCAGGCTGGAGCTCGTGCCAGCGCCTGGGGCTGCCAGGTGCCACTTTCCAACTCTCAGGCGGGCTGCCCTCCCCCTCCCTACTCTCTGCAGGGCCCCCATCCCACCTGCTCCTGGATGAGGCCAACTCCTGGCCAAGCTCAGGGGCAGCTCAGCGGCGGCGCTGATTCTGATTTTTCTCGCCTTCCTTGGAGATGCTTGTGCTTTGGAGGGGAAGGCAGAGCATTGCCTCTTGGAACAAATCTGCTTTTGATCATGCAAATTAATGCCCAGTTAATGTAGGCAGACTGTCAATTTCACCAGTTAGGGAGAGAGAGAGAGAGAGAGAGAGAAGAGAGGGAAAAATCCCCACCACGGCAACTGATGAAGAATTTCAACAGAAAGCTGCTACTTCAGAAAATAAGATTGTTCTCTGCGAACAGAGCCTTTCCAGGCATCTCAGGCAGCGCTGATGTTCCACGGGTATGTGGTTAACTTTGCTGGTGTCATTAAGACTCTTTGGGTGGGCCATAGCTGGCTTGGGGTGGTAAGTGGGTGAGGGTCTTCACATGGACTCTCTGGAAGCCCTACCCAACCTCTTTGGGCTGCGGGAATTTAGTGGGTCTCCGCTGATGTGATGGACGGGTGAGTCCGGGGGCTCACTTGGGGTGGGAGGGACATCTACCCTTCCTGTGACTTCCCCCGGGGAGCTGGATGGTGTGTGTTTGTGGGTTGGGCTCTGGATGGTACTGATGCAGGGTGGCATGAGGAGAAAGCATGTGTGTGCATCTGCCATGATTTGGAAAATTGGCTCAGGTCAGGCGAGGTGATTTAGAGATTGTACGTCCTTTGTATTCCTGCTTTCTCGGGATTATTCTCTGGACTGGGGACAATAGCTTGGGATACTGACCATAGTAGTACAGTTAAAGAATTAAGTGAAAAACTAACATTTATCAAGCACATGGTATTTGCCAGACATTGCTGCATGTATGATTTCTTTCAACATCTTTATGAGGATATGTACTAATAATCTCCTGATTTTACAGATAGGGAAACTGAGGCTCAGGCTCTGGAGAACTCAAATACTCCTGATTACAATCCATGGACACCCAGGGCACTCTCCCAGCTCCGTTGACAGACAGCTGGGGGAAGAGGGTCCTGGTCAGTTCCTTCGTCACTGGGTCACTCCTGCTGGCAGTGCCACTGCGGGTCCAGTGACCCCCCCCTTCCCTAACTGCCCTGAGGTCCTACAGTAGGATGACCATCTCTCCAAATAGTGTGTATCAAACTGCATTTTAGTTACTTACTTTTGCCCATTTTCTATTTTGTTACTTGACTGAGCTCCCCGAGGGCAGGAATTTAGTTTGTATTGATGCCCCCAGACACCTAGCACAGCATCTGGCACATAGTAAGTGACCTTGTGAAGTGTCCCCATGACTAAATGAACAGGTCTCTGTGTTGGGAAAACCTACTTGAGACCCTGTTCTAGGCGGATGTGGAAATTTTCTACAGTTGGTATGTCCTGCTTCTCAGCACAGACAGGGTGGGAAGGGCTCGGCCCATATGGATGGACAGAGGATTCGGGAAAGGAATCGCTGGGATGGAAGCCCTCAGGAATGTGCCATCCTGGGATTCTCCTCGGCTAATGGCAGCTGGACTCAGGTGCTATGGAGCCTTCCAGGGGAAAGTGGAGAAACCCACAACCCAATGCTGAATGCAGGTCACGAGCAGGCTGAGGAAGCGAGGGCAACCCGGAGGGCACGAGTGAGCAGCATGTTTGGAAATAGAAGAGGAACTTCAATACTGCCTCCAGAGGGCAGCTGGTAGCTCGGTCCCCACTTGGATGTCCACGCTACTCCATGGCATTTCTGTGTTGGGCATGATTCTGAGGATTATTCCTCTGGGCTATAATCTGGCTGTAGGGTGTTGTAGGTGGTGCTAGTGCATTTCCATCACTGTCTTAGAGTTTAGCGCACAAAGCACCCCCAATTGGAGCCAGAGGACCTTCAGTGGAGACTTGGCTTTGCAAATGACTATCGAGTAGACCTTGGGACAATCATTAAACCTCTCGAAACCTATTTCTTCCTCAGTACAATGGTGTTAAATGTTGGTTCGTGGGTATGGAGCTCATAGCATTATGGCTGAGATAAAAGAAGAATGTGGGTGGAACTGCAAAGCCCTTTGCACCGAGTGGCCCTGATTCTAGCTGGGTTTGTGCTCACCTAGCATACTGTCATTGTTGGACAACAAGCTCATGGAGGGAAGGCCTGGCTTTTCCCAGAGGGCTGGGATGGAAAGAGGGTGCCTTTGGAGTTGAATTCTGGCTTCTCTCTGAACTTGTTTCCCATCTGAGCATTAGTGATAATAATCCCTGATCCATAGGGTCCTTTGGGAATAAATTATCTCCTTGAAGACTCCTAGGTCAGATCCATAATTTCATTTTTTCCATTGAATAAAGATTCATTGAGCACTTACTGTGTACCAGCCACTTTTGTAGGCACCAGAGATATAGCAGAAAGCAAAATAGATAAAGTCTCAGAGCGCATGGGGCTCACATTCTAGAGGAGGAAGAAATAGAGTAGACAAATATATAACACGTCAAGGGGAACAAGCGCTGAGGATGCGGAGCAGGATAAAGGGGAGAGAGGATGCTGGGGGTGTGGATGCCTTTCCCACCAGAGTGGTCCAGGATGTTCTCACCAAAGAAGCAGACCCTGAAGGAAGTGAGGGAATGAGTTACCTGGGGAAGAACATTCTAGAAGAGGGAACAGAAAGTGCGAAGACCCTAAGGTGGGAGTGTGCTCGGCAGATTTGAAGAACACCATAGGGACCAGTTAGGCTGCAGCACGGTGAGCGGGAGGAGGCGGGCAGCAGGAGATGAGGTCAGAGAACAAATAGTGGCCACATCAGATAGTGGGCGTTAAGGACTGTGGCTTTTCCTCTGCATGAGCTGAGGCCACTGGACGGCTTTAAGAAGAGGAGTGACGTGATCTGACTTACACCGTAAAGGGATTACTCCAGCCCCTGTGGTTCTCAGAGAGCAAAGGGGGCAAAGCCAGAAGCAGGGAGATGGTTGGGGGCCATTGTAAAACTCCCGGAGAAAGATGATGGCAAGGATCAGGGTGATGGCAGAAGAGGTGGGGAGAGGGGGTTGGAAACATTTTGAAGATAGATGTGCTGACGGAATGCTGGTAGGCAGAGAGAGAGGTTTGGAGTCTGGGTTGCTGTTTGTTGAGATGGTGAAGACAGCGGGAGCATAAGCTGGTTGGGGGTGGGGACATAAGTGGAATCAGCAGTTCATTTTGGCTGTGTTAAGAGTGAGAAGCAATGAGACATCTAAGTGAAGACGTCAAGTAGACCCTGCGCTAACCCCGTCTAGAGTTCAAGGGAAAAGCCCAGGCGGGAGGTATAGAGTGGGGCTGGAGGTACACGTTCAGGAGATGCCGGCATGTAATGGCACTGCAAGTGTGGACTTGGCCTCAAACCCGACTGTTACTGCATCCCTCCTTCTCCCAATTGTCCACAGCAGTCAGCACCTAGGTGGGCTCCCAGCGGGATGCAGGCTCACAAGAACCACCCAACGACTGCACTAGCGCCTGTTCAAAGGAGAATAAATGGAGAAGGGAAGTCAGACAGGAATAGTCAGCCGGTTCCCTATTCTGGTGCCTGGACTTGAGGGCACACTCTCCTACCCATCTCCTGGTGCAGGCAGTGAGCTCTGTCAGCAGACACGATCTTTCTTTGCAAGTGGACCAAGGAAACATCTCCTTGAAAGCCTCAGAGGGAAACTCAACGCATTGTTGAGGAGGGTTTTCAGTCCTCTGGATGCAGGTTCCCTGCTGGAGGGGGTTCAGAAATTCAGGGCAGAGTTGGGAAACTCCCAAGATGCTGCTGGGAGAGGACCAGGAAACACCAAGGCAGCCGCAGACAATCCTCTTACGATGGGTTGGCATCACCCGAAAATATAAACTTGAGCTGCCCTATGGTCAACCCCAGCACCAAGACTGCCAATAAAAGCTCCCCTGCCCCCAGCCCCGATGGATGGCTTTTCCACTGGGGGTGGGAGGAGTCTGGGAACTTGCTGCTGGGCCTGCTTCTAGCATGATTCTCCAGGCGCCCGGGAATGTAGTTCTTCCTCTCTCTCTAAGGTCGGAGATGGCTGGGATGCGTTTCCAGCGCGTGGTCCAAAGAATCAGAGCTGTGAGGATATAGTATCTTCTGCACAAAGATTTCCACATCCTCCCCTGACGGGCAGTGTGGAACGAGGTGTTGCATGGAAGAGGGTCCAGGGCCGATGGCCATGTCTTTCCATGCTGCCCATGCTGTAGGGCGTTGTCTCTCTCGGGCAGCACGCAGAGAGTGCAGCACAAATGTAAGGACATTCGTTTCTTTCTCTTGCTTTATAATTCTTTGCTTTTGTGAATCTTTTATAACACTTAGTATAAGAGTACTCATGTATATAATTTACACTCAAATGACTGTGCTTACTATTTTTTAACTGATGACGGGCTTGATCAAAGTAGTGGGAATTTGAAGACCCACTACTTTAGAGAAGAAAAGCCCAGGGCTAGTGGCGGAGAGTGGCATTGTTTCAGTGTTTCCTGAGCGGCAGTCTGGTTCAATAATCAAGTTGCAGCCCCTTGAAGTAAAGGGCTGAGTCATATATGGGTGCTGGGCAGAAAAATGTAGAGATGGATCAGGGGCAAAAGTTCCTTCTCCATGGCTGTGAGTCAACAGGATGGAAGCTGTTAGTGACCTAAGCTCTGCTCTATGCCACCCCCCAATACACACACACACAACGCAACACAATGCGCTCTATTTATACATATACATATATATGCACACATATATGCCTATGTGATGTATTCGTATGTATATTAGTAATGTTAGTAATATTAAATTCATAGTATTCTTTTTCACATTGCCACACCTCCTGGGATAGCCCATGTTAATTGCTTGCTGTGTATCTTTCTACAGCACTATCCTTTCACATAGAAATAAATACAATTATACACATTTACATATTTATAGATATACACGGGTTGGTTGTTTTTTAAATATATGAATGCTACCTTAATTTCACACTCCTCTGCATTCTGATTTTTTTGTTTTCCATTTAACAACATATCACAGGCATCCTCAAGCCAGGAGAGATGTATCTGGTTCATTCTTTTCACCGTCTGCGTCATATTCAATAGTTCATCATATTCAATAGTGTGTATCTTCATCTAGTCAACCATTTCGCTGTTCATAGACATTTGAGTTGCTTTCAATGTTTTTGCCACAGTAATTAATGCTGTGATTAATACCCTTGTATATCTCTCATGTCAAAGTGGTGCTTTTATTGCTGTAAGATAGATTCCCCTAAGTGAGGTAGCTTACCCAAGGGAATAGCATAATCCAAAGGATGCAAGACCCCACTTGGTTGCATTAATGATTCTTTTTCTGTCGTTATTAATTCCAACGATACTGCCTTATATTCACTAGAGCCCTACGTTGAGCGTGTGTGTCCTCACCTTGTGTCATGTGCTGGGACCACCATCCCAGGCTGATGACCTAGAGGGCCCATCAGGAGCAGCTTGACAGGGAGGGGTGGGCGGGCCAGGGGAGAGTGTGCTCGACCTCCTCCCGGGAGGCTGCATCCTGGTGAGGAGTGATGGCCTCTCTGGTCTGAGCAGGAAG
Organism: Balaenoptera physalus; assembly: GCF_965194825.1. Classification (NCBI taxonomy): domain Eukaryota; kingdom Metazoa; phylum Chordata; class Mammalia; order Artiodactyla; family Balaenopteridae; genus Balaenoptera; species Balaenoptera physalus. The sequence goes on along the minus strand of NC_138895.1, from coordinate 77,380,966 downwards.
TGTCTGCTCGGGCAGATAAATGACCTCACAAGTCCCTCGCACTTTGCTGTGTCTCCAGCAAGCCACACAAAGCTGCTCTTGCCCTGTGCCTGGTCCACACTTTCCTGGGACGGCTGGGAAGCTCGGAAGCTTGGAAGGCTAGTGTTTGGGTTTCCCTGCCAGGACTCTCTCCATCCCCACGCCTCTCCTTCTCCCAGCCTCAGTGGGACAAGCATCTTTCATGCAGCAGCGGTACCCACGGCCAGGAGCCCTGAAGCTACAGAGCTCCTGGGTCAGCCCTGCTGGCGGTTTCCCACGGTGATTCATTCACAGCTGTAATCTGTGGATGTGTCTGGGTCGCTCACAACTCGGCAGGTGTCCTAGTTCTGAATCCCACCCACCACTACCACCTCCCAAACTGCTTATAGAGCCTTTACACGTGTCGTTTTTCAGCGATTGTTTTGAAAATAAGCAAGTAAGTCGATGACTCTCGACCAAGGTCAGACTTAGGTCCAGAGTCACCGGGCTGCAGCCCGCAGGGGCCCCTGGGGCCTCCTCCCACCTACCTTGACGGCCTTGGCTCTGCTGATAAGCCCGTCATCCTGAGAACTCCCAATGAGCAGATCCACCTTCACCCGCGGAGCTCTCTGCAGTGCTCTGGCTGGAGTTTCTTGGAGGTACTGGCCATTGACCACAGGACCCCAGTAGTGGAAAGGGCCACTCACGGCCAGGAGCTGCATCAGGTGCAAAGGGGTGTCATGATTTAGATGGACTTTGTCCTTTAAAAAAATGGTACTGGAATAATGCGTTGCATTGCTTCACTTAATTGGGTCTTAACCATAACGAACACCAGTGCTGGTTATTCACCCAAAGCTCTGCTGGGAAATAAGAGTAACGTGGCCAGACAATAGCCAGGCAGGACACCAGGCGACAGTGCCGGGAAGGTGAGTCTTCCTCTGAGCACTGGTTGGTCCCTAGGGGAGCATCCCAGAGCCTCCCACCGAAGTGACAACAGATCCACAGGGAGGAACAGGTCAGCCTGAGCCTGTGGTTGAGTGAGTGAAGCAAGAGATATTGATCGAGGAGGAGGTGGTGGCCAAAGGCAGGATATGACAGGGAAATTCACCAGCTTTAGCCACCATCCGATTAGCCCACGTTTGGAGGAGCTGAGGATAAGACCTGCGCGGGGTCTGCAAGTCCAGGCTCATTGCCGAAGGGATTCAAGTGTCGGCTCAGATGACAAGCTATTCCTGCTAGAGTCCCCTTTGTTAATATCAGGGCCAGCCAGAGAGACTGCGGGCTGCGAGCAGGATGTTTATAGGCTGGAGAAGGAAGCACACTGCTGTCCGACCTAAGGGGGCATGTTGGCCTCACTCCACTGCAGCCGTGGCCATAGTGCTCAGTACATGTCACTGTGGCTTGACGGGGTGCCACCAAGGTGCCAGCAAGACCCTTTACCTACGTCACTTCATTTTCTTTTCCTCCTCTATAGGGTTCCCATCATTATCCCCATCGTACAGATAAAATCTGATGAGCCCAGAGATCTGTCGACCCTCAGGACCTGTGCTTGGTCCATTACATCCTGTGGCCTACGCACGGCACAGGGGGTCTGGAAATATGCACTCAGTTCCAGCTGGTCACCAATCTACTGCGTGGCCTTGGGTGGGTCCTGTCTCCTTTCTGGCCTGGTTTCCATTTGGGAAAGATCAGAGGATGTCCCGCCCAACTCGCACACAAGTGCCCACCTTGGTCTGGGCGTCGTTGAGGACACTGGCAGGCTCCCGGCGGAGGCAGGACACCATTTCCTGGATGGACGAAGTGGGGCAGTCAACCTCCTTCGCCAAAGCAGCTGCCTGCTGCCGAGCCCTCTCCGGCCTGATGACAGCGGCGGGGGAGAGCACGGAGCCGCCCTGGAAGACAAAGCAGACTCAGGGCCCAAAGTCTAGATCACCTCCCATCCTCCACTCAGCCCAGAGACCTCAGGGCCTCATCAGGGCCCTGCATCCTTCTTCTAGGCATGGGAGCCCCAGGACCCTTCCCGGGAGACCCACAGGCATCTAGGAAGTCAGAGCTGATCAATATTATATCAACATGTTGTGAGCTCTTGAGTGAGTCTCCCTAGGCCTCGGTTTCTCACCTGTGAAGTGAGAGCAGTGGACCGAGTGATCTTCAGTCTTGGCTATGAACTAAAGTTGTATATTGAGGCAAAGAGTTGATGGTGGTTGAACAGGGACAAAGGTCAGAACTGCCCTATGAGAAGAGGACTCTGCAAAAGTGGATACATCCCCCCAGCACCTCCTGGGGCTCCTTAAATAGCAAGCTTTCCTGGCTCAGTTAAGCTAGACTTGGACTTTAAAATAGATGCCCACTTAAGGGTGATGGAAACACAGTCATTGTGAAAGTAAATTGTATCAGCAAAGTCATTGTAAGTCTCCGTACAAATTGCAGGTCTCTGGGAGCATTTCCTCTCTAAGAATGCAGGTGGTGGTTACTGGGTTCTGGGAGATGGCTCTCCGGGCCTGGACTGTTGGTGGAACTGGGTCTTCTGCCAGGAGTGGAAGAGGTGAGCCGAGTGGGGTCTTGACCAGGGTAGGACCCCAGGGCCCATCCTCTGTTGAGTCACCCCTTCCCTCCAGCTCAGACGCAGGCTACTGCCCACCATGGAATCAGGGACGGTCTGGGACTTGCTGGCACCGCTATCATTACTCGTGATGCTGCCACTAATAATAGTAACAGAACGGCCATCGACTGGGGACTTAGACTATCTCGAGAGCTTCCACCTTTTTATCTCATTGGATCCTCATAAGAGATGTGTACGTTAGCGGCTGTTACTGTCTCCATTTTATAAATACGGAAAGAAAGAAATAGGGAAATTAAGTAGCTTGGCCAAGGCCAAAAATCTTATCAGAGGTGGAACCAGCCTGTGGCTTCAGACAGCTGGGCTCCAGAGTCTGCTGTGCTCCAGGACCTTGGGCAGCAAGTGGAAAGCTCTAGATCTATGACCAACCTCTGTAATGAGGGGCAGCTGGGCTGGAGAGTATTGGTCATGGGGCACTTACTGCCACCTGCCAGGTGGTCCCCCTCCCAAGAACTTTTTCTGCTTCATCTCATGTAATCGTCACAAGAAGAATACAAGGTAGGTACAACCGTCATCCCCACCCTGTCGACAAGCAAACTAAGGCTCCAAGAGGAAAGGGAGAATCCTCACTTATCAAGTACCTAATATATACCAGGAGCTAGGAGCTTGGCAACCACAGTCTATAAGTACTTCACATGTATTAACTCAATAAATCCTCTCCACAACCCTGGGAGGTAAATATTATTTATGCCCTTATCTTAGAGAGGAGGAAAGCAAAGCACAGAGAGGTTCAGTATCTTGTCCAACGTCGTACAGCTGGTGAGTGGCAGAGCCAGGACCCCAGTCTCAGCAGCCCAGCCCTGGGCTGTGCTCTCAACCCCACGTGATGCCATGTGTGTTTTCACATCCAGCACAAGATGGTGCGTCCAGGAGCTGAACTGCCGCCCTTGCTCCAATGTAAAGAGAACACTGATCTGGCTGACTCCATGGTGTTTGTTTCCATTTTAGGCCCTACCCTGAGCTAAAAATACCAGCAACACAGAGCTCGGTTTCCTCATACGCGAAATGGGTTTACCAGTAAGTACGGCTCTCTCTGGGTCTTTGAGAGGGGCGTTGAGGTAATGCAGAGGAAGCCTTCTGGAAACTGTAAAGTGCGGTGCCCACGCTCCCCTGGGTCGTTGGTGCTCGTACCCACTGTGTAAAAGAGACAACAGACAGAGGTCTAGAGGGGAGGGCACTGATCCTCCTGAAAGCCTGCTGGACAAGCTTCCTGGAACAGGGAGTACATTCCAGCGCTGCCCCCAGGAGGTCCCAGGGGTCTTTGTGCTTCAGGTCAGGACTGAGGGGCACGGGCAAAGCACGGGCGCCACAATGAGAACAGGCTGCCCTGAGGGTAGACAGAGAGCTGACGGCAGCACTGGGCCAAGCAGATGCCCAGAGGGCAGGCAGCCCTCTGCCTGGGGCCTGGGACTGGGCCTGTCCACAAGGAGGGTCGAGGCTCCAAATCCCAGAAGCTAAATGCAGCGAATGTAGAAGCTCTGTGCTCCAGACCCGGCCCCAAGTCTACAGGCTGACTTCACATGTTCCTCAACACCTTTCCTCCTGGGCACCTTGACCCAGAAGTATCGATCCACGTGGCCCCTCTGGGGTGGTTGAGATGCCCAAGAATCGCAAGAGGCAACCTCGGTGGAGTGTCTCTGTGCATCCTCAGTATCTGACAGATATTAATTTACTCAAGCCTCACAACCATCCCACGAGGCAGGGGGAGTTATCACCCTAGTTTATAGAGGAGGGGGTTTCAGGCACAGAGAGGCTCTGTGGACCTCCAGCCAAGGGCTCTTGCTCTGAGCTTCAGCATCTATAAAGCAGGGCGAGTCCTAAGCAGTAATAAAAGTAAAATGCCAGCCAATGCCAGCCAACCTGGAGCCCAGCAATGGTGTCAGCAAGTAAAGGTCATGAAGGTTGAACCCTTACATGGAGTCCCTGGGCCCATGGGTTTATCTTTCCAACACTGAGAATGTCAGCTTTTCTGAGAAACATTGTATGTGCTCAGTCTGAAGGGAAAAGACACACACACACACAGACACACACACACACTAATACACGCTCACGATATTCAAGGTTAAAGCCCCATGTTCTAAACTGTGCTTCGAGCTGACAAAGTGCAAAAGGCTGAGGTGGGCCTCTGACCCTCATCTGCCCACAGACAGGCTGTGAGGAGATGTGGACTTCAGGATGGGGCCCTCTAATGTGTTCTACATTTTCTACAGATATAAAAAGCCAGAGTCCCTGATACGGTGAGGAAGTGGTTAAAGGCGTGGGTTACACTGACATGGCAAGAGAGAACTCAGAGAACTTTCCTCTCTTCAAGTACTGTGTTTTAATCGATCTTTCTGAAGGAAACCACATTCTTCATGGAAAATCAGTGGTTAAACAAGCCAACGGCCGGCTCAGCCCTCACTTTGAAGCACTTGGTTGAAGACAGAGAACTGGGGGTGGCAGGAGGGTGTGGTGCGCAGAGTCGCGCAAAGAGCGGGGCCTTTGGGGGCAGAGGGACCAGGCTCACACCCCAGCCCTGACGCTCGCTGATGTAGTGACCTTGGGCCAGTGAGTGACACCTGCGGCCTCGGTTTCCTCATCTGTGAATGGGGACGACGCACCTACTGCACAGGCCGTGGTGCGGATGCCCAGAGGGGCTGGCTGCGTGTTCCCCACGGCGGGCGGAAAGGTCCCTACTGCTGTGAGCGCCCGGGGCTCAGGGGGCCGGGGACTGGCAGCAGGGTCTCTCCAGCCGCCTGTCACGCCAGCCGTCCCTCCCCAGCCCTGGGCCCGCGCTTTACCTAAATCTGACCTAGCTATCGAGTGGCAATGAATTTCCGCTTGTTGTTTTTTTTAACTTTAAAAATAGTGCAGGGCAAAACCACCATTGCTGACCACTGCTTTTTCTTTCTGGAGCCTCTGAACATGGGAAGGTGTCTTGACCTCAGCCAGCCACTGTGGTCACCCGAGAGTCAAGGCCTGCCCCTGGCCAAGCATGGGCACAGAGCAGGTGGTCACACACAGAACGGCACACTCACAGTACGGTCATGCACACATACAGTCACGCACAGACACACACACAAAGTCACACACACTCACACACTCAAAAACACACACTCTCACACAGAGACACACACAGACACACCAGACTTTCTTGAAATGGACACCTCAGTGAACCACTCACAGGTCTTCCCCGGAAAGCACCAAGGAGGGGGTAGTTTCTGTGACAAACACGCCGTACCAGAAGGGCCTGGTGGCCCTCTCTTAGGGGGACAGGTGAGTCCAAGGAGGTGGCTCTGGGTGGCAGGTGAGCCCTCTAGGAGGTGCCAGCTCCTTCTCATCTCCTTCCTCGAGTCCGTCACCCTCTGCCACCCATCCCCGCCGCAGTGGGTCCCTCACCCGTGAGGGGACGGTGAAGGGAAGGAGGGGGTGGGTGGGAAGCTGGGCGCCCGCCGGGGGCACAGTGTGGAATCAAGGAGTTAATTCACGCCGAGCCCTTGCGCAGGTGCCCTGCACGCAGATGTAACAATGATGGCAATAATTCTCATTTAAATAACACTCAGTATGTGCCACACACTCTAGGAGGCTGTGCACATAGAGGCTGGTTTACACCCAAGAACAACCCTACGAGTGGGGACAGGGTTATCTCTGCCTTACGGGGGTGAAACTCAGGGCAGAGATCAGGGTCTTTGCCCCGAGTCTCACAGCTGGGGAGCGAGGGCACCGGGAGTTGAATCCAGGCAGCTGGCTCCTTAGCAACATGTTCTAACCTTGTGAGCCCTCAGTCTTATGACTCTGGTCACCGGTCCCTTTCTGTCCCTGTGTGAATGTGAGGCCAAAGCAAAGTGGAAGGTCACGGCTCCGGGCCCGGGCAGACCAAGGTTTCGACCCCAGCTCCGCCCACTGCCATCTTGCCAACTCCCTTTGTCATTCTGAGCTTCCAAGTCCTGATCTGAGAAATGGGGATATTTTGGTGAACGTTCACGGGGCTGGTACGCAGAGTGATCGAGATGATGGATGCAAACTACCTAACATGGAATTATCACTCCATAAAGTTAGTTACAATTATCGTGATGAATACTGTTACCCAGGTATTTCACTCCTACAATTTGACGTACTATCATTTGATATTATCGTTATCAAAGTCACTTAATTAAACCTGTTGTTACAAACCTAGTGACAGGGAGCAAGTCCCTTGCAATCTCTGTCTTGGAGTTCTGTTCACATTCACTTCCTACTTTTTGAAAATATGGACTATATCCCTAGGACACACATATTAGTGGCCTCAAGATGAATCTGTCTATCATCAGGGTCAAGAGAGAGCCAGGAGTTCTCATGCTTTCAAAGTTCAGAGCGGGGAGAGATTTCTGAGCATGAGGGTGGTCCAGAGGAAGCTGCACAGAAGTAGGACTTGAGTGGGCTTTGATGGGAGGAAACGATGAGAGAAAAGGAAAGACGGCAGGTGGCCACTCTGGGGGGGAAAAGGCAGGGATGGCAGGTGAATTCAGGGGTCTGATTACCCAAGGGAGCTGTAGGGGGTAGCAGCTGGTTTCAGGTATCCCAGCATCCCCAGAACAGGACTTAGAAAAATATGTACTGAATGAGTGAGCTAGTGGCTGTGTAAGTGGATGGGTAGATGGATGGATGGATGGATGGATGGGTGGATGGATGGACCAATTAATTCTCCTGGGTGAAGAGAGGCATGGGCATAGAGAGGCAGTGAGGAACAAAAGTGAGAGGGCTTTAAATCCAGCCTAAGCAAGAGGTGCAATTAGAAGGTAGTAAACCCCAAGATACAGGACAGGTATCTCACAGGCAGTGAGGAGTCAGTAAAGGCTTCTGAACAGGGTGTTAGAGAAGGTATTTTAGGAATGTCCTTGAGTCATTTGTCTTTGCATCTCAGTGCTGAAAATAGTGCATAGCACTCAATAGCCTCTCAGCAAATGAGCCTCGAAGCTTCCTGAAGATGAACTTCTGATGGCAGAGGTTGGGATGGTTATTCCTTTACCCCGGAGCCTAGCACAAAGCTTGGCGTACAGCAGGCCTTCACTAAACATTGGTGAGCAGGAACTCAAATGAATGGCTGGATGCTGGATTGACCGCTGAGTGGGATGAATGCGAGAGGTGCTGTCTGAAGCAGGGAGCCCAGCAGAGGCTCGTGTGGCCAGAGGAGAAAGGGGTGAGGCGTGATCCAGTGCTTCACTGCCACTGCCCTGCGTAGGACCCTCTCCTAGGAACGGGCCCAAGCCTGGAAGGTTGAGACCAGAATGTTGTAGACTAGCTGGACTGGGGGACACCATTGAGGCAGACAACTCAGAGAGAATTCCGCAAACTAAAGCAAGAGATAGACTCTTTAAAAAACCTTCTGTACATCCAAGTTAATATTAGTATTCTCTTTAATCTTTTCTACACCGAAATCGTCTTCTTTTCTTGATCCCTAAAAGCATGAGTTTTAGTCTAATTTGTAACACTTCGAGTTTGGCAAAAGTTCAGTCAAAAGGATGGTAATTAACACAACTTTCATCTTGAAAGCCTAGTCTGAGGGCATAAGAGCACGCTTCCCCCTTCCTCTTCTTCTTAGGAATCAGCAGTTCTTGTTTTTAGTTGGTGAAAGCCCAGGGAATTTGGATGAGGAAAAAAAGCTGTATCTTAGCCCTTGTTAATATCCTTTGAACATCAGCCGAGGTGTTGCCCTTGCCTCCAAGCATCTTAACACCAAGTACAGGGATGAATCGTAACCTAGGGGAGCACGTGAAAGGCAAGGCTGGAAAGAGGCTCCGTGAGTGCTTCCTCTCTTACGGAGAAGTGTGTGTGTACAAAATACATCACCTCTGTAAGCCTCAGGGCTCTCCACTATAAAGCGCCAGCCTCACAGCCTTGTTGCAAGAGGTGTGGGAAGTACACTGTGTGAGGACCTCAGCGCGGGGCCTGGGGCAGAGCAAGCGCTCACCACTGGCTTCCATTCCTTCTCTCCCTCTTAGTTCCGTGGGTCCCCCCAATAGGACAACAGCTCGCCAGCCCTTCTTCGGTGACTAATTCTACCTTGTCATTCTCTTTAAAACTTTGAAAGCAACTTCCAGTGTGGCAAAGTGGGGGTAGCGCTTCATAAATTGCAGCTGATGGCAGGAGTCAGAACCTGCTGGAAAGACGAACAGCCTGGTCCCTCTGAGGCGCAGGGAACTGAGCAGGAGGTATGGCTTCATGGCCAGGTCTGCTTCCTCCCGGCCGTGGGACGCCTGCTAAGCCCTCTGTAGCCTCTCTCCACCTGCGTCTCTCCATCTTTATATAACTTTTGTTAAAACATTTTTTAAAAAGCTTCTGGCCGCACCACGCAGCATGTGGGATCTTAGTTCCCCAACCAGGGCCTGTGCCCCCTGCATTGGAAGCACGGAGTCTTAACCACTGGACCACCAGGGAATTCCTGCTCCATCTTTATATAACTTTTAAAGGGAAGTGGAAGGGAATTAAATGTTTACAACGTAGCTTTTAAGAGCCAGTCATTCATGCACATTTTCTCTCATGTGATCCCAGCAACAGCCCTATAAGGATTACCATCCCCACTTTATAGATGGAGGCTCAGAGTGGGCAAGTACTTTGCTCAAGGTCTTGGGACTAAAAGCAGCAGAGCCAGGGTTATAAGGCTTGCACTGTCTCTCCCCTACACTGTCCTACCTATGGCTGGAAACAACGAGAACTCAGCCCATCACACCCTTATTTTCCACGCCACTCGGGGTGGCTTATGGGTGATGACCTGTAAACAAAATCTTTGCGAGGGTGGCCAGGACAGAGAGAGGAAAGGCGGGAGAGTCTGGCTTCTCCTGTGTCAGGAGTGCCGAACGGGGAAGTCACACAGGACGGCTTGCAAAGGTCCGTTGTCATGCTCTCATTATGTCTGCAGCCTGGAAAAGCCCCACAGACCAGAACCCACCCTCGGTCACTTTGATGTGCATTTACAACTGTCCCACACTCTGCTTTATACAGAGCGCTCACTCAGTCTCATTTCAATACCCTCACCCACCTGATGAAGTAGGAAGAACCAGTATTATTTAAAAAGAAAATACATTACTTGTTTAATCACCTCTTTTGTACATTCCCCACTTCATACCAAAAAGAAATTGGGGTATACTCAGGAAAGGGTGTCAAAGAAGTTTAGTAAGCTGCTGGTACCAGGTGAAGGAGGTTAAGAAGCCAGATTTTCTGAACCCCAAGATGCTGTGGCTTTCCCATGATGCCATGCTGCCTTGATGGAGGGCAGGGGTCCTGTGAAATTCATGCCATCTCCCCATTGCCTATCACTCCACCAGGCTCTCTGGATAGTCCAACATTGTCAACTCCCAGAGTCCCCTATTAATTCCAGGAGAGGGAATGATGGGTGAGTTTTATGGGCTTTTTACACTCTTCAGAATATTCTAACTTTTCTCCAATGAATTTATATTACTTTTAATTAGAAAGAATTTTAATTACATTTAAAAGATCAATTCCATACTAAAACATAACCTGACTCCTGTCAAGAGGAAAGCAGCCATAGTCACTGATCAGTGGATGAGTGGCAAGGCCAAGGCCATGGAAGAACACTTGGCAGGGGAAATAAGAGGTGGGAAGACCCCCGAGGGCGGGAGAGGCCGTCCTGACCGAGAGGAGTGGTCCCAAGAACAAGCCTTGCCGTCATCACGTCACAGGTCTGCCGAAATGGCAATCTTCTTCACACCCTGGAAAAAAGCTAACGTGCATTGTCCTACAGCCATCGGCGTCACCTCAGTTTAGTTAAAGGCAGAACGGCAACTTTTGCAATTTTTAAAGCAAAAATAGCAGCACAAAAGTCTATGGTAGAAAATACAGGTGAACAAAACAAAGAAAATTAAAATTACTTACTGTCCTCTCAATCAGGGAGCATGACGGTTAAATACTGTTATCCTCCTAGCATGTCTCTTCCGTGTGTGTGTATGTGTGTGTGTGTGTGTGTGTTATAAGTAGGAAACAAGTTAAATCATATTGATGTTGAACTTGTCTTTTTTTATCTCACAGTGCATTGTGAATATCAGTCTGTGCTGATACCTAGCCATTTATGAGATTTTCTAATGCCATCGTGCATCAGGTATTTAGGCTGTTAGGGAGAGAGTCATGGAGAGGTTAGGAGCAGCTGCAGGTCACACTTGGATGCAAAGCCCTGCTCTGATTTGTACTTTTTGATTTGGACTCTTCCTTCATCTGTAAGAAGGAGTGTAATGATGCTGATAGTTTCCCTAGAGGACTGTTGTAGTGAAAAATAAGATGATTTTCATATAACAATAGGGTGCATTACACATGTGAGTATTCAGTAAATGATAGCTTTATTGTTTCTAGTTTTATGATGTTTTAGACAACACTGAAATGCACATCCTTGTAGCTAAATCTATTCACATAGCCATCATGATTTTCATATACAAAAGAATGACTAGGTCAAAAGGTATACATATTTTTTTTTCTGCGAGATAACGAAAATGTATTGAATGAGCAGTTTACATAATATTTTAATCATTTCCCAATAGATATCATGTGAAAACCTTTATTAAAGGGAAATATTTTTTTATTGTATATGTATGGTAAATATTTAGATAGTATTTTAAGCCATGTTTCTTGGTCCCTATAGCTAACTTTTTAAAAATGGTTTTAATGAGCTATAACTCACATAGCAGACAGTTCACTCATTTAAAGCATACAATTCAATGGTTTTTAGTTATATTCACACAGTCGTGCAACCATCACCATAATCTAATTTTAGAATATTTTCATCATCCCACAAAGAAATCCTGTACCCACTAGGAGTCAGTCCCCATTCCCCACCCTCACTCCCAGCCCCTGGAAACCACTAACGTACTTTCTCATTCTGAACATGTCATATAAATGGAATCACACAATACCGTGGCCTTTTGTGTCTAGCTGCTTTCACTTCATCCATGTTAGAGCATGGAAGCATCAGTACTTCATTCCTTTTGGTTGCTGAATAATTCTCCACTGCCTAGATATACGATTATTTTGTGTACCTATTTATCAGCTGATGGACATTTGGGTTGTTTCTACTTTTTGGTGATTATAAGCAATGCTGCTGTGAACATTCGTGTTTAATTTTGCGTGTGTGGATATATGTCTTCGTTTCTCTTGGTTGTATTCCTAGGAGTATGTATGTGTGTATGCTGGGTCATATGGTAACTCTATATTTAACCCTTTGAGTAGGTGCCAACATGTTTTCTAAAGCAGCTGCGCCACTTTATATTCCCACAAGCAATGTACGAATGTTCCGATCTCTCCACATCTTCAACAACGCTTTGTCTTTTTTATTATTATTATAGAAATTTTAGTGGGTATGAAGTGGTATCTCATCATGGTTTTAATTTGCATTTCCCTAATGTCTATGATGTTGAGTATCTTTTCATGTGCTTATGGGCCATTTGTATATCTTCTTTGGGGAAACATCTATTCAGATCCTTTGCCCATTTTTAAATTGGGATAATTTGTCTTTTTGTTACTGAGTTATTAGTGTTCATTGTATATTCTGGGTACAAGTCCCTTAACAGATATATGATTTGTAAGCATTTTCTCCCATTCTGTGGGTTGTCTTTTCACTTTCTTGATGGTATTTTTTGCAACACAAAAGTTTTTAGCTTTGGTGAGATCCAATGCATTTATTTTTTTCTTTGCTGTTTTTGCTTTTGGGGTCATATATAAGAAACCACTGCTTAACCCAAGGTTCAGGAGTCCTGCCTAGCATTCTAACTATACATATTTTTAAAACATTTTTTATAACGTGCTGCCAAAACGCCTTACAAAAAGGCATTATTATTTGCAAACTTAACCCACCAACCAACCGTGTCTACACATGGAAGAAAGAGGAGGAGATGCCAGCAGGTAATGGGCGCCTGCTGCGTTTCACGCCCTTTACCTCATCTTCTAAACCTCGGAACTGGGGAGAGAAGGCTGTGTCCCTTTTATGAAAGAGGGACAAAGCCTCAGACGGGATAAATGACTTGCCCCAAATCACCCACTGCTTCCGAGTTGGATTCAGTCTGTTTGTCTCCAAAGCAGCTGCACCGTCCGGCCTCCCTATGCCAAAGGGAATAGGGAAAAGGCAACTCTCTGCTCTCAGCCTCCCTTCTCCTGACATCTTTGGCAAATGGTACTCTCCACGTGACCTGGCTACAGATTGTCCCCTTTACCTGGACGCGCCGTGTGGAGGCCTTGCCCAGGCATCCACTGGGGGGAGCCCTCCCGGGTCTGGGAGCCTCCCGGGCACTTGCTCGGCCTTGGCTTTGCCCCTTTAGAACAGAGCTTGCTCTCCTGTCATGTTTCTCCTCCAGGCCCTTGGACACTTGACAAAATGCCTTTTTCCATCTGTCACAAACATTACATCCAACGGCCTCAGTCACCTTCTGGCTGTCAGAAACCATTTAAACTCTTGGCACTTGAAAAGTACTGCTTTCCCAGGCAAAGGTATCACCCTTTAAAAGTGACACCCTGAGTGATGGCCAAGGCGATGGCTGCCCCCTTATTTCAAAGGGAATCGAAAAGGCAGGCTCCTGAGTCTTTCTCCCTGTTCTCAACAAGCAATTCATACATACACGGTGGGCAGGTGTCGCTTTTTAAAGCTAATATCAAAATTATAACTTGCAAAAGTGCCTAGATGTTTCTTTCCAGTCATGTATTCCTGTGGCTTTGTTTCAGGGACCAGCTGACCCGGAATAACGCCTAGGGCAGCTGGGACTGTGTGGAAGAGAGGGCAAGCCTTGGCCTCGGAGGATGTCAGCCTCGGCTTTCCCACGTTCTTATTCTTTGGCTTTGAACAAATCAGTCACCCCTTTAGGCCTCAGTCCCCTCAACGATACAGCACATGCCTCACAGCCTTATTGCAAGAGGTGTGGGAAGTACACTGTGCGAGGAACTCAGCGCGGGGCCTGGGGCAGAGCAGACGCTTCACTGGCTTCCATTCCTTCTCTCCCTCTTAGTTCTGAGGGTCCTCCCAGTAGGACATGCCAGCCCTTGGCTGACTAATTCTACATTGTCGTGCGCTTAAAAATTTTGAAAAGCAAAACCAGTGTAGAGAAGTGGTAAGAACACGGGCTTAGAAATCAGAGAGACTTGCGTTTGAGCCTCTGCTCTGTCCCTGAGTGGCCTCGTCGTGTTCATAGTGATGCATCAATGAACTGCACCAAATCAGTTAACTTCACCAAATCCATTTTGTAAAGTCGGGATTTTATTCATCCCTCTTAGTTTTGCTGTGTGGGTTGGTGACATCAGGATACATGAGTGAATGGTAGTGACGGCCGCTCTGGGCGTTAGCCAGCCCTTGCCCAGGGCTGCACCTGCACATCTAATTTCAAGGTGGAAAGATGGAGGGGTGAGAGGCACTGCCTGGGTTCCCAGCCCAGAGGAGGCTGGCCTAGAACCGAAGCCTGGCCGCTCTGCCCCACGGGAGAGACGGAGCTGCTTGTTTTCCCTGTAAGCTTGACTCCACAGTCAGCTGTGGTACGTGAACTTCCCCACCAAATACGAGCAGCTAGAAGGCGGCAGAGCCCAGCCCAGACATCTGGGAGCGCAAAAGCCATGTCTGATGGCTAGTTTCCTCCCCGTCACCCCCGATTGCCTCCCTCTCTCCATCTCCCCCTCCTTTGCTTTCTTCCTTCTCCCTTCCCTCCTGGAGTAAATGGCCCCGACCAGCTCCTGACCCATAGAAAGGGCTCCCTGTGCCTGCCCTGGAGAAGCGCAGTGTGTGTGGAAGCTCTGAGATTCTGGCAGGTGTGGATGGTCTTGTGTGTGCAGGAGGGGAACTGGCTGGGGGACAGGGTGTCCGCTCAGGGGACAGTAGGAGCAGGAGGGGTGACCCGGGCTGCGTGGACATGACTGGTGGTGACTCTGGGTGGAGTCAGCAGGAGCAGAGCAGAGAGGAGGGATGTGGCCCAGCGTGGGTCTGACATCCCTGGAGAGGTCAGCTGAGGAGGGGGCACCTCGGCAGGAGGCTGGGCTGGGAGGAAGGGCACTGGCCCGAGAGGGCCTTCCTGGGTGCCACGAGCCAAGGTGTGGGGAGGGGGCTGCCCCAGGGAGCTCAGTTACAGGGTGCTGGGGTCAGGTTCCAGGATGGGAGAGCCCCTGTGCTGGCCACAGAGGTGGGGAGGAGGCCTGGAGCGAGGGGCTGCGCTGGAAGTGGACTGTCCAGGGTTCCCGTAACATCCGGACCACAGAGGCCACCGTGGACTTGCTCTTTGAGGTTGCAAAGGGCAAACTGCCTGCACAACCAGCTGAATGGAAACCCGCCACCCGGGCCTGTCCTGGCGGCTGTGCCTTCGGGCCTGAGCCTCACACCCCAACCCCCCTGCACTTGGCCTTGTGTGTTCAGATGGGCCTGGCATTTTCCACTGCCCACTTCCTTATCTTGTATTAGCTCTAGCTGGGTGTGAAGTCTGAGCCTAGCGCCCGCCCTGTAAACGAGGGTAGCCCCGGGGCCCATCATTCCAGCAGACCCGCTCCCCAAACTTTCCCGTGTTGACAATCCCAGGGGACTCTGGCTAAGGTGCTGATGCATTACTATGAACTAAATAGGTACCCTGCAGAATCCCTGCCCCAGCTGAGCTCCCAGAGTCCATGTCACATCATTTGCAACTCCATCCCCTTCAAATTTGTCAGGGAAAACAAGTATAAATTATTATACAGTGTAGAAAAAAGAATGGGCAGAGCATGGGCTTTGGGATTAGAGAAATCTTACTGAAACCTGAGCTGACAACTTGGTGAGTGGCTTTACTCCCTGGGTCTCAGTTTCCCCACCTGTAAAATGGGTATATAATAGTGTCTCAAGGTACGGCATCGAGAGCATGGGCCGTATGTCAATTATTAGCCCAGGTTCAAGTCCAGCATCCCCCACCTACCAGCTGTGTGTCACCAGGAAAGCTATTTAAACCCCCCCGTGTCTCAGTTTCCTCAAATGTAATATGGGGGTAAGAAGGATATTTACCTCACTTGCTTGTTGAGATGAGCTGGTAACATAAAAGGTAATGTGCTTACATGTGTTAGCTTTCTAATAAGCAGTAGCCGTCATTAAACTCAGAATTGATGTTTCAAAGAGTTCTTACAAAAATTAAATGAAATAACAGGTTTGAAAAATACTTTACAACCTGTAGAGCACTGTCAGAGATCAGTTATTATTATTTATAATATTATTGCTACTCAAACTAAAATTTAAAAAAATAGTGAAATTTTCTCCAGTCTAAAGAAGGCTTTGGGGTTGAAATTCTGTTTTGGCCAAGGATATTTTAAGCAGCTGAGCTTGTCTGTCCTTTCCTATCCCTCCTTGGCGGCCCGATGATGCTGGGTGTAATTAGTTGTGGCTCAGTTGAGGCTCAGTAAAGGCTGGCTGACAATTTCACACCCATCCAGTGGCTTATAAATGGATGACACCATTCTAAATTACATCAAGGCCAGTTTTGAGTTTGCTCTTTAGAGGACAACCACAGAATCTCGTCACGCGTGAAAAGCCTATCTCACAGAAGTGTTAAGGCATCATAGAACGAGCGAGTTAGAAGTTAGAAAGGGGACTTTAATAAAAGCCATAACCATCCTGTGATAGATCGTAACCTCCTTTTGTGCTGTTAAAGCACATTTCGAGGTGTTTGGGCGAGTTTAATTGCTATTATTGTTTATGAGATGAAAATACAGGGGCAAAGCAGTTAAGAGGTCTGACTCTGGTCATGCTGGGGAACTAATCACAGAGGCCTGATCTCTAAATGTCTGTCCAGCTGTTTCTACCAGCCCAGGGACACAGCCTGCTCTGCTGCTAGAAGCTAGTCTGTTATCAGGATAATTCCAGGGGCATTTTTGAGCACCTCTTATATGCCAGATGCTGCAGGGAATCTGAAGATGATTAAAACCTTCAGAAAGTTTGTCATCTACAGGGAGGGGAGCTTTTTTGTTTTTTTACTTCCTCTGTCCCACCCTGCAATTCTCCCTCCCTGCCCTTCCTGCCTCCTAGTAAATGCTTGACGGCCACTCTGGCCATGCAAGGTGCTAGTGCCAGGTGTCAAGCACTGACAAAACAGGTAGGCTCCTTGCCTTCCTGGAACTTAACGGTTCTGGAAGTCACACCAACATGGAGATGGGAAAGGGAGATGTTAGGGAGACCCTTGAAGAAATTCCCTTCACAGGGCCTGATACCACCTGATGCCACTACGCACCACCTCTTCTTTCTCTTGGGGAGACTGCCCTTGTCTTTGTTCTAAGTGGAATTCCCAAGGGTCTCTGTGCCCTTCCCAGAAGCCTGACTACATATTTGCCCCAAGGGAAGATAACCCGTAATGTTTCAAAATTCCTTGGTAAGAACGCTCTTCGTGTAGAAATGATGCCTTGTCTCCTCCTTTATGCTTCTACTAGAGTCTGGGTCTCCCAGATGGGGTGCACGAGACAATCCACTGTAGCACAGGAAGAAAATTCTAAAATATTTACTTATAAATATCACTTAGGTAGCCTTATCCTTTTAAAACATTTTTTTTAGGAAATTCCCTGGTGGTCCAGTGGTTAGAGCTCCGCGCTTCCACTGCAGGGGACACGGGTTGGATCCCTGGTTGGGGAACTAAGATCCTGCAGACAGATGGCACCACATCTTCCATCCCTCCTCCCCACCAATGTCACGGGGCAGGAGCCAGCCTGGGGAACATCACCTTAGGACAGAGGACATGACCTGGGCAGACAGGGCTTGAGCCCACCTTTTGCAGGGGGTAAAGGGAACATGAGCCCTTCCGCCAGGCTCCGAGTCCCTAAGAGGAAAGGATCAAGCCCTGGCTGGCCCGGGCTGGAGACTCATCCCTGATTCTGGCAGATCCTAAAATGAGGGGAACAATGGGAGTAAATTCAGAGGCAAAGCCAGCAGAGCCTGCCAGGCAGTAGGAGAAAGGGGAAGGTCCCTGAGACGGCAGGTTGGAGCAGTGAGGACCGGGGAGGAATCCACACAGGTGCCAAGCACAGTGCGGGGAGGGTGGGTGGAAGGCTGGGGCAGCTCTGGGCTGAGACTGAACTGATCTGAGGAGGGTCAACTCATCAGCCTGTCCCAGGTGCATCTGAGAGGGAAGAGGAGATCACAGGGGGCAGGATGACCGGTGAGTGGCAGATACTGAAGTCACTTCCAACTCCAGACAAGATGCAACTTGTCATCCCATAACGAGAAAAAACGAGACGGCACAAACGGAACGTCCTGGCCAGCACCAGCAAATGCGTAGCCTTAGTGGACTCTGCTTGTGTTCAAGGTTGAGCTGAACATCACCCATCCATTGAGCCTTGGGCCCATTGCAACATTTTGGACCATTTCCTTTGGTTTCCTTCACCCCGGAGGCCCCACACTGCTGCCCTGTCATCGTGGTCCGCTCCCGACCTCCTGGATGACAGGGCATGTGTCCCAGGCATCCTTGTGCCCCCAGAGCTTAGCCTCATGACTGGCGTGAGGCTAATATTTACGTCATACAATATTCATTTAAATAAATAAACACCTGTTAGATCCAGAAAACAAGAGTGTGCATCTTAGTGCGTCTAGAGGAAGTTAATAAGGAAAGCAAAGTTGCGACGTTGAGAAGGCTGAAACCGGGCCCCTGCTCAGAGAGCCTCCCCAGCTCTGGGAACCCATGGTCCCCGAGGGGGACAAGATGGGGTTGGGTTGGGCAACAACAGAAGAGAACAGCTCTGGTGAATCGGCAGCATTTATGCAACTTCTCACAGCAGAGAAGCCCAGTGCACACAGAGCTTCTGCTTCTCTTTTCCCAAGGACACTGTCAGCTCCAAGAGGGCTCCCAGAGGAGCACGAAGATTCTGACAATGCGCGTTCAGGTCCCGCTCTAGCTGGAGGATTCAGCTCATCCAGATGGACCACTTGCCCTACTTTGGAGATGGTTCCAGAAACATGAACTCCCACTTCTAGAGAAACAGTAGGGTCTGATGTCCCCCAGATGATTTCCAAGGTTAGCTCATTTTCCTCCCCAGAGGTGAAGAGCCAATATCCACAGTGTACGTGCTTTCGTTCGGAAGGCAGATCCATCGCCTTCATTTATCTGTACACTTGAGGGACGGGTACGGGTCATCTGTTTGGGGGCAGGCGGGTGCTGGGCTCACGGTCCTGTGTCAGACCTGTCCCTGCCCTCCCCAGCTTATACTCTTCACTTTGAAAGGAAAGGGGGGGGGCATGCATGTTCTGTGCCCCACCTCGTGCCTTGCCCTATGCTAGGTAATTTACACACATCCTCCTATGGACTCTCACAATCTAGGAAAGAAGTAGGATTAGTAACACCATTTCGGCTCACAGAGAGATTCAGAAACCTTGGCAAGGTCACACAGCTCCCAAATACCCTGAACCGCTCTCTTCTCTTGACTCCAATATGCGTGTGTCCTATTTTTGCAGGGGCAGGTAAAACTCCAAGGGGTGTTGCGAGGAGGGAGCAATCCCTTTTGGTTGGGGGAGGTCTGGGAACTCATAAGGACAAGGTGAGCTCTGGGCTGGGCCTGGCAGGAGGGAGGACCTCTCACCCAGGGAAGGGAAGGGCAGGGCAGCGGCAAAGTACATGGTGAAGAGGTAGGAGCCCTGGCTGCAGCGCAGAGGGGCGCAGGAGGTCCCTGCAGGGAACGGGGCGTGGAGGCTTTGAGTGGGGACTCACGGGAGGAGTGGGGAGGACGAACTGTGATGAACGCTGAAAAGGGATGGAGTCGGTCCTGTGGGATGCAGAAGTCTTCAGCAGGTACTTGAGGAGGATGGAGACAGGCGCTAAGTCTCATTCAAGCATACAGGGCTGGGACGGAGTGACAGAAGCACTGGGACAGGAGAGGACCAGGTGGGAGCCAGCAAAAAAGTGACAGCAAGCTCACCTCCCGGGGCTAGACCTCATCAGATGGGGGACCCAGAGCAAGTAAGTTAAACCGAGGGAGCCTCGGTTTCTTTGGGTGAAGTCTAGACATAGAGAGCCATTGGAAAGAAGAAAGAGGGACCATAGCAAGAGCCGAGTTCCTTTCCTGGCATCCCCCCAGTATGAGATCCCTTTCCCTGCTTTCTGCTCCTTGAACGCTGCAAGAACTTCTAACCCCAAACCTGTGCACGTGCCCTTGGCTTTGCCTGATGGCTCCTCCTCTTGATCTTCATGATGGCGGCACTCTGGGATCTTTTCAGAATTCTCTTCCAAGATGAGCCTTCTTGCTGTCCCCCACTCTCTCAGCCACCTTCTATGCCATTACCTGTTCATTTCTCTAACTCAGCACCGAGGGCAGCACCTAGCACATAGCAGGTGTTCAACAAATGGTTGTTGAATAAATGATTGAATGAGTGAATAAATCAGTACTTATCCCGCCATAGGAGGTGCACGAACTTGGCTCTCAGAGAACCCAGTAGCTTGCATGGGATCTTGAAGCTCATATGGTTTAACCCCTTTGAAAAGGAGAATCCCATCGACAGTTTGATGGCACCAAGTACAAGTCTCATGTTCGATACGTGCTTATTGAACTTCCCTACTGAGTGAACTAACTTACACTTGACTCTCCCCATTGACAGGGGGTTTACTAGAACTTGAGGTTGCCTTTTTCATCTTCCATCCTTTCCAACATTTATGTAGAAAGAAGGAAAAATACTTTTGAGTAGAACTGGGAAGCTGCTAACATGGGACCAAGCTGTAAACTGTGGGGCTTAAGCATTGCATCCCCTGCCGTGTGACGCTGAGTCACCTTTACCTCCTGGAGCCTGGAGCCCCTCTGAGACCTGACGCTGGAGAAGTGGGCTTGGTCCTGCTTGGGTTAGGAGGCCTGAGGACCCCCAGGTGGGGAGGTTACACCCGGCTCCCGACAATATTAAGTGTGTAAATCTGGTTGTTTACAAAGTGGAACATTTGATTTCAATAAGGTGATGACTGCACATAAGTATGAGGAAATTAATTGAGCAAATCTCAACTCATGGGGGCATCTTGCTAACCTGCCTGTGGCCACTAGCCTGGGTCCTAACAGCGAATTAACTTGCAAAGCCCTCCAGAAATCAGGTGCTTTTACACCTATGGACCTGGGTGTCTCCATGTGCTCTAAAGTGTGGCCGCCGGACACGACATGGTCACCCAGCCAGGGCTGACCCCAGACTTATCCTTAAGGACCTTGGCGGGGGCATCCCCTGCTAAGGGCGGGCTCTGACCTCCGTACCGTTCCCCTGCTCGGCCCGCAGCCCAGGGTTCTTGGCAGCGCGGCTGACAGCTTCAAGAACATCTCACACACGTTCTGCTTCGGCGGGTCTGACAGGGAGGTAGTGAAACACCAGGGCCAGGGCAATAGCCCCAGGCTACCCAGTCACCCCCTGCACATGGGCAGAGTGGTTCCCGCCACCCGGGCTCCCGCGGCTCCAAATTCTGGGCTTCTCCTTCTGCAGCAGCTTCTCCTGGGTGTGGACTGCTGCCTTTGATGGAGACCCCTCTCTGGTCCCTGTCTGCCTGCTGTCGGCCTCCGCCATCAGACTCGAAGCTTCCTTAAGCCCCACCGTGCCTTTCCCCTACCCTCCAGAGTCTGCACGAGCCTCTAACCCCCTAGCTTGTGCCAAGGCCGGCTCCTTTTCCTCCCGCGGGTCTCAGCCAATGGCACAGAGAGCCCATCCCCCACCCCGGTCCCCTCTATCACACTGGCCATGTCATTTCCTTGTAGAGTCACCGGAATTGACAGTTGCTATAGTTCAGTCCTTATCCCCTGGCTCCCCCGGAGGAGGTAATAAGCTCAGTGAGGGTGGGGCTTTCGTGCACGGCTGAACTCCAGCGCCTGGAAAACTTCATTGAATAAATGATTGAATGAGGGGATGAATTCAGTCTAACTCATAATAGATTCTCAGTAAATATTTTTTGAAAAGTTGCCGAAAGCTCATGACTTTTGACTATCAATCTGAACCTTTTTTACTCCTCTGTGTGAATCCTGGGGGAAAAAAACTCCACTTCTGCCTCTCCCTGCACACCCGCTCTTCTCCATCCAAGCGAATCACCCATTCAGTCTTTGCACCATCTCCTCTGCACCTTCCCAGGGTGCCCTGTGCAGAGCAGGGGCTTTTACGATTCCTTGTCTAAGGAATCACCTCTCTAGTACAGAGTTCCTGCTAAACCTAGAAGCAGCCCTGGTGTTTTTAATTCATCTTCGAGAACAACACTGAGAGAGGTTTCTAGATGACTGTCCCCGCTGGCCGTGTTGGCCCTGCCGGGTTGGGGCCGTGACAGCAGCCCAAGACACTGGCCTTGGCTCTGCTTGGGGACCAGCTGTGTGATTCTGGGCAAGTCCCTGGATGCTCTGTCTTCTCTGTGAAGCACGGGTTGGGCCAGGGCTCTCAGAGGGAACTCATCCGGCGTTCCCAGCTCACGCAGGCAACTCCGGGCGGGCCGCCTGGGGTCGGCATCCCGGCAGCTTCCATCTCTGCCACCAACAAGCCCTTGTGCCCCATGTGCCTGGGCTTTCCTGCTTGAGATTCACATGCTATGAACAGGGAGCTGTATACTATCATTTAAAAATCATTAGACCCATCAAAAAGTTGAAATAGTACAGTGCACCTATGCCTTTCACCTAGATTGACAAAGTATGACATTTTGCCACATTTGCTTTCTCATTTCTCATTTCTCAAATACATTTCTCATTCTCTTTCTCTTTATATGTGTGTGTGTTTTCTTTTTTTTTTTTTAATGAACCATTTGAAAGTTAAAGACACCATGCCTCTTGACCTCTAAATACATCGGCACGTATTTCCTCAGAACTAACACTTTCTTCACATAACTGTAATGTCTTTCTCACACCCAGGACAATTACCATCGACACAAGTGACCTAACGTGCCGTATATATTTGCATATCCCCCACCTCCATCCCAATGTTTTTCTAGCCCTTCTCCCTCGATCCAGGACCCAGTCAAGCATCACACGTTCAGTTACCCTGTTTTCTTGGTCAACTGGAAGCAGAAACCTGGAGAAGCTGATGATTTTTCAGAACCTTTCTAGTTTCTTCTGGTGTAGCACAGCCGAGGGGTGGTGTGCCTCCCCGGGAAGGCTGGTGGGTTGCTCCTTTCTGTAAAGGGTCTTTGATGCCCACTATTTCAAGCCTCTGCCAATTAATAACTCATCTATAGGGCTTCCCTGGTGGCACAGTCGTTGAGAATCTGCCTGCCAATGCAGGGGACACGGGTTCGAGCCCTGGTCTGGGAAGATCCCACATGCCACGGAGCGACTAGGCCCGTGAGCCACAACTACTGAGCCTGCGCGTCTGGAGCCTGTGCTCCGCAACAAGAGAGGCCGTGATAGTGAGAGGCCCGTGCACCGCGATGAAGAGTGGCCCCCACTTACCACAACTAGAGAAAGCCCTCGCACAGAAACGAAGACCCAACACAGCCATAAATAAATTAAAAAAACAAAACAAACAAACAAACAAAAAACTCATCTACAGCGGAGCCAGGGCCAGAAGCTCTGCTCCAGGGTCCACTGGGCAGTGACATCAATAAACTGAGAAAAGAGAAGCTGCAGCTCTGAACTGCAGCCTCCTTGGACCCAGTGAGCTTTGGGGACCGTGAGAGCAGCCTCTTGGCCTCCTCTGCCTTTTAATTAGAGACACAAAGTTCCAGTGTCTGAAAGCCAAGCATGGCCCAGACATTTAGAATCAAGCTGCCTATATTCCCAAGTGCTTTGTAAAAGAACAAGAACAATGCTGCTATCTGCCCCGTCCTTACAGAGAGAAGTCTGCTCGGTGCCGTTGCTGAAAACAGGAACCTGCCTTCTGCAAGCCTTTCTTGTTTCTAGCAGAGGAAGTTGCAACTGGTTTAGCAACTGCGCTTCTTGACAGCATGGGTTCCTCAGCACCCGCGCGAGGCTCACTCTGCCGCAGAAGCGGCCGCTGATGGAGAGGCGGTGACGGTGCTCCTGGCGGCCCTTCTTCAGCTACTCCCAGGGGAGACCATGCCCAGCTGTTGAAGGTATCTGGGGGGCCATGGGGGGGGCTGGGGTGGAGGAGGCTTCAGGACCCCAGAGACACACAGCTGGTAGCAGGTGGACTTTCTGGAGACAGATGTGCTCTGGGAGGACAGGCAGGACCTGGTCTCAAGTGAGCCTCAGCACCTAACACGGTGGCTGGCGCGTCGTGGCTGCTCGGTGATGGGGAACCGTGTGGCAGGAAGGGCTGGGAGAGCTGGGACGGGCACGCTCCTGCCAGAGAAGATTTTCCAGCCACAGAACATCCTAGCACATAGCAGGCTTCTTACCGAGGACACTCCTGCTCGCTATTAGACTTTTTAGCAGTGTGACCCTGGGCGAGACATTTAAACCTCTCCAGGCCTTCATTCTCTCCTCTGTGAAGTGGGAATAATGGTACCCAACTCACACAGGTATCAAGCAGATTAAATGAGCTGACATATGCAAAGTGTCCAAGCCAGTTTCAGACACATAGTAGGTGCTCAATAAATGCTATCAGTGTGGAGTCATGACGTCTAAAGGTACGTGGAGCCCAGGCAGGCGGACATCACAATAGTGCTTCTAGGAGTTTGGGAGTGTGGATCTTCTGTGGGAAGATGCCAACAAGAACGGGTGATAATAAGCAACAAGAATCCAAGCAGGTGGGCTGTGTACAGGGCAGGAGTAGGATTAAAGGAAAGGCAAACATGCGAGGCATATAAAATCTGAAAACAAAATGTGAGGATTAGAAGAGATTTGGGAGAACTAGAATCCCCTAAGGAATGTGGCACACTCCACGTCTTTTTAGGTTCTTAGAGGTCCAGAGAGCCTGGCGTCAGGGAAATGACCTGGGTTTTGGCCTCAGACTGTCCTGAATCGGGGTTATGCACGCAGAGTGAAGGGAAGGAGTCTGCCAAGCTGAGTGGCAGGGGAGGGGTGTTGCATGAAAGGTTCTTCTCCTGCACTCCTCAGCATAATCCTGTAAGATTACGATGATTATTTGCTTTTGACAAATGAGAAAATGAGGCTCAGAGAGGTTATGAATCTTGGTGATTCATCCAAGTCACACAGCTGGTGAGAGCCTCTGAGGGCTCCAAGGGCTGAGGTGGGGGAGGAGGAGCCTTACCTCAGTGAGAGCAGGTGTGGGAAGGACGGAAGTGTGTCTTTAAAGCAGTGCTCCTGTCTTAGGAGAAATAACACCCCATAGCTGCAAATCGTCTTTCTGTAGTGTGCTATGAGGTGCTATAAATTGGGGCTGTGGTCCTTTTAAAACTGGGGAGGTAAGGCCAAATCGAAGTTCTGGCAAAATCTGGTGCAATCTATAGTCTCCAGCTGGAAAAATGTTATTCAAGAGTGCTTAACATGCTCTGACAAATATAATAGTAATAATATTAAAAACCGATTGCAAGGCAGAAATAGAGACACAGATGTAGAGAATAAATGTATGGACACCAAGGGGGCAAAGCGGGGTGGGGGTGGTGGTGTGATGAGCTGGGAGATTGGGATTGACATGTATACACTGATGTGTATAAAATAGATAACTAAGGAGAACCTGCTGTATAAAAAAATAAATTAAATAAAATTCAAGAAAAATAGTAATTTAAAAAAAACAAACGATGGAACAGACAGACTGAAAGCTATTTAGACTCCTGTGTCTTAAACAGATCTAGAATCAGGGAAGTAAGACCAGGGAAACCCATTGTTTTAATCAGCTACACTGGGCCAACATTTGGGGTCAGCCGCCAGTGAACTAACTGAGTGACTCTGGGCAAGTTACTTTGCTTCTCTGAGGGTTAGTTTTTTCCTCGTAAAAAGAAGACCAGCTTCCGTGTGTGTTAGTAAGAAGTTTAAATTATATACAGTATGTAGGAGATACTAAATAGCAGCTATTAATATCATTCGTAACCCAGAAAATTAAAGTACCCCAAGTTACTTGTATATCCCTAGGCAGTAAACAGTAGCAGACTGTGTTAAATATGATGGGTCAAACTGCACAGCTGACGACCTGGACATTCCTTCTTGATTTTTCTGAATGCTTATTTCTAAGTGTTCCTCCATCTCATATAAGTGAAACAGACACGGGTAGGTTTGTATTGCACTGAAATCATTTTCCTATTACAGAAAAAATTTCCCCACGCTGAGCTTCGATGTATTTCCAAGGGGAGTGGATCTTTCTTAAAGACTTAGAAATGATTCATTTCAGTAAACCCCAATCAGCTTCCTGCGTTAATAGATGCTGCTGGGTTTTAATTTTTCATTTGACATTCAGCAAGAATTTATTTCCCCCAGCTCTGAGAGAAGCTGGAGGTTAAAATTCTCATTAAAATTTTCCAGCATGTGAGGTTAGAGCATTTGGTTCTTGTCAGCCAACCTGAGGGCCCTATAAGCACATTTATCCATCCATCTGTCCACCCGTCCATCCATCTATCCTTCCCTTAATGAATATGCATTGAAGCTGTACTGTGTGACTGACTTCCTCCCTCTCTTTCCTCCCCAAGAGTTCCAAAGGAAATAAGTACACTGGGTCCGAACCACTTCCTCCTATCTGAGAACCACGGAGGGAGGGGTCTCATTTCATTACGGTAACTTGAGCTACAGACAGAAACTGTGTGGCCTCAACGTGGCTCACTTTTGTTGTCAAACAGCTTTGCAAAGTCACACTTCCCTCCCTGGCACCATCCAGGCAGCTGGGACCATGGCCGGGGGGCGCTCAGGGTTGGGGAGCGGGGAGGGAAGGTGGGGAGACTCAAGGAGCTTCAGAAGAAAGTGGGAATTGTCCTCCCAATCGTGCTCAGGGGGAAAGGACCACCTTGAGAGGGTCTGGCTGCCTCTGAAAGCACAGCCCCGCCTGCCTGCACTGGGCTGGGTACTTTGTAGATGGTAATTTTATCCACTTGACTGAATTCAGTGAGCGCTTACTATGTGCCAGGCACCTGCTAGGTAATGATTTTTCATTGAGCAATATAATAGACATGGGATCGTGTTCTCAGGGAGTTTATAACCTGGGGTTGTGAAAGAAACAAATACATAATGACGAACTGTGGCGTGAGCCACGAAGGGGACAGAGCCCAGGACAGAGAGCAGAGGGGAACCAGTTGTCACTGAAGTCTTTAAATTTAGTTCTCATGTTAACCCTGGCAGGCGGCCGCGCTCCTTCTCAAAGTACAGATGTGCCATCTCCCCCTACTCTTCCAGACCTCCACACCCTCCAAGTCACATGGACAATCAGCTGAAAAATTACATCCTCTGAACAGAACTTCCAAGCACCCAGAGTGTCAGGACCCACTTCCCAATATGCTACTTTATCAATATGCCTATTGGTCCATCTACTGAACACCTATGATGTATCTGACCCTCTAGCACACAAGAGAAGTGCCGTGATCTTGTCATAAAAAGGGGTCGATTCAGCTTTATGTAACCTTCCGTCCATTTCCTTATGCCTCAGAGCAGAGTACTTAAGAGCTGGGCTCTGGAGCCAGACGCCTGGGTTCAAACCCTGCCTTCTCTTTTACCAGCTTGGTGATAAACTCGGACAAGTGACGTAAACTCTCTGGCCTCGGTTTCCTCAGTCATACAAGAGGCATAATGACAGTGGTGTGTCTCTCCCAGGCACAGTGTCTCCTCAGTTTTCATCTATTCCTTTTATTTCCTTATGGAACATCTACTGTGTTCCAGCTCTGAGTGAAAACAGACTTCTGTCTTCACGGCACTTACAGTCATTCATCAAACAATCACAGAAATGAGTGTCAGAATCATAATCCACTTCAGGGGCAACGCAGGTGAACCCGAAGAGATAAGGATGGAATGGTGAGCTGAAAAAGAGTAGCTCGGGGGTCCTCACCCCGGGCACCTGTGTGTTTTGACAAGTGATTCACGCGGGGCTCAGCACATGCAAATGCCGTTAGGAGGCAAGATATCAATTTCCATCTCACTCCATAAGCTTATGAGCCTCTCTGGTGGTTCGTGTGTGTGACCAAAAAGCAAAACTAAGTCTTGCTGGGAAAGGCGATGTAATACAGGAATCACTAACTTCACGATACCTGGGCCCACGTGTCCAGATGCCCTCCTCTTTCTAAGGAGTCCTGCATTTCCCAAGCATCCAGATTTGAAATGAAAAGAAAAGCCTATTTCATATTCACTGTTGTCCTATTCTGTCCAATTGTGTATCTGTGTGATCTAACATCAAAATAATTGTCTTTACGACTGTTTTCTCATTGCCAAGGATTATGATGTCAGCTTATAGGTTATGAGGGTATCCAGGACCTGGCCTGGGGCCTGAACCTCATTTGTAACATTTTTTGTCACATGTGTTCTGTGTCCAACAGGCTCACAGACTGGAGGTACCATATCCCACCAGCCCTGGGTATTGGCTGCGGCGGGGAGGCTCTGAGTACGAAAAGCTGATCTAGAAAACAAAGAAATGGGGAAATTTGAAATTTTGCTTTCAATGACATATTAAAGCCATGTCAGGAATGACTGTATTGCCCACCTCTCCATGCTGGACACTGCTTCACATGGATCCCGTAGGTCTGGGGAGAAGGCACTTGCTTGTAGCTCAGTTACTGTCAGCAGACAGTTGAGCCACAGAGACCCCCCGCCCCTGCCCCGCAATATGCTCGTTTTGTAACACCTACTCTCTAATCCTTACTCCTGAAAAATCCAGCAAGGCAGATATGGCTATGCTTTTTAAATAAAAACAAACAAAAAACAGTGGAAAGAAGTTTAGTGACTTCCTAAGAGGTGAAACTGAGATTTGCCCCAGCACCAAGAGGTCCCAAATCTGGCTTCTTCCTATGACATCCTAAAATGACCATAAAATGTTTTCTAGGATGCATCCACCCTGGTCTTAGGGTAAAGCCAAGCCTCCCATTTATCCTGAGGGTATATGAGATCCCCTTCCGGACACCCAAGGGTGGAAGGGGCCAGAACACGGGCTCCTGGACATGTGGGTCAGCGCTGGCAAATGGGCAATGGCTCTCTGTGGTGGACAGAGTGCTGGACAGGGGGTCATAGCACTTATCCAAACTTACTGAGCGACCCAGAGCAGATGGCTTGCCCTCTCTGAGCCTTTTCTTTGTAATGTGAGGGCACTGAACTGCTCGGTTTCAATTGGTGCTTTATGATATCCTAGGATCAGGGAGTCCTATCAGGAGAAATAAAGGGTCAAGAGTGCTGAGCCCCCAGCCCCCAACCGGCAGCTTGCTTTTATCTATTTTTCATATTGAGCTTCTGGAGCAACTTTGTTAAAACAGGTTTCAACCAGCAGACTGTATCGCAGCCTCCTTCTCCGTGGAGTGGCAGGAAAAGAAGGTGGGCCGGGGGGGCAGGGAGGACAGGCCTGTGGCTGCACCTGCCCGGAGAGGAGAGCAGGGAACGATGTGGGTCACAGGGGCGGTGCACCTGCCGAGCGAGGCCAGGATGTGGTAGGGTGCCCCCCGGAAATCCTGCGAGATCCTTGGCAGGGGAGCCAACCGATGCTAAGGCCCTGTCCCAGCTCTTATTGCCCCTGGTGTGGAGTGGCAGACCACCGGCAGCCCTGAGCAAGTCCCAGGGCAGTTGGGCGGATACCCGGTACCACTCACGGGGCACGGGGCAGGGGGTGGGGGGCACGGTAGTTGAGGCAAAAGGTCTGTGAGCCATTGTCTGGCCCAACTCTTTCCCCATCATATTTGAGAACCCGAGGCCCAAGGAGGGGAAGGACTGCTCAAACTTGCACGGTGACTTAGCTGGCCACCCAGTACCCCCAAGGGATCCAGTGTGGGTAAATCTGTAGCTATCCCATCTTACCAAACTTATCTCTGCTTAAATATGACCTTAATTTAATCCTCAAAATAACCCTTCAGGACATGTATTAATACCTCAAACGTCTGCATTTGGAAATCGAGGCTCAGAGAAGTGCAGTAACTTGCCAAAGGACACACAGCCAGTAGGCCAGGGAGCTGGAATCTGAACTCAGGCTTGCCTGCTTTGAAAACCCTCTTTGCAAGGCACCCTCATTCTTCTCTAGTTCTGCTTCTGATTATAAAAGCAAATCAGGCACATGGGAGAAAAATTGGGACATTTTAGAAAGGAGTAAAGAAGAAATCGAGAAATTCACCTATAAAATCACTACTCAGAGAGAGCCCTTGGAAACATCTCGGCAATAATTGCCTTTAATGTTATTCTACATATATGCATATGCATGTTAAAGTTTTATAAAATTGAGATAGTATGAGCATGACTAGTTTTGTTTGTTTGTTTGTTTGGGGTTCTTTTTTCCCCCCATAGCATTAATAGTTCTTTAAAGCAATGCTTTGAAAGGCTGGAAAACATTCCACACGATTCACTCCTGCCCTTCTGACCATGCCAGGCCACCTAACAGTGGCCACGACAGCTGAACCTGAGCAGGCCTTAACTGGCTTCTCTCTCCGGTCCCTCCTGCCCCGCCACCCTTCCCAGCCAGACCCCCAGCCCTGGGCTTCCAAACATTGCCACCTGACATCCAAGAGACCCCTCTGGACCTCTGCGTCCCCTGGACTAAAGTTTCACCCCAAAGTTTATGGTCCCCTAAGCTTGCTTTGATGACCTTTCAAAATCACTTTCCACTGAGTTCTTGGACTGGACCAGAGGGCAGAGAAGCAGGAAAGCATTTCATGGTGGTTGAGAGCAGGGGCTTTGGAGTCAGGCAGACCTGGTTTAAAACCTATTTGTCCTCTTACTGATCGTATAACCTTGGACACGTTACTTAATTTATGTCGCCTATAGAGCAGGGCTGCTATGAGCCACCCAGGGGACGAAGGCTGTAAAATGCCGAGCCAGGTGCCTGGCAGAGGAAGGGCTGACCACCTCAGGTGGTGGCAGTGGCTCGGACATGACCGCTGCTGTGGGGGGGTTGGATGTGACGGGTGATGAGGGTCCCCACTCGGGCCATCTGCTCCCACACCTTAGAAGCAGGTCACGTGGGTGGGCTTCCCGCTGTCACGCTCTGTGGAAGAAATACCTAGGGCCAAAGGGAGGGTTCCATCCCTAAGTAGGTGTTCACATTCCGACTGTCGCCAAGGTTTCCCAACTGTCCCAGACCTGCCTTCCCTTGGTTGGGGCTCCTCGAGCTGTCGCCCCCTTGTCATACGATGAAGGGGTTCAGGTTACTTCCTTTCCCACAGCGAGGCCTGGTTTTTAGAAGCACAAAGTGGGCAAGATGCACAGAGCTGCCCTGGGAGTGGAAGGCTGTGAGAAGTCTGAGCCCCTGTGTCCACACGATAATGCAGAGCACGCGACAAGATGATCCCTGATCTGGTCAAACAGAAACCAGCTGGAGACAGCACAGCCCACATTCCTGTGACCTCTCCACGCCAGGTGTCCGCTCAAAGGGTGGCCAGCCACTTGCTGAACAGAGTCCCTCGGGGACCTGGCTTCCAGTGGAGACGGCAGCATGGCCCTGGGAAAAGGACGTGGGCTCTGAGGCCGGGAGGGGAAGGTAGGCCCCTGCATCCCTGGTCTCCGGGGCTCCAGCCCCAGGTGTGTGGGCAGGGGAGCTAACAGGCTGACCCCTACACAGAGAAGGTGAGCTGGGAAACTCTGCCTCCTGGGATGCTGGGAAGATAAAAGGCAGCGGCATCTGCTACTTGCCCACCAGGAGGTGGGCATACAGCACACCTGAACTGCCTTGCCTGGATCCTGAGGGATGTAAAGACAAGGCTTGGATTCTGTCTAATGGGACTTCATAAGAAAGTGACAGTGGGTCTTTTCTCTTAGAAATAATTTTCAAAAGGTCACTGAGTCTTGATTGCTAGAATTGAAAGGGATTCAGTGGCTCTCTCTTTGGAGATCACCTTTTCCACTCATCTCATTTTTAAGAAGAGTAAACTGGGGCCCAAGGTCATGCAGAGAAAAAGAAGCGTTGATCCAAAGACTGGGGGAAAAAGAAGAGGCGAATGCCAGTTTCAATCCTCTGACATCACAAAGAAAAGGGAGAAGGAAAGCAAGACTGTTCAGAGCCAATGTTAATTAACTCATTTCTCCTTGGCTCTCTCCTTATTGTTTCTAGAAGCAATTGTCTCTCATAGCCTCTCTCCCACCTCCAGCCACTGCATAAAACTGTCACAGATTAAATCAGATTGTTCAGCCATTTCATTAGGCAGACCCCAGCTCTCAGTCTCTGGAGGCACTTTTGCTCTTCTCAAATCAAAGCCTCTTTCAGATGAGTTCACTCCTACTTGGAGTCGATAGGAAGCCAGCGAGCAGACCTCTAAGGGGCAGCTGGACTGATGAGCTTTTCTGAAAAGCGCGGGCAGGATACGGTGCTTGCAGCCCAGCCCAGCCCAGCCCCTGCTCACAGCTTGCGCCCACCTGCCAGACAGAAACAGGGAGAGGACCAAGAACCTGGGCTCCCGGCCTCCACTCCACTTTCTCATCTCGAGACGGTGGGTATGTTTCTTTCCTCGGATGGACCTCAGTTTTCCCGTCTGTAAAATGCAATTTTCAAGTCTTTTGTTTTGTTTTGTTTTTCTTTATTGGATTCCCTGAACTCCTCCAAATAGCACACAAATGCCTGAGAAGAATTATAAAGTTGTTGGACAGAGAGGTGAAGTTAGAATTCACTTGGATAGATAACAAAGTCTCTCCCCACGACTTTTCTGGAGTTGCTGATGTAGAGATGAGAGCTGGACATGATGGCTAGAGGCTGTCACTTGGAAGTGGCTCGGGGAGAAGATGGAGTAGGAGGGCGGCTAAGACACGCTGCAGAGAAGGGTCCTGGGATGCCTGCAGGGGTGGGAGTTCACCTGCCTACTGGTGCTCTGGTCGGGGGGGGGGGGAAAGGCACAAGCCCTGGGGGCTAGCCGATCGTGGAGGCCAAGCATCAGGCTGCAGGGAGTAGAGTGGCATTGTTCGAGGAGTCAAGTGACGGGGGTGTGAGGGCCCTTGGGAGAGTGAGGGGCGAGGCCAGCACACATTTCAGAGTCATCTCCGCATGGCAGGCCTGCCAGGGCCTCTCCTCCACCTGTCCCGAGAGCTTTCTCTAGAGGCCTGAAGGCCTTGGCGATAACAGAGAGGGAGGTTGAGGGACTGGGGAGACTGTGGGCTCTAGAAAGGCACCGGGAGCGGGACGGAGGCAGCAGGTGCCTCTCGAACACCTGTGCATCCCACGTGGGGCGCGGGCTCCCCAGAGTCAGTCTGCTTGCTTCGCTCCTTCCCTGGACCAACCTCAGGTGGGGCCCCAGAGGCGGTGGCCTTCCCTGTCCTCCGGGTGGGACCCCGTGGGCCGCCTTCCTCCGGGCACTGGCTCAGGGCGTGGTTTCCCCAGCACTTTTCTGGAGCTCATTTCTGGGAGTGCCTACACCAGCCCAGGGACCGGCCAGGGACAAAGAAAGCTCGTCCTTGCCCCCTGGAGCCAGGGTGATGCTGTTAAAACATGCCCCGCCTGCAGGAAGGGCCCTGCCAGGGACAAAGCATCCCCTTGGCTGTATTTGGGGAGGGGGGAGGCGAGGTAGAGGAAGAAGGGCCCTGGCCTTGCATCAGGAGGGGCCTCACCCTTAAACTATCCCCATTGTGTCCAGTCACAAGGACCAACAGGATCAGAAGACAGGACTCCTCATTTGAGCATGTGGCCCATTCCAGCCACATGTTCTGCAGTGCATTATGAGTTTACAGTTTTTGCAAGTCTTGCCATTATCTTGGGAACAGCACAATGATACTACAGTTTCTTAGCTTGAGTTGTAAGTGATCAACTGTCCATGTAAGTAGTTAAAATAGATTAACTTTCAAAGAACACTCACTCTGGTTTTCCTTGTTTCATAATATACCAAGTATCCCCGCCCCCCAGTTAGGAAGTGGTGCAGACCTCCCTCAGCCTCTGAAAGGCCTTGCTCTGACAGCATCCATCTTTCCAGTATCTGAAACTGTAATGCATAAAGGAAGGATGTAAGGCCAGGCTGGGGGTTGGACTAGCTGACTTTGGGACGCTTTCAAACTCATATGGCAATGATCTTAAACTGGAGACAAAGAACGGGGTGGAATGTAAGTTTCCCAGTGGGCTGGACACCGGCTGGGGGATTCTGCCCCACCAACTGTCTTTGTCCCCAGGAGACAGGAATAGTTCTGTCTAAGGATGTGGCCTTCTTCTCTGTGCCTCAAGCAGCCTGGGAGGACACGCCTATGCTGGAATCATTTAAGTCCCTTTCTAAAATACTTGTACGAAGACCCAGAATTCAAGCTTTCCTCACTATGGACTATCAGAAAACACACAGTAAATGGCAATAACCTACAAGGATTTTATGCCGGGTCATGTTCTAAGTGTTTCACAGGCTTTATCTATTAGCGTTGCAGCCACAACCCAATGTTGTTTTATTATTATTCCCTGAAACAGTCAGGAAAGGGTCGAGAACTTGCCCGAGGTCACCTAGCTTGCACGTGCAGAGCCAGAATTTGAACATTATGGAACGAACCGGAGACTTAGCATCAGCCATTCAAATCCCAGCTCTCCGGTTACATGCTGTGTGACCTTGGGCAAAATCCTTACCTTCTCTGAGACTCAGTTTTCCTTTCTGCAAAATGGGGTTAGGGATGCAGAGATTCTATGATAATCAAAAGTAACAGCAGGTGTCAAAGTGTTGTAGCAGCACGGGAAGCAGGCGGCCAACAAACTGTATTGTCAGGGTTTTTCACTTGTCACCGTTGCTTAGAGCATGTTGAGAAACTCCAACAGAAGAGAGAAAGTCGAAACAGAAAGTACCCTCTTCTCACCCCCTTTTGGTTGTGGAGCCACATAACTCCTGAGTTTTAAGAGCTCCGAATGCCAGGACCCTGGGAGTTGAGGGTCAGGGCTCAGGAGAGCCGGGGCGGGGGGATCTGAAAGGCACTCAGTCTCTCACACAAACACTGCCAGCTGCTTGCTGTCAGCCGTGCGGAGGAATAGAAGCTTTCTCCACCGACAGCACTTGCTAGCAACTTCCCTCTCTGTGGTTTTTCTCTGTCATTCCCTTGATAAAAGAAGTAGAGCTGCACAAATGTAACCAACTTTCACGAATCTCATCTTCACATAAAAACACCCGCCTTTCAAGAAGTGAGCTGCCTGAAAAAATGATGCAGGATGTACTCTAAACTGGGTCATTCTCCACCCAGAGGGCTCGCGGCTCACTCTCCGTGTGGATCCCCTGAGCCGTTGGCTTCGAGTGGCTTCGAGTGGCTTCGACAGCCCGGGGAGAGAGAGAAATGGGAAACAGCATGCGATCTACCCCGGCACCTCCCGAGAGGCCTCCGCCTAGCCCAGAGGGTAAGTCTGGCTTCTTTGGCAAAGATGGGGCAATGCGGGTGCTGAGACCTGTTAAAACAGGGCAGTGGGTACGTTGGGCTTCCTTATACTTGTCTCTCTCGCGTGGCTTGTGTTAACATGTTTGTAATTAAATGTTAAAAAAAGATCCACAATGCTGCCCTGGAAGGATGCTGAATCGCTGGCACTTTGCGATGGACCTTCGTAGCAGCTGGTTCGATCCTTTTATTTTTTATTTTTTAAAATAAATTTATTTGTTTATTTTTGGCTGCATTGGGTCCTCGTTGCTGTGCGCGGGCTTCTCATTGTTGTGGCCTCTCCTGTTGCGGAGCACGGGCCCCAGGCGCACAGGCCTCAGCAGCTGTGGCTCACAGGCTCCAGAGCACAGGCTCGGCAGCCGTGGTGCACGGGCCCAGCTGCTCCACGGCATGTGGGATCCTCCCGGACAAGGGATCGAACCCGTGTCCCCCGTGTTGGCAGGCAGATTCTTAACCATTGTGCTACCAGGGAAGCCCCGATCCTTTTATTTTATAGGTGGTGAAACTGAGGCCCACAAAGAAAATGTAATTTGTATATTAGCTATTGGTAGAGTCAGATTTCCAACCCAGGCGGGTCTGGTTCTGAAACCTAGGCTCTTTCGTACCATAGCCTGTCAGCTGTGATATAATATTATGATGGGTATATAATACTATCATGAGTATATGATACTATCATGGGTATATAATATTATCATGGGTATATAATGTTATCAAAGCTCTGCTGGAGTGTTTTCAGTGTAACTTTACAAAGCTAGCCACTAGCCCTAGGAAATCTTCCTGAAAATAAAGGAATCCTTGTGTCCATTGGTAGGATCACAGGGGACAGGCGTTCTAGGGGGAGGGCACAATGTGATGGGTTAATTGAGGATGACAAGAATCAGCTTTACCCAGAGATGCCAGGCTGAGCCAGACCCCCGAAGCTACAGAGTCTCGTTCAGGGATGGCCCGAGAGCTGGGAGGGGACATCCGCAATGATGATTTAGGTGTGTAACATAATGCAAGCATTTATGATATTAGAGATTATAAATTTGAAACTCAAACAATACAAATTACAAAATAGGAATTTAATTATTAAAATTTCCTTGTAGCTCATATAAGGCTGAGAGCAAAGCCATCGAGCTCCAGGTTCAGGGGTGCTGGTGGCCACCAACACCCTCACCTTTATTTCCTAGCAGGACAGTGTGGGTGCACCTGTGGGTCCTTTAGGAGTTAGGAAGGGGATGGTCAGGAGGGTGGGTGACCCAACAGTGTCCCCAGGGTGAGTCATGGGGGATTTGGGACACTTGGGCCTCCCGCCTTACATCACAGCACTTGGGGCCTGGTCCCTCCCTCCTAACGGGGGTGACCCCACCTGGTTCCACCATATCCCCTGCAGCACTGAACTGGGTCACGTTCACACACACAGACGCCCAGCATGGTGTGTGCTGAGCACAGCTTCACATGAGCGGAGCAGGGACGGAGCCAGGTGCCGTGACGCTACCTGCCACTCACTCCGTGACTTCTGGGGCCCCTTCAAAAAGGAGCCGCCTTCTCACTTTTTCCAAAGTGGAGACCCCCAACTTATGCACAGTCTCATGACTCCTCAGATGTCCCCAAGTGACCATGCAGAGACCTTCCTGTTCTGTCCCCGGCTCAAGTAAAATGCGGGGCAATTCTAGCAACCCTCCTTTCCAGCTCCTCAATACCCCTCCCCAAACAGAAGTGGGGGAAGACAAGAGGAATGTTCCCGGAGATGGTACCACGTGATTAGGTGGAGCTGCGCCGTGGGCCCCCGAGCGAGCGGGGGAACCTTTTCCCTCCGATGCAAAGCTCAGGGCTGTGTGCAGTTCTCCTGCCGCCATGCGAGAGGGCCTGGGCCCCTTCTCCCACCTCCTCCAAACCAGCTCAAGTCTTAGTCTCCTCCTCTGGTCACGGCCACTTCTAGAGAACCGACACTGCCAGGCCCAGGGCGCCGGCTCCATGGCAGGGGAGGCACCGCCCACGAGCCCATCTTGTGTGGTCGCCCCTCCCACGGGGCTGACAGGGGCGGCATGCTTGAGCAAACCCCATGAAAACACGGGCCTCCAAGGACTTGCCCATTTGCCTTTATTTTTTCAATGCAAATCGGCATGAAATAAGTTTCTCTTTTTCCACCGTGTGGCTGGGAGGTCACCTCTAGAGAGGAGGGAGAGGGGTCTCCCCGACCCTCCGCCCCCTGGTTCGGAGAATTCCCCAGGTCGTACCCAATTTGTGATCCAGGCAACCACATCAAGCGCTGGCGGGTGGTGGCTTTTCCATCCCCCGCCCCTGAAAAGTTTCCTTTGCGATCAGTCCTAACTTGATTTCCTCTTTTCTCTGACACCTAATCGAATAAGGGACAGGTGGTACAGTTGATGCTACATTAATTAGTCTCGATTCAAATGATGTAAAGAATGTGGGTTTTCATGGAACAAGCACCTCTCAGGTTAACACTCCTGCTTACTCATTTGATTGGTCTCAATTGCCTAGGAGGTCATGCGGGAGTGGATCGCTTTGGGCCAACAAACAATTAGTGCTTCCTCTGACGTTAGCCTGAGTGGTGGGCCTGAGGCCCCAGGCCCCGCATAGGGATCGGCAGGAGGTCAACCTGTGGATTTCTAGACAAACAAGTGCCCTGAGCAGGACTGTGAATGCTTTGGAATATGGGTTTGCCCCTCGGTTTTCTCCTAAACTAAGCTTTCCAGAACATTCCTGATTAGTCTCGTTCCCAGAGACGAACAAACATCACAAAACCCAGAGAGGTAGCAGGGCTTGATGGAAATAGGGCAGGTCTCGAAGTCAAATGACCTTGTTGGGCTTCAGGTATGTGGCTACCTGACCACAGGTAAGTCACATAGCCTCCCACGAGGGAGGCTCTCAAATGGAGATCAGAGCAATCCCTCCCCAGCAGTAATGGCAGCACAAAGCAGCCACCTGATACATGTGGGTAGAAGAACTTTTTTTATTTAACTCCATTTGAGGCTATCTGATTGCACTCGGCTGTGTCTAAATGGCCTTCCCCCTCAAAAAGTTTTAAAGTGATAGAATTGGGGATTCCGTGACTTGTTTCCAAATCATCCCAAATAGCTCATTTTCTCTGCAAATTCTACACATGGTTCAGACTCCTGTTTTGGGCCCGACATAGGCAGTACAAAGTTGAATGAGACCCAGGGAACTCCCGAGGAGTAGGGAAATAGCATATTTCCACCTTAACAACAGCATTCAGTCACATTGCTGTGATCTTTTCCCCTCCCCGTTCCTTATCTTCTTATTGCCCTGGCCTAAAGTGAGATCTCACTGGCGGAGGTGGTAACACAAACCCAGACGCTGCTCAGACCCCTTTCTATGCAAGGATGGAAATAATGCTAAACTGTGCATTTACATAGCATCAAGGGTGCTGCCAGGGTGGGTGGAAAGAGGGGCGGGTGGGGCTCTGGGGGAGGAAGAGGGGGCAGGGAGCCTCAGAGACAGCAGAATACTTCTCAGCGAGTGGTGCTCAGACCACCTGCCTCGATCCCCTGGGTAATCATCAAAACTGCAGATTCCTGAGCCCCACCCTAGACCTGCTTGTGGGAGTCCAGGGGTGGCGGGAGGGAGCAGCACGCCTGATTTCGTACAAGCCCCCTGGTGCATCTTAAGCCCCCTAAAACTTGCAGACCACAGAGCTACCCCTACACCAGCACACAAGGAGAGAGAGAGAAAGAGAGAGAGAGAGAGAAGCCAGCTGTCTCCCTAGTGTCTCTCTGTCCTCACCGGTAACATGAGGATAATGCGAGCTACTTGGTGCTTCGATGTGCCAGCCGTGATGCCACGTGCTTTAGACACATCGACTCTGGATTCTCACACAGTGCAGGGGGTGATACCTATTGTCATTTCAACTTGGCAGTTGAGGAAACTGAGGGACGAGCGGGGTTACTTGCCCAAGGCCATACGGCTGGGATTTGAAGTCAGTGGCCTGAATCTAGTCCCCCCTCTTCACCCACGCATCACGTTCCTGGAGGGGACGGACTTGCAAGAAGCACACGTGTTTTCTGGAGTGAGAGAGAGCGTGGTCACCAGATTTAATGACACAGACACTCAAGTGCCCTTGTGAGGGACACAGATGGGAACCCGCGTCAGATCTTTGACTAGATGCAGGTTTCCCCCACCCCCCCCCCCCGGTCTCATTTACCCCACTGCTGGTACATACGATGGCTTTAGGTGCAACATGATCATTCAACTTTTATATTGAATGTACAACGTTCGTACACTTAATGGATAACATGCAAATTATGATTAGTCCATCAAACCCCCGATTTCACATTGCTTAGAAGGGGACTAAAGGCTTTTTTAAACTGAATTAACATGAAGAGAAACGCTATTAAGTAAGCGGTAGTGTAGGTGGTACTCAGTTGTGACCAGAAGAAGAGCAGGTCATCAAGAACAGAGTCTGCCTCCTTTGCTGATAGGTTACCTGGCTCCGAAACGAGGCCCTCAACTTACTGGTTGTGTGTTCTTGGCAAGATTCTCCACCTGGCTGTACCATCTGAGAGCCTCAGGGTCTGCTCAGTCCCACTCTGTCCCATCTGAGCGATGGAGAAGCCAAGAGATTTCTGGGCCACTGGGTCTCACGTTCCAGCCCTTAACACAGGACCCACAGGTACAAGTGGTTCGTGGTGACCAAGAGATCTCAGTAGACCTTCTATCAGGCCAGTCTGCCTAGCCCTGTCTTATTGTTTCGGTGTGTGTTTGGGGGGTGGGGGGTGTATTTCCAGTAAAAGATACTAAATGTAAGGTCTGCTTTGACCCCTCCCGAGGCCATGAGTTTGAGCATGACTCAAGGAAATGCAAAAGCAGAAGCTGAACTCACTGGGTTGGTTACTCCTCTCCTGCCAGCGGCACTGAGCTCCTTGTGCCAGCTCTGAAGCCTCCCTTACATCAGCCTTTGTCCCAGCCTGTCAGGGGTCAAGATCAACCGGGAAGAGCCTGATAACTACATCTCAAAAAGGCCTGAGTGGCTTAGGCACCTGACCATGAGCTTGGAAGCCCTCCTGCTCTCCCCCAGACATTTTCCTAACACTCCCCCAAGCCTTGGTTTCTTCACCCTTTAAATAAGAATATATGTTCTGCAGCATTGTATTGGAGCAAAGGAAGTAAAGAATGGCTGCTTTTGCAAGATGGTTATAAATGGGATCTACGAAAAGATTTTCAGCATTTTAAAAGAAATGATTACACTACTCTAAGGAATAATAATGCAAAAAAGGGCCTGTCCTCTTTTGACCAAGTAATATTTGTGGCTACTAAGTTCTGCCTCAGTCTCCTTCCTTTTTTGGATTCATTTCCTATTTTACACTTTTGTGCAGTGTTCAGTCTGACTCATTTCTGAGTTGAGCTATCACCAATATTTGGTCTCTTGAATTTCATCTTCTGTTCTCAGCAAATGGAGTTTGTTTTTAGAAGATAAGAATATTTTCAAATTTATGGGACTAGAGGCTTTTCAAAATTTAGAACACTACTGGCTGAGACTGGCCTTGGATTATGGCATGATAACCCCACCCCGTGTCATAAACATGACACCAGCTGCCACTGATTGAGGCAGGCTCTATACAGACAGTTCCTCATGAATCCTAACCCAATCAGACGAAGCCCATTTTGATATTTCCCAGTTTTATACATGAAGAAATCAAGCTCAGATTAGTTAAAAATAAATGTTTCTCCAACTCACAGAACAATTAAGTTGAGGAGGTGGAATTTAAGCCAGGCCTGATTTATTTCAAAGCCGGTTCTCTCTCCTGAAAATTCTCCCTGGATTTCTCTTTTGTCTGCCCTGCATACTATTCTTCACTTAATCTGTTTCCTTATCTTGAGTCTGCAATAATCCCACCTGCTTCCTCTGAGCTCCACTTCCCCGTATCACTCATATGTCTGACTTAATTCAAATGCTCTGCTCTCCACAAAGCCAGGGGCTCCAGAAGTCCATAATAATGTGTTTGAACTTTATGAGCGAACTTAAATTTCCTATCTTCCGTTTATTTCACCATAGGGACCAAAGCTCAGGGAAGACTTAGCTGGGATCCTGGCCCCCGACCTTGCTTAGAATGGCCGCCCTTCCCACAAAAGTACAAACTGAACTTTCTATCTTCCACTGACTTTGCCTTCTGTTTTTCCAACGCTGGGGAAAAAGGTGATAGGGGTGGACCTGAAATCCCTGGCAAAGCACCACGCAAAGGCCATAACCTTGAAGCGGAAGCTCCAATGCAAGATTTTCTCAGCAGTGTCTAAGTGTCATAACTATAAAAAAAACATCATTATTACGAAAATTCCACAGGAAACTCAACTTTGTTATTGTGAAATTGAAACTCTCCAGACCCTTAAGCCTATTTTCCCCGATTGAAACAAATTTTTTATAACGGGATTTTGTTTTTGTTTCTGTTTTTAGCAATATGAAAAGACGGTTGCTCTGTTTCACAGCCTTACTCTTGAATCAGAGATCAAAGGCCCAGCCCCTCTTGTAGACACACAACGTGTTTCAAGTTTCCATTATCGGCACAGATAAACGCTGTGCCTCTCATTTCCACACTCGTTTTTCAGAAGGGCCTGGTTCCGTGATGCCCTCCCCACCCCATGCTATCTGCTGCAGATGAGGTTCCCTTCTCCTGGACCCTTCAAAACCTTAGCCCAGTAGCACTTGCCAAGGGCCTAGTAGCACAGGGACCTCTTCACGTTTTCATTTGGTAAACCTGCCTTGGGCATCCTGGGTGGGACAGGACTGGTGCTGGGCTAGGGGCCCCAGACAGCCCCTCCTGAGGTTCACAGCCATTCCCCGATAGCCACACAGATGCAAAAACACATACAACCCTGGCTAGAGGTTCACAGCCATTCCCCGATAGCCACACAGATGCAAAAACACATACAGCCCTGGCTGGAGGTTCACAGCCATTCCCCGATAGCCACACAAATGCAAAAACACATACAACCCTGGCTAATTGCCTCTAGGGAAAAGCCCAGGGCCCAAGAGGGGGTACAAGAGGAGGGCTGGGCCTCTCCCAAGCATCAGGCTAGCCTCCCCTCTGGGGGTGACCTCTGAGTTGACAGAGGTGGGAGGGACGAGAGAGGGGACAGCAGAGTGTAGTCCAGGCAGAGGGAACAGACTGCTCACAGGCTCTGAGGATGGGGGAACCTGGCCGGCTGAGAAAAACACAATGGCCTATCTCACCGCTTCAGAGGCAGTGGAGGCCATGTTACTAAGTGGTCCTTTCATATTTGGGAGCAATTAGTCCAGGAAGGACAGATTTCCATCATGAAGGCATTTTCCAACCCCTCATTTCCCAGACTAACCCACACCCCAGAGGGGAAAATGTGTCCACACTCAGAGTGGCAAATCAGCCTCAGAACCGGGGCCGATTTACCGGGCAGCTGGACAAACCCTAGGTACCAGGCCCCACTCACTGCCCAGCACCTTCCTAGGGCCCCTGCCTAACACCATATCTGCAATCTCGTGCTCTTTTTCTTAAAGAGGACCTCCAAATGTGCACAGGCTTCGTGTGCCACCAAGTCTGGATCCATCCCTTATTAAAACTCAGGACTCCGGGCTTCAAGCCCAACTGCAGTGCCACCTCTACTTATTGGACTGGGCCGGAGCTACACAAGGGAAGAACTCTTTTTATAGCAAAGCAGAGCGTGGGGAGGCCTCCCCACAGGCTCAGGGAAGGTCAGAGGCCTCACTGGTCAGCCCTTCCCCGGCGACTCCACTCCTTCTCGTGAGCCCTCCCCGCTTTCACTGACTGCGGCCACCGTGAATCACTTTTGATTTCCATCTCACTGTCTGTGACTCAGTTTCCCCAAGTGAACAATCCGTCTGAGTGCGCTCTTCCATGGAGATCACTCGTTTCTCATTTATTCCTATTCATCCTCGTACTTAAGTTCTCTTTCGACTTAGTCTGATAGGGGAGATGTGAGTTGGAGACTACAGGACATATGGGCTCTAAGGGGCAGGGGCTAGAGGTCCCAGCATGAGGGTGTCTGGATCCTAGAAAGTGGCCACCAAGCCTGAGGTGCCCAAGTGCTGGCTGGGATTTCTCCAGATTTTCTTGGGGTGAAGGGGGCGGGGAATGACCCCTCCCCCCATTATTGGTGTATTCTCTAGAATGTGAGTTCCGTGACAGCAGGGAGACTTGGCTTGCTTTGTTCGCCATGCTTGGCCCACAGTAGGTGCTCAATAAATAATTGGCAAATGAATGAATAAATGGTATGTTACCCAGAATTTTGAGTTCAGATGCCCAGCCAGCAGACAGACTGATCAATGCAACATCACAGCAAACAATGACTGAATTTGCCAATTTGTAGGATATGCTATTTCCCCAAAGACATACCCCGATATTCCCCTGCAGCTAAGGGATCCGAATTACGGCAAATCACTAAGGCTGTGAAACAAGGCTTTGTTTAGTGTCAAAACGTGAACTCCCATGCTATCTCTTTATCTTTAGTCTACAGTAAGCTGTAGTCACCTGAACCAGAATGAACGAGAGAGCATGCTTTCCTTTTCAAAACTTCACCAGAATTACTTTCAACATATGTATGATGAGTACTTAATTTTTCTTTCACCTCCCCTCCCCAGCAAACGTCCCTATTAAGTAGATTCCCGACACGGTACCTTACATTCTACAAGGAAGAAGGGCTTTGTTGAGCTTCAGAGTTAACACCTCCTGACCCTGGTGGGTCCTCAGAACTCACAGAGCCTAACCCCGACACCCCGACCCTGATATGTTGCAGACATGGGGCCCACAAGCCCCAAGGAGGGTACCTGAGGTGATGGTAATAAGATGGGACGTTTTCACAGCAACTCATCATTCACGGATGCTGCTACATACTTTCATCTTATCTCATAAAAAAAAAATTTCTGGAAAGAGGTATTATTAGCCCCATTTTAAAGATGGGAAAATCAAGGCTAGGAGGCATTCCAGGACTTGCCCAAGATTATATGGATCAGTAGACACAGGGGCAGACCATGGAGTCAGATCTTGTGACCTCAGCTCAAGGACCTCTGGATCCCCATTTCTCAGATGGGAACGTCAGGGCCAGGGCAGGCTTGATCATGAGAGTAGGTCACCTGACCCTCTGGGTTCCTTCAAGCATCCTGCCTCACCATCCCTGAAGAGAGGAGGACCAGCTGAAAATTGCTGTTTCAAAACAATCCAGTGTCTTTAGCTGAAAAGTCCCCAGGAAGGTCTTCCCTCTGCCTCTACATCCCCTTTGCCTTTGTCTCCCCAGGACTGGACAGCGACTTCCTGGCTGTGCTGAGTGACTACCCGTCTCCTGACATCAGCCCCCCGATATTCCGCCGTGGGGAGAAACTGCGTGTGATTTCTGAGTGAGTGAGCTTTCCAAAACTTTGACAAAGCCCCCAAAAGAAGAACTCGATTTTGATGGGAATCATCAGATTTTAGCTATAGCTGTCCAATTCCACATGGGCCCTGGTCCTGTTGTGAGGTGAGAAAGTTGGCCCATACAGCAGGCCTTAATGCCTAACCCTCCTTAGTGCTGCCAGTACTCTAAAGCCTTCAGTGGCTCCCCATTGCCTGATGGATAAAATTTAATTCCTTAACTTGGCTTTTGAGGCCCTTTAAGATCCAACGTCTGCTTCTTATGTTGGCCTCATCTCCCCGACACAGGCAGGGTTGATATTATATATTAGTGCAGACTCAGGAAGAGGACACAGAGGTCTGAAAAAAACTTCTGATGGTAAACAGAAAGGTATTGTCTTCTAGCCTGTTGTCTCTCCATGATTTGAAATAGGCTGTAAAAGAAATAGGGGCTCTGAGTACCTTTTATTTAGATCCTCATTGATGTAGACATGTGAAACTATCTTGGTTAAATCTCAGGGTC
This sequence comes from Balaenoptera physalus, assembly GCF_965194825.1. Lineage (NCBI taxonomy): Eukaryota > Metazoa > Chordata > Mammalia > Artiodactyla > Balaenopteridae > Balaenoptera > Balaenoptera physalus. The sequence continues at coordinate 77,336,298 of NC_138895.1, read as the reverse complement.
TATTTCAGCACAGCAAACATTTATTTTTAAAAAGCCTCCAACTGTGGAAGATCAGCTGGAAACACCATCTGCTGACCCCTGAAAGGTGGCTATTGCCAACTTGTGGGAAGATTTCCTGTTAGCTCAGAATGGGGGGGATACACTTAAAAACTAAATTATCGTAGGGAGAAATTCCAGTTAACATGGCCATTGACAGGCCTTAAAAAAGGAACATCCCAATGTATCCCAGGTTAAATCTGATTACTCTCTTCATTCGTTCATTCACTTTGCCACTCCCCTATTCGCTCTTTTCTATTTGTTCTTGTCCTTCTAGTGAAGGGGGCTGGTGGAAAGCCATTTCCCTTAGCACTGGTCGAGAGAGCTACATTCCTGGAATATGTGTGGCCAGAGTTTACCATGGGTGAGTACATTTCCAAAATAGCATCAATAAAGCATGATCTTTATGCAAGTGACTCAGACATCTGCATAGAGAGATCCCAGCCTGGGACAGTGGAAAGGAAGGTATTGGTTCGAGAGGGTCACTTCTACTCTCAGCTCAGTCCCTAAAGAATGGTGCGACCTTGGGCTAACCTTCCCCTCTCTGAGACTCGATTTCCTCAATAGTAAGACAAATGATGGACCTTGCAGCTCTAATGCGGTGTTCCTGTAGCAATCAGGATTCAGACACTGTGATCACAGGACGCAGCAGCCAAAAGCCAGTCTAAGTTCAAACCCGCCTCTGTCACTTACGGGCTGTGTGACAGTGGGCACGTTGTTCAACATTCTAAGCGTCAGTTTCCTTTCCTCACGCGTCAAATAGAGATCATAGTATAGAATGAAAGGAATAATAACATATAGTAATGGGACCAAAGTCTAGGGTTGTTAGGAAAATGAGATAGGCTAATACATGGAGATTTCTTGAAACCATGCCTGGCATTACCATCAGCACTGAATACGTATTAGCTACATTCTTACCAAATCATATCCAGAACACAGAGAACAGGCTCTGACAAAAATGCTTACGTACCCAACCTGACAAATGGAGAAGTCAAGCGGGAAAGGAGACCCTTTAAATAATCGGGCACAGCAGATGAGAAAGCAAGGACGTTGCTTTCCCCTGCAGTTGTGACATGACGGGTGGCCCTGGTGGCCAGCACACCCAGGCCAGGACAGGCGTGTCTCAGCCCTGCTTCCTTGGTGGGGCCTCGGAAAACTTCCTTAACCTCCTTGAGCCACAGTCTCCTCATCTGTCGAGCTACCAAGGCCAGACCTTGGCATATAGGAAGGGAGAAGGGAGCTCCACTTTCCATTTGAGGGATCCAGAAATAACTTCCTTACAGTCAGAGGAGGACTCTGCGTGCCACCTGCTCACCTGGGGAAGCAGAGCAAACTGCCTGAATATTTGAAGCATAGAATTCAGTGCAATTCATGGCAGTGTTACTGGTTTTGATGATGAACACCCAAAATTGTCTCTGTGCTTAGGATGACGAAGCTGAGTGGAGGTGGGGCAGTAGCTACGATGAGAGTTATGTTCTGAAAGAGAAGTGAGTCACGGAACTCTTCTCATCAGCTGTGTGTCATTGATCCATCCATTCACTTAGCAATCATGTGTGGATACCTTCATGGTGAAGATGTGGTGCTGAACGCTGGCAGGAGCAGGGAGTGAGGAGCCCAGATGAATAAGATGTAATCCTGACACTATAGCACTTCCAATCTAGCAGATGCAATAAATGTTCTTCAAATATGTAACAGGAAGAGAGGTGATGCAGCATAGTGGTTATGGAATTTGAAAAATGCATCTCAATTCTAGCTCTATCAGTTGCAACGTGGGTAACTTGGATAAATTACTTAATCACTCTGACCCTTAGTATCCTCATCGGTGAAAGAGAGATAATACTACCTGTCTTAGGGGGTTGATATGAGGATTAGATTTCAAGTACTTAATATGGTATGTGGCCGATAATTAGTATTCAGGCGTGGCGGTTTTTACTGTCATTGTTTTATTGTCTTCATATTTATAAGTGGAATTTCATGTAAGGACTTGAAAGGATGAATGTCATGTACGCTGAAATAATTAATATGCCATATACTATGGAGACCTAAGGGAATAGTTGAAATATTTGGCCGAATATGGCGTCATCATGATCTTAGTAACAAAATCTTTCTTGGAGACGAGTTCATAAATAAACGGTATGGGACGTTATGCCTGCGTGTCTTCTCACACACGGTGCTTCAGGAGCCCTCAGCCAGCCCCGTCAATGGCCCGCTTTCATGCCACAGGGAATGTTAAAGAGTGAGAAACAGCAGAGTGTTAATACTGGTCACAGCACACACTCATCCAGACGTGTGATTGAAAGCCGGGGCACGTTCACTGAAACAGAGTCAGTTAAAAAAGGATGTACAATTGCTTCCGAGTACACACCAGCCAGCTGCTAACAGCATTTCCTTCCATGCTGAGATCTGGCCCAGCCGGGTCTGCAAAATGAGAAGGGCCCTCCCCCTTAGAACACAGATTCCTTTGTGTCCTGAGCTGCTTTCTAAAGCGTATTCAAAGTGCCCACTCTCCTCTGGAAGGTGAACATTACATTGGAAAGCTGGACTACAGTATTACAACTGCTTTTTTCAATTGTTAAGTGAAAAAAAAGCAAGAAACATATGGAAATGCATCATGCAATGACAACTGAGTTTAAAATATGTTGAAAAGAGAAGACAAGGAGGAAATAGAATGAATGCAAGGTGGGGCATCAGGTGGCGAAATTAGGCACCACCATTTTTTTCTTTCTTCTTTCCTCCCTTCTTCCCTCTCTCCCTCCCCTTTCCTTCCTTCCTTCCTTCTTTCCTTCCTTCCTTCCTTCCTTCCTTCCTTCCTTCCTTCCTTCCTTCCTTCCTCCCTCCCTCCCTCCCTTCCTTCTTTCCTTCCTTTCTCATGTTCATTCATTCACTCACAGATATATACCAAGCTTGATAACCTGGACACAAAGGCAAAACCTCAAACGACAGACACAGCCCCTGCCCCCATGGATGGAGGAGCCAGGCAGTCAGAGTATCAGGGACATAGACATTAAATAAACTACCACCTAGGTCCCTTATCATGTTTAGGATGCTTTCATATAATACGGAACGGGCACAGTGCAGCTGGCATTTGAGAAACAGGGTAAGAAAGATGCTTTGTGCATCTCTGTGCCCTCACTATCCAACGTAACACCTGGCTTGCACTGTGTACTTGGGGATTTTATTTGAAAGGTTAAATGAATGCATGAATGAATGAACCGTTGATTGCCTTGCTCTTTTTTTTTTTTTAGTCCCAACAGAGGGTTTTATATCAGCTGGACCTGGCTCACTTCTGCATGCCTCCTGCCTTTCTTGGGGGGGGGGGGTATATTCAGGACACTCATGGCTGTCTTTCTTCTCCCCAGCTGGCTGTTTGAAGGGCTGGGCAGAGACAAAGCTGAGGAGCTATTGCAGCTGCCAGACACGAAGATCGGCTCCTTCATGATCCGGGAGAGTGAGACCAAGAGAGGTGAGCAGCCTCCAATGCATCCTTCCGTACGTGCGTCAGACAAGCAGGCTTTGCTCCGCGCTGACGCACCCACTACCTGGTTCAGGTTCCCTCCTCCCACGAGGCACGCAAACCCGTCCGGCGCGGTGAGCTCCCAGCGGTCCACACGCCATCAGTGCGGCCAGGCCAGCACCCAAGCCGGGGGCAGTGACCTGGGCAGGGGGGGCGTCGCTGGTGCAGGCTCTGACCCACAGCAGGCCTGGCACACCTGTTGTGTTCTTACTACACAGCAGACCTTCATTCTTAGCCCTGGCTGCACCCTACAGTGAAATCAGGCAGCTTAGAGGATCGGGACCAGCAGATTCACCATGACCTTCATTGTTTTAATTTTCATACATCCTACGCACTAAGGAATTCAGTGAAAAAGAAAGAGCCGGGCTTTGTCATGGTTCGAAGCAAGGGTCCCGAACTCTAGTTTGGCCTGCGTGAATGACTAAGAAGTCACCTCTTCTCTCTGAGTCCAAGTTCCCTTCTTTATAACATGGGATTAATAATAGGAAAATACTTGGCAGGTGTCTGGAATGGCGTATACACTTAAACTCGCAGAAGCAAAACATTAATAGCCTGGGCTTACTCAGGCTGAGAATTGATATTAACTTCTTAAATATAGAAAATATTTTCAAATTCTTAGCCTGCTTCTTGCACGTTCGCTATCAAAGAAGAGAAAATGTGGTATCTGAGACTATTTCCCGTGCACTTATTAAGCACCAGAGCTACCTGGTGCTGGATGGAGCCCTCCACCGAAATGAGCATCAGCTTTCCTTTGGGGAAGCAGGGACCATATATATGTGATTAAAATTTTAAAAAAATCCAGGAACAACTTTTCTCTCAGAAACCTGAATATGCTGGGTAAGAGCAAGAGCGAAGCAAAGGCAAAACTTCTTGTGCAGGTCCCAGGGATCTCCCGAGGCAGGAGACCCAGACTCAGGCACGGCCGGGGGGCGTCAGGGGACGGACCCAATGTGAGTTGCCAGAGCTGATCTAAAAATAATCAGGCCGAGCTGCAGCCGAGCTGGGGCCCAGGTGGGGGGCCCAGGCCCTGCTCCCTTGGGTATGCAAAGTTCTCATAAGTTTCCACCTGCTACCCTTGACCTACTCACCATACTTCAAGTCCCTGCTGACATTACCGGAAGACACATGCTGAACTGACTCAGAGGGCGGGCCTGGGACAGAGCGAGGGATGCCCAGCAGAATGCTAGGAGGCCTGCTCTAGGAGGGCCAAGGTCCCACCCCGGGGCTGCCACTTCCAAGCTGTGTGCCTCAGGCTATTGCACGCAGTGCTCGAGCCTCAGTTTCTCCATCTATATAGTATTTGAGAACAATACCTCCCAGAGTCTTTCTGAGAATCATCAGAGACGTTGCTATGAAATAGCTCAACCCCCAGCCCAGCACATGCAGCAAAAACTCAGCAAGTACAAGTGCCCCTCCATCTCACTGCTTCGCCAGCCTTTTCACTCCTCGAACCCCAGAAGACAGAGCAGGAAGGACTCTTCAGCATGACCTAAGCTCCATTCTCTCACTTTCCATTTGGGGAAATCGAGGCTAAGAGAGGTAGTGGCAGGTGCTCACCCAAAGTTCTACTCTGATTAACCCATCTTGGGTCATTACTCTCATGGTGCTGAAGGAGACAAAACACATTTCATGTCGCTTAGGAATACTCAGAAAAATGTCTTAACTGCCACAGTTCCTGAATTTCTGAGAAGCATAAGTCAGAGGCAGAAGGGACCAGGAAAAGGGGGCATAACTGTAAGGGCCCCTCAACTGTGTGATGGAGGAAAATGACAGCACAAATATCTTGGAGCGTGAACTTGGGAAAGACTCGAGAATGACCGCAGATCCGGGATGTACAGGGTGCAACCCAACTCTAGTCATTTCATTTGGTCTAAGGACCCACAAAAGGAAGTGGAAGCCCCTAGAATGGTAACTCACAAAGCAAAGACTTAGCCCTGGCATTTGAACACCTGCATTGCAATACGGTTAATGCAACTGCGCTGCTCAAATACCACGCTCCCGGGGCCTCTAAAGAGTGAGCTACAATCAAGCAGACAGGGTTTGAGCAGCCGTTGCTCGAAACACAAAAGCGTGTGTCTGGGTACCACCATCATATCACAAGGCCGAGAAGGTCTCTCTGCCTCAGCGGTGGTGGGCTCCTTAGCTGGCGGCCCTTGGGTGGGGACACATGGAATGCCACTGACTCGTCCTCCACTTCCCGCAGGTTTTTATTCGCTCTCGGTTAGGCACCGGCAGGTGAAGCATTACCGCATCTTCCGTCTGCCGAACAACTGGTATTACATTTCCCCGAGGCTCACCTTCCAGTGCCTGGAGGACCTGGTGAACCACTATTCTGGTAAGAAACACTCCACTGGGACCGATACATGACGCCCCTCTTTGCTAACTGCCCCTACCCCGGGCACTCAGTCTCGGCTGCACACGGGTCACCAAGACATGCCAGGTGGTTTACTTTGCTCTCTTGCCCATCCTGGCTTCTTCATATGCTCTTTTCTTTTTAATTCAGACTGTAAGTTCCAGGCTAAAACAGACTGAATGTGAAGGCTGCCTCAGTAAGTAAGATGCAGCCAACCTCAACTTCACCCCCTCTCCACCTGTAAGTGAAACGAATTAGGATATCCCTACATTCACAGCCACAGACAGTCTGCACTTCCTTAAGTGGATTGTACGCTTGGGCCTCTGGGGTTTTGTTCTGAAATGCCGCTCATTTCCCCTTTTCTGCATGTCAAAATCCTCGTCAACCTTCAAGGCCAACAGGAAGCCACCTCCTTGATGAAGCCCTAAGAGTCAGAAAACTAATGGTCTGTTTTCTCTGCCCTCCTAGCATGTCAGGTGTTTTTCTCCCTAGAACTCTGGGCGTCCTGCCCAGTGACCTAGTTAACTGTGTACTAGTCTGTGTTTCCCAACAAGCTCTTAGACACCAGGGATTATACTTTGTTCATCCATATGTCCTCCCTGGGCCCAGGAGAGAGGTCCAAATGTTCCATGCTGACCAGGATGGGGGCGTATCCTCCAGGATGGCGGAAGCAGAGTGGGGTTTGATGGAGGCGATGATATAGTGTGCAGAGTTGGAAGAGGACCTTCACGTTAGATTGGGAAAGGCCTGAATGCCAGGTCAGGAGTTAGAGTTTTACCCTATGGAAAAGGGAGAAATAGTAAAAAGGTGGCTGCATTTCTAAGAGCTGGCTCTGGAACCTTCTTGTGTTCATATCCCAGATCTGGGCAACCTTGGGCTGGCGGTGCACCTTTGTGCCCGCATTTCTCCAGGTAATGCAGGTGCTAACTGTTCCTACCGCGCGGATGCTTGTGAGGTTCACTGAGTTAGAGCGCGGAAAGTGCTGACGAGAGCGCCGGGCACGCAAACGTGGGCTCCTGCTACGTGAGCCACTATTCCCCAGCCAGGAGGCCTCCCTCCTCCCTGCTTCTGCCTTGTGAAAGGGAGGAAGACAGAAGCTGCTTTCACTTTGTAAGCAACTTCCCCCTTCTGGGTTCAGGATGTCTGACCCCACACCCTGGGTTCTTTAGGATGTGGGATCTTGAAGGGCATTTCAAGGTGAAAGGAGGAGTCCACAGGGCTGGGTTATCACACCTGGCCTGGGAGAAGTGCAGGTCTAGAAGGAGGAATGGCCGCTAGGGAGACCCAGGCCCAGGCTCCTGTACGGGCTCCATGAGACCGTGGGCGAAGACCTTCACCTCTCAGAGCCCCGGATCCCCATTCATGGAAGGTGGATGAGAGCAGCACCCTCTGCAGGTGGTTGTCATGATTATTGAACACGAAGGTGAACTTAACACGTTCATCACAGCCTGGCACATGGCGGATGCAAAATAAATGATAACAAATATTTCTCCCATGATACCCAAACACCTAGCAGCTTAGCTAAAAATGAAAGAGGAAGGGAGTCCTGGAAACAGTCAGCTTTTACTGATCATGAGTCAAATCTGGTTGTGGTATTTGGCTTTTAATAAGAATCATCTGAGAGGTGTGGCGACCATAAGTTTTGCATAGACGAAAGCAAACATGAAAAGGATGCTGGCCCAGCAAAGGTTTTTATGGACCAGGAGGTCCACACGGCTCCCAGGCCACAGACGCCCGAGGATCTCACACCAGCACAGAAGCAGCGCCTTCCAAATATGCGCCCCTGGCCATCGCATCAGCACAGGGATCGCAGGCAGCAGTCACCTCTGCAAATGACTGAAAAGGGTCTGGAGGCCTGAAGGGCTTCCGGTGCCTTCAGGACCTCAAGGTGGGAATAATGTGGCCAATTTACGTCCCACCAGGTTCTTCCTAAAGGCGCAGAATCAGAGAAGATGTGCGCTAAGCGACGTGAACAGACAATTTTGTTTTATGAGTTACTTATATTTATTATCCTGTGCTCTTGGGCAAATTATTTAAAATCTCAGGGCCTCAGTTTCTGCATCTATAAAATGGGGATTAAAATGCCTCATAGGATTATTGTTAGGACCAAAAAAAATAATGCCTGTGAACTGGCTGTGATCTTGACCCCAGGGGCCTTGGTTTCTTCATTCCCCAAACGGGTGTAACCGTACTGACGGCCCAGAGTAGCTCGGGGTTCCCTGAGCTGACACATGCCACGCTCGCTCAGCACCAGGCTCAGCCTACGTGCTCAGAAGTGTTAGTCCTCTTCTTCTTTGCCAAAATGTATTTCTCACCCTAAGTGTTAACCTTGCTAAGGAAGGACGTTTCCCCGCCTGTGCTATCTACTGCTGCTGGTTTCTTTTGTCTTTGTGTCTGACTCAGTCTCCTTTGCCTCCTAATCTGGGAGGGCGTTTCAATTTCCAACCCGTGACAGGTAATTATTTCAGATTCACATCCAGTTAAGCTCCCTGTAACCTCAGGGTCCAATCTCACATTTCTCAGTGTGAGCCAGTGTGGGTGGACATTTGAGCTCACGGTGAAAATCACGTGGAGACGAAGCGTTATTGACTGCCACCCTCTGACAGCCTGGGCTTGCTTCTTCAGCTACTATTACCTTTTGTTCTTTGGCAAGGACACCCCAAGAGCTGCATCAATGAGCTGGGGGGGTGGAGCCCGCCGTAGGGGTGATGAGCTTCCTAAACCCTGGTGACTTATGTGCTCGGGGCTGGGGTGGCGCTGTCCTGAGAGGCCAGTGGCAGCTCACATCCTCGGCTACCTCATCTCCCCCAGGACATGAGACCCACTGGGCTCTTCAACCTCAATAGGGCCACACAGAATCTCCTCCATCTGGAAGAACATCTGAGCCCAGTAGGCTCGAGTCTTTCTCATGATGTCGTGGGCTACGGGAAGGCTTCGAAGAGATGGAGGCTCTCTATCTTAAAGCTCCTGGAAAGATGGGGGACCATGGAAACTCAGCTATGTCCTACTAGCAGAGGGGTAAAAGGAAAGGATTTATTTAATTTTCATCCTCTTTGTATCTAGGGTAGAGAAGAGAGATGTTTCTTCCTTTTTTTCTTCGTCCATTTTCTCCATTTGCCTTTTATCTTTTTTCTCCTCCTATTTCTGTGTCTTTTATCCTTTTTGTTCTGTCTTTGCTTCTTCCCCTCCCTCCCTCTCTCTACCTCATTCCCTCCTTCTCTCTCCATCTTCCTCCCTTCCTTCCTTCCTTTCCTTCCTTCCTTCCTTTCCTTCCTTCCTTCCTTCCTCCCTCCCTCCCTCCTCTCTCTCTCCCTTCCTTTCTGTCTTCTTCCCTTGTTTCATCTCCCTTTCTTCCTAAAGATGCACTAGCCCCACCCAAGCTGTGCTGAACCCTTTCTGCGCGCCGTGGGAGAAGCCACGTCGTGCGCATCTCCCCCACCGCCGTGCACACAGGAGGCCCACCTGAAGCTGATGGCCCTGCGCCTGGGTGTGAAACCCCTGAGTCTGGGCCCTCGTGCGAGCGCTCCGCCAGCTGTTCTCTCTCGGTAGCTCAGTCCCCTCATCCAACAATTGAGGAAACAGGTTCAGAGAGGGTCAAGGTGATTCACCATCTGGGCGGAGCTGAAACTCGAACCCAAGTTTGGTGGATTCTGGATCCTAAACTCTTCTCTTTACTTGTGTCAAGCTAAGCACAGTGTGTACCCAGGACACGTTAATATTTCTTCAACAGCTGGGCACGTGACTCCCAGCCCCTCTCAGATCTCAGCCTCCATCCCCCCTGTGAATATCCAGGGCCCCGCACCCAACACTGGCCGGGGCACCCCACAGTCACTGACTGGTTCTCTGCTTCCCTCCTCAGAGGTGGCCGACGGCCTCTGCTGTGTGCTGACCACGCCCTGCCTCACTCAGACCACGGCTGCCCCGGCAGCGAGGGCCCCCGACGCACCTGTCACCTTGCGCCAGAAGACCTTCGACTGGAAGAGGGTGTCCAGGTGTGTGTCTGCGTGTGTGTGAGTGTGTGTGTGTGTCCTCCATGAACGAACGTGTAAGCCCCAAACCAGCACGTGAGCCTGGCACGTGAGCACCATGGCCAGGTACTGCTGGCCCTGCTAAACCCTCGCTCTGAGCAGATGCAGACCCCAGGAATCCCACTGTCCCCTGGGAGGCAGACCCAGCCTCAGGCCTCACGCCCCGGGTGGCATGGTCCTAGCAACTCCCCGCCATGGCCTCAGTCCCCGCAGTTGTGCAAACATTTATCGAGCCCTCCTTTGGTGTTAGCTGAATATTTTCTAGCTGAATGATACCATCTTGCTTTTTTCTAATTGTTAGTACCCTAGAGAATAACACACAAATCAATCTTGTACAAATTTAATATTACTGTAAACTTAATCATGAAGGTAAACATACAAGCAAAATCCTAAGGTGACTTCATTTTTTTAAGGGAAAAAATATATCTTCCCTTATTTGTTCTATTTGATTGTCAGCTATTGCATTTTTAGGGGTATCTGTAGTTGGGATTATCTGTAGTTGGGGTTATCTTATTAATTAAACACCGATCCAGACATCCCATTGGCAAATTCAAAGAAAATCAGTCATCAGAATTGCCTGGGAAATGAATAAAACAGATCTTCCTTGTAAATATCATGAAGAACTATTCATTAAAATTTATAGTTGGAAGTTTTAGCCATCCAAGGAAATGGCAGTTCAGAGAGGTTGAGTGATTTCTCCAAGATTACACAGCCGCAAATGCAAGAAGCAGAATTAGAATGTTAGATATATATTAACCAGGCTCTTCATTTGTTTTTCTTCCTTTTCTCATTCTTTTGTCCTCCATCCCACTATGTCCCTCTCTTTTGCTCCTTTCTCTGTCCACTTGCTGCCCACTCGCAGACGGCAAGATGACCCGGAGGGGGCTGAGAACCCACTCAGTGTGGACGAGTCCCTGTTCAGCTACGGCCTTCGGGAAAGCATCGCCTCCTACCTGTCCCTGACCGGGGATGACAGCACCTCCTTCGATCGAAAGAAGAAAAGCGTCTCTTTGATGTACAGTGGAAGCAAAAGAAAGAGCTCTTTCTTCTCGTCGACGCCGTACTTTGAAGACTAGCCCGAGAACAGACCCCATGGTGTTTGCCCAAAATAACAGAGGTCCAAACTGTCACCTGGGATCTTGCAGAGAGGCACGGTTTCCTGGTCCCTGGGGAACCCCACATCTTCCAGAAGCCAAGAGAAGCCACATGGAGAATTGAACTCTCATCTTCTCTATCTGCGTCATGACAAAGGGAACCCCTCCCTGGCATCTGATCAGACACATTGCAAAATGTGGACTCCTGGCATCTTCAGGCGAGGGCTCAGGAGAGCCCTGCGTGTGTGCATGTGCACGCCGCATCTGTGGGAAAGACAAAGACGCTCTCTCACAGGAACGGGCCCAACCAAGGACCGCTCTCCAACACGCCGCCCAGGTGGGCTCACTCTGAGGTCACTGAAGAAAACTTCTGAATGAGAAAAGCCTGAGAAGAAGATGAGCCAGAAACTGTGGCCTGGCAGAAAGTCTGGGTTTGCAAATTGATCTCCTGCATTGAACTTGTGTAACCGATCTGCAAAGAGACCTCTGAGATACATCTCCTCTCTTTTTAAGGGAGTTCAGTGACACTAAATGCTAACCTTCCTTACGAGCCCTGAATGGGGAGATCCTGGGCTACTCGTTCCAAAGGTACGTGTGCAGAAGTCAGATGGCCTCCCTACTTCTGCTGAGACCACGAGTGATGGGAGAGGGGGTGGCTGCTGATGGGGGAAGCATGAGGGCAGGCCTGGCTCCGCGCAAGATTTCATGAGGTCTCCAACCACGGCTTCACAGCACAGAAAGAGCTGCTCTGGGATGCTGAGATTCTTGTCTATATTAATGCGTCAATTACTCATTCATGATGGTGACTGCCAGAAGCGGCACTGTGTTAAGTTCTGTGTAAGGTGTCAGGTCAAAAATATGTGTATATATATGTGTGTGTGTGTGTGTGTGTGTGTGTGTGTGTGTGTGTGTGTGTGTGTGTGTGTGTGTGTATAGAGAGAGAGAGAGAGAGAGGCCCCAGCAGTGTAGACAGGGAGAAAAGTGTATAAACAAATATTGTGAAAGGGGGCTGTAAAGGAGAAATCAGCTCACAGCTTTGGGTGGGAGTGGGGTCAGGTAAGGGTGACCCAGGAGCTCATGTTTCAGCTGGATCTTTAAACAGTGGAAGGGTTGGTTGGACTGGATAAGTGAGAATGGTTGGATTTTTTGAAAAAAGGAAACTGATAAGTTCTAAAGGAATAATGCATCCAATTTCTTATTCTAAAAAGAGTCCGGCAGCCACATGAATAAAAATGCTCAGCTCCAGAAAAGATGGGAATTGGAGTGGCTTAATTCTGTCAAACATAATTTTAAGAGATGAGAGAGAAAACATAGCAAAGTTCTAGAGCAGGAGAAGCCTTTATCTCCAGATCCTGTTAGGAAGGGGGCTGCAGATGTCGCCATGACCCATTTTCCCAGTTGCAAAGGGATTCGGGGGAGGAGGGGCGCTGCCAACAGGAAAGGTTTGTCTGTCCAGTATATATGCATTCTGTCCATCTGAGATCACTGTGCTGGTGGAGTGTGCACATGCGCTTACATGATTTTCTGTATCATCAGATTGCAGTGTGTTTATCCAAGAAGACACTTGTGGTTTCCTCAACATTCCCCAAAGGCTGTTTCTATAGAGCCAGCCAATGTATGGGAAAGGAATGTAACTCTGGGAACACCGACTTCCGCCATAAGGCAGGGTGACCTGGTGAACTCCTGTATGTACAGCGTCTTCTGTATGGTTTTCTGTTGTGACTGACGTGGTTGGAACATTTGGGGAGTAGGCGGAGGGATTTCTAAGTGGGAAGCATTACACTTTGCTAAATCATGTATGTATTCCTGATTAAAATAAACCTAATGAATATTTAATTCTTGGAAAGAGGGGAGAGCTTTCTGGGTGAGGCCGGTGGGTGGTTCGTTCAGAAGCTCTGTGGGTTTCGAATTTTCAAATAAACTTGCAGCTGCAGAGAGAGGAGACCAGGGAACACAAGACGAACCTGCACTGGTTAGTATCTTGGTTTCTCCTTGAGGTGCAGCCTTAAGAAACCAGGGTTTTATGACTTTTGAGGGTGCCTCATCCAACTTGAAGGTGGATGTCCAGGGATCGATGGAGAGAACAATTTCTTAGCAATTGTTATGAAAACCTTGTCTCACCTAGACACCCCTGCAAATTACTTTTGATACCTCTGCTATTTGTTCTTCCAAGAATTTCTTTCTACAAATATGTTTTTGGACACCTATTAAATACCAGACACTGTCCTGGGTGTTGGGGCCATTGCAGTGAAAACCAGGGGAGGTCCCTGCCGGGCGGAGCGGGTAGATGTGCCCTTCCTTCCCCACATCAGCAGGGGTGGCTCTCCTCGCCTTCGTCCCCTCCCCGCAGTCTGCAATTCCTGGCGGCCTGGGCTCAGCCCTGCAGATGACAGCAAGGCCCTGGTATGACAGAGAAACACCTAGAAGGAAGCCGGCCCCCGAGAGATCACGAGATACCTGTACTCCACACTTGGGGAAACATTATGGGAAAGAGGAAAAAAAAGAAACGCATTTGTTATTTAAGCTACTTTTGTGACGGGTCTCCTTGTTAGAGCAGGTGAGTATTTGCTCCAAAGCACACAGAAATAAACCTGCCATGATTTGCAGATAATGAGATAACTTCATAGAAAAATCCAATGGAACCAACAGATAAAATATTAGAGGCGGTAAGAAAGCTCGCCAAATGCGGAACCAACTTTTTCCCCTACATCCGTATTTACCAACTGGAAAGTAAAATAGAAAACACGAAACCATTTACATACTGTCTCGCCTCAAAATAACTTTGCAAAACTTTTATGGAGAAAAGTTCAAAACTCTATGAGAAGACGTAAGGAGACAAAAATACTATATTGCTGGTTATGGGGTTAAACTGATCCATGGATATAAGAACTAACATCCTAAAAACATAGATATTTTTCTGAAATGATTTGAAAAATTACATGAAACTACAATCCAATTCCCATCAGGAATATTTTTAAAAATCCGTGAATTATTCTACAATATATATGGAAGCATCAAAGCCTGTGAATAGCTAGGCCAGTTTTGATTAAGGGAAGCAATGGGGCAAGTGCTCCCACTGGGAGGTCTGTATGAAAACGCGAAAAATCGGTGCTCTGGGCCCAAACCAGCATCCCGCGCTCTCCACCACTGCTGGTTTAATGGACTCAGCATGGTCTCAGGTGCCCTCTTTGAACCAGGAGCTGAGCTAAGTGTTAAGGCCGTACTAAGAGCTACTAAGAGCATAAATCACGTACCCAATCAAGCACCGAGTCACAGTAGAAATGGAATAAGATGCGTTAGAAAAAATAACAAGCATGGACCACAAGCCGGAATTCCTAAAAATTGCCAAGTAGAAGTCTCTTCACCACCGTGAGATGCTTTCTGTTTTAGAGCTGGAGAAAGGCTTAGAGGCCCCATTCTGCTGAGCCCTGAAGGGTGGAGTGGTTTTCCAGGTGGAAAACAGGACGTGCTGACCACAGAAGAGCCTGGAAAGATCTAGAGGAAGGCATAGCATTTTCTAGGAATGGTGGCAGAGCTGGTGAGCCTGGATTGTAGGGCTCATGTGGGAAAGGAGGCCGGAAAATTTAGCTCGAGGCCAGTATCTGAGGCCTGGAGTTCACTCGGAGGAATGCAGAATTGCGGCAATGTCAAAGGAAAGCAATGGAAAGTTCTTCTGGGTCCTGAGAATCACAGCACAGAGGACATGACCTCCTCTGCCTTCTCTTAAAACTGGCCAAGGGGTCAGCGCCACAGAATTCAGGCTTGCAATATGGCTCCCCTCTTCCTTTTTCAACCTGGCCCCCAGGGCAGGTGAAACACTCAGGACCTGCTTTTGCTTGGAGTTGCCTTCGCTTGGCCTGCGACATGGGGGAGCTCGGGTTCCTTGAGTTCCCACGGTGTGCAGGGCAGTTTACAAACCCTATATCGCGACTGTGTGAGCCCGTGGGAGACAGAATTAATCACACCTATTTTATCCATGAAGAAGGCAGTGGTAAAGTGTCTCACCCAAGGCCAGCATCTTAATGCAGGCTTGTCTGATCCTAGGCCTGCACTCTTCCTCTGACACATTGAGACCCCGAATGAGTCACAGGCTCTTGGAGAAGGAGCCTCACAGTGTAAAAGAACACAGGATTTGGCTTCAGTTTCCAACCCCTAATGCAGCTCCTTCTTTACTGTGTGTTCTTTAGCGGGTCACTAAACATCTCTGAGCCTTGGCTTTCTTTTGTCTAGATTAGAAATGAAATAAATGTCCCTGGCAAATTAATGTGAGGAATCTATGAGGTAATAATATATTGGAAGTGATTTATGGTCCCAAACATGCTAAACAAATAAATATAAGTTATTAATTATCACAGGAGTCTGTTTCATCCAAATTTCAACAGTTCTGGTCCCCAGATTTGTAGAAAGACTGAAGATTTTATCCAAGAATATAGCACCAACTCACATTCATTCCCCCAAACATCTGTTGGTAGAGAGCACATTGAAGAACTGCTAATATCTTGAAGTATTTTAATTCTCTCATTCCCAAATAATTTCACATGCATCCCCAAAACTGCAGGGAGCAGTTGTAAAAGCTGCCTCTAAATGACTAAAACAGATGGAGGGATTATTTTTAAATACACTACCATTTGTTAAAACAGATTAGTTTTTGAAATTCCCTAAACATCTAAACGCTCCAGAACTTTCAAAAGGAAAATTCTGCCTTCTGGGCCCACTGGAAGGAATTTTTGGTGTCCTCTGGGTCCCACTGAGTGTCTGGCTTCTGAGCAGGCCCTGGGGGGATCAACTCAAAGTCAGGAAGGTCTGCTTTCAATACCAGGAACTGAAAGATGTTTGTGCTCAGGCGTCCTGCCACTCAGATGCACCAAGCATGAAGGGACAGATTGAAGAAAACCTGAAGCAAAGGACGAGAAACACAAGAAAGGGGTGGGAAGGCGAGAAGTGGACTAGCCTGTGGGTCCCTTGACACCCCCACTCCCAGGCTCATGAGCTCCTTTACCGCCAGGATGTTAATCACGGAGCATCGACCCTAAGACAGCAGTGCTGGGTGCCCCGGGCTCTGTGGAGAGCCAGGCATCCCCGGCTGTCCTGGAGGTGACAGTCTTGTAAGAGAGACACACACGGCAGTAGGAGTAATTATGTACCGGTGGGGAAGCAGGAGAGATGCCGTACGAGATTACAGATGGCATCAGCCATAGGAAGAGGGTCTGGTTCGAGGCTGGAAAGTCTGGAAGGAGCCCCTGAGAGACGAGTAGGGCGGGCAAAGAGGAAGACGGGAGAAAAGGAATCCACGCACGGGGAACTACCAGTAAGAGGCAGGATAGTGCAGGGACCCTTCAAGGAGTACTAGCAGGCTCCCGTGGCTGAAGGGGAGAGATGAAGTGGCAGGAGGCCCAGCTCCCTGTCAGGGACAGAGACGATGCTGATCCCGCCTCAGCTGTGCCCAAACAGTGACCCTTCTCCACCCTCCGTATGATCACAGCGTTGGATCCTGGGAAGGCTGGAGAGAGCTGGATGTGGTTTGATGGCCTCAGAATCGCCAGCAGGTCCATGGCACTGGCCTCAGTGGTTCTCCTTCGTACCTTCCTTT
Source organism: Balaenoptera physalus (assembly GCF_965194825.1). Classification (NCBI taxonomy): domain Eukaryota; kingdom Metazoa; phylum Chordata; class Mammalia; order Artiodactyla; family Balaenopteridae; genus Balaenoptera; species Balaenoptera physalus. The sequence goes on along the minus strand of NC_138895.1, from coordinate 77,319,683 downwards.
GTGTCACTTAGTAGTCTCCTCATTGCTTTCTCCTCCTCCAGCACTGCCCCTCTTACACGCATCCTCCGCCAAGCCCTAAGAGAAGTCTTCCTGAAGGCGAGTCTAAGCAAGTTTCCCACCTGCCTAAAACCCTTTGATGGCACGAGAGTGTTCATAGCAGCACTATTTCCAGTAGCCAAAAGGGGGAAGCAACCCAAACATCAATCAATAGATGAATGGATACACAGAACGTGGTGTACACATACAATGGAATATCATTCAGCCCTAAAAAGGAATGAAATTCCGACGCATGCTACAACGTGGATGAAGCTTGAGGACACCATGCTAAGTGAAATAAGCCAGTTACAAAAGGACAGATCTTACAGGATTCCACTAACACGAGGTAAATTCATATTAGAGTGGGCAAATTCACAGACACAGAAAGGAGAATGGCGGTTGCCAGGGGCTGGGAGGAAAGGAGAATGGGGAGTTAGTGTTTAATAGGTACGGAGTCTCTGTTTAGGATGATGAAAAAGTGCTGGTGACAATTCATGCTGACAGTTGCACAACACTGTAACGTACTCAATGCCAGTGAATTGTACACTTAGTACTGGTTAAAACGGGAAACCGAACCAGCAAACACACAAAGGAGGGTGAAGGCGCCCATGCACTCAGGATGACCCGAGGCACTTAGCGCAGCCTGGCTGCTCTCTGCCTCCACACCAGTGTCCACGCAGACCCGCTCCTCCAGCTGCACTGCACGACGGGCAGATCCCAGCGAAGAGCCCAACTTTCCCTTGGCGCCAGGACTCCGGTTACGTGCCTACACAGCCTTCAACATCAGCTGGCGCAGTCCCTCTCCCAGGAGGCATTCTGGGACATTCCCTCTCTCCCCTGAGTTTGGTTGGGAGCTTCTCTCTGAGCTGCTCTATGATGCTCTTTTAAATATCTGCTTTAAGTGTTTGTCACCTCTTTCTCCAGTAAACTACAAGCTCCGGAGAACTAGGACATGTATTATTTAGCATGGCATTTCCAAAAATGAGCATAGTACCTGGCACCAGTTGGACATTCAATAAAATTAGAAGCTAATCAGTGACACAATAGCCATCAGAGCATATGCTGTGGTCAATAGGTTGTTTCCTCCATCATAATTATTCCATCACTATCAACATTATCATGTCATCATCATCATCATCATCACCATCATCACCATCATCACCATCACCGCCATCACCACCATCATCATCATCGGCACCATCATCATCATCACCATCATCATCATCACCATCACCACCATCATCATCATCATCATCACCATCATCATCATCACCATCATCACCATCATCATCACCACCATCATCATCATCATCACCATCATCATCATCACCACCACCATCATCATCATCATCACCATCATCATCATCACCATCATCATCATCACCACCATCATCATCATCATCACCATCATCATCATCACCACCATCATCACCATCATCATCACCACCATCATCACCATCACCATCATCACCATCACCATCACCATCATCATCATCATCACTCAGCAGGTACTTCAGACCGTCCAGTGGAATCCTGAGTGTTATGTTCTATGCTTTGCCTTCATTCACCAGTCAGCAACAAAGGTGGCCAAACCTTTGTTGCTCTGTGACAGATCCAGCTGCCCGCCACTCCTTTAATTGCTATTAAACCCTAATGAGGCACTCCCAGGAAATAGAAACTCTTCCCCGTCTAGAATTATTAACATTTTAGATATGAGTGGACAGCAGTCAGGAGAGCCCTGCAGCATCCTGGCTCACGTGAACACGGAAAGATGGCCATGGGCAGGACACCCACTCAGAACAAAGGATAAAGCAAGTCCAAGCAATTGAAGCCAACGGGGGCAAGGAGGGACCACCTTCAGCAAGACTGAAGGCAGAGCAGGCGACTCACCATCAGCACGGCTCTCCGGAAGAGTCTGGAGTCTGCAGCCCTGGTGGTTAGAAGGTGGATGCTGGCCACGTCGGCTCCGCCACGGTCTGCTGCCAGTGTCACGCGCCGAGGGTCCCCACCAAACGCTCCGATGTGGGTCTGCACCCAGGTCAGAGCCGCCGCCTGGTCCAGCAGCCCCCAGTTGCCGCTCAACTCGCCGGACCCTTCAGAAAGAGGAAAGCCTTCAGCACTCCGCGATTCTGCAACCTGGGATGTAACCATCCTCGTGCTGTGTAAGCCAAGCACGAGGTGCCGGTGGGGGGCCTGGGCTCCCGCCCACATAGGTCTGGACTGTGGTCTCCCAATATAGTGGGGCAGTGGGAAGCGCCTGGGCTCCGGAACGAGGCCCATCCGGCCCGGATTCTCGCTTCAGCCTTTGCCAGCTAGGAGACCGCAGACATGTCCCTCCACCTCTGTGGGCCACGGCCGCCCCATCGTAGAGGGCGGCTTCTCAGATGAGAGGCAGTGCATGTTCAGACCCAAGGCTTAGCGCATCCGACGAGAAGGAGCTGAACTTCTGGCCCCCCATCTCCCCCCACTGCCCGTGACTCTCTGTGTCTCCTCCCCACCGATGATGGCCAGGCCCGGCTGAGTCTCTCTGTCCCACCTCTTCCCGCTACCTTCCATGACCTTCGCAGCAGCGGCAGAACTGCGATTCAAGTTTCTTACATTGTTTGTTTGTTGTTGATTGTCATTTGATCCTGTTGCTTGTTTCCAAAGCACACACCTTTTGACTACAGTCATGTATATGACCACATATGCAGCACTCAGTTGAGTCCATCTCTCTTTTTTTCATAGAATTCAGTAAATATGTATCAAAAGCTCAGCATGTTTTTTTAAATCGAATGATTCAGACACAAAAAAACATATAGCCAAAAGACGCTCTCCTCCTCGGCATCTGGGACACTCCCTGCCAGGCCCCTCTGGCCACCCTCTGAATTCAACAGCTTCTTCTTATCAGTCTACACCACTTACTACCCTGAAACACCAGGCCTGTGCTGGTTTGAGCCGAGGCTCATGCCCTTCGTCTCTGGCTTCTTTCCAGGAAACCCCAGCAGAAGCCGTGGCTCCAACCCCCGCCTACGTGCCGGTGACTCTCGGGACTGTGTCCGCAGCCCAGGGCACTCTCCCAGGCCTGGGCCCCTCGAGTTCCCCCAGGAGGCCGTCTCACGGGCACCTCAAGTCCATTCAGCCCCAAAGGGAACTGATTCTGAGTCTCCTGAGGGCTCCCACCGGCGGCCTCGGCAGAGTTTCTTACCTTCTCCTTCAAGCGCAGCACCGCCCACCCTGCTCCTGCACGACCTCGCGGGGGTCTCCCCTGACTCCTCCTTCGGCCGCGTCCCCCTCCTCCCCAGCTGCTGCGGGCTCTCCCGCCACTGACCACCACCCCCTTCCCTCCACGCTTCTCCTTGGCCTCCTGTATCCACACATTCCTCCCGACAGTGAATTCTCCATGGCGCATCCAGAGTGGTCTTCTAAACCTAGAATCTTGATTATCTCTCTCTCTGACACACACACACACCCTGCCCCATCTTATGTAAAATCTCCCCTCTCATCCCATGGTCCTTAGGACACCATTTCAGTTCTTCTAGCACATTCAAAGCCCCCCGGGACCGGGTCATCCATCTCTCAGGCCACATCTCCCTTTGTCTCCCCCCTGTCCTGTGCTGTAACGACCCAGGCTTCCCATCAGATGCTCAAACACACCAGCCCCGCCCTCCCCCACGCCTGTGCTTGTACATGTGATTTCCTCCACCCAGAGCTGCCCCCTCTCCCCTTGACCTTCTCTAACTCCCTCCTCTGGCCCAGTCATCTTCCAAGTCTTAGCTACACCATCAACTCACAGGCAGCCCTCAGGGGAAGTGAGGGGCCCCTTTCAAAGTATTTGTCACCACTGGCTTCCCTGCTAGACTCTACCCTCCATGAAAACCAGAAGCACAGAGTAGGTCCTTATGAAATGTTAGGTAAATGAAATGACTACAGTTATTATGAACACGATTCAACATCAAGTGAAAAACTATCAGAAAGAACCCACATTCCCAAATAGAAAAATAGAAAGACCTTGCATCCAATTCCCCAAGCTGGTGTTCACAAAGCTGACGAGAACACCAGCTCAGTGGACATAATGGTACGAATTACTCTTCCAGCTGGGGAGACACTCAGAATTTCTTCAAATGCATTTCATGTTCTGGGTTTAGTGAAGCCATTGGCACCATCCTCTCTGCGGACTTTTCTGGATTACATGCACATTCCATTGGTTAGGATGAGTGCTTTTGTTTCCAAGGTCTGAGGGAGGGCAGGAAAGCCAGGCACCAGCTGTACAAGACCCAGTCTGGGAAGTGACGCCCACGGCCTGCATTTCTAGTGACAACAGGGAGGGACGCCACTGTCCCTGACTCTCACTCCCCATGTACCAGCTTCCCACTTACAATGCTGACATTCTGGGGTCTACAGACCCCTAGGATGTCAGAGATGAGGGTGCATTCAGGAGGCAAGTCTGAACTAGGCTTCACCTCATGCCAGGCGCTGTGCTGGGTAGTGCAGAGAGCAAGATAGGCAAGATCCTGGCCCTCGAAGCAGACACCCTCCGGGACGTACACACAAAGCAGCCAGCTAGCTGCTCTGACATGGTCTAGTTCAACCCTTTCCTTCCCTGGTGGAACCTGAGACTCGAGAGGGAAAGAGTTTGTTTAGGTGCAAGAAGCAAATTTGAGATCAAGTTGGAACTTAAATCCAATGCACACTCAGAGCTCTTTGTCCTAACATTCAATCCAACTCAACAAACATTTGTCAAAAAAATCTATGGTGTGCAAGGCACTGTGTTATTTTCATTAAAAAATTTAAGTACTCTATTTATGGAACTTTCTCTGCTCGGAAGCCTTCATAACTCCCTCATTCCTGCCGCATCAAGTCTAACTCCTTCCTGGCTTTTCAGCTCCCCTAAGATTGACTTCAGCCCATCTGAGCAGTCTGGGCCCCCTTCACTTTCTAACACCGGCCCTCGTCCAGCCATCGGGGTCTGCTCATTACCCGTGTTCACCGCCCTGCAGTCTGGCCTTGGTTGAGCCCCATTCTCTTTATCCCCCGGTACTCCGTCTCACCTGGCTCAGCCCCGCCACAAACACATAGCGCGCAGTGCTGCTGGGGGTGTGAAACTGGACAGGGCTGCTCTCTGCTGGCCAGGCGTGTACAGTCCAGGAGGGAGACGGGTGTGAGTAGAAGATGTCTGGACAGTGTGACGGCGCTCCTCTCCATCTGCCTCACGCCGCCCTAATCGGCACCCCCAGCTCCGCGCTCCCACCTCTCTGGTCAGAACACACCAGCAAACATTCGATAGTGCGCTCACTGTCTAACCGGCTCTTGCTAGCTCATGTGATTTCTTCATCTGTCCCTCTAAAGCTCCTTAGCTGGGCTCACAGTGGGCTCTCCCCCAGCTCTTGTTGATGGCCATCAATAAAAGGCATCATGGTGTGTGGGCTTAGCAGGCAGGTTATGGAGCCAGACCAGCCAGGCACAGGCCCCACTCCAACACCTACTAGCTGTGCCGGGCCCTGGACAAGTTACTTAATGTGACTTGACTTTCCCCATCTGTAAAATGGAATAATAATAGTACCAACCTCAATAGGGTGTTATGATGATTGAATTTGTTAATATTCATAAAAGGAACAGAACAGTGCAATGCCTGGCATAAAGCACTCTGGAATTTGTTTGGTTTTTCTTAAGTAAAATGAAACAGGTTTAGGTCCCAGCATTATCTCACGGGTGCCCTTCGCACGGTCTGCCTTGTCTTTAGTAGCAGAAATCACACCTGTGATGGGGGCAGGACTCTGTGCCTGTTTTTCTGGTTAGGATGGGGAGCAGACCCCCTCGGAGGGGAGGCTCCAAGTGCCCCAGGGATGACAAGGTGGTGGGTGTGTTACGTGTCTGGCCTTCGGTCTGTCTCCCTGGCCAAAACCCACTTCCTCTACTCCCACACCCTGCAGAGGGCCCGCGAGCCATGGCCGACCCACTCCTCTGACCCTGCACGCCACTGGCCCGGGTTGCCCTTGCGGCATTGCTTTACCAGAGAGAGAAGGATAATCACTGTGCCCACGCCCCTGGGGTCTGTCCCACCGGCAGGGCCCAGGCTGGGAGAGGGCCTCCCTGGCCCGTCACCAACCCCCTCACTTCCTTCCCAATTGCTCTTCATCAGGAATCGTGCTCCTTTTAAGTACTGTTGGGTTTCTCACAGAGAACACGAGTTTGTCTAGTCGGCCGCAGGCCTGGCATGAGCTGCTGTTTTCAGCTCTCTCCCATCCCTTTCTTAATGTGCCTCTGAGTCTGGAGCTCTTGGGGGATTATCTTCACTCTGGGCTACAACAGCAGATGCTGCACACATTTATCACATGAGATAATGTACATGAAGCAGCGACTTGGCCGAACTCAGTAAATGCCAGCGGCTGCAGTTGCTGGTGGCCAGATGCAGGGCCGGGACACGGCTGCAGCAGAGCCCTGGCTTGGAGAGGCCCTGCCAGGGAAAGGAAAGGGGCATTAGCCCTCGGGAGCCCCTGCAAGGTGCCAGCAAGGTTCCCAGTGTTTGCCTTCACATGCTTGATCTCCTGAGAGACGGGCAGCCTGGGGTGGGATGGGACACTGAGGGAGGGAGGGAGGGAGGGAGGGACCCGCCCAGAGCCCCTGAGCCCCATGGAGCGAGGAGCCGCTCCTGGACCTTGCTCTTCTCAGGTGCAAATCCTGTGCACTGCGCAGGACACCAGTCTGGGGCTGGCACTTGAAGTCGCCCAGCTCTTTCCAGACCTGTCCTGAACCGCAGTTTCCAACTATTTAAAACGGAAAGGAGGAGGGATGAATATGTGGAGCGCAGGGAAGTCTCAGGGCGGGCGGTGAAACTATTCTGTATGACTGGTGGACACGCGTCATGATATGTTTGTCAAAACCCACAGAATGTACAGCACAGAGAGTGAGCCGTGCTGTAGAGTATGGACTTTAGTCAATACCAACATACCGCTATGGGCTCACGGAGTGTAACAGATGTGTGGCACCCGTGCGGGATGTTAACAACAGGGGAAACTGAGGCAGGGGAGGACGCAGCGTATGGGAACTCTGTAATTAATGCTCAAATTATTCTGTAAGCTTAAAATCATCTAAATAATGAAATCTATTACATATATGTATTTTTTTTCTTTTCTTTTTTTTGGTCGTGCCACTCATCTTGTGGGATCTTAGTTCCCCAACTAGGGATTGAACCCGCGCCCTCGGCAGTGAAAGCACCGAGTCTTAACCACTGGACCGCCAAGGAATTCCCTACATTTTTTGTTTAATGGGAAAGGGATGATGTATTTGTGTTGGAAGTTTACTGGGGGCTTAGCTGCATCGCACACCTGCCCTTTTCTCCCTCTGCTGTGAGAGCTCACCTTCTCCACCTGGAACCTTGCCGTGGGACGCTCAATGTCTGGCGGGAGGTGGTTGCCTGCAGCCAGGAAGCCTGTGTGTGTGTCCTAGCGCTGCTGCCCCTCCGCCCACCTGCCCCTGGCTGCCACTCTCTGGGTCTCGGTTTCTTGATTGACTGATGGCTCCCCTAGGGGCTGAACTGCAAGGAGCTCCAGGTAAGAGATGCTAAAGCTCTGGAATGGGGGAAATAGCAGGAGGTCTCCAGAATAACGCAAAGAAAAGCTGCCTGAGGCTAAATGAATTAAAACACTGACCCTCTCTGTACACAGAAGAATGAGGAATCTGTAGGGCATTTCTAAACATCAAGGGACAGTAAGCTATTTTTTTAAATGATACCTATTTTTTAAATGATACCTATTCTCAACATTAACTTCTAAGTATTGTTCTTTCTTCTTTCTTCCTCTGTATCCCCTGTCTCCTACATTTATTTTTTTTTAATTAATTTTTATTGGAGTATAGTTGCTTTACAATATCACGTTAGTTACTGCTGTACAGCAAAGTGCATCAGTTATACGTATATATATATCCCCACTTTTTAAAAAATAGCTTACCCTTACATGAATCATATATCATAGTGCTTATATAACATATATGTCATATATGTTATATAAGCACTATATATAAAGCATGAGAAAAAAGCAAACACATTAACCTACCACCCAGCTTAAGAAATAGAACAAACAGCACAAATTCTTGAGAGGACTCTTACACAGACAACATGTGTAAACAGGAAGGCAAACACCATGGAATCTCCTGGAACCCCAGTTTTAAATGTGCAACTTTAAGGGGAAGCAATTCTCTCTGAGGAGGTTTCTTTTCTTTGGGGAGGAGAGGGAGTGGCACAGATAACTTTTCCAGACATGTCAACTTTAGATAGCTGGGTTTTTTTTCAGTTTTAAAAGAGATTATATTTGTGAAAACAACTAAGTTAACATTTTTCTCCTTTCCCTATTTCCTCGAACACTCAAATTACATGTTAAAGATATTTTAAGACTGTCCTGAATTAAAAGAGATTGTGAAAGTTGCAAACAAAACAAAAACAACAACAACAAAAATGAAAACATCGAGGGAGCAAGCTACCATTATTTCTTCTTAGTGTTTCATCCACGGGATTTAACACCCAGTGTGACATTAAATTTAACTCACGGCTGCGGGGCATAAAGTCCCTTAACCTCTCTGAGCCTCGCCGTTTCCTCTGTGACATGACCGCACAGGGCTGACCTCGCGGAGGTGCCTGGAGACTGAAATGACGTCACCCAGGAAAGATGTCTGGTAGAGATGGGCGCTGGGTGAGGGTAACTCTCCTTCTCTCTTGCTGACAGCTTTGCTTTAAGCACAAGGAACAGGCAGTGTTGCAAGTCAGGAGTAAGAAGGTGTGGGTGTTCTGGAAGAGTTCCAACCCCGGACTCTGCCTTGCCGGCAGCAGAAATGAGTTTCCCTTCCCCGAAGCCCACAGAATTCTCCATAAGATCACAGCCCATGAAATCATAATCCCCGCCCCCTCACGGAGGGATGGCATATGGAAATTCGCTCTCTTCTGTCTGGAAACGCTCTGAGCCAGAGTCAGCCGTGTCTGTGAAAAGCTCCACCTGAGCGGGTCCCACAGGCTGGGTTCTGAGTTTCACCATCTCTTTAGAGAAAGGAGCTCCTGATTTAACAGATCGTCAGTCGTGTGTTTGAAAAGAGGAAAGAAAACCCAGGCAGGGCGTTCAGTGCTCCAGCAGCTGCCGCTGCACCCCTGAAGGAAAGTCTGGAATCTGTTCATCATCCACAGTCCCCTCATTGGCACCTGGTCGCATGTTGCCTTAACTTGTTGCCTGTTTCATGTTTGTTGTGCAGACGAAGAATCTTCTTTATGACACTCAAGGCCTCCTGCCACGTGGTCCATCCAGCCCTCATTCCCCAGCACTGCCTGGCTTCTGCTCACGCAGGACGCCTGCCCCACTCGGCCACATTCTAGAGGAGTCCGTCATTCCCGCCAGGCTACCTCCCACCCACCCAGCCATACTCAGCAGGCAAGACATTCCAGGTCTTAAATGAGATCCCAGGAGAGCAGAGATGCTGCTAGGTGCCTGTCCTTGAGGACTCGTAAAGCCCATCACAGCCTCTAAAGCCCCTTCACATGTCGCATATCACTTGAGCCTCACAGTGACTTTGGAAGTTGGGTAAAATTATTCCCATTTTACAGAGGAGAAAACTGAGACTTGGAGAAAGGAAGTGTTTTATCCAAGGTCACACAGACAACCCTTGGCTCTTCAGATTCCCAGACCAGTGTGTCTGCCTTCTGCCATGTCTGCCTGTCAAACAACTGCCCTACCACTGGGGGTTCGGGGGCGGGGGGGTGGGGAGATGGAGGAAAAGACGTGGGTAGATGACACTGGGATTGGTCCAAGCCTCAATTCTGCCTGTGGGCTGGTGGGGAAGGTGGAGGGCATAACCAGAGTGATAAAGGCATCTGTGACTGGCTAGGGGACAGGCCGGATGTTCACAAGTGACGCTGGAATTCAAGGGGAATCAGAAATCACTGTCTATGCAGCCCTCACTCCAGTAAATGGCTCCCTGAGGGCCCAAGAGCTCTAATCCACGCCTTAGAGTCTCCAGGGCAGGTCGACCCTGGTGGTGAATCCTGGCTCTGCTCTTTCCTGACCATGTAAGCTTGAGCAAGGGTCTAGCCCTCTGGGGTCTCGGTACACACACGTGCACGCACAGATATATCACAAGATAAAACGTGTACTTGGAACAGCTTCAGACACATGATAAGTGTAATCAGTAGTAACTGTGACTCTCATCTATGGGCACCAGCATGGCTGGAGGGTCTCGTGAATGCACTGGTCATACCACTCCCTGCTCAGGGGGCTGGAGGAGGGCTGCGGGCCGGGAAGGGATGGGGCTTTGGGAAGAAAGGACTAAACGCACACAAAGAACACACCCGGCTCAGGAGGTCAGCGGTCCCCACCAACGCCAGCAACTCACCGGAACTCAGGAAGCCAAAGACGCCCACTCGGTAGCTGGCAGTGACCACGATGAGGTTGCCAACAGCAGCCAAGAAGGAGCCGTCCACGGCCGGCTGGCCCCCGCGGGCCCTGCCCTCTGCGGCGTTGTGGAAGAACACCAGCACAGACATGCTGGGGGCCTGTAGGGATTGGAGAAATGTGGGAGCTCCAGGCGGCCACTCTCACCCCCCAGAGCTTGGTGACGGCGCCTTCCCCAGGCAGGTGCCCGACTGTGAGGTGACGCACGACTCTTCCTTCACCTCTGCCCTGTAGGCATATTTAGTCTCAGTTAGGGGCTGAACTGTGTGCCCCCCAAATTCACATCTTGAAGCCCTAACCCTGGCTGCCTCAGAATGTGACTGTGTTTGGAGACAAGTCCTGTAACGAGATGGCCCTAATCCAATAGGACTGGCGTCCTCATACACGGAAGAAATTTAGACACAGATGCACACAGAGGAGAGGCCTGTGGAGACACAGGGAGGAGAAGATGACCATCTACAAGCCAAGGAGAGTGGCCTCAGAAGGAAACAAACCTGTAGACATTTTGATTTTGGACTCCTGGCTTTCAAAATCATGAGAAAATACATGAAAATCTGTGGTTTCAGTCTCCCAGTCTGTGGTACTTCGATAGAGCAGACTGAGCAAAGGAGCAAAACCCACCTCCCGGATGAGGACCCGAGCGCCAGAAAAAGTGAAGACACGTTGCCCACGCTGCCAAGTGGGCCGGGGACCTGTCTCATGCAGCCACGTGGTCTCCCAGCAGCCCAGCTCCTGGCCCGCGTTTATTCTGGAAGACGGTTCTATGTCCTCCTTGGGGAGTCCTTGAGTTTGGTCACCGTGCCTGGAACCCCATCTTGTTAACACAGAGCACCTTTGTTAAGCCCGACTGAGCGCCAGGCACCACGCTGACTATCTGCGTGTGTCATCTATTCAGTCCTCAAACAGCTCCGTGAGGTTGGCGTGTTGTCGTTACTCCCATTTTACCGATGAGGAAGCAGAGGCCTGCTGATGTTAAAGAGCCTGCCTCAGATCACATGGCTACGAGTAGCAGAGCTGGGATCTGAACCCAGGTTGACCCCTTCCTATCAGAATAGTGTGTTCCGTCTAGGGGATCTGACAGCTCGCCCCAGGCCATGGTGAACGCAAGGCCCCAGGGGGCTCTCGCTCACTCAGGCCCTGAATCCCTGGGCTGTGACTTCTCTACTCCATGTGCCCTGGGCTCCGACGCCAACAGCAAACACTGACCAAGGGCCTGCCCGGGTGGGTGCCGTGCTAAGTGTGCCCACCTAGAACGTCTGATTAGAGCTTCCGCCTCACAAGGTAGACGACTCTAAGCACCCCCATTCTACAGGTGTGAAAACAGAGGCTCAGAGCGGTGAAGTGGCTTCTTGAAACGTCTACAGAGAGGAAGGGACCGAGCAGAATTCTGACCCCAGCCCCCCTCCCTCCCTCTGGGACACTCCTTCTCGTAGGTGTCACCACTTGGTGGGCTTGTTGATTCTTCCAATAGGAGGCCTTTTAAATGCCATAGAAAAAGGCCAGCTCAGGTGGCCTTGGTTTCATTTGCTGTGGGCCACCAGAGAGGTCAGGAACAGGCCCTGTATCCCCCTCCTCAAAGTACCCTGAGTTATTTTTATTGAGTAGCACACGAGCAAGAGAGGAGAATACTTCCATTCACGCAGCCCAGGAGAGCCTGCACATTTAGGCGCCCTTGTTCCAAAGCTTACTCAGGTCAGCTTGCTGTGACCAAACCTCCAAAGTACATCGCCTCTCACTGCTGGTAAACTAGGGGACCAGGAAGCGGTGGCACAGTCACACGTACCATGGGATCTGTCAGTACAGGGTTGGCGTCACCAGAAACCCACGTTTCCTAAGGCTCATCAGTTCTGTTTTCTCTCATGAGCTCTGACCCTTCCCCCAAAACAGGAAACTCAAACACTCAACATCAGGATCATAGCTGCTACTTAGGCAGATACAGCCTTCAAAACAGGGCCTCACCAAAGGCAGGGTCACCTCCCAAACCTCACCCTCTAGAACTGCCTCAAATGAGAGACCACATGGAAAGAAATACCGCCTAGGGGGGTCTCTCCCAGGGTCTCTCCAAGAAGAGCCACTGGCTTTCTCATTTGCGGATTAGTTTGATCCAGCTCCACACTTGCCCCACCCGTGGCCTTCCAGGGGGCCCTGCGTCACCAGCTGGTCCTCACCCGCCCTCCTCCGCACCCCTGCTCAGGCGGGCCCTCCTGATCACCACGTCACTCCTCCTGTCTCTCCGTCTCCTCCCCTGCTGTGTTTTTCTTCACAACCATATCAATACCACAGTTGTCCAATATATTTATCTGCTTCTCTGTTTATTTCTGCTCCTGCCACTGAAATGTAAGCCCCCCAAGGGTGGCCGCCTGGCTTTGTTCATAGCTGCCTCCCACTGAGACAGCCCCTCCTGTGACGGGCGCTTTATGGATACTTCTTAGGGGACCAGAGCAGGATAGCCGTGCACGTGCTCCCGTGCGGGAGATCAGGTGAGGCCGTGGGGGGCCCAGGCTTGCTCTCAGCCACTCAGGCCTCAGGAAGCCAAGAACCCACCAGGAGAGCGCAGCGCGGACCGTGCTGGCCGCTCTGGGGCTGGGGATTTCTAATGGGGCGGTTTTCAGGGCAAACATAGCAAGGGCTGCAGCACTCACCACGTTCTGAGGGACAAACACGTTGAGATACAGGCAGTCCTCGCTGACCCCGGGGGACGAAGACGTCCTGACGCCTGGTTGCCAGCAACTGGCCCTGCAGGTACAGGCAGACAGAAGGCATGACTTGCAGGGAAAAAAACCAAAGCGACAAGTCCCAGCCCCCTTCCCATCAGCGGCGGCAGAGCCAACTGCCCCATTCCACAAGCCCGGCGGCCCGCCAGCAATCAGGCAGCTTCAGGAATTGGTTAATGGGATTGGTGAGTAAACAGTGGAAACAGCAGCATGCCATCCCTCTCTCTACCACGGGCCTGAGGAACATCCTACAGGGCCAAAGGGCTGGCCCAGAGAGAAGGATGCCCAGATAAAAGAGGAAAATGTGTGTCACCTGCAACCTGGGCCCTTCCTGGCTCCAAGTGAGCAGACCTGCTGGGATAAGGTGTCCCAACCTGTTTTCTACATCAGTACAGAGTCTAAGTGTGCCAGTTGGAACATCTCCTGGCATAAGAGCTGAGACTGCATCTGGGACACATCTAATGGAGGCACGATGGTTACCCGCCCAGGCCTTGTTAGCACCGGGCTCTGATGAACCTAGCTCTCCAACTACTCTCCACTCAAAAGCCTCAACCACTTCATCTGTCCAATGGGTGTATCCTAACACGCTGAAGTGTTCTAAATTAGTCCGTATTTGTTTCTCTGGTTGCCCAAGGGTGGAGACTTATTCATGACTTTCTGCGTCTTTCTGCCACTGTCCTGGTTTAAGTCTTCATTGTTGCTTTGCCTGGAGCGGTCCAGAGCCCCCTGCTTGCCCCTCTATCTGGCCCTGGGCCTGCAGACCTGCCCGGCAGCCAGCCATGGGAGCGATGGACCGGGAGAAGGCGGCTGCCTTGAGACAGCGCTCCGGACCCCTGTGGGAAGGGGAAAGGCCGCGGGGTGGGAGAGGGAGACATGGGTGTTCTCTCCACAGACGCCCCGAACACGCTTTAATTAGAAAAATCGCAAGATCGTATCCGATCTGTCAACTCTTTACAGTGGTATATGCATGGGAGGGAATGGGCAAAACTGAAAGCAGTTGATGAGGAAGGAAAATAAGATATTCCATTTTCTTCCCCTTTTTTGAAAATTCCTTTTAATATTGTTCCTGTTGGGGGAATCAAAGTCCTTTTAAATTATTTTTTCACTAGCTCATGTGTTTTTCCTTCTCTGCTTACTTCTCAGCCCCACGGAAGTCAGGAGTGGCCGGGAGGCTGAGTCCTGGTCGCCGCCACACCGGGGCACGTGATCAATGCACGCCCCACCTGCAGCTGTGGCCCGTGGAAACCTCCCCTGCAGACTCTTCCACAGCCTCTCTTTCCTGGATGCAAAGTCAAGGAAGGCCCCTAGAAGGAACCTTAGAAGGTTTGTGCTGAAGAAGGCACATCAGCCTGGGTGCCCGCATTACTGCACGGAGCAAAGCCCACCTGCCCCTCCATCGCCAAAGGGATTGTGTGGGACCAAGACAATGTTAAGTCACCGACAGGTGGGAGCTCATGTGTCAAAGCACTCAACACCATCGTAACAAATATATCCCCTGCTCCACGCGTGGCTCAAATTCGAACGCACTGCTCTGTTATCAAGTCTCATCTTGAAGGCTTAGAACGGGAGAGGGCTTCTCTGGGCATCCCCCAAAATGTACTCCACTCCACCCTTACCGTGGCTTGGTGGCATCCCAGGACCCTGTCCAGTTCAAGGGCTCCGGGGCCCGGAAGCGGCTTCCCGCCAGGGGCGGGGTGGCATACGGAACTCCCAGGAACTGGTCCACTTGCTTCCATGAAGTGCCCACCTGGATGGCCTGGGACCTGCCCAGCAGCCGACCGTGGGTGGTGATGGTCACAGAAGGTGCAGATGTCCTAAAGCCGAGCAGAGGGATGTCTGGGAGGGGGGAGGGAGAGAAAGCAGCTGGTGCTCTATTCCCAAGTATTCCGAATGTACTTTAAGAAACGAATCTAAAAGCCCAAACACTGCTTTCTGCATTAAAAAAAAAAAGTGTTAGTTATTCATTCAGGCCCCAATAGCTTAAGTCTAGTCATGCTAGTGTTCAATGTGGAAAAAAAAAGAAAAGAAAAGAAACCCAGCAAAGACACCTGATCTTCCCCGGGCACTGAGCAATCCCTCCCCCAGATGCGCCATCTCAAGTTCTTCCCAGAGATAACCCAGGCCCACAGCCCCTGACTCAGCACCCTGGGGCCAGATGTTACCACAATTCAGAATTATTTGGATTTTAAAAAGAACAGAGGGGCACAGAACGTGCAAGGTTCAGTCCTCCATGGGGGTGTGGAGTGGAAGACCCATCAACAGACACACCAGTTACTTCTGGGATGAAATGTATAGGTTATTCCTACTAAGAGGGATGAACACATAATATCATTTCTTCGGTCACGTCAGGTCAGATATTGCCACCAAACGAGTTTGCCACAAACTTACAAAAAATTGTTTTTTTCTGACTTTAGAGCGTTTGGATTTCAGAATTGCAGCTAAGGCACTGCAGAGCTGGTACTTGTATTTCACTGGTGAGGAAATAGGTTTAGAGTCTGGGGGTGGGCAGCTGTCAGGACTTCAAAGTGATGTAGGATTCAAAGCTATACTCTTCTGAACCCCAACTCTGACCACAGGGTCAGAGGTTCACAAAGGGTCAAGGCCAGGCCTCGGCCCAGGTGTGCAGTGCCCATCCCCCTTTGCTCACGTCCGGATCCCAGCTGGTCTGTGAGTTCACGCCGGTGCTGCCGGCCACCCTGCGCTGTGCTCCACAGGCCTTCCGTCCCCTCCCTGCAGTGCTAATCTCCAGACACTCATCAGCCTTTCTTCAGCCCTGTCTTATCTCCTCCACTATATTTCTCACATTCATTCATTGGTTCAGTAAACTTCTGTTGGGCCCCGGCTCAGTGCCAGATGCCATTTTCAGGGACTTAAGACAGGCATGTGCCTGGTTCCCCACAGGCCTTAGGGCCTTGCACGGAGGAAACCAACACTGGTGAAGAGATTCTGTGTGTGTGTGTGTCTGTGTGTGTGTGTGTCTGTGTGTGTGTCAAGCGGGGGGGTCTCTCATTATTTCCAACATGTGTGTTTGGTTTGCTCTGCTTCTCTGTGGGCCGATGGAAAGAGAAAGCTTTGCAGCTTTGTCTGCAGCTCTGTCTATTTAAAATACACATATAGGATGACCAAACGTGAGCCTGGGAGAGGAGGCAGACAGACAGACAGACAGGCGGAAGTCTATCCATTCCTCAAAAGCTTGGTACCATGCAGTGGTTCAATTAGAGGTGGGTTTGACCCCAGGAAACATTTGACAATGTCTGGAGACGTTTTTCGTTGTCATAAGGGTTGGCGAGAGATACCAGCTACTGGTATCTCATACGGTAGAGGCCAGAGAAGCTGCTAAACATCCTGCAATAGAGAAGATAGGTCCCCACAATGAGCTTTCTGGTCCCAGATGTCAATGGTGCCGGGACCGAGACTCCCTGGCGTGACGTGCATTCATGACTTCCAGGCCACAGAGGGTCAATGTGGTGAGGAGGAAACAATGGATGGTCTGAGGAGTCCAGCAGGTCTGTGTTTTGTGTTATGGACCAGCTACTTTAGAAAACCTCTATAATTCTTCTCATCCTCAATTTTCCCATCTGCAAAATAGGAACAGTAGCAGTCCCTACAATGCAAAGATGTTAGGAATAAATAACACAATGCCTGTAATGTCCCAAGCCCAGTACCTGGCAAATGACAGGAGATCAACACATGAATGAGTGAATGGGAAAGAGGGAGGAAGGGAGGGAGTGAGGGAGGAAGGAAGGAAGGAAGGAAGGAAGGAAGGAAGGAAGGAAGGAAGGAAGGAAACTGAGTGAAAACTTCTCTGTTGCATAAACACTGGCATGTGAGTTAGAACTCAAAATGGAAACTCAGGATGGAAAGAAACAGTTGCCGATTTGTAATCTGGCCTTGATCACAAATCATGACTGCTCTCACTCCCACAGTTCTTTCCTTCTCACAAGATTTCCTGTTTCAATTGCAAATCACAGGCTCTCAGGCCAGCATTCAGGACTGTGGGCGCTAAAGTAGCAAACCATCTGAGGTCAGCTCTGCAGGAAACAGCCACATTTCACCAATGTGGCAGCATCTGAAGCAGGGAGTGAAGACAGAAAATGTAAAAGCTAAAGAATTTCGAGGGAAGGCAAGCCTGCTTTCCCACAGACGGTGGTATTTAAGCCTCCCTCCAGAGGCTGCCCAGTGAATCCCAGACTGAAAGAGATCCAACATGGGGAAAATGTTTGATGTGCATTTCTCCCTTTGGAATCTTTTGCAGAAATGTGGATTCTTTTCAGAATACCCACATATTTAGGCCCTGTGACTCTCTGGATTAAGAAAGTTATCTGTAGCTCTACATATACATTAGGTGCAAACAAATAACATCTATGTAGATAAATGTGGGCGTGCATCTTCTGCTGGAAAGTGAGCATTTCACATTGAATTTGAGACACACAGAATTAAGAGAGAAGCAGTCGGATTTGTTTTACAGAACTCAGACCTCAAAGTGAAGGCATTTCTCAGCAGGACTACCGTGCAGATTAGCTACACTATGGGTGAAATCTATCTAACTCGACTGAATGATATAAACGTCCTGAGAGAAGACAAGCCTTGAGATTAAGGGCACAAGACCTCAGTTTATAGGAATCAAAGCACTCCCAGCCCTGGGGACCCTCTCCGGATCTAAAGGCTGAGGTGGAGGAGGGGGCAGAGGAGACATCACTGGATCCAGACAGGCCTGAAGGACCGTTAATGCTCAAGGACAGGGTGGGCCCAAATCCCACTGCTACCTGGTTTTGTAAATAAAGTTTTATTGGCACACAGCCATGCCTGTGGATTTGTTATTGTCTGTGGCCGCTTTCCTGCTACAACAGCAGAGTTGAGTAGCTGTAACAGAGATTTGTGGCTGTAAAGCCTAAAATATTTATTATCTGGCCCTTTACAGAGACAGTTTGCTGACATCTGCTCTTGAAGATAAGATGGCAGACATGGCCAACATTTCTAAAAAATTATTCATTTCATCCCATAAGCATGTTTAGTGGGGGAGGTGTGTCCCCCAGGCCCTCGATTCCCATGTTTCCTGTTCCACAGCTCTTATTAGGTCACTTAGGGATGCATTTATATGCTGCTCTCTCCTTGCTTGCTTCACCCCTGTATCCCCAGCACCTAACACAAGGGCTGACACATAATAGCACGTTACTGAATGTTTCTAAACTAAACCGAGCTGGAAGCAGCTGCTCTCTCCAGGCACTGTGGTGTGGTCTTCAGGAGATGCGGTTTTGTGGGAGAGGACTGCCTCTAGAGATAGGAGATCTGGTTCCAAGTCCCCGTTCTGTCATCGTTAGCTGTGTGAAATCAGAGAAGTAACTTAACTTCCCTGGACCAGAGTCTCCTGATCTCTAAGACGGGGATAAAACCCTTATCTTGCCACCTCACAGGATAGTGTGAGTATCAAATGGGATAAGGCATGTGAAACAACTTTCTAAATTCTAAAATAGTAGTTAAAAAGTGGCCTATTTAATTGTTTTACTCAGAAATGCAAAGGCCAAAATGGCTTCTATAACTCAAAGGAAGTAATGAGTAAAGGCGGTGCAGAGAAGTTCTAGGTCAGAAGCAGGGTTTTTCACCTTCCTTCAGTCCATCCCATGTGAGTGCCACAGAGCCTAGGATGACTTTGACCGACTTTCCCTTAAGAACCTCAAAAGCCACTGCACATGAGTCACCAGGTGCTTGGACAGTCGCTCCCAGCCACACCCAGGCCCTCAGGAATGGCTGCAAAGACACAGGCCAGTACTCACTTGGCTTCTGGTAGATGTGGGTGGCCTCTTCACGGAGCAGAAGTTGGCAGTTTGGGGCCTGCAGGCTGTGCGTGCAGCTCTGGGTATCGGCATAGAACATGCACCTCACAGCGCCAGGTTGGGCTTGCAGAGTGGTGACAAGGCAGGCTTGGTGACGGGAGCATTCTGCGGAGGAGGAGATGAGTGGGGCTTGGGCCTGAGAGATCACCTCAGTCTTGTATCCAATCATGCATCCACGAATCCATCCATCCATCCATCCATCCATCCATCTATCCTACCATCCAATCATGCATCCACAAATCCATCCATCCATCCATCCATCCATCTATCCTACCATCCAATCATGCATCCATGAATCCATCCATCCATCCATCCATCCATCCATCTATCCTACCATCCAATCATGCATCCACGAATCCATCCATCCATCCATCCATCCATCCATCCATCCATCCATCCATCCATCCATCTATCCTACCATCCAATCATGCATCCACGAATCCATCCATCCATCCATCCATCCATCTATCCTACCATCCAACCATGCATCCACGAATCCATCCATCCATCCACCCATCCATCTATCCTACCATCCAATCATGCATCCACGAATCCATCCATCCATCCATCCATCTATCTTACCATCCAATCATGCATCCATGAATCCATGCATGCATCCATCCATCCATCTATCCTACCATCCAATCATGCATCCATGAATCCATCCATCCATCCATCCATCCATCCATCCATCCATCCATCCATCCATCCATCCATCTATCCTACCATCCAATCATGCATCCATGAATCCATCCACCCATCCATCCATCCATCTATCCTACCATCCAATCATGCATCCACGAATCCATGCATGCATCCTTCCATCTATCCAAGCATCATCCATCCATCCACTCATGCAATTTTACATCCATAAATCTGTGTATCATCCACCCACCCACCCTTCCATTCATCCCAAGATAACCTGGGATGCCCAGCAGGAGATAATTAACCCGGGAGAGAGGACCCTGGGTGGGCTCTCTGCTGCAGTCTCCTCAGCCTCCTTCAGGGTCAGCCCGAAGTCAAAATTTCCAAGGGGACAAGCCAGCCAGCCGTCCTTCCATCCAATCATGCCTCATGAATCTGTACATCCGCCCATGCATCATCCATTCATCCATCCAATTATGCATGCGGGCATCCATCTATACAAACACTCACTTCTTCATTTAAACACCAGGCACAGTGCTAGGGGCTGGGAATAAAACAGTGGTGGTGGAGGACCCAACCCTCCCATCAATCTATTTTCCACACAACAGTCCGGATATTGGTTGTTTATTTATTCACAAATGTGCTCTTGTCATTCTCCGATTGAAGTCATACCAGACAAGGCTCTTCACGCTCCAACCCGTGCCTTCCTCTTCAGCCTCATCTCCCTCTGCCTCCCCCACCCCATCACACCCACCACCTTCCGTCAGGGGTTATGACCTTTCCCATGTGTACCAGGTCATGCCCTAGACTGTTTAAAAGATTCATGGCATTAGGGTATTCAGTCCTAAGAACAGCTCTGAAAGTAGTGCTGCTTTATGTGATTGAGCAAGTCGTGCATTTGCCTAAAGGCCTTAGTCATGGCCCAGTCTCTGTGCTGTGGCACCACCCAGAATTGCGTGATGTACAACCTATACAGCTGTACACGGTGGCCCTGGCCGTAATATGTGCCTATTGGTATCCAACCTTGTAGGGGAGGGGATCCATGTAATCTCAGAATTGAAGAAGTGTAAATGTTACCCACTCTTGGCCTCTTTCACAAGGTGAAGCCTTTGTAGAACATTCTGATCATATGGTCACCTAGCTTTTGTTTAAATACCAGTGACTGAAACCCTGTAACGGAAGTAGGCATCTGTGGACAGCTTTGCCTATTAGGAAGTTCTTCATATTGCACTGAAAAATGTCTCTTGAAATTTGAGTTTTACCCATAGGTCTTTGCTTGTCCCATGAGCTTGGCCAGAACAATATCCTTCCTCCTGGCCATGACGGCCCACCTGTAACCTGAGGACAGCCGTCACAGCTTCCACGCATCTCCTCCATCTCAGACTAACCCCCGAGATCCTTCCTCTGATCTTCCTCTGACCTGGTTCAATGTTGCGCATTTTCTGGCTGGCTTAGGCCCTTGGAGACCTTGACCATGGCCAACCCTGCAGGAGGATGAGGAGACTACAGAGCAGAGTCCCCCCACCAGGGTCTTCTCCCCGAGGTGAGTTCCTTCCAGCCAGGCACCCCAGGTGATCTCGGGGTCTCCTATGTGTTTTTGAGGTCAGAATCTTGAGGAGCACTTGTGTGAGAGGGGTCCCATCCCAATCAACCCCCTACCTGGAGGTGGAAACTCCCCTTACCCCACAAACAGCGGTCTCGGGCAGCAGAGAAGTCACCCATGGCAGCGGTGCTGATGTGGGCAACGTCAAAGTTCCGGATGGATGGATCAACAACCACTGAAGAGAGGGCCAGGGACTGCCACGAGTCCAGAGAGACTAGGAGGGAAAGCAGGGACAGTTAGTGGAGTGCCATCTGATGCCCCCAAAGGGTGCCCAGGAGCTCCCTCCTGGTGGTCTCCGTTCCCATGTGACCCCATTTCTTTATTCATCTCTCCATTCTACTATGATTTTTAAGAGTTTTTTTTATATGAGCCAAGGTCCCGTGCTCAAGTCTAGGGATACAGAGGTGAAAAACAAAGCAACCAAAGCAACAAAAGCATGGGCGTTTCTATTGAGCAGCTCACAGTAGAAGGGAGAGAATGTGAAATGACAAGACAAACACTGTAGTACAGTTGTTATAATGCAAAAGTCAGAATAACGCTAGTAACCATGATAATAACAGGCTTGTCAGTGTTCCTCATGTGGTGCTTTGTGATGTACTGCCTGGGCTGCCTTCAGGACCAAGGCTCTCATTTCCCAGCTGCTGGGAAGCTTATGGTCGGGGCTCCCAGCTGAGTCCCTCTCTAGGAACTACCTAGGTCTAGGCTAGCTGCCTCCCCTCCACAGGGTCAGCCTTCCTCCCCAAACTAGTCCCTGTGGGTATACAAAGGCCCAGCCCCCTTGCCTCAAGGTGGGACCACTCCCAAGGGCCGGCCCAGCTCCACAGCTCACTGAGGCATCAATGCGGCCATTGTTTGGTTTGCATCAACGTTCTACTTCTCCCCCTGCCCAATTCTGCCCCCTCGCTTCCTCACAGGTGTTGCTCCCAAGAGCAGTGAGCGCTAAACTTTCTGCATGCAAATCTCCATCTCAGAGTCTGTTTCCTGGAAAACCCCAGCTAAGACATCCTCTACAAAAGATGAAGACAATGAGGCACAGGGATGTGAAAACGGCTAGTCCGAGAGCGTGCTGTGCTTTTGGAGTGGAACAAGATGGAAGGCAGATCTCTGCATCCAGAGAGCCTGTGCCTCCGACTGCTCTACTCTGCTGCTTCCCAGTCCTTGCACAGGACATGCTGTCACAGCGAGAGGGAGGGACATCTGGTTGTGGTGGCCACAGAGGTGCTTGGCAGAGGCAAAGAAATCTGCCAGAGCACCTGTGTCCCTGTGAGGACAGAGGTGACCCTGCGGGGGGGGGCTCAAGCTTCCACCGTGAGGAAGGACTGTGGGTCCAGGGGGATGAGTGCATTATTCTGTCCACAAATGGCATCAAACTAGGCACGATGCCACCTCCCAGAATAGGCCTCCATGACCACTTGGGAGCGCTAATACCAGAATACTGTATGGAACCGTTCAGTGGGTACAGCATTGATAGTTAATGGAGAAAATTTATTTATCTACTTATTTTTTCTTTCTGTCTTTGACTTTTTTTTTTTTTCCAGAAGACGGTAGTAGTTTACCCTTATGACAAATATCTGTGAGTGTCTACCTTGTGCTAGCAAAACACAATGGCAGTCTTAGGTGTAACATTTCACAGTTTACAAAGTGCTGTCACTTATCGCCCAGGCCCTTTGGGGGTGATTCGCCAGCATCTCAGCTTCCTTGTCTGTAAAACATCATCATGTTTGATCCTCGCAGCGCCCCAGATGGGGGGTGGGGAAGGGACTCTAATGCCTCCTTCACAGATGAGGAGTCGGAAGCTGGA
This sequence comes from Balaenoptera physalus, assembly GCF_965194825.1. NCBI lineage: Eukaryota > Metazoa > Chordata > Mammalia > Artiodactyla > Balaenopteridae > Balaenoptera > Balaenoptera physalus. The sequence goes on along the minus strand of NC_138895.1, from coordinate 77,296,641 downwards.
AGAGGTTATGTGACTTTCCAGGAATGCGGAGCTGGACAGTGACAAAGCCGGAGACAGACCCAGGCCTCCTGGCTGTAAACCAGTGCTCCTTCTGTCCCTCCGAGCTTCCTACAGACCCGAGCATCCTCTCCAGAAAATTATCCCCAGGTAGGAAAAGGTCGTTGTCTTTGATAGCATCATGCTCTTAGCTATATGGGGAAGACTGTCATTTTTATCTTGAACTTGTCTTTGACACCAGGGCACTGAGCATCACTAAAATTAGAATGGTAAATAAAGTAGCAAAACAATCCAGCTCCACCAGCCTTCTTTTCAATGAAGGAAGGAAGGAAGGAAGGAAGAAAGAAGAAAAGAAAGAAAGAAAGGAAGGAAGGAAGGAAGGAAGGAAGGAAGGAAGGAAGGAAGGAAGGAAGGAAGGAAGAAAGAAAGAAAGAAAGAAAGAAAGAAAGAAAGAAAGAAAGAAAGAAAGAAAGAAAGAAAGAAAGAAAGAAAGAAAGAGAAAGAAAAAGAAAGAAAGAGAAAGAATGGAATTCTTTGATAAAATTCATCAATGAAACTACCTAGATCTGAAGTTTGCTCTGTGAGGGGACTTTTGTTAATAAATTTAACATTGTTTATAGAAAGAAAAAAAAAAGAAAGGAAGGAAGGAAGAAAGTAAAGAAAAAGAGAGCGAGAAAAAAGGTTTATCCAGAGAGGTGGCCAAATAATGCAACCAGATTTCACGTGGACTCAGCAAGAGGAAGTGAAAGCCCCACACCTGTCCTAGAGCTGCAGGGCCATCCTCAGAATCTGGAGCCGTGTATTTCTTTTTTTTTTTTTTAAACTAATTTCCAGACCCACTAGTGATTCTTTTTTTAATTAATTAATTAATTAATTTATTTATTTATTTATTTATGGCTGTGTTGGGTCTTCGCTTCTGTGCGAGGGCTTTCTCTAGTTGCGGCAAGCGGGGGCCACTCTTCACCGCGACCGTGTATTTCTGAACTTGGGACCTGGCTTCCCTGTAAGAGACCCTGGGCTTTCATTTCCTTAAGCACCCTCCACATGTTGCTATTTTCATGGTCATTACAAGTGGCATTTTTGCAACGTGGCCAAACCGAGGTGCATATTTTTAGATGGTGAGCACGCTGCAATTTCAGAGAAGAGTTATGATGGGATTTCAGGACGGAACTTGCCAATTATGGTCTTAAAATGGAAGCCTTGGCTGCCCTCCACCTTTAGGTTGATGTCTAGGGGAAAGCGCTCTAATTAAAGGGTGAATTTCACCTCCAAAGTGAGAGTCAGCTCATCTGTCGCCATCCCAGGGCCTGGAGTCAGCTCTCTGCCACACCCCGCAACTGTCCCTCTCCCCTGGCTGGCAGGACCCCCGGATGAGCCATTGCTGCCATGCAGAATCTAACATCCGGGGTTCCACATGCATCTTATGAAAATTCTCAGAACAAGTTCTTTGTGAATGCAAAAGCATAGTGAAGCGTGAAAGCTGGGTGATCTTGGTAGCATTTCACAAGAGTTTACTAATTTGCCAAGAACCTCGCAATACCATTGCTATTTAATGTTCACGATAACCCGTGCCGTGGGCATCACTACTGTGCACATTTTACAGATGAGGAAACAGATCCAGTAAACACACCCAAAGTGCTTAGCTGATAAGTGGCAGTGCTTGGGCTTGAGCCCCGCTCCTTCAGCTTCAGAATCCACAATTTACTCCAAGGCAGACCTCCTCTCTGGGTGCATGAGATGGTGACAGCTTTCAGACTCACCCAAAGGGATAGTCTGCTCCGAAATGCAGCATCTGTGGTTTGTTAATTAGTTTTTTCTTCCTTTGTTTAAAATATATTTTACAGACTGCATTGTCAACATCACTTATTTAAAAAAGAAAATCGTTGGAGTTCCCTGGCAGTCCAGTGGTTAGGACTCAACACTTTCACTGCGTGGTCTGGGTTCAATCCCTGGTCAGGGAAGTAAGATGCCACAAGCTGCCCAGTGCAGCCAATAACTAGCTAAATAAGTAAATCAGAAAATCACTTCCCCTTGAATTTGAAATGCCATGTTTATCATATATTAAGTCCTTATATGTAAATGAGTTTTCTTTGGTGAGTACCAATTCTTTTTCATTCATCTCTGCTAATTCTGGCTCTATTCCCAAACTGCTTAAACTAGAGTCACTTTATACTATATTCTATCATCAAATGGTAAAAGTTTTCCCACATTATTTTTCCTTTAAAAATATTTTTTGGTTGTTTATTTACCAGATGAAATTGAAAATCACTTTGTCAAGTTTCAAGAAAACATTTTGTGGATGTTATTTGGAAAAATTAATTTGAGAAAAAGATTTTTAATTTTATTCTGTTTAATTTTCGGTGTCATTAAGAATGGAATGGGATTGTTTCCCATTATGTTTTTTAAATGGTTACAGTTGACCAAAAGGAAAGCTCTGTATTTGTGTGTATTTATTTTCTAACAGGACCTGAACCTACTCTGAACGTAACTCACAGACGTAGTTAAAGCTCAGGCTCATATCTCTGTGGCTACTTTGGAAACAGGCCCACAGTAGATTCCAGTTTTAGGGAATACATGCCATCCAGCAGCGGTAACTCATGATGGCATAAGTGACACGTACTTGCTTAAGAAGTCAGGTTCCAAGAGTTTATCCCAGCTCCTCCACTTAACAGTTCTGTGACGCTGGGCAAACCACTCACCCTCTCTGAGCTTCAGTTTCCTCATCAGTAAAATGGGTATATTACCAGATGCTCTCTTCTAAGACGGCCATTGGGAATGAATGAGCTACTGTGCGTGAGCTGCACAGAGCCTGCTCGGGGCAGGATTAGTGAAATCAGCCGCTCCCATTCTCTCTGGGCCAAGTTACTGGGTTCTTGCTGTGTTTGGGTCACTGTCTTTTCGAAACTATAGAGGTAGGAGCCTGACTGAGGTGCTGGGGGAAGTTCTCTAAGAGGTAAAGGAGCACAAATCACCGTTGGTGATTTCAAAACCTTCCTCCTGAATTCGCCTCATCCCCTCACCCCAGCCTTGTCCCAGGACACCTGGCTTCCTGCCCAGGAGGGCCCCTGTTGGCACCTCCCTTCCCACCTCTGGCCCTGGGGCTCCTGGTCAGGCCATTAGCACAGTGGAGGCAGGACGCGTGCCCGACCAGGAGGCCTGCTGCTGAATACAGCGACTTCCGGCAACAGCAGCACTTCAAGGCTTGGTGAGCCCAGCGCGCCCCAGACGAGCCCATCGCCGCCCCTCCCTCCGTCCTGCTCTTTGCTCCCACACCGTGCTCCTTCTTTCCTCGGGGACTGCTTCCACCACCCACCCTGCTACCCAGCCCAGAAATCCCTCCGCCTTCATCACCTTCTCCCTCACTCTGTCCTGGCAATTCCGCCTCCTCAGCCCCTCGGGGAACTGTCCTTTCTCTTCCACCTAGATTCTGGCCTCATCAATTTCACTCCAGTTACCCATGCTCCAGTTACTGAGACCCAAACAGGCCTCCCTGTCACCTGCCCCCTCATCCCTTCTCAGGCTGTCGACACACTGCGACCGGGGTCACCTCCAAATCTGATTACGACACCCACTGCCCAATGTCCTCGGGGTAACAGGGCGAGTCTGCTGAGGTCTTCAGCTGTATCACACCCCTCTCACTTTCACATGGTGGGCCTGGGTGCTGCCATGGTCACCCATACACCAAACACGTTGTACAATCATAAGTAGAAAGAGATGTTGCTTTACTACATAATTTGAGTTACTTATGTTAACTCAGATCCATCCTAGTCATAGCAGATGAGGCAATCAGCCACCGGGAGGAATAGTCACAGGGCACTCCCCAAGGTCACAGGGCACCCCCCAAGGTCACAGAGGCACTCCCCAAGGTCACAGAGGCACTCCCCAAGTTCACAGTGGCACTCCTCAAGGTCACAGGGCACTCCCCCAGGTCACAGGGCTCCTCCCAAGGTCACAGGGCAGAGCCTGGTCTCAGACCCTGCCAGCGTGGTTTCCATCTGCCTGGCTGTAGCCTGGGACCTCCTTCCCAGCAGCAAATGCACTCCCTCTCAGCCCTTGACACAAACCTGTGTTATGGTATGGAATCTTGATGACTCTTTCATACTGTAAACAACCTACCTATGAAATAGTTCGCCAACAGGTCTGAAGACCTTGGAGGAGAACACGTCTTCAGAAGAACGTGGCCCTGCCTGTCCATTAGCAGAGGGGAAAGGGTGACCCTGAAGGGAAGAGAGACTCACCCATGTCACACAGCCCTTTCCTCTGTGATGGGGCCGGACTGGCAACGTGTGCTACCATCTAGTGGGCTGGCAAATTCAAGATGATCTGATTCTGTCTTACAGTACAATGCTGAGATGGACAACATTATCCCTATTTTACAGAAGAGAAAAGTGAATGAGGGCCAGAGAGGGCCAATGACTTGCCCAAGGCCACACAGCTGAAAGGTAGTGAGCCAGCATTTGAACCCGGGACAGCCTTGTGCCATTATGTTGCCCCGTACACCTAAGCATTGCTGAGGGTGGGCAGGGCCGAGGGGAGGGGCCGGGAGGGGTAGCACGGCCTGCAACCCTGGGTACAGGCAGGCCTTGGGGTGATATCAAGGTACTTCCATTCCCTTCCAGGCAGCATTGTTCCCTTTTAATGTAGACTAAGCTTAAAAAAAATCACTAGACTAAAATACGTTTGAAAATTTCCACCAATATATGGAAAACTGTGTTTATTTCCCTTTCCTTCCTCCCTCCCTTCCTTTCTTCCTCTTTTCTTGCCTTCCTGTCTTCCTGCCTTCCTTTGTTCCTTTCCACACAGACATCAGTTAAAGAAGGAAATGTTTGATTTTGATTTCAAGGCTCAGATAGAGTAATTTCAGCTGTTAAAAATAGCTAAAACAAAACAAAACAAAAACCAAACACCCACGTAACTACAGACCTGTGTTAAGCCAGCAGGAGCAGGTGTCTTGCTTGCTGTCTGGGTAACCAAGGGTGAGTTCCCACTCTGGCCCTCCTCCCTCTCATTTGAAAAACGGGAGGGAAAGAGCCTTTCAAAGTTTTTTAATCAGATCAAAGTGCAGAAATGTCAAGCCAGTCACAAATGCCTGACCTTCTCTCCGACGACGTTCAAATAATCACAGAGCCATTTTTTAAATGAAAAGATCAATGTGATTTTCTTAAGAATCACCAGGAATGAAGATAACAAGTAGACACTCTAAAGCACTGAAAAGAATCCAGGATTCTTATTGTTCTTCTTGCAATCAGAACCAAGAAGAATTCCTTTCTGCTCCTCAATGCTTATCGAAGTGATAGGTGCTGAACATAGAAAAAGCTTGAGGAAATACTGGAAGTGGTTTCCATGCCCAGGCCAGCCGGGGGAAAAACATCAACGCTTTGAAGCCTTTCAACAGGAAACCATTTCAGGCACCAGCAAGCCTCCGTGACCTTGGAGTCAGCAGAGAATAACAGACTTGCTGACGCTGCTTTCGCAGCTTTGCGGCCACGAAATCTTGCTGGTAGAAGACACTTGCGTGCTGTCATTATTGGATGGGACCAAGACTCAGACATCCTGATTTCTCACCAGACACCGTCTTTCAAGTGAGAACCACGTCACACTGGTCTATTTTTACCCTCATTAACACTCAAAAAAAAAAAAAACCCCAAAAAACCTAGATGTTCCTTTGATAACAGAAAGAAGAAAAAAGATGTCCCTTGTTATTTTGCAACTATTTGAGAGATGAAAATGTGACCAGAGCTAGCTGTTGGTCTAGCATACCTTCAGAGAGAAATGCCTGACATAGCAGACCCTACTGGACCCGTTTTAACACTTATAACATTAGAAAAATACCCAGAGACGTATTTACCTCTGTTCAGTCTCCAAATACCTATTTTTGAGCTCCCCAGGAAGCATGCCTTCAACTTTAACTTTGCACCTCCAGAGCTTAGCAGAGGGGTGGCAGTGAGTACTGTGGGTTGAATTGTGCCCCCTCAATCCCAAGATTCACACTTCAAATTCATCCTAACCCCTAGCACCTCCGAATGTGATCTTATTTGGACATAGGGCCTTTACAGAGGTAATCAAGTTAAAATGAGGTCATTAGAATGGTCCCTGGTGTCCTCACAAAAAGGGAAAATTTAGACATAGAAACGGACATTAAAGGAAGATGACATGCAGACACAGGGAGGAAACTGCCATCTACAAGCCAAGGAGAGGGTTCCAGAACAGATCCTTCACTCACAGCCCTCAGAAGAACCCACCCTGCCAGTACCTTGATCTTGGACCACCAGCCTCCAGAATTGGGAGAGAATAAATTTCTGTTGTTTAAGCCCCCAGATTGTGGTATTTTGTTACACAGCCCGAACTAATACAGTGAGTGACTATCCAGTAAAAACATCCATTCCTTGACTCACAGAGAGCCTGCTGTACCCCTGTGTTGCACAGAAATGCTGGCTGTAATGATAATTCTCATCATGTCAAATAACACATATTACCATGGCTAATGTTTACCAACCATTTCCTATTTGCCAGACGCATTGCGATGTGCTACGTGTGCCGTTTCACTTAGTCCACACACAGCCATGTGGATGGCTGCTCTGGCCACCACCGCGTGCACGTCGTAAGGAGGGACCGCTCTGGGAGCACCCTGCCCGCCCAAACCCCAGCTCTGCCCACTGCCAGCTCCGGCGTGGGGTAAACGGTACTCTGTAAACTGGAATAGCCGTGTCACCTGATGTCACCTGAGTCACAGAGAGGGTCTCCCATATGCTAAGGGTTACAGCTTGCTATTGATCCTTCTAGCCTCCCTGAGGCAGGGGATGGAAGCAGCTGTGCCGGTCCTCCCATCTGGTTTTCCCAACGCCGTATCAGTGCCCCCAATGTGTGTCGTGGCATAAAAAGTCAGTGGGCCTTGGACACACGGTGAGGGTGAGGGCTGAATGGATTGATACCTACAGACTGCTTGGGGCAGAACAAGTGCTCAGTAACATTTATTAAAGATTTACCCTGTGTGTGTTGACCTCCAAAACCAGAGCTTCTAGCTCTGCCGTGCTGCTGAATGCACAAGGGCGTATACACTGTTACTTGTAAAGCAGGGCATTTTCAACCAAAACACGAGCATGAATAGTACTGATAGGAATGCTGCCACCCCCTCACTTTCCTGGTCAAGAGTGTTGCACAGTGGGGGTTAGGTCTGGTTATAGGGCCCAGGAGGACCAGAAAAGACCCACTCTGATGATTCAGGGACTTGGGAGGAAGGATGGAGAAGACAGCACATCTTCAGGCTAGGACAGGGGTCAGCAAGGCTTTTCTGTTAGAAGCCAGATAGTAAATATCAATATTTTAAGCATTGTTGGCCACATTCATTCTCTGCTGCAGGTTATCTATATATATATCACATTCTAAGCTTACAAGTCTTGCACAGAAACAGACTGCAGGCTGTGGTTTGCGACCCCCAGGCCCGAAGGCAGAGACAGAAGGGACAGGGGTTCAGTCACTATGTACCATGACGGACAGAGGGTCTACATTCTGGGAACCAAAAATCCAATAGGAAACTTGACAGGGAGTTTTTGTACTTTTTCCAGGAATGAGGAGTCATCTGGGAAATGCCATCTGGAAGGTAAAATATTGTAATTTTATGACATGTTGATAGTTCTCCTTCCTAACCTGGCATGTTAATGTGCTTTTACAAAATGATTTGTTTGTTTTGTTTTTTTAAAAAGGTTCTTATTTGGTAGAATGAAAAGTTGGCAAACATGAGCTGCCCTCCAGTCCAAGGATAGAATCCAAGCCCTGCCTGTCTCCTCTACGTGGAGGTGGTCTCACCTGACCCCTGACCCAGCCTCCTGCAGCTGCCACTCTCGGAAATCATCCCCTGCTGTCACAGCGAATCCCCGAACCTTTCTCATCCTTCCCTATCCACTGTGTCCTGGAAACAAGGGTTCTTACCATGATGTCCCCTACCCTCATTCTGAGTCACAATCTTCTAGCTATGAAACCTTCTAGCACTTCTCCTCATCCTCAACTAGGGATGCCTGGTCATTCTCCCACATTCTTCAAATTCTTTGCCAGCCAGCTGGTAATTTTCATCTTCACCTCAAATCCTGCTAAAATCTTGGGGGACTTTGTCATCTATGGGGAAAGTAGATGGCCCATTTCATAGTCTGGTCTCAGTCTCCTGGCCTCTTTAATCCCAGAAAACTGTATTTGCATTCACTCCAGCCAAGTACCTCCACAATCGCATCCCCAACCCTGGCACGGCACTGAGCTCCGTCACCCTGTAAATCCTACTTGTCTAAGGGACGCTTGCTGTTACGTCCCACAATCCTCCTTCCTTCTAGCATTTTTATACTTTATTCCATTAAAACCAGCTCTTTAATTTCACTGTGATTTCTACTCTCTTACCCCACCCTCCCCCACCATGTTATCCATCTTCACTGGCTCATAAACCAAGGCCTCCGATTGGTTGGTCCATCATTTCAACTTCCCTTCTGCCACTGCCCTCAGCCCCCCTTCCTCCCCGTCGGGTTAATCCGATGGGCCTGCTGCCTCTGCAACTTGTCTTGGCCTGAGCACGGCTAAAGAAATACCCACAGACAAACAGATTGGCGCCTTTACAACTTTTGGCTCTTCAGCCTCCACTGAAGTCTCAGCGCAGCCTGACAATGTAGTCCTCTCTCTCTTCCGTTCTCCCCAGGCCTAGGTATCACCATGACCCCTGCACTCTCAGCAGGTGCCTGACTTCTTGCCGCCCAGAGAAAGAGGGACCGTTATCAGCGTCAGCTTCAACTCCCCACCCCCCATCTACTCTCTATGAACTGTCCCATCTTTCCCTCTTTGTTTCTCCTGAACAGAGAAAAGGTGGCTGTTTGAGGCCAATTCCCCCATCGGTGCTTGAGAGCTTGACCTCACCCCCTCAGGGACATCCATCTACCAACTATCCCCCCATCCTGGCCCACTCCCATCCCTCCTATACGCCCAGTCTACCCCTGGACACTGACACTTCACTCTTTGCATAAAAACGTACACACATTCCTCCACTGTTAAAACAACCTGTTACTCTAGCCCAAGGTTTCTTAACTTAGGGTCTGGGTTTAAGGGGGTCCGTTTCCCTGAAAATACATGCAAAATCCGGTACGTATGGGGGAGTATGCTGTCTTCAATACAATATCATGGGTGAGCCATGACCTAAACACTGATTGCTACTAACAAGTGTTCTACAATTCTTTTTTTTAGCTGTCAATCTCTTTCTTTTTCTTCAGAGCCAAGATTTTTTGGACAGTTTGTAGTTTCCATTTTCTCAAATCACTACTAAGTAGTTTCTTCCCTCATCACCTTGTGAAATTTGCGAAGGGCTCTTCATGACTAACCCAGTGAATGTTCTCAGTCCCCACCTTCCCTGAAGTTACTGACCACTTGCCCCACCCCTGGTTTCCATGACACCACCTGCTCCTTCTAGCTTTCTAGCTGCTCTTCTGGCTTCTCTTCTGCTCTTCCCTTAAAAACTGCAATTCCTCAGAGATCTGTCCCTGACCTTTACTATTTGCATCCTACACACTCTCCGTGGGTGATCTCATGATCCCCATGACTTAAAATACTACCGACATGCCAGTGATGATCAAATGTATCTCCAGGCCAGACCTTCGCCCAAGCCTCATGCTGAGATATTCAGTGCTCACTAGACACCTCCAAGCAGATGTCCCTGAAGCATCCCAAACTCAGCATGTTGAAAGCTGAACACTTACATCTTACTTCCATCCTCACCCACACTCTTTAACTGGTCCCCTCCTTATATTCTCTATCTTGAGAATTGGCACTCCACCCACGGGACTACCTGACCTGAAACGTTCAACGTCATCCTCAACTGGTGTTTCAGTAGACTGAACATCCATCTAGAAAGGTCATTATAGAAGGAAAGTCGAAATGAATATTAGTTTCAACTCGAAATTTCAGATTCTACCATTGTAAGTGGATGGGCTAAATGCATTTATCCGATTTGCTAGCAAAATGCATGGCCCTCAAGTTTCCTCACGTTCTGTCTGCTGCCTCCCTCGCCTGCCTTTCCAGACACTTCTCTCGTCTGTCCCCTTCCTACCACCCCAAACTCACATCTGGCGGTCTAGCAACACACTCTGTGTTGTCTGACTTTGTTCACTATTCCCCTTGTTTACACTTACAAAGTGAAGTCAGTTTATGCATATGATGAGCTTGTATCATCCTTCAAAACCCAACTCAGACGTCACTTCCCTTGGAAACCCCTCTGAAAGACTCCTTCCTCCACCACGCCCCGGTAGCTTTTCTTCTGCTCTAAGTATCTTCTAAATATGTCTAGTGTTCCACTAATATGCTGCATCGAAACTTACTTATGTTCTTTTCTCTGTTAAAATTATGAGCATCTTGAGATCAAAGACTCTGCCTTAGTTTTCATTAATTCTCCAAGACCTATCATGATAGCATATAAAAATATTAACAATAGAAAGAGTAATATAGCTGTAGCTAGCATTTATTAAGGGATCTACATGTTAAACAGGAATAACATCATCACAATTTCGCATGAGCTGCCCAATCCATAAATATGTAATGAATGAGTGAATGAACACAGCTCCTTAATTAATAAAGGAGAAATGGGATACTCATTCTTTTTGCATCTCTATAAAGATTAATGCTATAATTATTCTCATACCACAAGACCTCAGTAAATAATTATTGAATAAATCAATTAGCTGATCAATTAATCACATAGGAAGCAAGGAATGGGCATTTGATTTCATAATATCTCACGTTTATGTGATGCATTCTAGTTTGTGAAACGTCTTCATTTACACTGTGATATTTAATAATGACATCAACCTGTGCATTAATTGTATCATTATTACTATTTTGCAAGGGACTAAACTAGAGATCAGAGGTGGGGAATAACTTGGCTAAAGTCACAGCTCATGACTGGCAAGCCAAGGACTTGACACAGACTGCCCCCTCCCAACCCCCACCCCACCACAGCTGCCCCTTTCTCCCCATGACTCAACTCCAGACTCATAAATTGGTTCCCTTTAGTGACATGTACATATCAGGCAGTGGTTTTCAGAGACATCTGAAATGGTCCAGCATCTGTTGAGATTATGAGCTTGTGGTTGGTGAGTAGTCATCTTTTACATGGCTAACTTCAAAGACACTTCTAGATAAATGTCTAAGAAAAAAGCATACACATAAAACCAGACTTGGAGCTATACTCTGTCCATGTCCTCATGACAAATCACTAAACGCATTGCAAACAAAATTCCTAGTGGAAATTCAAAGGCTCAGATTGAATCTGATTTCTCTCTAGGAAGTTTGACTCCTATCAAGTGGAACCCCCCAAATTCCACCCACATGCAAAGGCTACCTGGGAGGTGGCATGATAAATGGGTTACTGAGAGCATCTGAATTCCTCTTTCTTGGGGTCATTGTGAGTGATCCCAGGGAGCTGGGGAAAACTGCAGAAATCTGGAGGCACAGATGCATATGAGAACCAACGTGAGCTGAGTAAAGTAATTCCAATGATGCGGAGGCTTCCCTAGAGACACTGAACAAGAGCATAGGACGGAGGCCCTCCTGACCTCTGAGTGGACTGTAGGTAACTTGCACAAGGTCTGACAGCTGGTTTGAACCCAGGCGGGCAAACTCCCAAGACTGCACTCCCGCCCTCTGCCTCTCCAGTCAGTGTGTGGGTAGGGCCCCTGCTGCTGTCGCCACTCAGCATGCACCCGCTAGCACGCTAGGCACTGTGTTAAGCACCTGCCCTACACGACTTCATCCAGATCTCACAGCAACTTGTGGATGTAGGTGATATTATGAAAACTCTGCCTCAAGGAACCCAAGGCTCAGAGCAGTGAAGTGACTGGCCCCCCGTTACACAGAGTAGGAATAGAACTGGAATTGAAACCCAGATTTGCCCAGCGCCAAGGTCCCTCTGCTTCATTGCTTCTGCTTCTCAAAACATCTGCCAAGAGCCTTCTGCTTGCCTGTGGGTAAGTTATCACAAAAACGGAAGAAAAAAAAACCACACCTTAAAGCATAACGGAGCCAATCGTTAGAATGACCAAAATAGAAAACGTAAAGAGAAACTTAGAGGGCACATAAACCACCCCCCACACAGTGAGGGAATCTCCAACATGCTTGAATACCCCACTGACGGGGAGCTCATCCTCTCCACCTCGCTCCATCCCAGCGGGACAAACCACGACTTCTTCCTCCATCCTCTGAACCCATCGCCTCTCACCTCGTCCCCCACTGCTCCTCCCATGACCCCAGATGCTCTGTCTCTACTGAAGCCCCTCCCTCGGTCTCTCCCGTGCTAGGCTCCTCTCCCCTCCTGGACTTTACTCATGGGGGAGGGAAGGTGATTGTTTCCTTGGTAAATTGAATTCAGTTCCACCAAGGAGGCCAGAGAATTCAGCACAGACTCAACAGTGGGGGGGAAAAAAATCAATGAAGAATGACCAAAGGATCATTAAAAAAAATTTTTTTTAATTAAAAAAAACTGTGTAGCCATTGGTAACATAGTATTACCTTTTTAAATCAACAGCTAAAATTATTATAATCTATAAAACTAAAGGAAATCTACCACTGTTGATGGATTGCATTCAGGAATGGTCTAATCCACAGTCAGCTACTCAGAATGATTACAGGGCTCCTAGGAAGGGTAACTTGTCTAAAATATTTTCCCCCAAATGCTTAGCAAATGGTCTGAATTTCCACTCTTAAAAATGAAATCTTTCTGGTTTACCCACTTGTTAAAATGTGACCACTCTTGGAGAAAATATTATATTAAAAAGAAGGTAGGTCCTAGGTTGGCATATTTTGTTCTTGGTTCTACTTCCTTCAACTCAGTCGAGCAAATAAACCCTTGATGGACCAGGTACAAAACTGGTGTTGTCTGGGGAGGCAGTTATCAAGGTAAATCCTCTGTTTTCTCCAGCCTCAAAGATCTAACAAAGGTTTAAGACACAACTATTCAGCAAACACTGATCAAATGCCTCCCAGGCCCACTATGTACATATGCACAGGTTGTATACTGTACAATTGCAGGGGCAGCATTCACAAAGATGACCTGTGGAAAGGATCCCTTAGAACTGGCAGTGCTTGACCTAATCTAGCTATTCCAACACGGTCAGCCTTCACCAGACATTGGGTGCAGCAAGTTTACATGTAATATATCTTTCCAGCTTAATAACAGCCTCTTTGAAAACATCATCGTCTCCATTTTATAGGTGAGACAACTGAGATTCACAAATATCTTTTAAATTAGTCAAGTTCCCATACCTAAGGAGTGGCAAAGATAGGATTCCTGTATGCCATGTGTGCTCCAATCCACTCATGTGGTTACCATGCATTCATTTATTCATTCTTTCAACAAGCATTAATTGAATCACTGTTGGTTTTAAATATTAACCTAGAGCAAAGTGAACATTTATATATTTTTTTCTTTTTTAAAAAAACCAAACAATTATAAATAAAATAAGATTGAGAGTCTACTAGACACTTTGCTAAGTGTTTAGGATCAAACCATGAATTACAAAATAACTGCCCTTTGGAGCACGAAATCTAGCTAGCAAGCAAGCAAGAAAAATATATTCATTCACTTGGTAACTACTTCTTGAGAACTGACTAGGTACCAGTCATTCTTCCAGGAGCTAAAATAGCAGTGAACAAGCCAGATAAAGTCCCTGCCCTCTGTGGCTTCCTTTTTAGAGGAGAGCAAACAAATACGCAAGAAGTAAACAAGTGAGAAGATTTCACAGCAAAAAGATAAGAAGACAATAAAGCAAGGTGAAGGGGTAGAGAGTGCTGAAGAGGCTGCTTTGATGGGGGTGGTCGGGGGTCTCTTTGAGGCAGTGATGTTAGCTCAGAGCAGAGGAGGAGCCAGCCCTGAAGATGTACTAGCATGAAGGCTCCATGGGGCAGGGCTTTCTGCGGCTCTGTTCACTGCTGTAGCCCCAGCACCTAGTGCTCGGCACAGAGTAAGTGCTCACTAAACACCTGTTGAATTAATAAGCGAATGAACAGGGGAATGGCAGCCGAGGCAGAAGAAACTATAACTGTGTCCCAAATCCAGCACCTCACCAGCTGGCCGGAGGCTCCCTCCTGCTGCGTGGAGAGAAGTGAAGCCTTCCAAGCTGGGGAAGCTATCCAGTGGCTCGGGGCCATGGCAGATGTGCATCCTGGCTGCACGCGTTAGTCTGGGCACGCAGCTACTAACTAGACCCAGCACTCTCGACAGACTGAAGGTAGGAAAGAGTGCATGCCTGCCAGCCTCACCTCGATGGGCCCTGGGATACGGGATCTTCCCCTGGACAGCACTTCCCGTGAAGTAGGGACAGAGTGTACAACGTGAGGCCCAGAGAGAGAGTGTGCGTTTGTGTGTGTGTGTGTCTGTCTGTGTCTGTGTGCGTGTGCACACATCAGCTCTGTGCACATTTGGAAAGGAGATTTAAGTTTTATACAAACATTAGGCAATTTTGGAGTCAGTGCCTGCTCACCTGGCCCTTTCAGCCCAAGGACCAAAGGGATTAAGAATTAGCTTGTGTGGGTTAATGCACCACCAGACTCGTGGCTACAGCAGGCAGGTGACAGTGCCCCAAGGTTGGTGCAGGGCAGCCTGCACAGTGTTAACAGCACCCGTTCCACCCTCAAATGTGCCCCAGATGAGATTATTAAAGTATAACACCCCTAGGCTGCAGGCTGTGATGTCCTCCAGATCCCCCTTCAGGAATGAAGGGCTCTTCCCCAGCCGCTAGGAGAGCTGCTGGCAGATAGACCCCACTGACAGCCCCTGCAGGGAGAGTGACCCCCAGAAGGGCAGCCCATACCAGTGAGTGACCAACGTGAGGGCATAACAATTTTGAAGATCGTCCCAGCATCCCTAGAGGTCAGCTGAGGCCTCCTCTAAGGTTGCATTGAAGCTCAAGTTCTCCCTCTGCCCTTCTCTTTCCCTCTTCCACCCCTTTTGATTCCATTCCCTTAAAAAATGACCTGCATACTGAACTCAGAGTCTGATTCCTGAGGAACACAACCCGCAACAGTCAGCATCTTCAGTGGGGAGACTCTGCATTTGGATTCAGATGGGCTTTGAACCCCAGCTCTACCATCCATTAGTTATGTGACCTTGGGCCTTTCTGACCCTCAGTTTCCAAATCTGTAAAATGGACATAATGGTGCACACTGCCTAGGGCAGTTGTGGGGATTAAAATATGGAAAGCATTTAGCACAGTGATGATTGACATATTTAGTCACTCAATACCTAGGAATATACAAATTCATGATTTTATAGCTCTGCCCTTAACTGGCTGTGACTTGGGAGAGTCACTTTCTCTCTCTCTCTCTGCCTCAGTTTCCTCCTCTATAAAAAGATGGGTTTGGACTTGGGCACTATTACTGACATTTCTTGAACACCCACTCTTATCAGGTTCTGTGCCGAGCCTTGTACCTTATTCCACAACACAAGCCTACTAGGTTGATATTTCTTACTTTTCACCATCATCCTCATTTTACAGAGGCCAACAAAGGCATCAGGAGGCTGAGGAATTTGGCCCCAGAGTACCCATGTGTTAAGTGATGGAACAGGATTGGAAGCTGGGCAGACGGACCGCAAAGCCCATCTCCACGCCAGAATGCCCCGACGTTTCCCTCAATGAGATGATGCACAACTCCTGCCAGGGCTGGCATTTTGTAGGATCACACGACTCTGCCTCCAGCTTAGTGGAAAACATTTGCAGAAAAGATCAACTGAATTCTATCAACCCTTTGGCACAGTTGTGAAAAGCCAGAGGCAAAGCAGACAAAAGTGATTGACTACAAATCGCATGTCCCAGAAAAGACTGCTGGTGTGGCCACTTCTATCTCCATATACCCAGTGACAGCTTTGTTGCTGTCAATGAGCTCCAGGCTGGTGCAGCTGAGCAGGGCAAACTTTCACCAGGCATCCCTCTCAGCCATGCCTCACACCCTCTCAGCTGCAGCCTCACGCACAGCCTCGATCTGCTGGTAGCAACCTGTGATCCCAGTCAAGGGCTGGGGCATTTTTTTAAGGGTATTTTGAAGTTCCTCAGGTGAAATGAACTTAGAGTACAGGTATAATTTTTTAAAGACTCACATCTGTGTTTTCCCCTCGCTTGTAATCTAAATACTCTAAATAATCTAAATTTGCTTCAATGGCACCTCTAAGAGAAGAGCTTCTGAAATAGTGGATGACAAGCAAAACGTCAATTCTCCTGGGAATTAGCCCTTGGAAGACACCCCCCCACACACATTTGGCCTGCAGGAGGGGGCAGATAGTGGTCATCCTACAGACAGGGTCCAACATCTGAAAAGACATCTCATGCTAACCCTGGACTGGTTGTCGTGGGTCTTTTAAGAAGCAATGGACATTTTCTCTTATGAAGAAATAGCATCTTTACTGTTTTGCCCATTTAAAAAAGCATGCAATGTTTCCCTAAAGAGTGTAAAACGGCACTCTATACACAGATGACGCAATTGTCCTCGTTCTCTCAAAGCCTAGCTTGTCAGGCACCAGTGCGTCTCCCACACAGCCCAAAGGGAGAGCGTTTGAGTCATTTTAAAGCTCATTATGGAACTGCTTAAAACCCTTCAAGGATTTGTGGTACCCAAGGCACTCGAATGTTTGGCCCCAGTCCCCTGTCCAGCCTCCCTCCTGGCCCTGCCGTCCTGAGCTACCTGTATCTCCCTGCATGTGCTGTGCTAATGCAGGCCCCGGGATTCTGTCCATGCACTGCCCTCTGCCCAGGATGCCCCCTGCGCCCTGCTGGCCATCTGACAAATGCATGCTGGCCTTTAAGGCACAGACTGGCCATGATGTGCCTGGGTGCTCCCGCTAACTAGGAATATAAAAATTCATGCGGTGAATTTTGGGGGAGCCTTCCCCAGGCTCCCACTGCCACCGGAAGTGGCTTCACTTTGGTAAGTGGCTTATCTCCTTAAATTCCTTCTTCCTGTGCCTTTCTCCTGATTAGTAGGTGGGATCCTCTCTTTGCAATCAGGACCTCCAACCCAGCACAACACCTTTCCTGGAACGTAAGTGACAACTCAGAATCCATTTTCCAAAATAGTTATTCATCGAATTGAACTAAATTGAAGTGAAAGAGGATCTGTTTTGCCATAACACGCTTCTCTGTTCGTGCCCACCCTAGCGCTCCCAGGAGATCTTGCCAAGGTCTAGTTCCAAACCCAGTACGAAGTCCCACACCGGCTCCACGTTCAAGCTACAGCATTTCTCTACTGATCACCTTCCGCCTCTCCCGCTGGCAGCCCTAGGCCCATACCCTGAACCGTTTCCAATGTCTGAATGCCTCAGGCTGTTTTGTGGCCCTGGGCCTTTGCACGTGCACTCTCTTTGGAAAGACTTTCTGAAACACCCATTTGACAAACTCCTGCTGTCTTCGAACCCCCCGTTAATGTGTTTGAAGTCTTCTCTGGAGCAACATAAACCAAGCGTTTAGAGTGTATGTACCCAAGACAGGCCCCTGAGATTTCACAAGTCACCTTTGACTTCACCATCCCTATCGACCAATCAGCTCATCAGAATCCCCTTTTCAAAGAGGCTTTGAATGGGCAGCTTATACACACAATCTCATAAAAGAAACAAGGCCAAGACTTTAGGTCTCCCGACAAGTCTGGGGCTGGGAAGTCCATCTCTGTCACCCTTTCCAGAAGCTCAAACCAAATATTTTCATCTAACTTTGAGGAGGGCCAGGCAGGCACATGTGGGTTCCAATCCCAGCTTGATCATTTAACCTAACAGAGCTTCAGTCTCCTTATTTGAAAAATAGACCTTGTTACCATCTAACTTTCTTCTGAGCATTAAATGATTTATGAAATGCTTGGTATTTAATAAATATTTCCTTTTCTCCCCGAATAAAAAGTGCATAAAGATGAGGGTTTTACGTATGTTTGGTATATACATGCAAGTGTGAGCACACACACACACGTGCACACGCACACAATCCATGTCACAATCACATAGACATACCAATACCCTGAAGGCAGAATGATGTCCTCCCTCTGACTCACATCAAAGGAACATGCTCAGACTCTTAATTCCCACTTGGAAGCTCGAAGCACACATGGCATGTCGGCCCCCCATCTCTCCTGCTTTCCAATCACACTCGTCAAAGGCACATTTGAAAATACCGTGACATCTCATTCCGCCTTCAAAACATCTACTCAGCTCCATAGACTTTGTGTGTGTGTGAAGGGAGATGTGGAATTCTACACCTTTTCTTTCTTTTGTTAGTAACTCAAGGCTCAGTAATACAAATTTTGGCAAAAACAGACTGGAAGCGTTGTAAAATCACCTGAAGAGGTTTATGTGTTGATCGATTCCTATCTAATATATGCATTTGACATTAGGTATGGAAGTCTTCTTTAACTGTAAATTTAATAAATCATATTTTTAGTGATAATACTTAAGGATTCTAAGCACATGATGGAAAAAAAACCACTTTGAGGGACTTCCCTGGTGGCGCAGTGGTTAAGAATCCGCCTGCTAATACAGGGGACACGGGTTCGAGCCCTGGTCTGGGAAGATCCACCATGCGGAGCAACTAAGCCTGTGCGCCACAACTACTGAGCCTGCGCTCTAGAGCTCGCGAGCCACAACTACAGAAGCCCAAGCACCTAGAGTCTGTGTTCTGCAACAAGAGAAGCCACCGCAATGAGAAGCCCGCGCACCACAATGAAGAGTAGCCCCCGCTTGTTGCCACTGGAGAAAGCCCACATGCAGCAATGAAGACCCAACACAGCCAAAAATAAATAAATTAATTAAATAAATTTATTAAAAAACAAAAACAAAAAAAACCCCACTTTGATTCACTGCTAGTAAGTAAGTCTGCAACTACAAACAACTGTTTGGGACTAATTTGGCAATATAGATCTAGAGTCAAAAAATCTAGAGTTTTCAAACCCAGTAATTCTGCTTTGGAGAGTGTGCCCCCAGGAAATAATCTCAACATTGGAAAGAGCTTTATGTACCAAGGTATTCTTGTGGTATTTTCGTAATAGTGAAGAGTCAAAAACAATCAAATGCCCAGAAATAGAGGAATGACTTAGTGAACGACAGTGCGTCGACCAAGTAGGATAATGTGACAACCGTGTCTGATCACTGTACTGTCTTTGTTTCTTCATCACCAGATTGGGAGCATTTTAAGGGTAAGAACATAGACAGATGAATGAATGAATGAATGAATGAATATACATATGCATACATGAATGGTTTAGACATATATAACTGTTTGGAAATATACACATGATGCAATATTAGGTAAAAACAAAACACGTAACATTGTAGCAAGATTACAACTACTTTTCCATACAGAAAAGTCTAAGGAGATTAGGAAATAAACCGATGTATGAACTGACATGGAGTAACTTCTAAATAATTCTGTGATTTTTCCTTCTGTATTTCAGCATTGTTTGAATTTTTCTGTAATTAACAAATAGGAAAATAGGACCTGCCCCTTGAGGTTGGTGTGAAGATCAAATGTCTTAGATGGGAAATCTTTAAGTGCTTAGACATCGATATTCTGTACAGAATGCTCAGGAAAAAAAATACGCACAAAGTCAGCTCTTTTAACTGAGGGAAGGAAGTGACGACATGGTTGAGGACATTTATACTCTCAGCCCAGCCTTGATGACAAATGATTCTCTCCTACACGAGCTACATGTTGTCCCTTCAGCCAGGACCATAATGACAGACATCTAGTGCCCCTCAGACATCATGTCACAGGACAGGAATGATGAGAGCCTCTCATTTCCTGACTAAGGGGAAGCAGAAAAGGGACATGCAGCGAAGCCCACGCTGCCCTGCCCAGTCCCACGGCGACCACCGCCCCACGCTTCCTGATGCCAGACGGGGTGTGTGCGGTGGCGACGGTGCCATGTGCAGAAGGAGACGGCAGCCTCAGCCCAGGTGGTGCTCCTGGGATCAGGGCCAGTGCCCGGCCTCAGATGTCACTGTGCTGCGCGGGGCACCGATGGCTCGGAGCCCCGACTCCTCTGCACATAGTTCCCAAACACTACTCTTCCTGACACGGCCCCGGGGTTGTGCAGGCCTAGTCGTTACACAATAGGGTGCAACAAACCTGAGAATGACGATCGGGAGGACGGGCTCCCACCCCACTCTGCTTCCAGCCGGGTGCATTATTTGGCGGCCGTTTAAATTGCTGTGAGACCGTGTCCTCATCTGTAAAATGCATGTGGTGCTGGTACTTGCCCTCTCTATGCATGTGTGTAACTGAGAGGAGCCTGAGTTCATGAATGTGAGAGGGTTGCAGGAGCTATAAACTATGGGACAAAAGCAAGGAGAAAGATGAGGCCGCATCACATGGGAGAAATTAAGAAGACAACGCACTTACCGTTCTCTGTGAGGGGAGGCAAAGCCACCGAAGGGCAAAAACTGGAAGCATCATTTTGAGCAACTGAAAAGAAGACAAAGGCAGCCCTTTAGCTCTTTTTTACCCTTTCGATCATTGAGTCCCGAAAGGCAGGAATAGAGGTCCCACTTGGTGACAGAAAAGTCAAACTTGGAAGGCAGACAGTGGGCCCACAGTGCCCGGCACCACTCCCGCGTGGTCAGAACGGGCTAGGCTGTGCTGAAGGGACGTCCTGACGTCTCAGGGGCTTAAAGCAACCTGGCACCACAAGCTCACTGCAGCTGGGCTGCTTTCTCTCCTCTGTGTCACCCTCCCTCAAGGCCCAGGCCGGGGAGGCGCCATCAAGCCCCTGCCTCACAGACGCTGTGGCAGGGGACCTCACTCCTGCTCTCACAGCTTCGCCTACGAGTGACACACAGCACTCGTCATCTTCACATTGTTTTCCAAAGCCAGCGGCGAAGAAGTGCAGACCCACCATGTTCCACAGAGTGAGCACTCAGAGACACACAGCGAACAAGTGGAGCGCCCACCACCATGGCTTAACTGACTCCCTCAGGGAGGGCACTTAGCCTCTCTGGGCCTCAGTTTCCACATCTGTACACTGGGGATGGCACAACATATGCTGAGAATGGCTGTGGGCATGACAGGACGTAGTGCAGGGCCAGGCACAGGGTGAGAGCTCACTAGACGGCAGCTATTCACCGCAGGCCGCATGGCAGGTGGACGGAGCCGGGACTAGGAGGGCAGACAGACCTGGGCTCGAACCTCCATATGCCTCTTAGAAGCAGGGCAGATGGACAAGTTATCTGGCTTCTTCTATACCCAGTTTTGGCGCTGGCACATGAGGACGATGTCAGAATTAAATGAGAAACCAGGCAGACCCAGTAGGTGACCCTGAGCGCTCATTATCCCCTTCCCCTTCCTCTTCCCTTACTGAACAAATCAAAATCTTCAAAGCCTCAGAATCCTTGTCTTCCAGTGGCCCAAACTAGGAGTGCTGTCAGACCTTCTCCCTCTCTGAGCTATGGTGGAGCATGGTCAGGGTCAAGGCTCATGGGTGGGGCCCACAGTCAAGGGTCAGCGACCCAGGGTGAGATTGTGTGACCCTGAGCAAGTTACTTCACCTCCCTGTCCTCAGTTTCCTTGTCTGTAAAATGGGGGTAATGACAGTACCTCTCTCAGGGTTGTGAGGCTTAGATGAGTTGGTGTATGTAAAGCTTTGGGCATACAGTAAGCACTCAATAAATGCCGGCCACTATTCACTCTTAGTATCGCCCTTTCATAGTGACACACCCTTGTCATTGACTCTTGGCCTTGTCTGCCTCCGTGAAAAGCCTCGAGTCAGAGTCATGCTCTATTCTGGTCCCCGAAGTCCCGGTTTGGGTTCCCTCCCATCCCATCCCCTCCTCTGCCTTCCTCACTTTGGTCAGACATGCCACGACCCAGCCTCCCTGAGTTCTCGAGCCCAGAGCTGTCGTGTGTCTCTCCTGCTTGACTCCATCTGCCTAGAAGCACCTGCTCCCGGTCATCATTCTATGGCCCTGGTTCCCAGCCTTCGGCAGACACTGGAATCCCCTGGAGGGCTTGATGACACACACCATGATGGCCCCATCCCCAGACTGTCTGTTTCAGCAGGTGTGGGCTGGGGCCTGAGATCCGGCGTTTCTAACAAGTTCCCAGGCGATGCTGACCCTGCCGGGCCAGGGACTCACTCTGAGGGTCGCTGAGCTAAGGCTCCTGTCACCCAACATTCTGTGAGCTCCGCCCACAAAACTCAGAATGACTCAGAACCACCCACCATGCTCTACAGCGCCCAGGGGCCAGCTTGTTTATTTAAATGTCCATCTTTGCTTTCTCAGAGCAAAGACCCTGAGAGTCAGTGCAATCTTCAGAAAAGAGTCTGATGAATCTACATCGAGGGCATTCAGATGCCCACACCCTTGGACCCAGTAATTCTGCTTCTGGAAATTTATCTGGAAATTCAAAGCCAGCTCGGTTTGCAAAGGAAACATTTATACAGCACTAATGACACACTGGAAACTGTATACGTCTAATGCCGTGGGAAGAGTGAGGCGAGCTGCCGCACATCCGCGGGGAGAATTACCGTGTGCGCATCTCAGCCGGGCATTTACCACCTAACTCTGCTGCTGCTGCTGCTCTACTTACCCTTCCTCATCCTCCATCAGTGTTTCCTGACGGGGGGCCGTCGGCCCTTTGGGTGGGGCCTTCTTCACTGTACAGGAATAGCTGAGCCCTGAAAGTTCTCAGCTTCCCTGGGTCCCGGGACACTGAGCCTCAGCCCCTGGGAGGGACTCCGTCCCTGGGGACGCCCCTACAGAGACTCATACTGTGCAACCTTGAGCAAGTTGCTCAGCTAATTCATGCTTGTTAAACAGATAGATGGTAACCCTTCTGCTTCTTCCCAGCTCCGCTTTCAGTGACATCAAGCTGGTGGCTTGAAATGGGCCGTGGCTGGAGTATTTACACCATGGAAAGTGGCAACTGCTACAGAACTACAAATCAAGGCCTCCGCCACCCTCCCCAGTTGTAACACATTTGCCAGCACAGCAGAGAATGTGGGTAAGGATAGACCCAACCTCATCACGTTCTTTGGGGACCAAATAAGATGTTGCCTGCAAAACACTAGCCTAGCCCTGGAGCCCACTCCGTGCTAAGTAAATGGCAGACACTCTTGAGGGGATGTGAGTGATGATGTGAAGAGCAGATTGCACAGTAAGTTCTCCTACGTGTGGTGGTTTCTATGTGGGCTGCAGAGAGGCATAATTAGAAGAGCTGGTCATTTCCTTTCCATTTCCCATATCTAGAACAGCTACAGGGTCCAAGTACATTTGCTTAGCAGAAGAACAAAGGAAGTGTGAGGCTTCGGTTGTTTTTTTTAGATGCCGCATTTGACTTTGTAAACAAACCAAAGACCCTGCCCCACTTGCAAGTCACGCACAGTTCTCCTCCGAGGGCAGCAGGTACCAGCGCCCCAGAGGCCGCCCCCTCCAGGCAGCCCTGAGCTCTGGGGCAGCTGGACTGCAGAGCAGCCTTCTTCCCCCCGTACTCCCACCTTGGTTGCTAAGATACTTCCTCGTTGGGTCCTGCTGTCGCAAAAGAGCTGCCAACAGCCTCATTTGCATCCACAATTGCTTGGCCTGAGCCTCTCAGTTTGGTGCTCAGACCCATGGAAATTTCTGTTCTCTGTGGACAGCAGTCAGAAAGCACATGGCTGCAGGCTCTCTGGGGGCCCCTCTGGGCGCTCCCTGATCTAAGTTTGTGCCTCTCTCCTGGATCCTGGGAGACTCAACTCTCACTTTTGTTCTGAGAACACAGCCCGGTACCAGGGTTATGTTGCTCATGTGCAGGTCTCTGTGGTCCCGGGGGCCGCAGGGCAGGACCACGGCCACCCCACCCACTATCCCTACGCAGCGGCCACTGCGCCCTTCACCCAGCTCTCCTTTATCTACGCCCAGATTTTCCCCCAGAGTGGCTTTTGCATAATCCCTTATAGAACAAAATTTCTTGCTCCCCTTTTGTGCTTCAGAAGCCCCCGTGGGTCCCCTGACCCCACTCTGTAACACAAGCCACAGGGCTGAGTAGCTCTCTGATACAGAGGGAATAATTACCTCCCGGTGAGGGGATAGGAGAGTACCAGCCCCACAGGCGTCGTAAGTGAATGCAGGGAGAGTGCTGGAGAGTTGTTTCTGACATTAGTAAGTGCTTGAGAGATGTACATGTCTCTCACTTCTGCCTCCCCAGCCAGGCTAACCGCTTTTGGGGAGGACCTTCTACCCCTGATGCTTCCATGGTGTTTGACACATAGTAGGAGCTCAACAAATAGCCCTTCCTTTCCCCTTCCTCAGTGTCGTTCTTCAGAAACAGGACCTGTGTTACCCTCTTTGTGTCTGGCTCTCAGCCTGCAGTCAGATCAGGGGTCTGTGCTCATCACTCAACAGAGATGCCAGTACACTAAATGACCAAACCATAGATTTGAAGCGAGGGCAAAGCCTATTGACGGAAATTCTTTGCAAGAATTCCTTTGTAAAAAAACCCGTGTCTCCTGTGCTGACGGAGAGGTCATCCTTCAAGGTTCAGGTCCCCCTCTGTGCAGGCTTCCCTGGCCCTGCAGGGGCCCTACTTCCTACTATTGTGTGTGATTGTCTAATACAAAGATAAGGATGCGGGGAAAGTAACGACGATGTCAGCTTGCCTGTTGGGACTTTCCAGCGTTACACTGGGGTAGTTTTGTCTGCTACAGAAAACAGAACACATGAGCATCTAAGGTTCAGAATCCAGAAGATGAGGGTGCTTTGGCTCAAAATATATCGCACAACACAAGGTGGTTTTGTACTAGGTCAGCGTGACCCAGTGCAGAGATGGTCTAATTTACCAAACCAGTTTCCCTGAGTAAGGTTCCTTTTCTCTGCCTGGGTCTTAGGAGGAGATAAGCCATCAAGTCTTAAGACTTAAGCCACCACCCGCTTTGGGTGGTGAAGATGACTTAAGGGAAAAAGACTGACCGGTGAGGACCTGATTCTGCTCTGATGGAGGGTCATGGGTCACACCAGGTCACCAGAACCCCTGACAGCTGGCCCTCTTCCTCCCATTCTTCTGAAATGGAAAATTCAGAGCCACTCACACCAGAATGGCCGTAAGCCATGTGCATCCCGAGGTGTTTTCCACCCAGGGGTCCTGAGAGACTGATGCCATTTTGGCATTTTTAGATTTTTCTCCCCACTCACCCGAACACTGAAAGCAGGCAGCATGCAGGGTGAAAACCTGCCTGCCTGGGCAGCTCCAGGCCAGCGGGCCAGAGCCTGCAGGAGGTGGTCCCTGAAGCATAAAGGAGGGTGTAGGAGGCTTTCAGTAATGGATTTCCACCGCTCTGAAGCAGAATTAATTTCTTGTTCCCATGTTCCCACAGCACTTCATGCACATGACAGTTCTAGTACTGAGCCTATGATGCTACAATTAATCATATGTGCCCGTATCTTCTTCACTAGGATGTGAGCACCTAAGAAAAAAATGACTACATCTTATTAACCCCACACTTCCTAGTACCCAGCACAGTGCAAGACCCAGTATGGACACTCAATAAAGTTTGAAAACTTCCAGATTTACGACATGAGCAATCCAGAGCTAGAACGGCTTATTTATTTACAGTCTGTGACTCCTCCTGAAATTGTGAGCGCCTGGAGGACAGGCATCATTTCTTATTCCTACTCAGCCATATAACAGAGTGACTATGTCATATGGCTGAGCATAGCCATATAATATGGTTATATGGTTGGTTATTTGGACCCAGTTCTTTCTGACTAGGGTCCAAAAATTCTGGGTCCAAATTCTGTCATTTACCTGCTATGTGGGACTTTGGGCAAGTGACTTAATCTCCCTGAACCTCAGCTAACAGTGGTTATGAGGATTAGGTGAGGTAACACTTATAAAGTGCTTGGCATCCAGCCAGGCACACAGTAAGAGCCCAGGGATTAGAGGCTGGATTTGTAAAACCAGAGGCCCCCAGGCATGGCTGACATTTGGTCAGTGTCTGTTGAATGAATTTGTAATTCCCTGCCCTGTAGTTCCTGGTCAGAACTCCTGAGTCCCCAGCCTGACCCCACAGAATATACGTTGGAAAAAGTTAGTGGTCTGTGCAGTGAGATAAAAAGACACGGAACAGATGGAAAAAGTGGGGACAAGAAGCACCTTGGGTTCTCTTCCTCGCTAAGTCCTGCCAAGAAGTTGTAACCCTCTGATCTGATTCCCACATTTCTGAACAAATGAATTATTCCTTAGCTTCTTTTTATCCAACTCTTCCCTGAGCAACAGAAAGATGAAAAATGACATTTTCCAGCCTTTGGTGGTGTGAGGACATGGGAAGAGGTGTGGGAGGACAGATGGGCAAGGAGGCATTGCGGGCTGAGAGTTCAGTTCTGAAGGCCCTCAATACCCAGAGCTGGCATTGGATCTCCTGCGGGGCCACCATCCTACACAGGCATTCACTCCCCCTCCTCTATATGGCACACCCCACCCCACCCCCCCAAATAGAAACCCACTGAGGATGTTTCGTCATACACTCCTGATGTTTTTCTTAAAACAATTCAAGATGTTAAAATAAAATAAAAGTAACAAATAGAGTGAACTCAGATCAAGTCACAGGATGCTCAAAGCAGACATCAGCAAGGAAGATTTTTTTCAGCCTGGTAACAATCAACCCCAAAAAAACCGGCCCTGAAGCCACAGAATGTCTCGGGGATTAGTAGGCTCATGAACAAATGTCAAGGAACAGATTCCACCAAAAAGTCCCATCCCAAGCCTCTTGGGTTGGACACAGCTCTGGAATAAGAGGCCAACCTACCACCGGTTTCGTTTATTAGTTTATTAGTTTTATTTTTTCAATTTATTGGTCAACTACTTGTTTGGTCAGTTGAGTTTAGCTGGGGGAAAACCATTCAGGCAATGTGTCCAGACAGTTTCACATACAGTCACTCATGCCCTATGGGAGACCTGCCAGGAGGCAGCAGGTAAAGGGGAAGAGTGAAGTTTGGAGTCTTGAGAGCTGGGTTTGCGACCTGACTCTGCTTCTTGATGGCTATGTGGTTTGGGTCAAATAACTTCCACTGTCTACACCATACTCTCCTCATCTTAAAATGGAGGAAATAATGTCTACTCCATGGAGGCACTGAGTAATACACTGTACAACCCGTGTAGAAGCCGCAGCACATATGTAGACACACAGTGGGCACGTGAGGAATGTCAGTTCTCCTCTCCTTTCCGACTTTGGGCAAAGTATTGTGTTGGGTGAAATGCAGAATGTGAAATCAAAGTTACAGACCTCTAAGCTTCCTCCAGGTCAGACATCCTGTTACTCTTATTTCTAGGGCAAGGACCAGGCCAGGGCCAGACTCTCTCCCTTAAATTTAAAGCTTGAACACAACCTCCAAAACCCTCTGAAGCAGACTGATGAAGACAGTGTCACACTGAAGAGGTTGTCCATTCACTCCTGCTGAATACATCCATGGAGCTGAGACCTAGTTGGACATCTTTCCTTTGAGTCTACAAGCAGACTTCCAATACATTCCTTTTCTGCTTAAGTTAAATAGAATCTGTCTCTGTTGCTTGCACCCAATGAATCCTGACTAATCTCCTCCCGGGGCCAAGGACATCATCCTAATATACAGTTGAGAAGCAGTCAACTAAAGATGCCCATGTAGCTGTTCGGAGAAGATCACTTACCAGGCTTCTGGTACCATCCGAAGGGATAGGTGCGGACCTCAGTGTCGGGAGAGCCACAGTCCAGAATGCGCCAGGCTCCTCCATTTTCCTCACTGCACATCTGAATTCCCAAGCTGTTCAGAGTTAGGCATGTCACCTCTCCTCCTGGAGCAAAAAATAACCAGGACCAGGGAAATGATCATGATGGAAGATTCTAACGGAATGAGAGAAATTCTGCAAACTCATTCTTCAGCAGACATTTGGGGTGCAGCACACTATTCCAGGGACGATCTTAGTCACTGATGAAAAACCCGCCACCTTAATGAGCTTCTGATCAAAGAGGACATCGATGGAGACAGCACAGACCCATCGTGTGCCCAGGGCTCTGCTGGGGCTGTGTTTGCGTCCTACTCCTTGGTCCTCATTCAGCCCTAGGAGGAGGGTAACATTTCTATCCCTATTTACAGATAAGGAGACCAAGGCTCAGAGAGATTAAGTGGCTTGTCCAGAATCAAGATTTAAATACAGATCATATGGATGGATCCAAAGTTCACCCTACCAAGCTGCCTGACCCAGGTCTTGAGAGCTGAGCAGAAGCCAGCTAAGTGAGCCATGGCAGGAAGGCTACTTGGGTCAGGTAGAAGAGTCGTGTAACGCTGACCGGGCACTGCACCAGGAGCCATGTCCCAGCTACCATGTTTATTAGCTACCTCCCCTCTCCAAGCCCCCACTTCCCATCTGTGAATGAAGGGCACTCCTCCCCACCCACCACGAGGAGATGCTGAGGATTAGGTCAGACTGTAGATGTGAACGGGTTTTCTAGACTGTAAAGTGCTGTATGCAGACCAGAGAGAGTTACCATTATTACCTTTTTTTTTTTTAACATCTTTATTGGAGTATAATTGCTTTACAATGGTGTGTTAGTTTCTGCTTTATAACAAAGTAAATCGGTTATACATATACATATGTTTCCATATCTCTTCCCTCTTGCGTCTCCCTCCCTCCCACCCTCCCTATCCCACCCCTCTAGGTGATCACATAGCACCGAGCTGATCTCCCTGGGCTATGCGGTTGCTTCCCACTAGCTATCTATTTTACGTTTGGTAGCGTATATATGTTCATGCCACTCTCTCACTTCATCCCAGCTTACCCTTCCCCATCCCCATATCCTCAAGTCCATGCTCTAGTAGGTCTGTGTCTTTATTCCCGTCTTACCCCTAGGTTCTTCATGACCTTTTTTTTTTTTTTTCTTATATTCCATATATATGTGTTAGCATACGGTATTTGTTTTTCTCTTTCTGACTTACTTCACTCTGTATGACACACTCTAGGTCCATCCACCTCACTACAAATAACTCAATTTCGTTCCTTTTTATGGCTGAGTAATATTCCATTGTATATATTATTATTACCTTTTAACTGGGAAACGTTCAGAAAGCCAAAGCCAGTGCAGCACGGGTCCACATCACACAGTCGTTCACATTCGAAGAAGCTGGCGGAAGGGGAAAAGAGCAGGCCTGAAGGTTTGTGCTGGGCAGGACCTATGGGGTGGGCTGAATCGCTGACACTGACTTCTGGGGGCCTGCTCTCTATGACGACCCCTTCCTGAGTCCAGACACACAAGCTCTGCTCCCGCAGCCCCCACCCCAGCACCAGGGTCAGGCTGACCCCCATTTCCCACCCTCCTTCTTGTCTCCCTTCCTGCCGGCATGGGTGGTGCCCAGCCAGAACTCAAGGCAGACTATCCTATATCATCTTTTCATCTCCATTTTCAAAAGCAGATCTTAAATGCCAGCAGCATGGCATAGTTTCATATACCAACCACACTTCGTAGATCAACAATTCATAGATCAATGACTCTCAAATTCTAACTTCAACAGGGGGAGCTTAGTTAAAATTCAGATTCCTGAGCCCCCTGTAAATGCTGATTCAGTAGGTCCAGGGTAGGACCCAGGAATGCAGTTTGTAAAAAGTCCTCCTGGTAATTCTCATGGGTGAGATCCACAGACTGGTGGAGAGGAACATCACCTTTAATGAAAACAACTAAATTACAGCTGACTAATTAAATCAATAATAAAATACATTTTTAAAATAAAAAATTAAATAAATTAAAAGTCCTTATATGCCTATGGTCCCGTTGAAAGTTCTGCTTGCTCTCTGGATTTTGAATGCAGCACAGGAAGACTTCGCTGATCAACTTTATTACAATGCTTGGTAACTTGTATTAATTGATAAAACACAGGTCAATGTTTCCCTTTTGCATCAGCTGACCAGATATTCAGGGCTAAATGTTGTGCTGACTACTAGTAACTGACCTTAGCCATGGTTTTTAGATAGTTACCTCCTTATTACTTTTTCACCCTTTGCTTTGGGTTTTACAGTCTTTTATGCTTGTGCCTTTAACTGATATTATATCACCATCTTTATGAAAACAGAAGGGTCTTAATAATAAGTATTGCAGTGGGGCGGGAGTGAATGGAAACAGCTTACCCGTTGGAAATGGATTTGTTAAACATGGGCACTTTGTTTCTAATGGAAATCCCCATCAGCTTTTGGAACGGCAGGCGAATGTAAAAATTCTTCACTTTATCTTGCAGTACAACTACACAGAGGAAGAAAGACATTATATTATTTAAGGAGAGATGTGCTGTAGCCATAAAGATACTTTTGTAGGGGGACAAAGGTATACAAACCATACTGAAAGCTTCCGATTAAGATGGCATATTAAACCCATGTACTTAACAGTCTGCTCCCACTGCAAATCTCACTAAAATAATAGTAAAGGCATATACCCCCAAGGCAAGAGAGAATAGGAGAGGGGAGAGAGAAACAAATTTTGGAAGCTAGAAAAAACACAGAGGAGTAAAAGTTGACCGAATAAACCTAAGAAAGCTGAATTCTCGCCTTTTCTGTGGGAAGAACTGAGAAGCAACCCCATCCACCTTCTGGAATCCCCAAAAGCTTAAGTATCAGCGGCACTGGGATGAAAGTGAGCTAAAACAGAACGGGCTGCGAAGCTTTTGAAGAAGCAGTTAGGCCTCCAGAGGCCCTCCTCTTCTTTCCACAGCCAACAACTGCCCCTTCCTACCATGGAAGGCTGGGGTCTCTCAGGGGTGCCAGGTTGAGCTGTAATGGAGGGAGTACCACACTGAAGCCGGGGGATTTTTTCCAGTCAGTCTACATGGTGCATACTGAGATCCCCTAATTTTCCAACCTTATTTGGCATCTAAACCACAAGCAGCCAGGCTCACGTCCCCAGGCCAGATATTACAAGATTCCTCTGGAGGAAGGGCCTAGACATACGGATGTGAGGAAGTCCCCAAAGGGTGGCCCAACTAGATTATCCTACAAAGAAAGCCCAAGTCAACAAGCTCCCACAACACACTCAGAGCTTCCCAGTTAGCTTCTGGGCCCCTGTCTTACATTTAAGTGGAAAAATCAAGGGTCACCAGATACCTGAGATAGGCCTCCAGCAAGGAAGATAGAACAGTAAATGAAAGATCTCAACATGATGGAAGAAATGAAGACTGGGCAAGGTGAGCCCCCCTCCACCCAAATAGTATCATTAATGTTCTCAAAGGGGTAAAATCAACTTCTATCTTGTTGAAGCCACAGTTGTTGGGATTTTCTATAATAAATGGCCAATTGGAATTCCATCCGCTATGTGCAAAAAACATGATTTCTATGAGCAGTGGGATTCCAGAGTGACATTAGTCTCTCGAGTCAACCTGACGCATTTCTAAATGCCTTTGCATCTCTACAAGGAGCCTGGGTAACTTTACTTTTAGACATTTTTTTTTTTTTGGCCGCTCCACACAGCCTGCAGGATCTTACCTCCCCGACCAGGGATCGAACCCATACCCCCTGCAGTGGAAGCGCAGAGTCTTAACAACTAGACCGCCAGGGAAGTCTATTTTTCAAAGAAGAAGAACTGATCTGGATATTTGTAAAGCCACAGAGCCAGCAGCCCACTAAAAACGCAGTTTGGGTTGATCCAACCAAGCACTCACCTTTCTTCTGGAAGAGGGCACTTGGCCTGCGGGGCAGGATCAGTCTGCAGCCCTTGGGACTGGACTCCATGACATCATCACACACCTGGGCCTCTGGGTAGAGCGTGCAGGTGAAGTACAAGGGTGCACTGTCTGTTACCTCTGCCAGCTGACAGAAAGAGGGCTCCTGGACACAGCCTACAGGCAAGAGAACAGTTGGGTGTTAGTCCTAGGGAGGCCAGCAGTGGAGGGTTACCTCTACAGGACCTTCTGGGAGAAATGCCCCGTGGGGACTCTTCCCAGGCAGGGAAGAGGCCCAGGTCAGTCAAGGCTGTCCAGTCTGGGAGGCCCAAGAAAAACACTAGGGTTCTCCCAGCTGGGGAGAGGGCCATACCCAAAACAGGGAGTCCAGGTGGCTCTGAAAAAAGGCAAAGTCCAAGAGGGTGAGGGGTCAGCTGGAAACTCAGCAATATGGGAGGAGAGAGGGTAAAATTCCATTGGATCTGCCCAGGACCATCTCAGAGGCAGTCAGGACCTCAGACCACAGGCCACAGGATGTAAAATTAGGCGGCGCTGTGAACAATCTCCCCTGCTCCCAGTCCCGTGTCAGACTTTGCCACTGGTACATGTGAGCTCCCTAATGGGGAGGGATATGGCTGATTTTTATTTTCTCATTCCCAAGGTGAAACACAAGGCCTAGATCATAGCATCTGTGCAACACAGCATGTGCCTGTTAGGTAAAGGATGGATGGATGAATGGATGGATGGATGTATGGATGGAGAGATGGATGGATGGATGGATGGATGGATGGATGGATGGATGGATGGATGGATGGATGGGTGGATAGATGGATGGATGGATGGATGGATGGATGGATGGATGGATGGATGGATGGATGATAGGTTCTGAGAGCAGAGTAGAGACTAACTACACGATTAGCTTCTTGAAGATATGGGTTATGTCCTGTCTTCTGTATCACCCATGGCACTAACACTGAAGTGACCCCTGAGTTATGCTACTGAATTTGATCATATCTGTGTCTCAAGAGTTTTTAAACTAGGCCTGAGATGCCTGACCACAGGGTGGAGAAGAAGGAGGACGAGGTCTAAGGATACTTACGAGAAAGACACCACAGATTTGCCTGCTGCAGTGAAAATAGGTGTTTGAAAAGCCAGTGCTGCTGGCTGGGCAGGGATCGGTTTCCATTGACAATGACTTGGTTAAGGTCCACAGGGGAGAAAAGCTCCGTTGTCAAATCTGAAAAAGAAGGGGCAAGTCAACTTTCTTTGCCTTTATCTCCATGGTGAATCTCTGTCTCTCTGTCTGTCTGCCTCACACACACACACACACACACACAAACACACTTGCAGGCTGTGTGAGGCCAGAGCATGTCTAGAGTCAATAGGGTTGGGAGCCTGGTCAGGCAGGATAGATTCAGAAGGTCCCAGAAAGCCCTAAAAATTATGGAGTTGCAAAACCTTAGAATCTTGGTCGGGGAGAAAACTTGGGAGCCATCTGGTTTAACTTTTCACCTAAGGCAGAACTCTTCCCCACGATATTTCTGGCCGAGGTCCCTGCAGCCCCGCATGACATGTCTGTGCCCACTGCGGCCGCCCACCCCATCATTAGGAAGTTGAGGAATCAAATCCGCCTCTTTGTAAATGTGAACCACTGGTGCTCCTTCTGTCTTCCGAAGCCACATGGAAGTTCTAACTTCCTCCCAATGGCAGCCTTCATCTGTGAAGACAGCTCTCAGCTCTGCTCAGCCCCAGACTTGAAAGTTCCAGCTTACACATCCCCCACCTCACCCCACCCCCATCTTTCTTTGTGTCTTCATACGCCATGATTCTGGCTGAAGGCTCTTTTGGGTACACCACTGCCCACGGGACGGAAGTCCAAGCTTTCTTCTTGGTCCGGGCTCTACCTGCATTAGGAGCCTCATCTCTGATTGCTTCAACTCATGCTCAAGAAGCATGTACATCACACTACATTAATCGTGTAGTTAATCTCTATTCTGCTCCCAGAACACTGGTAATTCCAGCTCATCATCTCACTGCTTGCTGCCCCAGGACTACTGTCCGTGCTCACCTGCCCTTTACCCCCTTCCTCGTCACCTGCCTAGTCCTCCTGTGCTTCAAGGACCAACACTGCTCCCTCCTGCTCTGATGTTCAGTGGCTCTATAAAGAGGGTCTCCAGCGTTGAGGGACCCAGCATCCCAGCCCAGGAGTAAGGGCACATTTCTGCACCTCATGAGAGCTCTGACTTCCCAGAGGGGCTTTCCCTGGGGGCATAAAGCAGATCATGGAATGAGCTGGGGCAGGTTTACAGCATCCCTTAGCTTGGGGCTCTGGAATGCGGGGCTCTACAGCCCATGCATACCCCACGTTGCCTTGGACTGCAGCATCTTCTCAGAAGCCCACTCTTCAGGCCACTTAAAGCAGGCTCACCAAGGCTGGGTCTCCTCACCAACAACTATCACCAAAGGGGACAGAAGTGCATGAGGTCTGGCAGAGCCAGAAGTTTAGTGCAAACAGAGACCCCAGAGACCATGTCGCCAGCCCCTCCTCTGTGCAGCCACTGCCCTTTGGGTTATTTCTTCCCATGCTACTGTACCATGGCTGGTTTGCACGCCTGTCTCCCTGCTGAGCCATGCCTGGCACAGGTAGGAGGGCACACACCACCCCTTAAGACGGCAGAGGAAGAAAGGAAAAACAACATAGTCAGCCCAGAGGCTCACTTGTAGATCCTGGAGTCACACTTTGTCCTCAGAGCCTCTACACAGGCTGTCCCCCTTGCCTGGACCTCCGTCACCCAGGTGTTCTCTGGAAATGCCTGGCACGTCTTCCAGGCTCCTCTGAGAAGCCCCTGCTACCTGCTGAAGGCTGCCAAGCATCCTTCCTCCCTGCAAGCCCTCTGCACTGACACCCCATCGCAGCCCTCACGACCCTGGCCCGCCGCGGCTGGCACACGGGAATTCTCACCAGCCTGGGAACTTACGAGGGCACCGAGTATGTGCACAGAAAATGTCTGCTGGGTGAAAGAATGGATACTGTAGTCTCTCAGTTTATCCCTGATGCTGCATTAGGAAGAATCCATTTTCGACTTGTTCTCTCAAAACTTTGCAATCCTCTTGAAGGCCAGGAGGCCAATAGGGGGCTGCCAGCTGGGAAGTTGTTCTCTGCTTTTCTGTATGTGTCTGAGACACTCGGAGTAACTGCAGTAACTGGAAGCAGGAAGGGGAACATTCCTCGCTGTGCTGTGACTGGGAAAGGCCCTTCTGGGGAGCACGGAGGAGCACCGGCCAGGGAAGTGAGCCCCACCGCAGGGGAGCCATCAGCGGGGTTTCTCCTGCAGGGGCGTTATCTCCTCAAGTCCAGGAATGTAATCAGCTGGGAAGGGGAAACCCAAGCTGGGCTTTGTCTATTCACCCTGAAGCCCTCCAAGGTCTTCCGGTGGGGGGAGGAGAGGGAGTCCTTCCCGTGGGAATCATGTGATAGCTTTGTAGATGCAGTCCCAGCACAGTGGATAATGACGGATTTCACAGAACATTCTCAAGTAGCAGGAAAACATTCACACTTACATGGCCGCGAGCAGTCTGGCTACCGCTCAGAGGCGCTGCTAAGGTTGGGGACCACAAACGTAAATGTCCCCAGGGCAGGCTGGCCTGCAGGAGTGTAGGGGGCTGGGGGGGAGGGGCAAACAGGAGAGCCACACCCCATGGAGGGGGCGGCTCAGCTCAGCTCCAGGGTGGTCGCCAGGCAGAAATTTGAAGCCTGCGCTGCTAGAGCTTCTCCTCTGTTTTTCTCTACAGAAACTGGAAATCTGAATTTTTATATAAAATCTTCCAATTTAAAAATATTGGCTCCGTTAGATAAAATCAGAAGTCTACTCGGCAAATCAAACAGAACCCGTCTGCCCTGCCCGCCAGGGGCCACCAAGACTCAGCTCTCAAGTCCACGCTGTCTGCACCTGGGAGCAGCTTGTGTTCTGGAAGGACCTGGGCCTTGGAGTCAGCTGACCAGGGTTTGAACCCCAGCGTGGCTGCTCTCTTAGTGCTGGACCGGCTGAAGCGAGGGCCAGCAGGCGCCGTGAGCCCCGCGTTGCTCACTGGTAAAACGGGAAGAACGACAGCGACGAGCAGAGCTGTCACAACGTTTGCGAGGCGATGGATTTAGAGCGCCAGAGGCAGCGCCTGGCAGCCAGGAGTCTCAAGGGGGAGCGGGCCCACTGCTGCTGCCCTGCCTGGTGAGCTCACTGCCCCCGCCCCTGCGGCAGCAGAGAAACCTGAACTGCAGCCGTGGGCTTGGGAGGCTCCCAGGACACAACCAGTATGCCAATCTGCCAGTGCAGGCAAAGATGGCACAGGAGAGGGGCCAGGTCTCTGTGCAGGAGGGACCCAGCTAAATGCTTGCTCCTGAGAACAAGAAGGGGAAGGCTCCTGAGTGGGTGCCCACTCACCCACTCCCCCCACCTCGCTGGCAAGACTGAAGCTTCCACTACAAACCTCTGAAGGTGCAGAAGGGCAAAGCTGCTAAGGCGTTTGGACGGGAATATGCACCGTGACCCCAGCACAATCCCCAGCTGGGATCTGCTGTCTGACAGGCAATACAGGAAGAGGGACGGACTGGGGACAGAACCTTCGGGAAGGCTTGCTACGAGCCAGGCTCGGTGCTAGGATCATAATCCCAACTACCACGTAATAACAGCTACCGATTTGTGAGCACCTGCTCTGTGTCACGGCAACTTGTAGAATTACATCCTCTAATCCCGTCTCACGGGGAGTGTTATTACTCTCATTTAAAGAAGGAGAAACTGAGGCTCAGAGAAGATGACTCGGGGTTGCACAGGCAGATGGAGACAGGGCTGGGATTCGAACCCAGCTCTCCTGACCTGAGGACCACACTCTGAATCAGGACACAGCCCTCGAGCCCACAGCTCTATGGACGCAGAGCGAACTCATAACTGCTGAACAGCTAGTACGGGATGAGTCCCAGTTGTAATGATTTATGTACATGATCTCACTTTTATCTGCACCAAAGCCATGGGAAAGGGAAGAAACTACCATTGTGTGGGCATCTGGGGATATTATGTACCAGGCAAAGTGCCAGGTGTCTTCCCTGGTATGTTCTCTATAAGAGGATAAGTGGAAAGCAAGGTACGTTTTACACAGCAGGAATCGAGGCTCATAGGAGGTGAGCAAAATACCCATGATCGTGCAGTTCGTAATGAGTTGCCAAAAGCCGCTCCAGCCCTAGTCTCTCTGCTGTGCAATGTGGTGTTTCTCCCATTGGGTGTGCTGTCCCCCACCACCGTGCTGCAGGCTGACCTGCTCCCGTCTCCCTCCCCCCTCCTCCCCTCCCCTCTCTCTCTCTCTATCTGGCTCTCTTTCCCTCTCCCTCTGCCCCCCACCCCGACTTTCAGCTCCACCTAAGGAACAACAACTGTAGCCTCGGGCAATGGAGAAGCCTCAGACACCACACACACTCTGCCCCTAGGAAGGCGTGGATTTACATCTTCCACTGCATAAAATGACTCTCTCTCAAAAGACCCTCATAGACATCTCATTCATTAAACAATTCCAGAACATGTACATTTTGCTTACATTCTTCACCGTGTACATAATCGAAGGCACTGATCACCTTCAGATGAACTGTGTTCTTTAATAGTTTTTTGCTGGATTTGTTATTATGGTTGTTTTCTTTCTCAGCAGCAGTGGTGACTTTGCAGTCATTTCACCTTATTTTTTTGTGTCAATTGCCCCTCCGAGGAGCGGTCCGTATTTACGAAAGGGATAGTGGATTAGAAGCTTAGAGGGAGGCCATGGCTGCAGAATGGAACAGTGTTCATGGGTCCACTCATCGACCATACCCTTGGCCTCACCATCTGTCTCCACAGCCAGACACCAAGTATATTAAGAGGTTTTGGGTGGGTACCTGTTTCTGTTGGAGATGCTGGCCTTGGTTCCACAGCTCTTCTGCACCCCATAGACTCAGACCGAGACCCCATGTCAGAATCTAGGAGAAAAAAAAAGGATTGCGGTTCTAATATTGGGGAGGAAAAGGGGAGATATTCCTCTGGTCAACAAAATGGTAATGACAATGTAGGAAATCCTCATGGTCTACAGCCAGGTGTCCCAGTACAATCTGGAACAAATCCAGTGGCATAGGTCTGCATTCTTTGGCCTTTTGTGAAACGTCAGCCAATCTCTCCATAAGAGAACTATTATTGTCCTTGATATTGAAATTGTTAGCATTGGTAAAGTCTTTTAGAGTTAACAGGATATGCTTATAAATATTGGTCTTTACGACCCCCTGTGAAGGGACGGAGTAAGACTTCCATTTTACTCTTGAGAAAACTGAGACTCACAGCCTTGAAATAACTTATCCCAGAACACGCAGGTAGAAAGTAGATGAATTGGAATTTGAAAAAATTAAATGAAATTCCCAAGTCAGGAACAGGTCTTCCGTGACAGGGGAACCGGGTTTTAGGCAGGTCTTTGGGTGCTTCTGTTTAGTGGGGCAAATGCCCTGGGGAGAAGCAAGTCCTTCATTTTTCACCAGCTAGCAAATCATTTACCAGAATTTTAATTTTTTTAAATTGCAGTATCACTGATGTACAATATTATATGTTAAAGTTGTACAATATAGTGACTCACAATTTTTAAAGGGTATACTCCATTTATAGTCATTAAGCTACAAGGCTATATTGTACAACACAGAAATTTCTAATAAGTAGAAAGCACTGGACTTGGAACCAGTGTCTGGGGCCCACCCCAGGACCACCTCCTGAGATGCTCCTGCGAGCATCTCACTTAACCTCTCCAAGTCTCTTTTTTTTTTTTTTTTTTGTCTGAAAAATGAACAGAATATCAACCCCCGTAGGTACCATATAGGTATTACTAAAGGAGAAAAGAAGTGTATAATCTCATTATACCACCTTAAAATGAAAATGATGATGGGCACCTTCCTTTTATTTTCCCCCCCTCTCCTTTTCTTCTTCTCCTTCCTTCCTCCTTCTCCTGCTCCTCACCCACCGCCATCACCAGCATCACTCACATTAGTCAGCATGGGTGATGCACCAGGTACTGTACTAATAAGTACGTTACAGGGATTACTGAGCCAATGATGCTCACACAACTCTATGAGGCCAGGACCGCTTTTACTGCCTTGTCACCCATGTGTTCAAGCTCACACGGGTGGGAAGTAAAGGAACCAGAAGTCATACCCAGTCACTCTAAGCCCACCCTTGGTGCTCTCTCACACTATTTCACAGGCACAGAATCAGGTCACCAGTCCTATCTCTTAGCGGACTGGAGATCAGTCAGGAGAGGTCATGGGAAGAGGAGGGGAGTGGTACAGTGGCCGGGGATCTTTCCTCATGCCTCTCACCCGGCACCTAGGACCATGACATGCAACGATCCCCTGCCTGTTGGCTCCCTCCTGAGGCTGCGGCCCTTTCCAGGTCAAGGCTGTGCCTCAGTCGTCTCTCTCACCATGTTAGTCTCACCCCACATGCCTTTCACAGTCCCTGGCTCTGAGCAGGCACTAGGTCAATGTTCATTCAATTCAAAGGAGAACAAACAAAGCAGAAAAGAGATGCCAAATATGCATTTCATCTGAGCCCAACGTGTCCCATGAACCCACAGTAGCATCAGCTCTAAGCAGGAGCCCATGGCACACCCACCTGGGGTCCTGTCCCCCACCGAGCCTTGGGGAAGGAGGGGCCTGCGGCCGAGGCCCCCTGGAGAAACGCCTCCTGTAGTGTGCGGTGGCCTCAGAGCTCCCATCCTACTAACAAGGGCAGCTTGTGGTCAATGAACTTGATCTCACAGGAACCAGCGCTTACTCCCTTCATCCTTCCTTAGGTTTCCACACTTTCCATTTTTGTTTTACACTTTGGTATCTTATCTGATGAGAGCTGGGGCCCTTCTGTCCACACAGAGCACTCACTTGGAAAGTAAATCTCTACATTGTCTCTCTGGGGAGCAGAGTGCCCTGTGAGTGAGAAGTGGGTCCAGACCGTCTCCTGCCATCAGTGTCCTGTTCACCCCCTCCCACCACAGAGCTTACCTTTCCAGAGATAAACCTGCTGGAAACTGGTAAAGGTGCTCTGGTTTCCTTTCAGGGGTGTCAGACCTGCAAAGAAGATGTTTATTTGTATGAGCTTGAGTGTGCTTGCTCCTACTGGGGATCCACCATGATCATAACTGCCTTACCTCCCCGACACTGGCCCCTCCTGGGCCTGAAACTCTGTTTCCCACACAAGACGCATCCCAAAATCTTCTCGGAGCTTTCCTCCAGCTGCTGGTACAAAACCAGAGCTGGCCAGAATTATGGATGTTAGCATAACTGATGCCATCTTGGGCCCCTACAATCCTTTCTGTCCTTCCACTGACCCTGCCTAGGGCTGTACTGTGCCATAAATCACTTCTCTGTCATCAAGGGCTTTGTAGTTAATAGATATTGTTTAATGATCATTAGGTCCAGGTGGCCTCTATGCTCTGGTAGCCTCCAAACAATGATGAAGACCTTGGCTGATGTATTCCCAGCACCCATGAGACTAGTTACCCATTCATAAATCTTCACTTAGGAATGCACGTCCTGTTTCCAAGCACGTACCCCCATACTCTAGGTTAATTATAAAATTGTCCTAGTGGCTCCTCAGTAGTGCAGAGTGCAGCTACTAATGCTTCCAGATCATTGATGCTCAATCCCCATCCCACCCTGTGAGTAAGTTACCCTATAATAAATAGACTCATTGATTATTTGGAGCTGCCTGCCTCATTTTACAGTGTCAAGATACCGTCTCAGTTCAGTGGGCACTTTTCGTTCCCTCCATCCTCCAAAACCAGAGCCCATGTGTCTTTCTTAGAGCACCAAAGGGACTATTGTGGGGAGGGGTCAGGATCCTGTGACACTGAGAATCACTTAAGGAACTATGGATTGGTTTAAAGTGAACCAAACTCATAGAAGACTCAACAGCTGTGTTAATTTTCCTTGTCACTTACGTCCTCTGAGACTCTTACCCCATTGGCAAACGGGGATGGTATTTGTGAGGTTGGGAATGCCTATCTTCAATCTCATGCTTAACCATAATTTTCCAGCTCCTTGAATGTACTGTGAGCTTCCAGTGGCTGAGCATGGGCCTTATTCCTCTTTGTATCACCCACACCTAGTAAAAATCCCTGCCATACAACCAGCGATCAGCACCGTAACGAATGCAAAGACAAATGAATAAGGAAAACAAAGCAATCAATGATTTTCAGAGCCCACCAAGTAAATGCAGAGCCTCATCTGCCCAAGCACAAGAAGGCTGGCCACCAAATTAGTTTTCTTAATGCAGACTTCTGATCCTGCACTCCTTTCCCCAAAACTTCCCCAGTTCAATATTGTTGATGGTGAGAAGATACATAGAACAGAAGGAAACGTTATCCCTCCTGTTGTTCCTGGCTAATGGTTTAGACTGTCCAGACATCGTTCCATGCCTTCCACAGTAACTGAGTTAAAATACCCATGTTACACAAACAGGCCTGCAGACTCTGGCTTATGTGATCTGCTCTCTCTGTAATCAAGGTTGCAGGAACACACACACATTTAGAACTGTGGGGCTTTGGCATGGAGCCTGACTCTCGAGGGTTGATGGGTGTTGTGTGGTCTTAACTGACTTCAGGACACTTCTGCAGAGATCACGTGCTACTTCTGGGGCGGGGGGGAGGGGGGGAGGGGCGCGTGGTATGGGTAGTTTGAATCTACATTGTGGGAGTGGGCACGATCCTAAACTGGAAAACCTAGGTTTCAGAGTCCATCTTTTACTGGCCATTTTCTCTTCTCTGTATCATCACTTCCACCATGTCTCTACTTATATTCCTTGCCCTTCCTACATAAACTACACTCCTGAATCCTTGCCTCAGGCTCTGCTTAGTGCTAATGACAGCTACTGTAAAGAACTAAGAGAGCCATCCTGTGTGTAGGTGTCCATCATACATCTACTCCAGATGCACTTGGTGACCATGAACATTATAGATGCATGGAAGTTCCTCCACTCAGCTCCCAGCACCCCAAGATAGTGACAATCATTGATACAAAACAGACTCCCACAAAGAGAACGCCAGCCATCGGGCTGAGCCTTGCCATTAATCAACAACATGAAGCCTTTGGGATGTAGAAAAAACCCAAAAGTATTTCTTCCAAGGCCTGTTTTTCCTATCCAATTTTAAATCCCTATGGGCACTAGGGGACGTTCAGTCTGCCTATTTTTTAATTCATCTGCACTACAAGGTGTTGTCAGAAATGAGGCATGTGCAGCCCCAGAGCTTTCCAAGCCTTTTTTCTTAGAAATAAGAAGATGATCCAGCCAACACCAAAGAGCTGAAAACACCCGACACGTCCACTGGGAATTTGGGAGATGCAGACCCTGAGTGGACTCTTCTACTGAGACACACATCAACCTGGCACCAGTTTAAACAGAAATCGGTGACAGGAAAGAGAAACCTCACAGCCAGTAAAACGTGCTGATAAGACTGCTTCCGGGTGATTGGTGGGGTTGTTTGTTTTGGGGTGTATTTGTTTGTTCTGGGTAATATTAGAAGTCTACCCTACTCCCATGGAGCAGGAAAGGGTTGATTGGCTTAACAAAAGAGGAGAGAAGTGCTAAAGGGGGTTCTGTGTCCCACAATCCTTCATCAGTCCATAAGATGAGCAAATAGGAGGCCCACTATACTTTAATAATGTCCGTATCTGTCACCCCAACTAGCCTGTGAGCTCCTTGAGAGCAGAAACCACTCTACCCGTCTCTGTAGTCTACTACCTGGCCTGGTGCCTCACACCCAGCTGCTTCTCAGGACGAGTGATAGCTGGGCTAGCTCAGCAACTCCCCTCCCCATGGCTGTCGTGCCCCTCCCAGCTCATCTCTGCAGTGCACAATTGACCCTCTGCCTTTCCTGCATCTTTTGTTCCCTTCTCCCCACAGCCCTTTAAAATCTTGAAATAGAATATGCTGGTAGATGACATTCATTCCCCAATATCTGGAGTAGAGCAGCCCCAGAGAGATGCCCAGGGAGCAAAATTCTCAATTACCAGACTCCTTAATTTGCTGGTATGATACAAGGATACCTCTGAAGCACTTTTCTGCTTCCACTAAATTAGATGCAGGGCCACTGCAGCAGACAGTGAGAGATGCCCCTGACAGCTCTGGTCTCCAAAGCTTGAGTTGAAGCCCCAGCCATGGCACTTAATGCAAAGATAGTTTCTTGAAGTGTGACACGTCACAGCTATGAAATTCACTCCCATGAGCAAAAGTGTGATATAACCTCACACTTCTGCCTCAGATTGCCTCTGCCTCACCAGATTGTCAAAAGGATCAGTTGAGTTGATGGATGTGAAAATGCTTTGTAAAATGCGACACGGATACTGACGCGCTTACTATTTGAATTTAGTGTGTTCCTTTGGGCTGTGATTTCCTACAACTGGCAATCAATTCACTTACATTTTATAAGAAAATACTCATTCTCCATGAACCACCTGCTGAAGCAGACCCTTGCCGTACCGGTGAGCTGAACACTGAGAGCGGATGCCCAGACCCGCCATCCTACAGAGCGCCTCTGCTGGATGTGCAACTGGGGGATCAGGGACTTGGGGTTCGGTAAACGATACCTTAAACTACAGCCTGTAGAGCACGTTAGCACTGCCTTATGTAATATATTTTAAAAGTGTGCCCCCATTTTACAGATGAAGACCCTGAGGCTCAGGGTCGTTAGGTGCTTTGAACAAGGTCACGGAACTGGGGGGCGGGTGGGGAAGCAGGATTCAGCTGCAGTATTTTAAATGCCAACCATTGCTCCAGGGTCTCCAGTATCTACTGAGTGCCCGCCTCGCTCCAAGCACTGCTCCAAGTGCTTCACATGCTTTCCTCCTATAATCCTCCCAACCTCCCCAGGCGTCAGAAGTCACCATTATCCTCATTTAATAATTGGAAAGACCAAGACACAGAGAGGTCATATAACGAGTAAGCATTCACACTGGGATTTGAATCCTGGGGTCTGATTCCAGAGTCTGTATTTTAAAGGCCATCTAACCATTTGCAAAATGGAAGGAAGAGGCTGGCCCTCAACCAACCATGGGAGGGATAGAAATCCTCTATCATCCCTATCCCCTTCCCATGTGCTACCAATCCATTCCACAGTGTCTCCTTCAGTTGTTCAGATACCTGGAATCCTCACCCCTCTTTCCCTCCATCAGTATCCCTCCATCAATATCTGCCATTAGGAAAAGGTACTTAACAGCTCTTCACACTTCAGTAAGAATTTAAATCCCTATGTTTATTTTCTCAAGGGTTGATTGTACTTAAGGCTGACGTCATATTGTGGGAAGGAAGGATTTGGCCCTATTGTTCCCAATTGGAGGTGGCCTCCAGATCAGTCTGTGTGCAAGTCAACCTTCAATTTGGAACATCAAGAATATGCCTCAGGCTGCCTGAAATCCCCATCAAACGGTTCCCTTCTTAAAGCTTTGCCAGCACCCCAAAAAATATATATACACAGAGGGCACAGAAAAAAAATAAAGAACTTCAAAAGTCTTCGGTAATCACTCCTTCTCAGGGAGGCCAGACAAGGGCACAGTCTTCACTTCTTGGGCACATACCAAGCACACACTCTGTGTTAAGCATTTCACTCTGGATTTATTGCCCGTGAATGGATCATATGTCTTTCTTCAAATGCTCGTTTCCACACTGGGCTACCTCTCAGAGTAATGGATACCATGTGTTTACTATCCATCATAGAAATAA
Organism: Balaenoptera physalus; assembly: GCF_965194825.1. Lineage (NCBI taxonomy): Eukaryota > Metazoa > Chordata > Mammalia > Artiodactyla > Balaenopteridae > Balaenoptera > Balaenoptera physalus. The sequence goes on along the minus strand of NC_138895.1, from coordinate 77,252,250 downwards.
GCTATTTGATTTTACTTACCCCAAAAGAAACTAAACCTCATGGAATTCCACAAATTCTGCAATATTTTTTCCAGGCTTTGGTAAATAGGCATTCCACAGATACTATGTATATTCTCTATGCCAGGTTTTATGCTCCATGGTGTGAATCCAGAAATTAATAAGACACAGTTCTTATTATACATTATATAGTAAGTCCAGTTCTTAAATATAACAAAAAATGACAGATTTTTAAATGATTATAAAATCATCTAATATTAATACTATGTGTCAGATACCATACTAAGTTCTACACGTGTATCATCTGTAAGTGCCAATATAGGGAAGCAGTTAAGAACGTCACTTTGGAGCCAGAATGCCTGGTTTCAGGTCCCAGCCCTTCTACGTGCAAGCTCTGAGACCTTTGGAAAAACCCCACTTCTGTGTGCCTCAGTGTCTTCAGCTGTAAAATGGGGATAATGATAATAGTGCCTCCCTTTTTTTTTTTTTTTTTTAATTAAACTTTATTTCCTATTTGGTTGCACCACGCAGAATGCGGGATTGTAGTTTCCCGACCAGGGATGGAACCCGTGCCCCCTGCAGTAGAAGTGTGGAGTCTTCACCACTGGACCGCCAGGGGAGTCCCAGTAGTACCTCCCTTAAAGCACTGTGTTGGGGATTCATGAGTTAGAACAGGTCAAGACCTTGGAGCAGGGCCTGGCTCCTAGTGAGCACCATGGAAGACGTTTCTATCACCATTGTTATTGTTTACCCTCGCCTTTCATCTTCACAGCCCAGTGAGAGGGAAACTGTCATTACCCCATTAGCAATTAGGCCTGAAGATATTTACTGGCTTGCTCAAGGTCACACAGCTGGTGTCCAAAGGTGGGATTCAATACCAGGGGGCAAACTCTCAGCTGGGCCAGGGAGAGAAGCAGCCAGGCAAAGGCTCAGTTTAGACGTACTGCCCACTGCACTGTCTAACAGGGCAATGCATGGAGCATGCACAAAGCTCCGCAGAGGCGGAAGCGATAAGCCCTGCAGGGGTAGTCAGGGAGGGCTTTTGGAGGAGGTGACATTGAGCTCTCTGCCATTAGAACCCCAAGGGCTACAGTACACTGAGAAGCAGGGCGTGGAAACTTCTCCGGGAGAAAGGACATGGTCTCTGCCAGCCCTTCGAGGACCACCTTCCAGGGCATCTCACGGCTCCTCTGACCTCTGCCCAGTGCCCTCCTCTCCTCTGTCTGGCTGACACCAGCTCGTGCTTTCAGCCCTCTCAACTCAGAGGGTGGATTGGAACCATGGGGTCAAGTTCTGAGTTCCCAGGCTGGCAGGTAAATAGAGCAGAGATGAGGCAAGATGGAGCCCGCCGCCCCCAATCTCACACTGCAGCCGGGAGAGGTAAGTGAGCAGCTGGGCCCCGTTCACGCCGAAAACTCAGACTCTCCCGGTCGGAAGGAAACTTCCAGGTCACCTACTCCATGCTTCTCAAACTTAGCGGGCATGGCATTATCCAGACAGCCCGTCAGAACAGATTCCTGGGGCCTCCCTGGGGTCTGGGGAGAGGCCTGAGAATCTGCATTTCTCACGATCATCTGGCGATGCTAAGCCTGCCGGTCCTGACCACACTGAGCGCCCTGGCGTGGTGGCCCCGGCTCGGGACGGAGCAGCCTCTACTCCTGCCTGGGAGCTCTGCTGCGAGGAGCACAGGCCGGGGCTGGGGGAGGCGGAGGGAGAGCTGACCGGCCGCCGGGGCCTCGGGTGCTAAGGCCCCTCCCTGTAAAACGAGGCGCGGGGCGGATGACCTCAGGGGTGATCTCTGGATCCTGCGCTTACACGCTGATGGAACACGGTGGAAGAGCTTCTGAAAGAACAAAGGGCAAGGGGCAAGCTCAGTGGTCATTTCTGTCGGCGGAGCCCCTGTCGGGGGGCCGACGGTTCCCTGTGCCCCTGTATCTGGGTTGGGCAGTGCGGTGGTTGCCTCCTGGAATTCCTTAACTGAGGGGGAGACACACCCAGGGAGGTGGCCCTGGGGGGACAGATAGCATTTCTGTCCCCAGTTCTTCCCCCTCCTTGCAGTTCCTGCCACTGGAGGACAGAGTATGTCCCCCACTCCTGACTCCCAGCCGGGCCGGGCCGGGCCAGTGTGACAGGCAGTGGTGGCAGGGGCGGGTCCAAGCCTCAACCTTCAACGGCCCGGCTTGTTTCCCTCGTTCTTTCCCGATTCTGCCCACAGGGGAACGTGCCCGTCCGGAAGAAGAGGCGCGTGAAGTAGGGCCAGGCCACCCTGGCCAAGTCCAGACAAGAGCGGTCAACCACCAAGTGACCCCCGAGACACGTGAACGAGCCCGGCCAAGGTCAGTGCAGCTGCCCTGCTGAGCCAGCCTCCCCCTCAGCCAACCTGCGGCCCCAGAGCTCCGTCGTGCTTCCCGTGGAGCGCTGCTGAGACGCTCTGGTCGTTTTTTCTGCAGCTTTTGGGTACAGCTTCTTTTCAGAAGGATAAACAGCGCGGGGTATGCAGAGGGCTCACAGCAAAGGAGCAGACCTTGCTGGTGAGGAGAGTTCATTGTGAAGGAGCGCACGCGGGCAAAAGGCAGAGGCTTACTCTTGAACTGCTGGCCTCCCAGACGCAGCGTCGCCTGCCGGCTGTCCTGGTCACACGTCACCCCAGGACACGCAGCTTTAGCCTGGGCTTCCGAAGGGTCCCTCCAGTCTCTGACATGGCAAAGCAGGACATCGGGAGAGCTCAGCAACCCACAGATGATGGAACCTACAGAGTCATGAGAGGGGACAGAGGTCAGTGTGGTGGGGACCAAGCAGAGCCCCTTTAGAGACACGCGGCTGTGCCCTGAGAGGCTTGTGGGCTGTGGGCAGGGAACTACTCCTCGGGAGTGGACACCGGAACTCAGGAGCCTGGTTTTAATTTGGGCTATCCTTCCCCAGTCGTCCTGCAGTTGTCTTACTGGCAAATGCCTGAGAGGAGGGACACCACCTCCTCCTCCATGAGAGCCCTTCTTCATGGGGACAGCAGCAATGACACCTCTGATACCACCAGGGGTCTTACTTCCAGAATCCTCTGTCTCCATTTTCCATCTTTTTGAGGCTTCAAGAAAATAAACAGCTCTCTCTCTCTGTCTCTCATTCTCGTACACACACACACACACACACACACACACACACACACACACACAGCAGATCGATCTTGAAGGAGCTCAGGAAGCAGTATTTAGATTCAAAGTAAGGAACTATTAAAAGCCAAGCGCTGTGCACCCATGGCACAGGTCCCCCTGTTAGGAAATGAGCTCCTTGTCTCTGGGTGTAACCAAGCCAAGGCTGTGTGCCCACATCTCCGGGATGCATAGAGAGAAATCCATTACTAGATTTGGTAATTGGAAGGCATTGGACTATTTTGTCTTGAATATATCTTCTAACTCTGAATTTTAAAAAAGCTACCCTAATGTTATGAATGTATTTAGTAGCAGAAAATCCTACCCCCAAGCTAACTGAATTTGATAGTGATTTTAGTTGGGTAAATATAAGTAACTCAAATGTTTTGGATGCCTGTGATGTGCCAGCCACTATGATAAGTGCTTTAAGTATATTAATCTCCTTAATTCTTATGGACATTATTATCTCCATCTCACGGATGAGGAAACTGAGCTTCACATAACTTAAGTACATTGCCCAAATTTATTGAGATCTAGAAATTAAGTACTTTATGTATTATTTGGATACATAACCCTGTTAGGTAGTATAGTTGTTCAGATTCTCCTGAGGAAAAAAAAGAAAAGAAAAGAAAAAGGAAATATACCACCCCGCAGCTCCTATTCCCTTCTTTATCCTAATTTATGTCCAAATCCAGGTAAGTTTCAAACTTCTTGCACCAAAATTTCCCCAATGTAGATGATGCACAGATGTCTGGCTTATGAATTTGACATTTTGTTCTCTCCTGTCCCACTTTTAACCTGAGCAGTTAAAACTAATCGTCATCATTATCATCAGCAGCATCTCTGTGGTAAAAAGTTACCTTAGAAACCCACTAACTCGGTGGTTCTCAAACCAGGGTGTTTAGACCGATTATATCAAAATCACAGAGAGAGTTTTGAAAGGGCTTGTTCCTGGGCACCAACTACAGAGGTTCCAACTTGACAGGGTGCAAGGGTGGCATTTGGGAATTAGTCCTGTGAACAGCACCACAGGTGATCCTAGCGCACAGCCGGGCCCCAGAAGCCCTGAGTTGGTGAGTCCACTTCACTTCACAGATGGGGCTGTTTGAGTGACTGCACAGAACTAGAGGAAGGACCAGCGGGCAGTGAGTGCCTCACCCGGCCTGGCCGGACCCAGGGCCGGAGCCGAGCACAGGGCAGCAGGGGTGCGTAAGCGCCTGCCGAGAGCCCAGAGGAAGCCTGAGCTCTGCGGCTGCCCCTCTCCGAAGCCAAAGAAAGAACCATGGACTTAAATAAGAGGTGGGGCACGTTTTCCCTCCGGCTCTCAGACCTGGGAAGAGAAACGCAGGCAGCTTTCTTCTTTAACTAATGCTCAAGTGTCGATGAGAACCCCGGGTGTCTGAGAGGTGGGCGCCAGCTGTAGATTTGAAATCGCTTTGCTGATCACGTGAGCCAGCTTCAATTACGCTCCCGGGAGCCTCAGGCCACACAAGTGCCACTGAACCCCATTTCCAAGTGGCCTCAACTCCTTGTTGTGTTACAAGTAGGCTCATGAAATGTAGGTCCAGAAGCCTCATGAATTTTCACTAATAATTATCAGTGGAAACAAAGCCATTTCAGGGTTGGAGGTTGGAGGGGCTGGAGTCTTGCAGGGGAGGAGGGGACGGGGAGGAGGAGGACTCCACCAGAAATTAAATGCCTTTCCAGACTGCAGAAAAAGCATGTAGCGGGATTCCATTTCTGGTCATCAGCAGATCCAGCCAAAGCTTCACAAGTTAAAATTCCAGGGCTGCCCATCAGACTAGACTGGGAAAAACATCTGCCTGATGTTTGATGTGTGTCTCCAAGAAAAGCTTAACTTGCAGCATTGCGAGGTGGTTGTTCAGATCGACATAATTCACAGATCACGGGTTACACTGGGAGGGAAAGACAGGCAAGCTGCTAGCCAGAAACGTCATGGAAAAAAGGGTTGTGTGGGCTTCCTGCTCCACAGAACAAAGTAATTATTCCATAGATGATCCTAAGGAAAATGAAGTCAACCTTTCCAATTGGAAAAATCCTGTGGTCTGGTGAGTAATCGAACATCTGGGGAAATTGTGGTATACTCAGAAAAGACATTAAGATTAAAGAAGGCAGAAAGCACCCTGGATTTGAATTGCAGTGTTTCTACATATAGGCACACATAAAGAGGACATATACAGACACACCTCAGAGCAGTCGCAGGTCTGGTTCCAGGACACCACAATAAAGCAAATGTTGCAAGAAAGTGAGTCACATGGAATTTTTGGTTTCCCAGTACCTATAAAAGTTACGTTCACACTATACTGTAGTCTTCTAAGGGTGCAATAGCATTACGTCTAAAAAAACAAAGTACATACCTTACTTTAAAAGTGCCTCGTTGCTAAAATATGCTAACCATCATCTGAGCCTTCAGCGAGTCGTAATCTTTTTACAACAGTAACATCAAAGATCACTGATCACAGGTCACCATGACAAATGTAATAATAATGAAAGAGTTTGACAAATTTTGAGAATTACCAAAACGTGACACAGAGACACAAAGTGAGCAAATGCCGCTGGAAAAATGGCACGACAGACTTGCTTGGTGCAGGGTTGCCACACACCTTCAATTTGTAAAAAAACACAGCATCTACAAAGCACGATAAAGTGAAGTACAATAAAATGAGGTGTGCCTGTGTGCATGTGTCTGTGTACATGTGTGTGTACAATGTCTATTTTTTTGCTTATCTAAACACCGACATGAATGCACATCATATAACCACAAAGCATTAAACCTAGAAGGAATTTTAGGATTCAACTTACTTCAATCCACATTCCTGCCCGGGCTCCTTTGACCACCAACAAAACATTCTCACTGTAGCCTCTGCTGACCACTGCAAGCTGACCTTAGCATTTTTCAGGAGTCACCTTGTCTGAACACCCAGCAGCATTCAAAACTGTTGACAACTTCCTTCATCTTTCAACCGTCTCCAGTCTGGCTTCTATGACCTGCTGCTCTCCTGGGTCTCCTCCTCTCTGTCTTCTATGCAGATTCTTCATCAGTTATGTAGACATTCCCAGCGATCAGTCCCACCCTCCTCTATCTTCTCACCCAGCACCCCCTCCCTAGGAAATCCATCCGTACCCACACCTCTACTACCACCTCAACGCTGTGTTCACACATTTCCATCTCCCACCCAGACTCCCTCTCTGAGCTCTGAATCTTTGTATCCAAAAGTTCAGTCCACATTTTGTGAATGTCTTAAAGCCACTTCATACTTAGCATATACCCCATATGGACCTTCCCAAATCTCCCTTTCCCATCACCAAATCTGACACCTGATATCTTCCATCGCTCACCATACAACTGTCCCACCAGGTGACCAAGCTAGACAGCCAACAGTATCTACCTCTGAGTCTGGAGGGAATGATGTACAGATGCTGGAGTTGATCACAGCCTTGGGTCTGTAGGCTGATAAGTCCAGTGTCATGGATGATGTTCTCCAGAACACGCGGTCTCCCCGACTGAGCTCAGCTCCCAGGGATGCCCACTCTGACCAGACTCTCTCTCTTCTCTTACCATCTAAACACCACCCATCCCGCAAAGCCTGGATCAAGTCTCTCCTCTTCCAGAAAGCTCTCCCTGACCACCAAGCCCCCTTGACATCTCCCTCCTCTGCACTCAAGCCTCCTACGGCCTCAGACACTTGTGCCGCCTTGTGTATCGAGCCTGGTGCACAGCGGAGCTCCATACGCGCCTGGATGACAGCACAGATGAGGGAGTGAAGGTCACGGTCCTTCATGGTACCTTCGCTTCCCTGACCACATTCTAAGCTCCTTTTATCGATTCCCAATACCTGGAACATTGGATTGCACAGGTATGGTGATCACTTAAGGTTTATAGCTGACTGTAAGTGAGGGTCATAAAAAGATATATAAGACTACTTCACATTTTTTTAAGTCTTCAGAATTCTCCATAAGCTGAAGCTGCCAATCATGCAGTTGGTTACAGGTAAGTCCCTCTGTCACTAAATTAATAGCATACCAGGAGCCAAGCTCAAGTCCAGCATTTTGCACCCAGTATCTTTATAACGAATAGTCAAATAGGAATTATCATTATCTCTCTTTCATGGATAAGGGACCTACAACTTAGTTTAAGCAATTTGTTCAAGAAAAGTGAGATAGTGACAGAGTGATGACTAGAACCCAGGTCCGTCTGACCTAAGCCCCTTCTCAACAACCACAAGGCTACGTAGCCAAGGACACGGATTTATTTTTGTAAACAGAAGTCTATTCCCACTGTTGAGAGACAACTGAAAATTCCAGCCCTATGGGTCACAGGACCTGGTATACAGTAGGCACTCAATAAATAATCACTGAATGAATGATAATGGGTGATGGGAATGAACTAACATTTTTTAACCAAATGTGGTGGGTCCAGGCTTCAGAGGGGGCAGTGAGACGCTGTTGAAGATACACCTGGGCTCAAATCTCAGCTCTGTCACTCCGTGACTGTGTCATGAGCAGAGTAATTAAGAGCAGCTGGTTGAAAGTCTCTGAGCCTCAGTTTCCAGGTTTGTGAAAATGGAGCTCGAAATACCTCCTCTGAAGGCAGCACTAAGGAAAAACGTGTTATTAAAACACAAAGTGGCCAACATAGTATGTGACCTGTTGGAAGGGTCATGATAGTCCCTAATTTTGTGAATATCACTTTCTAAGTGAGTGTGGCCGCTTCCCCAGTCATTCGCCATGTTGTGTATCCTGTCTTCTGCAATCCCATGCCTTCCCCAAACTTTGTAGACTGCAGGTCGTGGAAGAGGGAAGCCCCAGCCCTCACTGTCATGTTACCTCCTTGGACCTGCGTGAGGATGAAGCCATCGCAACAGGAATCACGGTCACAGGCAAGGAGACAGAAGAGATGGACTTCGGTCAGACTGGCTCCTGAGGCTGAGAAGGCAATGGGGCTGTACATTCCGGAGAGCACACTCTGGAAACCAGTCTGTTCAAAGCTTTTCTGACCTGTCGTGGTGAATTCTTGGCCTGGGGAAAAGGTAGAAAAAAAAATTTTTTTAAGATCTCAAAACAATGCAGAGTTGAGCAGAGCATGCTGGTCACATGACAGTGGACCCTCTGACCACACCAGGTACAGGGTGCGGTCCAGCGAGATGCTTCTGTGCCATGACAATCCTGGGCCTCCCGTGTGTGCAGAGCAATGGAGCCCACCAAAGCCATGGCCCCAAACCAGCACACCTGGACAAACACCCACCACACCTCTGAGGGTCAGAAGGGGAGGTGTGGAGAACTGGCACTTATTATGGTTTTTATTATTCCCAGCAAATATTTATTGAGCTCTAACTGTACACACAGACATCAGGCCACGTGCTTCACCTAGACGACCTCATTTAATGTTCACTGCCCTTGAGTTCGGTTCGGACTGCTCTGCTGTCACGTGTGTTCCTGTAACGCAAAGTGGTTTGAACACGTGGTGCACAGGCAGCTCGGCCGCTGCAATGCTGAGGTTGCACTGGTTGATCCGCAGTGTTCCCAGCTTGTCGCTGCCTTGTGTCATCAAACTACAGGTGAATGCAGCACATACCCATGCAGTTGAAGGCAGCAAGCTGCAGAAACACAGGACTACATGATGCCCATCAGCCCACGGCTTTCCTCTTGCCTCAGACTGGCCAGCGGCTCTGTCTTCAAAGTGAGGACTGCGATTTTCCCTTCTCCTTGTGCATCTTTGTGCCTCAACATCTTCAAGCCTTCCCCTCCCCCATCAAGCTACCCTGCCCTTCACATTTACTGTAGCATTTCTTTGTGATGGATTCAATATGTCTCTTTTTAAAGTTTTGCTAGCATTTTAAATAGGATTGCTATTGTTTTTGTCAGTCCTCTGGCTAGAAGTGGGCTGGTTTGGGTTTTGCCTGTCCCTAAGTCTCGTTTTCCCATAAAAGCCCAGTTATTTTTAGAGCATATTTTTGCAAATATGAGGTTTTTTCAGATATATATATTTCACTCTAGCCAACATGTCTGTTCTATTATTATATCCATTTTGCACTTGAGGAAAGAGAACCTTGACGAGTGAACAGTCTGGCCTAGGTTCACACAGCTGGTGGTGGCAGAAAGAACACCAGAGCCTGTGCTCTCGGCCACCCTGACCTCCCAGTGGCCTGGCAGGTCACCAGGTCTTAACCAACACATGCACCTAAAGGTGGTGGAGACCTTACAGCGTGGGAGCAAGAGTGCAAGCTTCAGAACCAGGCGGACCCGAGTGCGAATCCCCGCAGCAGCCCTGGCAAGTGAGTTCTTAGGTCCTCCGGGCCTCAGCTTTCCCTTCTGTAACCAGCGATGACGGTATATAATCCTCACAGATGCTGAGCAGATGAAAAGACAGACTGGACATTAAAAGGCTGAACCATGAGCTTGGCCCTTATCTGACGCTCAGCAGATACATTACAGGTCTCCAAAAAGGGAGCATCTTCTCCTTCCAAGCCTTCGTTCACGCAGCCCCCCTCTGCCTGACTGTCCTCTAACTGTGCCAGGCCAAGCCCCCGCCCACCCTTTGCTAAAGCCCAGCTTGACTTAAAGGGCCCATCTCCCAGCTTTATATGGTTAGAATTCATCTCCCTCCCTTGATCTCTCTTACATTCTGTCTGTGCCTCTACGAAGGCTCTGTCATCCTTCACCCTACAGTTAAGCCACTTGAGACAGCTACTGCTGCCCCACCAGCTGTGATTCCCCGGACACAGTCCCCGCTCTCACAAGCAGGAGTCACAAGCCATGTGTGACTCCTCGAAGATCAATTTCAGTTCATCAGAGTTCATGCTGCAAGAGCCACGTTCCAAGTGCTCAGTGGCCACATGTGGCTACTGGCTGTCATTTTGGACAGCAGAGATTTATTGAGCATTTCCATCCCTGCGGAAAGTTCTACTGCACAGTGCCGCCCTGGATGGTAGGGCCACGTCTCAGCTCACTGGCCATCCTCCTCACAGCCTGCACAGAGGACCACCTGCCCTGAGAGCTGGGCATGGTGGGCTCCTCCTCATCCTTAGTTCCGACATTCCCTTCTCTGAAGTTCCTTCCCTGAGCGCCCAAAGCAGCTCATGTTCATTTTTCTTCTCCTTTTTAAATTGTCATAAAATATACATAACAAACAATTTACCACTTTAACCGTTTTTAAGTGTATAGTTCAGTGGCATTAAGAACATTCATGATATTGTGCACCATCACCCCATCCACCTCCAGAACTTTTCATCCTCCCAACCGAAACTCTGTCCCCATCAAATACTAACTCCCCGTTCCCCCCTCCCCCAGCCCTAAGTAACTACTGTTCCACTTTCTTCTCCATGAATTTGGCTCTGCTAGGTAGCCCACGTCCATCTTTACCCCAGTGTCCTGTTTCATTTTCATCAAAGCACGTATCACCCTCTGAAGTGCTTTTATTGCTGGACCAATTCCTCTATCAATCAGGGATTCTGTCTGTTTCGATCACAGCGGCATCCACAGCACCTGCGAAGTGCGTATCCTTCCACGGGCACTCAGTAAACATGTATGGGACGTGCAGTGCTGGGCTCACCCACACGGTGGTGGAGTCCTAGACAATGGAGCAGGTCTGGGAGATGTTCCCGAGTTGGGGGAGGTCGGGCCTACAGTCCTTGGTCCACCTGGATGCAGTGTGACAAGATGCTTCCTGTTTCTAGGCTTCACCTGTGACGTGAGGGCTAGATAATCTCCAAGGAACCTTCAGGCCCTGACTTCCTTTGATACTGAAAAATCACACGGCTCCTCCTCCACAGCCAAGGCCACGGACCTTAAGTGGGTATGGACAGAGGATGGCCGTGGAGGATGGACCAAGCTGTCCCATCTTCCAGGTCACTTAAGCTCAGGCATGTGGAGGGACATGCTCACTACCTACTGGGTACCACGGACTGTGCAGGAGACTTTCAGAAACTGTGTCCTTTCCTGCTCAGCTGTGGCGTTTTATTCCCACTTTATAGAAAGTAAAATAGAGAAGTTGTTCCTGATCAAAGATAGAACTAGTAAGTTGGGAGCGGGGGAGTCTAAAGCCAGATCCAGTTTACCTCCCGTCTCTTTTCATTACAACAGAACGCAGAATGGCTGGGTCTGTGCATTTTCTGCTTGAAAATATAAAAGGCAAAACAAAACAAAAAAAGGCAAAAAACAGTTCTGCCCTTGATTTAGCTTGGCAGCAAAGAAGCTTCACAATTTCCCTTGCAATTTTCCCCCAAAGTATAAACTTCCAGGAGATGAGGAGGAGAAAAAAATAACAAACACTTAAAAAGAAATACAATTGCGTTTTTAAAAAAATATGATAAAAGGCCAAAGTAGGGTTTTAAAGAACATTTTTGAGAGGGGTTACTTGTTTTATTTTGGTTTTCCTTTTCAGAAAATAATCTCTGTGCTCTGTCATTTTTCAAAATGGGTAGTAAAAATAAGTGGAATAAACACTGGGGCAGAAATTCTAAAACGTGGCCAGAGATCAGAGAAAAGCCAGCTCTGCTGGACTCCATTCTCCCAGGGGAGCTCTCATTTAAGACAGGATGGAGGTATCAGGCGAAAGAAGGACCAGAGACAACAGTACACAGACGCTCGTCCCTGCCGTGGTCTGAGCCTGCTGCCGAGGTCGGCCGAGGCCCTGGGCCTGGGCCGAGGCATCCTCTCCATCGCCAGCTGCTCGCAGCGCAATTGTGAAGCTGCTGGGAGCCGGGCTGCCTGCCCGGAGCTTCAGACCTAAGGAAGTGACATGCCTGCCACCTTCATTCCAACCCCTCCCCCCCGCCCCCCGTCCTCGGCTCAGGTCCCCTGGCCTGTCTTCCGGTCCACAGCCATTGCCTCGGGTCATGGGGAAACTGTTAGCAGGAGTGACAAGGGTCGTAGAAGCCCTCCTCTGGCTCTTTACCACACGCCACACGCTGTTTTAAAAGCATCGCATCATTCTGAAAGCATCCTCATTCCCACCTCCCAACAACCTCAGTTGACCTGTGACTCTTATTTGACTAACGGAATCACAGCAGCCTACAATGTCAAGGAACTTGTCCACCGTCACACACAGCTCGTGGTGGCAGAGCTGGGGTCAACCCACGAGGCGGGCTCTAGCCCCCTCACCCTCAACCGCAGGAAGCGAGGCTGGGAGAGCGGTGACTAGAAAGGGCATCACAGCTCACGGGCAGAGCGCAGTCGTGGGCCAGGGCTCAGGACCCTGCACTGCTGTCCCCTCTCTTGGCCCTGATGGATAGTGCAGAGTCGCGCAGGCTGTAGGATTCTTGGAAAAGACCCACTGCTTCTTCCACATGTGTTACAGAGACCAAAAGTATCTCCCTGACCCCCTCTGTGAGGCCATGCAGGGGAATCAGACGCACTTAGGTTCAAACCCAGATCCCCAATTTACTAGCAATATGACCTTGGGCAACACTCTTAATCTCTCTGAGCCTCAGTTTCCTCATCTGTAAAACAGGGATTATGATCCCATTTTCACCTTCCTTCAAGAATCTCTGTGAGGGTGGAATGAAAGGTGTCTGGGGAAGTGAGCTGTAAACTATAAAATACGAGACGGCTTCGCTACTCAAAGTGCGGTCCAGGGACCAGCTGCTTTGGCGTCCCTAAGAGGTTACTTGATAGGCAAAATCTTGGCCTTACCCTGACTTACTGACTCGGCATCTGCTGTGTTACCAGCCCCCAGGTAACGTGCATACACACTGCAGCCGGGGAGGTCCTGAGTGCAGGACAGGGAGAGACAAGAGCTTGGAGGTCTGGCTGCTTATGAGAAGGTCTGACAGCTTCCGGGGAGGGTGGACACGAAAGGGAGAGGGGAGTGAAGGTCCGTGAGATGGAGGGTCAGGGTGGGCAGCTGCAGGGAGCCCAGGGCCTGCTGCCCTGCTGGGGACACCCCCATCACAGGCAGCCACATGAGCTTGCACAGGGCACACGGTGTGGACTCAGCTGGCCTCTGCCCGCAGCCTTTGTGTCTGCTCTGCAACTGAATCGCTCGCCTGCAGGATGGGCCTCCCTGCCCCTTGCGCTGGGGGCAGCGTGGCTCCTCTCTAAACACGTCCTGCGGGAAAGCAGCTCCAGACACTGAACAAGTTAAGCTACGGGGAACCCCGGGCCATCCAGCTCATCAACCTACCCTTTTTCAGATACACAGCTGGAGAGTCTCCACCCCTGCTCCTCACTTTCACCTGGCACATAAGACTTCCAAAGCTGGTGGCCGTTGAGGTCCCCAGTGCATCTTCCTCCTAAACGTGGAAAGAGGCTGAATTATTGTCCGGTGACATTTAACAATTAAATTCAACAAACATTTATTAAACTCTAACCAAAGCTAGGCACGGGGGCTACAAAGATAAATAAGAGAAGATTCCCGCTCCTTAGTTTCTCCCCATCTATTGAAGCACACAGACATGTAAGCAGTAAATTCCAGCCCAGAGTGTTAGCTGCAAAGACATGTGTAATAAAAGAGGAGATAATTACCCCTGAAGAAGGAGTGGTTAACTCTATTGAGAAAGGGGAGCTAGAAAATTTTCCCAGAAAAAGTGAATCTGGGTGGGGTTCTGACGTATAAATAAGAGTTTGTCAGGTGGAAACAAGAGAAGGGGGATTGTAAGCAGAAGAAACGGCAGAGATGGAGACCTGGGATCCCGTGGGTGTTTTCATTAACTAGGTCCAGTGGTTCTCAGGGACTGTCAGTTATGAGAGGGGCGTGATGGGAGAAGAGAGAGAGAGACAGGCAGGGTCCAGCTCAGGGAAGACCTTGTTTGGCACACAGCACACAGGGAGGGTCAGGGGAAGGTTCTTTAGCTTGGAAATGGGGAGGTCAGGCTTCTGAAGATCTTGCTGTTATCCAGTGCCTCTGACCCCTAGGTCCAGAGCTCTTGCTGTGTGGGTGTGGTAGGCTAAATCTGTATCAATTTCTGTCTTGTTTCTAGTATTTTGCCCCCTCCCTGCCCCCACCCCCTGCAAAGTTTCCAACTTTGAGTTTTCCAGTTCAATTTTGGGAATTTGGGGAGGGCAGAGGCTAAAACAAAGGCTATTTGAAGACAACAGCTCTCCTTGCTTTTTAGAAAAAAAACCCGAACTCACTGAACGGATGATGGTCTGAGGAGGGAAGAAGGGCCTTTGAGGAGGCAAGATTCCTGCAGACTGAGAAGGACCTGAGTCTTGGGTCCCAGATTACAGGAGCCCTGGTCCCATCTGCAGGCAGGCTCTGCTGGCTGGCGGCGGGCACTGAGGGAGGGGCGGAGGTAACCCAAAGCACGGGGCTCCTGCCTCAGCAAGAGTCCCTTCCCCACCCAGAGCCTGGCCCAGACCCAGTGGCGCCAAGGGGCCTGAAGTCAGCTCCTGGGACCGTGGCCTCAGCTCTGGGCTGGGTGGACCGATCCCTCATGGTCAAAGGCACTGCAGGGCCCCGGCCCTGGAGAGGAGCCTTACTAATGGTTGAGATGGAATCCCTGTCGACCTGATGTGTGGATAACACACTAACAACCATGGTGACGACTAGGACAAAGGTCATTGAGCATTTCCTCTGCAGCAGAAACTGTCCTGTGAGCTTTCCCATGTATGACTTCACAACAGTCCTGTGAGGCAGGTGCTGTTATTACCCCATATTTATGGGGGCTCTGAGGAACCAAGGTGCAAAAGAGCAGCAAGCAAGTAGCAGGGCTGGGACTTGAACCCAGGCAAGCTGGCTCCAGAGCCGCCTTCTAACTACTCTCCCTGTAAGACAGTGTCTCTCATGGGCTGAGGGGCTGAAGTTAGAGTTAGTTCTTTTTTTGCCTTTTTTAATAAAATGAAATGTTGTATATCTTGTAGACTAAAAGCCACACTTACTGAGCAAGCAGCTGTCAGCAGAGGATCAGATGATCAATAATCTAAGACGTTTACTCACAGAAGTGCCAGGTGCTTAGTAAGCACTCAACAAGTGTCAGCTCTTTCTGTTATTATTAATTCTATAAGCTGGTTCTGATCCCTTAGGGAAACACAAGTAGTAGACGTTCTTTAAATCAGGGATTCCCAAGGACTTGACAGTCGCCTAGGGAACCACTGTCACTGACAGCTGTGACCCTCAGACCACAAAGGACCTGACGGAAGCCTGGACAGAGGTGTCCCATTATTAGCAGAACCACTCACTGTGGACCAGCCAAGATGCGGGAGCAGCTCCTGGACCCTGATAACAAGTCAGCCCAGCTTGTCTGCACTGTCCCAGGGCAGGAGAGGCGACACTGAGAGCACGGCTCAGTCCTGACCTTAATGGGTTAAGGTGGTGAGTTCTTGCTGAGCGTCACCAGCCTACCAGCCCATCCTCCCTCCCCCACCCCACCCCCTTTTCCCCCTGATATATCTTAAGGCAGGTCTGAATCATGATAGCGAAAACAAATAAAGGCGCGGTCATCCTCCTCAAAATGCTTTAAACTCAAAGAAGCGAACGTGTCCTCAACAATCTACTGTGTGTAATGTGTACGGAGTTAGCCTCTCGGATCCTCACCAGACTCCATCCTACCGATGAGGAGACAGAGGTTAAGGAACCTGCACCTGGTAAACAGCCCCAAAATGACAGGGTTGAGATTCAATCCAAGACAGCTCTCTGCTCTCCTCAAGATCCTACAGCTCCAGGCCCCAGCTTGAGTCCTAAAATTCAGGGGTCCACCTTCCATGCTGTTTCTGGGCTGTTACTTATGAATATGCACTTGCACACAAGCACTGGTACCTGGTGCTGATGCAAAACTGCTAACAGGGGACTTCCCTGGTGGTACAGTGGTTAAGAATCCGCCTGCCAATGCAGGGGACACAGGTTCGAGCCCTGGTCCGGGAAGATCCCACATGCCGAGGAGCAACTAAGCCTGTGCGCCACAACTACTGAGCCTGCACTATAGACCCCATGAGCCACAACTACTGAGCCTGCATGCTACAACTACTGAAACCCGCACGCCTAGAGCCCGTGCTCCACAACAAGAGAAGCCACCACAATGAGAAGCCCACGCCCCACAACTAAGAGTGGCCCCCGCTCGCCACAACTAGAGAAAGCCCGCACGCAGCAATGAAGACCCAATGCAGCCAAAAATAAATAAATAAAATAAATAAATGTATTTAAAAAAAAAACTACTAACAAATCTATATGCCCTTAAATGTGAGATAAATGAGGTCCATGCAAAGAATGGATTGGTATGTTGCCATTAAAAAGAACAAGCCTCATTTTTTAGATACAGAAAGATAAATATTATGTAAGAAAATCAAGGTAGAAAAGAATATGTATTGTAAAATATTAGCATGTAAACAAAAATGTTTTTATGTAATAAACACTTATAAACACATAGAAATGTTCTGGAAGGATCCATAAGGAATGGAGGAGTAAAAATGGAGATTTGCATGTGGCTAAGAGTTAGGAAGTTAGGAGAATTGCTTTTCACTGCATACCTTTCTGTCCTAATTCATGGTAACAATGAAATTGCTGATACCCGACCAGCTTTGACTTACTGAAACAGCAATTTCGTGTGGTTCTAATATTTAACTTTCTTTTCCGTTTTAAGCCATAATCATGTTTTACTTCTACAATGGGAAGGAATGCTGGGGTCTGGGGCTCAGAGAGACAGATGGTATTTTGGGCTCTGGACAATGTCCTGGCGTGTCCAGTGGCCCAAGCTACCCAATGAGATAAGCAGGTGGGGGACAGAAGGAGGGGGCTCATCACGGAAATCCTCTTCTGATGGATCTGTCCGGAAATGATGCTGCTCAGATAAACAGTCCCTAAGTTAACTTCCTCCTGAGCCATCACTGGTCCTCTGCAGTTTCAGTTTCCCAAAGTCCCATCGTTTTGAAGAAATGGAGGTAACGTGGGATCAGCTATTGACAATCTCATTCCATCACCTGATCAAAGTGGTGTCAATTCAGTCAGGGCATGCCTGATGTAGGACAAGAGACAGACCCACCATGCAGCTGCCACGACTCACCCGACCAGAAGTTGTGCAGGCGATGTGGTCACTTGCCCAAGCATAGAAATCGCAGGAGACGTCCGATCCCGCCGTAGACACCGTGAGGAAGCTGCAGGCTTCATCTAGTGCACAGCCTGCAAGCACCAGGGGACAGTCACCAGCCAGGCCCTCAGGAGATGCTGAGGACAGACGGACACACACCCCTACTCCCTGCCCCCCAAACACACACACACAGTAACGTGGGTCACAATGACTATTCATGGAGGATTGGAGGATTATGAGCTAATGCTTGTAAAGGTGAATACTCAGTAAGTGGTAGCTGTTATTACCCATCTCTGGCCTGACCGCTGAAATAAACAGATACAGCTCCTGATCTGGACAAAATGCTCTACAAGGAATGAATGCCCTTCAATTCTGCTCCCTAACATCTGGCAGAGCCTCATTCTTGGCAGGTGGTGGATGCACTATAAACTCCTAACTGAAATTATGAGCTGGATGCACATTTTGAGAATCAAGTGATTTACAAAGTATTTTTTATAACGTATATTTGATGATCATTTCAAGGGTTGTACTTGATGTGTCTTGCAAGATCAGCACAGCATCTTTGTATGGCACCACCCAGGTGCCCGGCCCCTCACCTGCCAAGCACTGCGCCAGTGAGGACTCAGAACCGGGAACTTCGGACTTGACCATCACAGCAACATCGGCATCGAAGATCACCTTAGATTCTGGGAGCTTCTCAAATTTCCTCATCACTGAAAGGAAAGCAAATCTGTGAAATTTCACTCTGAGGGGTCTGGGGCCTCTGCAGAGAAGCCAAAAAGAGTTTTAGGTCAAGAAATCACTTCCCACTCACAGCCCTTGGTCACACAGGTGTTCCAAAAAGAGAAATTCCCTTTTAAGGGTAGTTCCAGAGTGCTGCCTCATGGCTAACACTGAGAGCTATAACTTTCCATGTCTCCTTTTTCCACCTCATTGTCAGGAAGTAAGAAGAATAATTAATATTGTATTAGTCCTCACAACTCCCGTTTTCACATCGATATTGATTTTCTATCTAAACTTTTATTTCCTTGTCCTTATCTTTGAATGCTAATGACATCTCATAATTATTTTATGTATAATTCCATAAATAAAATGTTTTATTTATAATGATATCTCATATTTATTTTAAAACAACTTGTCCTCTTTCTGGAAAGAAGTAAGTTATTTTTAAAAGACAAAACATGTGCACAGGGGTTCACGTAAGTTTGAAAATGTGTCATTAGGCTCAGATATTTTTATGATAGCATTTGTTTAAATGATATGTTAGCATCTGTTTTCCCAGGTACCATCAACACACCTGAGCTCCTATCTGTAGGAATGACACAGTCACATGCTCATGGAACTAGGTAAGAGAGGAGAAAGAAATAAAATTTCTCAAGGCTATGAGACTTGGAACTCACTTTTCACCAAGCAAAAAGCACTGCATGTAACTCTCAAGGAATGAGACTTATCTGACAAGCCAAAACGCCCAAGAGTGTCAATATTTTGCAGGTAACCATCAAAAAGAAACCCTGAAGTGCATGAGTACTAGTTTTTTGCAGACATGATTATAAACATGTGTGTAGGCCCTCATTCTCACACACATCCACTGCTTTATAAAAGAGACCATGCCTGAGTTGGTTTTCATCACGTCAATAAATTCAAAGCCATCCAAAGCAATATATTCTCAGTTTGCATAATAAGTGCA
Source organism: Balaenoptera physalus (assembly GCF_965194825.1). Classification (NCBI taxonomy): domain Eukaryota; kingdom Metazoa; phylum Chordata; class Mammalia; order Artiodactyla; family Balaenopteridae; genus Balaenoptera; species Balaenoptera physalus. The sequence continues at coordinate 77,233,438 of NC_138895.1, read as the reverse complement.
GAAAAAAAGTTTATTACCTTCGGAGTGGGAATGGGAGAGGGGAGTATTAATATAATAGAAATGGCATGCATTAAGCCTTCAAAAATCTTGATATAAAAAATTCTAATTTTGAGAGGACCTTCAAGATGGCAGAGGAGTAAGACGTGGAGATCACCTTCCTCCCCACAAATACATCAAAAATAAATCTACATGTGGAACAACTCCTACCAAACAGCTATTGAACGCTGGCAGAAGACCTCAGACCTCCCAAAAGGCAAGAAACTCCCCACGTACCCGGGTAGGGCAAAAGAAAAAAGGAAAAACAGAGAAAAAAGAATAGGGATGGGACCTGCCCCTCTGGGAGGGAGCTGTGAAGGAGGAAAAGTTTCCACACAGTAGGAAGCCCCTTCACTGGCGGAGACGGGGGGTGAGCAGGGGGGAAGCTTCAGAGCCACGGAGGAGAGCGCAGCCACAGGGGTGCGGAGGGCAAAGCAGAGAGAGTCCCGCTCAGAGGATCAGTGCCGACCAGCACTCACCAACCCGAGAGGCTTGTCTGCTCATGTGCCAGGGCGGGCGGGGGCTGGGAGCTGAGGTTGGGCTTTGGAGACCAGACCCCAGGGAGAGGACTGGGGTTGGCTGCGTGAACACAGCCTGAAGGGGGCTAGTGCGTCACAGCTAGCCGGGAAGGAGTCCGGGAAAAAGTCTGGACCTGCCTAAGAGGCAAGAGACCATTGTTTCGGGGTGCATGAGGAGAGGGGATTCAGAGCATGGCCTAAACGAGCTCCAGAGACGGGCGCAAGCCGCGGCTATCAGTGCAGACACCAGAGACGGACATGAGATGCTAAGGCTGCTGCTGCCGCCACCAAGAAGCCTGTGTGCGAGCACAGCTCACTGTCCACACCTCCCCTCCTGGGAGCCTGTGCAGCCCACCACTGCCAGGGTCCCGTGATCCGGGGACAACTTCTGCAGGAGAACACACGGCACGCCTCAGGCTGGTGCAACATCATGCCGTCCTCTGCCACCTCAGGTGCAACGTCATGCCGTCCTCTGCCACCACAGGCTCACCCCACATTCCGTACCCCTCCCTCCCCCTGGCCTGAGTGAGTCAGAGACACCTAATCAGCCGCTCCTTTAACCCTGTCCTGTCTGATCGAAGAACAGACGCCCTCAGGCAACCTACATGCAGAGGCGGGGCCAAATCCAAAGCTGAACCCCAGGAGCTGTGCGAACAAAGAAGAGAAAGGGAAATTTCTCCCAGCAGCCTCAGGAGCAGCGGATTAAATCTCCACAATCAACTCGATGTACCCTGCAACTGTGGAGTACCTGAATAGACAACAAATCATCCCAAAATTGAGGCGGTGGACTTTGAGAACAACTGTAGACTTGGGGATTGTTGTATGCAACTGATTAGTTTCTGATTTTTATGTTTATCTCAGTATAGTTCTTAGTGCTTGTTATCACTGTGGATTTGTTTATTAGTTTCATTGCTCTCTTTTTTTTATTACTTAAAAAAATTTTTTATTATATTTTTATTTCAATAACTTTATTTCATTATATTTTTCTGTCCTTTTTTTCTCCATTTTCTTCTGAGCCGTGTGGCTGACAGGGTCTTGGTGCTCCAGCCAGGTTTCAGGCCTGAGCCTCTGAGGTGGGAGAGCCAAGTTCAGGACACTGGACCACCAGAGACCTCCCAGACCCACATAATATCAATCGGCGAGAGCTCTCCCAGAGATCTCCGTCACAATGCTAAGACCCAGCTCCACTCAACAACCAGCAAGCTACAGTGCTGGACATCCCATGCCAAACAGCTAGCAATATAGGAACACAATCCCACCTATTAGCAGAGAGGCCGCCTAAAATCATACTAAGTTCACAGACACCCCAAAACACACCACCGGAGGCAGTCCTGCCCACCAGAAAGACAAGATGCAGCCTCATCCACCAGAACACAGGCACCAGTCCTCTCCACCAGGAAGCCTACACAACCCACTGAACCAACCTCACTCACTGGGGGCAGACACCAAAAACAACGGGAACTACGAACCTGTAGCCTGCGAAAAGGAGACCCCAAACACAGTAAGTTTAGCAAAATGAGAAGACAGAGAAATACACAGCAGATGAGGGAGCAAGGTAAAAAACAACTAGACCAAACAAATGAAGAGGAAATAGGCAGTCTACCTGAAAAAGAATTCAGAGTAATGATAGTAAAGATGATCCAAAATCTTGGAAATAGAATGGAGAAAATACAATAAATGTTTAACAAGGACCTAGAAGAACTATAGAGCAAACAAACAGTGATGAACAACACAGTAAATGAAATTAAAAATTCTCTAGAAGGAATCAATAGCAGAATAACTGAGGCAGAAGAATGGATAAGTGACCTGGAAGATAAAAACATGGAAATAACTACTGCAGAGCAGAATAAAGAAAAAAGAATGAAAAGAATTGAGGACAGCCTCAGAGACCTCTGGGACAACATTAAACGCACCAACATTCAAATTATAGGGGTCCCAGAAGAAGAAGAGAAACAGAAAGGGACTGAGAAATATCTGAAGAGATTATAGTTGAAAACTTCCTTAAAATGGGAAAGGAAATCGTCAATCAAGTCGAGGAAGCACACAAAGTCCCATACAGGATAAATCCAAGGAGAAACACTCCAAGACACATATTAATCAACCTATCAAAACTTAAATACAAAGAAAAAATATTAAAAGCAGCAAGGGAAAAACAACAAATAACATACAAGGGAATCCCCATAAGGTTAACAGCTGATCTTTCATCAGAAACTCTGCAAGCCAGAAGGGAGTGGCAGGACATATTTAAACTGATGAAAGGGAAAAACCTACAACCAAGATTACTCTACCCGGCAAGGATCTCATTCAGATTCAATAGAGAAATTAAAACCTTTACAGACAAGCAAAAGCTAAGAGAATTCAGCACCACCATGCCAGCTTTACAACAAATGCTAAAGGAACTTCTCTAGGCAGGACACACAAGAGAAGGAAAAGATGTACAAAAACAAACCCAAAACAATTAAGAAAATGGTAATAGGAATATACATATCGATAATTACCTTATATGTAAATGGATAAAATGCTCCAAACAAAAGTCATAAACTGGCTGAATGGATACAAAAACAAGACCCATATACATGCTGTCTACTAGAGACCCACTTCAGACCTCGGGATGAATACGGACTTAAAGTGAGGGGATGGAAAAAGATATTCCATGCAAATGGAAATCAAAAGAAAGCTGGAGTAGCAATACTCATATCAGATAAAACAGACTTTAAAATACAGACTGTTACAAGAGACAAAGAAGGACACTATATAATGATCAAGGGATCAATCCAAGAAGAAGATATAAGAATTGTAAATATTTTTGCACCCAACATAGGAGCACCTCAATACATAAGGCAAATGCCAACAGACATAAAATGGGAAATCGACAGTAACACAATAACAGTAAAGGACTTTAACACCCCACTTTCATCAATGGACGGATCATCCAAAATGAAAATAAATAAGGAAACACAAGCTTTAAATGACACATTAAACACGATGGACTTAACTGATATTTATAGGACATTTGATCCAAAAACAACAGAATACACTTTCTTCTCAAGTGCTCAGGGAACATTCACCAGGATAGACCATATCTTGGGTCACAAATCAAGCCTTGGTAAATTTAAGAAAACTGAAATCATATCAAGTATCTTTTCTGACCACAACTCTATGAGACTAGACATCAATTACAGGAAAAAAACTGTAAAAAATACAAACACATGGAGGCTAAACAATACACTACTAAATAACCAAGAGATCACTAAAGAAATCAAAGAGGATTTCAAAAAATACCTAGAAACAAATGACAATGAAAACACAACAACCCAAAATCTATGGGATGCAGCAAAAGCAGTTCTAAGAGGGAAGTTTATAGCAATACAATCCTACCTCAAGAAACAAGAAAAGTCTCAAACAGACAACCTAACTTTAAACCCAAAGCAATTACAAAAAGAAGAACAAAAAAAACCCCAAGTTAGCAGAAGGAAAGAAATCATAAAGATAAGAGCAGAAATAAATGAAAAAGAAATGAAGGAAATGATCGCAAAGATCAATAAAACTAAAAGCTGGTTCTTTGAGAAGATAAACAAAATTGATAAACCATTAGCCAGACTCATCAAGAAAAAAAGGGAGAAGAACTCAAATCAACAGAATTAGAAATGAAAAAAGAGAGGTAACAACTGACACTGCAGAAATACAAAGAATCATGAGAGTTTACTACAAGCAACTATATGCCAATAAAATGGACAACCTGGAAGAAATGGACAAATTCTTAGAAAAGCACAACCTTCCAAGACTGAACCAGGAAGAAATAGAAAATATGAACCAACCAATCACAAGCACTTAAAATGAAACTGTGATTAAAAATCTTCCAACAAACAAAAGCCTAGGACCAGATGGCTTCACAGGCGAATTCTACCAAACATTTAGAGAAGAGCTAACACCTATCCTTCTCAAACTCTTCCAAAATATAGCAGAGGGAGGAACACTCCCAAACTCATTCTACGAGGCCACCATCATCCTGATACCAAAACCAGAGAAAGATGTCACAAAAAAAGAAAACTATAGGCCAATATCACTGATGAACATAGATGCAAAAATCCTCAACAAAATACTAGCAAACAGAATCCAAGAGCACATTAAAAGGATCATACACCATGATCAAGTAGGGTTTATCCCAGGAATGCAAGGATTCTTCAATATATGAAAATCAATCAATGTGATAAACCATATTAACAAATTGAAGGAGAAAAACCATATGATCATCTCAATAGATGCAGAAAAAGCTTTCGACAAAATTCAACACCCATTTATGATAAAAACCATCCAGAAAGTAGGCAAAGAGGGAGCTTACCTCTACATAATAAAGGCCATATATGACAAACCCACAGCCCACATCGTTCTCAACAGTGAAAAACTGAAACCATTTCCACAAAGATCAGGAATAAGACAAGGTTGCCCACTCTCACTGCTATTATTCAACATAGTTTTGGAAGTTTTAGCCACAGCAATCAGAGAAGAAAAAGAAATGAAAGGAATACAAATTGGAAAAGAAGCAGTAAAACTGTCACTGTTTGCAGATGACATGATACTATACATAGAGAATCCTAAAGATGCCACCAGAAAACTACTAGAGCTAATCAATGAATTTGGCAAAGTAGCAGGATACAAAATTAATGCACAGATATCTCTTGCATTCCTACACACTAATGATGAAAAATCTGAAAAAGAAGTTAAGGAAACACTCCCATTTACCATTACAACAAAAAGAATAAAATACCTAGGAATAAACCTACCTAAGGAGACAAAAGACCTGTTTGCAGAAAACTATAAGACACTGATGAAAGAAATTAAAGATGATACAAACAGATGGAGAGATACACCATGTTCTTGGATTGGAAGAATCAACATTGTGAAAATGACTTTACTACCCAAAGCAATCTACAGATTCAATGCAACCCCTATCAAACTACCAATGGCATTTTTCACAGAACTAGAACAAAAAATTCCACAATTTGTATGGAAACACAAAAGACCCCGAATAGCCAAATCAATCTTGAGAAAGAAAAATGGAGCTGGAAGAATCAGGCTCCCTGACGTCAGACTATACTACAAAGCTACAGTAATCAAGACAGTATGGTACTGGCACAAAAACAGAAATATAGATCAATGGAACAGGATAGAAAGCCCAGAGATAAACCCACACACATATGGTCACCTTATCTTTGATAAAGGAGGTAAGAATATACAGTGGAGAAAAGACAGCCTCTTCCATAAGTGGTGTTGGGAAAACTGGACAGCTACATGTAAAAGAATGAAATTAGAAGACTCCTTAACACCATACACAAAAATAAACTCAAAATGGATCAAAGACCTAAATGTAAGCCCAGACACTATAAAAGTCTTAGAGGAAAACATAGGCAGAACACTCTATGACATAAATCACAGCAAGATCCTTTTTGACCCACCTCCTAGAGAAATGGAAATAAAAACAAAAATAAACAAATGGGACCTAATGAAACGTAAAACCTTTTGCACAGCAAAAGAAACCATAAACAAGATGAAAAGACAACCCTCAGAATGGGAGAAAATATTTGCAAACAAAGCAACTGACAAAGGATTAATCTCCAAAATATACAAGCAGCTCATGCAGCTCAATATCAAAAAAACAAACAACCCAATCCAAAAATGGGCAGAAGACCTAAACAAACATTTCTCCAAAGAAGATATACAGATTGCCAACAAACACATGAAAGGATGCTCAACATCACTAATCATTAGAGAAATGCAAATCAAAACTACAGTGAGGTATCACCTCACACCAGTCAGAATGGCCATCATCAAAAAATCTACAAACAATAAATGCTGGAGAGGTTGTGGAGAAAGGGAACCCTCTTGCACTGTTGGTGGGAATGTAAATTGGTACAGCCACTATGGAGAACAGTATGGAGGTTCCTTAAAAAACTAAAAACAGAATTACCATATGAACCAGCAATCCCACTCCTGGGCATATACCCTGAGAAAACCATAAATCAAAAAGAGTCATGTACCACAATGTTCATTGCAGCACTATTTACAACAGCCAGGACATGGAAGCAACCTAAGTGTCCATCAACAGATGAATGGATAAAGAAGATGTAGCACATATATACAATGGAATATTACTCAGCCATAAAAAGAAATGAAATTGAGTTATTTGTAGTGAGGTGGATGGACCTAGAGTCTGTCATACAGAGTGAAGTAAGTTAGAAAGAGAAAAACAAATACCATATGCTAACACATATATATGGAATCTAAAAAAAAAAAAAGGTTCTGGAGAACTTAGGGGAAGGACAGGAATAAAGACGCAGACATAGAGAATGGACTTGAGGACATGGGGAGGGGGGAAGGGTAAGCTGGGACGAAGTGATAGAGTGGCATGGACATATATACACTACCAAATGTAAAATAGATAGCTAGTGGGAAGCAGCCACATAGCACAGGGAGATCAGCTCAGTGCTTTGTGACCACCTAGAGGGGTGGGATAGGGAGGGTGGGAGGGAGACACAAGAGGGAGGAGATATGGGGATATATGTATACGTATAACTGATTCACTTTGTGATACAGCAGAAACTAACACAACATTGTAAAGCAATTATACTCCAATAAAGATGTTAAAAAACAAATTCTAATTTTACAAAGTGGTCCTTCATTGATCATTGAAGTTGCCAAGTTCATGTGCTCAGCCCATACTCAGTCCCTTCGCTCTCACCTCCTCCTCTCTTTTTTTTTTTATATACTCCTTGTTGTCTTATTTATAGGGGCCAGATGCTCCAGTCCAGCAAACACCACGTTATACGCAGCCAGTGTCCCTAAGGCTTGGTTGGTATGGACCAGCAGCTTACAGCATTGCAGGAGACTAAATAAAATTTGAAACATTTTTCAGTTTCCAATTAAAATCTTCTCAGGAGCCATAAATGCTGTAAGTTTAGCACTTCAGTTAGAGAATCTGCTGGTTTTCACATAAGGGACACCTTGGTGATGGAGGTCCTGACATTTCAGAGTTCTGTGAAGAAGCTCATTGACAAACAGAACAGAAACAATTTATGAACTGAGCTACCAATGATTCCATGGAATATTAAGTTAGCGTGCAGATTTATACATTCTGTTGGTGTAATCTGCCACATGTCTTACAGATATTTACAAATTTACATACATAACAGATATTTACAGATGTTTTGGGGAAAGTATAAAGGGTCAGCATCAGAGCACATCACCCTGTTTGATCATGATTCCGCACAGTGTACCGTGGCTATTTATGTGCCTGTCTCTTTCCAAGACAAGGATAATGTTCTGATGATATTTGAACACCCGCCAGCTAGGATAGTGACAGATATATACTAGTCTTCTACTTATTGGATGGATGGATGGGTGGATGGATGGATGGATGGATGGATGGAAGGATGGATGGATGACTGCTAAAATCATTACAACACCAGGAAACCAGGGCAGAACATTATGAAGATGGTGTAATTCCAATGGTAGGCGTAGTCCTCTGTTTGAGCACTTGACATGGAGTATGAAGTCTTCGGTGTGGACCAACAAAGGGCAGAACTAGAAAACTGGATCTAGAGTTAAAGGGAAGATGAGCTTGAAATATTTCCACTGGCCAAGGTCTAAACAAAGGGTTTACCACAGGCAATGTCAAAAAGATCAAGGGCGCCACGCTGAAGTTGCAGCAGGGAGATAAAAGGTGAGGAGGCAGCTGGTAGTGGGGAAGGAGCACTAGCTCCGGAGTCAGCCAGTCCTGATGCCACCGCCCTCACCAGCTCTGTGTCCCGGGCATGTCTCAACCTCTGAGAGTCTCAGCTGCCTGGTGTGAGGAATAAACAGAGCAGCATGGAGTACCCTGTACCCGGCAACAACTCAGGAAACGCTGGGTCCCTCTGCCCTCTGCAAGGACACCCTGCCTCGGTGTTGGAGCTTGTCAGACTGGTTGCAGGAATTCAGGTGGTGGGAGAATCCCTTTCCCTGATGACCTTTAGGAAATAGTTCTGAAGAAGCCCAGATAATTAGAGCCATTCATTCATTGTGTCGACAAACGCCAGCTACTCTCGAATAGAACAAAAAGAAAGATACAGGTCTAGCCCCAAAGGAACATGTGGTCTAATGAGGCTAGAGTCCAGAGAGGGTGCTGAGGTGGTGCAATTTTACTGTATCCTGGAGCACCACAGAGCCACCGAAGAGTTTTAAGGGGAATTGTATAAGTAGAATTGCCTCTTAACTGCTCTGAAGCACCGTGGGAAAGTCATTGGATGGAGGCAAGGCTGGAGCAGAGAGATGAATTAGGAGGCTACAGCAGTGATCCACGTGTCTGAGGACCCAGGTCGGGCAAAGGGAGGTGGTGTTGGGATGCGGAAGGGGCACCGCCCTCGCTGGTGGATACCTGTTCGGGGAATTATACAGCTGACCTCTACGCGCTTCGCCTTTTCTAGGGGACAAAAACCTCTACAATGAGACTTCAATTCCACGCCCAAAGAGAAAGATCTCAAAGTCAAGTTGAAAGGATTCTGAGACAGCGTGTTGCCATCCCAGTGGGGGCCCAGTTTCTTAACAGGGAAATCCTCCTGCATATCCAGAAAGGGAAATCTAAGCTCCAAGCTTTGCATAAGAAGCCAAGATGCTGAGGACCAACCTGGAGGCTATTCATAAACCTGTACTTCAGGGAGGCGTCGTCAAAGTCGGCAAAGCTGAGCTGCTCCTCATAAACGTTCCTGGTGCCACTGATTAAACTGGCCTTTCTGCTCCAGATGCACACAGGGCAGAACAAGCCAGGAAATGCTTTACAAAGTGCGCATTACAATCCGCAGAGCCAAGCCAGCGGTACGGATGCAGAGGGCCAGAGTTAAGATGCAAGCACCCAGGACGGCCAGTAATCACCGTGGTCCTTGGGCAAGTTGCTTTCCCTCTGAGGACGTCCTCTCCCTCGTTTGTAAAGGATAACAAAGATCTGCCTAACTGATCTCTTAAAGCACTTCCAGCTCTAACTCCCCAATTGCTATTTCTGCCCAAGAGGAGGGATACTGGCAAATAATAATAAAGATTTTCGTTGGATTTGCAATTTATCCATGGACAGACACACACACACACACACACACACACATCCTTGGCATTCATTAACGCTTCGCTAAGACATTAACAATCCCATTTTACAGATGGGGAAACTGTTGAGTGTAAGCGACTTGCCCAGCACTGCACGACCAGTAAAGGGCACCATTGGCATTAAACTAGTTCTGGCCCCACTCCCATCACCTAGGATTATAGGACTCCTGTCAGTTCTTTCGCACCCATTATCTCATTGAAGAGCTGGGCTCAATGTTTGGCATCTTCATAGGATAATATTGACCCTCACGAGTGTCTCAGGAGGCGAGCAGGAGGCTTCTGGGGTGATGAGCATCAGAGATGTTGAGCGATTTGCTCTGGGTAACCCAGCAAGTAACATGGAAGAAGGACTGGCACTCGGGTCTTCCCCCAACATCCCACTGAGGGAGAAATGCTGACCAGCTTTTCGGAGGCAAGCTGCCCACAAGAAAGGAAACCTCAGCAGACGAATGATTTTTAAATTCATTTCTCATGATACTGAAGTATTTAGGGGTGAGGTTTCATGATGTCTGAAATATACTTTCCAATGATTAAAAGAGAGAGAGAGAAAGAGCAAAACAATAACAATTTTTGGATCTGGGTGACGAGTATTTGTTCTTCCTACTATTCTTTCAACTCCTACATAGGTTAAAAGTTTTCGAAATGAAAGGTTGGGGAAACTGCATCTCACATGTCTCTCCCCTTCTAGAAAGCCCTTGGGATTACACGCCCTGTCCCCAGGAGTGGCTGACTTAACGGCCTGCACGTACTCAGGCACTGGGCGTCCATCAGCGGGGCCTCCGTCTCTGACCACGGCAGCCTCTGCCCCTCGCCGTCCACGCAGAAGGCCTTCCCGCCGGCCCCATCCCTCTGGCTGGCTCGGTACTGGCCGTCCTGGTCACACCGCAGGCCTGCCTCATTCTTCTGACAGCCAGTGACACCTGGAACCGAAGATGGATACAGCTCTCAGTGCTTTGTCCCTGGGGTCCCCTCCCTGCCAGACTCCAGGCTCCCAGTCCTTGATCAGACGTCCAAGTCACACGTCGGAGCCAGACAGCCCCAGCTTTAGACTTGTCAGTGTCCCCACCCTGACCAAACGACAAAGTCTGGGCTCGCCTTTGGGCCACTAAGGCCGCTGTGACCTGGCCCCGCCCATCTGACCCTGCACGTGCTCCTGTGTGTCCACAGTCGGCCTGGAACGCACCGCCTGCTCTGATACCATTTGCTGGGACTCAGGTTCTGCCCCCCCACCCCGGTTCCTCTCCTGGTGCACCCTTCTCCCCAGTCTGCAAGGAGTTAACTCTTCACCGGCCGGTCCTCATTTCCTCCGGGAAGCCCCCAGACCCCTTGACGCCCGAGTGTTACACACTCTCCTCTTGACCCATGCCTCTGCTCAGAGCCGGGAGCAGTTATCATTTCCATTTGTCTGCGGGAAGGAACGGTTCGCAGCTGTCTGACTTCCTCCCAAGCAGGCAGGGACCTCATCTGGCTTTGCTCCCTATTTTATTCCAGTACCTTGCTCAGTGTCTGACATGTAATACAAGCCTCCGACCTGCCCCAGGCTTTGCTACTGTGACTTATAATAAGAAATATGTACTTGGTCTTTATCCCCATTTCTGGAAGTTGACATTCAGAGAAGGAAGGTGACTTGGCCGAGGTCACAGTGCCAGTAGGAGGGAGCGTGAGGATGGAGACGGGTTTGGGGGGTGGCGAGCCTCCGCCTCCCCCTCTGCTCCCTGCCATGTAGGCAGCACCCGCTCCACAGACAAAGATCAGCGCACTGCTGGGAACTCCTTTTAAGAAAGGATTCCTCGGGCCGTGTGACAACACTTCATGTCATCCCAAACCACAGTGTCTGGAGCCAGCGTGTGCAAACTGAGCGGGACGCCCGGATGTCAAGGACACTCTGAGTTCCTGGGGAAGAGTTTCTCCTCCAGAAGGAATGTCAGACTTCCGGCCTAGGAAATTCCTCTATTTACTTTCTTGGAAATACCGCCCTATTTCCACTGCTCTCCTGACCAAGGAAACTGCCTCTATCACAGAAGGTGACTTGATTTCTTTTGATTATTTTACAATTCTAAACACTACTCCGATTTTAAGCAATGCCTCATGTTGACACCATTTCAGACTAACATGAAAAGATTTGCGACAAGGCAAGTTATGGGCCCCTGCTAGGGAAAACCCAACACTCCCCAGTTGACTGTTAAGTAAATAGGCCAAGTGAAATCACATGACATACAGGAAGGCCACCGGTACACAGAGTCCTGACAGATTCATGGGGCCAGAAAGGGAATATGAGCTACACAGTGGTAATGATCGTAGGTGGAAAACATCTTCCACTTCTTAATCTGATAACACTGACTTACAAAAATCAGAACTTTCAGAATCAGACAATACCAAGATCAAAGGCCAGCTATGTCACTTTCTAGCTGAGCGACTTCAGCTAAATTTCTTCCGTGAGCCTTAGTCTTTTTATACGTAAAAGCTGGGCTCATAATGTTTACCTAGAAGGGGAGTTGGGAGGATTGAATGAAGCGACACGGGTAAAATGTCTGGCCTAGCTCCTGACAGAGCATAGGCATTCAAAGGTGGTACCCTTTGGATTACGATCTGTATCCAATGGTTCTCAAGGGTGGGCAATTTTGCCCCCATCTAGGAGACATCTGGCATTGTCTGGAGACAGTTTGGTTGTCACAACTTGGTGTGCACGGGTGGTTCTACTGGCATCTAATAGGTAAGGAGCAGTGACGCTGCAAATAAACATCCTATCGTGCAAGGGACAGCGCTCCAAAACGAAGAATTATCTGTCTCAAAATGTTTAGTAGTGACGAGGTCGAGGTGTCCTGCAGTGTCCCCATGGCACCGTAGGGTTTCTCTTTCGAAGCAGGACCCTTTAGAACTTACAGTGAGTCTGGCTGAAAGCTCCAACGGAAACGGTCGTTCTGCCCACGGGACAAGGGACGCAGGCCAGGCTACCTGCCTGCTCTTGGTAGAATCCAGCAGGGCAGGGGATACACTGCTCGTCCTGAAAATAGCTTCCTTCAGGACACTTAACTACAAAAGATAAACAGAGCAATGAGGTTAAAGAACAAGACACTGGCTTTATAGTTACAACCTCAGAACACACAGAGTCTGTGAAATTCCAAAATCAGACAAGAGCTCGTTCATTTAACAAATTGCCCACTGAGAATCTGCTGTGCGTCAGGCTCTAAGAGTAGGGGATAAGCTGTGAAGAGGGTCGACAAAGTTCCTGCTCTCCAGGAGCTGACGGGCTGGTAGGGTGAGACGGTGTCCAACAGGAATGTCAGAGTTGAGTGACATGAAGCAGGAGCAGAGGGCACGGCAGTGAGGAAGGCCCCTCTGAGAGGGGACACGTGAGACCCGGTGGGTGAGGAGTGCCCTAGGCAAAGATGCAGAAGAGAATTCTGTGCTGAGAGGACAGCAAGCGCGAAAATCCTGAGGCAGGAATGAGTCTGGATTATTCAAGGAATGGAAAGATAAAAGCCAACTAAAGCCAGCTACTGAGCTAGAGCTTAGTAGACAAAGGGAAGGTTGTCACGGGATGCAGTTGAGAACATCTGGAAAGATGATTGTCCATCCATAGGTTGCCATGGGAACATGGGAGAGCACAGTGGTGGGTGCAAACTTTGGGGTCAGACAGATCGGGTAAAACCCCTCTCCCCACTCTACCTAAATGCCTCTCCCTGAGGCTCCATTTTCTCCTCTGTAAAATAAGGATTAATAATATTATCCCGCTGGAGTGTAGTGATGATTTACAGAAAGCACATATCATAATGCCAGACTCACAGGTGCTCAACACATGGTTCTAGACTTGAGGGAGTCATTCCTGGCAGCCAACCTCACACCTACTCTGTCCAAACAGGGTGCCCTCGCTCTGTGGGGTGATTTCAACAATTCAGCACCATCTCACTTGAATGTGGCCTCTCCCTCTTGGTCAGTCAGCGATGGCATGGCTCAGACCTGGGACAACCGGGAGGTGAGTGAGATGCCCGGGGCACAGGCTTGACAGAGGCCCTCACAGTTGGCTTGTTGAGTCTGATTTACTCAGAAACACCAAGTGTGACCCTGAGAGTGAGGACCTACTCACATCTTGCACCCTGGATGCCGCATTCACCTCATTCGTCTCCTCCCTGTGCTCCCCTGTCAATCAGCAGTCTCAGTGCTTTCTGTCCCTCTAACACTCCCAACCCTTCCTAATTTGCTTCCTCCAATATGATACGAGCTGAGAAACTAGAAACCCAAACTGGACAGATGCATGTCACATAAGGGTTCTAAGTTGGCATCCAAGAGCTCTGCTCTGAGGCGAGTGCGTGAACTTGGCCACACGAATTCTGACAGCTCAGAGAAGGGGATGGCAGAAGGAGGTTCTATTTTGTCTTTTTTCTTGATTCAGGGCTGTGTTCTGGAGATTTTGCCAAATAACTTCTAGAAGAAGTGAGCTGTTACCCAGTAAGGGTGGGAGCCAAAAGCGTGCCCACTCTTGGGAGCGCTGTCTTTGTGCCTGGCACTCCTCTATGTACCGCATGTACCTCACTACAGCACACCCAGGAGTTAGTGTTCTACCCGCATTTCACAGATGAGAAAGCTGAGCCTCAGGACATTCGTGCATGACGCCCCCAGCATGCTTTTCTGAAAAGGGCAGGGAGGAAGTAAAATTATAGAACGCGCCAAGCACAGTGCCAGGTATTACAACATTACCACGTTATGGGAAAGCTATCAGTGCCATTCTAGCCTGGAGAAAACTGGTGTTCAAGGGCAAGGTCAACCAGGCAGCGAGATGACAGGGGTGAGATTCAAGCCCCATTCTCGCCAAACCAAAGCCTTTTCTCCACACACCAATTCAACCACCTTCCTTTGACGAAGAAGTGAGCACAAACGTGTAGGATGTGCTCAAACGGAGCCAGCGTGGATCTGAGAGCTACTCTCTTGAGTGTGCATATGTGTGCGGTGTTTTCTGAGTAAATCAGAAACTCCAGGCACATCCTGGAAACCGAATGGTGTGTTTTCCGGCCTGCCCTGTGCCATGCACATCCTCGCTCAGAGAGCGGGGTTTCGTTACTTCTATGAGTCACATTGTTGATCATCTCTAGTATTTTTACCTCAGTACTGTGGCTATTTTTTCAAGTAGTCTCCAAGTTCATTGCTAAAGGAAAACAAAACCTTTTAAGCCAGCCTGAGTTGCTGCCTCTGAACCCAGGGTGCAGGTGAAGGGACAGAAAAAAGAGAGCTGGGAATTTTTGCTGCCATACATTTCAGGCCTCTCGACCACGCGCAAGCAATCTGCGTTCTGTTTCTTTCCATGTCTGATGTCAAGAGTCTTTTGCACCCAAAGGAACCTTTGTGAACATCACGGTGAGGCTCCATTGCCTCCTTCCCCAGCAGGTGGGTCCTCCCAGAGACCCTGAGTCCACCGCAACAACTGAATGTCTATCCCTCAGTTAAATCCCTTCATGGAAATCACTGGAAAAATCCCTGGGGCCTCAGTTCCCTCTTCCGTAAAATGAGGCGATTTGGCCCAATTTGAGTTTGCAAGTTTCACAAAGCTTTGGGGTTATGCCACCCCTCCAGCCAACCCATTGCCAAAGTCCCCAAACAACAGCAGCCGTGTTTCTGCTGAAGAAAAATATCGGAGGAAGCATAACTGTCCTTCACTCCCTAGCCTGCTTTGCTCAAGCCCACCCCTGGCCCCGTCACTCTCCAACTTAAGATTCGCCCCTGGTGACCCCACCAAACCAGGCCCCTTGCTGTGCCCCCAGGCCTCTCCCACTCTGGTCGTCTCCTATCTCTCAGGCCCCATTCTCCAGTCACACAAACCATGTGCACTGTCCCCATAAAGCCACAGCACTTCGTAACTCCCTGCTTTTGCACTAATCTCCACTTCTGGAATGTCCTTCATCAATTTAGCGAACTCAACACGGGGGCACACACACGTACACACACACACACACACACACAAACCACTTCTTGTCTGCTCTTGCCCAAGCGACAATTCTAACTCGCCTTTAAGACTTCACGCCAGCCTTGACTACCCCAGCAAGCCGTCCCTGACTGCCCTGACTGGGAAGCAAAAGGCTTTTCACGTGATATTTTAGCCGTCTTTTCACTTAACCTCTCTTCAGCTAGACTGTGAGCTCCTTGAAAGTGGAGCTATGACTTTTGCTTCCCTGAGTATGTCACATGGTATTTGACACATAATTATATTTTGAAAGCTTGTATGGAATTGATGGATGGATGGATGGCAAGATGGATGGGAGGATGGATGGAAGGAAGGATGGACGCATGCATGGACAGATGCATGAATAGAAAGAAGGAAGGAAGGAAAGGAGGGAGGGAGGAAGGAAACAAGACATAACATGTTACTTCAGGAAAAAATCCGTAGAGAACTAGCTCTATTATAAGAATTTGCAGTGAACGAGTGACAGTGAATGTTGTTCAGAATGGAAATGGAAAATCCAGACAATTTCTCTGGGATTCTCCTTAATGGACCAACCTGGTATGAAGGTTGCCAGCAGGTAATTCTGAGGGGAAGCCATCTGGCTGGCAGTGAGGCAAGAGGGTGAACGTAACTGACCGTGTGGGAGGTGCAAACAAAGCCTCCACCCCTTGCAGTAGGCACTGCCTAGATGAAGGCTGCCATGCCTGCCTGAGCCATGGGAGGTGGACATTCCCACCGGTCTCCCTGAATCACTGTTCCCCCAGGGGACCATCCAGATTGGCCCCCCAAGACGACACACAGAAACCCTGCCTTATCTCCACAGGACAAGGCTCTGCTTGTAGCCTCACAGCTGTATTCCAGATGTGCTTCAGAAGGAAAAAGAGCCAGTAAGAATAGATACAAGAATCCGAGGGCGTGATTTCACCAAGAGCCCTTGTTGAGAAGGAAGACTTGTGAATCAGCAGACAGAACAAAGAATTTGGAAACAGCAGGGCTGAGTTTAAATCTCATGCGGCCAATTAACAACAAAACAATTTGCTGAAGTTTCACTTTGTGTGAAGCAATGTGCTTTGTATCGATTATATTCAGCTCTGCAAATCACAATCCCCATGAAGTAGGTACTACTGTCCCTGTTTTCCAGATTACGCCTAGTGAAGATGGGCAGTGTCCCAAGAACCCACACTGAGAAGGTGCTGGAGCCAAGACTCGAACCCAGGTCCACCTGACACCCAAGAGCAGTTTCCTAACACTCTTAACTGTATGCCCCCCAGCTGCTTCGTCCATCCCATGGCATTAAAAATACCTGACATCCTGGACCAGAGCAATGCAGAAATTCAATAGAGAATGGATGTTATCATTGACACTGGAGAAAATCCAGGGCTTTTGGTACGGCTTTTGTGAATTCCATTCTGGACCTTTCTAACCATTTGGAGTAAGCGGTGGGGCTGAATGGTGTGATCAACAATGCTCTGTAACTTGGTAAAAAGCTGCCGCAGTTGAAGAACAGAAGGTAGGTTTGTGTAGAGCTAGGATGGGTAGACTACAGCCCTCAGGCCAAATTCAGCTCACCTTCCGTTTGGCAAGCGAAGTTTTATTAGAACACAGCCACGTTTTTCTCCCCACAGTGGACAAGCTGAGTCCACGAGACAGAAACAGAATGGTCTGCAAAGGCTAAAAGGCTTGCTTTGGCCCTTTACGGAAAAAGGTGGCCACCTCCTGATCTGCAGCAAGTGCAGCCCTGGCCAAACCTTTCATTCACAGGCCCACCCTGTGACTCCCCCTCTCTCTGAAGCCCGGTCACCCCGAGGCCGGGGTCTCATTCCCTGGGTCCCCGCTGCTTGACACCCGTCAGGCAAGTCTGTCTGTGCTCCTGGCTCAGCCTCCCCTCCCACTTCCCAGCTGAGCCGCGCTACCCGTCCTGGTAGACAGGAAGCGGTCCTCTAACCATCAACCGAGTTCCCCAGAGGGAGCCTAGGACCAGATTCCCAGTCCGCCCCCTTTATTCTACACACAGGAAATGGGGGCCCGGCGCTTGACTAGTCCCTCTCTCCCTCTCCTGCTGTCCCGCCTCTTGGCTCCACGCTCCGAGGGGGCACCCGAGGTGGCTGAGCCCCTGCAAGCGGGGCTCCCAGACCCCCGTACCAATACCGCCTGGGGTGGTTATAAAAGCAGCCTCCCCGCAATACACGCGTGCTTGTGCGCACACACACACACACACACACACACACACACACATACACACACACAGTGAGCTTTTGGCAGTGGAGCCCAGGGCTCTTCACAGCACGTCTGAGAACACAGTGGCAGGTGTTGCAGTCACCTCCGTTGCTGTGACCCTGTTTCTCCCACCCTGGCAGGTGGCACCATCCACGCCTGCTTCTACTTCTTATCTTCTTTGTTTGGGCAGCTCTGTTGAGGTGGAAGGAGCTCTGGTCCTAGAGGACCTGGGGTAACTCATCCACAGAGAACTGAGTCCCTCCTTTGAGTCAGCCCTGCTCTGGGCACTACAGACACATGACCTCATTTCATCTGAGCCTCACCCTCTTCACCTGTCAAATGGGGAGATGACCTGCCACCGGGGGCGATAGTGAGAGTTAAGTATTTGTGAAGGTGCTTTGTAAACTGCAAAATCCTTTGTAAATATTAGCAAGAAGTGGTTGTGTCTCTGGTTTCTGTGTTAAGAGTTGCCTGCGTCTGAAATCCAGTGTGGAGCTTAGAATTTGGCATGGCTTTCATAAGAGGAAAGGCCTTATAGCTTTTGTGTTGCAACCAACATGAATAGTGGAAAAATAAATAACTGAGAAACATACTCTCTCTCTTCAGCTCAATAAAAATGCCTCTGTCTCATGACATGTGGGAGGATGACTTCTCACCATGAGGCCCTGGAAGTTTCAGTAATGGATGGAACAGCGGCCCCCAAAGAGGTCCATGTCCTAATCCCTGGAAACTGTAAATATGTTAGGTCACATGGCAAAGGGAAACTAAGGTTGCGCATGGAATTAAGGTCGCTAGTCAACTGACGTTAAAATAGGGAGAGTGTCCTGGATTACCCAGCTGTGTGCAATCATAAGGTCCTCAGAAGTGACAGCCAGCATCCAAGGGAGCTGTGACTACAGAAGAACGGCCCGAGAGCTACAACACTGCCAGTTTTGAAGATGAAGAAAGGAAGCCACAAGCCAAGAAATGTGGGCAACGTCTAGAAGCTGGAAAAATCAGGAAACTGATTCCCTCCCAGGGCCTCTGGTAGGAATGCAGCCCTCCTGACACCTTGATGTGAGCCCAGTGAGACCCTGTGTGAGAATTCAAGCCTACAGAACTATAGCATAATAAGTGGGTGTTGTTTTAAACCACTACATTTGTGGCGATTTGTTATGGCAGCAAATCACACAGCTTCTATTCAGGGAACCGGCAGCTGCAGTCTAGTGAGAATGGCTTCCAAGGCTGCTTATGTGTCAGGCCAAGAACAGCCCAGTAAACCTCCACCAGGACTCACTTCCCCTGAACCATCATGTCCTGGAATGATCACTGGCCATTTGGGGATGGTGGTGAGTGACGTGTTGCCATAACCAGACTAGGAAAAGTCACGGAGCACACGGGGTAGACAGCGGCCTTCTCCACCAAGACAGTGCAGCCCAGGCCACAGGGTCCAAGCTCATCAAGGACTAAGAGGAAGGATAACCTCAAACATGGGGGCTCTTCCTCTGTCATGTCGCCTCTAGTTTCAGCTACTACCTGGTGGGTGATAACTATACGCCTGTGCGTATATTTGGACAATTGAAAAGCTTTCATTGAATAAATAAATGAATGAGTCTCCACTCTGTATGTCAGATAACCTCTATCAGAGCTCTGTGGCCTTTCCCACAACCTCGCACGGCTCAGTAACAGCGGTCCAGGGAGAGAGGGGGAACCTACCACACCCCAGTGGGTCCTGACTGGCATTGCTGGTGGCCGAGACTTGATGGAATCCTTCCAAGCACCCAAACTGTGTCCTGGGAGAGGTGCCAAAGCGGTCCCCTTGGAGGAAGCGGATGGATGTGTCTGCTGGGAACACCTTGGAATCCAGATGAAGCTGGAATTTTCCACTTTGGATCAGATCTGCAAAGCGCCCAACGAGATCCTTGCCCACCAAGGCTTCCTCTGCAAGACACAAGATGAGGCAGGAGTGTCATTGTTCCTGCAAGGGTCAAGGAGGATCCAGGGACAGAGCCACCCAGAATGTCCACAGAGAAAGGAGACTTAGGCCTTTCCCAGTGTCTCATTTTACAGAGGGAGAAACTGAGACCCAGAGAAGGGGGTTGATTGACCCAAAGATACACAGAATCAGAAGCACGACTAGGACTCCAAACCAGACCTCCAGCTCCCGTCATTTCTGTGGCAGCGATGGGACCCCCACTGGCACAGGAGATCTTGACTTCAGTCACTCATCTAAGGTACACTACCCAGATATGTGACTGTCCCAACCTTGGCCAAGCCACCATCCCTGAGCCTCAGTTTCCCCATCTGAAAAATGGGGCTAGGAATGCCCCTCTTGCAGTTGGTGAGGATTACAAGAGAGAATGTGATGGGGCCGGTCAAAGGGAAGGCAGAGCCTCCGTCTCAGGTTCAGCTAAACGCTGAGAAGGCCTCCAGCTGTCGAACTCCAAGCGTTTCCTAGGAAGAAAGCAGACGGGTGAGCACTACATCGGGAGCTGGGGCGGGTCCCAGCACACAGCGAACACTCACGCCACAGTGGCTACTGTAAAGGCAGCCCCAGGCCACGGACGCCAGGGATAAACATCTCAGCCATTTGCTTCAAACATACCCAGATTATGCAGGCTGTTTCCAGAGGAAAACTAAAAGTGACCCTTAATTCATAATGCTACTGGGGGGAGATGGTAATTAGGGCCACAGGCACTGCAGAATGTCCGAGATACAGTCTGCCTCCTGGGTTACACTGTGGCGTTTTCTACAAGTGCCCCCTCATAGAACAGAGGTCAAGCTCCAGCCAGCCCTGACCCTCGGCGTTTGGCCACCAGATAGCGGAAGAGGAAGTGGAGAAGCTCCCACCCTCTGGTCAGAAGCCCATGGGTCATGTCCCACCCTGGTTCAGAGTAACGATCGTAAGATCCACTCTGCTTCTCCTTAGATCTTTCTACTCTCGATTCATCCATATCATTACCACTCCATTTTAAACAGTGTTAATAATGGGTTTAAACAGTGTCAGTGGTCTGAGACGTTCTCTGATTGGAAGTAGGCAGGACATAAATTATAAACCAACGGAGACCCCCTCACCCCGCCCCACCCTCCCCTACTTCACACCTGTCTTCCTGCTCTGTGCCCAGAAAACCAAGAGGAGAATTAGAAAATGTTCTCAAAAGCGCAGTCGGGTGATGTTATTTAGCTCTAGTCAGCTATGGACCAGAACGCTATTGCTCTTTATAAACTTCTCAGGAACCAGCTCCGCCCACGGGCCAGGCACATGGTTCCCTCCCTGAGCCCCACAGGAAGGCGCTGGGGCCGCAGTGGCTCCATCTGACGGATAGGAACACTGAGACCCAGCGAGTCTGTGCACCATAAAGGCAGCAGTGCGGGAAAACATACCAACGTCACGCAGATCCGGGAGAGAGGCGGGCGGGACATCCTCCAGCCGCAATTTCCACGTGACATTGGCTCCTAACCGCTCCCCGCTCAGACACTCCACCCGCACCGTGAAGTCGTCGCAGACGGGGATGGAGACAGGGGTCCCAGCCGTCTTCACCTGCACGGAGACACGAGCTCAAGAACACGGAGCAGGGAGCCAGCGTTGCCGAGCCCGCGCCAGGCACGGAAACTGCCTTATGTTAGTGTCGGAGGAGGTCGTGGAGAGGTCGTGACCTCCCTTTGACCCAGGAACTGGCCCCGGGCAATCGGAGTTCCTGACCCCTCCCTTGTCCTCGGAAGCCTGCAGACAGAGGTGTAAGCAGAGTAAAAGCCAACGTAAATGGGAAAAGAATTGGAAAAAGAATAGATACACGTATATGTAAAAATAAAATAAAATAAACTACAAAGAAAACAAATATACTTAGAAAAAAAATAAAGATTTAAAGATTCTCAAAAAAATAAAATTAAAAGGGCACAGACACACACACACACACACACACACACACACACACAAAAGAAAGCCTAAACACTCCGAATTCACAGGGCTGTACTTCATTGGAGAAACAACTTCTACCAACTCGGCCGATGTCCTCACAACACCTACGTCCAGCAGGACACGACCCTCCCTCCCGGGAAGCACCAGCTCCTGCATTGTGACCACGCGGCCTGGCTTCTCCTCCCAACCTGAGCACGGCCCTCAGTGCCCCCTGACCGTCTGCAGGGCAGGGCGGGTGGATGGACGGTGGCGGTGCCTGGTTAGCCTGGGGACAGGGCCAGGCAGGGGCCGGGGCTCAACACAAGCCTCACTGGGCCCTCTTCCCATCATGCTCTTTCAAAAGCAACATCCCAAGAGCTTCTATATCAAGCCCCAGCGGATGTTAGTTTAACAGAAGCTTGGGCGTCTAGAGGTGAATGAGAAGGTTCCGTGTAAAAGGAAGGGTATGTGAAGGAAAGTGACATCTGTCCAATCCATGATCCAGAGTCGATCTGGGCCTTGGCTGTCAGCCTGCTGCACGAGAGGCCTCAACCACCTCATTCAGGGTCCAGACGATGCCCTCTTAACACAGGCCCTGGGCTGCAGGAGGTCATTCAACATGAATGGCAGATTAAGCCACAGACTGGTACCAGGCACCTACTGTGTGCCGTGCACCCCGTGACACCCAGGGTGCAGGCGCGCCAGCAGACGTGGGGTTCGTGCCACTGTCACTGGAGAAGAACCGCTGTGTGCCAGGCACCTGGCATTCCCGGGAGGCAATGCACACACTTTTTGAACATCTTCCATTATTCAGGCCCTGCGTGAAGCGCTTTAAACATATTAGCTAGTTTAGTCTCCAAAACAGGCCTGTGGAGTCAGAACTACCATTACCCCACGTTACAGATTGAATTAGCTTCGGAGAGGCTGAGGACTGCCGAGTATATTACTGATGAAAATCTGTCCTGGCCCCTGTAACTAGTGTCTGGCTTTGTTTATCTCTGACAATCCTCAGTGCCTAAAACCATGCTTGGCCTGTTAACAGGCACCCGAACACTTGCTAAATGGAAGAATGAAGGAAGGAAAAAACGAGTGAAAGAATGAACAAATTTGGTGTAATAAGAGTCTAGACTTACTCCGTGATGTGAAATCTCGGGCAACTTACTTACTCTCCATGGGCTTTAGTTAATTCACTTACCAATCAAGGGCTAATGATACCCAGTGAGCAGGGTGCTGTAATCATTAGAGATAAGGAAAGAACTTCCAGCCTGGCACCAGGAATACAACCAGTGCCCACTAACCAATAAATATTGCTGATACTGCTGTCAAGTGCCTTTCTTTAGATAAAAGGGGGCAAGACTTGTTTCTCTTTGTTTTAAAATCAATACTCTTCGTATTTGGTTTTGTGAAAATGTGTGTTCTCCGAAATTCTTAACATGAGCTGCTAGAAATGAGTTGCTCTGATGAGTCAGCAGCCTTTGAGCAGAACAAGGACTTATTTAACTGAGTGACTTTTAAAGACTCCCTCTGTGAACGCCTGGGACTTCACATCACCAAAGTCCTTGCCTATTACACAGCTAAAAACTCTTTGGTAACCATGTCTTTCCAGTTGGCATGTAACATTTTCCTTCCAAGGAGGAGCCATGATGCCTGCTCACAGATTTAAGGACCGCCCCGGCACAGCAGCTCAGAGAGCGTGTCGCAGCACTGCAGCCTCTCTGCCCCATTCCCAGGCTCTTTCTTCACGGGTGGGGACAGTACCATATGGCGACCACAGCTCTGTCCTCACGTCAGCCGGCCTGGCTCTACCATTTCCCAGCTGTGTGACTCTGGCCAATTATTTTTACTCTCTAGTAATAAAACGGTAATAATAATAGGGTTCCAGTGAGGATCGCATTAACTAATCCATGCTAAGGGATGCACCGTGCCTGGCACAATCGAAGCACTCAGCACACATTTGGTTTGATGTCTTTGTGCAGAAAGAATGGCCAATGATGAGACGGATACCAGCTCCGCCTCTGCCTCTGTCATTAGCCTTGTCTGAGTTACTTTCTCACCCTGGGCCTCACTTTGCCCATTGGTAATACGACCGTGGGTTGAACTGTAAGTTCATTTGAAATCTGAGGTTCTCTGCCCGGTGACCCTCAGCTCAGTCCAAGCCCCCCTTGTGGGGAAGGCCAGGCACATACCTGGATCTGACAGAAGCCGCGGGCTGTGAGCTCGTCTAATAGGAAGAGCTGGAAAGCCGGCAGCAAGCCTGCGTAGTCGGCGTGGCACACCTTGCCCGGTGGGAGCTGGAGCTGGAGCTGCCCTTGGGTCCAGAGAGTCTGCCACAGCTGGGGCCCTGCAGGCAAGCACCAGAGGTCAGCAGACAGGGGCGGAAGAGCTGTGGGATTCTTTTCTTTGCTTTGCTTGGTTTTTCCTCTGCAAAAATAACCCTTCTTCATTTAGCTTGGAGCCCACGAGCACTGCCATCTTGCTTGTCACCCTCTGAGTCTAATTACTTCCTAGCATGCCGGCTCGTCTCAAATTACTTCGCGCCCTCACAGCAAACTCAGTCCTGCCTCAGCCTCTAAACCACGCTGCTTTACATTTATATGGGACCTGGACATTCTTGTTGGAAAAATCTTCCATACTACCTTGCACTCAAACAGGGCCACTGCACCTGGTTTGGCCAGTTAAGAGTTTCACCACAGCCTATGTGAAAGGCTTTCTCTAAGGTTGTTCAGTGCACAACCTGCACAGTCGTACACAGCAGCCCTGCGCTCCACTTTAGGAGCTCAGGACCTGTGCCTCTCTTCTCCCAAGTCCCTTGCTCAGTCGTGACCAGTCTGGTCTTAATTTCAGCTCAGACCACTCTGTCATCATCCAGGGAAATAGGCCACTTATTTGTCCAAATCATATTTTGAACTTTTTCTGGATAGTATTCTCTATTTCAGAATGCTTTACGACAAATACTGTCCTTTGACGCTCTACCAGCCACCCAGAGCCTTGTGACAGTCAGTCCCAGTATCTGGGTCTCCCTCCTGAATGCCCCTCCCGCTGCCCTGGGTGGACCCAGCGCCGGTCCCCGAGTCCACCCCCGCCTGGCCTGGCTGTGAGTAACCACGGCCAGCCTTTGCCAAGGCGGATGCAGTCAGAGCCTGATGTGGCCTCACAGCCACGTGCATGTGAAAGTGGGTTTGCTATGAGAACAGGAGGAAGGAGCTCTGCCCATATTTAAATACGGCCCAGGCCCACAGTGATCAGAAAGGATGCCATACCCCAGAGCTCCA
Source organism: Balaenoptera physalus (assembly GCF_965194825.1). Classification (NCBI taxonomy): domain Eukaryota; kingdom Metazoa; phylum Chordata; class Mammalia; order Artiodactyla; family Balaenopteridae; genus Balaenoptera; species Balaenoptera physalus. Next base: position 77,208,454 of record NC_138895.1, on the reverse strand, counting down.
GATGCACCTGGGGGCAGGGCTGGCGTGGCAGTGTCACTGTCCCTCTCAGAGGCCGGACCAGCAGCTCTAAGCTTGCCAACACCATAGCAACCAATACGGCCACTGGAGCACCTGCATCTTGAATGCAGTCCTGTATCCAAGAGCCCAAAATGATGGCAGGTGTCTCAAGGGGCAGATTGCTCCAGAGAAGCCACAAACAGAGTTTCCCCCCCAGGGGTCTGGGAAGCACATCTGCTCCTTCCAGAAGAAAATGCTCCATTGGGCCTTCTCTCCTGCTCTGACACCACCTGGCTTACGGTGGACACGCTACACTCGGGTGGGGAAAACGAAGGCCTCGGTCCCAAGCCCTGAGAAGAGGCGGGGCGCCGGGCAGCCCTTCCTGGGGCCACTCACGCTGGCAGGCACGGGGCTGAGGTGGCTGCGACTGCCAGCGTCTCCTCTGCAGGCTGCACAGCAGCGGTCCTGGCGGGAAGGCACTCCGGTAGCCCGGGCGGCACAGCAGCTGGCACCGCTGCACCGCAGCCCCTCCTGGGCCTGAGGCTGGCGCGCACAGGAGGGCCCCGCTGGCCACGTCTGATACGTTGAAGGGCAGTGGGCACTGCGGGCCTAGGAGAAGGAAAGGGACAGCTGAGGGCACCTGCCCAGCGCCGGGGCTGAGCGCTCCCCCCTCTCACCGCCGCTCACCCGCATGGGCCCCCCTCATCCTCCCTTCCCTCAGGCCAGCCTGCGCCTGCTCCCACCCCGCCCCACCCTCCGCCTGGCCGAGCCCATCCTCTCTCGGTTTTATCACATGCCTGGGCAGGGATGACTCTCGTTCCTCCACCTCCAGCTCAGGCCCTCTCGAGCTTCTTCCCATCTCTAAGTCCCATTCCCAGCCAGTCTCCTCCACCTCAAAGCCAATGGGTTCAGAACTCAGTGTCTGCTGCCCACAGCCGCTCTGGCTTCAGCACCCCAAGCTCAAGGCCTGGCACCTCCAGCCAGGAACATGGCAGCCAGCCAAGACGGTCCCACCTCCTCTGCCCATCGGCCGAGGCAGTGGCTCACACCTTCTCGACTTCTCTTCTTCCCCACCGCACTTCCTTCATTTAGACATTCGTCATCTTCCTGAACGGCTAGCGAAGCTTCCTCACCCACTCCCTGCATTAGGGTCTCATCCCCTGCCCTTCTGCTCCCATGTCCAATCCTGTCCCCGCCGCCGGCAGACAGAAGTGGAGCTGGACTTGGCTCTCAAGACCCCCCGAGCGCCTGCTGACCTGACTCCCTCTCTGCTCTGGTCTCCTCCAGCCCCGTTTTGCCCCATAGTTGTCTTTCCCTGACCATAGGCTGGTTGCACACCCCATGCCCTTCCCTCTGCCTGCTCATCTGCCTAGAAGGTTCCTTTTCAGGTCCTCAGTTATCAGCTCAACCCCTCAAACTGTCTAACCCCTTCCATGGTTCTCCCAGGCCGACTCAGGCCTCCTTTCTCTAAGCTCTCAGGCCACTTGGAGTAGACCACCCCCCCGCCGTGTTATCAATTATTCAAGACTCTATCTGCATTCTGGTCTCCCCACTGGATTGAGCTCCGAGAGGAAAGAGGACCCCTTTCCTCTGTTCACCCAGGCCATGGCACAGTGCTGACCCAGAACACAAGCTCCATGAGTATGTGTTAAATAAGTGGGTAACTAAGTAAATTAAAGGACAGACACACTCCATAGACAATTTCACACCTGGCTAGAGATTAGTTAATCATCTGACTCTGAAGCATAGCCTTGCTGCCTGCGTATGTCTGGCTTTAAAATCTGCCACCCGCATGTGACTCAGGAGTACTTGGGGGCCTCAGAGACGGAGGATGACCCATTTTGATCCCCAGGGGGCAGCCTGGGTCTTCTACCTAATAAAGGTGATGGCCTCTGGCCAAAATTTTGCACTGTAATTTGAGGGCTTATTGAGTTGGCTCTTACCAAGTACCATGTGTACGCTGGGGATGGGAAGAGTCAGCCTGTGGGCTGTGGGACCAGCCTGCAAGCTTTGAATCCTGGCTCAATCATTTACTAGTTGAGCCCCCTAGAGCAAGTTAATTACTGTCTCTGTGACTCAGTTTCCTCGCCCATCAAATGGTGAGGATAGCATTAGTGCCTACCACCTAGGGATGGTGTGAATCAAAATGAATTAAGGCATGTAAAGAGCTCAGAGGAGTTACTGGCAGCTAATAAATGGTCGTTAATGTTAGTTATTATTATTATTATTATTATTAACAATAACAACAAGCGTAATACATTATTGCCTGATTGGAAATTATAGGATGTGAATTCACCCTCTCAGAACAATGAAATAGCATTTGATGCACCACGAGGGTAAACTTCTGAGAGAAATAATAGCTGATATTTACCACGAATTTTAGAGGTTGTTTAACTCTGTCGTGATCAATACTTAATTGGACCTCACTCAAAATAACCCTATGAAGCAGGTATCCCCGGTTTTATCATCCCCCTTTTACAGATGACGAAACTGAGGTTTGAGGATTTGGAGGGACAGAGCCAGGGCTTGAGTGCAGGTTCTTTGAATCGAAGCACGACCCCAGCAGGGAAAGGCCCTTTAGTCTGGTGCTGCACAGGGATGGGAGCGTGCTGTTCCCTGGGCTCCCCAGCTCCAGCATACCCTTTCCAGAGCCCTCAGCGCTCAGTGTTATAATGGCTCATGGACGTCTCCCAGGCCCCGGCCCTATTTCTGGCTTAGACAGCGGGCTTGCCTGGCTGGGGGAGGACTCCACCCCTCCCTGCTGAGCGCGTGATTGTGCACAGCCCTGTACGTCTCTGAGCCTCCGTGTCCGACCTCTAGGATGGCGATAAAGGTCCCTGGCACTTCCGACCACCAAGATGGGACAAGTACAGGGGGGAAGGTTTTGGGCACCTGGAAAGCCAGAGCACCGCTGAGTTGTGAGCTCTCACGTGGGAGGGCGCCCGGGCCAGGGGCCGAGGACCTGCAAGGGGCTTCCCACACCAGCAGCCAGGCCCCCATTTGCAGCCAAGGCCACTGAGGCTGACGAGGCCAAGCTCCTCCTCACGCCAGGCAGAGCGGAACTGCAACCTGCAGGCCTCCGCATCTCCAGCCCACGCTCTTTCCTCTGTCCTCCGAGGCTTCCTGCAACTACTCGGCCAGGCCCCTCTCAGAACTCACGCAGGATCCCCAGCTGGACCCATATGTGGGCCCAGAACTGACTCTCATCCTTCCCACGGGACCCCAGGAAAACCCCTCACCATCTGAGCCTCCAATACCACAGCTCTATTTAAAAACCACTGTGTGGCCCTTGGTATGTGCCAGGGATACTGTTAAGGGCATCACCAATGTCAACTCCTTCAATTCTCCCCACAAAGCTGTGGGGTAGGTCCCGTTATCCCCATTTCCCAGATGCCAACACTGAGGCACACTGAGGGTAAATGTCTTGCCTGTGATCCGAGAGCTGGGACACGGCCAAACCGGACCCCAGAACTTATGTTCTCCATGAGTGTGCCAGGCGTATGTGCATATGTGTGTGAAAAGCGAGGTGTCAGTGAGGGAATGTGCACATGTGAGCCGCTGGTGCACAGAGTAACCCTCAATAAATGCAGTTCCCCTCCAGGCCCCCAGGATGGCTCTGTACCCTGTGGCTCTTCTGCTTCCCCTCCACGGTCTATTTTGGGAGTGGGCCAGTGAGTGCTTTTACTTGGCTGGGAAGGCATCTCCTCCTGGGGCCTCCGCGTCATCTGAGACACAGACGTTCCTCTCGCCAGTGTCTCACCCTGCCCAGCTGACCTGCTTTCCCACGGCCTTCTTCCCCAGTTTCACTGAAATGCAGACTCCCTGGCTATGGTTTGACTCATGCAGCCTCCGTGGTCGGGGAGGAGGGAAAAAGGAAGAAGTATGGAAACTGAAGTGAACTGAACACCCACAGCAGGCCAGCATGGAGAGGGCACTCTACCTCCGTAATCTCATGCAGTCCTTCCAAAGGATAACTGCGTCATTGCCATTTTAGAGGCGAGGAGAACGAAGGCTCAAAGGAGCTGAGTGGCTTGCCTGGGGCACGTGCTGGTGATTGGACTAGAGACCAGATCCTGCTTCCAGCCCCTCGTACAGGAGCTCGTGCATACGGCGCGTTTACTGCGTGCCAGGGCCGCCCAAGCGTCTCCCGAGAACTGATTTCATCTTCACAGCATCTCTGTGAGGCAAGACTGTTGTCACCCTCATCCCACAGGTGAGGACCCCGAAGCAGCGGGACCTTAAATTTCTGCCCTAAGTCCTATAGCAGCAAGTGGGGAGCCAGGCCTGGCCCTGGAGGCTGCCCTCTGAGCCACCAGGCGGAGCTGTTTACAGAGACTATTTGAATTAATCTTAACGATGACTCTAAGAAATAGCTACGATTCCCCATGCCCATTTCACAGATTGGGAACCTGTGGTCCAGAGAGGTTAAGGGACTAGCCCAAGGTCACCCAGCAAGGGAGGTGGCAGAGCTGACACTCAGGTCTGTCTGTCTGGCCCCTACATCTGAGCTTTCTCCACCTTGCTCTGCAGGAGGTCAGCAGGAAGGGGCTTCGTTAGTGCTGGCTGTTCCATTTGCCAGCTGTGTGGCTTTCAACATATTAACGAGCTTCTGTGAGTCCCAGTTTTGCCATCTGTATAATGGGGAGTAGGACTGTTCTATTTACCTGCATCGCTGGGAGGCAAAAATGGGATAAGTAACGTGAAAAGCACATTTTAACAGGTAAATCTCTGCACAGGTGAGTTATTATCGTGGAATCCTGCAAGGCCAAGCCACATGCAGTCTTCCCAGACCCCGGAAGAGCTGTGCTTCCGGACCTGTTCCTGCAGGAGACACATCAGGCTGTTTCCTGGGTCCCGGACAGTGCAGACCACTCTTAGACGCCCTGCAGGTTCAATGTGCATGGCGCCCGACCCTAAGGCTGCCACGTCACTTCTCTCGGCAGCATCTGGCAGGAGCGCTACTCATAAATACCCATCGAGCACCTACCATGTTCCCTGCGTGATGGAAGCTGCTGAGGCCCTTGAAGCAGGCCCCATACCGAGAGGGGGAGTTGGGGGCTTGGGAGAAAAGGCGTGTGGTGAGAGCCGTGGGCACACGCCACAGGTTAGGGGCAGGTGAGGAAATGGACAGAAGGGGACAGAGCCCCACAAAGAGAGCAGGTGACTCTTCCTTCCCACCCTTCCTTTGAAGAGACCCCCTGTCTCTTTACAATATAAATATAAATTTACAAATATAAAAATTCTCTTTACGCATAGAAATCACTAGACCTAATTAAATATGTCCGCAGTTCCAAAATGTTGCTTATAGACTGCAAAAGTTAAAAATAAGGCAATGAAACAGTAAGGACAGCAAAAGAAAGGCAATTGCAATAAAACTAGTATTTAGTGCAATATTCCTCAACCCTGCCAGACCCAACATCCCAATTTGTAATAAATATTTTGCAATGTCTTCATTTACTGTTCTGAAACGGAAGTCACAGATAATGTAACCTACCTGTGCCCATAAATTTTAGCATGACTGCAATGTCCTGTGACTTGAGTATATAGGAGGAATGAAAGGTAAGTAATTGATAATTAAATAATATATTTTAATAAGTAATAATGTATTTCAATAGCATAATATATATTCATAAGAGATATGTTTCAATATCTGATATCTAAATGATTTTTAAACTAGAAATAAAAATAAACAGATCAACACCTCCACGGATTCCTAAAGCTCCCTGGCTGGGATGGACCCACCCACACTGAGATCCTGCTGTCTGTACCCTCCTCCCCACTCGAGGATGGGGAGACCAAGACCCGGCACCCCTCAGCAGGCCAGCGCCTGAGCTTTGTGAGGTGCCAGCTCAGGAGATCCCCGCACGGGCTCTCCTTGGTTTGAGCCCCAGGGCTGGGCATTGGTAGGAAGTAGACGCAGTTTCAGCATCACGGGAATCAACTGCGACCACATCCCTCTTGCGGTTCCCTTGTCTCCCTTCCTGCCCCCACTGTCCTGGCACCTTTGGAGTCCCCCCAACCCCAGCTGGGACAAAGGGAGAGATGAGCAGGACCCCACCAGCCCAGGGAGCCCCTTTGCGGCATCACCACTTACTCTCACAGGCCGGCTGGCTCCCAGCCACGCGGGTCCCAGGCACCTCCTCTCCACTGCCCAGGACACACCAGCAGCTGCCCTGGGCCGGGTCGCATTGCACTGGGGAGAAGCCTCCATCCTCTGCCGTGCAGGCTGGGGCATAGCCAGGGCTGGCTCTCCTGGAGGGAACTCCACTCTGGAGCACTTCACAGAGGCTCGGGCCTTGATGCAAAGACAAGCCACATGGGATCTTTGCCCGTGAAGCTGCCATAGCCCTTGTCACCACCCACCACCGACTGCCACCTGCCTGCAGGGCCCCAGGGTCTGGGGCTGCCTCCCCACTGGGGTGTTGAACTAGGAAAGGGCAAAGCCTGGGCCTCGCTCAGGTCTGTACTCCCCTATCTGCTCCATACACACACACACACACACACACACACACACACACACACACACACACACACTGCCTGTCCTCAAGGAGCTTAGAGTCTTAAAGGATATCTAACAAGTAAGTGAGCAACCACAGTTCAGATGATAAGGGCGACAACAGGAGATGTGCAGGGCAGTTTAGGAGTCCATAGGAAGGTAGTGAACTCAGCTGTGGAAGGGAGAGGCCTGCAAAGGCTTCCTGGAGGGACCTATGGGTGGGCTGAGTAAGACTTAGCCAGCTGGTTGGGGAGGGGTGGGAGGTTTGCAGAGGCTGAACCAGAACACGTGAAGGCCCCGGGGGAAGGGAGTGCCTGCCTGCTTGAAAAGTCTGACTACAGTTTATTATACCTGGATCTTGATGCTGAGATGGAGAAACAAGGGAAGCAAAAGAAGATACAGGAGCCAGACACACAGGGGCCCATGAGCCACAGCAAAGAGCCTGGCCCTAAGGACCATGGGGAGTGTCGATGGGTTCCAGGCAGAGGAGGGACATAAACACATCTGCACTTTAGGCACATCGTCTTGACCTCACCGTGGAAACCAGATGGCGGAGCCAGGCTGCAGCCTGTGGTAGCATCGGTGCTGCACAGCTGGTCCCCCACGAAAACACCAGTGCCCACTTTAATAGGGACCAGCGCTGGTTTGCGCCTCTAGTTACGAAGCGCAGCCCCAATCCCTGCTGTGTGTATTTCTCCCAAGAACCCACTGAAGTGGAGGAATATCGCCCCTATTTCATAGGTGAGAAAACTGAGGCACAGTGAGGTTAGAGGCTTGCGCAGCGCTGCAAGTGGCCGAGCTGGGACGTGGAGCCCCAGCTCCTGGGGCTCCACACCCGGTGCTCATGGGTGGGGCAGGGGGTAATGGGCGAGGAGCCATACTCACACTGGGCACTGCCATTTGTGCCAGGCGGTGTGCCCTCTCCTGAGGCCGGGTCCACACACCAGGTGCTGGCCTCTGACACCTGCAGCCTGGCAAACTCTCCTGTCTGAGACAAAGCCGAGGTCGTGTCACCAAGGGAAGGTGATTTTGTAGCTGATAGGTCGGTAGCCAGATGTCAAGAATGTTCCTTCAGAACTACTGGGGATGGCTTCTCCAAGTGGAGGGGGAGCAGGGGAGGTGCTGTCCTCTTCCAGACCCTTTACATACGTTATTTGAGTTGGTGATTATAACAACCCCATGAGACAAGAACCACAGTTAACCCATTTTAGGGCGGGGGAAACTGAGGCTCACTCAGAGAGGGAAAGTGACAGAACAACATCCCATAGGTTGGGGAATGGCAGACCCGGGCTGGGCCTAAACCCGTCCAGCCCCAAAGCCCAGCCACTCTCTTGAAATAATGCCCCCCATTCCAGAAATGATCTTCAACAAGCATCCCTCGGAGAAAGGGAGTCTGTAACACCTGTAACAGGGAATAAAGAAAAGGTAAAAGGCAGCCACCCAAACCCTGACCGGGGCCCCTGTCTCCTCGGCCTGTCCCAGGGCCAGCTGGGGGATGCTGGGAAAGCTCCTTCGCTTCACTGGGGAGAGTTTCCTCATCTAAAACAGAAGGAGGTGGGACTAGATGGACCCTTGAGCGTGTTCCTTCTCAGAACCCTTGATGGAAGAAAACACCATCTCTCCTGAGTGTGTGTAACAGCAGGTGTCGGGGAGAGGGCAGCTCCTCCAGGCCTCCTGGCCGTCACTGGAGGCTTCCTTGAGCTTTCCTTGGGCACTTGTTCGTTTTATACTCTGCTGTGCCATATTCACAGACAAGAAACGACCATCATAACAACACCCGACATTTACAGAGAACATAACCAGGAGGCCCCCCCTCCCCAGGGGTGTCATTCAGTCCCTGGGAGGTAGGGAGCCCACTGTCCTCATTCTACTCAGAGAGGCCCAGAGAAATCAGGTGATGCACCCCTGGGCGCACGGCTTTTTAGCTACACAGGTAAGAGTCAAAGCCAAGCAAAGGTTTGAGAAAATATGGGACAAAGACTTAAAATTGAGAACACTTTAGCCATTAACATGACTTTTCTTCGGGAGTTGGGTCCAAGGCATAGCCATCCAGTTTGGGCAGTGGACGTCTTGGGTCCTGTTTCCTGGCACCTGGGTCCTCCAGGAGACAGGCTGGGAAACCACATGATCAGAGGTTCTCTGGGACCTGCTCTGAACCCCTTTTCCCTCCGTCAGAGCTGTGGTTTCTGCCTCTCCTTCTCCATGGGTGAACTCGCCACCCCGGATGATGGAGCAGACTCTCATTCCAGCGGTAGGGGGCTGTCAGCCAAAATAAAAGATTAAATTTCTCTACAAAACTCCATCATAATTGGGGTCCATGTTTACAGCACCAAACAATAATAATAATGAGGAACAATAATAAGGAAATTTTTTCTCAGTAATTTGCAGTTTCATTAACCTCTACACTGCTGATTTCATCTGATTTTCTTGGAGCCCCTTGGAGCCTAGCAGAGTGGGTGGCGGTGTTCCTATCACCCCTACTTCAGGGAAAGGGGCCTGAGGCACAGAGATTTCCATCATTTGGCACCTAAGTGGTTGATTCCAGCAAGAAGCCTTTCTCTAAGAGCTTTCACATCAGTCACTGCACTAAATCATGACAACCATCCAGGGAGCTGCGGAGGGAAATATATTATGTCCCCCATTTATGTTGAGAAGCTGAAATGTGATGAGCATGGTGACGTGGCAAATGGCCTCAGAAACTGTATATGTAGATTATTTTTCAAAGTGTTTTCATTAAAGATATTTCCTTAGGGCCTCAAAACAATCCTAGCGCTAGGAAAGATTAAAATGTGGCCTGATCTTAGGATAAAACAAAGTACAGGGAAGCACAGAGAAGGTAAGTAAATTACCCAAGTTCACACAGCTAGGGTCGGCCAGGGCTGGGACAAAAACCCAGGTCTAGAACTCCTGTGAGTTTTCAACTAAAACAAATTTATTGAAAACTAGAAAAATCACCATCCAGGAAGTTCTAGCTTCCCTCTCAAACCTTCCTGGGCCTTCAGAGGCTTACCTCTAAGCAGGTTGGGATGAACAGGTCTTTTGGAGATGGTTTTCCTTGGGAACCAGCCTGTTTCCAACTGGAAAGCAGCGCCCTGGCTCGAGACTTCTCACAGCTGGTGGGGCCTGGCGGGGAGAGAGGGGAGCTCTTAACAGACTGGCCATGGGCGCCAAGGAAGGGTGGGGAGCCCAGGCTGGCCCGAGTGTCAGAGCCGTGCATCTGGGTGGATGCAGGTGCCTTATACACAGAGCTGGAACCTCAGAGAAGAAGCAGGCTGAGATTCAGGGACCAAGAGCCACATGGGACGTATCATCTCTGAGCTGTAATGTGAGCGCTTGATTGCACGGGTCCGAACTCAGGAGAGAGGCTGGACTATAGACCAGACGTGAGGTGGCCGCTGAAACTACAGAAGTGGCAGAAACTGTGCAGGGAGCAGATGCAGCGGGAGACCTGGGGCCCCCTCTCTCCCCGCAGCTGCCTCTCTCCACCTGGGAAACGAGGAGCACCGATTAGGAAGGGCCAAGCCCAGGGAGAGTCTTCCAGGCCTGGGGACTGGGGGAGGTGTGGTCCGGCTGCCCTCAGGGGTTCGTCTGAAGGGCTGGCCCACGGAGCCTCCCCAGGCTGGGAGCGGGCACCCCCCACTAGAGCGCCCACCGCCCGGGTCGGAGGGGCTCCTCTTACACTGCGGGATCTGAGCGGAGCGGGCAGCCAGCGAGGTAGGGACGTACTCTCCCTTCTCGTCCACACACCAGCAGTGCCCTGGAAAAGAGCCACAGCCAGAGTTCAGGAAGCGCCCTGAGGGACCTGCCCCGAGTGTCCCGCAATACACGCTACTATATATAAAACAGATGACTGATAAGGACCTATTGTACAGCACAGGGAACTCTACTCAATACTCTGTAATGGCCTATAGGGGAAAAGAATCTAAACAAGAGTGGAGATATGTATATGTATAACTGATTCACTTTGCTGTATACCTGAAACTAACATAACATTGTAAATCAGCTGTACTCCAATAAAAATTTTTAAAAAATTTTTAAAACTTTCCTTCTTTGCATGCATAGCAGTGCCAATAAGGTCCCTCACCCATCCTCCCGTCTGTCTGCCCTCCCCAACACTGTCCACAATCACAGGCCTCAACACCCAGAAACCTCAGCAAGCACCCACGTGACCTTTGGGCTGGTAGAAGGCCACTGCTCCCATTGTACAGATGGGACAACCAGAGGCCAGAGAAACTAAAGGACTTGCCCCCAGCCGCCAAACAGGGGCCTAGAGTCCAGCTCACTTGCCCCCCAGGGCCGGGCTCTTTCCTCTAAGTGGTGTCACTTGGCCTCCCCAGGGCGCCCACCCCCCTCACCAGTCGCGGCGTGGCACTGCACGGGCTCCCAACTTCCGAATGCGTCACACTGGGGCACGTAGGGGCTGGACCGCAGAGGGGTGGATGCCCGTGGGGATTTGCCCAGGTGGACATGGAGTCTCTGGTAGAAGTCAAAGGCTGGAGTCAGGAGAGAGGAGCAGAGATGTGAGTGCCTGACTGGCAAAGCCCGGGCCGCGTGGGCTCCATCCTGAGAACAGCCACACAGACCCTGTTTCAACATAGGCAGCCTTTTTATTCATGTGACAAACACTTCCACCCAAAATAGGCTCACTGAGCACTCAGCAGATTGCCCATTAAAACTAAAAATGTAAAAAAAAATAAAACTAAAATGTCAGCTGATGGGAATTCCCTGGTGGTCCAGTGGTTAGGACTCTGTACTTCCACTGCAGGGCGCACGGATTTGATCTCTGGTGGGGGAACTAAGATCCCGCAAGCCGCAAGGCATGGCCAAAAAAAAAAAAAGAAAAGAAAAGTGCCGGCTGAAGTTTGAAGGAATGGAATCACTGTTCCTCCTTCTTCAGGAATTCTCATTCAGAGCTGATGAGGTCAACACAGTGTCTTCAGGCACATGAGACAGCAGTGATCACTGATGACATTTATCACACGTTGACTATGTGCCAGGCACAGCTGCGTAGCAGCTATCTTTCCTCCTGCGCCCACCCCTCCCCTTCACGAGGCCCTGGGACACTGCTACCAGGTTCTGATGGTCAAAGACACTTTGTGGCCCTCAATCTCTTTCTGTGCTGGGCCTTCGACCCCCATACTCTCCAGGACGTGGAGGTCTGCGCACCAAGAGCTTCCTCTCCTCTGCAACAGTAGATGTGCCTCTTCTCATCTGGAGGGATGCCAAGGAAAGTGACCAACCCTGGTCCTTCTCTACAGACACCTCCTTTTTTCCCAGTGATGCCAGACATGCAAAATCAGAGCCAGTGGCTTGGTGGAGGGGAACTTCCTTAGCCTGACTCCTGAGGAACATGCCATCATACCATTCAGCGAATAAATCCCTATGGTGCCAACCGTCCTCTTCCCTTCCTCTAAATTTCCCCCCCTAACCAATGTGGTCACAACTCAAGGGGCATCAGTCCCTCCCCCTCTCTTTGATTACATCATACCCTGCCCATGCACAAAATTTTAAAAAACTGGTTTCCTGCCAAAAGCAGAATCTCCAAGTCTCTAAGGAACAGAGAAAGAAAGTACCTGGGCATGAGGGGAGGGAAGGAAGGAGAAGAGAAAAAAGGAGGAGGAAAGAATCAAGGATGGTTAAGCAACATTTTCCAGGTTCCCACTATCTGTTGAGTGCTCTGCCAGGCCCCAGGATATAAAGAATAAGACGGGTGCCTTGTCCTCCAGAAGAGATGGCTGGTGAGGGAGAGAAGCAGGAAACAAAGATGGCTCTTGGGAGACTCTCACATGTGGTTAGGGAAATAAAGACATGCGAAACCCAATGTCAAGGTGGCAGCAGACATGCCAGGAACGTGAAAGCAGGGAGGCTCCAGCCTGCGGGCGTGGGCGCTCTTCATCTCAGTACAGATGTTGTGAGGGGAGCACTGCTTTGCTGTTTTGTGACCCAAGCCCAGAGAACCCCTGACAGGGAATCGGCTAAGTTGACAAGGGGCTGGGAACTCGGGTATGCTGGGAGATAGACGAATCGGTTCTCCCTGCCAAGTTGGTGCGGGGTCAGCGAGAGGACTGCAGGGACATGGGACCCTGCTGCCAGAGCAGGCTGCAGGTGCTGGAGGACGAGATGGGGCCCTGGGATGAGACCAATCTAGGCTCCGAGCCTGGCCATACCAGGGAGCAGGGGCATGGGACAGAGGCCCGGGGGCCAAACCACCAGCATCGCATCCAGGCTCTGCTAGTTATTAACTGGGTGAACTTGGGCATGTGACCTAACCTCTGTTTCCACATTTGAAAAGAATCAAAGATGGTGACTATAGCATCATTCTCATGGAGCTGTTGGAGGATCAAATGCAAAGATCTGGTAACCTGCTTAGCACAGGAAGTGTCTGGCCAGAGGTACATGTCAACTAATGTTGAGTTGTTATTAGGCCAGAGCAGTGTCGGTCCTCTGAGCATATTTCTGTTATATGCAGGTACTAAGTTGTGCCTTTTGGAATTACTACCTGCATTAGATTCGCTCACATGAGGAAGGTGCCTCACCCCAGAAGTTCCTCAGTTAGGAGGGTTCCTCTCCTTTCCCCCTTGGAGGGGTGTTCCTGAATCCCTGGAAATGGAGGGAAGCCTCAGAACAGGCCATGAGGGGAGTAGGAGCATTTGGGGCTCACACATTTGAACCTTTTAACCAGAATGCTTGGCTTCCAGGTGGGTGGCAGGCACCACCTGCAATACAAAATGTGAAGCCCTGCCCCCAAGGGGCTCTGCTGGAGGATTGGGGGACATCTTGGAGAGGTGGGCAAACTTCCAGCTTTGGCTGGGATCACAAAAAGCCTTTGTCTTTTCCGGAACCCATGGGCCCAGGGAAACCACAGTCCTGAAGATGACTGAAGAGGAACTAATTCAAGCTCTTGCTTCCCCCAAAGAAGGAACAAGAAACCAGAAGCACAGGGCACTCACTGGACAGAGCTGCCAATCGAATGGCATAATCACTCCCGCTCAGAAACTTCTCCAAGAAATTCTCCCGGGGCGGGGAGAGGCGAGGAAGGGCCAGCTCCTCATCTGTCAGCCGGATTCCTTTGGCCGCTAGGAAACTCTCTCCCAGAGGGAACCGAGAACTGTTGGAAGCCATGACGATCTCTTCTGCTTCCTTAATGAACTGCAGGACACGAAGCTTCACTTCCTCACAAGAGCCAGGACCTAGGGGAGTAAAGACATCACAGGTGGATTCATCCACCTCGTGTTGCTCCCTTTGACCCCTTTGAAGTATGTGAGCATGTAGACACACACACACACACACACACACACACTCAAACACATGTTTCTGCCTCAGCTGTTTCCTTCACCTCAGCTCTTTCCACAACCTGAAATGTTCTTTCTGTTTTGTCTCCACAATTGCATTCACTCAACATTTATGGAGTATCTATTTTGTAAGAAGATTAGTAGTAGTTAATGTTTATTTCATGCCAGGCATTGTACTATGAACATTTACACAAACAATTTACTTTATTAAACAGCCCAATATGATGTTATTATTTTCTGTGTGTTACAGATGACAAACTGAGTCATGGAGAAGTCATATAACTTTAAACAAGCTCCAAGCTGGCAAATAGTTGCTTCAGAATTCCAATCTAGTCAGTATGACTCTAGAACCAGTGATGTTCACCAGCTGCCTCAAATGGAAGGATGGACAGATGGATGGATTGATGGATAATAGATGGATAAATGGGGGAATGGATGGATGGATGGATGAGTGGATGGATGGGTGGATGGATGAGTGGATGGATGGATGGATATCAAAAGTTGAAAGGAGGCATTGTAATTTAGTAGAGGGTTATTCTTGTGAAAAGGAAAGAGCAGGACTCTCAGAGACCTCTGGGTTCAAATGTCAGCATGATCACTTATCAGCTGTGTAATAATGTGCTTAACTTTTCTGAGCTTCAGTCTTGTGATCTGTGAAATGGGGATAATCAGGGAATCTACCCCATAGGGTTTTTGTAATTATTCTATGAGTGTGGCAGCTGAAGTGGTTGGCACATGTCTGGTACATGTTGTCCTTGAAATTGTGACTACTATAAAAAGCCACCCAGCCATATTTATTTCAATCAATCACACTGAATTCAACAGTGAATGTGTTCCGTAGATTCTTTTGAGAGCACAGGATTACCAGAAACTCTTGACATCTGGGATTTGAAGACATTGATTTCTGTGGATGTTCTTGATCAAAAAATTTATTCTCTCAATCCCACGGATTTGGAATCCCTGAAGCAAAAGTTCACATTCAAAAGTCTATGCTTACTGCTCACGTCTTTCAGAATAGAATGAAGATTCCATAACTGGACACTTAAGACCTTTGAAAATCTGGCCCCAATTTACCCTTAGTCTCTCCTTCTATCATTCCCTCCTAAGTAGCCTGCCCCCCTTCCTACCACCTTTCTCCACCCATCCCCAACAAAGCAGACCCTTTCACAGTCTCCCTGACTCGGCACATCTATTTCCTCTGTCAGGAAGGGCTGGGCAAACATCCCTCACGATCCAGAAGCTGATGCCATGCAAACTTCCCCCAACTCCCCATTCGGTGAGTAGCCCCATTCTCTGGGCATCCTCCATCGTGTCTTCTGTGTTCACACTTCTGTTCTATCATTTCAGTTTATTACCCGATGACAAGTCAGTTTCCCACACTAGTCTCTGAGCCCCTGGAGGACAGACACCATAACTTTCTCATGATTGTTTCCTCATCACACGGCACAGTGCACACAGTAGGTGGTCCATAAATGCACATGAAGTGAAGAAAGCAAATTGCAAACAGGCCAGAGATGGCAATATGGACAGGACCTGACATCATACCCCTAGAGGCAGGAGCCATCATCCCCGCATGTGTGTAGTAAGTTACTGGTCACCTCCTTACTTACTGTCAGTTGTATTAATCCAGTTAGTTGAGGACTTTCTATGTACTGGACCTAGCACTTTCCATCTATTATCTGTTATAATTCTCACACCAACACTTTTGAAGTAGTTATCTGTCATAACCCAGATTTTACAGATGAAACTAAGACTAAGAGGAACGACCTTCCTCTAGCTCACAGAGTAGAAGGTAACAGAACCCGGATTCAAGATGCCTAGAGCTCTGTCTTCTAGGTCCATCCTTCTCAAACTTTAGAGAGCATTAGATCCACCTGGGGATCTTGCAGAAATGCAGATTTTGATTAAGCAGGTGGGGTCCGAGATTCTGAATTTCCAACAAGTTCCCAAAGTGGTGCTGGTGCTGCTCGACTCCACTTTGAGCATCAGGGCTCTGAACCAATGGCCACCAAGCCCTTCTGATAATACGCCCCCATCAACGAAAGAGTTTGAACATGCACCCCCAAAACATGTGCATTTCTTTATTTATAAAGCATATGTATGTACCAGTATAATAATGTGCTGGGTACAGTTTTCTCAGCTGTTTCAGCTGTCAACAATTAATGGCAAAAACAAAAACAGAAATTTAAAAGGAAGAGATAAAATACTAAATATAAATGGAAGTTCTAATACTTTCTTCCCAGTGGATTATTCTATACACCCGGGTGGTCTACTCTACACAACCTCTCGTTACTCAATGAAAGAGATGGTATATTCTGAGGCCAGCTCCAACGTTTTGGTGAATAAGGTCTCAAAGTGAATAAGACTAGCTACTGAATTTACTAGGTGCTTTTGGTATCAGCAACTCAGGCCCCAAAAATTAGATCCAAAGAGGACCAAATTCAGTCTTAAATCATCTAAAATTATAGGAATGTCCCCATGTAGGAGACCTGACCATTGGTCCATAGAATCTCAAAAAATAAATGAGACTTCTTATATAACAGTCATGCTGACATCTGTGTGTTGACTTTGAAGGTCAGCCCATTGCTAGGACTTGACAGGTTAAAGGAGAATCCTAGTAGTGGGTCTCCAGGCTGTTCAAGATGCCCAGGGCATTACCGTTCTCATCACATATTCCTATCACCCAAAACCCACTTCTGCTAAAGCCTAAACTTTGGCTAATGTCAAAATAGTGACACTAATTCAAAAAGATACATGCACTCCAGTATTCATAGCAGCATTATTTACAATTGCCAAGATATGGAAGCCACCTAAGTGTCCATAAACAGATGAATGGATAAAGAAGACACCTAAGTGTCCATAAACAGATGAATGGATAAAGAAGATGTGGTGTATATATACACACACACACACACACATACAAACACACACACACACACACACACACACACACACACACACACACACAATGGAATACTACTCAGCCATAAAAAAAGAATAAAGTTTTGCCATTTGCAGCAACATGGAGGGATTTGGAGGGCATTATGCTAACTGAAATAAGTCAGACTGAGAAAGACAAATACTGTATGATATCACTTATATGTAGAATCTAAAAAATACAACAAGCTAGTGAATATAACAAAAAAAGAAGCAGACTCACAGATACAGAGAACAAACTAGTGGTTACCAGTGAGAGTGGAGGGGCAATATAGGGATGGGAGAGTGGGAGCTGCAAACTACTGAGTATAAGATAGGCTCAAGGATGAATTGTACAACATGCGGAATATAGCCAATATTCTGTAGTAACTGTAAATGGACCATAACCTTTAAAAACTGTATAAATTCTTTAAAATTTTTAAATAAAAAAATTAAAATTAAAAAAATAGTCTGATTAATTTTAAGAATAGCCAGAAAGGTCTGGACAATGTTGAACATTGCAAAGGATGAATTGAGAGAGTTTATTGGTCTTAAACAGCTATAATATTACCTGTAAAATTAGCAACTGCTGGTTAGTGAGATTCTGCTTTGGTAATACCAGTGTTGAATCTGTCTGGTTGCTCTTTCAAACTGATGGCATGGCTATTTGGTGGTAAGCATTTTAGTTTAAGACACAAAGTCAGCTTCCTTCTGTTTATGTCATACACCATAGCTTTGTTATAAGTCTTCTGCCACAAAGCTGAACTCACAGACCTCCTTCAGCAGCTCTTCAATTAGTCCTTGAATTAACCCCCCTCAAGTATTGATAAATAAAGGCACTTTGAAGACAGAAGCTCTTCCTGAGGTCCAGAGCACCTAGCAGTGTCCTTATAAGTAACAAAACCATCATAATATGTGCTGGTTAACCAAACGATGCACCTAACTTATGACAGATTACTAAAGCATTCGCCATACAGAGCAACAGCCAGGTCATATTCACTTTACAGCCTTCATTGGGCTAAGATAATGCTTTGCACATAGAAGACATCCAGTTAAAATTTGAGGCATTGATTTAAATAATCGATTATATGAAAATTTAAAAATGAATTACATTAACTTTGCCGATGCCTGACTGTGTAGATGTAGGGAAATCACTTCCCTTCTATGAGTCTCGGTGTTATGGACTGAATGTTCGGGTCCTCCCCAAAGGGATGTGCTAAAGCCCTAATCCCCAGTGGGATGGTGTTCGGAGGTGGGACCTCTGGGAGGTGATTAGTTTTAGGTGAGGTCGTGAGGGTGGGGCCCTCATGATGGGATTAGTGTCTTAAAAAATGAAGAGACCAAAGCTTTCTCTCTCTCTGCCATGTGAATACACAGCAAGAAGGTGGCCTTCTGCAAGCCAGGGAGACGGCTCTCACCAGGAACCGAGTCTGCCGGCACCTTGACCTTCCACCCTCCAAAATGGAGAGAAACAAATGTCTGTTGGTTAAGCCCCTCAGTCTGCTACTCTGTTATAGCCTCCTGAGCTGACCAATACACTCAGTTTTCTCAACCATATGTTGAAGGGATGTACCTGGCCTTCTCTAAACTCCATTCCAGCTTTGACAATACACTCCCACCAGACACCCTTTTTAAAAAACCACAAATTCAGGTCTTTGTGGTTTAACTCACATGCTGGGACCTTGCTGGGCTCGGTCCGGGTTCCCTCCAGCTTTTGACCAGCCTCATCCACACACCAGCAGCTCCGGAGGTCGAAGTGGGCCAGTGGAGTGCTAAAGTCTGAGTAGGACCCTGGGTATCGGCTGAGCTGGCCATTTAGGATCTGCCAGAAGAGGTAGGGCTCCAGAAGGATGTTCCCTCCGGGCTGGGTCAGGTTCCCTTCCAACACTGCCAGCGGGACATCTTGGACTGAAGAGTATCTTGCCAGCCCTGGGAAGATGTCTTGTTGGCCAGCCTCATACAGACTTTGAATAAAGAGATGGAAGCTTCTGGAAGCCACTTCTCTGTAGCTCCTGATCTTCATTAGCAGCTCTGCAGGGGTCAGCTCCTGGCCACCACTGTTCTGAGCTCGCCACTGTTCATACCACTCAAAGGCCTGCTCGGGGGGCCCGTCACATTGCACGCGTCTCCACTGCCCGCTGGCACCGCACTGCGGGATATAGATGCTGGAGAGGGTGGGCGGCATGCTGGGATTAGAGACCAGGGCCTGCACCGTCCCAAGGAAGGCGCGCTCAGCCTGTAACTGACAGGGTGTGGGGCCTGGGGAGGAACAAAGCACAGGTACGTCAGGCTAAGAAGCTTAATAAGCCCCGAAGACCGAGATGGAAGACCTTAACTGTCCAAACTCCAACTAACCCCTTATACAACCATAGAGACGCCATCAACCTTAAATTTGTAAATATCATCCAGAAAGAGAACATCCCCATCACTGAACCAACACGGTTGAGACCAGCTGTTGTCAGCACGGCAGACGCGTATGTGGCAGTTCCTTAAGGCCAAATAAATCTCCCTATTCACTCCTTAGAATGGTGAACACTATCAAGACTTTTCTGGACAATTTTTAAATCAGCCAGCATAATATTTAAAATGGATAAACAACAAGGACCTACTGTATAGCACAGGGAATTCTGCCCAATATGATGTAACAACCTAAATGGGAAAAGAATTTGAAAAAGAATAGATACATGTATATGTATAACTGAATCACTTTGCTGAACACCTGAAACTATCACAACATTGTTAATCAACGATACTCCCATATAAAATTAAAAGTTAAAAAAAAATCAGCCAGCGTATTTTGCCATAACAGAAGTTGGGGCTTTAGCTACGACTGTAATGCACTGTGTCAGGACCCCAGGGGAGAATCAGAGTCTGCAGATTGAATACCCAACAGACTTACATTGCTTGGGTTCTCCAAGTTCACTTCGAGTTCCGGGAATAGGCTGACCCTCGGCGTCCACACAGTAACACTCTGAGTTGAAGCACTGGACGGGGAGGAAGTGCCCCTCACTGGTACAAGAAGGGACAAACAGGCTGGACCCTGCAGGCTGGCTACCCAAGAGGCTTTGCATGCGCATCCTTTGCTTTTCACACTCTGTGGGGCACTTCGGTTGTCCACCTCTGACCCTGGAGCCAGCAAGTTCTTGGCCCCGGGCATCCACGCACCAGCACTCTCCAGCAAAGCACTGGACCTCCTTGTAGCTCCCTTCTGCAGTACATGATGGGACAAAAAGGCTGCCAGGTGTCCGCCCACAGCCCTGGGAGCTAAGCACCATTTCCATCACGTCACCTAAATCCTTTGCTTTGTCCTCTGGCACAGAAATAGCATGCTGCAAGAAGAGAAGGAATTCTGGAAGCTCCAGGAGGGAAGAAAGGAATTTCAGGGCATTTTGATTCTCTTGTAAGTTGATTTCAAAGCCAAAGCTGCCCACAACTGGCTTATTCATAGCAACACCCATCTTCAAGGCTTCAGGGGCTTCCGTGGCAGGATTTGAATTCAGTCCCACGGAGAAGGGCTTGGCCGGATCTGCTAGTGCCCGTCCATTTTGGAAGCCTGGGAGACCAAGTTGCTGGAAAAAGTGGCTGAAATTAAACGTACCTCTTGGGCCCAGGGCTCCAGACAAGTTAAACTGGACGACATTCTCCAAAAATCTCCCTCCAAAGAGGTTTTGCTGGAGTCGCTTTGGGTTGGTGGTGAACTGCAGGGCGAGACGGGCCAGCTCTCGGGAGGGAAGAATCCCTCTGATGGCTTCTTTGAGGAGACTTTCTAGGGCAGGAAACCGTGTATCATGCCCTTGTACCATTGGGTGGAGAATCCCAGAATCCACAAAGAGCTCCTTGATCGAGGAGGGGCAGGATGAGGCAAATCTGGTGACTCTCTGAGAGCCCGGTCCTTCCTCGGGAGCCAAGAACAAGTCGTGCCGGCTAAAGTAGCCCGAGGGCCCAAAGCGGAGTCTGGAAAAGGCCCGCCGCCTCTCAGAGGGACAGGACTGGTCTTCAGCTGCAGGAGAAATGCAAACAGAGATGCAAACAGAGAAATGGTTTTACTATCACCAGTAACCCTGACACAAGGCCTCAGATCTTTCTGGTAGTGAGATGAAAAAAGTCAGTCAAGGACCGAATTCATACCTCTTGCTTCTCTGTATCTTTTTATTAACATTTTTTTCCTTTCCCCCTGAGCAGAACCAGTGGCCTCCATCTTGGGGAGTAAGGACTCCAGTTGACTTGACTTTCTCTCCTAGATTTCATTAGAGGGTGACCTCCCCCTCAGGCTGGGCTCAGAGACACCAGCTCACTTTCTGGAACCCTGACCACACATTCACCACCATGAATGATGTCTCCCCACCAGGTGTCCTGCCTCGCCCAATATTCAAGTCCACCCGGAACCTCAGAATGTGGTCTCACTTGGAATGAGCATCTCTGCAGATGTCATTAGTTAAGATGAGGTCATACTGGATGAGGGTGGGCCCTAAATCCAATGACTGATGTCCTTAAAAAATGCCATGTTACAGAGGAGATACACGGGGAAGAAAAACACATGAAGATGGATGCAGAGACAAGAGTGATGCAGCTATAAGCCAATGAATGCCAATGATTGCCAGCAAACATCAGAAGCTAGGAAGGGGCAAGGAAGGAGTCTACTCTGGAGCCTTCCGAGGGAGCGCGGCCCTGCTGACACCTTGATTTCAGACTTTTGGCCTGCAGGACTGTGAGAGAATAAATGTCTGTTATTTTAAGCCACCCAGTTTGTGGTCATTTCTTACAGCCCCCCTAGGAAACTACTATACCAACAAATTCCTATTTGTTTTTAATGAAATGTTGTTTTCCAGTATCCTCCTACTGGAATGCTTAATGGCCTTTAATGCTTCATTACATGCTCTTCGTGTGGCTTCCAATTCCTCCTTGTGGGTCATTTCGTCTAGGCTAACTAGTTTGCAGTCTGTTTGAGGATAAGAACCATACTTTAAGTGCTATTGGTATTTCCCATAATTAGAAATATTTTCCTGTTTCAACATATTGATACAGTATTTAGGAGTTATGATATTTCCCATAACATAATACAATAATGCCCACTCAGCAAACACACTTAGCACATTCTCCCAGGCTTCTTGACCTTTCCTTGGAATTATTAATTAAATAGTATTAACTCAGTCAACTCAATACATGCGTAGTCAGGTCATTCTATCCGAATATCCTAAGTTGACTGTCATCCCATCTGAATATCCTAAGTTGACTGTCATCCCGTTCAGAGAAAAGATTTTAAATTCAAACTCCGATTGTCTCAGTCACATAGGTGGACGGGAGAAAGCTCCATTTTTCTCCATAAAACCGTAAACCTTAGAAGGCCTTTGCAACCCACCCACCCGCAACTTTTCCAAATAATTCTTTTCCCTCAGTTCACATGGGTGCCAAAAAGGAAGTCAGCCAATTTTCCTCTGTAACCAGGCAATAGAGAAAGAGCTGGAACTTGCGGTCAGAGAGAGTGAGAAAGACTGGCAACATCTGAACACACAACACATCCGTCCACGAGGCCGCAGCTTCCTCTAATGGATATTACAGCAAGGTACGGAAGAAATCAA
Source organism: Balaenoptera physalus (assembly GCF_965194825.1). Classification (NCBI taxonomy): domain Eukaryota; kingdom Metazoa; phylum Chordata; class Mammalia; order Artiodactyla; family Balaenopteridae; genus Balaenoptera; species Balaenoptera physalus. The sequence continues at coordinate 77,186,174 of NC_138895.1, read as the reverse complement.
GTTCACGGCTCGGCTTACTCTCTTTCCAAATTAAGAGCATATCCTGTCCATTCATTTGTTATGTAGAGTTACCAAGGCAAAAAAAAAAAAAAGAAAGAAAATTCAGATATTCGTTCCATGTGGCATTTGTTTCCATGGAAACAGGACTGATATACCAGAGGGAAAAAGTAAAAAAATATATAAGATCCATGCATTTGGAAGTACTTTTGGTTTTAACTTGGAAGAACGCAGTTCTTCATTTTCACCTGGAAATTGGAGGGCACAATATTCTCTGGGTTTTAACAGAACCAAAGTGTAATTGTAAAACTACCTTCAAGGCAGAGCTTCAGAATGTCCTTTTTCTACATCCTCACACTTAGCAGATAGAATGGTACCCAATACTGTGCCAAGAACTCAAAATGTTAAGTTGGAGAAATCAAATGGTTTACCGGGAAGTATTGAAAGAACATTAACACATGTCTATTTTGAACCTCTAAAAAGACTGTACTCCTCCTTCACTGGTCCAAATCTTGCCCAGGTCATCCAGCTCACCTAAATTGGAAGCCTGCAAGGGCTCCTGGATTCCTCCCCCTCCACCGCTAACACCTTTCAGGGTCTCACTGCAAGGTGGAACAGAGTCTTTTTTTTTTTAAGATTTTCTTTTTTTGATGTGGACCTTTTTTCACGTCTTTATTGAATTTGTTACAATATTGCTTCTGTTTTATGTTTTGGTTTTTTGGCCACGAGGCATGTGGGATCTTAGCTCCCCGACCAGGGATTGAACCCACACCCCCTGCATTGGAAGGCGAAGTCCTAACCAGTGGACCGCCAGGGAAGTCCCTGGAACGGAGTCTTACTGGGATGCCTGGTGACATGTCTCATGTCCACACCCTCTTCCACAGCCCGCTGCTTCTCCTTCAGTATTGCTTCCCATCCTGGGCTGAATAGTCTCCCCAGAACTCATGTCCTTCCTGGAACCTCAGATGTGATCTTCTTTCGAAACAGGGTCATTGTAGATGTAATGAGTTAAGATGGGGTCCTACTGGAGTAGGCTCTACTACTCTAGAGGGCTCTTAATTATAGGATTAAGTGGGCTCTTAATCCTATACAACTAGTGTCGTTACAAGAAGAGGAGACGAGACACAGAGGCAGACACACAGGGAGACAGCCATGTGACAACAGAGGCAGAGTGTGGAGTTATGCAGTCACGAGCCAAGGAACACCAAAGATTGTTGGCATAAAGAAGAATGAAACAATGCCATTTGCAGCAACATGGATGGACCTAGAGATTATCATACTGACTGAAGTAAGTCAGACAGAGAAAGACAAATATCATATGATATTGCTTATATGTGGAATCTAAAACAAGGGTACAAATGAACTTACCTACAAAACGGAAATAGAGTCACAGATGTAGAAAACAAACTTATGGTTACCAGGGGTAAGGGTGGGGAGGGATAAATTGGGAGATTGGGATTGACATATACACACTACTATATATAAAATAGATAACTAATAAGGACCTACTGTATAGCACAGGGAACTCTACTCAATAGTCTGTAATGGCCTATATGGGAAAAGAATCTAAGAAAGAGTGGATATATGTATATGTATAACTGATTCACTTTGCTGTACACCTGAAACTAACACAGCATTATAAATCAACTATACTCCAATAAAAATTTTTTAAAAATAAAATAAAACAATTACGTTTCTGTCTAAAAACACAAAGATTGCTGGCGCCTAACACAAGCCAGGAAGAGGCAAGGAAGGATTCTCCCCTGAAGCCTTGAGAGCGAGCACGGCCCTGCTGACACCTTGATTTTAGACTTCTAGCCTTTAGAGCTGTACAAGAATATATTTCTGTTGTTCTAAGCCACTCAGTTTGTGGTCATCTGTTAGAGCCACCCCAGGAAAGTAACATAGGCCCCTCATCTCTCTTCAGGACACTGCAATGACCTTCAAACGCCCCACTACCTGCAGCTTGATGCTCCTGTACAATCTGCCCTCCAAAATGCCTGGGCTGTCTTCCCTATACACAAACCCCACATGGCACTCTCCAGCTTAAAAACCCTCAACAGTTCCTCTGACCCTCCAGGATGAAGCCCCCAAGCCTTTGCTTTGCTATGAAAGACCTTACTACCCCTGCCTTTCAGAGTTCCCCACCCCAAACATACTCCAACATGTTTTTTCTCTATCCTTCTCGCGGATTCACTGTTCATTAGCTCACCAACGCCTATTACAGATCTTCCTCGACGGTGGTGGGGTGACATCCTGATAAACCCATCGTAAGCTGAAAATATCATGAAGTCGAAAACGCATTGAATACCCAACATTGTAGCTTAGCCTCGCCTACCTTAAATGTGCTCAGAACACTTACATTAGCGTACAGTTGGGTAAAATCATCTTAACACGAAGCCCATTTTATAATAAAGTGCTGAATATCTCATGTTAAGTATTTGTTTTTTTGGGCCTCACCACGACACTTGCAGGATCTTGGTTCCCCGACCAGGATTTGAACATGGGCCCTGGCAGTGAAAGTGCCAAGTCCTTACCACTAGACGGCCAGGGAATTCCCTCATGTAATTTATTGAATACTGTACTGAAAGGGAAAGACAGCATAGCTGTCTGGGTACCGAATGGTCATAAGTGTACGGGTTACAATCGAGTGGCTGATGGGGAGCTGCGGCTCGCTGCCACTGCCCAGCATCACGAGAAGGTTTCATACCGCATATCTCTAGGCCGGGAAATGATCGAGATTCAAAGCACTGTTTCTAATGAATGTGTATCATTTTCGCACCATTGTAAAGTCAAAAAATTGTAAGTCAAACCATCATAAGTCGGGACCCTTTCGTATTTGTGTCCTTATAATTTTGTTTCTCCTGCTCTTTGTAGAGAGAACGCCTCTCTTTATTTTCCTCCTTCAGGAAACATCTTTATTTTAGAAGACTCTCATTAAGCGTCACCTCTTCCATGAAGCCTTCCTGGATGTTCCCTTGCCATACATGCTGCGAGATAGGATTGACCCCGTTCTGCTCTGTGCTCCTTCAGCTATCAGCACACACTTCTCTCATGGCACGTGTACACTTAATTCTTCTTCTACTATTCTCTGAGCTCCCTGAGGAAGCAACCATGCCTGACGCGGGACTAGAAATGTATTGGAAATTAATGATGATAAATGGGTTTGCATCATGTTGAACCTGAAGGGCCCGTGGGGGCACCCTCAGGAGGCAATGGAATTAATGGGTTATGAAGAGGTCCGTCTGGAGAGACACTTAAAGTCACACGACCTGACGAGAACAAGAGAGGAGGCCTGGAGAGGACACCCACCACAGGACGGAGGCTCCCCTTGACGCCGCGTCCCCTGGATCTCCCGTCCCTGGGCGTCCACACACCAGCACGGCCCGTCCCTCTGGCACTGTACCGCCTGGTACTCCCCATCTGGGCGGCAGCTCGGAGCGCAGGGGTGACCGAAGCTGGTGGCTGTAAACCGCTCCACTTCACATTTCGTGGGGCCTATGAGAGATCCGCGTGGTAAAGGAAAGGACAGTTGGTGTGTTTACAGCACGCGTTCTGGACGCTGGTAAGATTGCTTCAATCCCCGCACCCACTTTGCTGGGACAGCCACGGAGACTGCAGCGACTTGAAACCCGAGTGGTTCTCTCCCAGCAGAAACACACACATCTGCCGTGGGCTTAGTACTCACATCGGAATCTGCCAGAGGTGACCAGCTGCACTGCTAGGAACCGTCTCTGCAGTATTCGGTACAGGGTGGTCTCAGTGAAGGTGGAAGCAAGGTCCAGGCCAGCAAAAACGGTGTCGTAAATCTCATCGAGTAGCAGCTCCAAACCTGAGCCAAGACAGCAAGCGTTTGGAGGGAGGGGTTCACTCAGACAGGAGGCCCTGACCTCGCCGTGCAAACAGATATGAAGAGGCCAGAGCCTCCACTGGCATCATTGTGCTTTGGGTCTGAACAGGGCTTTAATGGTTTTCAAAGTCAGGGCGGCTATGTACGGTTGCACAGTTTGTTCACAGCACAAGGGAGCACAGCTGAGAGAGTGAGAGATTGCAGTCCATCCCGGGCTCTACCTGCCAAGCTTGGAGCTGCGTCTGCGCAGGGGCGGGGTGGGGTGGGGGCCGGGCACCTCTTTCCAGTGTGTGCAAAGGCGCCGCGTGGACCAGCAGCAGCTGTGTTTACAGGGCCGCCCTTGAAAGTCTGCGAGGGCCACGCCCGCCTCCATATCCAGGGCAGCCCAGCCACTATTTCTGGTTTACAGGGAGTGACATTTAGGCTCTCGGGTCTGGCGAACGCGCTTACCTGTCTCAGCCAGTTCCCGCCCTTGGCTGTCCACGCAGTGACAATACCCAGACACCTCTGGAAACCTTCTGCGAAAGGAACTGAAGGTCACAAATGCATCTGGGAACCTAAGAGACAATGGGATTCACGATCACCATTTCATAAAAAGCAAGTCATCATGAGCTCTTCCTGTAGAAATAAATTAACGTGGCCTCATTTCATCTGGGGAAAAGAAATGTCTGCTTCTTTATTTCATGCCATTTGCTCCAGGCTTCCTGCAGTAAATGTATTTTTTTTTCCTAAATTGGTTGTCCTTGGCCAGAGCGAGGCTGGACCTGTGAAAATAAAGCTGTGCTTGGCTGTCATCTAGTAATTAGCGTTTTTCTCACTCGTGGCATTTGACCAATTTATGCCCAAGCGTGTGTCTCATAGGACCAGGCAGAAAACAGTTAATGAGCATTGCATTAACAAGTTCCTTTACTAGAATATAACCCTAGAGACTAAGGGCCAAGTGTGCTTTACAGACATATGGTACACATTGTAGATGATCTCATTTGGGGAGATCAGACGACTTCAGATCCCTTTACAACTTTTCAAGAGCTTGAAAAGAAGCCAAATTCCACGATAGGAAATTCTTATGTAGGCCATTTCCCAGCCCCATAGTTGAAAAAAACACCAAATCAATGTGACATCACTAACAAGGACTATACATCCCTTGCCATAAATTGAGGAAAAGGATGCCTAAATCCTGCCTGACCCGGCAATTGCTAAAGGGAGCTAATTGGCTGGACTCCCCATCCTGGAAGTAATATGAAGCCCAGGTGAGTGACGTAAAGCTGTATCAGGAGTTCTTCCCAAGTGCAATGACATAGCAACCAGAGAGGATTTGTTCATCTTTATGCAACATTGAGAGACTTATTTTATGCCCTATATAGCAAGTCTATGAAACCAAGTATAGTATGTTTCTACCTACATCTGGAAATATATCCCCAACCAATAAGTTAGCAGAAAAGCAGCTCTCTGCACAGATAGGTCTATTGCTGTGTAATATATTCTAGCAAAATGTTGAAAACAACCTTAATGTCCAAAGATATGAAAATTAAAAGTAAATTATAGTAAACCCCCTAAACGAATGCATGCATAATATTATGTAAAAAGGGTAGAATACAAAATGGCATGTACATACACTACAATTGCTCCTATGCAAATGAACCAGTATTGGAAGGGAATATATTTGCAGGAACTGCTCAGAGCCTGAACACAGGGTGCACGGGTATTAGTTAATTTGAATGGAAATGAATGCACAAAGCAAGACCTATGAACGCACTGTAGAATTATGGATTTTTTCCATGTTGTTGGTCTATGACTGTGTGTATGTGAGTTAAATTAAAAAGAATGTTACACTAAGTGAGTGGAATAAAAGAAACTAAAAACTCACTTGGCCCAGTTGCTCCCACTGACAGGAGGTATAGGACAGAAGTTCATTCATTGGAACCTGGGACAATTCAATTACAAAAGTGCTAATAATAGTAGCATAATCATTTCCATTTATTGAACACTAATTTGTAGAAGACAACCTGCAAAATGTTTAATATATGTTGACTCATTTAATTCATTTAACCCTCCTAAAAGGCAGGTGGTATTTTTTTCATGCCCATTTTAGAGGTTAAAAAAGTGAGGTATATTGGCCATGGGTCTTGAACCAGTGGTGGGAACGGGGTTTCAAATCCAGGGCTTTACCACCACGTGATCTCTGCTAATGGTGTTATGCAGTGTGTTTGGCTGTACCCTATTCCTGCCCCATATCCTGAGAGGCAGTCCTCTGTTTTGACACTCTTCTTTCTAGCCGGACACTGAGCTTTTCTTGGCATCTAATAGACAGTGATGGGTCACTCAGCTGGCCCGGAGTTCTGAAGCCCATTCCAGCATGAGGCACAGGAAGTTTAAATCACTCCAGTCCCACATTCCACCAATTCAACCCAGAGACCCACCTCAACCTTCAACTAATGGAAAAGGATGCTTTCTTTGGATTTTATCAGGATGATAATAAAAGAGTCCTCAAGAAGGAAAATTGTAGTGGAGGGGAAAATGATGGTGTTTCTGCTTTTATGTTCAGATTGTGGCCAACATAGAGTTAGAGAAATCACAAATGAGGCTCCGTGCAATACAAAATGTCAGCCCCTGCCAGGCATCCGCTCCTGCCCACCTGCAGTGTAGGATTCGTGCCCCTGGACCCGGGGAGCCAACACCCCCTACTCAGTCATATGCTCCAACCCTCTCCCAGACAGCCCCTCCAGACATCTCGCCATTGATGAAGACTAGCAGAGCCCTCCTCAAAGTCAAGCGCTGTGACTCCCACAATGCTTGGGGCACTGCAGACACTGCAGAGGGTCCTGTGAGGGTAACAGGTGATGAGTCATGAGGATGTCTCCACACACAGTCGCTCACACGTGCAGGTAACAAGGCCCCTTTACCACATGTTATGACGCATCTGCTCTTTCTCCCTGGATCACCTGTATAGCATGGGTTGCCAAGGCATTTGAAGAAGTGTGAATGAGCTCAGTCACTAAGGACAAGAGCTGATAAAGAAACCGGCTGACTGAATTTAATTTGGGTCACTAAAGCCTTGATAATGGCATCGGCTCTTAAGCCCTTTACTACAATCTGCTTAGCCAGAATACGCTTCCCTAGTTAGTGGTTAGGTAAGGGTGATGAGAAAGATGGGGGAAGGGTCAGAAGGACTAGCAAAGCTCACTCCATCATGTCACCCCATCATGACATGTATTTTTGGTCACCGGCCAAACAGGTGTAGTTAACAGCTGCCTTTTTCAAGAGGCAAAAGGACCTGCCTTAAATGGGCAAATGCTGTGGCCAAGTTCAAGTGTAAATCATCACCCAGTACATCAAGAACCCACAACAAACAGGTTGGCAAATGAGGCTTCCAGGCTCCCGGTGGCCCCATGGAAATAGGTCAACTGCCTTACGCCACTTCTCCATGTGAATTTCCCATAGAAATCGCCTCAGATTCAATATTCCAAAAGCAAATTTGTGACTTATCCTTTCCAGACTCTTCCTGTACCATCCATCCAGAAACCAGACCTTGGAGTCCTCCTTAACTTTTCCTCTCCCTCACCTCCCATGTCTGTTCCTTCACCAAGTTCTGTGGAGTCCACCAAGTCAACATTTGTCCAATCCCACTCCATCTCACCACGGTCCTCTCCATCACCTGCTCTGGTCCAAGTCGACAGCACCTCTCACCTGGACTAGTACGGCAGCCTCCGAACTTGTAGAGTCACCCCCAGGCACCCGTTCTGCTCTTCCCCGACCCCAGTCCATTCTTTTCAAAATCCAAGTCTGATGGTTAATAAGATATACCCAACTCCCACTCAGGCTTAAAATTCTTGATGCAGTATTGGGGACGTACTGAAACTAAAAAATTACTCCTTGTTTATCTGAAATTCAAATATCACTGGCCATCCGGTATTTTTTCAACTGGCAACCCTAGGTGTTACATCTAGACTCTCCATGTAGCCTCCATGGCTCCTGACACTTCGCCCCAGTGGAGTGACTGGGGCTGGCACTGCCCAGGTCTGCTTATCAGAAAATTCCTGAATATGGCTGGGCTTCCAGTAACCAGCCACCTGACCCTTCCCATGACCTTCTTAAATCAGAATTCGCTCAGAGACATGCTTGCTTACATGAAAGAAAGGCTCCCATTTCAAGGGTGAACTTTTTTTGTTCCGTAACAATAGACGCTTAGTCCTGAATGTTTGCCTTTAACTCGACTGCCCTCTGGTGGAAGCAGCTATGCATTGTGCCTCAAGCTGGCACCTGCAAGAAGTTCTTTTGATGACTGTAGGTCTACTGTATGCAAGGCTTTGTGCTCTGTGCTGTGGGGAACAGAGATGAACTGAGGTTTTGTGGGATGGTAAAAGGAGACAGACAGCTCTGGAACCCACCAATTGTGCTTCCTAGGCTAGGGTCCTTAACTTCTGTGCTTCAGATTCCCCACTGTGTGCCAGAGACCATCAATTCCAATTATTTTTGTAAATATGGAAGTAAATGAAAGGATCTCAAATTCCCTGTATATAGTGAACATCCAGTTGAACTTGAACTGAGCACACGTAGGTTTGCATCAATGAGCATCAGTAAATCAGGCTGTTTGGAGATTCCTATGTGCACACGGGCAGGCCTTGTGGGGCGGGGAGGGGAATGTAACCTACATTTGCTGAATGTAACCTACATTTGCTGAAGCTGGTGATCTGTAAGGAATCTGTAAGGATTCCTTACAGATGCATAATAATTTACAATTTTCGCAGTGGTTTTATAGACAAGGGCTCAGCATATCTTCACCATGACCTAACGAGCCAGTGTTGTCCTTACAGATGAGGACACTGAGGCTCAGAGAAGTAAGTGACCAGGTCACTTTGCCAGCAGTGACAGAGTCAGAATGAGGGTCACAGGGCGAATGCTATGGGGCCAGGCGGGTAACGCAAACAGATGGAGCAGGAGGTGTGTGGCAGCAGGACACGGAGAGACCCAGAACAGCGGGGGGTGCGCGCTCAGTCCAAAGAGAACCAGCTTCTTGGTGCCATGCGACAATGCATGTAGCCCTCACCCTTGTTCTTCAGAATCAGGAATTCAGAATTTTGTGTATTACGTGGAACATATAAAATTGCTGATGTTCAACTATTTTTACCTACACAAACGGAAATTTCACAGGATTCTACTTAAAATCCCCCAGTTTTTAAAACACTATGCAGCTCAAAAGAGACTTATCTCTGGGACAGTTCTTGGTCACAGGCTTTTATCTGTGACCCTTCTCTCTCATAGGGAAAGAAACTTGTTGTTTTGAAAGCCAGCCACATAAAGGTTCAGGTTCTCCAAGAGAATTCCTATCAGTATTCACAGACTAATATTCTTATTTATTTTCACTCAGAATGTTTCAATTATATCTGAAGTCTCTGCGAGCCCTTTACAGTAATAAAGTAGACATCTTGAATAACCAGCAGCTATCCAGTTATTTGGGCCAAGATCTATGATGCATCTCCCTTTTTATATTTGCTATTTAAATCTTTAAACTCGTTGATAGGTGCAAACATACATGCAATTTATAAAAATGCATAAAAACGGTCCACGTTTTTTATGGAGCCATCTTTTCTCCTTTTCTGCTGGTTCCCTTCTCCACAGCAACCTGACCCTCAAGGCGGCTGTGATAACCATAGAGTATGTGCTTATTCATATTTTTCTCTGCGCTCACCTAATCCTATACGGACGCAAGCATGATCACATGATATGAACATAATATATAATCATATATGCACATGAAGGGACCTGTCTGCTTGTTGGTTTTCTAAAAATTAAATCCTCTTATATTATCTGTACCTTGTGTATCATATTAATGTGCTGCAGAATCCTCTCCAAATCAACTGGAATAGTTGATTTGCATTTTTTTTAAGGGCTGCAGAAATATTTATGGCAGGTGCACATTTATCCAGCCATCCACCTTGGGTTGTCAGTCACTTTGTTCCCAGTTTTGGGCTACAATAAAAAACAATGCAGTAGACATCCTAGTACATACATCTTCCCATTCTGGTGTTTTTATCTCCATAGGCTGGCTGGGCCAGAGGGTTCACCTATTTTTAATCTGAATGGCTGTTGCCAGCCTGCTTTGTGGGGAATGCTGTAGCCCTTCAGATGTCCGTCACAGCAAACGAGCGCGAGGCCTCGCTCCGTTCCCACGGGCTGCGTGTCTCACACACACACACACACACACACACACGTGTGCACGCACCCCAGCGTACAGTCCCAAAGTGAGCAGGAGCTTTGGCAGGAGATGGGCAGGGATGGCCCGTGATGAGCACACTCAGGGGCCCGGCAGCCCTTACCTGCTGTAGCTGTGGACCAGGTCAAAGATCATCATGTCCGTCGTGTTGACGAACTTGCACTGCACAGACATGAAGGCTCCGTCTGGAGAACACTGGGGCGGGGACTTGTCCCCCACCCCGTGGAGGAGACGGCGGTTTCTTATCTCACAGCTTCCTGGACCTAAACATTTCCAAGAAAACAATTTTTAATTCTTCCATACAAGGAGGTGTGTACGCTTCTGCAGTCTAGGTGCATGGGTTCATACTACACTCGTGACAGCATCCCAAACAGGGACTAAGGCCTGGGACAGGAGATGCTCCTCGAAATCCTACTTACGCTTCTAATGATCAGCCGGTGAATACTGCTGTCCACCACATGGAACTATCAGAAGGGATAAAACCTTCCTAAAATCCCTTCCTTCTCTGTGCTGAGGGCCAGGTCCTCTGCCTTTTCTCGGAGAGCCCTGACCCCATTTTGGTTCCGATATGGGAGGCCGCACACAGCCTCCGCCTCCTCATGGGGTGCTGGTGCCAGTGGGACTTACATCGTGTCGGCCTCCCCTGCTGGCGGGTCCCGTACACCTCCATCCCTTCCGGGTCCACGCACCAGCACTGCTCCCGTCGCAGGTCGCACTGCACGGGCTCGTAATCCCCCGAATCCTGACACTGAGGGAGGTAGGATGTGGCCGTGCTGTTGATGTAGCTGCTCAGCAAGATCTGCTGCTTCTGCAGCTGGCAGAACGACAGACCTGTGGCAGCAAAGAGCGGCGTCAGAGCAGGACAGCAGTGGCAACGTAGGGGTCGTAGCCCAGGAGGACCACGCTCCCTCCCCGGAGACGGGAAGGCAGGGCGGTCCTTCCCACAGCCCATGGGTGCTCGATGAGCTGGCGACAGCCTCAGGACCAGCGTTCCAACTGCCCAACTCTATATCCCAGGATTTCTTCTGACATCCTGCGGACCGAGCTTGGAAGGGCAGATTTCATCGTGTCCCATGGGTCGCCGGGACACCCCACAGCCCTGGCGCTGCAGAGGTGCAGTGTGAATGGAGTACAGGCTGGCTGTTGACAGCTTGTCTGAATTCAACTTTCCCTGCACACTTGCTGTGTGACCTTGGGGAAGTCCGTCACCTCTCTGTGCCCCACTCACATTATCTATAGAATTAAAATACAACTGCCTTCTTCAGGTGCATGAGGACTAGTGACATTAGTGATTACTGCTCCTATTGAATACCTACTGTGGGCCGGGTGTCTTATGTGCATTTTAAATCCTCTCAACCATCACAGTTGATCCTATAGCAGATACTATATTCGTGTTACAGACAAGGAACAAGGACTCAGTGACAGCATGGGACCCAGCAGCAATGCTGGCCCCCAAAACCAGTGCCCAAAACAGAGCTTTGCTCCATTAAAGGATAAGTGGTTCCAGGCTCAGTTTCACAATTTTAAGATGACCAGTGTAAACTGACCTTTGTTTTAGGCTGAACTGTGACATGCTTTAAATGGGGACTGGGCTTTGACTACTCATCATAACAATTATTTTAACAGGAAAGTTTTCACCTCAGTCTCAAATTTTAGAAACACCCCAGGTGAAAGAACTCTTCCTGTGCACGTGGCCGCTTTCTGGTTTCTGAGACCTTTGATGTCTGTTCCCTGTTGCTTCCTTAGCACCAGGCACCGAGCCTGGCACATGGGGGAATTCAGAGGCGATTAGCTAAACAAATGACTTGATTGTCCCCTTGATTTTCACAGCAGTCCTGTAGGAGATAGGGTCTAATTCAAAGGGGAAGATCCAGCAGCCCATGGGGAGACTCACCCTTGACACACCCAAGCCTAGTGCTCTATCCAGGATGTGAGTTGTCCCCAGCGGGTCCCCCCTGCCAACTTACAGGCCGCAGGCCGCCCAGGCTGCCGGCTGCCGGGCACTTCCCTGCCGTCGGCGTCCACACACCAGCAGGAGCCGCCTTCCTTCCCGCACTGGACAGTCCTGAGGGCAGGAGACACAGTCAGGTACCTTTCCTCTTCCTTTCCATCCCTCCAAGCTTTAATTCACTTAAACTAGGAAGAGATTGGTGTGGAGCAGGGCAGGTGACTAGAGAAAGGGAAAGCGCTGAGCCCTGTGACAGCCCCGCACATTCATTCTCCACCCGGCCAGTCTGCCAGCCCCGTAGCAAAGGCCACCCTGGTGTCCACGCTCCTGCCCCATGGAGGCTGCAGGGGGTAAAGGTGCTCCTTACGTGGACCAGGAGCGGGCAGACAGTGGCCTGGGTTACGGTTACTCAGGAAGCGCTCCGTGGGTCTCCCAGGGGCAGTGATGGCTAAACTGAGGTGGAGGGGCAAACAGGTGTTATACCAGGGGCCTAAGAAGGTAAAAGGTGTTCCAGGTAAAGAGAACATCGTATACAAAAGCTTCTGAGGAGGGGCAGGGCTGGCTTGAACCTGCACTTGGCCAGGAAAGAGATACGGGGACAGCTATAGATTGATTAAGTAAAGCGGCAAAGGTGAACCATCCTCCTAACTCCTCGGCTCCAGAATTCCCAGAGCTCCAAGCAGGGACTGGCCTTTGCGCTGGCCTTTGCACTCTCGAGAGTGGGTAAGAGCTTTGTCAGGAGCACAAAGCAAGCGTGTGAATAAAATGGAGGTGGGGTGGGGGGTGACGGATGTCTCAGCGATGTTTCCCAGAACACAGTCCTAGAGACGGAGTTCCCCTTGTTGAAACGTGGCTGGAACAGCGTGGGGAAAGTGAAACACATGCAAAGGGTTCCTCTGTGTTATCACTCCACTCTGCCGGCAGAGAGTCCGGGCCCCGAGTTCATGTTAGGGCAGCCAAAAACCCCTTTCCGAGAGGAGCCCAGTGGGGAGACAGCGTCATGCCGCCCAGAGAGCCGAACTCGGCACAGCCTGGAGGCAGCCACTGACCTGAAAGTCCAGAGGCCCCTGCTTCCCTCCACCTCTGACTCATCAAGAGGATGCAGGGAGGAGAAGAGGCGCCAAAGCATCAATCATTTGATCTCCCCACCCCTGCGCCCCTTGTTAATTAGGGTCAAAGCTTTGGCAGGAAAGGAGGGGACATCTTTGGTTCTGGTTGCAATGAAGCATGGGTTGGGGCGCTCTGGGTCAGATGACTCAGTGTTGATTAATCTGAGGATCTGAGCGGCAGGCACCCTCCAGGTGACAGTAGCCACATCTCACGTTCAAGGAGGAGAGTAGAGGGAGGGCGGGAAGGGTGGACAGGGGACAGGAATGAGATGTGCTTTAAGGCCTCCAAGGCCCCTGAGTCCACATGGCTGGAGTAGGCCTTACTGGAAGCTGCCATCCTCAGCGCACTGGGGAACGTAGTCTGCTCCCTTCAGAAAGGCCCCCTCCCTCTGCTGCTCACACGGACGGAGAGGCTGGGCGTCCACCTGGTACTCTGCACAAAGGAAGTGACTCATCAGAGAGGAGTTGCTGGTCTGGATTCCAGTAAGAGAGACAGGCTCCCTAAAGGCACAGATGCTCTTCTGGGTTTTATTTCTAGCACCATCATCAAGTATGTTCTAACTTGCAATTTTGCAGCTACTCACACTTTTCCAACTATGACATTAGCTCCCGTAATCCCCTGGGAGGCATTATCTCCACCTTACCCATGTGGCCCTAAGACTCGGGCAGGGAATGTCGTCTGTTCAAGATCATACAGCTGGCAAGAGAAGGATTCAAAATGAACCCTTGGATTGCACGTTCCCCCAGGGAGCAGCTGGGTCAGGTCAGAACACCATAAAGGAGGTGCTCTTGAATTTCTCAAGGCACTCCCTGCAGACAGAGCACCTTCCTGGTCCCGCATGGGAATACAGATTAATAACTCCCATGTGTCTTATTTTCCATGGAGAATGCGTGTAACATGCAGGAGCTTATGCAGAAATCACAGTCACAGATGCTTACTTTCCCAGCGAGGAAGCAAGCTGAGACTTATCCAAAGTCACAGGTTAAGCGGCTGAGCCGCAGCTAGAATTTAGGTCTATTTCATGCCACGGGGAGATCTGTGTTTTTCACTACCTGCTGACTATTTCTCAAATACCCCACACGGATAACCTAGTACTTGAGATCTCTAAGAGAATAAAAAAAAAACAACGGCAATGCCAAAATTTGCTAACAGGGTGGGGTGGGGAGAACTAGAATCCAACTAGGAAGATCTGGTTTCCCAACTCCTCTCCACAGATCACTGACCCCGTGACCTCGGACCATCCAGTTTCCCTCTCAAGACCCTCTGTCTCTTCATCTGAAAAGGGAAGATCAAGTAACTGACCTCGGGACACTGTGAGGATTAAATGAGATCACAGAGGGTCCAAGGCCCTGGGGCAAATCCTGGCTCACAAGGGGCTGGCCTGAGAGCTCCCTCCTGACCCTACGCTCCATGGCCTCAGGCTCACAACTCACCAAAGCTGTTGGCTGACACCAAGCAGGCTGAGCCCAGCAGACTGAAGACTGCCAGGGCCAGGGCCATTTTCCTGGGCCCTTCCAGGGACATAGAGGTAGAAGCCGCTGCCGCCTAGGGCTCTGGCCAGGGAGCCTTTATAGAGCTGATGGGGGCGCCCCCAGGCCACCCGCCAGCGGCGCTCAGTGAAGCAGCGCCGCCCTGTTTTCTCTGCTGGCCACGAGGAGCTCCTCCGCCTGCGTCTGCTCCCTCTGAGGACACTCATGTGGCCAGTGGGGCATGAGAATCTTGTGCAGCTGTCGGGGAGGAGAACTGGGGGGCATGGCTTCAAAATTCACCTTCAGGGGTAAAGGCCAAAGCTCTGCGGCTTTCTGGGCAAGGAGCTCAGGCCCACCACGAAGGAAACGCAATCCCACCTCCCTTCTCCCTCATCCTTTCCTCCTTCCTTCCTCCCTTCCCCCTCCTTCCTTCCTCCCTCCCTCCCTTCCTTCTTTCCTTCCAACAGTGTTTCTTTAGAGCCCAAAAGTGTAGCAGACACTATTGTAGGCAATGAGGATATGGCAGAGGACAAAACAGGCAGAACCATTAATACAGACTGTACGAATTCTAGTGAGAGAAGCCCCCCCCCCCCACACACACACACATTCATATTCATATTTATCCTCCTTTCCCTTCTGTCCCAGGACTTCGGATGTCGCCAACCAAAAAAGAGCAGGAACCGTGTCTTCCACACGAAGCCTGCACATCAGTGTGTTTTCTCCATTTGCTTCTCCACCTGAAGGGGCAAGGGATGGAGGCTCACTCCACAGGTGTTCAGAAGGAAGCACCTGGCCGTGGGGTCAGGGAGATAACTAACAACGAGACTTAGATTTCAGGCAAAGGTGATTTGAGAAGATGTGCTGGCATTTACTGGAAAATTAGAACTCCCCCTGTGTGGCCCCTTGCTACTCCCATTACACGGGCTAGTTCTACACATGCTATGGAGACCCTATAACAATATAATAAGCAGAGCCCTCTGCAGCCCCTGCCATCTCTCCAGGTCCAGGTGTTCTAAAGCAGACAAGTTTTCTAAAACATTGAAACCACGGTTAGAGGTCTACCAGAAACCCCGCTCACCATGCTTCCTACCACCCCCAACATGCATGCACGGACCTTGCACAGGTGAGCCTGTGTGCTGAGTCATTCTCGCTGGTCTGGCCTCTGGGAAGCAACAGAGTGGAGTCAATGAGGGTGAAAGCGTGTAGCCAGTGGGCCAGAGCCACATGGGCTTCCTTCAGAGTCAGCATGACGCGAACCTGGAAGGAGAGGTGCTTCTCTCCACCCAAGCGATGGAGCGGTAAGCTTGGAGAGAACCACACCAAGACGCTGCCTCCTCACCATGAAAACCCCTTTCTCATGATGACTCAGCTCCTTGTCACTGCTCTCACCTGATTCCCCCCCTGAGCTGGGAGGACGTACAAGCTTTTGTGGTAACTCTGAATGGCAGTGCCCTGGTCTGGCCTCCCCCAGTCTGCTCTTGCTTGGCTCAGGCCTCAATCAGTCCGGCATCACTGGCCCTGTCACCTCTCCCTCCCTCCTCGATCCTAATACAATCACATAGTCTTCTCGTTCATCTCCTTCATTCTTGAAGACTAGGGTGCTAGGTATAATAAGCACCTACTGGAGATTTGGGGGAAATGGAGAATAACTGGAATCCAGAGGAGGAAATTGCTTCAAAACAAACATCAGATGCCACTCTTCTGGCCCACCACAGAGAACTGCTTACCAGCCATCTCTCCTAGAACTCTGCTTGCTGCCATGTTGCTGGGTCCCCTACCACTGCCTTGAACAGCTACTCTCATCTCCCACATAACCAGTGACTCAAAGCCACATTCCTCTTTCTCCTTGGTTGCCAGAGCAATAATCAAAATTCCTGGAACTTGACTTCTGTTCTGCTTCCAGAAGATGGAATAGACACATTTTTTCCCTATTCCTCCTGCTAAGTACATCTAAAACCCCTGGATATTATATGTAACACAAACAGAAGAAGACACTAAAAGATGGATAGAAGAAGACAGCCATCGAGCAACCTCAGGACCAGAGGAACAATATGGTAGCAAGTTCCCTGAATGTTATTTTGCCTCATGTATCTCAGACTGGATGTTAGAGAAGACAGCAACCAGAAATGCCAATAAGCACAGACCCCCAAAAAAGCCCCGAGAAAAGCTTTTTGAGCCAAAGGTCCAGGAAAGGGGAGCCTGGCAAGACAGCAAACTTTTAGACAATAATTGCTCTATTCCAGCAAACCTCACAGAAAAACACTGTGGCTCCACCCCAACCCATGCCAGCAAAAGCCAGCTGGGGAGACTTGGGAATTCCACCCTTGCCAAGTTAAGGAGGCTCTCCAAGCCCCCACCAGGGTGGTGACTGAAAAGCCATGTGAGAAGCCAGAATTTTTACCCCAGCTGGGCTGGAATGAGCCCCTTCTCTCTGTGGGGTCAGTAGAGACCACGTGGGCAGCCTGAACTTCCACCCACTCCCAGCCAGCAACAGTAAGGATGCCAACCCTCCCAGCTAGGGTTGCATCAGCATTGGCCGACCAGGGAGCCTAAACTCCCACACCCAACCAACTGATATCTGTCAGGTGGCAATGGAGATGGAGCAAGAATGTGGACATCTATCCTTACGAACAGCAGTGAGGTGGTGTGCCTTTTCTCCCACCTCAGTGATGTCGAGTTCTACTAAAACAGAAGATTTAATAAGATCTAGATTTTCTTAACGCACACCCAAACTGTCCAGGTTTTGACCAAAAATCACTCATCCTACCAAGAATCAGGAAAATATCAACTAGAATGAGAAACGACAATCAGCAAATGCCAATACCAAGATGATACAGATATTACAATTATTTTAAAAGAATTTTAAAGCAGTCATCATAGAAATGCTTCAACGAACAATTATGAACATACTCAAAACAAGGGAAACTATAGAAAGTTTCAGTAAAGGCATAGTCACAAACAAAGAAACAGAAGATGTAAAAAAGAACCATATGGAAATTTTAGAGCTAAAAAATAAAATAACCAAAATAAAAAACTTTATATATGGGTTAAACAATAAAGTGGAAGGAACAAAGAATTCATGAACTTGAAGACAGAACAATAAAAATGACCCAACCTGAACAACTAGACAGAAATATATCAAGGATATGGAAGAACTCAACAGCACCATCAACCAGAGGATCTAATCAACATTCACAGAACACTCCACCCCACAAGAACAGAATACACATTCTTCTCAACACCCATGGGGTATATACTAAGATCATATCCCGGGTCATAAAAGAAATCTCAATAACTATAAAAGATTTGATGTCATACTCTGACTACAATGGAAATGAACTAGAAATCAATGCCAGAAAGACAACAGGAAAATTTTCAAACAACTAAACATCAGACCTGTAAATAATCCATGGGTCAAAGAGGAAGTCTCAAGGGAAATTTAAAAATACATTGAAGTGAATGAAAATGTAAACACAATGTATCAAAATTTGTGGGACACAGTTAAAGCAGTACTGAGAGGGAAATTTATAGTACAATGTTTACATTAGAAAAAAGGGAAAGTTACCTGCCAACCTGGTAACTAACAACATCCATGGAAAAGTATGGGGTGGAATAAGAGGCCAAGAGCACTTAGGGGAGAATCCCTTCTCATGGACTGAAAACCAGGGACAAGGCAGGGCATTTACCTTCTAACAATTCTCTAACATACTCCTCCATCCATAAATCCAATAGTCTTAACCATTAAACGCAGAATGGCTAAGTCTTGGAGAGGAACAGATCATCCATCAGAGTAGTCCTACTCCCCCCTCAATGAGCTCCTACCAAGAGTACCAATGGCATGACCTTGGACAAGCTACTTAATCTCTCCATGCCCCAATTTTTCCATCTATGAAGTTGTAATGTTATTAGTGCCCAAACTCATAGGATGATGTGATTACTAAATACATAAATATAAGATGCATAGTGCAGGGCCTGGCACACAATAAGCATTCAATGTTCTTTTTCTTGTAAAACTGAGAAATTTCCAGTGGTGGGAGCACCAGACATCAGTCTCATTTAAGGTACATTTCTTTCCCTTCAACATATTTAAAGTCTCAAACTTCTATTTCCTCTTTAAGCTCAATGTGCTGCACTGAAGGCAGGTGTATCTGGCAATACCTCATCCACTAGCTTGGGTGGGCAGTCATTCACAGCCTTGTCCCACACTGACTGCCGTCCTGGAGTTTTGCCACCCTCTTAAACCTTAGCCTTGGCAATGTCTCCTCCTCATCACCATTTTTTTCAGCTGAAGAACCATTCTCAGCTCATTGAAGCTTTTTAAGTCCATGGCACCATGGAACTGGTGAGACCATGTCTACTGAAAGGAAAATGCCCAATGTAAAAGTTGTGAGTTTTTTTTATTCAGGAATCTTGCTGAGGACTGTAGCCTGGGAGATGGCCTCTTAGTAGTTCTGAAGATGTAGGGGAGAAACCAGCTTCTAAATGCTTTTTGGCTAGGGGATACATGTAGTCAGGCATACATCTTGGTAAAAGACTACTGCTAGTCACAAAGAACAGATTCCTTGAGTTAATAATTTAGTGCTTTTCTATGTACGGGAAGATGCAAGAATCTGGGTTCATTAAAATTCTTCCTGAGATACACAACTAACTATCTTATCTAAGGGGCCTGTTTTCCCAAAGCACAGAGTGCCTCATTCTGTTCTTCATCCTGAATTCCTCACAGGGTGCATTGTGAGTCATTGACTGCAGTGGCTGACAACTTAATCCTTGTAGAACTGGGTGGTGAGCAATGCTTTGTTCTTCTTTGTTTGTGACCAGAAGCCTGACGCTCCTGAATCACTGCTCCTCCTCACTTTCGACTCTTCAGGTCTTGAGCAGTATGTGTTTTGCTGTATTATTTTCTGCAATAGAGGAATGTGATGCTGACATTTTAATTTCCATGGTGGCTCTCCTTTTGCTTTCAGGAAGGCTCAGCCTATTTTCTAACGCTTTAGACAGCTTCTTAAGTCACTCACTTTTCTTCTCTGGTTCATTTTGACTGGTACTGTTTGCTGGATTTGAGTTTCTCTCTTTCCCCTTTTCCTTATGGAAAATACATATATTTAACATCTATGTCTCTAGGTTTTGTCCCTTTGGGTCTCTCAAGTTGGAAGAGATAAAAATCATGAAGCTCAGGGACTGGCAGAGCATCAGTTATTCAGTCCAATCTTGTCTGCTGCCATTTCCTCTGCTGTCACAGTCAAGGCATTCTGCCATCCAATCAAGAAACCGAACACGGATGCTGTCTTGTTCTGCCCGGCTTCCCTTCAATGGGTTTCTTATCTGTGTGCCTTAACTTTAGAGTCATCATTTGATAAACTTCTCAGGCATGTTCCTCAGGGCATAAGTACTATCTGTACTTCTACCTCTGCATGAAGGTGGCTGCCTCACCTTGAAACTCACTGAAATTACTTGGAGTATTCTGTGCTGATCTTCCTGGTCCAATCTTCTCACATCTGTCTAGATTTTCTGTAAGCATCCCACACAATGGCCCTTTCAAGGTGTTAGAGAGAAGACATTTTCCTTTACTCTTCTAGGTTCTTCTCGCTAGTCCAAGAATTAAGTCAACATGAGACAAATTAACCGGGGAAAATCAAAAGTTTAATAGCATGTACACATGGGAGAGACCCACAAGAACTGAATAATGTGCCAAAATGGCCTAAATCCTCACTTTAAATACTATCTTCAGTTACAGACAAACAAGGATATTAGGGGTAGTGATTTGGGACTTCAAACGGGAGGAAAGCAATTGGCATGGAGATGGAAAAGCAAATGTTTGGTAAACAAATGCTTGCTGGGCCAGGCAGAGACAATGAGACCCAGAGTGGACTCTGATCTCCAGGCCCTGCTGAGTTCCCCCACCCCCCTCAGCCCATATTCTCTGCAGAGATCTCCAGTGATAGCTCTGTTCTGGAACAAGCCCAGTATCTAAATTCTCTTAGGCAGTTATGAGGAAGCTCAAAGTTTCTTGCTGAGTCTTTTGGGCCTTGATTGTTTTCAGCTCAAAATAACCCACACTGCCAAAGAGACATTTGGGGGTGGCAAATTTTGCTCCCCTACAAAGGGATGGTTCCCCCTCACTCTTACTATGAGCCCTCCATTTGTGGCTTTAAGATGGAGCTTCTCAATAGTCTCCTGATACCCTTACATTTCATCTACCTGTAAGGTCTCCTTAGTTTCCTCCCTAGAAAATATTTGGAAATATGCAAAAATTCTAGGATTAATAAGTGAGTTTGACAATGTCATAGGATACAAGATATAAAAAATCAATTTTATTTATATTCTAAGTAATTAAACATCTGAAAACAAAATGGAGAAAACAATTCCATTTACAATATCACCAAGAAGAATAAAATACTTAGAAATAAATTTAACAAGTGCAAAATCTGAACACTGAAAACTACAAAATTTTGCTGAAAAAAAAATACAGAAATCCTAAACAAATGGAGAAACACAGCATGCTCTTGGATCAAAAGACTCAATAGTGTTAGAATGGTAACTGATCTGTAGATTCTGTGCAATTCCTGTCAAAAGTCCAGCAGGTTTTTAAAAGAAGGTAACAAATCTGATCCTAAAACTTTTATAGAAATGCAAAAAAACCAAAATTGGCAAAAACAGGTTAAGAAAGAACATAATTAAAGGAATTACACCACCCAAATGATTCCAAACCTTACTTTTAAGCTACATTAATCAAGATAGTGTGACATTTGCATAAGGACATATAGATCAATGGGAAGAGGATAAAGAGTGTGGAAATAAACCTACATAATTATGGTCAACTGATTTTTGACAAAGGGACCTAGGTAATTCAAAGGGAAAATAATATTTTTAACAAAAGGCATTGGAGCAATTGGATATCTACTTGCAAATTAAAAGGATGTATCACTTCACACCTATTAAAATGGTTAACATCCAAAACATTGGCAAACACCAAATAAACACTGGCAAGGAAGGATGTGGAACAACAAGAACTCTCCTTAATTCAGTTGACTGTATTTTTTTAGGTCAATTTCTAGATTCCCTACTCTGTACTATCAATCTACATCTCTATCTTTATGCTACTTCTACACTGCCTTGGCTACTATAGCTTAATAAGCCACCAAATCAGAAATTATATGTCCCTCAACTTTAGTTCTTCCTTTTCAAAATTGTTCAGGGTATTCTAGGTCCTTTACATTTCCATATAAAATTTAGAATCAGTTCACTAATTTCTATTTCAAAAAGTCTGCTGGGATTTTACTTGGGATTGCATTATATCTATCAATCCATTTTGGGAGAACTGACAAATGTTAACATTACTGTGTCTTCCAATCCATGTTCTTAGTGTGCCTTTCTATTCATTTATCTCATCTTGATTCCAGGCATTGTCTTGTAGTTTTCTGTGTACAGGTTCTACATGTTTTCAGATTTACTGTTAAGTATTCTTTTTTTTATGCTATTGAAAATGGCATTTAAAAAATTCTAACTTCCAATATCTCCTTGCTAATGTATAGAAACATTAGTTCTAGTGGCATTTTGATAGGCTCCTTAGACTTTTCCAGGTACACAGCACATCACCTGCAAATGTTTCTTCTTCCTTTCCAAGTGCTATGCCTTTTATTTTTCCTCCTTTATTGCCCAGTGCCATATTGCACTAGCAGGACCTCCAGATTAATGCTGGATAATAATGGTGATAGTGGATATTCTGGACTTGTTCCTTATTTTAGAGAAAAGTATTCATTTACCATTATGAGGTTTAAGTTTCTTGATAGATGTCCTATATTGTTATGCAAATTCTTTTCTGTTCCTTTTCTGGTAGTTTTTAATCATGAATGGATGCTGAAATTTATGAAAACCTTTATCTTAATTTAGTGAGATTAACATAATTTCATTATTTTATTGACATTAAATCAACTTTGTATTGGTTTCCTTGTATTGGTATTCCTGTGGAATACCCAACTTGATCTTGATGCATTATCCTTACTGTATATGACTGGGTTCACATTGCTAACAGTTTGTGGGGACTGTGTCTATGTTCAAAAGGGATATGTATTAGTCTGTAATTTCCTTTCCTTGCAGTGTTTTTTTCTGGTTCTGGCATGAGGTCAAAGTTGGTCTTGAAACAAGTGTTCTTTTCTTCTCTATATTTTGTCAGTGCTTGTGTAAAATCAAGTTTTCTTCCTTAAATGTTTGATAGAAGTCACATTTAGGCCTGGAGTTTTTTTTTTTTAAAGAAGGGATTGGGTCTTTTTTTTTTTTTTTAATTTGTTTATTTCTGGCTGCGTTGGGTCTTCGTTGCTGTGCGCGGGCTTTCTCTAGTTGCAGCGAGCAGGGACTACTCTTCATTGCAGTGCGCGGGCTTCTCATTGCGGTGGCTTCTCTTGTTGCAGAGCACGGGCTCTAGGCGCGCGGGCTTCAGTAGTTGTGGCACGCGGGCTCAGAAGTTGTGCCTTGCGGGCTATAGAGAGCACAAGGCCTGGAGTTCTGAGGGAACATTTTCAATTTCAAATTCAATTTATTTAATTTCTTGAGTCAGTTTTGCTAACTTGTATCTTTTGAGGAATTTCTCTGTTTCATGTAAGCTGTTAAACTTATTGGCACTGGTTTTTCATAATACCCTTTTTTAATAAATTGTATGTTGGATGTTTTAATGTTCCCTCTTCCATTCTAATTTCCGATCAGTCTATGTAAGAGTTAACCAATTTTATTGTTCTCTGCAAAGAATCAGCTTTTTCATTTATATTGATGCTTCCCTACTATTTGTCCCTTTAGTATTTCATTGATTTCAGCACATTTCTTTCCTTTTCCATTTATTTTTGTTTTAATTTGTTCGTTTTTCTAGTTTTTTTAAAAATCTTAAACCAGTGATTTTGTGCCTTTTATATTTAAAATGTCTATTTTTTTAATTGAGGTATAATTGACATTAGTTTCAGGTGTACAATAAGATTCAATATTTGTATATATTGCTAAATGACCACAAGTCTAGTTAAAATCTGTACCTTGCTTTTTATTATAAGCATTTAAAACTGTAAATTTCCCTCTAATATTGAGCTGCATCCCATAAATTTTAACATGATGTATTTTCATTTTCATTCAATTAAAAATATTTTCTAATTTTACTTGTAACTTTTTTGAGTCATGGATTGTTTTACAAGTATGTGATAATTTCCAAACACTCTGGTTTTTTTTCAGATATCTAATACTGATTTCCAGTTTAATTTCATTATTGTTGGAGAACATGTTATGCATTTCAATTTTAAATGAGTTGAGACCTGTCTTACAACCTAGTATGTAGTCCATCTTTTTGAGTGTTCCATGTGTATTAAAAAGGAAATTTGTATTCTCATGTTGTTGGGTGGAACATTCTATCAATGTCAATTAGGTCAAGTTGAGTGTTCATCTTTGTTCAAGTCTTCTATCCTGATTTTCTGTCTACTTGTTCTATCAATTAGTGTTAAAGGAGGGCTAAAATCTTCAACTATAATTGCAGATTTTTCTATTTTCTATTCAGTGATATTAGTGTTTGCTTCATGTATTTTGATACTCTATTAAGAAGCCTATAAATACGTTTTAAAAGTGCAATTTACTTTTTTGTGTGTATGTGGAGAAAAGTACAAGAGGATGACAAAGGCCTGTAAGTATAAAAGAAGATAACATTCTATTAGGAAGCAAATTGGAAAGGCAAAAAACAGAATATAAAATTTGTAAAATTTTCAAATGTTAAAGAAGAGCTTGCTCATGTATTTTTAAAATAGATGTTGGTAAGTAGCAAAATTGTACTGATTCTATTGCATACATTTTAAAATGATAACAGGTTGATTTTAATAGGCCAATATTTATAAATCAGAAATCACACTCTTTGCAACTGTTTACATTTATGATGAACAATCTCAAATGGCAGAATCAAAGCCCCACTGCCCATAGCACTGTTCTCAATTGTGCGTATTTACCTTGGCTTTTTCCTCCCCTTCCCTACTTTTCCCTCTTCCTCACTCCAACTTCCTTAGATGACCTCTTAAATAAACGAAATACACTTAAGTCTTGTCTCCAGATCTCCAGGTACCAGAAATGAATTACAATTTTTCAAAATTCCCACAGAGGTCACAGCCAAAAAACATTCAAAGACCACCACTTTAATTAACATATATATTCTATGTCCCCCAAACCGCTCATGCCTGTTCCACTACAGGAAATATATTATTCACTGACGTGGTTCCTGCACGTCAGTACAATGCAGGATACTATAAGAGGCCTTCAACAATGGACTGCTTCTCTTAGGAAGAGAAATTGAAACCTGAAGGACTGTCTGCATTTATAGAGACACAACAAACAAAGGAGAATTTTCCAGAAGAGGAAAATAATATGAAGGAAAGAGATGGAAACAAGCATAGTCTATCTAAACAGTGAGGCTATATTTAAATGGATTTGAGAATTGGTTAGGTAAAATACAAAAGATCCAGATTACACAGACCTGACTTGGTTTGAAATAGGGAGTCACTAATGATATCAGAAAACAGAAATGACAAGAATAGGTGAAACACACCTGCTAGGAAAAGAACATGAGTTTGAACAGCACAGGGTTTGCATCTTGAACCTGCCACTAACCTATGACAAGTCTCTAAATGTTTCTAAACCTCAGCTTCCCCACCTTAAAAATGATCCTGTCTTACCTCTCCACAGAAGAACTAAATTAGATGCTGCAGGTAACAGGTACAATACCTGGCACAGAGGAGTCACTCAGTGTTAATCCCCTAGCTTGACAGTGACCATTCTGATGAATCAGAATGAAGACAAAATTAAAATTTCAGAAGCCCACAGTAATACCCCCATGACATGATTTTACAAAAAATGCTGTACTACTGGTGGGATTGAGAAGGAGGAAGATGACACCATCCATTCTGAGGAACCAGCACATCTAGTGAAGAAATGGATAAGGGGGAGGGACTGCAAGTTTCAAGCCGGGGCTCTTAGGGTGGTGATATTACAGCAGAGAGAGTGAAGCTGGCAGGAGACCCAGTTGGCTGGAGGGGAAATGGGCTCCTTCATTTTGAACATACAGAATATGAACACCTGAGAGGACATAAGTCAGTGGAAATAAGGTGAGTGTTAGGAAAAAGGATTTTACCTGAAATTATGAGAATAATCAATTTCCTTTAAGGAAAGCGTGCACTACTCTTGTTTGAAAATAATAAGTCAGTAGAAACACACAGGAGTATGAAGAAGTACAAATTATACTTATCAGTACCATACTATGAAGGATCCTTCCCCACCAATGTCAGTCTATTCTGTCTGGGTAGCAATGAACAGTTATCTTTTCAAGAAACACCCTCTCTAGTTTATTGCTCATATTTAAATATATATACTCACATTTTTAAAGTAAGACTAAGTGGAAAGAAAACTCATCTGAAACCTCACACAATGGACTTACTTCTCAAAAATGAATTCACTTTCCTAAATAAGGAATGACTCGGCCTGCTAGTTGCTAAAAGGCTTCAACCAATTGTTGAGATACTCTATATTAAGTGGGTATGTGCGTACAAGTAATTTGATACAGATTTACTTTAAAAATGTAAAGTAAAAATTCAGACTCCCAATTCATATGCATAAAAGCAGAGCAAAAATTCAATATTCTAATTATTAGTTGAACTTCTAGTTTGCTGGCTGCTAACAAATAAAGTGATCTAATTTTAAGATACTCCAAGAACAAATGCACATTAACTTAACTGTGGTCATCAGGGGTTAAGAATATGAGTGTCACTGGGTACAAAGGGTCCTCTGTGCATGTGACAAGAATCTAGGCAACACCGCTATTCACAGCCTGTTAAGGATGCTACTTGCTCCATTCTGAAAAAAAAGATATAAATTAAATGTCTAGAATTTAACCATAATAGGGAAAAGATTAGAGCCATTATTTTAAAACACAAATGAAAGACAAAGTATCAATCTTGAAATACAGACATTAGCAAATTTACTCCACACATGAAATATAGGCACTAATATTTTTACTTTAATATGCAAATTTAATAACTACCTCATATCCCTCTACTAAAGCTTTTCATTTCTCAGTAAGATTTTTGACAATGTTAATGTATCATAAGTAAATACACAGGGCTGCATTTTATGTCTGTGATCTTTGGCACATTTGTCAAGTTGGAGAATGTCAAAAGGCAATAAAAATGTCTAATGACTGTTTTGCACATTCTTTTAATCATCTTTACATCAAAATATAAGGCTGCAAAAAGGCAAGCTGAAATTTTATGATATGTGGAATTGTTTTAATAAAGAGTTTTACATACAGTACCTTACATATAGAACAGTGTGTTTGCAAATTTAAATAATATCTGAATGTACAGTGGCATGTATTCTTATCAAAGATAAATTCAAGTTTACTGTCCATCAGTTCTAAAATGCATTTATACAGATTGCTAGAACTGATCAACAGAACGAGGCATAAAATATTCAAGTGTTATATGTCATCAAATAGCCTCCTAACAGTCTTTTTTCCTCTTTTTAAAAAAGTTTCAAAACCTGTACATACATTTTTAATTTTTAAAAACAGTCTGTTAAAAGGTAACATTTCATGTTAACCACCAATTCTTATAGTCTATAGTAATAAAACTAGATATGTGTAGATATAAATATGTGTAGATTATGTACATATGTACGTTGAGTGTTTGTTTCAAACAAGCACACACACTTAACGCATACCTGCACGCAGAGCACTGGGGGCAGCACACAACTCACAAGAGCACTGGCAGACGGGAGGACCTGGGCTTGAAATCCAGCAAGAGCTGACACAGCAACTGAGTTGCCTTTGGTTTCAGAAATCTGTCCATTTGTGATCAAAGCTAAGAGTTTTGAGTGCGTATGTATTTTTTAAAAATAAAATTCATCTTCAGAAATGAAGCTTTTCCAGTATTCCACTACCAGCAGTTAAAAAATCCACAGCCACAAATTATTTTGATATTTTTGTCACTCCTCATCCCAGCTGAGGTTATTTACAACTTCTTTTTTTCTGAAGGCAAATCCAAGCATACTCAGGATCAAACTGTACGTTGAAACCTGAATACTGAAATTTGACTATATATATTCTCTATATAGTATATGTGATATATGCGTTTCTCGTGGGCTGATGGCATTATGTAAGACTTGGGTGAGAGAACTCCCACAGGATTTAAATTTCTCTTTCCAGCAGTATCATCATCATTTGGCACACTGACCCTTCTGCGAGCCATTCTGTTTTTTACAGTGAGCTTAATGCCAGCAATAAACTCCAATTATTTTGTTGTTTGTTTTTAAAATATATTCATAATGAAGTAAGAATTCCACAAATGTTTTCCTCAGAAGTGAGACTTCTACTGTCAGTTTTCTGATTAAGGACATTCATCACCTAAGAAACAGCTCATGATCCTATAAAAGTTTCAATACTCTAAACTTCGGTGCAGCTAGATCAACTGCAGAGAAGACAGTTCTTACAACAAGCTTCTAGAACTCTCCAGAATTTAAATTTCCTCTATAATTTTGGTTTGGGCCAAATGTTGGTTTATAAACATAGATCTTTCTACTAAAAACTACGTAATACACCATATTTCTTTCTACAGGTAACTCGAGCTTCATGTTAGCAACTTTTCAAAAATCCTGCCAATCTGATTCCCTTAGCACAGATTATATTCTACCTCCACTGATGCTTGGAATATGACACGTTACCATTTGTGTCTAGCTCATAAATTTTTTTAATGTTAGCTTCCTTGATAAAGTTGTTCTTCATTTTCCTTTCCAAGGTGCCATCCTATTGATGTCACAAATCAGTAAATGACCAAACATCACTAAGCTTTTTAACCATCCACTTAGCAGCCGTGTGGATAATAAAAATTAGTCGACTGAACAGAGCCACATTCTTTGCATTAGGTGTTCACTGCTGTCATACAGAGCAGAGAGTTGCTATTTGTTGTACTTTGCCCATGTCAATTAGGAGCTGCTTGATGTGGCGTTTAAGTTGGGGCAGCCTCGCGAGAGGATCAGGTGGCTCCAACTCCCCTGTGAAATCAAGCCAGCTTTCCAGAACTAAAAGAGAGAAGAGAAGAACAAACACATTTAAACGGCAACTGAAAACACAGTCAAAACATGGTATAATTAGAAGGCTGAAAAAGTGATGGAGAAAGAGTTCACTTCCCTTTCGCTAGAAAGCCAATCTATAGAAGTCACTTCTGAGCAGTCAAGCATCCTCTACACCTCATCCCACAAGAGTTCTAGCCCCTCTTAGTAACCTTTATCTGTTGTTTTATCTGTCGTCATTTTAGGTAATTTTTCCTTTTAAAGATATAAAGTAACTGCATTTTGAGTGTCTCCTTTTACTCTCTTCTGGAACAGGAAACAATATTATTCCCTGTTCCTGCTCAAGCTTTCTATTAATTTAGGCTTAAATCATCTCCATTTTAAATGAAACTTAGCTACTCTAACCATTTTTGTAAATCTAGAAGTTCTTTTTAACAAAGGAAAGGAGGTAGCAATTTCTTAGTGTCCTTTCATTCCCACTATTTTATCAGTACTTTAAAAAAAAAAAGAAGCATATTAGAAGTTCAGGCAGAATGCAATTATTCTATACTTTTTATTAATAATAATAGGAGATAGCATCAAGTTGCATTTTCTTCTTCTTCAAAAATCTACTTAAGGGCTTCCCTGGTGGCACAGTGGTTAAGAATCCGCCTGCCAATGCAGGAGACACGGGTTCGAGCCCTGGTCCAGGAAGATCCCACATGCCGCGGAGCAACTAAGCCCATGCACCACAATTACTGAGCCTGCAAGCCACAACTACTGAAGCACGCCTAGAGCCCATGCTCTGCAACAAGAGAAGCCACCTCAATGAGAAGCCTGCACACCACAACAAAGAGCAGCCCCCGCTCCCCTCAAATAGAGAAAGCCCGCGCACAGCAAGGAAGACCCAACGCAGCCAAAAATAAATAAATAAAATAAATAAATTTATATATAAAAAAAATCTACTTAAAACTAACTAAACTAACTCTACAACTGGCTTATAACCAAATGGAAGATGCTTCTGAAATGGGTTTCCATTTCTTCTTTTCACAGGGAAAAACGAAGCAGTAGGAACTCTAGCTTACTGGGGGATGAAAGTAGCACATACTTTTGCAAATAAAAAAAGGGGGGGCAGGAGATACAATCTATAAGGTTAAAAAAAATGGAGTCAAAAAGCATAGGAAAACACTAGATTAGGAATCGAGTAATCTAAATTACTCTATTTTCTCAACTATAAAATGGGGATAATATTTTTCCTGTCCACTCCTTAGGGCTCCAGTGCAATAAAATTTTTAAATATAAAAGAGAAACATTTGAAAATGTGTATGCAAACTTAAGGTTTATCTGCTTAACCTTGCAAGAGTTCTTTGTTGTTAATTTCACTTAACAAACACTGTCCAAAGTGAAAACAAAATGTTTTCCCCCATATTTCAAATATGCTTAAAGTCCTTATGCTGACTTCCAAAAAAAAACACAGTTCAATGAAAATATTCATTGAATAATATTATTTATTGAATAATATTATTTATTGAAAAATATTATTTATTGAATAATATTATTCAATGAATAATAATAATATTATTATTCATTGAATAATAAATATTCCATACGGTATATACTGTGCCTGGCAAGTGGGCAATATTTAATAAATATCCATCTTAAAAAAAAAAAATCCCTAAAATATCCAGTCATATTGTCTTGAGACTAAAAGACCCTAAACGCCAGATGTGTTAAATACAATGTAAAGGGAGCAGCAAAGCTCCATCAGCATGGACAGCATCTGTAGTTTTTGTCCCATAATTTCAAAAGCTTCAAATAACTTCAATTAAATTATTCAAAAGTGCAATAAACACACTTTACAGACGACAGCAATTGTATTTCAGTTCTTTCTTAAATTACCATCAACTTCTTTTTCTATCAGGTCCATCCTGCTGGTGACTTCATTCTGCACATTCTCTATGTGTGTAAGGAGATTGAGTTGCCACTGAAGATGTGAGTCTCCCGGGTCTTCAGTGCCCTTTTTATCATTATAAACAAATACTGTATTCCTTTCAGCTGAATTCTTCTCCAAAGAGCCAACAGAAAAAACAAAGAATTGGATGAAATGTAATGTCATAAAGGGAAAGACGCATTAAAAACCTCATTACCCACAATGATCGGTAAAATCCAACCTGACTCCCAGAATATTTTTAAAGGAAGTACTAGCACATAACTAAATTACATCTGATGGTCCTGAAAAGCAGACATGCCTGCTATGTCTCTTCACAATGTCTAGCAGAGTGCTACACAGGGTAGAAGGCCTTCAATAAAACCTGCTGAAGAAATGAAGGAGCTGATTATATTCTGTAACTAGAAAGCCCAGCTAATTGACTGACCCCTTCCTCAGTTAATCTAAGCTGTGTCACAAGTGGAGTGAAGGCAAAAAACAATGATGGAAAAAAATTAAGATAGTTGGCAAAGGCTAGTATAAAGCATAATTAACTGCAGACTGGACTTTATTATTGCAGCTAAATCAATGAGGTGAGGGAAAGAGAAAAACCCCTTAAAAACTTAAAAAGTGCAGACTGCTTAACACACACACAAAATCTGACCTCAGTTTCACCAGCGATAACTCACTTCATAAGAGGGATATTAATTTGACAAAATAATTTACCACAAAATTTCAGGTAATATAAGCTTTTCAAATTCAGTTAAGTATTTATTTATAGAACTTACTTGATAAAAGAGGCCAGAAAAATAAAGAACTAATTTTAAAGCAGTATTGCTAATTGAAAAATCAATAAAAAATGAAGGCACGACATCTCTAAGTTGTGAACAAGAAATAAGTTTATAAATATTCAATATACACAGAGCTATAAGAATTCAACTTACTGCATAATGTGATTGATATGCATACACAAATATGCTGTAATTTTTAAAAAGACGATTTTTTAGATAAAAAGTGCCACTTTTTATCTAAAACACATACAAAAGGAACACAAATTATATTAATATATACACACGCATATGCAATTTCATGTTTTCACACGTAGACATTCTCATTTGGAAAAAAATTTGGCTCATGGTTTTTAGAGGCATCTCAGTGTACTTATAAACTTGAAACTTTTGTTAAGGCAAAAGTTTAATGAATTACTACATTTCTGAATTAGGGGATAATTAAATGTTCAAATGGCCAGTGTTTCCTTGTAGCAAAAGCAAAAAATGTCTTTACCCTAACAAGGTACTTGTGAACTTGGAAATATAAGTAAAATCTGGGAACTCAGTATGTTTTATTTCACAAAATTTTCCTTTGTTCTATCGTATTTCCAAGCAAAGACAAATGAACTAGTTATACCTTTCCGGCCATTCCATCTTCTTTTACTGGGTATTGTAAACGGTTTTTATCTCTCATGTGAAATTCCTGTTCTTCTTCAAAACTACTAATATCATCATCATCTGAGCTCCCAGGGTCTGCGAGAGTTTTGCAGTCTTGACCAAAACTTTGTGGCTTTTGGTAGCTGTGTTCACTTGTTATATACGTTCCCTCCACTTTTAGGGGCAAACGAGGTGGTTCTTTATGGTTCTGTACATGATACTTCTTTTCTTCCACATTAACTGTGTCTTGCACCATTAGTTTTTTTTCTACCCCAGCAAGTACTTGATCTTTCCTCTTTCCAGAACAAGCCCAGAGACGAAGGTCAGGATGATGTTTATTCCTTAAAATAAAGTTGGAGAAACAGCAGTTCAGACAAAAAAAAGTCCAGTAACAAGTATAATGCCACAATAAATTTCAGAATGTAAAATTACACAGTTAACCCTCAGTTATCCATGCCTTTTGTATGCTCAGTGTACTGACTTAGGTGGACTGATCCCCACCTCTCTATTGAAGACCTAGACCACTGCCAAGTGAACAAGGTGAGGAGGAGGTCAGCCACTCAAGACAAAAGTAAAGGTACTTTCTAGGTTAACCTGCCCCAGAATTTCATCCAAAATGTAAATTTTCATAATTTTATAGAAATAAAACTCAGGTAGAAAAGCAATAATGAATGTACTTTTGTGATAATTCACACCATCATTTGATATGTGCACTTCTTTTACTGATTTTTCACTGTATTTTGTAAAATTGTACAACATGAAAAACTTTTACATGAGCATATTTTAACATCTTAAGTCAATCAAAAAGGGATACTTCCTCATGACAAAAAATTCAGATTATAAATGTGTACAAAGTAAAAACCTCCCTGCCATGGCAATCATAGATAACTGAAGTATAATCTTCCACACTTTTTCTGTACATATAAAATTATTTTTTAAGTGGGTAAGCACACACTTTTTCTTTTTACACAAATGGGGCTCTCATACAATTTGCCTTCTTCATATATAACACGTAAGGGCATCTTGCCTTGTCAGTACATAGAGA
Organism: Balaenoptera physalus; assembly: GCF_965194825.1. Taxonomy (NCBI): domain Eukaryota; kingdom Metazoa; phylum Chordata; class Mammalia; order Artiodactyla; family Balaenopteridae; genus Balaenoptera; species Balaenoptera physalus. The sequence goes on along the minus strand of NC_138895.1, from coordinate 77,153,135 downwards.
TTTTCCCTTACTTTCACTCTAGTAGCTGAACAGTATTAATGTGCTGCACTCTAGTCTCACCAACCAATTCCCCGCCAATACACGTGTGTGTGTGTTTGCATGTGTGTACCTCTGCACACAAGTGGGAATTTATCAGTCAGATAAATTTCTAGATATGAAATGCCTAGATAATGTATGCACATTTTAATTCTGACAGGTACTGCCAAAGTGGCCTCCAAAGAGGCTGTACTAATTACATGCTCGCTAACAGTCCATGATAATATCCCTTTACCCCCATCCTCACTAAACATGTGAGCATGCTATCGCATAGTTAATTCTGTAGTAATTAAAATTCTGTAGTAAGCAAAAGAGGAATCCATTCATCATATTCTGTAGTAAGTAAAAGGAGGATATTCTGGAGGCATAAACCTTTCAGAAGGCTCAATAATGTTTGTGAACTGATAACTTCCAAATTAGATAAATACCAGGAGACAAATTAGTTTTCTTTCTAATAATAAGCCTTGTTTCTGAAATTATAAATTTTATCTTTTGAACTCCTAATAGTTTAATAGCCAGAAAATACAAAAATTCTTCAACAGTAAAAGGCATAGTAGAAGGAAAGCTAGATTTGTAATTCAATAGTCCAATGTGTTGAATACTGCTGTGCCTTAGAGGAGGAGTTTGGACAAGTTACAGAACCTCTATCTTTGACTACCCATCTATCAAACAAAGTAAGAACTTTATTGTAAGGATTAAATGAAATAGCACATGAAACCACCAATTTCAGGTTTTGCAGTAGACTTCCAATAAATAGTAGCTAGTGATAATAACTATTATTATTAGAAATATTGACATAAAGAGAGCCTATAGGCATGAGGCAAAATTCGTCCAGTTGAAATCCTTAGTGAAATTATGAATGTACAGAAATTCATACTGATGTCAAGGACAACCAGGTTTTAAAAAAAAAAGCTTAGCTTAATAATTTAGTTTCTTCTTTGAGTTTTAGCATTTGCATGGCCTTTTTATAAAGAAATCCATATTCAGGTTTATGACATACAACCGAAGCAAATTCCATTCAACAATTACTGAGTACTTATCCCTCCACTAACCTCTAGGAATAAAATGATGAATAAGACAGAAGCTCTACCTTCAAGGAACCCATGGCTTAGTAAGGGGAGGCAGACATAAACAAGGTGCACCAAAGTGCCTGAAACCAGTACGCATGGAGTCTGACAAGGATGTGATCAGCTCTAGTTGGGAAGGTAATCATGAAAAAGCATTTGCTAGAAGGACTAATGGCAGAAGGTTATTCTGGCTGTGAGTAAAGGCCTGGAGCTATGAAAAAGCATGCTTCATTCAGCGATTATGGTTTGGTATAGCTGGAACATTTGGGGGAAAAATGAGAAGAGGGAAGACATGACAACAAAATGACAGAGAGAATACGCATCGTGGAAGGATTCAGAGTGCATGCTGAATGAGCCTGCACTCTTCTCATTGGGCACCAGGAAGACACGATGGTATATTAAGCTCCAAAGAGACAAACTCCTCTTTATCTTTTACTAGATCACACTGGCAACAGTATGAAGGATGAACTGAAAGAGCACAAGGCTGGAGCCACCGGGAATTTACAAGATATGGCAACCGTTCACGTGAGAAGAACAGCCCGGCTCAGCCGGTCTTGGTGAGGAGAGGGACGGGGACGGTAAGGAACCACAGGGACAGAGTACTCAGCGGGCCTCGCCACCGCGGGAGGGGCGGGACAGGGATGGAAGGAAGGGAAGGGGCACGTTTCCAGCCCAGGCAAGCGAGTCAAAATGAAGAAAAACTTGTGAAGAACCAGTGAATCACCCTGTTTTATATAAAATATGTATACTTTTAAAGAGAAATTCTAGGGAGGTATTAGGAAGAACTAAAAACAAGGACTTCAAGAACATTCTGATATGTTACTTATGGAGGCTCAGTGTTTCTTCTGTTTTGTTTTGTTTTTAAGGAGAAATTGCCTGAGATGACTAAAACATATTTGGTACACAGGAGACGAATAGATTACATGACCTGCTGGCTCCCTTCAAAGCCAATCTTAAGGTAATTTAAAAATATACCTTTGCATCTATTTCATCGTGACAGCATTCCTGAAGGAGGACACACACCAAAGGGTTCACCACAGCAACTGTACTTTTGTGCGCAAGGTGAGCCCACAAAACAGTGTCACGGGACTAACATTTGCTGAAATACTAGATGCCGTTGTTATTCACCCACGCTTCTCTATCCCAGGACAATAGGCATGAAGGAGCTATTCATCCAAAAAGTTACTAAGCTTTCCTTTTTTTTAAAGTTAAAATTTGTTCAAATATCTATTCTGTCTTCCAAGCTGCTAATCTGAACCTGCAAAAAGCCAACCAATTTAGTTTAAATTAAAATTCACACTAAAGTGTGCCCCTCCCTCTGCCGCCTGTCACTTACTTTAGGATTCCGATCTTCAGCTGTAACCCATGCAGGACTTTCGTAACACCATAGACATCAGCAAGCAGGTGGTGTGTGGAAACTATCTTTTTGGCATTGAGATGAGAGTAGTTTTCTTTTAAAAATGATAACCCGCACATTCTCCCATTATTCAACCAATCCTTATCATAACGATATTTTGCGCTCCATCTCTGACCTGTAGATAAAGTTGACATTGAAGTGACAAAGGATTCCACTTATTCAGACTTCCCTTCAACTGCTACCTGATTAACATCACTCAGTGAACAAGGCGAGCTCTAGGACTAAGAACAAATTCAAAAGACGAGTCAGACAGTGCTTCAAGGGGTTGGCACTGTGAGAGTTCCTCCCACCTTTAGATTTCCTGCCCGGTAAGCAGGACAAACTCCATGAAGGATGTGGTCAGTGGCAGGTCACACCTGCAAAGGAACCTTGAGTGTGCTGCTTTCCATTTTTTATGTCTCTGTCATCTGTTTTCTAAAAAGGCCAAAAGGGCTCGATAGAAACTAGACAGGGGTACTTGTTTCTCTCACTAACATTTGTTTTGAACTGGGTGAAACAGAGAGTTCTAGTTAACTGACTAAGGACCCCTCCCTCACATCTAAGAGCTCACAGAATCCAATATAATCCTACATCTTCACCACCAACAGTAATTATATCCTATTACAATTAGTTGCTTCTATGTCTGTGTCCCCTACTATACTGTGAGCGAGAGGAAGGCGTGGTTAGAATCAATCACCTTACCCCGCACCACCAGATTTTAGCAAATAGAAGGCATCCGATAAATGCTGCTGGATGAATGAATGAACAAATGCCTACCGTCATGTAGGTTTGGATAACTCTCCTGCTTCTTAATGCTATTGTTATTATTATTTCTGATAGATGGAACAAGGCAGCAGCCTTTCATTTGAGATGTCTAGATAGGTTCTGCCTCGGAGCTGGAAGTGCATACGATATGCAGAACACTGCTGCTCGGAGAGCCTCTGCGTGGAGGAAGGCACCTAGGGGACAGGGAGCCCAAAGGCACAGGGCTTCCTCTCGGTGCGGCCAGTCTAGCACCATCCTTGTGCACGAGACATGCGACATTCTGTGCCCCCGCTGCCTCATCAGTAAACTAAAGGGGTCGGGCGTGATAACTGGACATCCCATCTGCTCTGACATTAGGTTGATACGCAGCACTATCAGACACTCGTTCAAAACCGCGTCAGCAGGAGCGTGAGTTCAGACTATGAGTCCGTTCAAAGAGCCATATGTTAACCTATTTAGAAATCAATACACAGGAGTAGATTAAGGAGCTAGTTCTCTTCAGGTAAAAGCCACAACCCTCTCCTTCCAGTAAGGCAGTTAATTATACTAAGGAATTTATGCTAATGCTTTTGCCTAAATAATTAATATGGAAAATGAAACCATAACAAACAGTGAAAACCAGTTTTAAACTTTAACATGGAAGCGGAGTCTAGCTGACACAGAAGTCATGCTGTCTCAGACAGCTGACGTACAACGGAACCTGTATGTAACAAGACATCCAGACACCTTGCGGTGAGCACAGGGACTGAAGCTTACCTGGAGGGTCCCGGCAGATGTAGCAGAGGTACTGCTCCGGGATGCTCTCCTCCAGCAGCCCCATGCACACGCTGTGCTGCCAGCACAGGCACTCTTCACACTGCCGGGAAACAACCGCACTTTACTCGCTAGAAATCAAGACAGACCCCTTCTCTTCAACTAGCTGGCTGAGTCTTGCTGCGGCAGCGGCTGCGGCAGCTGCCACCAGTTCAATTCTTAATCCGCATAACAAAAGCAAGTGATGACTTCCGAGAAATTTCACTTCTGAAACAGTCAGCTATTTCAAGCACTTCCTCTCGTTGCACCCATTAAAATGTGCTTTGATAAACTGGTTTAATCATAAAAAAGGCATAAGATTATTTCTCCCATCTATTTTCACACATCCTTAGAACTCTTAAAAATAGCTTATTAAAGTGCAGAAATTTTTAAAAAAAAAAGGCGACTTTGTAGCCGTGCGTTAGGTAACAACCTCTTAAAGTACTACCTGTGTGGTGAACCTATAAATTTGTAGTTCCCTTATTGAGAAAACCACTGAAAAGGGGGGAAAAAGATGATTACTTTTTCTTCGTTTCTATAACTAACATCTCTGAATCTTCCAAATGTAACCACAAAACATGGGTTACGCGTTCCTTTATTCTTAAAGGTACCTTTTCTACAGGGAGAGGTTATTTGTAATGGTAATCCTTGCAACAAAGCTTTCCTTTAATCTTCAATATTGTGGAAACTTTTCTGCCCTTTGAAGGGTGACTATATAACATAAATTATTAAACAACAGGAACCAGACCAGCAGGAAAAGAATTGCTATGGTCTACCCTTCAGTGTGGACGCTTAGCCACCTTAATGGCTCTTGAAAAGAATTTCAGCTCGAAGACCTCAAAATAAACATCCCGGAGAGAGATCCTCAGATAAGAAAACAGTCTACTTCATCTGAAGAAGAGATCTGCCAATCATTACAACTGGTACTTTAAACCTGACGCTAAGCTAGAAGCCTCCATCTTCAAAAGGACGGTGAGGAAAAAGAGAACACAGAGCCCCAGTGAATGTGCTGAGCACCTGAACTAACTCAGGGCTGAAGGGAAGACAGGTCACCTGAATCATGAAGCCGTTCTCCTCGTCCATCTCACAAATGCATCGCACAATTTCATTAAGCGCATCATCTTCATCTTGAGATTCCTCAAAATTGGTGGAATCAAAGTCCTGATTGTACTCATCCCCACTGAGGAGCAAACTCTCCGTTGAAGAATCATCTAGGAAATCCACATCCGATAAGTCTAGAATATACACAAAAGCATACTCAGCATTTTTTTTCATTTTTACGTCATTTTCTATAAAGAAAGGCACTATAGGAAGTGATTATAAGCTATTAAGTATTTAGAAAGGGAGGGCAGACGAATGGGAATACAGTATTTGTCTCTAGACAAAGAAACAAATGATTTTTGAAGCTCAGGCAACTATGATCGTTTTACATCTTAATGTTAACACCATTACAAGTAACTCAGAAAGTATCCCCTAGTCCAGGTGCTTACAGAGGTGAGGGCTAAGGTTGACATTAACAATTAAAATTTGCAGTTTTCAAATGCTTTCACAAACATTATCCCTTCTGATCCTCACAACAACAATGGCTTGTAAAAAGAACAGGGTTCATTATTTGCACCATACAGCTACACAGCACTTCAGAGAGGTGAAGGAGCTTGCCTAGGGTCCTGACAGCAATACTGGGATTCTTAACAGTATCAGTATCATCAACTACCACTGCACTTAATATACACCAGGTACCATCCAAAGCACTTTAAATATGACATGACTTGCTCGGTAATGCAGCCAGCTAGTGGTAAAGCCAACTGCACACCAGGACTGCCTGACTCCACAGCCTGTGCTCTTAATGATTTCAGCATTTCTTAAACGGGGATTATGAGTTCCCTATGGAATTTTAAAATGTTTTAAATTTCATTTTGATAAAAATCTTTAAAAAAATAAGTAAGTATACCCTAGAAGTTAGGTTATATTGATGACCACTATATACAACTCTATTCAAATCCTAGGTTTTTAAGTTGTACTTATAACAGCGTTAGTCAAAGACTATCATTTAGCTCAGGCTACTGAGGAAAAAAATATCAAGGCACATATAAGGAAATATTTATTCACGACAAAGGGAAAGAAATGACGACAGGACACCACAGGTCTGCCCGAGTGTGGGTGGAGACATGTTGGGGAAACCGAGTCATCACATGGCACGTGACACAAGACCTCACCACTGCTCACAGGCTCCTGAAACGGAGGCTGCTCCTCGAACAGAGAGCAGAGCTGGCTCCTGCCTACCTCACCACCCTAACCTGCAGTCATGTTCTCAACCATTCCTTCACCTGCTGCTTATTCATCTCCCCTTTCTAGAATGTCAAGAGTCCATGAGAGCAAGCAAGAGTCCACTGCATTGTTGAATGCTCTGTAGTCAGTGCTTAGGATGAAGCCTGATACATGTGATAGCCACTCCAGAATGTTTCTGGAAGAGGGAAGGAGGGAGTCGTTATATAGAGAAAATTTTTTCAGACTTAATCAGACCAGGTGGAAGTTGCCTGAATTCAAACTAAATAATTCATGCAATTTATATTTTAAATATTTCATATGACTTAGTGTTTTCCTTATCAGCTTCTAATCGTGCTTATTTTTTCCCCGACTCAATGTTTTTGAATGTTTTGTTTCTGATTTATAAAAAGTTAATGTTTTATAGAAAAATAAATGTTTTCTTCTCTTTAGGATCTTAGGACATCTTGGAGAGAGTAAGGTCAGTAGAAATGAGACAATGGTACAGAAATACAAAAAAAAATTCAAGGAATCAGAAGTAAATCAATTAGATATTATAAAATCTTTCTAATATTAACAATATGGGGTAGTTTTGAGAACCTGAAGAATAAATTTCATTTACTCATAATCTTGCTAACTTAAATCCAAAATTTGTACTTTCTCTTGGGCTTTCTTGAATACAAGTTCATGTTGCAAAATGGCAGACCAGAATGTGGATGAACAGTTTCAAACACTGCTGCAGCACGTATGTGGTATTCAATGAATGGCAATCATAACAGGGTTAGCAATGAATTTAATTTAAAAACTACTATCATTGAAAGGAATTAGTGTATATCTCACATAGGTTTGTATGGCCGAAACAGCCAGGCTTCACGGTGCTAGAAGGCAAATTTAAAATAATGGCCAGAAAATCCAGTTCGACTAACTCGCAAGCATCAAAGCAGTGTTTGGCTGAATTCTGGAGGCTAAGTAAACGGGCCACTGGGTTGAAAGTTAAGTAAGAAAAGCAAGTACAGGTCCCTTCGCACACTGAAATGGCCACCTGGACAAGAGCTCCAACTGAGCGGCCACAGAGCACTGCTCTCTTTTAACTGCTGCCCCGTGAACTAACACTGCTGTTTCCCCACACAGTACTCTCAACGTGTGGCTTCCACATCAGCATCACCCGGGAGCTTGTCAGAAATCAGAAATACTGTGCGTAAGACCCAGAACTGTGTTTTAAGAAGCTCTCCAGGTGGTTCTGATGCACAGTAACATTTGAGAACCTCTCCATTTTTCTTCTCAGAGCTCAATGCTTGAACACGTGAAGCGCAGGGGAAAGACAGCGGGACTGAGGGTACACATTCATGACACTCTTCCCAGCCCTCTCCCAAGTGTTCTAGTTCCAGCAACAGTGGTCATCCAGATATTATCTCCCACTCTCCATCACTCTGTATAAAAAGGCAATTTTGAGACCTTGATGGCTCACAGTATGGGTGTTATGTGATTTTCAACCCCGGCTACCGGGGCTGTCTTGCCAGGACCCGCCCTCCGAGAAATCCCAGATTTGTGCTCCGCTGAAGGACCTGATATCATATATTTTAGCATCACACCAATGAATCTAATGTACACCTGAGGTTAAGAACCACTGGCCCAAAAGGGAAAAGGTGACTCGTATTTGTTAGAAAAGGGGACAGAACTTTTTCCTAATCCCTCCCCAATTTTTTTTTTTTAGATTTGAGATTAAAAAAATCTCAAAAGTGCTATGTGCTTATTTTAGGATAAAGGGAAGAATATGCTTTTCTCCATAGTGAGCTAGAGGGGAGTTAGGCCTGGAAGAGAATAGGCAGTAACAGTGCCAGAGAAAACACATGACCTGGCATCTGTCATGTAGGGCACTTAAGGAAAAGACAGGGCACTCCCCATAAATATCCCTGGGATTTTACACAGGATGAACCCCCATCCTTTCCTCTTCATTCCTTGACTCTGGTTCCTACTGTGCTAGAGCTCTGGTCTCGAGCCATCAATATCTGCAGTTGGGAGAGTTCCTCTTCCCGCTGCTTAGAACACTGGCAGGTGAGAGTCCTCAACACCTTCCACTGTCAGGACTGGACTTACAGCAAAACCTGAGAGATTCCAGCTCCAGGGCTCGTGTCACCACCTAACGTGGTCTTCTGTCTACGTGTTTAATACCTGAATGTGTTCAAATCACTGATCTGACCACATTTCCAGACTTTTGGTTACAGACATATCTGTGATCAGGAATTCAAAGTGCATTTTTAAGACTATGATAAATAACTGGCAGAAAAAGCATTACCTTAGGAGTTAAGACAGACCTTGGTTTGAGTTTTAATTCTAATGCTAACTAGCCCCATAAGTTAACCTATAAGCCTCTGCTTGTTTATGTAGTGTGGGTAACAATATCTACTTTATAAGCTGGTAGTGAAGAATATGAAAATACATGTAAAAACACCTGCAGAAGACCAGTACATAGTAGACACTAATTGTTTCCTTACTACCTGTCCTACAGTTAAGTATAAATGCCGATTTTACTTTATATAAATTAAAAAGTAGCTCAAATTTCTAATGTTGAGATTTTCATATTAGTTCATGGAATAACTTTTTAAATTGTGTGCCCTGCTCAGATAGGCCTCATTAAAGTATGTTTTATTTTCGGTTCCACATTTAAGAATCTTAAGACTTGTTTTAAGCATTACATGGTTACACATACTTTCACCACTAAGATCAACTGACAAAATTGCCCTTGGGTACTGATATGTTGTATTTTTCTCCGTAAACATGCTTCGTAGAGCCAGAGAACTCCCAGAAGATCGAGTTAGTGGAGAAGAGCACCTTTCCAAAAATTCTAGGGAACTGTCTTCATAGTCTGAATAGTCTGCAACATAAGATACATAGAGAAATATTAATAAAGTGTCAAGTAATCAAGAAGAGTCACTATAAAAATAATGAGAAAGTCATGTTTTATGATACATAAACAATCATGCCACCACTTTCTCCTCTCATCCATGAACAGCTAGATCATTATGCATCTGATGAACGAGGTTTGGCAAGAACACCTGGGAAATACACCCCAGGCAGTATATACATAGCAGGGAGCACATGTTCTAACTGGTACCCATAAACTCTTACTAAGTAGTCCAGAAGCGAAAAAGGATTATAGCTACATTTTCTCTTCATTATAATCACAGCTATGTCTGCAGTAAGATGTGCAAGATGGAAATTAACCTTTTTTTTTTTAAAAGAGGCTCTCGTGATGTCTAGCATGTCAATTATTATAGTGATAATTTGATCAATAAATTCTTCAGCAGAAAACCTCTGAACTAAATTAAATGGTCCCGAAAGAAATTAGTTCTGTCTTCCTCAGCTTAGAATGAGTCATGAAGATGGATAAGCAGAGCGGGGTGGGGAAGCAAAGACAGGAGAGGGCGTGAGTCTAGGCACATGCGGAGGCCACGAAGCAGAATGCCTGGCGCATCTGACAAACTACAAGACCATGGTCAGAGCACACTGAGTGAGGGAGATGAGCAACGAGGCTAGAGTGACCGCAGCCAGATCAGGTTAAAGTTTTTTTTGTTTTTAAGTTTCATCCTGAAAGCAACAGGAAGTCAAAGTTTGTAAGGGGAAGCAAGATGTGACACACATCCAGTTCCATTTTTCCGCTGTGGAATGCCGGAAGGAGTCCGGGGAGCACAGGTAGCGGTGGGGACGCAGTTCAGAGGCAGTGGCCTGGGCGGGGAGGAAGGCAGCTGAGGCGACATTTGAGAGGCAGATGCAGTGACCTGTGGACTGGAGATGGAGGGCTGAGATGCTACCTTCGAGGGCGATTTCCAGGTTTCTGCTGGAACAACTAGGTGTTGAAACTGGCATGCTGAGATGGAGCTGAAGTGTAAATGGGAGGTGGAGAAATCAGAGGAGAAATGCAGATTCAGAGGAGGGCTTTTTAAAGACGGGAGACCCTACACATTGTCCACATAAATCTAAAAATCCGGGGGTGGGGAGGCAGGCAGTGAGAAATGCCAGGATTTTAAGAAGAGAAAGACAGACAGTGTCTTCATTTTAGTAGAGGCAAAGGAGAAGATTGATATATTCAGGTAAGCATGTAGATGTGGTGGATAAGAGATGAGCAAGTGCCCATCTGATGGCTTCTATTTCCTCAACTGAGTATGAGGCGAAGGATGTAAACTGATGCAGATTAGGGAATAAGTAAGAGGTAGAAAAAGCTGAAGAAAGGTAGAGAGTGGAAAAGCAAGTTTGCAAGAGAAGAGCAGTCCAATGCTGGTGGGTACCGAGTATCATCCATCAGAAGCTGGTAGTGTGGGAAGCAGAATAATGGTCCCCTAAAACGTCCACAGCCTAATCCCCAGACTTGTGAATAGGCTGGGTTACATGGCAAAGGGGAATTAAGGTTGCTGATGGAATCAGGCTGGAAATCAGCTGACCTTAAAATAAGAGATTATCCTGACTTATCTGGGTTGGCCTAGCATCAACACGAGGGTCCCTAAAAGTAAAAGAGGGGGCAAAAGAGTCAGTGCCAGAGTGATGTAAAGTAAGAAAAGACTCGAGCCACCACTGCTGGCTTTGAAGATGTGAGTGGGACAAGGGCCAGGACACTTGGCAGCCTCTGGAATCTGGAAAAGGCAAAAAAATGGATTCTCCCCGAGAGCCTCTAGAAAGGAGTGCAGTCCTGACACCCTGATTTTAGCCCAGTGAGACCCATTTTGGACTTCTGACCTTCAGAACCTTAAGATAATCAATGTGTGTTTTTAAGTCACTGTTATGTAGTTGTGACAGCAGCAATGGGAAACTAATATAGTGGTCGTCGTAAATATCACAGCAGAGCTCACGTTTACCAAGAGCTCTCTATGTGCCAAACTGGACTCTAAGTGCTTTATGTGTACTAACTCATAATCCTCACAACCATCCAATAAGGCAGCTACAACTGCTAGTGCTGTTTTACAAATGAAAAAAACAGAGGCAGAAAAGGTTAAGTTGCCCAAGAATACACAGCTATCAATGGCAGATCCAACATTTGAGCCCAGACAGCCTGACTACAGAAGCCTTACTCTTCAAGAAAAAGCGTCACTAGTGGATTTCAACATTTAACGTGTACACACACTGGAAAGCTTGTTCAAACCACTTCCTGGGCCTCACGCCTGCGTCACTCAGCAGTGGGGCCACTCCCAGATGACGCTGGTGCTGTCAGCCTACAGAGCCTCCTCTCACAGCCTCGCAGAAACTGCAGGGCTGCCAGCACCATGCTACTCAAGCACAGGCGTGGAAACGTGAAGGGCACTGATTAAACGCTAGCCAGGCGCTGGGTTCAGTATCCATACTTCACAACGATTATCTTACGGCATCCTAACAATAAATCTACAGAGTACAAACTATCGTTACCCTTTTACAAGCGAGGAAACTGAGGTTTATAGAATTTAATAACTTGCCAAAGGTCACCCAAGCTCTAAGTGTCGCAATCAGGATTTGAACCCACACACTCAGCTCTCAAAAGCTGCCCTTTTATCCATGACATGCTATAATGCCCTCTCAGCAAAAGTGAAAGCAGAAGTACTGGCTGAGTACAAAAATGGTAAAAATCTCAATTTGGTGTTAAAAATAAAACACGGCTGACATTTAATCTCTTTACCTTATATTAGCAACTGAACAAAATTTCTTAGCATTCTACACCCCTCCTGTATTCCCCACTCCCATGCCCTCGGGCTATTATGAATAAAAGTCTACTGCTATGTTTCAGGGTTAAAGCAATGTAATCTTCTACATAAAGCTTCTCTAAATAGAACTTTTGTACTGCTTTTACCACACACAAAACACATCATAACTTTCTTAGTAGATATTTATGCATGCTTTTTACCACTCTTAACGTATACGCTTGCTTACAAGTGCCTGGAAGGGAATCTTTGTTTTTACTATACAATACTTTGGATTCTCTTTGCATTTCTCATTTTAGTTCTTTTAAACCTCTGTATGCCTTCAGTTTTCTCATATTTACAGATACATGAAAGACAAAGAGATGACGAGATTTGCTCAAAATAACAAGCTAAAGACTGGCAAAGATGTCACTCTTAAATAGAATCCAACACGGCAATTTCTCACACACACAGATTGAACACAATGTTAGTTTTATATTATGTAAACTAATTCTGGTAATCGAAACATGTCAACCCACTCTTTAATGGGATAATTATAAAGAACTACTTAATTCAATTACTCCTTTCCATAACTTCATTTAAACAGATAACTACTGACTTAGTATGCCAACAAACACAAGGAGGGAAGGATACACAGCCTAGTAAACAATCTTTAAGACACAGGAGGTAAGATTAACAACACAGCATGATGGTTAAAGTTAAAATTAAGACTCAGAAGCCAGACTGCCTGGGTTCCAATCTGCTTTTCTCCACTTACTAGCCATGTGAGCTTGGACAACTCTCTTCATCTCTTCTGTTTTAGTTAACTGTTTATAAAATGGGGATAACAGGCCCCACCGTAAGAGGTTAATGCGGGGATTAAATGAACTAGTATATGTAAAATGCTTAGTGTTTGGTACATAATAAGCACCAGCAGGATATGCAAAATCACACTGAGTGATGAAAAGAAAGATTTTTTTAAACTCCTTAATGGCAGTAATTGCAGACGAAAATACATATTCTATTAGGAACCTCACGTAGTAATAATGTGAATTCTTTAAAATTAAGATGTCTTTGAAATTTCAAAGTTACTTAAAACCCCCTATTTCCAGTTTAAAGAACACTCTTCTAATTTAATCATCTGAGGAAAAGTGTCATTTCCAAGATAAATGTAAATAGCCCAGAAAAAATTCTCCTCAAATGTAATAACCAATTGCAAAGATGTTGGTGATTACTCGACCCAACACCTGCTGTGTACAAAGAGCAATGCTTCTGTACATCTTTAGTATTTACCAGGACTCTACTTTCAAAGTTAAGATTTTCATTTATAGATCTGATTTTAAAACATTTTTTAAAGGTTTATTTTTTTAATGGCTCTTTATAAATAGAGTTACCATAGGTAATGGTGGGTTACAATTCTGAGGTGCAAATTTTCTCTGCACTTTTTTCTCTAAGGCTTATTAATCCTAATCACTCTCCTTTCTTTCAAGTTACCACTTCCTGCATTCTCATAACTACCCCTCACTTTGCTACCAGGTATGGCCCACTTCTTACTTTGTTCTTTGTCAGCCCCTCCCTGTTATCTTTTCCCCACTTTCACAGGTGTTTTGGTACACAGGATTCTGCATCTGCTGCTGTAGTATTGGAAGAGACCTGTTTGCCGATGCAACGTAAGGTGACTTAAAAAGCTTGGCCCTTCCTGCCCTAACACCTCAGTGTCTCTGTTGGAATACCCAAGGCAGCCAAATCCCCTCAGCCTCTGCTCAGCTGGGAGTTCATCTGGCAGTCTGGTCTGCAGTGTGAAGCTTGTCATTTCTGCATTGTGATACATAATCACGGGAGGGTAGTCACTAAACAAGGGAATCTGTGGTTCATGGTTTCCCTTTACAGAGCTCCAGAGTCTCCTAACGTTAGATTCTCTCTAGTATGGATTCCACAGAGCTATCTGTGAAGGGGTGGGGTGGAGGAGAAAGGCTGAGGACCAGTGCAGACACAGAAGTGTACAGAGATGTTCAAGACACTCTCTGGGAAGTGGTTTCAAGTTTTTCAATCCCATTTTGATCCCATATCTTCAAATTTACTTTGGTAGCTTTAGAGTTAGAAAATGTAAAAACTTCATACACTGTGGAAAGATTAGATGTTATTTTTGGCCTATAGAGAGAGTTAAAATCTGAAGAATTTACCAAAAGTGACTACCAACTCCGAAATTACCTCGTTGGCTTTACAGTTTTTAAAACTGTTTTTTCTTTTAAAGTGTTTGATGAATACGGGGAAAAAATGGGTATGACATAAAGCACATAAATACTACAAAATACTTAGGTACTCATCATGAAATTTAAGAGGGTATCATTGTCAGTTTTGAAGCTTCCTTTGTGCCACTTTCCAATTTGAACTAATAAATTTCCTTCGTCCACCTCAGAGGTAATCACTATCCTAAATTTCTATTCATCATTCTCTTCCTTTCCTTCATGCTTTTGCTACATACATTTGAATCTCTAAAAGATATACTGTTTAGTTTTACAAATTTTTCATGTTTACATAGATGAAATCATATTACTGTACATGTTTTCTTCAGTGACTTGATTTTTATTTATTCTTCTTAGTTATCCATTTTATACATATTAGTGTATACATGTCAATCCCAATCTCCCAATTCATCCCACCACCACCACCCCGCCGCTTTCCCCCCTTTGGTGTCCATACGTTCGTTCTCTACATCTGTGTCTCAATTTCTGCCCTGCAAACCGGTTCATCTGTACCATTTTTCTAGGTTCCACAGATATGCGTTAACATACGATATTTGTTTTTCTCTTTCTGACTTACTTCACTCTGTATGACAGTCTCTAGATCTACCCACGTCTCTACAAATGATCCAATTTCGTTCCTTTTTATGGCTGAGTAACACTCCATTGTGTAAACATACCACATCTTCTTTATCCATTTGTCTGTCGATGGGCATTTCGGTTGCTTCCATGACCTGGCTACTGTAAATAGTGCTGCAATGAACACTGGGGTGCATGTGCCTTTTTGAATTATGGTTTTCCCTGGGTATATGCCCAGTAGTGGGATTGCTGGGTCATATGGTAATTCCATTTTTAGTTTTATAAGGAACCTCCATACTGTACTCCATAGTGGCTGTATCAACTTACATTCCCACCAACAGTGCCAGAGGGTTCCCTTTTCTCCACACCCTCTCCAGCATTTATTGTTTCTAGATTTTTTGATGATGGCCATTCTGACCCGTGTGAGGTGATACCTCATTGTAGTTTTGATTTGCATTTCTCTAATGATTAGTGATGTTGAGCATCCTTTCATGTGTTTGTTGGCAATCTGTATATCTTCTTTGGAGAAATGTTTGTTTAGGTCTTCTGCCCATTATTGGATTGGGTTCTTTGTTTTTTTGATATTGAGTTGCATGAGCTACTTGTGCGTTTTGGAGACTAATCCTTTGTCAGTTGCTTCGTTTGCAAATATTTTCTCCCATTCCGAGGATTGTCTTTTCATCTTGTTTGTAGTGTCCTTTGCTTTGCAAAAGCTTTTAAGTTTCATTAGGTCCCATTTCTTTATTTTTGATTTTATTTCCATGACTCTAGAAGGTGGATCAAAAAAGATCTTGCTATGATTTATGTCAAAGAGTGTTCTTCCTATGTTTTCCTCTAAGAGTTTTGTAGTGCCCAGTCTTACATTTAGGTCTCTAATCCATTTTGAGTTTATTTTTGTGCATGGTGTTAGGGAGTGTTCTAATTTCATTCTTTTACATGTAGCTGTCCAGTTTTCCCAGCACCACTTATTGAAGAGACTGTCTTTTCTCCATTGTATATTCTTGTCTCCTTTATCAAAGATAAGGTGACCATATGTGCGTGGGTTTATCTCTGGGCTTTCTATCCTGTTCCATTGACCTATATTTCTGTTTTTGTGCCAGTACTATATTGTCTTGATTACGGGAGCTTTGTAGTATAGTCTAAAGTCAGGGCGTCTGATTCCTCCAGCTCCGTTTTTTTCCCTCAAGACTGCTTTGGCTATTCAGGATCTTCTGTGTCTCCATACAAATTTTAAGACTTTTTTGTTCTAGTTCTGTAAAAAATGCCATAGGTAATTTGATAGGGATTGCATTGAATCTGTAGATTGCTTTGGGTAGCATAGTCATTTTCACAATATTGATTCTTCCAATCCAAGAACATGGTATATCTCTCCATGTGCTGGTATCATCTTTAATTTCTTTCATCAGTGTCTTATAGTTTTCTGCAAACAGGTCTTTTGTCTCCCTAGGTAGGTTTATTCCTAGGTATTTTATTCTTTCTGTTGCAATGGTAAATGGGAGTGTTTCCTTAATTTCTCTTTCAGATTTTTCATCATTAGTGTATAGGAATGCAAGAGATTTATGTGCATTAATTTTGTATCCTGCTACTTTGCCAAATTCATTGATTAGCTCTAGTAGTTTTCTGGTGGCATCTTTAGGATTCTCTATGTATAGTATCATGTCATCTGCAAACAGTGACAGTTTTACTTCTTCTTTTCCAGTTTGTATTCCTTTTATTTCTTTTCCTTCTCTGATTGCCGTGGCTAGGACTTCCAAAACTATGTAGAATAATGGTGAGAGTGGACATCCTTGTCTTGTTCCTGATCTTAGAGGAAATGCTTTCAGTTTTTCACCATTGAGAATGATGTTTGCTGTGGGTCTGTCATATATGGCCTTTATTATGTTGAGGTAGGTTCCCTCTATGCCCACTTTCTGGAGAGGTTTTATCATAAATGGGTGTTGAATTTTGTCAAAAGCTTTTTCTCCATCTATTGAGATCATCATATGGTTTTTAATTCTTCAATTTGTGAATATGGTGTATCACATTGATTGATTTGCATATATTGAGGAATCCTTGCATCCCTGGGATAAATCCCACTTGATCATGGTGTATGATCCTTTTAATGTGTTGTTGGATTCTGTTTGCTAGTATTCTGTTGAGGATTTTTGCATCTGTATTCATCAGTGATAGTGGTCTGCAATTTTCTTTTTTTGTAGTATCTTTGTCTGGTTTTGGTATCAGGGTGATGGTGGCCTCATAGAATGAGTTTGGGAGTGCTCCTTCCTCTGCAATTTTTTGGAACAGTTTGAGAAGGATGGGTGTTAGCTCTTCTCTAAATGTTTGATAGAACTCGCCTGTGAAGCCATCTGGTCCTGGACTTTTGTTTGTTGGAAGACTTTTAATTACAGTTTCAATTTCATTACTTGTGATTGGTCTGTTCATATTTTCTATCTCTTCCTGGTTCACTCTTGTAAGGTTATACCTTTCTAAGAATTTGTCCATTTCTTCCAGGTTGTCCATTTTATTGGCATAGAGCTGCTTATAGTAGTCTCTTAGGATGCTTTGTATTTCTGCGGTGTCTGTTGTAACTTCTCCATTTTCATTCTGATTTTACTGATTTGAGTCTTCTCCCTCTTTTTCTTGATGAGTCTGGCTAATGGTTTATCAATTCTGTTTATCTTCTCGAAGAACCAGCTTTTAATTTTATTGATCTTTGCTACTGTTTTCTTTGTTTCTATTTCATTTATTTCTCCTCTGATCTTTATGATTTCTTCCCTTCTGCTAACTTTGGGTTTTGTTTGCTCTTCTTTCTCTAGTTCCTTTAGGTATAAGGTTAGATTGTTTATTTGAGATTTTTCTTGTTTCTTGAAGTAGGCTTGTAATGCTATAAACTTCCCTCTTAGAACGGCTTTTGCTGCATCCCATAGGTTTTGGATCGTTGTGTTTTCATTGTCATTTGTCTCTAGGTATTTTTTGATTTCCTCTTTGATGTCTTCAGTGATCTCTTGGCTATTTAGTAATGTATTGTTTAGCCTCCATATGTTTGTGGTTTTTACGTTTTTTTCCCTGTAATTGATTTCTAATCTCACAGTGTTGTGGTCAGAAAAGATGCTTGATATGATTTCAATTTTCTTAAATTTACTGAAGCTTGATCTGTGACCCAAGATGTGATCTATCCTGGAGAATGTTCCGTGCGCACTTGAGAAGAAAGTGTAATCTGCTGTTTTTGGATGGAATGTCCTATAAATATCAATTAAATCTATCTGGTCTATTGTGTCATTTAAAGCTTCTGTTTCCTTATTTATTTTCATTTTGGATGATCTGTCCATTGGTGTAAGTGAGGTGTTAAAGTCCCCCACTATTATTGTGTTACTGTCAATTTCCTCTTTTATAGCTGTCAGCAGTTGCCTTATGTATTGAGGTGCTCCTATGTTGGTTGCATATATATTTATAATTGTTATATCTTCTCCTTGGATTGATCCCTTGATCATTATGTAGTGTCCTTCCTTGTCTCTTGTAACATTCTTTATTTTAAAGTCTATTTTATCTGAGTATTGCTGCTCCAGCTTTCTTTTGATTTCCATTTGCATGGAATCTTTTTCCATTCCCTCACTTTCAGTCTGTATGTGTCCCTAGGTCTGAAGTGGGTCTCTTGCAGACAGCATGTATATGGGTCTTGTTTTTGTATCCATTCAGCGAGCCTGTGTCTTTTGGTTGGAGCATTTAATCCATTCACGTTTAAGGTAATTATTGATATGCAAGTTCCTATGACCATTTTCTTAATTGTTTTGGGTTTGTGTTTGTATATTCTTTTCTTCTCTTGTGTTTCCCACTTAGAGAAGTTCCTTTAGCATTTATTGTAGAGCTGGTTTGGTAGTGCTGAATTCTCTTAGCTTTTGCTTGTCTGTAAAGCTTTTGATTTCTCCATCGAATCTGAATGAGATCCTTGCCAGGTAGAGTAATCTTGGTTGTAGGTTCTTCCCTCTCATCACTTTAAATATGTCATGCCACTCACTCCCTTCTGGCTTGTAGAGTTTCTGCTGAGAAATCAGCTGTTAACCTTATGGGAGTTCCCTTGTATGTTATTTGTTGTTTTTCCCTTGCTGCTTTCAATAATTTTTCTTTGTCTTTAAATTTTGCCAATTTGATTACTATGTGTCTCCACGTGTTTCTCCTTGGGTTTACTCTGTATGGGACTCTGCGCTTCCTGGACATGCGTGGCTATTTCCTTTCCCATGTTTGGGAAGTTGTCAACTGTAATCTCTTCAAATATTTTCTCTGGTCCTTTCTCTCTCTTCTCCTTCTGGGACCCCTATAATGCGAATGTTGTTGTGTTTAATGTTGTCCCAGAGGTCTCTTAGGCTGTCTTCGTTTCTTTTCATTCTTTTCTCTTTATTCTGTTCTGCAGCAGTGAATTCCACCATTCTGTCTTCCAGGTCACTTATCCATTCTTTTGCCTCCGTTATTCTGCTATTGATTCCTTCTAGTGAATTTTTCATTTCAGTTATTTTACTGTTCATCTGTTTGTTTGTTCTTTAATTCTTCTAAGTCTTTGTTAAACATTTCTTGCATCTTCTCGATCTTTGCCTCTATTCTTTTTCCGAGGTCCTGGATCATCTTCGTTATCATTATTCTGAATTCTTTTTCTGGAAGGTTGCCTATCTCCACTTCACGTAGTTGTTTTTCTGGGGTTTTATCTTGTTCCTTCATCTGGTACATAGCCCTCTGCCTTTTCCTCTTGTCTATCTTTCTGTGAATGTGGTTCTTGTTCCACAGGCTGCAGGACTGTAGTTCTTCTTGCTTCTGCTGTCTGCCCTCTGGTGGATGAGGCTATCTCAGAGGCTTGTGGGCTTCCCTGGTGGCGCAGTGGTTGAGAATCTGCCTGTCAATGCAGGGGACATGGGTTCGAGCCCTGGTCTGAGAAGATCCCACACACCGTGGAGCGGCTAGGCCCGTGAGCCACAATTGCTGAGCCTGCGTGTCTGGAGCCTGTGCTCCGCAACAAGAGAGGCCGCGATAGTGAGAGGCCCGTGCACCGTGATGAACAGTGTCCCCCACTTGCCACAACTAGAGAAAGCCCTCGCACAGAAACGAAGACCCAACACAGCCATAAATAAATAAATAAATAAAAATTAGCTTAAAAAAAAAAAAAAAAGAGGCTTGTGCAAGTTTCCTGATGGGAGGGACTGGTGGTGGGTAGAGCTGGCTGTTGCTCTGGTGGGCAGAGCTCAGTAAAACTTTAATCCACTTGTCTGCTGATGGGTGGGGCTGGGTTCCCTCCCTGTTGGTTGTTTGGCCTGAGGCGACCCAACACTGGAACCTACCCAGGCTCTTTGATGGGGCTAATGGCGTACTCTGGGAGGAGTCACGCCAAGGAGTACTTCCCAGAACTTCTGCTGCCAGTGTCCTTGTCCTCACGGTGAGACACAGCCACCCCCCGCCTCTGCAGGAGAACCTCCAACACTAGCAGGTAGGTCTGGTTCAGTCTCCCCTGGGGTCACTGCTCCCGATGCACACACTACTTTGTGTGTGCCCTCCAAGAGTGGCGTCTCTGTTTTCCCCAGTCCTGTCAAAGTCCTGCAATCAAATCCCGCTAGCTTTCAAAGTCTGATTCTCTAGGAATTCCTCCTCCCGTTGCCGGACCCCCAGGTTGGGAAGCCTGATGTGGGGCTCAGAACCTTCACTCCGGTGGGTGGACTTCTGTGGTATAAGTGTCCTCCAGTTTGTGAGTCACCCACCCAGCAGTTATGGGATTTGATTTTATTGTGATTGCACCCCTCCTACCGTCTCATTTTGGCTTCTCCTTTGTCTTTGCATGTGGCGTATCTTTTCTGGTGAGTTCCAGTGTCTTCCTGTCGATGGCTGTTCAGCAGTTAGTTGTGATTCCGGTGCTCTCGCACGAGGGAGTGAGAGCACGTCCTTCTACTCTGCCATCTTGAACCAATTCAGTGACTTGATTTTTTAGCTTAACCATTTTGTTGATGAGATTCCAGTGGGTATAATCCATTTATTTACATAGTGATACGGAGTCCACTGAATGGACAGGTGGACACCTGGGCCGATGCCAGTGCTGCTGTGAACATTCTTGTATATGTCTCCTGATGTACCTACCGTGTGAGTTTAGTTAGGAATCTGAGGTCACGTGGTAAGCACATCGCCAACTCTACTCTCATCAGAAAAGCATCACTGTTTTTCCATAGCAGTTGTACAGCTGTCTCCATCTCCTCAGCAACATCTGACATCATCCACCTTGTAATTTCTGCCCATGTGGCAGATAGGAAATAGATTTCACCAGGTTCTGAAAACTGCATTATGCAGCTTTTCATAAGAGTGAGCACTGTATTATATAATCATTTTATCATTTTCAGGTTTCCACGTCTGTGAAATACCTGTTGAAATCTTTTGTCCATTTTCATACTGGGTTTTCTTTTCCTTTTTGAACTGTAAGGGTTTGAAATATATTTTGAATACTAATGCTTTGTCAGGTACTTGCATTGCCAGTATCTTCTTATGGTTTGTGCTATGTTTTCACTCTCTTTATAATGCTTGTGATGAACCAAAGTTCATTTCAGTCTAATCCCATTTTCAACCTTTTCGTTTCAGGTTAGCATGTTTTGTTTAGAAATCTCTGCCCAAAGATCATAAAGATATTTTCCTATACTTTCGAAGTTCTATAGTTTTGTCTTTCACATACTAAGTATTTAACCAGCCTGGAATTGATTTTTGTGTACGGTGTAAGGTGGAGTCCAGTTTCATTCTTCTTCACCGTATGGATTATAAATTGTTCTAATACCAATTACTGAAAAGTTCATCCCTTACCTGTTAAACTAAGATGCCAGCTTTGAATAAACCAAGTTTTGAAATATGTATGAGTCTGCTTTGGATTATCCTGTTCTTAATAAATCTATTCTTTCGAACTACCTCACTGTTGTAATAACTATAACTGAACAGTAATTCTTCTCCTTATTCTTCTTCAAGAGTGACTGTATTATTTTTGGCTCTTTACTCTTCCATATTAAGTTTCAGAATCAGCAATGAACCTATAGATTTATTTGAAGTGACATCTATAGCGAATCTACAACCCCATGAACATGAATTATTTCCCATTTGTTTAGGCCTTCTTTACATTTCTAAATAAAGTTTTATAATCTGCTATTCATAGTTTTTTGTTTTTCAAACGTAAGTACACATGGATGTATCAAATGGTTTTTCTACATTTATCAAAACTGTAATGTTACTGTGGTGAATTTCATTAATTGATTTTCTAATGTCAAACCAACTCTGCATTCCAAACCTATGCGGTCATACTTTTAAATATACTGCTAGATTTAATTCCATAACATTTATTTATGTGTTTTGCATCTTTGTCCATAAATAAGAACAGCCCGTGATTGTCCTTTCCCATACCATTCTCTTCTGATTTTGAGAGCAAAGTTATTTAAATCATCTAAAGTGAATTTGGAGTTGTATTAGTTTCCTAGGGCTGCCCCAACAAATTACCACAAATTTGGTGGATTGAAACAATAGAAATTTATTCTCTCTCAGTTCTGGGGGCCAGAAGTCCAAAATTAGGTCTCAGCAGGGCCATCTCCCTGTAAAGTCTCTAGGGGCAAATTCTTCCTTGCCTCTTGCAGCTTATGGTGGCTCAAGCTCCTTGGCTTGGAACTGCATCACTCCAATCACTTCCTATGTGTTTGCACAGGCTTCTCCCCTGTGTCTCAAATCCCCCTCTCCTTTCTCTTATAAGACACCAGTCATTGGCTTTAGGGTCCACTCCAAAACCCAGATGACCTCAATCTTAATCATATCAGCAAAGATCCTATTCCCGAATGCAGTCACGTTCACAGGTATGGGGGTCAGGAGTTGCACACCTACTTGCGGGGTTCACGATTCATCCCACTACAGGAGTGCACCCTCTTTTTCTAAATTCTAAAATGATTTATGTAAGTTTGGAATAATCTGCTCCTTTAATGTCTGGTAGAACTTGACAGCAAAACTTGTTGGACCAGGACGTCTTTCTTTGTGAAAAGATTTTAAAATGCTGATTAAATTTCTTTCAAGGTTTGAAGACCATTCAGGTTTCTACCTTCTTGAATAAGTTTGGTTTCTGGCAATTGCCCATACCTTCAAATAACCTCTCAAGTTCACTGGCATAAAGTTGTGTACATTATCTTATTTTTATGTCTGGAGCATCTGTAGTTATGTTCTCTTTATTCTTAATATCGTTTATCTGTACATTTTACGTTTTCTTTATTCTTAATATCGTTTATTTGTACATTTTGTCTTTTTTTTCTTAACAGCCTTCCCAGAGGTTTGTTGATCTTATTCGTTTTTTACAAAAAAATTAATTTTGGCATTTTTCATTTCTTCCTACCATTTCTTTTTAGTTTATTAATTTCTGCTCATATGTTTATTATTCATACTCACTTCTACTTTTTTTGGACTTATTCTTTTCTAACTTCTTAAGCTCGAGACTTAGCTGATTTTCAGCCTTCTTTTCTAATATAAGCATGTATACCAATTGATGTTCTTCTTCTAAGTGCCATTTTAACTACATTCTCAAGTTTTGACACATATATAACATTTTCATCACCTGTCACTTTCTTAACATCTTACTTTCCCTTTGTTACTGTGCTTTCATCCATGAATTATATAAAAATATTTTGCTTGATTTCTAAACATATGGGACTTTTTGTCTTTTCAATACTGATTTTAGTTAACTATAATACGTTTAAAATGTGTTGAGGTTTGCTTGAAGCTGCATCCCATGGTCAATTTTAATAAATGTTCGTGTCTGTTTGATATAACTGTCTACTCTGCAGCTGCTGAGTTCAGTGTCCTGGACAGGTCTATTAGATCAACTGTGCAGCTGCCATCTTTCTTAGTATCCTTACAGATACTTTTGAGTTTTGTTAATTTATTAATTACTAAGAAAGATATGAGGATGCTACTCAGTGATGAAATTTAGAAATTGTATGTCTAGAGAGATATAAAGTGAACTGAACCTTTATCATTATATGGTAACCTCCTATCTCCAGGAATGATTTTTGCTTTAATGACTATCTAAAAGGACATCCTTTACAGACAGGCTATTGATAGAAAAATAATTTGGTTTTTTCCAGGTTTTTCTAAAAATGTTTTCCCTCATTTTTGAAAGCTAATTCAAGGGACTATAAGATTCTAGATTGAGAATAATTCCTTCAGTACACAGAAGGGTAGAAGGGTACTTGGTCAGGGTATCCAGTCCACCACAACACTGGCAATGAAAGACTCTATCAGTTGCAGTGATTAATTTACAAACCACTTAACTTACAGACTGTAGTAAAACAGAGCTGCATATTTTCAAAATTAGCAAGACAAGGGAAAGCTACTACAGGAACTTCTCAGCTGTCAAGAACATGGGAATATTGTCCTACCATCATTTTGGTAGAAAAGGACAGTTGAAAGCATCTTAGAATTTTTAAAAATGGGAATCACCATTTTAGCATACAGTCAGCCCTCTGTATCCACAAGTTCTGTGACTGGGGATTTAACCAACTGCAGATCAATTTTCAATTTCCAAGGATATGGAACCACAGGTATGAAGGGCCGAATATACCATGCCATTTGATATAAGAAACTTGGGCATCAGTGGATTTTGGTACCCGCTGGGGGTCCTGGAACCAATCCCCCCCCCCACCAACCGGATACTGAGGGAGGACTGTACTTACCATGCTGCTTAGATTTCTTTTTCTTTTTCTTCTTCTTCTTCTGCTTTGGTTTGTAGTGATCTCTGTCCCTCTTCTCTTTTCTTTCTTTATCCTTTTCTTTTCTCTTACCTAAATGACCAAAGTGAGTAAGTTAGTAATCATGACTGATCCTGAGTTGTTCCTCTGTGGTTAACCTAAAAGCAGCATTTATGTTTTAATCAGCTATTCCAGTCACCTGCCCAGAGTGGATGGATTCAATTAAACTGTTCCTGTCATGAGTCTGGAACTCCTGATTAGCTTATTGGGCTATAAGAGGGGATCTTCATTAGCAGTGTTGAGAAATCCCAACTCCTGACACCTTAAAGTTAACACAGACAGTAGTTAAAATCTTTAAATGAGTAATATAACTCAGTTTCCTGATGTGGCAAGAAATAAACTCCATAACTTAAGAAAGACCTGACTGAGGAGACTCAGCATTTCCACACAAAATTTAATGAGAAAATATACTAGAAGCTTAAAAAATAAAAAACAAAAAAACTTGAACTTTTTTTTTCCTTTGGAAAAACAAAAAAACTAAATCATTTCCACAAATAATTCCTTCAGTCTTTCAATACTTTCCCAGTGTATATAAGAATGAAAATAAAAAGCACAAAGAAAAAAACTTATTTCATTAAACTAAATTTTGTCCCCAAATTTTAAAATATTCCTTTTTCCCAATCATATGCACTTTAAAGAAAATGAACAGATGTTAAAACAGTTTCCTAGAGTATTTTATTTAAAATTAATTCATCACATATATTCAACTATTGTTCCAACTCAGAAAGGTTTAGCCCATAACTTATCAACCATATTAAACCAACTTTCAGTAACTCAAGCTCCAGGTAGCTAATCTGTAGAATACTTAAGACTATTATCCATCATTCCAAAACTTTTAGTCATTATAGCACAGAAGACAGAAAAGATAGCAGAAAAACTTTTAGTCATTATAGCACAGAAGACAGAAAAGACAGCAGAAAACTTAGTAACTTTTTATAAAGTAAGTAAAAAAAAAAAAAAAGGCTATTTTAATTTACCATCCATTCTCTAAGTTTCAACAATATTAAATGGCAGCTTATTTTTAAACAGTCATAGTTTTAAAGATGTTCAAAAACATCAAGTTCTCAGAGAAAGCCTTAGGCTCCCCTGACAAAAAATACACATACTACTGCAAGATACGTATTTAAGAAATCACATATTTGGAGCCGAATAACACTAATAAACACTAAAACAGATGATCACTTACACCTAAAGGAGCACTAACAGGTAAAAAGTAAGGGACAGACTATGTCCTCCCACTGCCAAGCCATCTATAGCCTTTTGCTTAAAGATTACTTTCTGTTCATACCAAATGTAGTTGAGCTTTTTTCTTCCAATTTCACTTTTTTTTCTGTTTTCGATATTCCTGCAGGTTTAGGGGAAAAATATGTAAGTTTAGTCAGAAAGGGTTAAAAGTATGGGACAATGTTTTAAATTACAATTGCTCACAAAACTCTACCTAGGACTGTTTTCCCCTAAAGGTCTACATTATTTTATTGCCTGAACTAGTAACAAAGAAGTGGGATTTCTTACATCAAAGGGATAATAAATTAAGAATGATTTTTGTTCCCTCAGACTACTCAGATTAGATTCCTAGTTCCACCATTTATTAGCTCACAGCCTCGAGTAAATCATTTAACTCTCAGTGCTTCAGTTTCCTTATCTGCTAAATAGGACTAAGAGCATCTACCTCCTATTGTTATCAGTATAAGATGAGTCAAAATGTGTATTGATGGAATGCTTAGTGTCTGATAACTACTAAGTGTTTTTTTTTCACTTTCTCCTTTATGGTGGGGTAATAATTTGAGACTACATCAATTCTGGAAATAGCATAAATATAGGTCTGAACATAAAAAATGTTAGGATAAATGCACTAGGCAATCAGTTAAGATCAACTCTGGCATCACAGCCTTTGGCAATCCATGTTGAAATGCACTCCAGTGGTAGGTCCACGTAACATTTCTGCTCCTGTGACAATTATGACAAAATGCTATTCCAGTCATCCAAATGAAATATTAAATTTCATTTTAAATTATACTGGTTTTCAACAATCTGCATAAAATTTTTAAACTATTATTTAACCTCTGTTGCCTAGAACAAACTTGTACCTTTGAACTCCATCATGAATGTGTTATTAGGTTATGATAAAAGCCAAAACAGAATTATTCTATAAATCATTTTGGTCTTTATCCAAATGTAAGATGTAAAGGCTTATTATCACATACAAAATATTCAACCTTAGTGGCACTTAGGTCTTATTATCTAATAGTCCAAAATACATTTTTAAACCAATAGTGCACCTCATGAACTGTGCTGCTGACACAGACACACTTAACCAATCTTCTCAACTCATATTCAACCACTGCCAATGCTAATACCTTATGTGTGTCTAGGGTTAATCTAAGAAAAACACTCTAGTGCATTTAAAATACAATTTCAATCTATTAAATTATGCTTTAATATCACCAGTTACGAGTTCTTTGATTTTTAAATCACTGCAGTACAGTATCAAAAAAGCTAGCACTTTATTCATCTTACTGCAAATAATTTACATAATTTAAATAAAACACAATAAAAATGTAAAAATACCACTCAACTTGAATTACATGCTAATAAGGCTCTAATAATTAAGTAAAAATATTGATAATCTCCATGACAAAAAGATTTATGACAAAATGAAAAGGACATCAGAGCAAAGAGAAATACAATTAAACTTCCTTATTATCAAAACTGTTGAACAAATGCCTCACTTCCTTTTACTAATTACTGTTTACTAACAATTAATGCCATGAAAATTCCACAAATTTGATGCAATTTTCTTGAAAATGACAAGGCATTTACAACAGAAACAGTAAGAGATTTGCTTTCTAAATCCTCTGTGACAGTAGAGCTATACCAGAAGCAGCCCTTGATCATGATTATTGCCTTGAAGGTCCCTCCCTAATCCCCAGGGGCACTGAATCTCCAGAGTGAAAGGTGGAGCAAGGCCAGAATCCCCTGGGGCGATTCAAATGGAAGGAACTGCCTTACAGCGCTGCCTTTCCTGACTGGAATGTGTGGGACCCCTCAGGTACTTGGAAGACAAATAAAATGGTCCTGAACCTCAGCTCCAGAACACAGGTCAGCACAGGAGAACAGATTCAGTAACTAACACAGTGCTTTCAGGAGGACCTGTTCTAGATTGTTTTCACATGTTCTGGTGGGTCCCAAACCTTTATATTTCTTAACTGATAAAATTTTGAAAGTAAAATTGGGGAACTGAGAAAGGCTTGTCAACATTTTACACAATTAAGGATATTAAAATAAATATTTCTATATGCAATAATGGCAAAACACCCATGCCCAAATAGAAAAAAAAAATAGATCTATTCAAGAATTCTACAAAAGAATCAATTTCATTTTATGAGAAGTTCTCTACCTTGTCCTTATTTCACCATGCACTAGAATTTGGGAACCAAAGTACGTGGATATTAGTTTACAGAATAGTGATTTTTACACTAAGTTTTATCAACAGAACATTTTCGTCAAACAAAATATTACATAATATTCCAACACATAATACAAACCCCCCCATCAAATTAAAAACACAATAAAAAAACGAATGGAGCTGTTTAGATTAAAGCAAGAGCGACAGATCTCTGAGCCATGCCTGCTTTCACATCCTGCAAGGCGCAGTAATGTGGAGAGGTTTCGGCAGTGTGCTAAATATCTGATTCTCCTGGCAAAAAAGGAGGCTATCCCTGAGACTCTCCGTGGAAACCCCAGGCTCTGTACAAGCCATGAACATCTGCTGTGGGGTGGGGGGAGATTACGGAGTCTCTGGTTGTAGTTTTGTTTTGTACAATTCTGGAAAAAAACTGAAAAACACTTTAAAACAAAAAGGCTTTTTAGAAAGTAAATGTGAAATTGGTGTCCCCACAAGTCAGAATGTGACTGTTATTGTCTCACCCATCCATACACTGAGCTTCCATATTTTAACTCCTTGAAGGGGACAGAGTAACTCAGTATTTGTTACATCAGTACATATATCCAGTAGATAAATAAGAAAACTAGTTAACATCCCAGTTAGCGACAGAACTAAGAGTAACAGAACTAACACTCTATCCTTACCTAAAACTGGTTGGCTCTGTTAGAGAAAGCATTCTGATAATAAAATAAAAACAAAGGCATCGATTTTTACAAGGGCACCAATGACTGTTTTTGGTAATGGGGGCAGCAATAGTATTCTTAACCTTGGTTAGTCATATTGTATGCATGCTTCCCAGTGGAAGAATGCAGAGGATTAGGGCAAGTTCATTATCTATACTGGAAAAACAACTGTTAACCTATTAAGAACACATGTATATAATAATTGGCTAATTCACATAATCTCATTAATGCTTGACCATGACTGTGATATGAGCATGCACATATCACTCACACGAAAAAGTAAAACTCTAAGTCTGTTAAACTATTTCACAGTTAATGACTAACATCCTCATCATTCTTAATACCCCAAAAATTCCAATTTGAAAAAAATACCCCAGAAAATGTCTTTGATACAAGTTCTGGTAAATAATGCTTTCTGCAGAAGTTTTAAAATTCAACAGTAACAAAATTTACTTTTATAATTAACATGAAACAAACCAAGCAAACAAATTAAAATATTAAAAATAAAGAAGAAACAAAAACAAAACACCTGGTACTTTGACTGCAGATAGAAGACAACTTGGGAAGCGGACAGAAGGCCAACAAATACTACGAAACAGTTTCGAGAGGGTAGCTAACAAAAATGTTGACAGAACAAAGCACGCAGACCACTGAGAATTTCAGTGCAAGTCAGACAGGTTCACAAGGTTTTAATAAAAAGATGTCCAATTAGAACATGACCTGAATTCCATTACTTCCCTCAAAAAATAAAAAATTAAAAGGGGTAATAGAAATAAATCAGAATCCCCCCAAACCCCGCATTCAAATGCTGTGACTGTGTTCAACCCTCTAACAAATGGACTTCCAGTAATTAACATTTAAATCCATGCATTTCCTCGATTTAAGCAATTAAAGCTGCCGGTCATCACCATACTTAAGATGATCCTCACTCTTCAACAAACTTACAAATACATCACTTTACAAATCCAAACTCCTCTCTACCTTTCACTTTTCCAGAAAACTATCTTACACCTTTGACTTTCTCAAACAGTTTTTCGAATACTTAAAAAGGAAAAAAATATTGTGCCTTCCCTCTACCTCAGTACATTGTTTAACCATTATGAGAAACAAGAACCACGCCCCAATGATAATTAGCTACATCTCCACAAATATACCAGAAATTCTGGGGGAAAAAAAATCAAACCACTAGGCTAGTACTCTGATTAGACACAAAGTCACTGGAATTAAAGACTTCCACGTACAATCACTACTTTGACATTTTAGGATACATCATTCAACTAACATAACTTAGTTATTATACAGTTATTTAGATTCGTCTATCTTTCAGTCTTGTTACTACTGCTATATAAAAGAAAATACAAACGTTTTCAAATGCACATCTAAAAATAAATGCTCGGGGCTTCCCTGGTGGTGCAGTGGTTAAGTACCCACCAGCCAATGCAGGGGACACAGGTTCGAGCCCTGGTCTGGGAAGATCCCACATGCTGCAGAGCAACTAAGCCCGTGTGCCACAACTACTGAGCCTGCACTCTAGAGCCCGTGAGCCACAACTACTGAAGCCCACGCGCCTAGAGCCCGTGCTCCGCAACAAAAGAAGCCACCGCGATGAGAAGCCCGCGCGCAGCAATGAAGACCCGAAGCAGCCAAAAATAAATAAATTAAATACATAAAGTAAAAATATACACATTTAAAAAACTAATGACTTTATCATTTAAAAAATCAATAAATAAAAATAAATTCCCCAATGAATATATATCATTTTAACTTGAACATATTTTTCATATATTCAGTACAGCAACAAATTCCAGATTGCTAAAGGACTCATAAGAACTTCACCAGGAAAAGTATCTCAAAGGGTTAAAGGTGATTCAGAAATCTTGTGAAAACAGGGAAAAGAAAAATTAATTACCCTACAGATAGAAGGGGCTTAGAAATTGTCCAAAGACAATGCATCAGTTCTGGGAAATGACAAGAAATGTTTCAAAGCCTACAAATCTTCAAATTTGGGCACTGATTTTTTTAAAACAAGATATGGAAACACTATCACATACAAAATAACTTCAGTCTTTTATTGATTAATGGAATTGTAGAACACTGTATGTTTAATATTAGTTACACTTTCACTTTGAAAGAAGGAACAAGAAGGTAACAGCAGTAATATAAAAAGTATGCTTCTTAAGTTACTTCAATCATTTTATTTTAATATACACCACCACCAGAAAAGAGCAAGCTCTATTTTATACTTCACCCAAGGATTTGATAAAGTGGTTTCAGAGAAGATGCTACTAAAATCGATTATCCCCAGTGCTCTCTGGCTGCTAATCAAAAAACAGTTTTATGTTTTTCCCTACTTCTGAACTGACTCAATTCACCTCATTCATCCATCTACTGATAATTCCAAATTAGTAATTTACTGGAAAAGCATTTGAAATTAGTATTTGCCTTTTTTTTCCTTTTACTGTAGGGACTCTTTGGTTGAGGTTAAAATTCTATAAAACTTCCAAGTAAAACAATGTAACCATATAAGGGAAATATAAATAAATATAAATCTAATGTTCTGTTAGATTAAAATATCAACTTGATAAAATACCTCCGAAAGATTTCAGGTTACAGTAAGTGTCATAAAATCATCAAAAAATGTCTTATTGAGTATGGCTGATTTTACACATTAGACTCCCAAAATAACATTACAACAAATTACATTTAAATTTTGGAGATTCTGCTCCAAAATATGGGATTATATGTAAGATACAGGTATATAAATTAATTTAAGCTAAGAGTTTCTTAAATATTAAATTCTATTAAATCCTTAAGCCTAAGTATTGAGCCCATTAAGTTATTTTCTGGCTTCAAAACCAAGAAACTTCTGCAATTATATTTAGCTCTAATAATTCCTATTTAGTAGAAACAGGATATAAGAAGTAGGGAGAAGGAAGTAGATTAAAGTGACAAAATAAGAAGTATATCCAGAGAATATGATAGTAAACGGTCACACAAAAGGACTTTAAACAGACTGAGAAACCCTATCTTCCACAGATGTTATGGAGAAGTATTTATAAAGAGGAACTACATATTAAAATAATGTAATTATACATCAAACTGTTTTTACTGTATAAATATGCAAGCCTAGCTAACTGGTAAAATGAATCTTTTTTACCTGATGCTGTTGGAGCTCCTCTTCCATCAGTTACTGCTTTGGAAGAAAGATTTGTAAGCATCTGCGTATCTTCCTTTTCTGCCCTGGGGCATTCATTATGGTAAGAGGGATCTGGGACTAGCGGTGCTGTAACTTCCGAACCACGACTTAAGTCAAGAGGGAGACAGGGTCCCAGTTTCTCAAGTGACAAATGTGCAACATCAGGCACTACACAAAATAAAGAATGTAATATGTTAATATAAATACACTGCCTCAGTTAATATCCATGTGGATTAAAATGTTATATAAATTAAACAGTGCCTGGAAATAAAGACGGCACTAAATAAATACTTGTAGAATTAAATGAAGTGCTTATAAGTCCAAAAGATGTTAAGGAAAAAGCAGAAATTTCTTAATATTTTAATAAGCTTTATCTCAGTGTTTTGTCTTCTTTTATGTTTGGATCTATAGAAAATCAATATACATTACCCTCTGGTACTGAAGACTCTTGCTGATTTTGAGAACTGATGGAGAATACTTTCCCATCAGTGGCTGGAGAGGGAGGAGAAACCTTTTCTACAGAATCATCAGGCATGGGCAAGGTGGCTAAACGCTGAGATCTTCTTCTCCGCTCACTATGCTTGAAAGGTCTAGGGGGGTTCACAGGCTGTGGAGGACCTAGAAAAAGATCTTCAATGTTCACGAAGCAGATACATGCCAGGATCATCTTATAATACTTAAGGAGAAAAACGGGAAAAATGATTCAAATTCTGCCCTCTGATGTTGTAAGGTATCCACAAGGAATGGTATGTTCCAAAAGTAATCAAAGGCAAAAACTGCCCTCATTCACAAGGGTTAATCAAAACTTCTAAAATCTAAACCCTACTAGAACCAAAAGAAAATAACATGGAACATTAATTTCAGGTAGTTTCCCAAGTAACAGACTACAGTTAATTCTTTAATTGCAGATCGTTGTTAGTTGCCATTTTTCCTTTGGGAAAATAATCTCTGTATAGCCAAAGATTTAAAAAAAAAAAAAAAAAAAAAAAAAAAAATATATATATATATATATATATATATATATCCCTTTTGCTACATTACAAATCTAGAAACTCTAAGAAAAAAAAAAAGCAGGGGCATAGGTGACAAAAATCTGACATGCATTGTAGAGTTAGTGCTTTACTTGCCAAAGTAAAACTAATGTAAGTAATTTTATCCCACCCTCGTTCCCGCAAATGGATTTTTATAAACATATATTTGGGCCTGATTCATTAAAAAAAATTGAACACAAACAACTTTAAGTACTCATTATGGGCAAAAACCAAGGATTTTTAAAGAATATGACACTTCTTGTACTCACGTGTTTTTTGTTTTGTTTTAAAAAACTAACTTGGTGAGCCATTTAAGCATCTTCTAGCTATGTATTAACAGAAGTTTGGAAATTTTTTTTTTTTAACCTTTCATTTTCTTCTTTCTACATGGCATGTAAACATGTTTGATGATTTAGAACAGGCAGGACTACATAAGCCAATATACGCATGTTAATTTAGAAGGAGGAAATAAGAGTGGTCTAAAAAGGTTGATGCTTTGGGTATTTAAAAATAATTTTACAAAAGTCAAAATGCAAGAGACATGGTGATAATGGAAAAACAAAAGAATAAAATTCAGTTGCTGTAACACTGGCCATAATACCAAAATACAAAACAATTGCAAAATAAAATACGTATCAATGTCATGTGACATTGTAGTGACTACTAATGATATTATTTCATGATAAATGCCATAACGAAATGAAGCTTATGAAGAAACAATTGAGTTTTTCTGTTTCCATCCTTTCTACTCATTTATTAAAAAGAACCAAAACAAAACAAAGAAGTACCAAAACCTGATCAAAAATTGAAAAACACGGTTTGGCAAAAAAAATACAGCAATGGAATGCAAGAGAAAGTTAATATATTTGACTGATAGAAGTCTTCTCAATGTCACCATTTTTAATCGTTGTGGAAGATATGATATGGAGAAGTTCATAAGGAAATGTGTCATATTCATTTAATAATCAGGTTACTAATTCATTCACTGTATAAACAGCAAAATTATCTTTTACCCAGTGACTTTTCAGGTAATTATTTTTCATATGTCTCTAACTTAGAATACTAAAACATGAGAAACACACAGTCAACACAAATCTTGTCTTATATATATCCAAACCCATGTCAAAAGGCTATTTAAAAAAAGACCAAGTTAACTCTTGAAAGATTAGTGGTATTGAAACAGTAAAATCTTTAAAAATAAGACCAAGGAAGCAATCTTCTTCTTTCATTAGTAAGATTAAACTGAAGTTTGCACTCTAAATCCTACAGTAAGAACTGAATAAAATGTATTGCCGAAGGGGGTACAGACAACTGGAGACAATAACTAAATCTATCCATAAGAATAGTCTTAGGAGTTCAGGAAAACATCCACCATGGGCCTTTTTGTATCTCATAATGGTTTTGTTCTGTTTTTTTGTAATGAATCAGGCCTCTCATTGTGCTTGGATTATTAGTTGAGGAGAGTCAAACTACAGTGGAATTTTGGTTATTAAATGCTAAGGTTTCTTAACCAGCA
The DNA here is from genome assembly GCF_965194825.1 of Balaenoptera physalus. NCBI lineage: Eukaryota > Metazoa > Chordata > Mammalia > Artiodactyla > Balaenopteridae > Balaenoptera > Balaenoptera physalus. The sequence continues at coordinate 77,118,715 of NC_138895.1, read as the reverse complement.
GTACAGTCACTGTACCTCTGTACAATACATCAGTCAGAAATGTAAATGGTTTTTGCCCCTAAAATAGTTTCAAGTCTTCCCTATCATATCCACTTAAGTTTGAATTTTTAAAATGCAACTTCATAAAATACAATATAACTACAACCAAACTGTTTTTAATGTATCTTATAGGATAAGTAACTATTTTTTAAAAATCTGTGCTCACTAGTTTTATTTATCATTGAAGAAGAAAGCTGAGATACAAGCGTCAAATCCTCGACTTGTATTAATTCTGGGGAAAGTGGTGATTTAGGGGGTTTTATACACCCAGAAGAATCTCCAGATTCATGTTTGCATTTCTTGCTGCGAGCCTTCCCTGAAGACAAAGTTGAGGATAACAGTGCAGGTTTCTGAGTGTTGGCAGAACTGCTAATGTCAGCTTCATTTTTTTTCTGACTTTGAGGTTTAGGTGAAATCGCCTGAATAAATAATAAAAAATTGATATTTTTATTTTGGTTTCTTCATTTTTGTTCTTGTTTTCTATTTTGATTGTTAAGCAACTTTAGTATCCAAAAACATTGTTAAGCAACATATAACATTTCTATTACAAATGAAAAACCAAAAAGAACCCCACAAATTATTAACTAAAAGTTGAATAGGCTGTCTTTAAAGGGATGCTGTCAACTTGTAGTCTAAATTTGGGTTTTTTTAAATGTATTATTTATAATATTCTCAGAAAATAAAATGTTATCTTACTGGACAAATATGTTCTGTATTGAGTTAAAATATACCTCTTCTGACACCATAATTACCAATGACATTGACAATAATTAGGTAAATAAACAGCATTTTCAAGTTTTAGAGCATTAGAGGAATACATTTAAGCTTCTGCCTTTCAGATTTTTTTTATAAAATAATTTCCTTTATCAAGTTCAATGCAGAGGTTTAAGTAGACAATTTCCCTTTAAAGAAAGATCTCAACAGGAAAACAATGATCAAATTAACGAAACATTATCTTTAACTCATTTTAGTGCTGAAAGCTAGAGTTTCATAAGCATAATGCATCATGAAATCAAAGCCACCAGCAATACAGAGTTAAAAGACTAAAAAACAATACAAAACAAGCAACAACAACAACAACAAAAAAAAAAACAAGGAGTAAAACCAAGTGTAAGTTAAAAACATTGGATTTAAAAACAAAATACGTCGCATTCTTAGATGAGAGTTTTTACCTTCTTCCTGCCAACTGATACTTTTAAAAAAAAATTAGAACTTTGTCAGTTCTTTCATAAAGAATATCTTCATTCATTTGGCAGTAAAATGTCCTACAGATGTAAAACTATATGTGAATGTGTCCTAAGACAACAGAGAACAGCCACATTCGATGGATTTGCAATCTATGGTGTTGGAATGCCTACCCTGTATCTCTTTTTGATATATGTATCTGAGAGCAAAGTATGAGATACACTTTTTAAAAAAAAAAACCTATGCTAAAATAGGCTTTTATAAAGAACCAAACTACTAGCTCTATGAACAACATGCTTGTCCCCAAGATACCTTTTTACTTCCATATCTTTTGTGAGGGATGACCATCAGGTCTGCAGTCTGCAGTTCTCTGGAATATGGAAGATCATTGTCTGGGACCAAACAGCTTTCTGTTCCCACTAAAAATATTTATAAAGCGCTCAAATTTTGGTGGGAAAAAAGTGAATATGTGGTATTAAGTATGGCACCTCTGTGCTACAGGTGGCACGCTGGGCATGCCACACGGAAGGGCTGGCGTCAAGTGTCTCATTCATTGCGTTGTCATCATTTCTATTCTTGAATTTACTCATTACACACGTGTGTAAGTGCAGACTAATCATTTGAAAAAAAACCCTCCATATACAGAAAGGATTCCTAAGCTTATCATAAAAGGTGTTGCCAGAAAAGTAATTAGAGCCATTACTTGTAAATAAACAATTTTATTGTTCATCTTCACATATGTGAGAGACATCACTACAGCATCCATTACTCTCAAGTTACAAAGTTATAAAACAAGATTTTAATACTTAAATTAATATCTTGATATGGTGCTTAACCTCTAAACAAGGACAAATTAACATTTTTAAAAACTTACTGAATTATGCATCTAATGCAGGTTTTATCCAAAAGTAAATATAACATGACAATTCCCTAATACAATTAAATAATCTATAATTAATAATCTGAGAACTGGGGCTCAAGACCACAGAGTTTGAGTTTTTTTTAAATGTAAATAAATAAATCCCTTAGGACAGTAAGTTTTGGCCTTAGGCCTGTTATAAATCTACGTCATGAGTGGCATTATTTTACTCATTAGGGCAACAGAGGTTAGTGACAATCTCTCTCCTTCAAGTCTATTGTTGATACCGAGATGTAATTAAGAATTTTATAACTCGGCTTTTTAACTTTGAAGAAGGGCAAACACTTAGCACAAAAATTAAGAGTATGGTTACAAAACATTTCACACTGAAATCAACCTGAATGACAAAAAAGGGGGGGAACAGCATTCTGTTCCTTAAAAATATAAAATAATTTACAAAGTTTTCATTAATGATCATTGGTCTCTTCGTTACAAAAAACTGGGAAGGACTCTCAAAATTTTTTTGATTATGTAAATAAAAACAGCCGAGTTACTCAATTTTTTTTCTTTTTTTTTAAGCTCAGTTTCAAAATGTTGTACTTCTCTCTGAAATGGGCACTGCCCTCTACACTAACTTTCACATATAATAAATAATTTTCACAATCACATTCATCTCAGCAGGATTGTGCATAATGAAAGATTGACATTGTAATGAATTTTCCAGAAACATTTTATTACCCAAGTCCCTGATTTATTGCATTCTGAGAATACCATAAACAGTGGTGAAGATACAAAATATTGTTATATCTGGGACGTTGAATATAGTAATACACAGTAAAAAAGTCAAAATTTGGTTGATATACTGACAATAACGGCAAAGACTTAACCGTTTGATGACCACAGAAAATCAGAAGGTATGATTCGCTGACATATTAATCAATTTAAAAGATCATTGATTCAATACAACATTAATGGAGGCACCAAAACAATGCACTGTTATCAAATCAGGCCTAAAATAACCCTGAAAAACTCAATACAATATCAATTAAATTTGGACTGGTTTTTAAAACGCATATAGAGAAGAGCAACAGGTACTCATTGTAAAGTCTTCTTTATTAGGCTACTAATAAAGAAAATTGAAATAATACAAAAAGGGTATATTAAACCTACATTAAGGCTCAGATTTTAAAACAGGAGAACCAAGGAAATCCAGTTATGGCTATTACTGTGTTCTTATAGTCTTACAGTGCCCAAGAAGGTAAGCCCTTAGGAAATGGAAAAGCATGCACAGTCCACTATATACAGGTATTGTGGGAATCTGAAGGTAGCCAAGGCAAAATCTAGCAACTGCAACCTTCACTTTTAAATTCCTCTATTAGGTGGTTTAAAGACAGACCCTTAATAGTTTTTAAAAATTTTTTTTTGTAGTTATTAAAATATACATCCTAGCAAAAATGTATGGCTCATTGATCAATTCATAAAACACATAGTCAGTCTAACAACACCAATTGTTACAATATAAAAGAAACTTCTTACAAAAGAAGCTTTATTAGATGTCAAAAAACCCTGTTTTAACTCACAAATGAAAGGTATTTGTGTAAGGGTCTTTTTGTAAGCTAGTTAAATGTGATCCAGCTGGAAGCCTATACCCTGGGATGCCTGTCTCCAGGCCTTCAACTGTTGGGGGACAAAGGCTTTAATGCCAGCCTACTGAAAATAAACACTAATGAAGTCTGTAGTTTATCTGTATACCTTGGAGAAGGCAGAGTTAAAAATATAGCATCAATTAATTACCTTCCTATTCCCATATCTGATCAAAAGGGCAATTTCAATTATGTGGATACTATAGCTCCGTGATCATTCCAGTTGGGAACCTTGAAAAAAATCAAATGCTACCATTTCATACCTGCTCCAGCATTGGAGCCGTTTCACTGTAGTCTTCCTTTTTTTCAGCACCATCCACCCCAACAGCTTTGGATGCCAACAAACCTTGAGAAAAATTGTACAGAAATTGCTTATTAGAAAAAATATTGACTTTCACACTAAAACTTCTCAAAAATTTTAGCAGTTGAAATCCCCTATACTTTTTTATAGAAAGTAAATACAACACTCTCAGAAGTTTACTTGTCAAAAATACAAACACCCTTAATAATGGCTCAAGGGGCTGAGTTAGAACTTGAGAGTGGCTTACACAATTAGTTTTTAAAAGAAAAAAATTAACTAAAAATACCCTTTTAAAAAAAATCACACATATACACATTTATTCTGTACAAATTTAAATTTCTATGGTTTAATGTCCCAAAACCTAAGATGTCTTAGATTGTTAATACTTAGGCTTTGTCTATACAACTGAAATAAAATATGGAATTAATATTAAGATATAAGGAATCCTTCCAAACATCCAGAATATAAAATAAGACTGTTGTTGTTGTTGGATTATTAGTTAAAAAAATACTCCCAATTTTTTATTTCACCTGGATCCTTTAACCTAAGCTTGACAGGTTTGTTTCTATACCCAGTTGTAGCTTACCTTCTTACAAAAGTGGTAAAAACATGGATACACCCATTTTATGTTAATGGAAAAGAGTACAGATCCTTCCTACAACATTTGAACTTACTTAATATTATAGCCTCATTCTACAATTAATGAAATAAACTGGGAGTTCCAGTTTTCTCCAATATATATACCATTAATTCTGAATTTTAGAAGACAGAATATTTTATCTGGAGTATATATGATTAACTTTACAAGACATTAAAACTCTGCTTTAATTTAGAAATTACAGGCATTTACTTAGTCAAGATTCTTTGCTAAGCACCAGATAGGTACCCTCAATGGAATCAAATTTATTTGCTGCTTCTTATGGCCACCAAGCACATAAAAAGTCACCAAAAATCATTTTTGTGTCATTTCAAAGTCAGGCACACAAAACTGTGGCCTCAAAGGAAGCATGTTTAATAATCGACAAAATAATAGTCAACTTACTTCAGCAATTATACCACTATATTATTAAAGCTGTCTTCAGCATATTTAATAGGAGAAAAAAGGTGCCCCAAAATGCCACCTAACTTCGAGCTACCCTGTGGCAACATCGCTTGACTTTTTCAGGTAACAATCTCAAAGATGTTAAGTAATCTAAGTGGAAATTCAAATATTAAAATTGTATTCTCAAAAAAAGTTGTACTAGAGCCAAGTGTTAAATCAGGCAAAAGGCACCTTTCCATTATTAGATAATAAAGTTGAATATCTATCACTCAGAATTGTAATTCAAAACAGCAAAGGCTGAGAATAAAACAATGATTTTGTTACAGCAATGATTGGTATTAAAACTGCTATTTGGTGCAGTTTGAGATAATCCATACTGCTCAAGTCCCACACAGTATGAAGTGTAGGTTTAAATGGAGGAAAAAAGACCCAATGTGTAAGTAATTTTACAAAAATAGTTTATAAATCATAAATTCAATCCTAACTATATTAATATAACTTTTGAACACATTTTTAGATGACTAAACAAGATGTAGCACAGAATATTTCTTTAACATTTAAAGCTGCATTCACTAGGTTTTTCTTCTCTAGCTAATATTTTTTAGGTTAAATACTACTAAAAATAAAAAGAAAAATTATTAGGAAATTAGGTTCTTCCTTTGAAGGGAACTGAGTAGAGGCCCTACTTCGAAGGGGTACTCAAAGAGGACAAATATTTGCTATTCTATCTACTAAATACACTTTACGTTTTTCGTTTCCTTTCATATAGGTGGTGGAAATACTTTTAAATCACATCAATAGATGAAATAGATCACAACCTTCAAGAATTAATTGGAGGGAAATAAATGCAAATGAAATTAATTTGTTATTTGCAAATATGTATTATCAATATATTACTTACCAATATATTACTAACAAGTTCTCATCCAAATAAGATATCTATAAACATTTTAACAGAATGTGTTATGCAGTTTCAAGAAATTATTTAAATACCAGGTAGAAGTAGAATATAAATTTTTGTAAGTCCCACCCACAAAGTGATAATTTCTCAATACTCTACTTCAGTTATAAAATAGAGTTAGTCTCTCACTGCCGATAGGAATAAACAGAACAGAGGCCAGAGCATCCGGTAATGGGGAAGATAGAAAGAGCAAAGTGGTTAAATTCATGGTCTACTTTTCATCCAGCGATTCCAAAACACAATATTCTTGCTTAGATTAAGAACCAAATATCCTGGATATTATAATCAATAACTTATTACTGGCCAATTCAAATCTCTGGGGTTTTTTAATTGTTTTTTAAATTCCTTAAGCTGTACAAACATATCTAAACGGGTTGAACGTCTAGGAACTCCTAGAACTATTACAAACAGACCATGCACCAACTGCTGTTTCTTCTTTTACTCTCTGACAACCCGTACTTTAAAATCTACTCAAATTTGCTTACAGTTTGCTTGCAACTTTGTCCCAAAGTATAAACTTTATTATCTTTGTAAAATTGTTTGTTCTAAATCAGTATGCATAAAGTATATAATTATCAATAAGGTACATGACAATGAAAAATAAGATTCTGGAAGAACATATATATACTATGCAACAATAATTTCAGTGTCTACTTATTAGAAAATTTTGAAGAAAGCCATCCTATTCCATTCTCTGTAGAGAAATCATGTTTGGAATCTCTGTAGGGTGTATATATGAGGAAGAAACAGAAAGAGAGTGAATAAATACATGAATTAAGTTTATCCAGCGGCTGGTCCACTTATTTCCTGTTAGAACTATTTAAAAAATAAATAAAATGGTGTGCGTGGGGGGGTAATACATCAGAGCAGGCTGAGATGCGGCCACGTTGCCAGCCTATTCCTCTTAGTAGTAAAGGGACAAAAAGACAGATATAAGTGAGCTTGAGAAATTTAAAATATACCATAATTCCATAACAAAATTGCTATTTCATATTAGTTCTCATCTCTTTTTATGGTCCACAGATGAAATTTACTGTACAGAGGCAAGCCTGAGTTTCAATCATAAAAGACAATCTTAAAATATCTGGTATCTTTTTGCATGATATAGTTGTAACATGAAATCAGAAATAGATGCAGAGATGAACTATTAAAAAAACCAACATACATCTTCTGAGTAAATAAAGGGAAAAGATCATAACAGTTTCACATTCGTAAAATCTTATGCCTTTCCACTGTTGCCCCAACTATTACTTGTTGATTTGAGATTCCCAAGAGGAAGTGAAGACAAAGTCCCTCCACAGAAGGCACAGGGTGTTACTAAAGCAACCAGTATTAGAACTTCCTTGAGGTACATGGTAAAATGGTTTTCCCCCCACTACTGTCTTTTCAAGGCCAAGCGGAAATACTGCATCATTGTGGACTGAGCTGTTTTCTTACTTCTTTAAATGGTGAGCTTGAACTTCTCAGTAAGACACATGTAAGAGTATACTGACTGAAACTAAAATCAGATTATCCAGATTGTAGGAAAAACCATGATGCTGGGAAACTGGCAGTTGTAGCGTCAGTGTCACTTCCATCTTCCTTGATCTTGGCTCCCCCAATAAGGCTGTTTCAATCTTGGTATCACGGCAGTTAGAAGTACTATTCCACAGTACAGAGCTCGGAGTTCCATTATTCTAAGTCAAAACGGAAGTCTCAAGTTGCCATCATAATAATCACTAGGATAACATTTTGGCTTTCTCAAAAGCTAATAGTTTCTATGGAAAAGGTGGAATGGGAATGGGTAAATTGATCTGAAATATTTCCTGTCCTCGGGCCAAATATATCCTTTATCAGAGAAAGGCACAAAAATAATATTAACAATGGAAAGACTAAATATTCTCACTTGTTGAAACCAATTATAATTACTTAGATGAATACTGTAATAAAACAGTGGCTCTAAAGAACCCTCAGCTGCAAAGTCATCTTTCAGTGGGTTTACACTCTTTAGAAAATGGTCAAAATGTTTAATTTATATTTATTCTTGGGTCTGACAATGAAACCAAGCTTTTTCAAGTTATTTAGAAGAATGTCAACAAAGATTTACATAGCTTTATTAGGCCAAAGGCACAAAAAATCATTTGTCCTTAAAATAAGAGCATATGACTGAATATTAATTAAAATATTTTACCTCCCCTTTTATAACATATACGCAGAAAAATTAAATATATTCACAATTTCTTTTAAACATTAGAATCATTAGGCTGAATGGAACTGTGGGTCTTAGTATGACTGGCCCCTTCTTCTGTAAACACTAACCAGGCTAGAATTTCCAGTGCTTTTCATCATTCTAGTATTCTACTTCCTAATTACAACAAGGCATAGAGAAATAAGCCCAAATTCTAGAGACCAACCTGAAGGTAAGAACAGAAATTTTAAAAATGTATAGAAGTACTTTTACATTGGGCATAACAAATTTGGGAGCTGAATTTAATTCAGTATTCATCTTTCCAACCATATATGGTACCATCCTTAATGAGACCAGTCAAGAGTAAGAATGTGTAATATTTAGAACCTCAGACATTATGTCACCACAAGTTGACAAAAGCGTATAATTCAATTCTTAGAGAAACTACTCCTGCCACCCAGGTGATTTTAAAACTATGGCATTTTGTAACATTTGATCCTATGGATCCTCACAACATCCCTGTGAGGTAGGTAGAAAATATGTGATACTTTTCACATTTCCAACAGAAAAAGCCCGCGGTGTTGAAAGGGATGACCTTGAAGAAACAAAGCAACTGTCTTTCTTATTAACCAGTTAGCTACACTAAACCAACAGATACATTTTCCTTTATTTAAAACAAACTACTATAAAATCAAACCCTCCATTCCCCCCGAAAAAGAATCATTGTAGTTTACCAGTAATCTTGTTAAGTCGAGCTCTCTTTGCCTGAAATGAGTTGCCTTGATTATTTTTCCTCTTGTTTGATAATGTGCTCTCTGGCTGTGGAAAGACCATCTTTGGAACGTTCTCTACATGAAGTCCTACTTTTAATAGAATATATATATGAGAGTTTATCTAGAATCCAAAGTTAAAACACATGAATATTTTTTAAATAGCAAAATAATACAAAAGCTTTGCACCTAATTTTTTTAATCTAGTGCTTGACAAAGAACTTTAAAAAACACAAATCTCTCTAGACCAATATATTAGAAATAAAAAAACTACTAAGCAGTTATGCTTTAGGAAAGGAATGACTTACTGCTTTTACTGTATTATATATTGAAATGCATGCAGAAGCATTTTAAAGAAAAGAAAACAAACAAACAAAAAACCCCACACAAAAGAAATCCCAAAACCTACTTGGTAGAAGTTACAAATCAAATTCTCAATGCATTTCTATTCAAGAATACTGAGGGTAACCATTATCAAGCACCCATATTAGGCCATTAATCTTCAGATCTGTAAGATGCTAAAAAACTTAACCATCATATTATGCTAGGAAAAAAATCCTAATAATTTCACTACATGTTCAAATTACAGGCAGCCAAAGGATTTGACTTATTCACTATGTGAGTTTACCACTGCCATAGGGAATGAATGTAAGAACATATTTTGTACCAAATGTTTCACTAGATGTGGGCAGATCTTCCTTCTTCTCAACTTCTGGTGTGGCTATAGAAGCTGAAGTTTCTTCCTTTTTTGAAGGTACTTTAAACCATTTTCTCTCATCTTTCTCTTTATCTTTATTGCTGTTAGCGCTAGTCCGAGGTTTGTTCCCTGTTTTATTCTTGGCTGCAGCTGCAGCAGCTGCTTTGACTAAAGCTATCCAATCCTCCAAAGGAAAAACACAAAACATGTGAAGCATTAAAAATTAATTAAAATTTAATTATACTAATGAATAAAAACATGTATCACATTTTCAAAGCTACTTTCACTCACATGCACACAAACATAAAAATCAAATTAACTACATTTACAAGGTAGATCATCAACACGGTAGATTATCAAATTTAATAATCTAATCGGTTATATGATCTTACATAAAATGGGAAAATATTCAATATCAAATACTCTTTTGATGGAATTAAATCTAAAATATAAGAAAACCTATGACAAATGTGGAATATTACATGACATTCTACCTTGGTAACTTTAGGGTTTAAACGTTGAATTATGTTTCTTCTCTATAATGCAACAGATCATAAAAGTAATAAGAAAAAAAGCTTATGTTGTAATTCTGCAAAGATTAAAAGAAACGTACAGTCAGCCCACCCTATCCTTGGGTTCTGCAGGCGTGTATTCAACCAACTGTGGATCAAAAATAGTTGGGAAAATAAATTCCAGAAAGTTCCAAAAAGCAAAACGTGAATTTGCCATGCTCTGGCAACTATTTACATAGCATTTACACTGTATTTACAACTATTTACATAGCTTTTACCTTGTATTAGCTATTGTAAGGAATCTAGAGATGATTTGGGAGCATGTGAATAGGTTATATGCAATATTGTGCTATTTTATAAAAGGGACTTGAGCATCTACAGACTTTGGTATCCATGAGGGTCCTGGAACCAATCTCCTGCAGATAATGAGGGACGACTGTATTACCATTGAGCAAATTACTATTCCTTATTAGGAAGAATGTATCACTCAAGGTAAGGTCAATTTCATAGAAATCAAAGTATGATTTTATTTTTTAAAGCTTTTAAAGTTTGGATACCTATTTATCACAATAGCTTAATATTACTAGCAAAAAAAAAAAAAAAAAAGAGCTACTTGACTTGACCAAGGTAAAGTACACACTGTCAGACTCCAGTTTAATTTCCCTCCCTCTACAATTTCCTGAATCTGTATTAGTTACCATTCTTCTGAGATGCAAATATTTATATTTCCTGTGTTAATTTTTTTAGTTTGTGGCTAAACAATTTTTACTGTTTTACTTTTAACTAAAAACACTTATTGTAATAATTATGGAAAGATGTAAAGAAGTGGTACTAACATTTAAATTTTCACAATCAAAAAGACTTTTTTAAAACAAATATTTATAATATCTCTACAGAGTTAATCTTCAACTGATGACTGATGCCACTAAGCTATCAAATAGACCACTGATTCAGACTCAACCAAAATGCGTAATACATTAAATTCTTAGTCCAAGCAACTAAAAACAATTCCACAACATCAAATGCATTTAATTCATGGGTTACATTAACAAACACAGGCCACTAAGCAATTCAAGTTGATGGCTCCTCAGTCTTGAAAATATATGGTAAAGACAATAAGCCATTAAAAGCAAACATACAAAATCTGTCTCTCTCTCCCCCATGACTGAAACGAACTGAAAACATCATGCGATTGCACCTAACACATTCATTCACCAATTTTCTATTGGATACCCTATTATATATGCCAGGAAACATGCTAAGCTAATAAAAGATGCTAGATGAAAACCCCAGGAACCCACTGGCCTGGAGTGACCACATCTTTGCTCCTGCCTGGAGGACACCCAATATCCAGCTTTCCCCGTATTTTAAACTACGTCCCCCATGCGTGTCTTATTAGAATATGAATTATGACAAAGTTGTGAAATGAAATTTTATATCTCTAGTTTGTAAAAACTAAGAACACCAGATGCACCAGTACTGTCCAATCCAAGTTTTACTTAGAACCACCTCCTTTTTTAGTCCTGCCCATAAGGAACTGACAAGCAAATAAAATTAACTATAAGACAATGTGACAGGAGAGACAGTAGAGAATAAACAAAATATTACAGGAGAACAACAAAATTTTGCCTGAAGAGAAAGACTAGTGAAAGGCTTCAGGGAAAATGATAAATGATTTGAACTCTAAAGTAGGAATTTGCTAGGGAAAAAGGCAAAGAAAAAGAAATGGACACTCCAAGCAAAAGGAAAACCATTAAACAAAGGGGTGGCAAAGTGTACACTAATAGGAAAGAGGGGTTTAAGGTCAAGGAGCCATCTGGGTGACTTAAGTATCATGGCTAAGTTGAGCCTTGAGACTAACATTTAAGTAGAAGGAAAAAAGCAACACCAATGAAAACAACCTATAGAGTGTCATCAACAAAGCAGAAAGAAAAACAAGAGTAAGTACAACAGGCAAACAAAGGAAAGTGATAATTCAGCAGAGATCATATGTTTGCAGTCTTATTAAGAACAGGGCATTTAATTCTGGGTTCCACATTGCAAGGAAAATTTTAAGTTGTTAAGAGAAATGCTAAAAGATGCCGGGGATAAATTCCATGCCCAGTTGTTTCCTCTCTCCAATAAAGAGAAAACTAGAAGAAAGAGATTCATGCTGTACTCTTTAAAAGTGAAATTAGATAAAACAGTTCTTGATCACATGACTTGTTAATCATGGGAATCACTGCAGTTGCATGATTAAATAATTCTCCCATTATTTTGTTCTTCCATTTTTTAATTGGAAAGATTCACTATCAAAAATAACTCCTGTAGGAACCCTGGCAGTCCAGTGGTTAAGCCTTCGCCTTCCAAGGCAGGGGGTGTGGGTTCGATCCCTGGTCAGGAGCTAAGATCCCACATGCCTCGGGGCCAAAAAACCAAAACATGAAACAAAGGCAATATTGTAACAAATTCAATAAAGACTTTAAAAATGGTCCACATCGGGGCTTCCCTGGTGGTGCAGTGGTTGAGAATCTGCCTGCCAATGCAGGGGACACAGGTTCGAGCCCTGGTCTGGGAAGATCCCACATACCACAGAGCAACTAGGCCCGTAAACCACAACTACTGAGCCTGCGCGTCTGGAGCCTGTGCTCCGCAACAAGAGAGGCCGCGATAGTGAGAGGCCCGCGCACCGTGATGAAGAGTGGCCCCCACTTGCCACAACTGGAGAAAGCCCTCGCACAGAAACGAAGACCCAACACAGCCATAAATAAATAAATAAATAAAATTTTAAAAAAAAATGGTCCACATCAAAAAAATCTTTTAAATAAATAAATAACTGGTGTGATCCTTCCATGAATGAGAACTAAAGATATGTTTCAAAGTTTCCTGTAGATAACACAGAGCACTGCACTATAATGAACACTATAATGAAATCAGATATGAGTTCAGTCACTCTGCACACTATGGTTGAATGAAATTTTAGGTAAGTCATTCTCTAAATTCTGAATTCCTCAACTGTGAAATAGAAATATCAGCTATACCTATGTCAAAGGATTTGCTGTAAGAATCCAATAAAACAATGTATACAAAAAATGTTCTAAAAATGGTAAAGGATCTTATGAGCCAATCTTTAACACTAGTGAGTTACAGTGTAAATTTTATATCAGCACACTCTCAAGAAGAAAAATAGGTGAGAAAAAGCCACAGAAAGTTTAAAGAAGAACATTTCCACAGTGCATTTATTTGATTCCTTATCCTTTGCTGGTTTAATAAAAGAAATTTTACTGTATAGTTTTATAAAGGAATTCTCAAAGGACTCAAAATTTAGATGATAATATGCAAAGTTGGATTCTCTTAGTACGGCCCAAACAACACCTGATCTATTAAGATATTCAAAAAATAAGAACATTTTATAAAAAACAATTCTACAAATGTTTTGAATGTGCTCATAATTAAAAATTATGAAGAATATGTAAAATTAAAGGAAATATACTACTAATATTTTCTTCTAGGAGTTTGTATTTGACATTGATTTTAATGTTAAATACATCATGGTGTGACTAGAATACTTACTAAAAATAAACATCCAATACATCCAAAAAATTAATTTTTACAACTTATTATTTTACCACAAACCAAACTGGCTCAATGTCTCTTTGGAAAAAATAAAGTTTCAATGTTAGTGCCATCTCATAAACATTCGAATGACTAAAATGACAAAATAATAGTTTTAAAGCAAAAAAAAAAAAAAATTGAGAATTTTAATTAAACAGGTACTAACTTCCCAATGTTTAAATCAATCTTTCCATGCAGTAACCAAGGAATCACACCACTGAATGCTTAAGAGAACATTTTATTTATACATACAAGTAGGAAGACACAAAGCAATTTCATGACCAAAAGCATTTCCATTTTAACCGGCATTCCACATTAATTGGGGGAAAAAAAAACTCTGCTAGCTGATGATTTCAAAATTAAATTTTTGAAAACCACGTCACTTAAAACACTCACACACTTCTCAGAAAACATCAAAAATAATTTTTTTAACTGTGATAGTCTACGTTCTAGACTACTAAATATATACACTTGACTGAAACTGACCATGTGACTTCAACACAGTTCAGGATGACATTTTTTACTGCATGGTATGCAACAAATATGTAACATAATTCCATATTAGACATTTTTATAGATCACTTTCAATTTCTTAAAATTAATTGTAGGTCCAGGTGCTGAAAATCCCAAATAACAGCAGAACATAAAAGAAAATATTTTAAATTTCTACCGCACCTTTTCTTTCCAGTATTTCAGGAAACATATTCAACCATAATGGAATTATGGTTTTAACTTCATCCCAGATTCTCCTTCAAATGCTTACCGTTCATTCTTGCTTTGAGCAGTGACAAAGCATGTAATACACTGCTTACATCATATAACTCAGAAAGCCCTACCTGAAACAGCCTACAGAGTGTCAGGTAAGCGCCTTTTGAAAGAAGATTAACGACTATGATTTATAGAAGAAAAGAAGAAGATAAGAAACTCAATATAAAATTTTATATTAAAAATTAACTTTCTAAATGATACTATATACCAGGAAAAACAAAACAAAATTAAAAAAAGGCACTTACCTCACTTCCCATAGACTGGTTACACGATCCAGCTGGGTCGATAGGACAACACCAGCTTAGTGGATGCTGGGATTTCACCTGGAACAGAAACTAGTGACCTATAACTTTAGCAGGTCTAAAACCAAAGAAGCAAAAATCAAGTGTATAATTTTACATTCTAAGCTTCTCTTTCTTGCTGCTATTTGGGGCTATCAGCACATAATCCTACAATTAGTTCACTTTAAAATATATATATGTCTGTATATATATATATTTTGATCAGTCACCATTCAAGAAAACATCCCTGTGGGTAGCTAGGAATGCTGAACACTCTTACCTGCCCCTTAGCATCCTCGGGCATGGCTTTAATGTGCATTCTCTTTAAACAACGAATAACTCCATCATAAAACTGAACTGTGAAAGTTCCTGAAATAGGAGCGAGTCAGCATCATTAGAAAATATAATTCAACCTT
The DNA here is from genome assembly GCF_965194825.1 of Balaenoptera physalus. NCBI lineage: Eukaryota > Metazoa > Chordata > Mammalia > Artiodactyla > Balaenopteridae > Balaenoptera > Balaenoptera physalus. The sequence continues at coordinate 77,103,480 of NC_138895.1, read as the reverse complement.
ACAGCAACACATGATATAGAACAAGCAATGCCCTGACAGAAATAAACACCCTATGATTGCAGTAACTGCAAACACACACCCCTGCTAAGGACCCCACCAAGTTTTCTGAGTTTATTGTCTCTTTCCCTGTAAAAATAACTTTGCTTTCCCTTATAAAGTACACAAATTAAATCTTGATAAGTTAGTTGCATGTAATTTTGATTTTTACTGGAGGATCTTAAAATTTATAACAATTTAAATATATGTTAAATAACATATCAGGTATGTTATACCTGAAGAAAATAAAATCATTACTTACAAAAATGTATAATATTTCTAAGAATCATCATTTGCTCTCTTTGAAAGCTTCTAAATAATGGAGAGAAAGATCTGCTATAGGGAAAAAATCATTTTCTCAGGAAAGGATTATTCCTTTGCAATATTAATTAACTGGCAAACAAGAACTATAGATTCACAGGCTTTTCAGCTAGAAAATATACGTATCGTCTGCACAGCAGTCTTCCTGTGCCTATAAGAACACTGACTTCCAGGGAGGCGAAATGCTGCATCCAATGACAGCCAAGCAGCAGCACAGCCATGAACTGAAAACCCTGATTCCCCTCTCTCTCCCACTGAACCATTCTGCTTTTAGGACTCAACATTCTGTTTATATGGCTATTTCAAAGCATATTCACTTTTTGTTACAGACTCCATGCTTTCAAGTCTTTTACTGTACTATCAGTACTATCAGAAAACATATCAGTTACGTAGATTTTATACTTATGGAAATTCCAATGTTTTTCTATCATTTCCTATACAAATGAGGGCAGAGTGCCACTTCAAGTAAACAGATACTTGGACCTTTACTAAAGAGGTATAAACAATTGGCGCCAAAGCCAATAAATCTACGTACAAAGATTTTTCTTTTCTTTGTAATTTGAATAACACCACTGATTTCATATCTTTCTATAATCAGCATAATGTACAAATCACAGATATAAAGATCTAAACCCAAGTTATGAAAACAACTGATGAGCTGAATAGCAAGAAAGTAAAGAATCTGGGAAGACTGTGAGAATGCCAAACCGCATGAACCCCTTACACCCCAACATTCTTGCCCCTGTCCTCCTCCTTCTTCACGGGGCGCTGCAGACAACAGCAGGCTCTTCACTACGCAGACCGTGCGTTCATCCCTCCCTGCCGTTGCTCACGCTGCTTCGGCTGCTGTGATGCCATCCTCCTTCCTAACTCCAGCCCACTCTTCAAGGATCAGCTCTTCAAATCCCACCCATACTATGAAAACTTCCCTGACCACTCCAATCTACACTGATCTGTCCATTCTCTTCAACTTCTCTAAGACATATTACATATACCTAAATGTTCACATTTGTTAGTTTTGTTTAGCTTTTGTAGTGAACAGAAAACTCTTTGAGGGTTTCCTTTTTCTTTCTTTTTTTTGGGGGGGGGGTCAGGGGGATAGTGGCAGGCGGCGGGGGAGGCTCATCCACCATGTGGGACCTACAGAAAAATGACCAAATTAATACTTCCCATGGAAATTTTTAAAAAACAAGTTATATCTGCCAATATTTCACTAAGGGCTTACTCAAAACTACTCCTGAAATGGCAGAGGCTGCAATCAGTAACATCACTCTTCCACTGACGTAAGCTTATATTTCTATATAACATGCCCATGGACAAACAGGATAGGACAAAAAATGAGGGTGGTTTGTTTTTGTGTATGTTGTATGTGTGTATGCATATACTTGTAAAAGAAGCTTTAAGCATGGAAGAAAGGTCCCAAAGCTCACACATTTAAAGAAATCTCTCCTAATGAAAAGAGACAGCATTGTTTAATTTTGCTTTGCTTTGTTCCATTTTGGGTAGATCCTATTATCCTATGAAACTGATTCATTACTTCTTTTCCTTCCAAAAATTGTTACTGACTGCCTACTCTGTGCTGGGCTCTGGACTAGACACTTGGGGAGCCAGTGTGAGTTAAGACATGGGAATAAGAGCTCCATAACACAGCTCTCCAGAAGTTTAAGTGAACAGTGATTTAAAGGCCCCACTAGAAAAGAAGTAACCTGCAAACTTAATAACTGAGATGTCCCTCAGGTGACCAGTAATAAACTCATAGCCATATTTGTTATTTCAATTAGGTAAACCAATAAATTGGACCTTGGCTTTTGTAAAGTTGCATTATCATTTCTAGCTAGACAACTATGATTTACTTTTTTACACCTAACATTTCTTAATATATGTCTTTTTAAATATTTTCCTCTTCTATCTTCTCTTACCTCAATTTTTCTCAAGTTTTTTGTTAGTTTAAATTCTCAGCTTAAATCCCTTCCATGGTTCCCCCATCACCTCCAAGTAAAATTCAAATTCTTTAGGAAGACTACAAGATACTTCATATGCCAATCCTTGCTTCTCTCTCCCACCTCTTCTGCTATTCTACAACCTTTAAAGGAATCCTTCATTCCAGTCACATCAAAGATTTGCAGTTCCTTAAAAATGGCATGCGTCTCTACTATTCTTTTGCATACACCATTTCTTCTGACAGAAAAACCTTTTCATCCGTCCTTTTCTAGATAACTTGTCTGGCTTTCAAGATACAGTTTAAAGTAAGTATCCCCTTACTTAGGTTAAATGCCCTTCTTGCAAAGAAGTTGTCACTCAATGTGTTTTTTCTCTTTTTTTTTTTTTTTCGGCCATGCCATGTGGCTTGTGGGATCTTAGTTCCCCAACCAGGGATTGAACCCAGGCCCTCAGCAGTGAAAGCGTTGAGTCCTAACCACTGGACCACCTGGGAATTCCCTCAATGTGTTTCTTTAGTAAAAAGAATGAATAAGTGGTCGAGTTTAAGAAATAACTAATAGAAAACCAATGTATTTTGGAAAATATACTTACAAGTATTTCACGACTGTTTTAAATGAGATTTTAAACAAGAAATTTAAAAAATAAAATATTTAAGTATATTTCCAATAATAATTTAATGCCTTTCTAAATTAATCGGTCTACAATTTTTAAAATTCATTATCTGTCCAACAGATTCTCTCGTTTTATGCCACACTAACACACCTGATTTCTGTGGTACTTTCAACATTTCTGATAAGTTCAGTAACTTTTGATCAGTAGTAATATTAGATACCACAAAAGGCTGTTAGAAAAACTAATTCTCAATTATCTACAGAAATCAAGAAAAAAAGAGCAGGGAGAAAAATGCAATAAAGGAAATCCTCAAATTGAAAAGTTCCATACTCTTTCCTCACAAAATTGTACTGTGTTTCACTTCCAAGTTGAACTGATTTGAATTTTCCTATATCTTTAGCACTCAGGTTGAGATCTTCATAAAATAACTTAGTCAACAAACTGGAAACAGAGAAGTAGAAATAAAATGCATATAATATAAGCCTGTCAACCGAAAGCTGAAACATTTTAAGCAACTATTTACCTCTACTAATTTAAACAGTCTATTTAGGCAGTATATTATGTATCATCTTATTCTATACACTATGTAACATATTGAATGCTCCTAAAAAAGAGTATTATTAGAAGATTCATTAGGTTAAGTGTAAAACAAAGAGAAGCAACAGCTATATGTAACAATTTCATACATTAATTAAAATTAGAAATATAGTTAAATTTTACTATAAATCCCATTTTAATTCTCAGATCATTCCAAACACATACCTTCTTTGTTAATCGCCTCAATCTTGGCAGGGTAATAGCGACAGTCTGTCCAACGAGCCAGAACTTCTTCTCCGGCTTTAAAATCCTATTTTAAACAACTTTTAAGATCAATACCATGTATAATAAATAAGCATTTCCTTAACAAAAAACAAGCTTTTGTAAAATTTAACAGAATTCCTTTTAAAAATACATCATTACATATCTGGCAAACAGAAAAGCTTGCTACTTACAAAGAAGTCTTCCTCGTCTTTTAGCCCTTCTTTTCTTAATGCAGGTCTCTCAAGGGGTCTCAATCTATTGCTATCCCAGTAAATCCACTCATCATAACGATGACTCCAGCGCTCAAAATGGACCAACATCTTGCCCTCCTCGTAGTCAATTTTTTCAATTCGTGATGGATACCTCAAAAATAAAAAGAGCCTTCATATCAAAAGAAAATTCTTACATTTGTTTATACAAAGTATTAACTGAAATACTGCTTACTATTACAACCATAAATAAATATGGATCCATATTTTTAAACTACTGACCAACAAAGTTTGCTTTATTCTTTGTCTTTTCTTTTTAATGATTGTTCTCAAGACCTAATGAAATAGTTTGATACACTCCCAGTGGAAATATAAATTATATAATTTAGGATATAAATTGTGCTGTCTTGGGAAATAATTTGGTAACATGTATCAAGTGCCTTAAACATATCCCTCCTTTTTGACCAAATAATTCCAATTCTGGAACTATATACACAAAACATTTATAATAACAAAAGGTAGAAACCATATGATTAAGAAAACTGAAGACTGTCTATAACTATACTAACAATGGTATATCCACTGAATGGAATATTATATAGACTTTAAATGTAATGCTTACAAACGATTTATAATGTAGGAAAATGTAAAAGAGTAGTACTATGTTCACTAGAATTATAAGTATAGAAAATAAATTTGTCTAGCAAAAAATATCAACATGTACATTTATCTCTATATGGCAAAAAAAGTACTTTCTCTTTTCTGTTCTTCTACACTTTCCAATATTTTATAATGAGCATCAATGATGGTAGGGAAAGCTCAAACCTTCAGTTTAAAAATATAAAAATAACATCACATTGTTCTGTCTTTATGTGTGCTGATTCTCTTATGATGAATTCCAAAATAAAAATTAGTTAACTTGAAACTTTTAGCACAAAAAAGGCCTCTTCATTCCTAATGTACTGTATTAAATGTTCACAGTGACTCAAAGGTTTTTTTAAAAGTAACATTAAATAACATTCAGAATTCAACAGCAGCACACGGTAGATGATTCAGCCATAGAGTTTACCTCATACTTTTGCTGGTTTTTGATAAATCTCAATTTTTTATTTTCCCTGTGGAATAAATGTAAATTTATATTGTTAACATAAATTTAAATATAAAGCACAATAGACCTCACATAACTTTGAAACCTAGGCACCGATTACCACCTGCTTCACAGATCCCTCATGCTGTTCAAGGCTTTTTATGCGTCTCCAGGGCCCTGAACTGTTCTCTGGTATAGCTTCTTTCCTTCCTTCAGTCTAAGGAACTGAACTGTTTGGAGTTTCCTCAAACACAACAATGCGCTGTCAAACGTCTGTGCTTTTGTACCTTCTGTTCTCTCTGCCTGGACCTAAGCTGCCCTTCCCTTCCTCTGTATGCTCATCATTCAAGACTTGGTTTAACATGTAGCCACTTGTGTGAAGACTTCCCCGACTCTCCTCCCCCTGGTGCTCTCACTGCACCCGTCTCATCATAATCATCTCTGGGCACGTTCCTAAACTGTGTGCTGTGGAGCATTTACAGCCCTTGAGACATTAATACATGTGACACAAAAAAAGGGTCCCGTGGTCAAATAAGCTAGGGAAATGGATTAAATAAACCGTTTTCTGTACTGAAAGACTTCTTGGTCCTGTCAATAAGACAGAAATAAAGCATGCACTATTACCAAACCATGTCACCCTTTCATCACAAAGTATTTATGAACATTTCCTGAGAGAGTAGAGGTCTAAGGAACATGATGTTAGCAACTACTCTGGCCTGTGAGTTTCGGGGACTGAGTCATGGCCACCTTTGTACCCCCAGCATCTTCACAGTGACAGACACACACTGGCTACTCAGGGAATGCTCGGCATGAATAAGAAGTGACGTTAAAGAAAGAAAATCTGCACATTTCTTCAGAACTAAGAAGGCTGTCGACCCAATTATAACTTTATGTTAGATCTTACTCTTAAGTCTTTTTGAGGGAATAGGTGTGGGTAAGGAAACGTTTTGTCCAAGAAAAGCATGAAAACAAGAAAACCTAGGGGATTAATATACTCCCTGAGGTGGATATGCCGATTCCACTCATTTAGAATCAGTGCTATAATGCTTGTCTTTTGCAATGTTGCTTTGATTTGTTTTTGCTGCTTTGGTTTTTAAAACATAAAAAATGTCAATAGCATTAAGGGAAGCCTAGAGATACGGTTGTCCTTTATTTTTCAACATTCACTAGCCACTTAACTACTATAAACAGATGTTCTATCAGTTCTAAGTTTCTAATTTATGTGTTTATTATCATATCTTTCTGATTTTGAAAAAAAAAATTAGAGGTTTATTCCATAGGTTCCTTCAAATTCTAAATGTACACAATTAAATGGTAGGTTAAAAGGAAACATAATTAACTCTTATCTTCAAGGAGCTTAGCTTAGTGTTAGATGAAGAGAGAGAAGCAGCAGAATATTGACAGAGTCATAAATCCATCAGGCCCTATGTTCTTTCTTTACTGAGCATCAGCTGATTTTTATATACCTTATCTCATTAGATCCTGGTAACCCTCGAAGGTACAGATAACACAGTCACCATTTAACAGGTGAAGACTGTCCAAGGATACACATGGTAAGAGTATTCAAAGTCAGAGCTAACTGGCACAAAAAGCCTTTAGGAGAAATGGGATAAGGCCTGTATCAAAGTAATTATACCATACATGGTAAACTGGTAAGTATAGATAACATTTTTTTTCTCCTTTGTATCAAGCTTTTATTTCCGAAAAACCATGAATATTGAGGTGGACATATAATAACAATTATTTGGTAAGGGCCCAGATATTATGCTTTTGACATAGCATGGGGTTAATGACAACATTATAGCAAAGGTATCTAAAAAGAAAACAAAAATTTTTGTCAGAGTTGATTCTCTCATTAACAGATTTCCTAACAAATTTAGTTAGTTCTTCCTGAAGATAGTGAGCAGTGGGATACTAACTTCATGCTAATTTTGACTATGATTTCTCTCTGCCACTATATAATTTTTTATATATATATTTTTTGTAATTTGAATATACTTTATTTTTTTCATTGACGTATAGTTGACTTTTCAAAAATTCGACATAAGATGCTATAATTAACTGTTCAGAGAAAATCGGAGCATTCACTGAAGGTTCTTGGGAGACATTATCTATGTTGGTCTTGGTGGGGAACTTTAAGGATTCAGACCTAATGAACATGGTACAAAGGTAAAGTGTATACATAAAGCATTGCTCATTTATTCAATCAATGTTCATTTACTTAAAACCATCATGTGACTCAGAGTTAAGCAATCTACCGGACAAGGAGGATTCAGACAAGCAGACTGTCGTCTCCGTCCTCGTGGACCTCAGGATCAGAGACTGGAGGGGCACTTCAAGGAAACAGTTCCCTTTGGCTAGGCTACACGGTAAGTAGTAAGGTGAGTAAAGGAGAATAGTGGGACATCAGACTGGACTGGTTAGCCAGGTTCAAACTAAAGGGCTCTGAAACAGTGAACTAATGAAATGACCCTTCATTCATTACATTCAAACAGGGAATCCCGTAAAGTCTGTACTTAATTTGGTTCTCAGTTACACCTTAGAAAAAAATCCTAACATCAAGATCTTTGCTATACACGTAAAATGCACAAAATGGCAATTTAACATATAGTTCTAGACAGTGAAATGATTTCCTTGTTCAAGATGGCCCATAGTAATAATGCCTTGATACACATAGTGAATAAAAAATACTTCCAAACAAATGCATTCACAAATGCCTCTAGATCTTGAACGACAGCAGTATTATTTTGATGCACAATTTATGTTTTGTCATAACTGAGCGTGAATGGAATGTAAGATTTTTCTTACTGAATTTGGAAGATGTCGTGATCATGTTTTATTTCTTTTTTTTTAAAGAATGAATCATGAAAGCTGTTAAGAGTAAAGAATAGTGATTACGCTGGGTCCCGAACATTTATAAATGATGCGGGAAAAGAATTGAAAAGTAGGAGACTGGGGTTTCAGAGTTAAAACAATTAGGGATAAGAAGAAAGAAAAAAAAAAAAAAACATAGTTGGCATCTCTCCAGGGCACAAAGAAAGCGATGGAGAGAAGGCAACCTCACTGGGACTACGATCCCTCAACGCCAAAATTCTACATAGAGCTCTACTACTCCTTATCGCGTCACTGCAAAATACCATAAAATTGCCACTGTCTTCCCTATTATAATCCCACTTTGAAATGCCTGCACTGTTTAAATGATATTTACTTGTATAGAAATTAAGGGACTGCCTCCATTGCTCTGGGCCTACCTTGCCCTCATATGTCTTTGGCACTTGAATCTTAGAGAACACAGTTTACTCTGAGCAAACTTAGCAAGAAAAATAATCCACCCTAAATTGTTTATTAGGTTTAATGGAAACAAATGGCATTCAGAAACACTGAGAAGTCTTTACAATGATTCTTGCTGAATTTAACAGAATTCTCATACATGCAATTCTACTACTGTAATCTCTCAATTGATTTCTTAGGACTCTTTCTGAATCAGTGTGGTCAAAATCCTCTAATGGTCAAGTTCAACTGTAACAACAGAGTAGAGCAAGACCATTACCAAAAACGAAAATAATTTTCACCTTCTCTGAACTCTTCTAACTCTTTATTGCCTCATCTAATACCAGCATTTTAACACCGTCACTGGTGCCTCCCACTTACACAAGATAGTTCAGAGAATCAAGATTTATGGATTCTGAACTAAACCTGTAACCCAATAAGAACCAGATACTGACCAAAGAGGTTAGCTACACACTGAATATACTGTATTGGTTCCCTGTAACATCAACTCTTGTGTGTTGTCAAAACACAAAGAGAAGTGAGAAACCTAAAATGGGAATTACCATTACAGATGAATTACTATACTGGCTCACGGTGTTAACTGTTTTACATGGGCAGATCCTGACTGACAGCTAGATCAGGAAACCATGATCCCCTGAGGCTATATGAAAAAAACACTTTGGTGTAGATGTGTATGCGTATTCTCTTGAGAGAGGGGTTCCCAACTTTAATCAGATTTCAAAGGGGTCCATGATCAAAAAAAAAAAAATTCTCTGGAAGGCAAGATCATCTGTTAACACTGAAAACTATAGGTGTCCCACTCTCCTTGGAAGGAAGAAAGAAATGATGGGCATGCAGCTATGTCAGAACTACAATATGACAGATTAAAAAAAAAAAACTTTTATATTCAATGCAGTAACAGTAAAACAATTAAACATGATTTGAATTTAGAGAACTCAATCTGATTTATCACCTAGTTTGATACATCTAGATTTTTACCTGTACTGATAGAGAACATCAACCATGAGAAAATGATAAGGGAAATTCCTTGATACACCGATGGCCTACAATCGCCTACACTTAAGCCAAAGGACATGGTTGTTAACTACTCGTTGATAGGTTACAACACCCTGAGCAAGGCCAGACTTTATCAAACGTCCCAAAAACCATCAGAATTCACTCTGAGATTTAACTAATCATTTGAATAAGTGCTGTATAAATCAAAAAGGCAACTAACCCAATAAATTATTCAAATTACGTATTTTAAATAATAGTCCTGTTCTTGTTTATATTGGTAAAACAATAAAATTTCTAATTTATATAAATTTAAAAACTGACAGTTCCTCATCCATTTCATTTAACTCAACACTGAGTCTCTAATTCACTGTATGTCAAGACACTACACTAGGAATAAAGCTACAAATACAAATAACAATCAACAAACTCAGATTCAGCACAGACGGGAGAGAAAAAGGGAATCAATAAGCTAATACAATTACAATATAGCACATAGAAGGAGTACCTAAATTAGATGTTCTCTTGGATAAAGTAGTTCTTCGACTTTTAAAGGATGAAATACACTTAAAATATGACTTAAACATAATCTAAATGTTAGCAGAATCTTTGGGAGTTAGAATTCACAATTCACAACAGTCTTGTTGATAAGAATCACATAAGCAAGAAACTCTAACATGGTATCATAAAAAATGACTAAAACATATTGCAAGAGATAGAAATAGAGACCTTTCTCACATACAATTGTCAGGAAGAGGATTATTTGCCAAATAATAAAAATTAATGTAGAATGAAGTCCAAAGCAAACATAATATTCCTATAACCTACTAACCTTTTAAAATTTTTAGCTTTCTGGAAATACTTTAAATTTACATTATGCTTTGTAATTTTCAAGTGTTTTCTCACCATTCACTCTCTACAACGTCACCTATTATTACAGTATTTTTAGATGATGTGCTTGTAGGTATTGCATGTTAATTTGTTTCACACTTGAGGAACAGACTGAAAACAAAACCCTTTTAATTCAAACCTGATATTCCAAAATAAAGTATAAATCCAAAGAATCTATTAATAGAATTTCAAGAACATTCAGAGGATGGTTATATATGTCAAAAATCACATCTTTTACAACACTGAATTCTAAGGATCTCAGTGCATTATCCCTCAGGTCCTCTTTTCAGACCCATTCATCCCCAGGACCCATGTTCAACACAAGCAGCCAGACCACCCTGCTTCCCACCTGTCCATAATCTTTGCAGCAAAGAATGGGTAAGATCAGAGTTAGCTACGTATTCTGCTTCAGCAACTCGGAGCAGCCACCTTTCAAATTAAGGTTTCATTTCAAATCACTGGATTTATTTAAACTCCTGTTCCTCTCTACCTCCTCGCCACGCCTACAGTCGTTCATACCATCCGTGCTGACCAAATCAAAATGCCCACCCCACAGCCTTTATGCTCATTACCATCTCCTGCCGTAAGAATCAATTAGACTATCAAAAATTCCTTTCCCACTCCACCAAAACCGCCACCAGTATTCTACTCAAAGTTTATGTACTTCATACAATTTGTTCAGGCCAACATGACCATTCTTCGTTAGTTAATTCTGTTACAAAACTCCAAACTCTAGCAAGCTGCAGTCCACCCAGTTTCTATTTCTTAATATTTAGCATTTAAAAATTATTTTAATACTACAGATAGTCATATATGCTTATACACCTATGATTAAAGTTTTAAGAATTTACACTGACTCCTCTCCCATTAGATTCTACTTTCTTAGAATAACTAATATTCATGCTATTATTATTACTAAAGCTAACGTTTATTAAGTGCCTACCATGTGGCAGAAAACATGAAAAGCTCTAAATGTGCACTGTCTTGCTCATCCTCAAAGAACCCTTTGAGTTAGGTACTACTACTGTTCCCAGTTATTTAAGGAGGTCATAGAGGCTCTGAAAGTCAAGTAATTTTCTCAAGTCGAAACAGTGGTGGATCCCTGAATGGAAGTTTGTCTATCTCTTAAAGAATGTGCTTTTGATCATTATATATTCTGCATCTTACAACTGATCATTTTCAGCTCTTGTAAAACTTACGGCAGTATTTCAAATATAGGGGGCTCTTTATCAAGAGGTACTGAAAACAAAAACAATATAAAATCAAGTTATCTGTTTATTTTTTCTTGCAAATTTACTCTTCTGCTTCTGATACAAAATAAAATGTGTAAAGCTTTTCGTTAGCCCAGAGAGTATGGAAAACAGCTTTTATTATACTGTACAAAATAAACATCCTCCCTCCCTTGTGTAATTCGTAATAGTTTGACAAATATCATTTTATGCTTAGTTTTCAACCAGTAAGTCACAATTCATTTGCAGTAGTGTTCTGCAATGGTAACCAGATTTCAGAATATCCCCAAAACTTTTGGGTTCATTCTTTACCAACCCACCAAAATTCAATGAACTTTGCTGGGCACCTTTTATGAGTAAAAGGGGCTAGGCCTTGTATATAATTCATTTCACATCAGTAGCTTATTCTTCAGTACTTTACCTACCCATGATGTACTAGAAACTAGAAATTCATTTTTAATTGAGGAGGGTTGGTTTTTTGGCAATGAGAAAACAGACTTTTAAGACACACTGAATATTAAATATCCACATTCTTTCTTCAATTTTATTGCAACAATTCTCTCCAAGTTGTGTTAACTTTAATGACTGAAATAACATAATACTTACATACCAGTTTCTAATTTAATAAGAAGAAAAATTTTATCTGCTGATTAATGATCTGCAGGAGGTGGTAGGAGGAACGGTTAATAGTTCTTCAATACAAAGTCATATAAAAATACTAAAACACTGAAACCCTTATGAAGAATAGCAAAACTAAGCTGCTTTTTCAATACCATGTTAATTTCTTTTAAGAAATTATACTACCAATTTTTAAAACTTAAAGCTAGTATTCTCTCCCTCAGTTAAAAAAAAATCATTTAAAAATAAAATTAAAAAAAAATAAAAAAATAAAAAATAAAATTAAAAACCATCTGCAGATACAGTTCTGTCTACTCAGCGAGACTAGAATTGCAAAACATTCTTTTTAGTAAAATTGATTACCACCACAGATAAATTATTTCCTAATTATTGGCTTTAATCAATTACTCACCACAAAACAAAGCATTATGTAATGTGATAAGACAAGTGTAAAATCTCGCAACACATAATAATAATATTCAGCAGGAAAAACGTAACAAATAGGGAACTGGATGTGTGTGACAGATGATGATCGAACTTCAACCAAATATCAGATAAGCAAATAAAACTGTCTTCTCTCTTGATCCAACCCTTGTCATTACATGAATGCACACAAAGCACAGAACAATAAAAGTCAATCCATGATTAACCGTAAACACAGGTAGCCTTTTTTTTTTTTTTTTAATAAAGCAACAAGGGCCTAAACCCTAACAACTATCCAGCCAGATAGCGCTTGGGACTACAGAAAGAGGAGAAGCAAGAAAACGGACACACATCAAAGTACGCGCAGCTCAATATATTCTGTTCTACTGAAAAATAACAAAAAAGGATTTTTGGATCATGCATCACTTTGTCCATACTTACATTTTACTTCCTCCAACTAACATAAACAGTTAAAACAGACTATAATATCAAAAAATAATCCTGGATATTTCCACTGCTGTCCACCTCAAAAACTGTATCTTCAGGTTAACAATTCTGTATGGTCTAGACAGGTGGTTCTTGTATGTGGTCCCTAGACCAGCAGCATCGGCCTCATGTGGAGACCTGTGAGAATGCACATTATCGCCCCACCTCAGACCTACTAAATTAGAAGCTTGTAGCTGTTGGGCCCACCAATCTGTGCCTGACAAACCCTTCAGGTGATTCTTATACAGGCTCATGTTTAAGAACTACTCTTTCAGACTTCACCTGAATCACTTTCAAAACTGTAGGATCAATGAACTTTGTAAGAGAACCAATTTGTTAGTGAATGGGTACTACACAGAAAGTTAGTGAGTTAAAGTACTAAAGCCAATAGTTATGATTCTAAGTAATTTCAAAATTAAAGTTAATGAGAAAGCATTTAAATGATGGGAGAGCAGGATGTAGAAAGAGTAACTACCTGCCCAATACCACTATATTACAAATAACTTCAAACCTCTATATTTTTGTTCCCAATTATATTCACCTTTCTCCACCTTTTTCAATACATTTTCTCTTCTTCTAGAGACCAGCAGTTTTGGGCAAACTGCATTGGACTTCTAGTCCTTGCCTACTTTACTTCTGCCTCAAGCCATTATTTACCTATCTAAAAGTGAGATTAAAAAACCTGTCACCCCTGAATAGGTGAAAAGTAGATAAAAGAGCTTGGGTTTCTAGTTCAAGGGATCTGAGAGATCACTGAATATGTCACACCTTTACTTTAAGGACATTAAAGCAGAGAAGTAAGTCTCCAAAGTCTCACAGTCCACGGCAGAACAGCACCTAGAACCCACATTTTCTGACTTTAGTTAAATTTACTTTTTTCAATATTCCTTTTCTCTTGCCTTTCAAGAAAACTAGGATAAGCAAAAAATTTGAGCAGAAAAGAAAAAGCTCAATTAAAAAAAAACATGAATCAACATAATGAAAGGAAGACTATTAGAGAAAGAACAATAAGAACAAAGCAGGTGTGTTTCAAAATAAATATGTCTACTCCTATTTCTAATCTTGCTTTCAACATTTTTTTGTGGGGGGGAGAAGGGGAGGAGAAGGGAGAACTTTATCTTTAAAAGTTCATGGGGTTTTCTTTTGTGGAAATTTTAAAAATTAAAGTACTAAAATGTTTGTACACTGGTGCAGACCTGTTTGATGATTATTAAACTGAGGGTTCACTTAGATCTTAGGATTCAAAACTTGTGACTTTCTGAATGTAAAGAATCTCAGAATTTAAAAACAAGTCCTATGAATTTCAATTTGAAATTCTCTACAGGCAGGGTCCTTAATCTGGAGTCCACGGGTAAGTTTTCTACCACCACCCATAATATATATTACTCAGTTATTTTGGTATATAAACACGATTGTACATTTTTCTGAGTCTACAGATGAAATTAGGTTTTCAAAGGTGGTAACTCAAAATTAGAATCAATACTTTCCAAGTACAAAGAGATTTAGGAAAGGTCAACATACAAAAGGACAAATTTTATTTATATTAGCAAAATAATATTTTTAAAGTATTCGCCTATCATTTCTACAAATTCCAAACTCACCTAATGTAATTTAAATGTGTTTTCAGTTTTTAAATTTGATCTACATACTACTTTTCAGGAGCACACTTCTGTTCCAAATACAGATCACACAACTTATCTCTACTAGTGTTTTCCTTTGAATAGCAAATCCAATCAGTAAAAGACAATCCCTTTTAATTCAGACAATACGTAATTTTATTTAAATTAGAAAGTATTTGTACTTCCTACAATCTAAATTTCTTCGATTTTCCGACTCTACTAAAATTCTGTTCATGAACATTTTAAAAACTCACATTTGCAAATGTTCCATACAGTTCAAAAAACTCCAAATGTGTGGAAACAGCATTTGTCAATTCAAATTTATACTGTTCTATCAAACTCTGTACTTGCAGACATCTCCACATTTTTTTATCTTTCATTTTCCTTTCCTTTAGATCTAGAAGAGAATTACATAGAAATATTCCAATAAAGGTCGGACGAGCGTAACTCATCTGAATATTTTAAAATGACTTTATAATTTCAAGTTGAAGAGTAACACCAGAGCATATTACTTTGTTTGTTTTGTTTTCACAACTAAAACTTGCTATAGAGTATTTTAATTTCAGTCAAAAAGTTAAATCAGTAGTCAAAACTGGTTTATCACATTTTTTTACTGAATAATGTTCAGAATGATTAGATACTTTAACATTTTTAAGGGTGCTTTCTAAATTATAAAACTCTGCAAAAACAAAGATTTTATTATCACCTCAAAAAGAAGGTTTTATAGCATGTTGCAATGACATGATATTCCTTCTGTATTCCAGGCCATTCTCATGTCAACACTAAGGCTACATTTAAAAACTTATACACTTGAGTCTTCAGATCCCCAAAGATATATTTTTGAACTCTCCCTCTTCCCTTGCATTTACCTCAGTGCTTTATAATTATGTATTATTTTATATAATTTGAAACAAGTTTAAATACATTATTTTATTTGATCCTTAAAATAATTCTGTAAGTAAAAATCAGTAACACTGCTTGCATTTTACTGCTAAGCCAACCAAGTTCAAGGACTTAACTCATATTTACAGGATCAGAAAGTGGCAGTCTGAATTTGAACCTGCCTCTTTCCTCTTTAGAATCCACTGATATTGTCTCAAATATAACTTCAACTCTGAACTTTCTCTTTCCCCAAACACATTCCTGTATCAACGACCTGTATTTATTTTCATTCTTATGATGTTACTGCATTCAAGAAATTATAAAGCTAATATGTTCAGGTTTGGATATACAGAGGCTGCGGTGGCATATATGAGGGAGATAAGACAGAAAATGGTTGATTGTGTTAGCTGTGAACATTAACACATTAAAAGTCTTTTCAAAGACTTTTAAATTAAAAGACTGTTGAGAAAGACATTAAAATGTTTTGAGTAAAACTACAAATTTTTTAAAAATTAAAGCAACCCACATTTCTCAGTAGGAGTTAGGTTTAGTCCATATAGAAGAGATCCAGGTATCAAAAACCACACACTGGAACAGAAGGCGACTGGCCTCTCACTGGCTTCTCAGGGCCTGCATTCATTAGTATTGGTAAATAATCAAATCACCAGGGTTTTCCAATGTAGCTGGAAAATTACTTTGAAAGCAAAAAGTAATAAATTGCTACTTAAAAATGTGGAGTGTATTTTCGAGGATGAAGTATCTTTCTGAACTTTAAAGAATATGTGATATGGTTTGCTCAAGGAATAATAATATACTTTCCCCTAAAAAAATAGGTTGAGTCTTCCTCTTAAATCAAATCTACCCCAAACCTAAATGTGGGAGCTTAACTTTAATTTCTGCCCACTAAATTTAGAGTTTATCCTTTTATTTCTAGAGCACATACTAAAAAATATTTTCCTTTTTTTAATATAGGACAAACCTTCTACATATAAGACAAATTGGCATTCAGGTGCCCTACTATCACAACTTTCCCTCCGTACTTCTCTTTAAAAGCTAATGTATCAACGTGTAAGTCATTTTCTTAGTAATAGCTATACTGCTTATTATAAATGTCTTACGTACAAAGAGAGTAAGTAATATTTGCATTTCTGCCTGTCCCTCCCCGTCCAATGCCTATAATTCAAAAGACATTTATGGAATAGTATTGAGTAGGGCCTCAATACTATTCCAACTGAATGAATAAACGTGGAAGACTAAGCACTCAATATGGATGCAACCCAAAGAGAATATGAAAGAAAGTAGAGAGGGAGGGATGAAAGATGGAAGGAAATTAGTTCAGTATATTTTCAGTGATTAACTGTTTTGCTCTCATAAGAATATCAAAGTTTCTCAACACTTAAATAATCCTTCTATATTTTTACATGCTATTAAAGCAAAAATTTGTGGAATTTATAGGGGATACAGAATGGCCCTTAACAAAAGAAACAATATAAAGAATAAAGTTTATCTCATTTAAAAATAACATCTGTTAAGAGCACCATGTCTCAAAGAACTTCTTTTGTGCCCCATATAAAATTCAATACCTCTTAGCAGTTAATTAGCTGTCCTACAGTAAAGTACTTTACTTTCAATAGTGTGTCCCTTCAGAGCAAAAAGCTTCTTTTGGTCAAAATAAGAACCAAAGAGAGCCAATTACTGACTAAAATAGCATCTTTCATTGTATGGTCTAATGCAGTGGCTCTCAATCAGGAGCACATAAGCCCTCCACCCCCCAAAAAAAACATTCGGCAACATCTGGAGACACTGTTTACCATCATAACTCAGAGGGACGCTACTGCCTGGCTCCCAGGTGCTTTCCAAGCCCCTCCTGAGAACACTGTGTACGTTCTCCAGCTGAGGAGAGTAATTAAGCCCCTTAAAAAGGAGCACTCACTGAGATGCAGCTTGGAGGCATGAGGCCAAATAACTGGGCTTTCCCACCTCAAACTACAGATTCAAACTGTCCCAAGCAGACCCCATTAAGCTGGGGGTCACGGACGTTTGCAGAGTTCCAACACCTTTGTTTTTGCTAATAGACAAAAACCCCAGGCTGGTCTAAAGTCAAATATCATGACTAATCAAGATTTCTCTGCCTGCCATTGCCAACTCAGGAAGTTGACTTAATACAAATCAATCAAAGACAAATCTACAAAATGCCCACTACATTTGAAAGGGAGTTGTAGTGAAAAGAAAATGTCAAAAAGGCTGGTAAAGTTGTTGAACTGCTAGACCCCTCATCAAAATAAATGGGCTTCAAGAGGAACTGAGGCTGAACCAGGAGACAGCCACCCAGAGAGCAGAACTAGAGGCCAGCTAACCGGAATGAGGAAGGCATTCCCTAGGAGAAAGGGGGAATTCTTATTCCTACTGCAGTCCAGTGATCCTGGTGTGTGCTATTTCCCCTTCTTTCCTTTCCAGGTGGTGATTTTATCCTAGGTAACCAATTCCTCCTATACCATTGTATGTAGGAGTATGTTGGAGGTGTCTGAATTCACCCCTTATCATAGATGGCCGGTATAGGAGAAGAAATAAGAGAAGGCCTGAAAGGATTACTCATTTAAAACTGGAAACAGTAACAACCTGCCTTTAGGTCAGTGCACTCTGGGGAAGGAGGAGGTAAACTGGGTTTTGGTTTTAGGTGGAATAGTGAATGACGGCTATGCTAACCATCAACATATTCTGTAGTTTGAAAGGCCACCTCTGACACAGGCCAAAAAAAGTAGATTTGCATCAAGTTTTATCCAAAACTTGGGAATCTGGTTATCTGGATTAATCTTCTCCCTCCTACCACCCACAGAGCTCATATTAAGTACAAAAGAGTACTGATAACTGCAAAATCTGAAGAGTAGGAAAACTAAAAAAACAATGTATATGTTTACTCAAAATATGAACAAGTTAATGTTTCTGCCACTGTCAGAAGAAGAGCAATTAACCAGCCCATGTAAAACTACAGATATCATGCTTTAGGTCAAGGGCTCCATATTTTCCATACCATTTTTGTAAGTAGTCCAGTGCCTCCAAACGAGCACCAATCTCAAAAGTGATTCCAGGACGATTTGGGGGCTTTTTACTCATCTTGAGATCCTGTTCTTCGGGATTCTCTTTTCACTACCTCAAGAGAAAAAAAAAAAAGTTAGATTCTGATGCATAAAAGGCACAAGGGATTAAACAGAATTTTTTAAACATTACATGAGAAGTTAAAGTAACTGCCAAATTTTTAAGAAATTTGAATGATGATTACCAATATCTCTAGGTAAAGTACTGTACAACTTGCAGGCAATCTTAACAATGAATTAAGAAAAGGGACATTAGAAAGCTAACTACTTTAAAAGAATGAATAGATGGGGATTAAAACTAACTAATGGCTAAAATGCTTTAAATTTTAACTCGAAAATACCCAAGAAAATTCTTCAGGATAACAGATGAAAATGTTTTTCTGTCTTTGAAAACTCAGTACAATTGAGTGTCCTGGCATATGGCTACTGAAATTCTTAAGAGAACAAATTAATCAAGTTTTTCAACAAATATTTATTGAGTGCCTTGTAACACAAAACACTTGATAACACACTAAAGAACACAATGATGGAAGAAACAGTAGACACACTCTTCCAGTGCAGATTTAGTAATTCCTCTTGTGATTAGGATTTTTCATTACCTATGATCTCCCACCTTGGTAGCACATGATTCAATAATTTTAATTTAACTATAAACTTGCAGAGGAAATTTCTTTTTCTTCACATTCAACAAGCAACAATGACACATACATTTCTTAACTCTGAGAACTTATTTCTACTATATTTCAACACAGACAGTACCCACACTGACAATAAAAATGATTGTACGTTCAAACAAACAAAAAACTACAAAGGAATACCTATTCCTCTCTAGACCACGGACATGTGGAACATTCACAATCCTCCTGGCCAGTGGCGACCCAGCACACTTGAGGTAGCCTCTTTTTCACTAACTAGCACCTGAGGAATATGAATGCATTTTGCAACAGCCCAATCAAAATATAATATTTAATCAGGAATGGAAACCTACTGGGGGAGAGGAGAAATCTCAAAAACCGTTTTGAAATTTAGAATTACTAATATGACTATGCTCCCTCCCAATTTAAAAAAGAAAACACACAACTGTGTCATGTTTTTTCAATGGTTTTGCCACAATTCAAAAGGGACATAACAGCAAGCATAAAAACCAACTGACCTTTCCTCTTAGAAAGAATCTGCTAAGTAAGGGAAAATACATGCCATATATGCCAAATACAACAATACATGTCATAAAAATACGTAAAATCAAACTTAAATACTCATGGGGGGTGGGCGGGGCGGGGGGGAGATATCCTCCTGCCTGCCCTGGCAGCAGCAAAGATTAATGCATTAAAGTTAACAGTAGGCTCAGCCAGAGGGCGTTTGGTGCATAAGAAACAGTAGTATGAATATTTTTAAGAGCGGTCTGGTCAGTGTGCAACATACAAGGCAGTTACTTGTAGAAATGTAATCCACCTTTTCTGCTGCTCTTCACAGGGAGAACTTAGTAAGGGGTAATTGACAAGTTACACTAACATTTTCTAGGATCAAACTTAGAACCCACAAGAAGTGACAAAGTTAATACATATAATTCCCCCCCAGTGACACCGCGGGATGAGGTGCCAGAAAAGGAAAGATTTCCTTCTTCTTGGGTGGAGAGGGGCAGATGGGGAGGGATCTGAATTAAGGAAAAGTAAGACCAAGTAAACAGTCTATTGGGGGAGGGGGGTAAAACCTGAAGCAGAAAGAGAAAGGGGGACGGAGAGAACGGAGAGGAATAAAAACCGGGAAGGAAAACGAACAAGAAAGCAAAAATATATAAGGGTGGTGAAACCTGAGGACCGGACAAACGGGAAGGAAGAGTAAATCAGCAAGAAGATACAACCCTGGGAAAGTGAAGCAATGGTCAGAGAATGGCCGCGGGGCCGAAAAAAACGGTGGGGGGAGGTGATGCGGGGCGGGAGGGGGCTGACCAGAGACAGACAGGAAAGGCTCAGACCGGGCGGCCAGGGTGCAGGAGACGCCTCCAGGTTTGACAGCCGTCCGGCCCTCGGCAGGGGGGGGGTAGGAAGGGAGGGGGAGAGGGAGCGGCGGCGCCCAGACAATAGGGGCGGCAAGTTACGGAGAGGGACGCGGGAGGGGAGCGGGCCAGAGACAGACACCAGCGCTGGGGTGTCCCGGGCGGCCAGGCGGGGGCCAGGCGGCCTCCAGGCCCTGGGCGCCGCCGCCTCTTACCGACTCGGCCTCCTCTTTGCACAGTTGCCGGGCTGTCCGGGGCCGAGCCGGGGCGCGAACAGGACGGCCAGCCCGGGACTCCGCCTCCGCCTCCTCCCAGGCAGCGGTCGGGGAGGGAGCAGGAGCGGAGCGGAGCGAGCTGGGGCCGCAGCGCGGGGTCGGGCCCGAGGTCGCGCGGGAGGGAGCAGGTCCGAGCCCTCAAGCCCGCTCCATGTCCGCTGCCATCGCCTCCTCCGCCACCGGCCAGCCCTGACGCGACGCCGGCCCAGACGACGTCAGCCGCCCGCGACGAACCGGAAGCGGGCCTGGTCGCGTCACGTGACGCGAGAGGGTTGGGCCCGGGCCGTGCGGCCGATTGGAGGGCCGCCCTGGGAGGCGGGGCTTTGCGGCAGTTGGCTGACAGCTGGCGGGAGGGGCCCCGGTTAGCGAAGGAAGGAACGCGGGCCCCGGGACCCCACTGGCAATTGAGAAGTGTTTGACCTTTGGGAGATGAGAACGAAGCCCACTGAATGTCATTGTTGTTGATTTGTTAGGAACCAGGTTCTCAAAATTCCTCAATCCCAGCACCCTGGGCAAACTTTTGTAAAGGCACACTACACGCTTTCTTAGATATCCACCCCATTCCACATTAAGAATAGAGCAAATGGTTACTGTTATAAAGTAAATAAACGTCTATTGAATGAATGCTTAGTGGCAGGCACTGTGCTGTAAGTACATCACATGACAACCACAATCTCACAATTGTATTCCTTTATAGTCTAGGAGATCCTTACAACACAAAAGGCAAATATTACTAAGACATTCTGTGTGTGTTGCATGTGTGTGTGTGTGTGTGTGTGTGTGTGTGTGCAGCTCAAAAACCTATGGCTAAATCGACATGACTTTCCTAAGAATACACAACTAATGACAGCAGAACTACTTTTCTTGAATACTTACCATATCCCAAACTCTGTACTACGCACAGAAGAAAGTGTCCCCACTTTGGGGAAACCAACAAGTGAACACATTCAAAGCAATATTGAGATAAACATCTTTTTTCTCTTTCCAGTGTGCCACTCTGATTCTCAAGCTTTCTAAATGCAACACTGCATGCAAATAATACATTTATCATGCTTTACAGAGTGCAGTTAAAATAGCAAAGTATCGCTCTTTAAGCTTCAATTATAGTGAGATTCAGTAATTTAAACAACCATGTCCACATCCTCTTATTCAACAGATGTTCAATCAGCACTTACTATGTTACTAATAACTACTGAATTACACTGAGGATGGCAAGATACAGAAAAGATACAAATAAGACAGTCTCTAGTGGACATTTGTCTTCTTGGTTTTCAGTTGACCAGCATCTGAAATCCCTTTCCATGTTTGGGAAATTTCCCATCATGGTTGTCATGAGTACAGTACACCATATATTTCCAGATTCCACATGACAGGATTATACTTTGCACCCTCCTTAGACTTCTATGTGACCTTTTGATTTGCTTTGGCTAATAAAATGAAATTGGAAGTGAGTTTTGTCACAGCCAGTTGGTAATTTAAGAAATCCAGTTCACCAAGCTTTTTGTCTCTGGCACAGCAAAATGCAATTTTTGAGATGGTGGCTGCTCTAACAACCCATATTCTAAAGAGATCGTGACGATGCTAATCCACAACTGATATGTCGTACAAGGAAAAAAATATCTGTTGGTTTAAGCTATTGAAATTTTGAGAGTTGTTTGTTACGCAGCATAACCTAATGCAAACTGACGTATACACCCACCTTATGAGCCTTAGGGCAAAGTCAACCTCACAGTAAATAAGATGAAAGTATAAGAAACTCATGTTCCCTGTTTCCCTTGCGGCTAAAGTTCTATTCTTGGCTATACCAATTAGACTCTCTCACTGAGAAGTATGTATCAGAAGCTGCTGGTGATGTTCAAAATAAGGAAAATTTTCTCCAGCAGCAGTGGCAATACCAGTAATCAAATTTCTAACGTTCAGCCCAGAGCTAACTAACTGAACCCTGGCAAAAATCCCTGCTGACCCACAAACCAATAGGTGAGAAAAAAATAAATATTTGTTGTTTTACATCACTGAAAATGTGAGGTTATTTGTGATTTAAATAAAATACATAATGTAAAGGATAGCACAGATTCTATCCAATTTCCACAGTTTGCTGACAATCTACCAGTCTACCCTGAACAGATGATTCTTCCATTTTAATTGGGACTTAACAAGAGATCCCTCCAATAATGTAACTTGAAAGAAAATAAGTGGAAATTGGGTCTAATGTATCAATAAATGATTCCTGGCTTGAATGAATTGTATAGGTGAGTGTCCTCAATGGAGTCAATACCGTCCTTTAGAAGGCACCTTGGGAATGGGCAGAGGAGGCATATTTTTAGTTGTCACATGATTGGGGGAAGACATTGCCGCGACTTAATGAGGAGGGACCAGGGCTACCAGACATCCTGAAATGCACAGTGCAGTCCCATACCTTGAAGAATTGTCCCAGGTCGTACATGACTTTTGAATGGCCCTCCGAACTTTCATGTAGGTTAAAAAAAAACCTGTTGATCATTTTCGGAGCCTAGAACTCAGTTTTACACATAAGCACAAAGTATTTTTGCAAGGTTTTAATATGCGCTCAGTTTTCGAGGAACGAGGCCACTACATAACATGAGGGAAGGCTGTCCTCTTTGTATGAATATTACCAAGAGTTTATTGCATTTTTAAAAATCATACCACCAATGGCAAAGCTACTCATAGTATTTGAGGCACTGATAGAACACACCTATATCACTCTGCATTTTATAGCTGTTACATTCAGGATAAATCTAAATTTCCATACTAGCACTTGACTGCTTCATTGTGGCTCTTCGTGAGTCATGGCTGACCACTTAAGTACTGAGATAGATATTATTTTTATTGTGAATTACTTTCATAAATGTATTCTCACATTATTGTTATGGCATTGTATTGATTTTTTTTAAATATGTGGAGCTTGATTATTTCATTTATGGATTTAATTTCAGAAGAGTGCAGAAGATGTGACATAGTATTAACTCTAAAAAGGGGACATTAAGTCTGATAAGACTGATAGAAAACTCATATAGGCTATCATCGCTGCTTTTGACCCTACAAAGTCAAAGGTCAGAACCAGGGAAGGGATACAAGATACTGTATAGAAAAGTCTGGAGATGACTCCCCAGCCATACAGTGAAGCTATGCATGACTATGTCCCCTCTCCTCTCGTACCCAACACACTCCTCGTCCAGATGGTACATGTTAGCCATCAGTCACTTCATCTCCAAATTTAGAAAGAAAGAACTTACAGCTGTGTTTGAGTGGAACCAAACAAGCAGTGGGCAAATTATCTTGAAACAAGGGTCCTTAGGCAGAAATCACTGAACTAAATTTCTCCAACATTAAAAATATGAATATGGAACCATAATATCTCCTGGAATACTTAACAACTGTATATACCTATTTTAAGGGGAGAAGTCGTTACTAAATACCAGATATTCCTTCATTACATGCAGAACACAGAAAGCTATTTTGTGTGTTTGCTTTAATATATATAATCAGTGGAGAAAATCAAAGCAATTTAAAGATTTTTTTTAATAGACTAGTTTAGTAGAAACCTAACCTACTGCAACAGACACCCTTGGCATATCTACCTATTTCATATGAAAATCTTTGAGAATGGCACTAATATCACATCCTTCACCTGCCAAAGAACTTGGTTGTTTTGTCTCTCTAGCACCATAACCTTTTATCAACTGACCAGAAGTGATAGTTGTTCCAGAATTAATCTCTGGCAGATGAGCTCCTAGGCCAGGTATGAACGTGACAAGGAGATATTATCTCTCTCATATGTTCACACACAGCATTCTGTTCACATTCCTAAAGTATTATATTTCCCATTGAATATGAAATCAACTCCTAATTCCCCAATGGATTTTCCCGTTTGTGATACTGGAACAAAGGATGGGCTCTTTACTTTCAGCTACTATGTTGATACTTCGAAACTCCTCTGATTCTGGTTATTGTTGTTTACTGTTACCACTTCCATGAACTCTCTCAGTGTTTCTCAAGCATTGGTCCATCAATCATCTGCATTAGATGCACCCAGGCTGTTTGTTAAAATGCAAGTTCATGGGCCCTAACCTGTATCTTGGTCTTAGAGACCGGAAACCTGTATTTTAAAAGCCATCCTAAATCATTCCTATGTACACGGAAGTTTCAGACCTGCAGTGTGTTAGGAGTCTTGTGATTGTATGGGACTGAAATTCAATGCAAACAGGCTTAAGCATAAATGGAATTTATGTTTGTGGAATTAAAAACGGATGAGGTATATTTCGCCTTCTGATTCAGGGATCAAATGATAACATCTTTCACTCTGCTTCCTATGGGTTGGCTTGATTCTTGGGATCCACATCCAGGCCCCCAACAACTTCAGACTCGTCACTGCAACATCCTGATGAACGTAGAAACAAGTCCTAGAAGTCATTCTCTCATTGGCCTAAATTGTCAGGTGCCCAATTCTGAACCAAGCATGGTGGCTGTGGGAATGACTTATACTGATTTGTCTTGAACCTGGGTCCAATCCCCAATCAGGCTGGTGGAAGTGGAGACCAGCCCCAACCTCAGGGACTGAGAGATGGGAATAAGTGGGTCTTTTAAAGAAAATTGAGGTGCTGTTACTTGAAAGAAAATGGGAGCCAGACAACAAAAACAACTAATATTCATTGCAACTGGCTTATACTGACTGTAACTCCAAATGGCAATTTATAACCATTCAATGAAATTGAGATTACTCTTCTTGGTTTGCAAAGATAGAAAACCAAGCCAAATGAGAGACAAATCTAGTAAGAGTTTGACCTAACATTCATATTCCTAATTACTTAGGTATTTGCTTTTACAGGCAAATCTCTGTAATGTAGAATGCTCTGCTGGGGATTGTTAAAACTGGGGGAAGAGAAGGTAGGCAACAGAACATAGCAAGTATACAAAATGACAGTTAACCAAATAGTGAACACTTTTAACCTCTTAGTGACCATTATTTTCCTTGTGAATGGAGCTAGCCGCAATTCAGTGGCATTCTCAAACATGGCAGACAGCATGCCTGCGTGCACTCATTCTTTTATCTTTCAGGTACTTGCTTAATCACTCAACAAACTTTTGTTGATGTTCTGCTTAATACTAGAAACTGGGTGATGCAGAATGAGAGAACAGGAAGAAAAACAAAATGAGGCATCCAAAGCTAAGGGAACTTGCTGTGATGGGGGGGTGGATACAGAAACAACCAAGTACAGTATGAAGCTAAATATGAATCATTTTGAAATAGAGATACTATAGGACTGTGCTCATTCTGACTCAGCAAATCAAGGAAGACTGCATAGAGGAAGTGGCATTTGAAATACGCTTTGAAGGATGAGTAAGCTTCAAATAAGATTCTATACAGACTCCAAAATTATTATTTCCCTATGGTTCTTTACAGGTTTTTTTAATTGATGTATAGTTGACGTACAATATTAAATAAGTTACAGGGGTACAATATAGTGATTCACAATTTTTAAAGGTTATACTCCATTTATAGTTATCATAAAATATTGGCTATATTCCCCATGTTGCACATTATAGTCTTGCAGCTTATTTTACACCTGTTTATAACTCTTAATCCTTACCCTTATATTGTCCCTCCCCGTTCTCTCTCCCCACTGGTAACCACTGGTTTGTTCTCTATATCTCTGAGTCTGCTTCTTTTTTGTTATATTCACTAGTTCTTGTATTTTTTGGATTCCACATATAAGTGATATCATACGGTATTTGTCTATCTCTGTCTGACTTTTTCACTTAGCATAATACCAAGTCCACCCATGTTGCTGCAAATGGCAAAATTTCATTCTTTTTTATGGCTGAGTGGTAGTCCATTATATTCCATTCCATATGTACCACATCTTCTTTATCCACTCATCTGTTGATGCATACTCTTTATAGTTTTGATTCAAGCTCTGACAAATAAAAAACAGCATTCTACTTCCAATTCTTTCCCACAGCATTTATTGAACATCTGCAATGTGCCAAGTTCAGTGCTAGGCCCAAGGAGCATAAGGATGAAAAATCTTATTTCCTGATCATAAGGCACTTAACAGTGTAGTCGAGCAGACCAACACACTAATAGGTCATCCTTATACAGTGTAAGCGTCAGCATGCAGGAATATGCAGGGTTAGGATATGTGCTCTAACTGGTCACTTGCAATTTAACTAAGTGTCTGTCCTTTTGGTCAGGACCAGAAAACAATACCAACATCTCCAAGGTAACTGCCAGACACTCAGATGAAAGAGAGTTCTCCCCGTGGGGGAGGGGAGAGGGCTGGACTGGGGCAGAGAACTTGTTAGCACATGCATTGCCACAGTCCGCGGTTCTGCCTTAGTAAAAAAAATACTGAGACAAGCCAACTTCGTGGTCAGGTATTGGATTACTTCCTCATTTGTAGTTTGCAAAACATTCAACAGAGTCAGTTTCCCCAAGACAAGGGTAAACATCCTTTGATTTTCTTTATTTTCTTTCCTTTTTATTTATTTATTTATTTTCAGAACTATGGGTATCATGCAGATCATAGGAGACTATAAATTTGAAGGAAATCAAATCCATTACCTTATTTCTTGCTGTTGTTTTTTAATGGCAACTTAAAATAGAAAGCGTATGAGAGCCAGGGATTTGGAAAAAGACCAGGAATTGGATGTTAGACCTGACACCATCACCAGAGTGGTTGAGGTCTAGGCACTGCTCTGATTTTCATTTCCTCACACGTAAGTGAGAATCTTAAATCTACTTCACAGAGCTGTAATGAGGATTAAATTAGAAAGAACCAGCTGTATGTGTTTTGCAAATGATAATTGAGGTACAAATGCCAGGTGTTTCCAAATGTACCTTTTTCACCTTTCCCAGGGACCCTTATACCTAGTTGCTGTAATCTCTGAGGGTACTCCGTTTCACTCGCTGTGATTCCATGAAAGCACACATTTTTCTGAAGACTTACTTTGCTTCAAGTCCTGTGTTTGCTGCTGGGGCTTACGGAGATGAGTAAGACGCTGCTCTTGCTGCCAAGAATGCAAGCTTTTATTAAGACTTTATTACTGGGTTTTCACTAACTAATCAGTCTCTCTCGATCCTCCTCCTCTAAAAACTGCCCCCCCCCGCTCCGCAGTTTCTCAGTCTGTCCCTTGTCTCTCTCCATCTCTCTCTCTCTCTCTTTAAAAAAGGTATTCCCACTGCAATTAGAATATGAACTCTGAGCACACAGTAAGGACATACCTAGAGCATTTTTAAGAGACTACTTGCAAGAATTATTGTACAAATCCTAAAAAGACACATTAGCAACAAAGGAAGTTTGAGAACATCAGTTAAAGACAAATATCATATGATGTTGCTTATATGTGGAACCAAAAAAAGGGTACAAGTGAACTTATCTACAAAACAGAAATAGAGTCACAGATTCAGAATACAAACTTATGGTTACCAGGGGGTAAGAGGGGGAGGGATAAATTGGGAGACTGGGATTGACATATACACACTACTATATATAAAAAATAAATAACTAATAAGGACCTACTGTATAGCACAGGGAACCCTACTCAATACTCTTTAATGACCTGTATGGAGAATGAATCTAAAAAAAGAGTTGATATATGTATATGTATAACTGATTCACTTTGCTGTATAGCTGAAACTAACACAATATCGTAAACCAACTATACTTCAATGAAAACTTCTTAAAAAATGAATGAATGTAAAGGCAAATAATAAAAGTATTGTGATGAATCTGTGTTGAACTGTAAGCTCTGAAAATCAGAAGAAATCGTTAGAGATTTCATTCTTCTATCACCATCTGAACATGTGATACTCTAGTATTATTACAAGGGAATTAAAGTGAACCAGTTTAATTAAATCCAGATCTATCCTGGCTGGCCATTTTTCTGATTTCTTTGTCTTTTCTTAGTGTATCACTCACAACTGAATTATCATGCTCTCCAAATATTTATATGTAAATCCCCATCCCTACCCCCATAGTACCTACAGGCAAAATAACCCCCTATTGGCATTCTGGTCTTACACTCTGATCACAATTCATATTGGGGACAGCATCTATTACTCACAAAACCAAACAATTTGAAAGATCTTCCAAGACAGTGTCCATAAATTATGCATATGACACATGACAAATACCCAAGAAACGGGTAGTCTGACAATTCAAGGTGCCAGCAATTAAAAAGAGAGATGCATATGTCTCAAAAGAATTATAGGGCTTCCCTGGTGGCGCAGTGGTTGAGAATCTGCCTGCCAATGCAGGGCACACGGGTTCGAGCCCTGGTCTGGGAAGATCCCACATGCCGCAGAGCAACTGGGCCCGTGAGCCACAATTGCTGAGCCTGCGCGTCTGGAGCCCGTGCTCCGCAACAAGAGAGGCCGCGATAGTGAGAGGCCCGCGCACCGTGATGAAGAGTGGCCCCTGCTTGCCACAACTAGAGAAAGCCCTCGCACAGAAACGAAGACCCAACACAGCCATAAATAAATAAATAAATAAATAGATTTAAAAAAAAAAAAAAGAATTATAGGTAAGGATATTGGCACAGGGAGTTGACAGGAATCAAATAAATAAAAAACAGTTGACTACGTTTTTGATAGACTGTCCAGCCAAAGAGGTACTAGCTTGGTATCAAAGAGATGATGACAATTTAAAGCTTCAAAGGACCTCTTCCACTTTCCAACTTCCAGGAACGAAAGTAGGCTGAGAAAGTTGCTCGGCTGCCAAGGAAAGCATATTCTCTTATCTCCAGAGGTAGCCAAGGAGAGTAAGGAAAAGGAGTGAATTTTACTTTCCAGAGGGTGAAGCAGGAGCCACAAAACAATTGCCTGGGTTGCCCCACCCGGGGAGCAGAATCAGGGCCTTATCAGGAGCATTTTCCATCCACAGGGTGTAGGACTCTTGCAATGTCTGACCATTCAGTTACAGAATTTCCATGGAACAGCCACTGCTGTGTGTCTGCCATTATGCCCCTTTCTAAACAGGAAAGTTTGGGTGGAAATTATTCTGTCCCTCTTCCAGTATCGAATGTTGGGTGTAGGGAGCAAGGTGGTTCAAAAGTCTCCATGTCAAAAGGAATCAATATAGAAATATTAGAAGACTCTAGATTTGAAATCTGTTGCCATGATTGAATGGCACTGGGGGGTATCCTCTGTGGAAATACATCCTCTCAGCATTTTTGAAAGTGAGAGAGGGAGGTACATATTTATGACGGAGATGGAGGACTGCAAATTACATAATTATTTCAAGTTATTCCCTTGCCTCTCTGCATACGTCTGCTCCCGTCTCCACTCATGGCCCTGTGACTTGCAGTGCCTCCCCATGGAGATGTGTCCTTACCCTACTGACTTTGAGCTTGGCCACACGATCCTCTTTGACCAATAAAGTATGAGTGGAAATTTCAGATGCCAGCCCTGAAAAGAAGTTTTGAGAGGCTTTACGTACTTCTGCCAGCTCTTTTGTTCTCTCTCTGCGTTGAGAAAGACATGTCCCTCATAGGGGCTGATCCTCCAGCCTGGCTTCTGGAATAAAGGCATGAGGGACAGAGCTATAGCCAACTTGCAGCCAACATAGGGCAAGATGTGTTGGTCAGATTCAAGCAAAGAAGCAGAACCACCAGGAATGATGTAGAATATGTAATTTTTTAAAGTAAGCATTGAATCTTAGATGACTTTATTTTACTTTTGCAGATATAACTATTATTGCTATTTAAGAGAACTGCTTTTAGAAGGGAAAGAATCTTCTTTTGGTGACAGTACAAAGTCTGTGAAAATGCAGTGTGATTAAATATATGTTGAAAAAAAAAAACCCTATTGCCCTTGTTTACCACTGATCAGGCAGTTGGCTAGCAGAATGATGTGAGTTACCGAAATGAACAGTGTAAACATAGGCAACTGATCATCCTCACAATAGGAAGAAAAATCATGCTACTTACTGTTTGCTTATAAAGTTGCTACAGGGAATGCTGGTTGCTGGAGGAGGTCATGGAGAGGACGTGACCAAAGGGTGACCCGTGGGCTGGACCTCGCTAATGGGAGGCTCCTCATCCTCTCCCCTGTCTTGGGAATGTTTGTTCTGCCTGCTGTTCCAGCAGTGGGAGCCATTTTCAAGGATGCAGCCCTGAGAGAGTAAGATGTTGTTGGGACCATCTGGACTGAATACGTGACTGAACCCCGTTAAAACCTCTATATAAACTTTGGAGATTTAGGCAGGTGCGTGCAGAGATCTACTCGTCTTGCAGCGCCCAAGACAAGCCTCTCAGGTAAGTTCCCTTGTTTATTCAACCTACCACATCCCAACCTGGAGTTCTCTGCCTCTTTCTTTGGTGTCTCCTTGCCCTCTGTGTATGGGGACCAGGTTGTGAACCAAGAGTGTTCCAGACCCTCTGAAATTATGTTAGATATACATATTCTATTTTTATAGTTTCTCCGTGTTAGGTTTTTGAGGGAGAGGAGAATCTTAGACAATTTTAGACACTGGCGAGAGAGTTTCAGTCTATTTGGCTGTTCCAGGGGTGCTGAACCTGACATTGTAGGACAGTTGCTCAGGATCAAAGGAAGTGGGGTGAGTGGGGACCACTGGAATCCCTGAAGAACCAGCTGAAACATGACTCTGTCTATCACTGAAACCCACGTTGGCCTCTTCCCATCTCTAAACCTCCAACTTCATGGCTGCGGATGCCCTGCTGTGGAGACACACTCACTTCTGGACCAGGATTTGGGAAGCTGAACGAAGCAATCCCCCAGGGACTGGAGCTTTGGGCCCACTCCATGCAGTGAGCCAGCAGATCTGTGAACATTTGTAGGAGTGGCAATGAAGCCTGAGCCACATGGACCTTCCAAGGACCACCATGGCTCCTGATGCATTCTCACCTTCCAACTCTTGCACTAACTGCACTTGTGGCCCATCCTAACCAGGGACATACAAAGAAAGGAATTCTGGGACATATGGTCGGCTTACCCACATTGACACATAAAGCCACCACGTGGGACAGTACCTGATTATTGCTACAAGCCACTAAGATTTGGGCTTTGACTTTTACTATAGCATAATTGTGATACAATGGCTGGCCTCCATCTCCTTCTAAGACTAAGATCATTAGTCTTTCCAGGCATTGGCCCATATATCTCCTTCTGGTCCCCATAAAGTTCTGTGCTATGTGGCAAAGAGCCCAGCCAGACTTAGAAGGTGTCAAATCCTACTCATTCATTATTAAGTGCCTACTGTGCACCAGACACGATGCCAAACATAGAAACCACAATACCAAACTAGAAAATCATGGTTCCTATTCTCCCAAAGCTCACAGTATAGCATGAGAGATAAATATCAATAAAAACCTGGTCCATTTACCGCAATTGTGATACATGTTCCAAAGGAAAAGTACAGTCATCTGTGAGACCTGGAACCTGATCTGGGAGGTCAGAGAGGCTGCTCAGGGAAAGAACTATTTGCACCTAAAAGATGAACAGGAGAGACAGAGGCTGGGGAAGGAGATGGCCAGGGGCAATGGAAATAGCGTGTTCAAAAAGCTTGAGGTAGGACCAAGCTGGAGAACCTGAAAAAATAGCCACAGTGGTTGAATTCTACAGAGATGGGGTGTGGTGAGGAAAGGGAAAAGGCTGGAAAATAGGTAGGACTGGACCCCACAGGACCTTGTAGGTATTACAAGAGATTTTGATCTGAGAGAGGAGCAAAGGCAAGCCACTGAAGGATTTAATCAGAGAAGCAACATAATCAGATATTTACACAGCAGAGATCATTCTGGCTGTGGCTTGGAGAATATATTGGAGAGAGGCCGGTGACAGAAAGTTGGTACCGAAGTCCAGACAAGAGAAGGTGGCCTCTGGAGCTCCAGAGCTGACAGTGGAGATGGAGAGTGTGTCTCATTCAAGGGCTACAGAGGGGATAGTGTTGATTCCTCCTAGTTTCCTGACCCGAGCAGTAGAATGGAAGTCGATGCCAGTTGATGGAACACAGAATACCCGAGGTGGGTGAGGCTTAGGTAGGAAGGGAGATCAAGAGTACTTGAAGGATTTAAGTAAGGATGCAGGTGTGTTTATTTATTGTTTATAGTATTTTTAAATTAATTCATCACACGCACCAAGTTATATTAGCATTGCCCAAAATGCATTCACTAGCATCCTGCCCATCAAAAAACAATCCCTGGACCAGCAGCGTTTTCACCTGGAGCTGGTTAAAAATGCAGAGTCTCTATTGTTACCTCAGGTATTATGCTGTTCAGTAGATCTCTAGGACTTATTCATCTTTCATAACTGAAACTTTGTATCCTTTGACCAACACTCCCCTGTTTCCCCCTCCTCCCAGCCCCTGGCAACCACCATCCTACTTTCAAGCTCACAGTGGTTGTTGGCTGCCTTCTTGGCTTATAGACTCAGGACCACAGTTCCTCACTGGCTTTTGAGACAACTTTCAGATCCTTGCCGCATGTGCTTCTCCAACGTGACAGCTTGCTCCATCCAAGTGTGTAAGCCCAGAAGGTTACAGAGAGCCCAGCAAGACAGATGCCGCCATCTTTTGTGACCTAATCATAGTGGTGGCAACCCATCACCTGTTGTCTTATTCTATTTAGGAGAAGCAAATTATTAGCTTCAGCTCACACTCAAGGGGAGGGAGTTCCGTAAGGATCCTTGAGGGCCATCTTTAAAAACTGCCTACCACAGACTAGATGGATTCGCCTCCTAACAGCTTCCCTTGCCTGGGGGTGTTCTACAGAGGACCCTCCCTGCCTTTGCCCATAACCTCAGGGGGAAAGGAAACCCCAAGAAAGAATGAGATTAACTTTTCTGCCAGCCTGACCACTGGTGCCTCAGAAGGGAAGTTGATTTACAGAAAACAAATAAGGAATCCATCTTGCACATCTGAGCTAAGGACTCAATTCTCATTATTTTTGTCTCATTTAATGCGCCAAGCCATTAAATTTATAACTGAGAAAGTTACAACTCAAAGAGGTTAAGTCATAAATCTGAGGTCACAGCTAGTATGGCAGACAGGGTTTGAATCTCAGTCTGTGTGACTCTCCATTACCCAATGCATCTCGGTGTTGCTGGAATATCTATTTCTTTTATCACTGACAATAGCAGAGATTTGTAGGGACCCAACAATAGCATCCAGCTCTTTAGCTCTACAAACATATAAACATAAAATTTTGAATGCCACTCACAGAGTTTCTTGGAAAGTCCAACCTTTGGTGGGTCAACCTACTGGCGCTACAGACACCTTCAGAAGATCAAGCTCTGGTATTTGATAGTATTCTCAATTTAATAGCATCAGTGCATGATCACCAGTAATGATTTGGACAAAGCACTACTATGTACTACACTCATACTGAAAATAGCCAGAAGATGATAAGCAAGAGGTGTTGCTTCTCTGAAAGTTTTCCTTGTGTTCTCACAGCTGGGGTGACGAGTTAGCTCAGAAGAGCAACCCTCCAGTGACTGTGATGTATCCAGCTGGTCTGATTCACCCCCCACTGCTGGTCCAGGAGACAGCTTTCATCTTCACCATGTTCCTCAGCGTGAATGCTGCTGACATGAGCCCCACAGGAAGTGTGACCTCATTCTGCCTCTCAGCAGAATGGTTACGCAGGCTGTTTTTAAAAGAAAACAAGAGCAGTTGTAGGCTGCCTTTCCCAAGAACTACAAGCTCTTCTATTCTAGGAAACAGCCAAAAGAACAAGAGGCTGCTGAAGACAAAATTTCTCTGCAACGGCCTGCACAGGGCAATGTGTGCAGCCATCTTTTAGGAAGAGGACAAGGTGGGATTTTCCTTTCTTAACAGACTTCTGCACCTGTTGATATGCTGACGCTGTTTTCAGCTGAAAAACTGCTAAGTCCTGGATTTCTCCACTCTCAACCACAGGAAACTTAATATTTCAGTAATTTTTTTTGGTTATTTATCCATTGGAAGAAGGGACTGGGAACTTTCTTTGGAAGGAATATGTATGGGCAGATTATTTTTCAGGACAGATGAGTTGCTTTGATGGAACTGGTAGATGCGATCTGTTTCTTGAAAAGTCTTAGAGCTGCAACTGAAGTCTCTTTCAGTGTTACTAATACTTGTTTAACTATGAGTTAACTGTAGCCTGTTATAACTATTTGTAAGATGTAGCAGTAAGACCTTGCTTTCTGCTATGCAACTTGTTGGCTTAAAAGTAAACTTGATGATTGGGAGTAACTAACATAGGGTAATTTGGGCTGGACAAAAAGTGAAAGGACAAGTGACCTACTAGTATGTTATAGAGCAAACAATATTATTTTATATTCCAAACCATTAAAATCTATGAATGTCTGCTTTGACTTAGAGATCTTCCAAGGAATGCCAGAAAGTTCTCCCGATTTCTCTTAAGGTCTCTGTAAGGTAGGATCTATATTGTCTAACAGGTTTTGTGTATAGTTTATTGAAAGAATCAATTTGAAGCTATAGAATTATTTGGGTTTGTTTTAATGTGTGACAGCTACGAAAACAATCCATTACTAGTTATCACATTTGAAAAACGTGGATAGAGGTGATGAA
Source organism: Balaenoptera physalus (assembly GCF_965194825.1). Classification (NCBI taxonomy): domain Eukaryota; kingdom Metazoa; phylum Chordata; class Mammalia; order Artiodactyla; family Balaenopteridae; genus Balaenoptera; species Balaenoptera physalus. Next base: position 77,068,129 of record NC_138895.1, on the reverse strand, counting down.
TCAGAAAAGAATTTAGTCTTACCTTACTATGCTACTAGGATAGTGATATACACAAAGTTTAATAGTCATTGGAAAGTAGATCTATGTCATGAATGGTAAGTGATCAAAGTTTACCTAATCTACACACTTGGATATGTGTTTGTTTAATTTGTAATTGAGAAAGTAAATTATATGTTCAGGAGCACTGAGTTTTGAAATCTGCCCAGTGACATACTATTTTTAGTGCAATGCTACTTATGCTACTTAGAAATGTCCAGGGTGGTAGCAACTGGAAAAGACCACCAGCCCTCTCTGTAGCTACCTGTCAATGGTTTGAAGTGTTGGGTGTTGGACACCAATTCCCTAGCATTGTTTGAACTTGATAATGAAGTTGATGTGTGTTGGATGATGAAAATACAAATACATCTATTTAGAGGGTTCTAGAACCAATCTTTTTTTTCTGATTTCTTAATCAAATAATTAATTTTTATTATTTTATTTTGATTACAAGTCAACCTTTGTAAGTCTAGTTTTCCTGAATAAAATGTTGTGCTTACTTAGAGAAAAAGATTATTTAGATGCACTGAGCAAGACAATGGAAAATGTAATCTAAAATCGTAGAGGCAGACACAACCTCAGTGGTCCTTCAACCCTGCCTTCAATCCCATTTATCTCTGTACTCTTTCAGTAAACAAATCTGACTAGTGCAATTAGTAGATGCCATCTGTTTTGGCATCATCTTTCTATTTTTAATACGTAATCCACCTTTTTTTAATGTCTTCTGCAGAAAATCTGTGAAGTTTGAACAAGCAGCCTTCCCAAGATGAACCGAATATCTCAACTGATGTCAACACCAGTAGCAAGTAAATGTAGGAGAACTGCTCTGTGCAATTATCTTTTGAACGATTAGACTTCTTTTAGCAATTTCCTTGCTTTGATTTTGCTGATACTCATACCATTAACCATCTGTCAGTAGCTTGTGCTTCTTAAATGCCAGTGTTCACTTTGGCAATGATTTTGACTTCATTTCTTTCCTTGAGAGAAATGTGGTATTTTTCCTTTTAGTAGGAAAAAAAAATCACCATTTTTTGATGCCTGTGCATAAATGTGAAAGGGGATTGTTTATCAGTTACTATTAAGATGCAAAACGGTTGGTCTGTAAAAAAATACCGAATGATTTTGATAGCTACTTGCAGAAAATGTGGGCGTTGTTCAAATGGTAGTGGTTTCAAATTTCTTCCTTCCTCTTGTTATTTTCTCCCCAAACCCTGCTTCTGCCCTCCCTCACACTCCTACAATTTTCTCCTTCAAATCCACCAACCCAATCTGAAAGTCTAAACTCCTTTCTTTGTCTTAGATATTTATTGACAGTAATGGAACCAAGTTTCACTGAACCTGTCTATTAGAAGTATTCACACCATTACTATGTAATATAAAATGCTGCTTTAGAGTTTAGAATGTTAATCAACTACAACTCTCCCCAGTTGAAATCTGTTGCCATGCCTTTGGTTAAACTGGAACATGAATGAATGCATGATCTATTTTTTAATTAAGAATACTCACAGGCGTCATACATTGGAAAATCATTTATATAAAACAAAACTTTATTTTTTTCCACCACTCGTCTTCTGCTCATTATTTTGTAATAGAAGTGCCTTCAAATGCACTAATGAGAGAGAATCTAGGCAGATGATTGAATTCCTCAAATGACTGAGTAAGCTAAAATAACCAGAACATTGGGTAATTGATTCGGGTTTAGGACAGCTTCACGTAAGATGTTTTCTTCCTCCTTTTCATGAGTCAGTTTGATGCTAATGGCATATTATTGCCTCATCCGAACTAAGGAACCTCTCAAGGAGTGTTGAGTGAGAGAAGAGACAGAAGATAGAAGCCCCTAGATTATGTCTTGCTGCCCGTAGAGGCCTGGTGACAAGTTGTGCTCGTCCTGATTCATTGGATGGCTGCACCAGTTGGAATCTCAGCTAAGGCTGGAACGTCAGCTATTCACACCCTCCGCTGTTTGCAATCATGCATGTTGATGCAGTGTGATAAATTTGTACTTCTCTCTCATTTACTTATGCAGATTCTTCCCGGTCTGAGAAAGAATACACTGCAGAGCTGTCTCCCCCATGCATTTTCCCAAGGTATTCCATGGGGCTTTTTGCAAGAAAAATCAATCATATTCTTTCTGTATGCATTATTTTGTTGTATTCTTGGCTTAAAAATATTGGAAAATCCCTGGCAGTCCAGTGGTTAGTAATCGGCTCTTTCACTGCTGTGGCCTGGGATTCAATCCCTGGTCAGGGCACTAAGATCCCGCAAGCCACGTAGTGCGGGATATATATATTAGTTGTAGGTTTCATCCAGTTTCGGTATGGAGATATATTTCCAGTCCCATGCACATACAAATTGCAAACTTGCCTAACCTAATAATGGAGTTTGGGAGGGAGGGAGGTGAGTGTGTGGGCAAACGTGAATGGTTTGTTTGTTTGGTGAGTGGAGAAACTACCAAATACCGATGCATGGTTACTTTTTCTCAAATTGATGTTCTCTTAAATATGCTTTTACTGTCTCACTTTACAAGGGCCACAAGAGTCTAGACCAGTGCACAAGCCAGCCAAATGTCACGCTCCACTAAAACTTGTAGAATCTACCATTTTGTTCAAGTTCTGCAGTGAAGTCTCTTTTCTTTTCATTCCTTACTTTTTTTTTTCTTTTCTTTTTTTCTGCTTCTCTGTCTGTCTTTTATTCATCACACAGGCATCAGCCAATGTTTCCTCTAGCATTTTGTGAAACGTGCCAGTGGTATAAAGGGATCATGCTTTGATATTAGAACCTGTCCCTTTTTGTAAATTCTAGGCCTCCTACTACTATCAAATGCATCAGCCAAAGATGAACAAGCAGGTCACGTGGAAAGAGCACATGCTTTAGAGTCAGAAAGACCAGGGTTCAAATCTTAACTCTGCCACTTACTAGCTGTATAAAATACCCTATTTATTTGCCCTTCTGCATCTCATTTTTTTTCTTCCTGCTGTACTATAAAGATAATAATACTTATCTTATAATAATGCTTTTAGGGAGGTTTGTGAAAAGCAGATTAAGTATGAAGTATGGGCCAGGCTCATAGTAAGTTTTCCATAAATATTATCCATTTAAAATAGTATTTTGCTAACTTTAGTGCATGTAATAATTGTGAATAGGTTTTTTTCTTTGATGGCACCAGTTTATTTTTTTAATTTTTTAAATTTTTTATTGAAGTATAGTTGATTTACAATGTTGTGTTAGTTTCAGGTGTACAGCAAAGTTATTCAGTTATATATATTCAGAATATATATATATATTCTTTTGCAGATTCTTTTCCCTTATAGGTTATCACAAAATATTGATATTGCTCCCTGTGTTATACAGTAGGTCCTTGTTGGTTATCTATTTTACATACAGTATGAATAAGCTTTAAACTTAAAAAATTTTTCAGAATTTCAGTAAAGCATGAGGCATGAGGTTGCCTTTCAACCATATAGACATGTGATTGTTTTTCAAACCTAAGACATATACAGATTCACCCAACTAAGTAGAAGACTTCCCTGGATAGCAAATCAGGGACGGTAGCTATGCAATCATTTGTGTGGTTGACCTGAGGGAAATTGGCAAAAGCCAAAAAGATCTCTCTGACTGCATGTTCTCCTATAATTCATATATGTCTGGTGGTTGTGTAGTTATGATTTATCTATTAGAGTGACAAGAGTAAGGATATAGCATTCAGAGGGTTATTTGAAGTAAGGGTCGGGTGGAGGAGGCTCTGAGCTTCCAACATCCCAGGTAGGCTGCTTTGCAATTTTTTCCATCCAAGGATGAGGGGTATCATATGGTGAAGAAACTGATTAGCCCCAAGTTTTCATCAAAGTGTTTAAAACAGAAAGAAACACTAAATGTGCTGTAGCTCAATTGTCTCGCAGGTAAAGAGATGTAAGTCAGAAGTTTAAGAGAGACAGTCTCAGGGGTGCAGAAGTAATTGGTAGCCAGGAATGCAAAGAGGTGGTTTTCCTTCACAGTGACTGGAAATGTGGTTTTTGTGCGACTGGCTGAACCGGATGGAGATTGAAAGGTCTTCTCTCATTCCCTCTTCAGTTTTGCCTGTGATTTCCTGGATGGTGACAGTTCCTTTGAGTGCTGCACCATAGATCCCCTGACAGGCTCCCACTTTGCCTGTCGCCGAAGTCCCAGACTCCTCACCAATGGCTACTACATCTGGACCGAAGACAGTTTTCTCTGCGACAAAGATGGCAACATAACTCTGAGCCCCTCCCAGACCAGTGTCCTGTACAAGGAGAACTTAGTCAAGTAAGTAGAGGAGGTTAGGTAAAAGGATCTGAAGTCCAACCCAAACGTTAATTATTCATTCATTCATCTGTTCATTCAACATCGTTTATAAGGAGCCCATTACTGCTCCAGATAGTGGAAACACACAGGCTCCTAAGGGGCAGGCGTGGCCGACATGAAAACAAAAGAAAGTAATGAAGCGATACAGGTGCCGGGAGAGAAGCCTGGATAGAGGGTAGCAGAGGGGAGAAGGAAAGGAGGCCCATTTTATTTGGAGCGACAGGTTAATACAAGCTTCCTAGAGATGAGGATGATTGATTTGAGTCTTGAGAGGTGCAGGCTGTTAGTTAAGATAGATGTAGGAAAGAGGACTTCCAGAAAGAGGGAACAGGCATGGAGTTCTAAGATACCCTGATACAAAGTGAGAGGAATGGCACATAGTTTGGGATGGCTACCACTTAGGGTGGAAAGGGCTGCTCTCCCAAGAGAGGAGACTAAGCCCAGAAGCAGGGCTGGATTGAGGAGGTTACATTCCAGCCTAAGAAGGTTGGGCTTTATTCTGTAGATAAAAGAGGAGCTATTGACAAATTATCAGATTCATCCTTAGCAAGATAACACTGATTACAAGGTGGAAGATGGATTGTTGGGAGTGTGGATGTGTGGGGAATCAAAATCTTTTGGAAATGCAATTACCAAATCACGTCACCACCACCCCCTTCCCCTTGACATACTTCAGTGATCTCCCTGTGCTCTTATGTTAAATTCCAACTCCTTCACATAACAGTCAAGGTTATTCATTATCCGCCTTCTTTTTACCTTTCCTGACTCATTTCCTAGCATGACTCAATATGAGACTTCTTGTTCATATATCCCAGAAAGGCTCCCTTGACTCCAGATTAGCAATACCCCTCCTGGTGCTCTCAAAGCAGCCTCGGTTAATGCGGTCAGAACACACATCCACAGAGCACAGTAATCAAGGGCAGAGAGGATGGAGCCAGACTGCCTGGGTTTGCACCCCTGTTATGTCACTTACTAGCTGTATGACCTCAGACAAGTTCTTTAACTCTTTGTGCCTCAGTTTCCTGATCTGAGAAATGAGGTGACAGTAGTACCTACCTCACAGGGCTGTTCTGAGGATAATGTGAGTTACTATATGTAAATCACTAAGAAAGACACCAGGCACATGATGAGGTCAGTGAAAGCATTAGCCGTATCTGCATTATTTTTGCCTTTCTCCCATACTAGATTATGAACCTTTTTGACCCAAGGTTTTGTCTTTTATCTCAATATACTTGACATTGATCCAAGCACCTGGCACACACAGAAATTTAAGAAACTTCTCTGGAATTAACGGAGGAAACAAATGAAATGAGCTTCACGGACCTGCGTGGTAGAGATGTGCCCTGTGCATCCATTTTCACTAAATTCTCCGCGTTGACCCTGAGTTGACTCCTACTCATTATTCACTTGCTACTTTCATTTCTCTCCAGAATATTTAGAAAGAAAAAGAGAATCCGCCGTTCTTTTTCTTCTCTCTTCAACCTCAGTGCCTCTGAATCTTGGCTGCATGGAAACATCTTTAGTAATGCTGACTCTTCCCCCAGTGAGGACGTCTGGTTGGAGGGGGTCAGGAGGCTGGAAACAAACCACTGCCATGAAAATGGTGAGTTTGAACCTCTTTTTCCATGGTGAAATTTCCAAATGGGCAGTAGCAATCATGTGGTCCTGGACCAATGTAAAATCCAGAGACAACAGTCATTTTGATGTAGAGGATGAACCACGTTTTAAATATTCACCTAAAGTCCTCTCCATACTACTTATATAATCCAAATGCATTTATCTCCATGTCATGCAAAATAGCCTAATTTCAATGGACTTATTAAGTTGATAATACCTGGAACATATTTGCACATCTCCAATGGATCTTTTCCGTACAGGATTTGGGTGGAGAAAGAATACTGGAATCAAGGTTCATGTCCTAGTTTGGGTACATTGTGATAGTTACTTAACTTTGCTAAGTCTCAATTTCCTCATTTTTAAGACAAGATATGTATACATAGTTATAATAATGTAATACATATATATAATATCTTCCTGTTGAAATATATGTTATATGTATAATTAGATATATCATTATACATATTATGTAATACACATTATGTAATATTAATATATCTAAATATGTATGTATAGATACATATATACACATATGTATGTAAACAGTGATGGGAATTCAAAGCCTATCTTGAAGATTATGTGGAACAATGAATGTCAGGCATAGTTCAATGCCTGGTACTCAATAATTTGCAGTTATAATTATTTTTATCACTAGAATGGAAACCAAGGGTATTTTGGGGGAACCTACCATCTGCTAGACACTGTGCTAACACTGAGAATAAAAGGGTGAATACAAATATAACCCCTGTCTCTAGTTTACTGGGGCAGGGGTGTGGTGAGGCCCAGACCTTTGTTAAATAACTGCACAAATATAAAATAATAATTATGGCAAGTGCTATGAAGAAAAGGTATCTGATGTCCTGGGGGATTTGACCCATTCAGAAACTCAGGGAAGGCATCTCTGTGGAAGTGGCGTTTGAGCTGAGTTCTGGACAACGAGGGGGGCGTTTGGGGCAAAGGGGGAAAATAGGAGCATTCTGGGCTCAAGAGACAGAAAAGGCTAGGGTCTGGGGAGTCTACTGAATAGGTTTGCTGGGCGAGGAAAGACCACATGCATGGTTTAGGAAGATATTCCGTTTAAGTTCCTTTAGGACATCCCGGGGTGAGTCAGAGGGACGGTCTGAGTTCGAGCTATATGTCTGTGAGCCATTTCAGTCTAGGTGGTCACTGAAGCCGTGGAGTGGATGAGATAGATCAGGAGAGAGTAGAGTTGGCTAACAGAGAGCCTAGAACGGAATTTTACAAATCCAAACGTTGAATGGGTGAATAGGACAGGATTAGCCTGCAAAAGAGATAGAGAAGAGGCACCCAGAGAGGCGAGAAGAAAACCAGGAGGGTGGCGTGTGATGAAAAGCAAGGGGAAACAGTGATACGGGAGGGAGGGAGTAGTCAACCATGGCAAGTCATGCCCCAAAGTTAAATAGGATGCGACTGCTATCATCGACCTGGAGGTTGTTGGTGGCCGACTGGAAGAGGCAGAAGAGAAGCAGAAACAGGGTGAGGAGGGTATGGGGGCAACGCAGTGGAGGCCTGGGGTATTGAGGGCTCTTCAGGATGTCTTCCGGGAAGGGAAGGAGGGAGACCAGGTCCCTTACATACACGCATTGGACCTGATCACACTGATCTGCGCTGTTTCCTGAACACCACGCTCTTCCTCAGTTCTGCCGCTTCACTCCTGTTGCTCATATGCTGGGATTCGTTCATTCATTCATTCATTCATTTGTTCACTTGGGAGATTTTATTGAGGGCCAACTAGTTACCAGGCATCGTTCTACACACTGGGACGTATCGGTGAACAAAACAGACAAAACTATTTGTTCGCACGCAACTTGGATTCTTTGGCAGGAATGCAGTGACGTAAATTACGTAGCATGCTGGAAAGTGGTAAGCAGTGTGGAGCAGCAAAGGAGGAAGTGATGGGCATTTCAAGTTTAGGTGGGGTGACTGGCATGGCCTTCCTGAAAGTGACTTTTGAGCACTGACTTAAACGTGGGAGTGAAGCATCTGGGGAGAAACAATCCAGGCAGAGGAAATGCAAGTGCAAAGGTTCTGGCCTAGGAGCCTGCGAGGGGCTGAGTGAGTGAGGGAAGAGAGGTCAGGATCTCAGAGGTCTGTGGGTGGCGGCCACTGTGGAAAGACGGTGAGAGCTGTGAGACCATTTCAAAGACTTTGCTCTCCGCTCCGAGTGAGAGGAGAAACCGCTGGAGGATTTTGAGCAGAAGAGTAATGTGATTCAGCTTACATTTTGACAACATAGGTCTGGCTGCTGTGTTCAGGTTAGATGTAAGGTAGGTATAGAGGGCAGAAGCAAGGAAACCAGTGAAGAGGTGTCAGAGTGACTCAGGTGGGACAGAATGGCAGCTTGAAGTAAGATGTTAGCAGGGTGGCGGTGAGAATGGGAAGGATTCTGGATACATTTCGATGGTAGAGCCAACAGGATTTGCTGACCTGGGCTGAGAGAAAGAAAGAGAGCAGTCAAGGGTGCTTATTATATGCTAAGCACTTTATGTTCTGTCTTGTTTATGTTATTTATGTATTATATTATTATCTATATATTACCTTGTTTACATACATTATCATGTTTAAACACCTCAAAGTCCCCTAGGAATTAGGTCATGTTATCATATTTATTATCATTATGATAAAATTGAAGTTCAGGGTTAAGTAACTTGCCCATGTTCATTTAGTTTATAAACAGCAGAGTTGGAATTCAACCTAGGTCTGTCTAGTTTGAAAGCCCAGCCTTTGCTCTATTGCCAGTAAGGGTTTTCCTCTCCTTTCCAGCATATACCTCATAGCCCAGGCCCAAAGAGCAAGCAAGAGGAGTCGCATAACGCAACCATATAATAATTTAAAGATATGGTCCTTACATGTCCACTATTTTTCTCAACCTGCTTCCTGGGCACACAGCTCAAATACTATATTATTTTTGTGAAAGCTCTTTGATTTGTAGTAATTATAGATTCATAAGAAGTTGAAAAATAAATAATACAGAAAGCACCTGTGTACCCTTCACCCAACTTCCCCTGCTGGTAAAACTTACTCAGTAGTACATTATCAAAACCAGGAAATTGACATTGATGCCAGACCATTAAGATTTCACCAGTTTTTGTGTGTGAATGTGTGTGTGTGTGTGTTACACTAGATTCATTTAAAAAAATAGAGTGCTTGTTAAATGAAGAAACAATTCCTTATGTTAACAAACTAGTAATTAAACCGAGTGTATCCTAGTTCCCCATAATAACAAGGATGTATAAACAGGACAAAGATAAGGGAAAGAGGCAGGGTTGTGGTGGGTGAGCCTGGAATGATAGACTGAAGATATCTGAAGAAACTTCTGCGCCATGTTGAGGACTTTGGATTTTATCTAATTGATCAAGGATATTTTAGAAGCCTATTTTATTTTATTATTTTTTATTGAAGTAGAGTTGCTTTACAATGTAGTGTTAGTTTCTGCTGTACAGCAAAGTGAATCAGCTATACGTATACATATATCCCCTCTTTTTTAGATTTCCTTCCCATTTAGGTCACCACAGATCACTGAGTAGAGTTCACTGTAGGTTCTCCTTAGTTATCTATTTTATACATAGTAGTGTATATATGTCAATCCCAATCTCCCAGTTCATCCCACCCCCTCCCCCACTTGATGTCCATAAGTTTGTTCTCTACACCTGTGTCTCTATTTCTGCTTTGCACATACACTCTTTTTGATATTCTTTTCCATTGTGGTTTATCATAGGATACTGAATATAGTTCTCTGTGCTACACAGTAGGACCTTGTTGTTTATTCATTCCATATCTAATAGCTTACGTCTGCTAGTAGAAGGCTCTTAAGCAGGGCAATGACACAATCAGATTTAGATGTTTAAAGATTGCCTTTACAGCACCATGTAGTGAAGATTGGATGGAGGTACCTAGTGGGAGCTCAGAGGCAATTAAAACCAACTGGCACACCAGGCACAGTGGCTCTGGAAATAGAGGGAAGAGACTGAAGGAATCTTTTTCAAGGTAGAATTGACATGCTGGTGACAGATCGAATGTAGTGATGAGAGTGGGAGGAATGAAAGAAAACGGATGTGTTTAATTCGGGGAACTGCATGAAAAGTTCTGCCTGTCACCAAGGCCTGGAAGACAGTCTGGCCGAGTGATGAGGACGATGAGCTTTTGAGCTGAACGGACCTAAATTCAAGTCCTTGAATCACCTTCTCCAACCTGAGTGTTCTTGGGGAAGTTAGTTAAAAATTCTAGTCTTCTATTTCTACGTATATAAAATAAGAAAAATAGTAACATGTGGAATTGTTATGAGGATGAGATGCAATAATTCATGGAAAGGACATATTAGCACAGGGTCTGGTGTCCTGCTCAATATGAATTAGCTCTAAAAAGGCAAAAAAGAACAGATTGGGGTCAGGAAAAGAGACCCTGAATTCTGTTTCTTATGAGTTAAATTTGTAGTACTTATGGGAAGTGGACAGATAGCCAGTAGGGGTTTGGAAGTGTAAGAAAAGAAGTCAGGAGTAAGGAAAGATCTGGATATTGATTTGGAAGCCAGTATGAGAAGTAGTAGATGTCTTTGGAATAAAGGAGGAAAACAAGTGGATGAGCAGAAAGGAGAGTTAAGAAAGGGATTTAGGAGGTTAAACAGAAGCTCCAGTAATAATTATCCCTAATAGTAATGAGTGCTATGGACCAGCACCATTGCAACAAATCCATTATGTTATGTCATCACTTCTCTCCAAAGTCTATGAGGGAGTATTAGTTGTGTGTGTGTGTGTGTGTGTGTGTGTGTGTGTTAGGAACACAATGTAAGATTTACCCTCTTAGCAAAGTTCTAAGTATACAACACAGAATTGTTACCTATAGCCACTGTGCTGTACAGACCTCTAGGATACATTCATCTTGTGGAACTGAAATTTGGACTACTGAAATCATGCAGCATTTCTCCTGCTGTGTGTGGCTTATTTCACGTAACACAATGTGCTTCAGGTTCATCCATGTTGGTGAGGATGTGGAAAAAAGGGAACCCTTGTGCACTGCTGGAGGGAATGTAAATTAGTACAGGCGCTATGGAAAACAGTAGGGAGTCTCCTAAAAAAATTAAAAATAGGACTACCATGTGATCCAGCAATCCCACTTCTGGATATATATTCAAAGGAATTGAAATCAGGATCTCAAAGATTTATCAGCAGTCCATATTCATTTCAGCATTACTCACAATAGCAAAGATATGGAAACAATCTAAACGTCCATCAGCAGATAAATGGGCAAAGAAAATGTGGCATATACATACAGTGGAATGTTATTCAGCCTTATAAAAGAAGGAAATCCTGCCATTTGCAACAACATGGAGAGAGTATTATGATTATCCCCATTTTACCGAGGGAAAATCTAAGTCAGATTAGATACTTTTCATGGGGCCATGCAACTAGTAAGTAGCATAGGCTGACCTCAAACCGAGGCATCTTGAGTATGTGCTCACTGTGCTACACCCAGGACAGGCACTGTGGGGAAAGTTTCTCAGGCAGAGGACCAGAACAGCATGATGCCATGAAAGAAGAGCATATAAAGAAATGACTAAGGGTGTGCCGCTTGGTAAAGAGGTCAAGTGTCCTGGAGCCTTAAAGAAGTCTCTGGTAAAAAAGTTATGCACGGCATCTTCAATCAGAAGGCAACTAGAATATAGCAGAAACTAACGCAACAATGTAAAGCAATTATACTCCAATAAAGATGTTTTAAAAAAAAAACAGGCAACTAGAGGTGATCCTGCCAACTCTTGCCATCCCTGACAGATTGGCACGGATACCTACAGTGAGAAGGAGCCCTCTTTACTTTTTAATTGAGATATAATTCATATCATAAAGTTTACCATATTAACATGTACAATTCAGTGATTGTTTTAGTATATTCACAAAGTAGCTTATGAAACCATGACCACTTTCTAATTCCAGAACATTTGCATCACACCAAAGAGAAACACCATACTCATTATCAGTCGTGCCCCATTTCCTGTCCCCCTACCCATTAGTAGACCATTAGCCTACTTCCTGTCTGTATGGATTTGCCTATTTTGGACTCCTATGACTTTTTCTTTTTCTGGAGGAAAAATTAAATCTTATTTATTTTTAAAAACCAAAAACACTAGGAAAATATATCACAGCCTTGAAACAGCAAAGAGACAGGCTATATTAGCATTTCAAGTAATTAAGTTGGTAAAAAGACAACAAGGTCCTAATCAAAACGATAAGGTGCCAGAGCAGGGGCAAGAACACTGCGTGTTGCGATGGTCCTGTCAAAAGTGGTGTTTGGTAATGGTTGGGGGCCTGCCCTTCTTTTGCCCTAAAGGAATCACAGCTCAACCCTGAGTTGCTTACTTTTACTCCCGTGACCTTCGTGTTGCCAAAGGATTGTCTCAATAGAGTTCTGTTATTTCAGGGGGCAAAGTCAGCAATATTGGGCTTAGGCTTTCATTCCATTCTGTTTTATAAAAACCAGGTTTTTCCAAATCCAGTACTTCATAACTCTCTTAATTTCACTGTTCTTTCCTGGATACTAGTATACAACACAATCAAAACCCCCTTGCCTTTTAAGGGTGGGCTGCGTCTTCCTCTCATTGGTAACACTGCTGCAGTAGTGGTTTGCTTCTGCTGACCTATCTTATGCACTTGGAACATCCATCTCTTGGTCCTAGGCTGACTTTCCAGAACACATGGGGCAAGTCTCTTCTTGGTTCTAAAGCAACACTTCCCCAAAGTTTGGGTGAGGCAGCAGACGCCTCTAGGACACAACAGTAGTGAATGTTGAATCTCTCAGTGAGATAGAAGCTCTGACTCCTCTTCCAGATCTCACCATCTTTCTGATAAAACCAAGGAGAAGGGCTCAGATTAGAGCCTCAGTTGCTTTAAGACTCTTGAACACTCACTACTCTCTTTTAACAAAGAACAGGCTCAGAGCTTTCCCCTACAAAGGTATTTAGTGCAAATTAAATAAGGTCTCATTTTCACTGTACTTGTTTTTATATTTACTTTTTCTTTAGGGCATTTAAATGATTGATATACAGTTTCCTTTAAAGTAAAAGACTAAAGTGAAACAATTTAAGAAACTATGAAATGGCTAGGAGTTAAGAAGGCTCCGGGATGTGGCAAAAATCAGGAAAATGATGCTTGGATGCCTAAAGTTTGGGAATCATTGTTCTAAAGGCAGAGTTTCACATATTTGTAAATTAACATCTTGTTTTCCCATAGTTGCCTCTTCAAAATATGTCCAAACGACCTTAAAGCAATTGGACCACAGCAGCACCACATGTGCATGAGGTATCTTGTTAAAATTCTCATGGTTTCCAAATATCTTCTAAATATAACAAATCAAACCACCCCCCTCCAAATCAGTAATTAGTCAACCCGGGTGCACACACACAGGACTTTGAAAGCTCTCATTTCTGCTGTCAACTGTAATCAAATCTTCCCCAGACTTCTTATTTTCCGGATTTACCCAAAACCCCGTGACTTTTATCAGCAATTTATTTTTCTCTGGAAACGTCGCCGAGTTAGAAGACTAGAGAAGAATTCAAAATTAAATTGTTTTGCTGTTTTCTCTCTGGGCAATGGATGCAATCAAAACTTACTTCCTCTGATTTTCTTTTGCTTCATTTTTCAGGCTAAAAATGTTTTTTTGTTGTCGTTGCCTATTTAGTTTATCCTTAGCTCACCCCTTCCACAGCTGTGTCGAGATACCTCTCCTCATTAGCTGCAATTCACTCTTTAGCCATGGCATTCTGTGGCTCCCCAGGCCCAATAGTGCAATTTGGGATGCATCCCCAGAGCCCGTGAGTCATACTGATAGAGGATCTAGGATTCATACAGGGAGGACGAATCAGGACTTCCCGCTCTATTTCTGCCAGTCCCAAGAAAGAAAGACAAGATGACCTCAGACAAGGCACCCTCGTCCGAGGTCTGCGATTTTCTCTTGATCTAGTGCCTCGTCCGTAAATATCTTTAATGGCAACATCTGTATGTCACTTTGTGTTTCCCTCTAGAGCAAACAAATGCCCATTCTACATTGCAAGGATAAGGAATGTACTCCGGAGAAACGGGTTCATCCTTTTAAAACAGGAGTCGACTACCCTGACTTTAACTAAATCAGGAGGAACAGAATGAAATTAATATCTTCAACTATAATACCAAGGAACTATTTACTGAAATGTTTTCTGCATTATGATTCTTCATTTATTATTAAGGTTACAGGGAAAAAAATGTCAGTGAGGGGAAGCGTGAATTGGGGGCAAACCGTGTCTTTTCAGAGATGAAAATTCCTTGATCATTTTTTGTTAAGATTCTTTTGTGGTTTCTCTTTTTAATGTCACCTCTTCTTGTAGAAAATTCTGTGTAATATTTCCAGTATTCTACATGAGATACATTTTTCTTTCATCTCACTCTCAGTGGCAAAGCATAAGTTCAACAGAGCAGCCTTGGATGACAGCACAGGAATATTTTTACTGTTGTCACATCCTCAACCATATCTCCCCAGATCTTACTTCAGTGCCATTCATGAATATATAATCAGCCATGAAAGTTACCAGTTCCTTCTCACTTCCATGTTAATTTGACCATGTAGCTTCCTCTCTTTTTTTAAAACAGCTTTATTGAGGTAAAATTGATATATGCAGATGTATGTATTTAGTGTGTACAATTTGATGAGTTTGGACATTTGCAAACCCCCCTGATACGATCACCAGAGTCAAGGCAACAGACATCCAACACCTCCCAGAGTTTCCTTGTGGAGTTTTTTGTTTCTGTGGGGGGTTTGGGGGAAGTCTGTTTTTCGTACTGAGAACAAAAAGCGAGATCTCCCTTCTCAACACATATTGAAGTGCATAAAATACCTCACTGACGCCTATAACCACTATGTTCAGCAGACCTCTAGAACTTATTCATCTAGCATCACTGAAACCTTATACCTGTTGAACAACTCCCCATAGCCCCCTCCTCCAGCTCCTGGCAGCCACCATTTTATTCTCTGCTTCTCTGATTTTGACTATTTTAGATACCACGTGTGTAAGTGGAATCATGCAGTATTTGTCTCTCTATGACTGGCTTATTTCTCTTAGCATAATGTCCTCCTGGTTCATCCACGATGTTACAAATGGCAGGATTTTCTTTACTCATTTGCCTATTGGTGAATACTTGGGTTGTTTCCGTAACTTGGCTGTTGTGAATAGTGCTGCAACGAACAAGGTCCAGGACCTCCTCTGCAACCTGATTATTACTGGATGCTCTGCATGTTTCACTTTCTACTGTTTCCTTTTTCTATGGCAACCAGCAGGGATGCTTCTACAGATTGCTTTGTCAAGAGGCAGCAAGTTGTCGGTGGGAGGGTGGGAGGGAACCTGCAGGGTTGGCAGGAATTCCCGTGTCCAGAAGCATCAGTTCATTAGCTCAGTATCCAGGCCTGTCCTGTGCATTATAGGATGCTTCACAACATCCCTGGGTTTTATTTCCTTAGATACCAGTGACACCCCATCCCTTCTCCCCTGCTCAAGTTGTGACAACCCAAAATGACTCCAGACATTGTCAAATGTCCCCTGGGGAGAGAAATTACTTCTGGTTAAGAAGCACTGTTATTTGAGGACCCCAAGTGTCTCTTGGAGTTTCACAGTCATTCCCAGCTTCCAAAACAGGGAGGGGCCTCTCTCCCATCTCTCACTGCTGAGTGAGCACTTCAACACACCAGGTACCTCCTGTTACACTCATGCTCCAAGTTGCCCTGAGGATAAATCTTAGCTCCTGAGTGAGTGTGACCCATGAGGCCCTTCGTGATTTGACCCCCTCTTAGCAGTCCAGCCAGAACCATCTTCCAGGACTTCCTGTCTGACCACATAGGAGGCCTCCCTCTTCTGGGAACCCGCCACGTTCTCTCCCAGGCTGATGTCTTGCCTTCTCCCCCTCTCCCCTCCCCCCTCCCCCCTTCCCCTCCTCCTCCCCCTCTCCCTCCTTCTCCTCTCTGCCTGGCCTGCCCTCTTCCTGCTGTCTCTCTGGAAGCACTCCTACTCATCCTTCAAGTTTCCACTTCAGCACTCACACGCTCCCTCCTGGGCTCCATCTGGACACCTTCTGCCAGGCTTCCACATAGCGATGACCTCGTTGCCTCTTAGCTGTGGGCTTGTGTGCCTGTCCCTCTCCAACTGTGAGTGGGGCACAGCAGTATCTACTTTGACTTCCAACTCCCAGCCTCTTGAACTGTGTCCTGTGTGCAGTTATACAATAATTCCGCATTGAATGAATCAACGGATCCGCCCACCCCGCGGCTCATGAAGCTTTTGCCTTCCCCTCTACCCTGACTCTCCTTCCTGAACTCTGGCTTGGCATCTTCTCTGGGGCTGTCACCTGTGGGCTGCCTTAGTCACTTTATGATCCAGACATGCCATGAAAATAGAGGTTAGGAAAAAAATATCTCTGCTTGTTCAGTTCCAATTCTCTGTCCTTCTTGAGACTATTGTTATGATCATTAGTCACCGAAAACACACACACACACACAAACACACACAAGCACTGATCCCTTCTGCTTTTCCAGGAGGTGGTTTTGACTGTTCTCTGATGGATAACTGGGAGTCGGAGAAGCTAGATGCAGAGTCTGTGAAAACCTCCTTTTCCAGCCATGTCACCTCTCAGAGTCCCGGAGAAAACTTCCACAACCTGCCTCCTCAGTCCCAGTTCACAGCTTCTGAACATTTCCAGGAAAACATTTTGGATCATCCAAGTGAGTTTTTTTTTTTTAATCTTTGCCACACCCAAATAATTCTTCCTTTCAGGGCCCAGAGATGCCTAATGTCCCCTTAGGTGCTGGTATCAGCCTGTGCCCATGTGATGCATTCGCAGAGAAGGTGATTGATTTGGAGGTGTCACCTTTGAGGCACCAGAAGGACTGGGTTTGCAGTGTTATTTATTTTTTAAAAACCCTGAAGACATTTGGCAAAATGTTAAGCTTGGCTAAAGCGGAGTCGTGCGTACACAGGTGTACATTATTATCATCTTTCTACTTAGCTGTGCATTTGACATACTCTATAAGAAGAAAATGAAGGGAAGAAAGAAAAGAACGTCCTTTCATGCTATGCCCCCAGCAAGGAAAGTCAAAAGATATCAAGGCATTGGTATTTCCTGTCAGTAGTAAATCTGAAATAAATTCAGCAAGCATCTCCCTTAATTTCTAGCTTGCTAATATCAGATTAATCATGTTTGCACACAGTGTCGCCTCAAGGCTCTATCTTCAGCTTGCCAAGGTTCAAAGTCCAGTGCCCATTTGTTGGCTGGAACTCAGAAGCAGTTTATCCAACCCTCCAAAATGTCATCTGTAAATGGAGATAACCATAGTGCTTACCCTGTAAATGACTAAAATAATCTGTGTCAAGCACTTAGCATCGTGTATACTAAGCACTCCAAAAATGTGACGTTATGATTACATAAGATTGAGGTTAAATGGAAAAATAATATCTTCTCTTTGTTTGCCTTCCCCAAATCATGAATATTTATTTCACTGACCACTTCTACTCCCAAAGACCAACATGCTATGCTTTATTTTGTTCCCAGTGCAGCTATTAGATAAGTGTTGAGGGTTCTTTAGTTCCCTTTCAAGGTGTTGGGATGACAGAGAAAGCAGTGTTTATTTTTTAGCCGGTTTCCCAGTGATCAATACCTACTAAGGCTTCACAGCCACCTCCTCCACGGAGTCCACCCTGTTTTCTGAGGAAGAGGTGTTAAGTGACCCCTTTTTGTGTTCCTCCATGCCCATTTCCTGCACTGAGCTTGCATGTTTACTTTTGTATCTCACCCATCATGCTGTGAGCTCCTTCAGGATGGGCACCATGTCTTAGACATCTGTAGATTTTAAACTTACCCAGGTAGTGCTTGGCACAGAGCAGGGGCTCCATGACTGTGGTGGACCAGTTAAGTGTGCTATCTCCATTTTACAGATAAGAATACTCAAGTTCTGACAGGTCAGGTAAGCCTCTGTACATGTTCTTTGTTGTATCTAGAATGTCTCCCATGGGCTATACCTGGAAGACCCCTACTCTTTCTTCAAGGTACAGTTCAGAGGAGACCGCTTCTGTGGGGCCTTCTCTGCCCCCTGCTGGGGGGTTGAGGTAGCACTTGGCTTCCCTGAGATGCCATAGCACCCAGCACCGTGTATCTCTCTCTCTGTTGACGCCATCTTCCTTTGCCTCACCTGGTTATGAAGCCCTGAGTGGACAAGGTCTCCATTTGATTCTATTTTATCTCCTTCACATGTAGGTTTTGAGTGTGCAGGCTGTTTCAGGTGGTGGTTCATATGCTAGGGATATAGGCGTACATGGCATCATCTTTATCACTCAGGGCTTTTTGAGTTCCAGCAGATCGCAATCCAACTCAAAATGGATTAATCAATCATTGAATGTATTGCTTCATATTATTAAAAATTCCAGGCAAACATTTCAGGTTTCTGTCAGTCTCTACAAGTCTCTTTTCTTCTGTGTCAGCTTCACTCTTTAAAATGCTACTTACTACTCCATGGTAGTTCCTGCTGGTTCTGTACCTACAACTTCCCATGTTCAAGGCCAGCAGAAGGAGATTATTGGCTCCTCAAGTTAGGACAAAAGGGCAGGCTTCCTTGGTTCTGGAAGGGTCCCATTTACATGGCAAAACCAATCCCTTTGTCAATAAATATGTAAAGCTCCAAATGGCTTGGAGTGGATCAAAGACTGGGAGGGAAATCAGTCTGTGCATGGGGACCATGTACTAGGAGAAGGGGAGAGGGGGCTTCCCAAGGAAAATATGGGCACTGCCACCAAAGAACAGCAAATACGTGCCGGCTATTCTCAATAGTCTGGTGGGGAATTATAGAGAAAGAAAACAGCAATTTTAATTCAGTGTGAAAAGGTTGTTGATGGAGACAGGCCTGAGGTATAATGGGATTATAGAGAGGGAGAAGCCAAGGGCCAAGGGGGAGTTGAAGGCATCCAGGAAGGCTTCTTGAAGGAGGTTACACTTGAACTAAGCCAAAATCAATGCTAAGTGAACGGCTACTGATGGAATGAATCAATGAATACCTTGTCCACAATCACACAATGCATATCTTTATAGAACTTGAATTTAAACCCAATTTTCCTTCAGTATTCAAGTCTAGTGATCTTCGCAGTCAAGCTAGACTTATTTCTGTGAGAAAATGGGTTTCAAATTCTACATGAAATCAGAGGAGGCTAAGAATAGAAACACACTTTAGAATGATGGTTGAGTGTTCAACTGAACCCACAATAACTTATTTAAATCACAGTATACATGAAATACTGTACATGTGCAGTGACATCATTCACAACTGCTATATTTTGCATTGCCAGTCTCCAGTGTTCTGCCCGCATTATGGACTAAGTAGGTTTTTGTTAGCTGACTCGATCTCCATTCAGAGCACAAATGGCAAAAATAAACGCGTTCATAGCTCAAAGTCATTCCAAGTTTTAAACAACTATTTAAACAAAAATTGAGCTTTTGAAGCATTTGGCAAAGATTAAGCTGAGGTTTGTTCTATTTTCCTTTAGATCTTTATGTGGCAATCCTTAAACTAGCTCTGATTTCTTTTAGGTGATTAGAATAATACTCAGGGTCACAACTTGTTTAACTCTTCCATTTATAACTTCTGGAGGATTTGCAGTCATTTCCACTGTGGCTTAGTAGCACTGAAATATTTTACAATAGCAAAGAGTTTCGTAAGGATGGATAGTTCAGAATATTTATTCTCTTTTTTTGCCCTTTAGAGACTCCCAGTATGCCAAGTTGCCGTTCTCTTTCCCTGCCCCATTTTAGGCAAAACATGGTGTTCTGGCTAGATGTGGTTTTTCAGTCTTGGCTCTGGCACCTCATAGCTGTGTGACCTTGGACGAATTTCATCATTTGAAATTTGGTCTTCTCATTTGCAGAGCTATGATAATGGTTCCCGCCTCACGCTTTTGTCGTGTTGATGAAATGAACTGATGTAGGAAAGCTCTTTGTGAATCATAAGTCACTCCACAAATTTGAGGCATTAATATTATTATCAATATCATCCCAGTTAGATTTCTGACATTAGCATACATTCTAAAAAGCCTTTTCCCAGCATTAAAGTAAAAGGTAAGCCCCAAACTGTTTATGTAATGTAATCATTTATTGATTTTTTTTAGTGATAGGACAAAACTGATCATTTTCAGGAAATTTGTAATGAATGGCCCTGTACAACATTTGATAATTTTATCTTATTACTTATGATAAATTACTTGAGCTGACATACCTTTGAAAACCATGTTTTTGAGTTCTAATTCATTTCTTTTTATTTTTCCTATTAGAAACCAGTTTGTTACGAGAGGTTTCCTTTCAAGCAAATCTGTTTGCTGCATGCTTAATTATTTCTGCCTGTGCAAGGTAATTCAGATTTTATGTTCATGCAGTTGTGTTTCATAATTAATGAAGCTGTAATTGATTGATGATTTCCTTGCCTTGTTCCGCAAAGCATTTTAGGTAGCTCTGTGGTTAAGATTTGTTCATTTATCTGTCCATTGCCTCTTTATCTATCACCTCCCTCCTCCCATTATCTCACAAAACATACCAAAGGCAGTGGATCTTGCTAGAAATTGGATTTTTACCATGCATTATCCTTTGTTTAAATCCTCAGTGACACCCTGTTACAGATACAGTCTAAGTAACCCTACTTGGAGTTCAAGGGCATGTGAAGTCCGCATTGGGACTCCATCTTTCCCATTATATGTTTATATCCTCACATAAAATGTCTCCTCAGCATCTCAGAGGACATAACGCTCTTGCCTGGTTATAGGCACGTTTCTGTCCTACCCTCTGTCCAGCGTGTCCTTCCTATTCTTTTCTTGCCCAAGTCTCCAGGGTGGTGATCAAGTCCCATCTGTGCTAAACCCATTTGTGCCACAGGGCCTTTGCACTTGCTATTTATTCTACCTACTACAGTCTTTTTTCTTCTGGAGAAACAATAACTTGTGCCCTTAATTCTTTCTGGAATCTGTCCAAATGTCACATTGTCAGAAAGCCCTTCCCTGACAATCCTGTATAAATAGAATACCATTCTCTATCACACACATCTCACTTGGCTTTTCTTCAGAGCATTTATCACCACCTGACCTATTACGTGTTCACTTGTTTAAATGCTAATGATCCGTCTTTCCCTACAAGATTGTAAGCTCCTTGAGAACAGAGACATTGTGCTAAGGCCTCATCCATACTTGTTGAAACAATGAAACAGGGATGAATGGTACCTCCCGGGGTCTTTGTGGTCCTTGAACTCCAGTCAGTAAGTGCTGCTTCCTCTCAAGTCCCTCCTGTTGATGATCAAGTATCTCACATCACATGGATCACTTGAGGGAGTTGTATTTTTAAATACAAAGTCCTGGATCCCATCCCTTGAGATACCAATTTAGATCGAGTGAGAATCCGTACTTTAAAACAGCTTCCCAGATAATTATGAGGTTTGAGAAGTATTTTTAGATCATAATGGAGCCAGAAGAACACAAAGGGGTTGGGGGGAGTCCTGTAGTTAAAAATACATTTGCAAAATTCTGCATTATATATCCCAATTTGGAGGATCACAATGTGTATTAGCATAATAAAGTCTCAGTGAAATAATGTGGTGAAGAAACCTGTTTAGCTTTATTTAACTTAGCTTTTCCCAAACTTAGCTGATCATGGACACTTTTCTTTATTTCACAGGACTATTAATAAAGTGTTCCTCTTAGGTTAATTTCTGTAGAAACTCCTCCCTTAAGAGGAGAAATTGACTCCCCATCACTTGAGTTTGAGCTACGTTTGGAAACTTGCTTCCAAGCAGTAGTGTTTGGAAAGAGGGGGAAAAGGAAACTTTTCAGTTGAGAAAACTGACAAATGGTACCTCAGATGATGAAGGTCAGCATCAAAAGGGATGAGCTATGTTGATGGCATGTACCCTTGATATGATGAGAATGGCATTTCACCTCTAGGGTCTTCTGAACCCCAGTCTAACAATGAGAAAAACCCAACTTGGGGAACACTCTCCACATTATCTGACCAGTACTCCTCAAAACCGTCAGGTCATCAAAACCAAGGAGAGTCTGAGAAATCGTCACAGCCCAAAGGAGCCTAAGGAGACATAATGACTAAATGTCATGTGATATCCTACGTGAGATGCTGGAAAATGGATCAGTTAGGGAAATATTGTAAAGTTCAAATGAAGTGTGGAGTTGAGTTATTAGTGATGCACCGATGTTGGTTCCTTATAATTATGGCAAAGGTACCATGTACTGTAAGATGCTAATAACAGAGGAAGATGGATGTGGTGTATGTGAGAACCCTTTGTATTCTTTTTTGCAATTTCTCTGTATATCTAAAGTTATTCTAAAGTAAAAAAGTGTAGTTAAGTAAATAATTGGTTTTTTAAAAAAGAACTATTCCTATGGGCAACAGCATGGATGAACCTCATGGATATTATATAAGTGAAAGATGACAACAGAGTCTATATGATTGTCAAGAAAAGGCAAAACCGATCAGTTACTATAGATGTAAGAATAGTGGTTAATTTGGGGGGATGAAGTTGGAAAGATCAACAAAGGAAACCTTATGGGGTGCTGGAAATATTTTATTTCTTGCTTTGGGTGATTACAAGGGTTTATATTTTTTAAAAACCCAAAATGTGCACTTTATATGCTTTAGTGTACATTTGCTAAAGCTCAGTTTTTAAAAGTTTTTAAAATGCCTATGAAGACATGTCTGAGAAGATATTTGTCAGAATTTAATAATGAATGCTTCAGGGTGGTGGGAATTTTTTGATGACATTTTTCTTTTGCCTTTGTATTTATTTGTAATCTCTTTCAATATTCATATTTTGAGCACAAAAACTATAAAAATATTATTCTTCAAAAAGAAGAAAATCCACTCTGTGATACAATCATCCATCAGATTGACAAAAACCCAAAAGTTTAACACCCTCTTTTGTCAAGCTTATGAAGCAGTAGGCATACAAATTTTCTCCTTTTTTTTTTTCTAGAAGTTTTATACTTTTGTGGTTTACATTTCAGTCTATGACTTATTTTGAGTTAAATTTTGTGTTAAGGTGTGATGTCTTTGTATAGGTTCGTTTTTCTGCACGTGTCTATACAATTATTTTGGCACCATTTGTTGAAAAGACTCTCCTTTTTCCATTGCATTGCTTTTGCACTTCTGTTAAAAAATCACTTAACTTGTATCTGTATGGGTCTATTTCTGGAATTTCTATTCTTTTCCATTGATCTATCTCTCTATCCTTTTGCCAATACTGCAGTATCTCTATTACTGTAGTTTTATAGTAAATCCTAAAATCATCCATCTATGGTAAGTCTAAAAGAACATCTCATGTGTTGGAAATATACAATTAGTTTGCTAAGCCTGAGCAATCCTGCTGTTTCAGATGGTTTCTGGGAGGAATCATAGCCAGTGTCTTCACATGCTCCTTGGTGATAACCATTGCTTGTAAGTAACCATTTCCCAAATTACTGCTCTGATTCCTGTATTCCATTCCAGTTTTGGGCATTTAAAAATACTTTTTCTTTCTCCTCCAAGATGTTATCAAGTCATTCCTTCTCAGCCTTGCCAACTGTTTCAAAGTCACCACCTGCACTTGGTAAGTGTCGCCTGTGTTAGCATCATTTGTACAAAGACGACCACAATCTGATATCTGAGAATGCTTTCTGCTGAGTAATGGATGGCAGTGACTATGTACAAGAAAGGTCCTGATTATTTGTCCTGAAGAATACTTTCTATTACTGCTAAGATCTGATAGTAGTATTAACCTGTCTCCTAAATTCCTACACCAAAATAGATAGAATTAGTTTTTAAGGCAGCAAGACTTAGGAAATAATATAAATTTTCAATTTTTAAATAGTTTTTAAAGAGCTTTTATAGAT
The DNA here is from genome assembly GCF_965194825.1 of Balaenoptera physalus. Classification (NCBI taxonomy): domain Eukaryota; kingdom Metazoa; phylum Chordata; class Mammalia; order Artiodactyla; family Balaenopteridae; genus Balaenoptera; species Balaenoptera physalus. The sequence continues at coordinate 77,044,221 of NC_138895.1, read as the reverse complement.
TCATAGCACTGTACCTCATAAATAGCTCATATTAAAAGGCTTTTCTCTTAGAGTTTCCCAAAGAGCTGGCAAACTGCCCGTGAAATGATCTCAGTTACAAACTGTGATTTCTCCACCATCTCTCACCCACTTAACGATCCCCCTATATGCTGACTGCCATAGTTCAGCATATTTCGAAGGGTGACTGGGGTCTGGGTGAGGTGCTCACAGAATCTCGAACAGCCTGCAAAGCGCCATCCCCTTGCAAAATGGATTGTGTTAATTACCCTCACTTTAATATGGCTGCCAGAGGTCGACTTCCAGAGCTTGGAGGCTGAGGTCTGCAATTCAAATTAGTTTACTGGCCTTCTCTCTTGACACTCTGTTGCCCTATTTATGAAATTTTTCTGTTAATTCTGAAATCACAGTGGGGCTTAGTGAAGATTTATTTTGTTTTGGACTCCAGCCAACATTGATTTACTGTCACGCTGAGCGATGTTTCCCTTCCTTTCCTGGCCTTCCAGGTTTCTAGGGGCGAGCATCTGGTATAGCTAAGTTTTATTTAACCTGATAGTTAGAAAATTGGGTCCTGAGGTCACCCGAGAAATCCTTATTCTTTAGTTCTTATAAATTAATGACATTTGTTTAAAACTTTTCTAAGATACCCACTTCTTTCCCTCTAGCTACGGGGCTGTGCACAGGCGTATCTCACACGAGGTTAACCACAGATTTGCACATGTGCTCAGCTTTTTGGGCTGAGATGTTGCACCGGTCAGAACTGGACTAACCTATAATGTCTGAACAAAAGACTTTCATCCAAAGAGTCAGTTTGTAACCCAACTTTCAGAAGTGTCAGATGGTGAGAATAGTAGAAATCCGTTTTCTTTGGGTTTTAAGATGAATATGTACAATTAATCAGAACGACAAGTATCATCTTTTTAGGAAACTTAATGAGGGCGGAGTTTCTCAAAGCACGGCATGGGGGCATTTGCTCTAGAATCAACTGGGGAGCTTGTTTGAAAAGCAGAGGAATGGATCCTGATTCCAGACCTTCTGAATCCAAATTTCTGAGGAGGTCTTTATTAGTAATAACCTTCCCAGGAAATTCTTTGCACACTAACTATGAAAGTCTTGGAAAGATGGTTTGTAAAGCCTTTACCCCTTGATTTCTAAAGTGGCATCGCTTAACCTACTAAATCTTTATTGAGAGTTTACGATGTGTTCTGTGCTGCACTGGGTGTCCAGAAATGCTCAGCAGACATTTATGGAGTCTCTGCTAAGGGTCAGACACTGTCATTAAGTGCCAGGGTTACAATGCCAAGGCCGCGAGATTTCAGAGTCTAATTAGAGGGACATGTAAAGGGCAAGGTGAAGTTACATTTTGAATGCAATAAGTGCAAGTACAGAGTTAGCACAGAGGCTATGGGATCACCAGGAATGATGTTTGGCTAGACCAGGAGAGGTAAGGAGGGTGGGCAGGGAAAGCAGGCTGGATAAGCCAGTATCTGACCTGCAGGTGTCATGTCACCTGTTGCTTTGAGGGCATCTCCCACTGTTCTGTGCTCCTCTTAAAAGAAATTAGATCAAGACCAGGATGATATTTCCATCTTAAACACTCTCAGCTACAGACTCATTTATGGAACAAGATCACTTCTTTGATTACTTGTGTATGTACTTCAACTTGTTTTTCTCTCATTTCCTCTCCATTTTTTCCTTTTTCCTGCCCACCGACCTCATATACACACACTCTTGCATTCAAGATCTGTGAAAACAACGACTATTGACTTCATTTCTGTATCCAATGCCTTGAAAATAGTAGGTACTCCATAAATATTCATTGAATTGAATGTATTTGCTGTCTCTTTTCTTAAAGTACTTCCTTTAGAGCCAAGAGCTCTGCTCCTGTACATTAAAGATTTTTCAACCCTCTTCCTCATATATAAACATATCCAGAAACCAATAGGCCAAAGACATGGTTATTAACATCAAGAGTCAAGAACGACTCATAGGTCTCCTCCAATAATCAAGGAGGAGAAACTACGGGAATGGTGGACAAGCCCTGAATTCAGTTCAACAAACATTACGGAACAGCCCCCCCACACCTGTCTGGCGCTGCACATAGTTAGATTAGATAAGATACCTGCTCTTCAGCACTTTATAATTCTCAAATCACATCCCTTTTCATACCATAATGCAATTCTTACTCAACCACCTTCTTGGTTAAATATAAAGTCTTCAAGTTTGGGGACTGTCTATACTGCTCACCATTGGTTTGAAGGTCCCTTTCAAATGAAGGTCATCAGAGGTACCCCATGTCGCCAATAACGTGTTAGCATCAGAAGTGTCCATTTTACATGTATGACATCATAGTAGCAAAATGGGCAACATCTCTTTTCTCTACTTCTCCATGAAGAAATATATGTTTGTACACTTGGTGAATGAACGAATCAACTTTAGAGAGTAGAAATATGGGGAAAACTCACTTGTTTTTTGGGGAGAGAAAAAAGACAACATAAAATAGTAGTTAACTAAGTACCAAGCTGGGATTAGGGACAAAAACCTCTGTAGCCTGTCCCAGGAAAGGGGGAGAACTGAGAACTAGTAGGAGGAAAAAGAGCTGGGCGCCACTGTCCTAGTTTTGATTATTCAGGGTAGTTGTGTTTGTGTGTGGTCATGCAGTAATTCAAGTAGATACTGCATTTTCTCATGTATGTGGATGGATTATGCATTTCTTTCCTCCTTTCTCTGACCTAGGTTTGCCAAAATTTGACAGCCATTCAGGAGAGCCTCTGATGAATGTCTTCAATCTGAATATCTGGAAATTGTCCCATTTGTAGTCTGCTTGGAATCAACTGTTTTATTGGAAAGAGTGAACAAGTGGATAATTGAGAAAAAAAAGCATTTTAATTTGGTTATGTGGTTTAAAAAAAAATCTCAGTTTTGGCCTCACAATGATAATATGCTCATGAAAATAATATTAATTTGTCTTCCCTCTGCAAACACAAGCAGTTGAAAAGGAAAGGACTGGGAAACGTGACAGAGCACAAACCACCTGGATAAGTGTTCTCTTATTATACCTTAAGACAGTGGTTCTCAAACATTAATTTTCTTTAGAGAACTCTATGAGGAGCTTATAACAATGCAGATTCCTGGGCCTGCCTGCCTGTACCTATCCCTTGCTAAACCGCTGCAGTTGAACAAAGAAAGGGAATTTATATAATCAGCACCAACTTGAAAGTAAATAAATGTGGTTTGTGCATAAAATATAATGTAGAAAAAGCTTTCAGATCTTCCCAAGGGATGGCCTAATAGAAGGTGGTGACAGTAGATGATGGTTGATGGAAAACGGGCAGGAGAGAGCCATTTTTCAGAAAGTTCTTCTTTCTAACCAGTTTCTTTACCAAGTTTTCAATCATCTTGGCACTCATGATTACCTTTCACTCAAACTTCAATTCAAATAAAGATAGAACACACAAAAAAATACCTCAGGGGCAAAATAAAGGCAAAACACCGCAGTGCTTTGAAACACACAAAAATTGTACAGTTGCACTGAGGGATTACAGGAGATGCTCCCTCTCCATCCCTCTTGCTTGGTATATGTTCCCAAATGTGGCCTGCGATTGAAATTTGTTTTGTATGATATTCTCTGGCTGGAGAATTGTGTGGAGAAAATTGTCTCTGCTTAAAATGGTAATGTCAAAATATCACTTTTTATATCAATTGTACTTAGTGCCTTTTTGGTTGAAAAAGTTTTATAGTAATAAATAAATGGAGTCATCAATGACTTGGTTTGGTCAAATACTAGTCGACATGTTGCTGTGAAGGTATTTTTTGGATGTAATTAACATCTACAATCAATGAACTTTAAGTAAAGCAGATGACCCTCCATGATGTGGGTGGTCCTCATCCAATCAGTTGAAGGCTTTAAGAGAAAAGACTGAGGTCTCCTGAGGAAAAAGGAATTCTGCATACAGATCACAACAGCCAAATGCTGCCTGAGTTTCCAGGCTGCGGACTGAGGACCACAATATCAACTCTTACCTGAATCTCCGGTTTGCTGGCTTGCCCCATAAATTTTGGACATGTCAGTCCCCACAATTGCATAAGACAGTTCCTTAACATCTCTCTAGATAGGTAGATAGATATAGATACCTATAAATATATCTATAGATATCATAAGTATATCATATATGTCTTACGTTCTTGGAATATACTATTGGTTCTGTTTCCCTGGAAAATCTTGCCTAATACAGCAGGTGTTATAATCACCTTTTGATAGATAACCTTGGAAAAGTTTGATAACTTTCCCAAGGACACAAAGGGCACGTAGGGGATCTAGGTTTCAAACCCAAGTCTGTGTGACCCAACAGCCCTTACTCTTCCCACTGCTGATTGCTGCTGAGAAGGGGTAGAGGGGAGGAGCGTGGCACCTTGAAGATCAAATATTGCCTGAGTCACTCTCTCCGGAAATACTGACCCAGGAAAAAGTTTTCCATGAAGCAGAAGATTAAATGAAAAGAGTCATTTTTCAGGGACAGCTGTGACTTTTACCTTTGATCTTGTATCTCAAGATTCTCGAATCGAGTTCCTCAAAGATTTGTCATGAATAAGATGCTATAGGAGAGAAAAATCATCTAATGCTGTCTGGTTTGCTTTAGGACCTCTGCTTGTAGACGCTCCTATAGCTGTAGCCAGCTCGTGATGGAGCATTTACTATGTGCTAGATGCTTTATCTACCTTACCTATAATCCCTACCGTAGTCCATAGTTTGGTTTTTGCTGTAACAACAGACAAACCCATGTAATGCCTGATGTGGTCCAGGCAGATCTTGTAATGATGCCATTGGCCATCTATGGCCTCCAAGCTTGTCTGCTTACCTGCCTCAGGCAAGAGAGTGACACGTGCCTTCCCTTACGTGCCAGGAGTGAGGGGTAGTCACATGAGCCCACCAATGGGGTGGGGGGTGGCTGGGAAATGTAGGGAAGCATGTGAATCTTTGGTGAGCTCTAGTGGACCCTACCAGACCCTCATTTTAACGACGAGGAAGGTGAATCTCAGAGAGAATACGTGACTTGTGCACCCCGGGTCTTAAGGCTCCTGTGTCATTTCCCGCAAGTAAAATCTACTGTAGTTACTTCACAATGACTCAAAATGATCTGCCTGTGCTACACTGGATGCCAACCATTCCCCCTCCCCACCAAAAGGAATCCCACTATTGCTCATACAATACAGCAGAGCAGACACCTGCTAAGTTGGCATACTTTGCATCAATGCCACATTTCCCTACCGAGCCTTGATGAAGGTCTCATCATGTATTAAAAAAATTATCTATCCCGCTGTGATGGCTGTATCCCCTCCATCTGTCCCATGCTGGGTGAAATCTGCTACAGCTGCAAGTGACACCTGCTAGAGAGCCAGACGAGGTACCTTGGGGGTGTGGGGCAATTTAGCAGGTGGATGCTAAAAGCTGGCAACCACTTTGCCAAAATTTTCTTATCCTTTTATAGCCTTAAAGGAAATAAAAACAAAGAAAATGAGAGGCAAGGTGGGGGACGAAGGCTGGTACTGTATATCAGGACTTTTATTTTCAACGCAAATATATCATTTCATATTTGCCTGGTAGAGAGGCAGGGCGACCCACCCTCCACCCTAACCCAGATTGCAACAGCATACTCTTGTGTGGGTGAAACTTGTGTTCAGGCTGCAACTGACCTGCTGTTGGGGAGGTAGCAGAAGCTCAGTGCCAGGAGCTCCATTTTTCTTCTTTTTTTTTCCAGTGAAAGGAAGAATCAAGGACCACACTCCAGATCTCTCCACCTTCCCCATTTACTTGGTTCTTCCTCTGCTGAATCACATCCTTTGAACACTAGCACTGTAGTTAACAACTCGATGTTCCTGCTCTGGAGTGAGACTGGACCCGGGCCTAAGTTCTGACCTGGCTACTTATCTGCTCTGTCACTTTGGACAAGGTATTTCATCTTTCTTTCTTTCTTTCTTTTTTTTTCTTGTTGTTGTTGTTAGTTCCCTGACCAGGGATTGAACTCGTGCCCCTGGCAGTGAAACCTCGGAGTTTTAACCACTGGACAGCCAGGGAATTCCCCTGGCCTTGAGCCTTTTTCTTTTCTTTTAATTTATTTGTTTATTTTATTTATTTATTTTTGGCTGCGTTGGGTCTTTGCTGCTGCATGCGGGCTTTCTCTAGTCACAGCAACCCGGATCTACTCTTCGTTGCGGTACACAGGCTTCTCATTGCGGTGACTTCTCTTGCTGCAGAGCACGGGCGCTAGGCGTGTGGGCTTCAATAGTTGTGGCTCGCGGGCTCTAGAGCGCAGGCTCAGTAGTTGTGGCGCATGGGCTTAGTTGCTCCGCGGCATGTGGGGTCTTCCCGGACCAGGGCTCAAACCTGTGTCCCCTGTATTGGCAGGTGGATTCTTAACCACTGCGCCACCAAGGGAGCCCGGTATTTCATCTTTCTAAGCCTTAATTTCCTCATCTATAAAATGGGATAAAATATCACCTAATTCATAGCATTTTTACGAGAATTAAATGAGTCCACGCAGGCAAAGTACTTAAGGCTTAACACAGTGTTAGATACACACTAAGCTCTTCCAAAGTGGGAGCTGCTATTACCAACAGAAGTAGTAACATTAGTAGTAGGGGTAGGAGTTTTCCTGACTTCTGGGACCATGTGAATTTTTCAGTTAGTAGGTGAGATGGTAGAAGAAAGGGGAGAGAAGTGGGCTGAGGTTTGGCCAAGGGCATGTCAATCTAGCTGAATAAATACTTCTTCCCGTATTTAACACAAGGTGGAACGATATAAAGACAATATGGGTTTTGAAGTCAGACAGACATAGGTTGGACTTGGCCGCTCTGTCATTTATGACCTTGTGATATTGGGCCTGTCACTCAGCTTCTCTGAACTCCATCTGTAAAACAGATACGTTCATGCCTTGTGGTTCTACAGTCTGGGGGTGGGTGGGAGTGGTATCACTTTTCTGACATTTAGGAGATCAAAGAAGAGAAGATGAGCTTATATGCAGGAATGAGAAAGGATTCACTTTGAAAATAACCAGTTAAATTTTCTTCATTCTGTAAGTGCTTCACCCTCATTTCATTTAAATAAAAAAAGAGAAAATTCAAATAAGCAAAAGAGAAAAAGCTACCCAGGATGAGCTTCAACCCAAAGACAGCCACTGCCAACATCTTGGTTTTGAGCCAAGAAAAGTGTCTTGGTGGCCAGGGTGATAAGATATGAAAACAGGCCTCCCAGAGAGAAGGACTTTGGACATGGAAGCAGCAACCATCTGGGGTCAATCGTGCGGCCATTGCCCTGTTGGAAGCAGAGGGCTCCAGCAGATGACAGGCCCAGCCCCCCGCTATGATTTAGTATAAGGGCAGTGTCATCAGCTGTCACCCTGTAAGAAAGTTATCTTACTGCCCACCCCAACGTGGGGGCCAAGATGGCCACAATAAAAGTTAGCTTTAAAGACCCTTTATCAAAAGGGAAGCAGGACGTAAATTAAAATCGAGTGTATCCAGTACATCATTGTGTCCTCACTCTCTCTTTCCCTCCTTTTTTTCAAGTCTTAGCCCCAGTGTCAGTTCTGAGCTCCACGCAGCTCAGGGCTCACAGTTCAATGATCGAGGTAGACAAAGAGGCGGTGACATCAACGTGATGGGCAGTAAGACAGAGGGGACTCCAGGTGGCCATGGAGCCCTAACGAGGGTGGGATGCTCGCATCTCTGCCTGGATTGTAGAGCCTCCCAGGCGTCCTCTGTACTCCCCCGCACAGCTCTCAGCCCCCTGGCACAAGTCCAGTGTCTATCTTTCCTCATGAGTATAAGCTCCAGGAGGGCAGTTCTATCCCCAGTGCCTAGCCAGTGCCAGCTGGGGAGGTGCTCAGTGAGTACTGACCAGATAGATGCTGTTGAAGAAAGCGTGAGTTGAGACGTGTTTGTAGTGGATACCAGCTGTCTTGTTCTGTCCAGTATCCCTTCTTCCCTTTGTCTGGTTCCCATAGCATCTTTCTCAATCACCCCTTCCCCAATCCATAGCTTTTAGTGGGGCTGCTGGTCCCAAACCCTGGAGGACATAGAGGCACAGGACACAGCTTGTCCAATCAGATTCTCTTTCTCCCAGGGACAGACGTGGTTAGAGGAAGGATGTGATTGAGCCCGGAATGAGGACTGAATTCATTCTGCTGCTGGCTCTCCCCAGCTTGGCTGCCCAGTTCTTTCCTAGAATCTCAGAGGAACCTTGGTGTCTCTCCAATAGAGCTTTCCTTTGAATTGAAGTTGAATACATTTATCTTGCTTGATAGAAAAAAGAAACTCGTATACTCTTTTTTTTTCTTTAAAAGTTTTAATTGAGATGAAATTCACAAACATAAAATCAACCACGTTAACGTGCACAATTCAAGGGCGTTCAGTGCCATCACAGTGCTGTGCAACCATCGCCTGTATCAAGTTCAAAAGCATTTTCATTTTCGCCAAAACAAAACTCTGCATCCATTAAGCAGTCACTCCCCATGACCCCTCCCTCAGCCCCTGGCAACCACTAATCTGCTTTCTGTCTCTATGGATTTACCTATTCTGGATGTTTTGTATAAATGGAATCATACGATATGTGACCTTTTGTGTCTGGCCGCTTTCACTTAGCCTAGTGTTTTTGAGGTTCATCCACATGGTAGCATGTATCAGTACTTCATTCCTTTTAGTGGCTGGATAATATTCCATTGAATATTATTGGATGGACCACATTTGTTTATCCCTTCATTCACTAATGAGCATTTGGCTTGTTTTCATCTTTTGGTTATTGTGAATAATTCTGAAAGATTCTTGAAGAATGACCATGAGTTTGGCAGGTGAAGGAAACGGGGGAGGATATTTAAAGAAAAGGGAACAACTAATTCCAGAGCAGAGAAATGTTCCTACACGGCCTCTCCTCTTTGTACGTTTTCAGGCTACAGTTGAGTCTCCACACAGCAGCTACAGGGATCTTTCCAACATGTACATCAGATGGCCTCACTTTCCTGTTGAAAACACTCCATTCCACATTACATTTCCTCCTGCTCACTCTGCCGTGGCCACAGCACTGCTGTCATGTCTGTTCCTACAACACACAAGCTCAGCTCCACCTCAGGGCCTTTGCACCTGCAGGACACCGGCAGAAACGCCCTTCTCCCCGAACTTCCTAAGGCCAGCTTCTCCTCATTGTGCAAATACCACCTCTGCAGTGAGAACTTCCCAGCCACCCCGGAATGTTCTCCCCATCCACACCCACTACCCCAGGTCACTTGACTCTCTCATTTTCTGAAGAATGACAAACTACTTTTTTGTTCATTTGTGGTGTGTGGTTTTTGTTTGTTTGGTTTGGTTTTGATTTTTGTCTTTGGTCTCCCCCTGTTCTGTCCTCTTTTTCTTCACCAGAACAGAATCTCCAAGAGGGCCAGGGATTCATTGAATCCCCAGTGTGTAGAAGAGTGCCTGGCATATAGAAAGTGCTCAATAAATAATTGTTTAATGAACAGTTGGCTGGGTGTGACCCACTGGAGAACTGGCAAGGAATATGGTGGGGCTGGTGCAAAGAAAGAAAGCCAGAGGTCCATGGATTGTGGCAAAAACATTGACTGTGTCTAGATTTCCCAAGATGCCTCTTTATGCCAGCCTTATTCTAATTTAGCTTTAGAACTTCTCTGATTTGATTAGTTCATACTACTGAGGGAATGGAATTCTTATCTATTACTTCTGTTTCAGAGTCAGCATAAAAACCCTAGAAGAGAGTTGATCCTGAGAAGTGACTTTGCAAAGGGGAGGCAGAATGAACGAACAATGGGAGAAGGCAGAGCACTTATGTTCTCTTTCAGCGCTGTGTGTCTTCCGACAAATCACCTAACCTCTCTGAAGTTCAGGTTTCTCATCAGCAAAAATGACATCTTTGAGAATAATATTCTATTATATGGATATACTGCAATTTGTTTATTATTCACCAACTGATGGACATTTGGGTTATTTCCACTCTAACTATTATGAATAAGGTTGCATGAAATTCACATACAAGTCTTTGTGGGGAGACGTGTTTTGATTTCTCCTCGGTAGTTACCCAGGAATGAAATTGCTAGGGGATATGGTAAATTTCTGTTTAACATTTTAAGAAACTACAAATCGTTTCCAAAGTAGCTTCGTCATTTTCTGTCCCCACCAGCAACATGTGAGGGTTCTGGTTTCTCCACAGCCTCGCTGACACTTGGTGATATCTGTCTTTCTGATTATAGCCATGCCCTAGTGGGCATGAAGTGGATTTGCATTCCGTGGTAGCCAATGATGTCGAGCATCTGTCATGTGCTTCTTGTCTTACCACTCATTTTCTTTACTGCCTCTGTGCTCACAGTCTCATCTTTCACCTTAAATCAGTCACACCCTCCACAGTCAAACCCTGGACCTTGTCATTACCTCTCTCATAGTCTCAAATTTGAACATTCCACCCTTAACTATCAACATCTTTCCAGCTCACTATCTTTCCGCCTCCAGCAATTTTTGCGGTGCTATCAGGATCAAATTATATTGATACTGACAGTGTTTCACTGTCTCTCATCCTCTGCCGTGTCTTCATTTTTGTTCTTCTCCACTTGAGATTCCATGAGCTATCATTAAAGTCATTCCTTTGCACCTCCCTCTGTTTATTGTGTTTTCCTGGTAAAACTACAGCGCTGGTTGCACCCAGTGAGACATCTGTTATGCATGAGTGCCCACAAACTGAACATGGCTCAAGAAAAACCACACAACCAGGCCTTTCTTTAAATTTATGATCACAACCCTCGAAGCGTGTTTGCTGGTGTCTGGCAATCATCCTATCCCACCCTGTGTACTGACTATCCTATTCCCCAGGTGACTATTTCATACCTTGTCCTTTTTTTCTCAAACTTTCAAGAAATCCTCTCTGAGTCTCATTCTTAGCTGATGTCGTTGCTTCCTATTTTGCTGAGAAAATAGAAACAAGTATGAAGACACAGCTAACCATATCTATCCACCTACCAGCATCTGTTCCTACTCTCTTCCTTCCTGTTCTATGGATGGAAGGTCCTTGTTGCTATTTAAGGCCATATCACTGCTCATGCACTGAAACCCACCCCCTCTTATGTATTCATAGAAATTGCTCCAGGAATCGTTCTCTCTTCTGCAGCAGCAGCCTCTGTTATACTGTCATAACTCCTGTCTTAATTAAACCTTCTTTTGATTCCACACCCTTTACAACTACTCTCTTCCTCCATTTCTCTCCTCCTAATAGTAGAAAATTCCTTGGTGGATCTGTCTTCTGTACTTATTTATCTCCAGTTCATCTCCTCCAAGTCCTTCTTGAACTCACCCCAATCAGGATTTCACTCTGCCCATTCATCACAGCAGCCCCTGTCAAAGCTACAATGACCTTCAATGTTGCTAAATCCAATGGTCCATTCTTGGGTCTCATTTGACTTGACCTATAGCAGCATTTCACATGGTCACTTCCGCCTTCTTGAAGCACTTTTCTTACTTGGCTTCACCTCTTACCTCACTGGTTTTGTGTCTCATTTGCGAATTCTTCCACATAGGCCAACTTTCAAATTTTAGAGTATTCTTGGCTTTGTCTTTGGACCTCTTCTCTGTCAAAATTCACTCCAAGAGTGGTCTCATCCATGCACATGAGTGTAAACACCTCTGCAAACCATGACCTCTCCAATTCTATCTCTAGCCTGGACCTCTGCTCCACGTGCGCATACCCAATTGCCCTCTCACAATTTCCACCTGGATGTCTAAAACACATCTCAAGTCTAACGTGTGTAAAACAGACCTCTTAATTCCTACCTCCTCCAAATCTGCCCCTCCACTTCTTCACCGTGTTAGTTCACGGAAATGCCATTTTTTCAGTTTTCCTAATAAAAAATTCAGGGGTCCTCCTTGATTCCTACATTAGTTTGCTGGGACCGCTATAACAAAGTGCCACAAACTGGGTGACTTAAATGACAGAAATGTATCTTCTCACTGTCTGGAAGCTAGAAGTCCAAAATCAAGGTGTCAGTAGGTTTGGTTCCTTCTGATGGCCATGAGGGAAGGATCTGATCCAGGCTTGTAAACGGCTGTCTCTTCCCTGTGTCTTCACATGGTCTTCCCTCTGTATGCGTCTGTGTCCATCATGTTTGGAATAACACTCTGTCTCCTTACAAGGTCTTACTGATTATTAGCCTCCCACCTACCCCTTAACATTTGTTCTTTGATCATCTGCCCCATCATATTAGCCACCTTTCTCCATTCCTTTAGCAGGGCAGGTTTTCCTCCATCTGAGAGCTTTTACTCTTCTCTCTCCCTGGGAAAAATCTTCCCTTAGTTCTTCACGTAACTGGCTCCTTCTCATGATCAGGGCTCATCCCAAATGTGACCTATTTGACTACCCAGGTAGCCTTCCTCTGAATTTATTCCATCTCCCATTTTTCTTTCATAACCTGTATCATCACCTGCAATTGTCTTATGTAGCCTTTATTAGTTTACTTGTTTATTGTCTATCTCCCCCTATGTGTATATAAGTTCCTGGATGGTCAAAACCTTTCAGTCTCGGTCATCACTCTATGCCCAGCCCTAGGGGCTCAATACATGTTTGTTAACAACAACAACAAAAAATGAGTAAATAAGTTAATGGGACCCTCTAATGCCCACCCAGATGAGGAATCTTTACACCAACTACATCATGCTCTTGAAACAATTATTTGGGTACACATTCACGTGCACATGCGTGCACACACACGAACACACAACACATTCAGGTTGGTAAGAGGAGACAGGGCAAGTAAAAGATTACATTAAAATCAGAGTTTGGAAAAGACAGCGTCAGTCCTCTGTTCATGTAAGCAAAACCTTGAAAACATTACTTTTCTCTAAGCTGAAATGGGAAGCTATGAATTCTAGAAGATTTTGTGGGTAAGGCCACTCTCTGCCTTTGGACAAATGGTGCCCAGCAGAGCTGTGTGACAAGGAAGGTGAGATCATTTTCGGCAGCTGCCACCCAACTTGGAAAGGGTTGATCGATATGACAAAGTCTTTTCACAAAGAACATAAACCAAAGAAGATGACTGACAGTGAAGTAAACAGTTTAGAACTAGAGTAATTAGGAATATATTAGCAATTAAAATAAACTTATTATCATTAGCAAAATTGGCAGTTACTTGCAATTTCCCCAGGGGCCTCATTTCAAGTTTATCCTTGTACATGATATTAAGGCAGGATTAATGTTTCTGGAGATACAGCTTTAATTTCTGTGGATTTCATTTTTTTCATATCCCTGTAGAGCTCAGTGGTTCTCAAATAATAGTCTTGTGGATCTCAGGTTTTCTATGAGCTGGACCCAGGTGTTATAACACCAAAACTGAACAAAGCTGTTGTTTACCCAATTCTCAGAGAAAACTAAATGAGTGGATACGATTTTTTAGTTTCCTCTTTTATGCAATTTTTTTAGGCCTCCACCACCTGCTAGCACATGTCTTCCAGGAAGTACTAGAAAATGACAGAACTCCTGAGCTTGAAGCAAATAAATAAACTAATCAAGGGAAAAGCTTGATCACCAGCCTTCTAAGATCAATGCATCTTCCTTCTGTGGACATGTGTGTTGATGGGTTGGACTTTTTGGATGGTAACAGAGGCAGGATTGAACTCTCTGTCGTTTTTACCTTTTGATTTCTACTCATTGTCCCAACTAACGGGAAGGGTATCTTTTAGCATCATAAGGCATCAAAGTTGTATCAGTTAGGGTTCTTTGTTGCTAGTAATTAAAACGGACCCTGGCAATAGAACCAAAAGGGTAGTAGGGGTAACTTTGGCTTCTATATCAGGAAACTCGTACCTGGAATCGCCCTCCAACAAGACCCAGAGGAGTAAATACTGGGACAAAACAAATGTCCACTTCAAACATAAGGTTATGAGAGACAGTCAGCGTGAGCAAGATTCTACTCTGTGTTAGAGATGCTTTACTCAGAAGAATCTGGAAGACTTAGTCTCTTCCCACTGAAGCTGGGGAAGGTCCAGAAACAACAGATGTCCAAGAGACATGGCAGGATGGAGCTGGGAGGCAGTGGGGAAGGGTGGGCTGAGAGGCAAATAAGGAAACAGTTCAGGAAACCAGAAAGGGAGAGGGCATGCCGGTGCCCATCTGAGAGGGGCTGACCTCATGGGAAATGAAGGAAATATTTTATTCTATATTTTAGACTCTGAGAGCAATTGTGACCCGTCACTGGCAAGACTGTGTTCTTCACGAAAATGACTAACTGGGTCTGAACACTTTCCCATGGATGTCGTAGGGATGTAATAGAAGGGTTACCCAAACAGATGTATATTCATTTGCTCTGGCAGTAAAGGGCTTAAGTTTAATTAATGGGTTTCAATACACACACCAGTAGTTTATACTGTTTCCCTTTGCAGATGAGAATTATTGGTCTAGTTAAGCAGGAAGAGAATCCACAGGTATGAAATTTTAGACTGAGGAAGGACACTGGAGAACACCAAGTGGGGCTGGTGGGTTGACCTGGGCACATGGAAGGTGGGTCTCAGTAGCCTTGGAGGATTCAGGGGGAGATTTTAGCTCAGTGTTTTTCAAACCCTACTTCTAGGAATTTCCCATGAGCTGGGCCTCTAAAAGCAAACAGAATCAAACACTGTTCTTTTCCTAGGTCTACACAGACAAATAACCGATTGAACTGTCTCAGTTCATATCAGATTAGTGCTCAGGGACACTGACATCTGCTTCAAACCAGAGAAGAGCCTCTTTTATGTGTCTCATGTTTTAGGATTTGAACAGAGGACTGAGACTGCTCACACGATGCTTAGAAACAACTGAGTCCAGATTCCTACCTAAATGAGGCATCTCCTTCTACAAAATCCTGCACAGATCAATCAAACACATTTTAATTAAGTAAATGCAACTAACAAACTGTATTTAATTGAACACCATGAAACCATCCCATAAACATGCAGTGGAAGGGACTTGTCCACCCTTTGAATCCTGGTGTGCTTCCAGCCACTTCAACCAATAGACTACGAGGGAAAAGACTTGTCCACTTCCCATAGCAGTCAAGTCCACCGTTTCAGTTCTCTCCTGCTGTATTAAACTACTCCCAAACTTATCTCATGATTTTGTGGGTCAGGAATTCCGGCAGGGATCAGCTGGGTGATTCTCCTGTACTATGTGGCATTGACACACTGACATTCACAGATGGATGGGCTGGTTTACAGGGTCCGAGACAGCATCACTCAATATCTGCCATGTGGACCGGAAGAGCTGAAAGGCTGGGGCTTGGCTGGAGGGGCCACCTACACTTGGCTTCTCCAGCATGGTGGCTTTAAGGTAGACAGACTTCTTATAAGGCAGCTCAGGACTCCAAAAGTCAGTGTTTAGCAAAGCGGATTTTTATGAACTAACTCTGCAAATCACAGAGCATCTCTTTCTTTGTACCCTATTGGTCCAAGTGGTAAGAAGCATGCCCAGATTCAAGGTAAGGGGCATTGACACTGCCTTTCAATGGAAGGAATGTAAAATTATTTGTATCCAGGCAGGTTTAAAATCTTTCCATCCACCACTGGAAGTTCTGGATGAAAGAAGGAGGGAAGGAAGAACTTGAAACTGTAGAAGTGCTGGTAAGCTTGGGAGCTTGGTTTACTTGTTATAGAGTTGCAATGAGGAAATTCTTCTGAAGGAAAATTAATGCAAAGTACAATGGAATTGTAACCACAGTATTAGTTACACATCATAAAAATACTGAATTATATAATAATAGTAAAAATAATAAGAACCCAATAGCTTTCTAGGTCAATGTCCCTGGAATCTATCCAGCACAAAAGAAGAAGGAGGCCTATTTTGCTGTTCCTGGAATTTTTAAAAACCCTCTTTAAAATTTATTTCTACTTATATATAGAATATGTTGCAGCAGTTTTCTCAGGAAGCCCCACTCATCTTGTTACATTTCCAAGAGCCAAAGAAATAAGTCTATTTTGAATAATGATTTGCATAAGCAGACACACACCATGGCTCTTTAAACTACCACATTCAGTTTGAATGAAATGAACTTGACTTTACCCGGAGCTGTCACATTGTGATTTATTTCCCAGTTTCCCTTCCCGTCAGTGGGCTGTAACGATCATAGCACACTGTACACCTGTCCTCTGTGGCCCATGGGTCCTCTGGTTCTAAGAAACGGTGTCTGTGATGTTGAGTTGAGGAAGGACACAGCATAACCAGCCCAGCCTGGCCCATGACAAATTACGAAGTAAATATTCCTGGTTTCCCTGTTTTAGCACCCACATCTCTTCTCTATTCCACCAGAGTGTCAAACAATCTGTCAAGACCCTACTCCCAGAAGGAGCTCTTATCCTAGATTTTAGTGAAAAGATCCCAAGATGAAGAAGTGCCCAATGTCCAAAAGAATGGGGCACCTTTCCTGGGTAGCCTGCTCCATCCCCTAAATACTGAGTCTGCTGTTTTAAAAAAGTGTCTTTCGTTCACTCAAATTATCTCATTAAAGCTTCACAATGATCCTTGGAGGTTATTATTAGCACTCATCTAACAGGTGGAAACTAAGGTTAAGGAAGTTTAAGGTCACACCTCTGGGAAATGGAGTGTGGGCCGATTCCAGATTTCCTGGCTCCGTAGGGCGTTAAATAAAATACAAAGAGAAAAAAAAAAGTAAAGGGCGGGCTAAGAGGCACGCCTAGGAAGCAGCTCCCCTCAGGAAACAGAGCGTCCCTTGGTTCTTTGTTTAGTCTGGCCAGTTGATCTGGGGAAAGGAAAGCAGTCTGCGAAGGTGGAAGGTGGGGACGTGGAGGAGCACTAGGTCTGGGTTGCTGGTCGCCCCTGTCTCCTCGCGGGGAGCCCCTCCTCTGCCCATTCTCGCCTCCTTGCTCCTCCTGAGTCGGGAAACGCGGCCCCGCCTGGCCCCGCGCGGCCGCCGTAGAGTTCCCGTTGCCATGGCTCCCAGGTGCGGACGCGCCGAGGCGAGACTAGGAGGCGTCCAGGGAGTCCTTGGGGGTCCTGGTCGAGGTTCCCGGGCCCGCGAACCCGAGAGGCGCCATGGGACGGAGTAAGCGCCCTCTCCCACCTTCCGCCCTCATTTGTCCCCGTTCTGGGCGTCGTCCCGGGCCTCTTGGGACCCTCGGGGCCCCTTCCCGCCAGCGGACCCCAGCCCGGCCCAGCCCTTCGCCCTCTGCAGACCCGGCAGTGCCATGTCCCCCGCTGACTGGCGGGGCAGCTTGGCCCCGGCGAGACTCAGGTTCCCGTTCTGTAAAATGGGGTGGGCGTCGGGGGGGCGGGTGGGGGGAGAAAAGCATTGGATTTGACGGAAAGGCTGGCTAGTGGAAGGTCTAGGGTTTTGGCGTCAGACACGCCGGGTTCGAGCCCGCGCATCTCCTTGCCTGCAGCGTGGGCTAGTCGCTGTCTCTGAACCACAGCCCTCGGACTCTTTGGGAAGGCAGTGTAGCCTAGTGGTTGAGGGAACCGACTCCGGCACCTATCAGCTGCGAGACTTCCTCACCTCCAAAACGTAGGCAGTAATAGTACTGTTTACAGACAGCCGGTGTTGTAAATGTGATTATAAATGTACCAAGAGACTGAGTTGGCAGGATTAACAGTTATTTATGTTAGATTGAACCAATTATACCAGGTTGAACCTTTCCAATATCGACACCGTCTTTGACCTTTACACGTGGCAATTTTATACAGTTCCACCGAATTTATCACTTACTGTAAAAGTGTCATAGTGAATACTTTTAAATCAAGAGACCGTGTTGGATGATGGGGTTTCTGCCCTGGAAGAGCTGACAGCCTGGTGGTGGAAGGGGGCTGGTGATTTTATATGTTAACACTTCGTTCGGAAACCAGTTATTTCCTTTCACACTTTTCCTCCCCTTATCCCCATACTGTGGTCCCAGATTTTTCTTTTTCTTTTTGCTCATCAACATTTTTTACTTTTCTGTGGATTATCCTTTGCCCTCTGTCTCTGAATCCTGTCCACCTTCATTTGTTAAATCATTAACTTATCAGAATTGTATTGGAGTTCCTACCCTGTGTCAGGCGTTGAGGATACAGTGGTGAACAAACAGGTGGGCCAGCCCTCCTGGAGCTTCTCCCTTTGAGGAAGAAGGCAAACACTTACTTAAAAATATCAGTCACTATAGAGTCAAAACTAAGAGACAAGATTCTTTTTACTGCTCTTTCCACAGTTCTGAACTGTCTACATCAGGAGAAAAAACTTGGGCTTCTGAGAGAAGATGGTAATAATGGCAGCAAGTACGTCGTGTACTTGCTGCCTTCTAGGCAATGTTCTAAGTGGTTTCTCTGTGTTAACTCCTGGAGTCCTCACAAAAATCTTATGAAATAGACACTACTGTCACCTCCATTTTGCAGATGAGGAATCTGAAGCACAGAGTGGTTAGGCAACTTGCCAGTTGTCACACAGTAAGTGATGTATCTGGGATGTGAACCTGAAAGGGCTGGCTTTCTTTAATATGTTGCTACACTGTCTCTTGAATGTAAGGGAAGGTCTGGTGAGGAGAAGAGAGGTCATGGTGCAAGTTCTCATGCTGAAAGTCAAAGAGACTACTTTTAGTGTTAGAATCTGCACAGGGAGAGCAGTGTCAAGCCCAGGGGCAGTGGCTAGGGGAAAATGAAAGAATTAGTTCTTCTCTGCACATTTAATCTGGTGTAGATTATGATTTACAGAACAATGAGCTTCTTTTTTAAAACAAAAATTTAATATAGAATTCATTTTGTATTACTGTAACTATCAAATTAGGGTGATTAGTCTCATGGAGATGTGATCTGTGTATGCATTTGCTGGGGGAAGTCAAGTACCCACAGGGCCATAGGATGTTATCCCCGAAAGGGCGCTCAGTGGTCTCTAATCCATGCCATGTGTAAAACCATACAGATGGAATCCGTTATGCAGAAAGTTTAAGCATCTGGTCCCAAACCTTGCACTTGTTATGTGATAGGTTAGAATTAAATTTGGGGCTCCAGCTCAGTGGCCTTGCATAATGTCTTCATTTTCTTAAAGGCACATAGTGGAAAAAATCAGTTTTATATTAACTCTTCTCAGGTCACCTTGACTAGGAAACTCCCATTAGAATCATCCTTCTTATTCATTGCCATTATATTGTAGACTTCATCAACTGCTTATAACAAATCCTTTAAATCTTTTGTTTCATACTTCTAAGTCTTAATTCATGTGTTGTTCACCATTAATTTCAAGCTCTTTGAAATTGAGGTGAGATACGTTGCTGGATACCACGTGGATTGTTCATCACACACCTATGAACAATCGCTAAATGCTTTTCACAAACATTTTAGCTACATAAGGAAAAGCTTTTTGATGAAAGATGGGCTTCCAAGAAAAACATCCTTTAAAGAAATTGCATATATTTACATACCAAGCACATAGACAAAGTTTAAGAAATAAGCAAAACACTTAATTATGGATAAATAGTGTTTAATTTGTTTTATTTTTTTATGGAGGGCCTAATTTAATTTTCAAACTGAACTGGTTACTAAAGACTGTACTAATTTGTTTAACTTTGTTTTTAACTTAATGACTTTATTTGACAATAGCTTTAAGGCTGGAACAGCTATTTCCTTTCTGTAATTATTCATTGATGTAACTGAAAGAGGAATGCTTAGACAAATATTCTGTACCTTAAGAAAATTAAAATACTTTGACTGTTATATTCATATAAGTTTATATGAGTGGTCATAGTGAAATTGCTCAGACAGTGCACTTGAAAATTTAACAATTTAAACATGTGCATAATTCTTCTTAACCAGTCCTTCTTTGAGAGCGTACCACCCCCCTGCTGAATGCTTTACATGCATAGGGCACTTAATCCTCCTAATAACTGTCTGAAATAAGTACCATAGAAACTCTCTTGAGACAGGTCATTGGAAAAACTTGGTTAAAGTGCTAAGTCATAAAAATGATACATTTTAGGGCTTCTTCCTACAGCTATAATAGAGTAACTGGTATTGGACTTAACCTTCCACTGTAGACAACTATGAAATTGGGCAGGAAAAACAAGTAGGACATAACCATGCTCCTTGAGAGAAGGGAAATGCAAAAGTCATACCCCACTGCCACCCCAGCTTTCTTTGTAGAGGCACTTTCCTACTTGCAGTAAAGATAGAATTCAAGCAAAGTAGTGGTCTTGCAGAGCTAAGGCAGAAATTAGCCTTCTGAGCTGCTGAAGTTGCTGTAATTTATGGGGTAGGATACAGAGAAGGAGGTACAGTATGGAATGGAGGAGGGAAGAAGACTTCATGAGGACGTTTACTATAGGGTTTAGGCAAGGGCTGGCTGAGCATGTGTAGCAAAGACTTGGAGAGACCTGAAAGAGATCACCTACTGTGGGGCAGAATGTTGAATGGAGATGCCAGAGGTCAGGCAGTCCTGGAAGATACAGGAGTCCTGGCCCATCCGGAGTTAAAAGACCTTGCTGAGCCCTTTAAGTATTCATTTGAGACCCCCAAGAAAACCATACCTTAGCAGTAAGTACTGGGCCCTGGAGTAATGGCCATGCTCTAGGGCTAAGTTCAAAACTAAAATAGATCCACTCTAAAAAAAATACAGTCAAGCCTAACAGGGAAAAAAGGTTCTGTCAGTACTTTAACTGCCTGCCAGAATAAAGTTCCACTCCTTTTAAAGGACAGTGATATAATCTAGACTTTCTACAGTGCTTCAATAGAAGAATACAACCACCAGCTACAGTGCTTCAATAGAAGAATACAACGACGAGCTACAGTGCTTCAATAGAAGAATACAACGACCAGCCTACAATTAAAAATTGCTAGACACAAGGAGCAGAAACATGTGGCCATGATCAAGAACAGAAGCAGTTAATAAAAACAGATCCCAAGATGATAGAGGTGCTGAAATTAGCACACAAAGACTTTAAAGCAGTGTGTTAGTTTCCTACAGCTGCCATAACAAATTACTACAAATTTAGCAGCTACAGTTCTGCAGGTCATAAGTCTGATATAGAGTCCCTATATCAGACTCTTGTAGATGCTCTTGTAGATTTTCACCCTACCTGAAATCAGGGTGTCAGTGAGACTGTGTTCCTTTCTGGAGGCTCTAGGGGAGGAGCATTTTCTTGCTTTTGAGTTGTTGGCAGAATTTGGTTCCTTACAGTAATAGGACTGAGATCCTCATTTCATTGTTGGTTCTCAGCTTAAGGCCATTTCTAGATTCTAGAGGCCACCCATGTTCCTTGGCTTGTGGCTCCCTTTCTTCATCTTTAGAGCCAGCAATGGTGGGTTGAATCCTTCTCATTCTATGCATCTCTTTTTCTTCTTCTTCCATCTCAATCTCTGACGTGGCCAGGAAAGTCTCTCTGATTTTAAGGCTGTGTATGATTAGATTGGGTCTACCTGGAGAATCTAGGGTACTTTCCCCATCTTAAGGTCCTTACTCTTAATCACATTTGCAAAGTCCCTTTGCCCTTTTGCCAGGCAAGGTAACATATTCCCAGGTTCTGGAAATTAGGGCATAGGCAATAAATAACCTGAGGTTCCACCTTAAGATACTAGAAAAAGATTACAAATTAAACCAAAAACAAATAGAAACCTGGAATAGTACAAGAGCTAAAATCAATGTAGTAGAAAACATAAGGTAAGACAATAGGAAACAAAATAGACAAACAGTAGTAAACAAAATTAATGAAAATTTTATTCTTATCCTATGACCCAGCTATTTTACTCCTAGATACTACCAAAGAAAAATGAAAACCTTTGTCCACTCAAGCTTATGTATGATTTGTTTTCTTATGATTGTTTTAAGAGTTCTATATATATTCTACATATAAGTCCTTTATAGAATGTATGATTTGCAAATATTTTCTCTCCATCTATGGCTTATATTTTCATTCTCTTAACAGTGTTTTTCAAAGAGCAGAAGTTTAAAATTTTGGAGTCCAGCTTACCAACTTGTTCTTTTATAGATTTTGCTTTTCGTGCCATCCAAGAAATCTTTACCTAACCCAAGTTCACATAGATTTTCCTCTTATGTTTTTGTTTCCCTAATTTAAAGTTTTACGTTATTCTATCATCCATTTAACTCAGTTTTTTAATAAGACACCATTGTACATGATATTGGTATGTAGAAATATAATTGACTTTTCCATTATAGATCTTATATCCTGCAAACTTGCTAAACTCTGCTATGAGTTCTACCAGCTTTTGATGTAGATTTTGTTGGATATTCTCCATAGACAATCATGCTGTCTGCAAAGAGAGATAATTCTACTTTTTCCTTTCCTATCTGGATGCCTTTTATTTCTCTTTCTTGCCTTATTGCTAGAATCTGGCTAGAACCTTTAGTACAATGTTGAAATGGTGAGAACAGCTATCCTTGCCTTTTCCCTGATCTCGGGAAAAGCATTCAGTCTTTGTGCATTAAGTAAGATGATAGCTGTAGGTCTCTTGTAGATGCCCTTTATCAAGTTGGGTCAGTTCCCTTCTCTTCCTAGCGTGCTGCAAGTGTTTTTGTTTGTTTGTTTGCTTATAATCAGGTATTTGTGTCTTCTTCATTTTACTGATGAGTCTGGCAAGAAATTCACCAATTTTATTTTCTTAAAGTATTTTTATTGATTTTTCTCTGTTGTTTTTCTGTTTTCCATTTCATTGATTTCTGCTATAACCTTTATTATTTACTTTCTTATGCTTACTTTGGGTTTAATTTCTTTTGTTTTGTTTCTTTAGTTTCTCAAAAAAGAAGCTGATATTTGGGACCTTTCTTCTTTCTTGCTATAGGCATTTAGTGCTATAAATTTCTTCCAAGTTATGTTTTAGCTGCACCCCACAGATTTTGATACGCTGGTTTTTTTCATGTCATATTCTGTTCAAAATACTTTCTCCTTTTGAGTTCCCGATGACAAATTTTTTTTAAAAAAGCATTACTTTCTTATATTTTGTCTTGATTTTTAGTTATCTTAGGCTGGAGGGTAAATCCTGTGCCTGTGACTCCATCGTGTCTGGAACCTGAAGGCTCTGCCACTCTAATGATTTACTCCTTGTCCTGGTTCTCTGCCCTCTGCTTTCAGGGAGAAAACCTCTTTATATGCTATCAGTGTAGTACTGTGGTTTTCACACTTAGCTTTTAATGTTAAGTTGTCACTCTCAGCCTCACCTTGTCAATTGTGTTTAATGGCAGCCGCCCAATACAGCTGCCCTTAAAGTTACAGTTTCCCCCATATTTCCCTAATGCCTGATGTGTCACACTTACCAGTGTGTTCCCTTCCATTAATATCCCATTTACTATAGATTGAATGTTTGTTTCCCACCAAAATTCATATGGTGAGATCTTAACACTCGAGATGATGATATTAGGAGGCGGGGCCTTTGGGAGATGATTAGGTCATGAGCACAGAACCCTCATATTGGGATTATTGCCCTTATGAAAGAGGCCCCAGAGATCTAGCTCATGCCCTCCACCATGTGAGGTTACTATCAACGGGGAACAAATATTCAACGTTCCATGTTAGCTAGCGTCTGCTTTTGTGTGCCACTTCCGGTATCCACCCTTCCAGGTTGGGTTCCCCAGGAGGCAGACTTTTAGATGGAGGCTGGTGTGCTGGAGGTTTTTTAGGGAGTGTCATTGGAGTGGGTAGGGAAGAAAGCAAGATCGGGCAGAGAGGGGAGTAGGGCTGGGATGCATCTTAACAAAGGCCTTAGCCAACCAACCTGGAAATCGGAAGGAGCTCTGAACTTGGAACGGACCTCTGGTTTTCCCAAGTTGGGGTGCGAGGGTTGGGCCCTTTTAGCCCCACACCAATCGATCACTGGATATGGACTTTCCTGGGAAGGGGCATGACCTTGGTTGAGATGTTTCTTCAGCTGAGGTGACTTCACGGTGGGCAGGTGAGGGCTGCCTTCTGGCAGAACTCCCAGCAGCAGGAAGTAATCCTTCAGGCCTGAAGGGGGGAACTGGGCACTGTAGCATCTACCATAGCCTGTGGCGTCCTTTCCTCATTTGTTTATCTGGCAAATATCTACTCACATTTCACGATCCAGCCTGGACTTCTTCTCCATGATGCTTCGCTTGACCTTCTTGTCACTCAGTAGCGTGGATCACTCCCTCCTGTGTACTCACTGTACTTTCTGTATTCTTCCGTCCTTGCCCCGTACACCCTGTCCGTGTTTGTAACAGCACACTGCGTGAGTGCCTCTAACAGTGTCATGGGATCAGGGTGTAGAGTATGGCCACCAACGCTCATGATAACCATGAGTCAGTAAGAAAAGGCAGGGCAAATGAGTAATCCTGTTTCTAAAAATGCCCATGGAAAACAATAAAAGAAAAAAAGTTTAGATGCTGCAAGATGAAATCTTCACCTATTTGTAACCCCTTCATTTATGTTAAATCTCTGTTTCATGTATGTATCCACTAGGTCTTTCAAGATGTTTACAAATTCTGCAGAATCTGCCTGAAACATATATTACTAATTTTATTCTAATCCAGCAAGAAAGAGAGGGTTGTTTACAAAACATGATATAAAACCTGAAGGATGAACACTAAATTGTTGGCTTTGGGAGTTTCTAGAACCTCGTTCAATAGAATGAAATCTCTTTCATAGTAAACACAACATGACAACCTCTAGTACTCCAGAAAACTTCTCCTCTTGCCCTTTGCCCCCCCTACCCTGAAAAGTCATTTTATTGAAACTCCCTCAAGTTATTGAGAACCCAGTCATATAAAGGAATTGAAAAGAAGCCTAGGGTAGCTCATGAGTTTTGCTTAAAACTTTGGAATCCACAGCACAATTCTTTTAGGGAGATAAGTATGAATCTGTGGTTATATTGTTAGTATCCTTCATCAACCACTCATTCAGACATTGGTTATGACCTTCTGTAGGTGAGACACTTCTCAGAGTCCATCAGAATCCTGTATTTTGCTGTTTGAATTTTTCCAAAATAAGGAAGTGAAAGTATATTTCATATAGTAAGTAACTTGGCATGTTCTTCTATACCATGTGATAGGCACTGTAATACCATCTGTCTTGAAATAGTCTTATGATGACATATTACTGCTTCCAAAGCCTTTTTAAGTCCCTAGAGTGATTTCTTGTAAATGCAGTGCTGTATTATTTAGAGTAGGACTTTCTAAAGGCGAACAGTGCTCCTTGGAGTTAAAGAATGTTTGGTCTAAATTGCACAGTACATAAAACCACAAAATGTTTTCCCATTTCAAAGTCTGAAACACTATAACCTCCATACACCATGTAGGTATTCTGACACATTTCTTCATGGGGACCCTGGCTTTTGCACTGATGTTTGCCATCACAGGTGAGGCAGTATTGTGTAACAGCAGTTTCCTGAGTTACACAATGTGTAACTATGAAATCAGTGTGCCACACAGCAGTTTGCTTAACATAGAAGAGTTCAGAAAGGGGCTGCTGGGAAATTCCAGACCTTCACAGTTCTACCTTCCTCTGTGATTCTCCTCTTGATTTTCTTTTGATCTATCCTCATTGTGTGTAACTGTTGCTGTTGGGCAGACTTCCCTGTTGTGCTGAGTGAATCTGAGCCCCTCCTCTCCCACGTGTGTGCGTGTGTGTGTAAATTTGTTATTTATGCCAACTCCCCCACCTTTCCCCACCCCTTTCCACTAATAGTGATTTTTATCATCTTAATTCTCATGATTAGGAGATACGGATCAACGTAATTCCTTCCTAATGTCTACATGCCTCTGAAAGGGAGGATTTGACAATTGCACGCAACTGATCAAATTCATGCACATCATAGCATAATGAAAAGAATTTCTTAAATTTTAAGAAAGGTGTAGCCAGAGAACATAGGAAGGACATTTGGCACCATTGAGAACTTAGTCAACAGTTGGAGGGACCAGCAAGTCTTCAGGGTTAGGTAAAGCAGAAAAGTTTTCAAGTCTGTAGACCTGGAGGAACCTGTGATACCTTTTGTGTCCCCGAGAGCCAGGAGGCCCCACGTGGCCTGTGCAGATGCTTCACAAGATACCATCAGAATTCCCCTGCCTGCATTCGACTTCACTGTACCTGTGAGGTTGACAGCTCTGTGGGGTTCAAGTTAGGCTGTGTCTTCAAGCTGGGTACCCAACTAAGCCTTCAGCTGGGGCAGCTGGGGATTGGGGGCAAGAATATGAGTGGAGGCCCATGTATCAAGTTATACGTCAAACTGCTGAATAAAATGCATCTTCCTTCCTTGACAAGTACACCTTCATAACAACCCAGAAGGCTACATTCAATATAAGTTTCTCAGACTCCTTGGGTTCTGTGCCAGCACGTGGTGGCTTGTGGAAAGCCAGCTCCTTTGTCCGTACCTCCCTCCTCTTCCCATCCCTGGCTCTATCCTGGTCCCTCATGCCCACGTATGAGGGTAGACACTGCAGCCTACACATCCAAGCCCCCCACATCCCCAGAGAACAGCCGCTCCTTGGACCCCCTGGGTGTAGGAATGTGTGCCGGACGGTGCAGCCTGCCTTCAGGAATGGGCCTGGAGAAGCATCCAACGTAGGACTTGGAGGCAGGCTTGGGGCCCCTTCGGCAGAGACTTCCATTGTTCTCCACCTGCGCCACGGTCTGGAGGAGAGGGCATGGGCTCTGGAAGGGCACGTCCTCCTGGCCCATCGACCCCACCTCTAATGGCAGCGAGGCCTCCAAAGTCCAATCCCTGCTCCATGGATTTGTGTCATTTAAGTCACATACAGACTGTTAGTCATTGAGGGTCTGTCTTCATCACAGCGGTGCATCACTTCCACATTTCATTAAGTTAGCTGAAATAACATTGGTTGTGCCATCCCAACCCCTTAAGCCGTGTTGCATCCTTGCTAAGAGATTTCTTGTAGATAAACTTCAGAGGCAGATAATGGTATTGACTCTACACAGCAGCTTTGATGTATCCTCAACTTGGCTGTACCCATTTATTCATTGTCAGTTGATTTAAGCTGTTAGAACCAACTTTGGTGGTGGGAGTTCTGGAGAGTAGTTTTAATTCGCTTCTCTTGCAAGTTTGGTGTTCAGAAAGTTTATTGTTTTTCGTTTCCTTGAATAGAGCAGTCTGTTCAAGCCAGCTTGCCTAATAGCAGCAACATCCAGAGACGGCAGAGTGCAGCAGGCAGTAGCGATCCCAGCGAGCCAGGGCTGGTGGGACTGCCCTATTAGCCTTCTAACACCTCTTTGGCCTGCCCCCTCCCCAGGACCTAGTTTACAGCCATCTTTGCTGTTAGTGGAGCCAAAAAAGCTTAGAGCGGCAGGAACATTCCCCATGTGTGGTATTTTAATCTCTTAACCTCTGCGTTTCCCTTGTCTTTCTTCCAAAGAGCTGTCACCGCAAGCAGCCCCATCTCCTACCACCGGAAGTAGCAGAGGGTTCAGCTAACTGCACACAAATGATGGAGTTCGTACATGTTTTCACATTGTTCAAAAAAGGCAAACTTCACTTAAGGATGTGGCACAGAAGCGGGGCAGCTGAAGGTGCTGTGAAGAGCTTTGTCTCCGCTAGAGAAGCTTGCGCATTTAGGAAGCTTGAGAAATTTTGAGAGGCTCTTATTTGCTCGCTTTTGGGGCAGTGGAGCATAGTGGTTCAGAGCACGCGGTCAGGTACCGGATTCCTACACTTAAAACCTCGCTCTAGCACTTACTAGCGAGACCTTGGGCAAGTTATGTAAACTATCTGTGCCTCAATTCCTCATCTGAAAAAGATAAATAATCATTGTACATACTCACATGTTAATACATGCATAGCATTTAGACAGTGCTTGGCACCTTGTAAAGGCAATAAATGAATCTTTATGATCTTGTAGGATGGACATGTGATATTTCCACATTCCACCTAAAATGTGAGGGTTCACACGGATTAAAAATTTTTAATAGCACTGGAAAATATAAGTTTTCTCCACTGTCATTACCTCCTTGATTTTAGTACACATTACAAGGAGGGTGCGTGTCCTGTTCTTGGCCCTCACTGTGGACCCAGGTGTTGTCTCCAGTACCTTGGTGCTACCGTCATCCTATGGTCCTGGCCTGTGGCATCAGGCCAGCCCCGTGCTACTCATCACTCTTGTCAGGGGGGTGGGGACTCTCGCAACCCCTCCTCCTGCTAGCAGCTTCTTTCATTCCTCCTGGAAACGGACCAAGTGCTTTATAAGATTGCAGTGCAAAATCTGGGGTGTTCCTCTCCTGTCTCTTCCACTCTAGTTAAATAAATACCAGTTGAATGAATGAATGAGTGAGTGAACCTTTCCTTATTGAATGGTTGTGGCTGTTGAATGGAGATGCTTTCATATTTCTGCCCTCTGTCAGCCCGACCGTACCTCTCCGGAGCAGGTTGCTCTGTCTTGGATTACTTAGTGGGTCTCATCCAGTTCGACATGATACTACCTCAAGATTCCACGTTCTCAGGGTCATTACCTGTCAACTTGGTCTCCATCCATACAGTGAAATGTGTGTAGATCCCAGTGTAAGAAAGACAAAATGTATCACCACATCTTTCTTCTGAGTCACCCTGGAGTCACAAAAACTCCCAGCAGGAGGAAGCACTTCTCTGATCTCTGTCCTTTTGAAAATGACTTGGGCCTGGAGAATTCACATCTAACTGCAAGGAAAAACCAATGCATTAATAACTTAATGGAGATGGAGATATAATATGTAACAACTTTTTCTTTCAGTCACGGAAGATCTTATTAGACGGAATGCCGAGCACAATGACTGCATAATTTTTTCCCTGGAGGAACTCTCCTTGCATCAGCAAGAAATAGAAAGACTAGAACATATTGACAAGTGGTGCCGGGATTTAAAAATCCTCTATCTTCAAAATAATCTCATTGGAAAAATTGGTGAGTCTTCAGGACTTTGTTCTTATGGTTTCTTTAACATTTTGAATGGGAGAATGTTGGCAAATGCAGTGTTATTCTTAGAGGAAGAAAAAGAATTACATGGAGGAATAGACACAGCCATCTCTCAGTAGCTGTGTATGGAACACTTCCCTGAACCTTTTCATGCTTGTTCCATCTCCTTGCCCTGGGCATCTCCATCAAGGAATTGGGAGGACCAGTTGATGGCTGGGAGCACATTAGTTGATGTAGTCATTTAAAACCTGATTTTTAAACAGTTTAAAAGAGAGGGGGATATAATCCGGGCATTTGTCGTGGTTTTACAACATCACTCTGTGAACCTGAAAGGATTAAGGGAGACCTGAGTAAATCCTTGTCAGATCCCAGCCTGTGATAACTAGGTCTGCCGTACGTATTGAGAATGTACATGTGCAAGGCATTGTGCTCAGTATTGGATATCGAAGGGGCTCCACAATTACACCCCTGCTTACTGCTCCGGTTTGGAATGAAATGAGAGGTAAAAACAGGAGTCAGGAGGATGGAGATCCAACAATCAGCATGATAACTGATAAAAGCTCTTCGGAGAATGTGGCTTAGACTTGCAGCCAAGTGGGATTCCTAATATGCCCCCAGAATTAAGCCTACCCACCACCCACTTACATGCAGAACTGGACAATGCAGGCTTCCCCTACCCACGCAGGCCCCCTGCTTTATGGCGGGAGCGGGTCGAGACTGTGTGCCCTCTGCCGGAGGGGAGATCCCAGACCCAGGAGAGAGGGTGGGACTGGGCATGCCCATTTCCTTCTCCCAGTTCACCCATCAGGTAAGTCGGTCCTCCCCATCCAATTGCCACCCCCTCTCCCGGGAAGAATGAGTTAAGGGGACAGAGAGAAGAGAGGCCTGTGGAGACACTCTAACAGGGGATCCTGCCACATGGAAACAGCAAGAGTGACCCCCAACCCTCAGAAAAGCTACAGTGTAGTTTAGTGGTAAGAGCAGGTGCAGGCCCTAATGTCAGGTGGACCCAGGTTTGAACCCTGCCTCTGCAAAAAACTAAGTCAGTCAACTTAGTCCCTCTGTGTCTTAGTCTTGCCATCTGTAAAATGGGAACAACAACATCTAACACACAGACATGGTATTAGAGCTACATGGAACGACGTGCTTAGCTTTATGCCCGCTCATGAGAAAATAGCTGCTCTGCTATTAATATCGTCACTTACCCAGGGGCCCCAGGCCAGCCCCGCGGAGGTAGAAACAGAGGGGAGAACCACACAGAGTTGGTGGAAAAGGGATGGAGTCAGGGGTGATGAGGCAGAGTGAGTGCCAGCCCCTGTGGGTTCTGACACTAGAGCCCAGAGGTCAGATCGTAAGATTATACTTTAACTCTCCACGGTCACAGGCGGTGGTTCTCAGCAGGGCCACTTGGCAATGTCTGGAGACATATCTGGTTGTTGCTGTGTGTGTGTGTGTGTGTGTAAGGGGTCAGCTACTGGCAGTTAGTGTGCAGAGGCCAGAGACATGCTAACCGTCCCAGGACCTCTCCCCCACCCCCACAAGAAAGAATTACCTGGCCCCAGATGACAGTATTGCTGAGGCTGAGAAACTCTGCTGATGTAGTTGCCTCCAGCTTAGCGGGTAATTGAAAATTGGCTCTAGGGATACAAAAGTCTAGAATTTGCATCATTTTTGAAGGTTTATTAAAATTCTTTCTATTCCTTCAGATAATTATTTTTGGCATCTTGTACTTTACCAGAAATTAGAAACTCTGGCGCATTGTTCAATTAAAAAGGCTGTTATAGAAAACCACTAGCTTTTATGCACGAGAGCATTAAAGAGTTGTCCTAATTGTGCAGCTCTAAAAGATTGCCCGAAATTTTCATCTCCGCAGCTGGGTCCATCACAATTACTAATTAGTAGCATAGTATTTCAGTCCTTTTCAGAGCTGTGAGAAAGCTTAAATTTTTGCTTCCAAAGTATTCTTAAATTAAACACGCTTTTAAATCCTAATAATGGGATTTTTTCAGTGCTACTCCACCCATAGGCATTTAGGCACTTTTTTAGCAAGTAAAACTGTTTCTCTAGGATTCAGACTCGCTCTTGGGCCATGGAGGTAGAAGTTTGCAAAACACCTGCCTTTCCTGAAACTCTGTTCCTCACTGGGAGATCCAGGTGGGCTGTGGAGCCAGGCTTTGCTTAGTGGGGCTCCAGGTGTCTGCTGAGGACTGTCTGGGGTCTGTGAAAGTGGGGCTCGGGCCTCACCCCAGACTTACTGGCTCAGAGCCTCTGGGGGTGGGCTCCCGGAATCTGCATTGGTAACAGCTTCCCGATGAGCTCCAAGCTGAACGCCTCAGAGCGGCTTGAACTGGGGGATGGGTTTGGTCCAGTACAAGTTTGTAGGTCTGGTTATAGAGGTTGGTGAGAACTCCTCCCAGGCTGGTTTGGCCGAGAACGCAGACTCCCTTCCTGCTGCCCAAGAAGCTCTGCATATTTTTACTTATAGAGCTTTGTTTTTTCCTGACCAGTTTGACCCATTGTTCTCGATTTAATTAATTTAATTTAGGAAATCCTTACAAAACAAATCTTAACTTTTTTTCTACCAGATGACTCTTTTCGCATTTACAGCGTTATACATAAAACGAAAGTAGAGAAGGAAAGGTATTTTATTGCGGGCTGGCAATTTTAACAATAATAGCTTTATGTATTTTTGTTCAGGATATGTACTAGACGCTGTATTATTATCTTGGGCACATAGAGCTCTACAAGTCTGTGACTGTCAAATGCTCGGATATTGCCTAGAGGAACTCTTGTAAACATCAGTATTACTTAGAATAATATAATTGCTGAGAGAAACTTTAGTAATTTATTCCAAAATCTTCATTTAAAAAAATGAGTAAACTGAGGCTCGGAGAGGTAAACTGTTATTCTCAGGAATTCTATGGAAACAAATACATGATATTTTGTAAATTTCAGGTGAAATATTAGTAGTGATAAGGGTGACGGTTCTAAATCATCATGTTTGACCGTCATAATATCCCTGAAAAATGGTCCAGAGGAAGCATTATTTAAGTGAGCCTGCCCCAAATGCACATTTCTTAGCAGGGTTTTCTACATTCATGTCATCTTAGAAAGGACTCTTCTTTTAAAGTGTAGTGTAATGATTTAGTGCCAAGCTCTGGAGTCAGATTTCCTGGCTTTACCACTTAACCTTGAACAAGTGGATTTATTCTCTGCATCTTGGTATTCTCATTTGCATAAGGGAGACGACAATAGTTTTAACTTCATAGGATTGTTATGAAGATTAAATGAGATAATACGCAAAATGCTTAGAAAATTGTATGGCGTGTAATAAGCACTCAGTAATGTAAGCTATGGTATTATTAACTGTTTTTAAAGGACCCCACCCTTCAGCGATTCCTTGACTTATTTATGCTTTTGCCTTGCCTATATGGGCTTTCGTATTTATTAAAAACAATAATCCTGTATCAGGATGATTTTGGCTTCACTAAAGGAAAACAGAACTCAAGATGGCTTAGCAGTGAGGAAATCTAGCATCTAACCCAACTATAAGTCTAGAGATAGCCCAGTCTCCAGGGTTGGTTGATTCCTTCTCTCTGCTCCGCCGGTCACAGTGGGCTTCATCCTACGGCTGGTTCCCTCAGGTTTGCGAGATGACTATGAGTACCAGTAAAGATAGTATTTCCTTCCTTTTTAACATCCAGCAGGAAAAAGAGACAGGAAATCCGCAAGCATGAAATACAGATCATTCCTTCTCATCTGATTGGGAGTACTTGGTGTGCATGCCCTCTCCTGCATCACACAATCGCCAGGAGACTGCCACGGGCTGGTTGACTTAAGCCTGGGCTCCTGAGCTGTCACTAGCCAGGGACATGGGATTGCCAAGTGCTGGGCCAGCTTGGTTAAGCCTAACCCCCCTGGAGTTGGAGCTGGGTAGAGACATGAGCAGAAATGGGTTGGTTCCATTAGGAAGGACAGAGGGAGAAATGGATGCTGCGTGAGCAACCAACAATGTCTGAAGTACAGGTACAGATCTGAAAAAGCAACATGGTTTTGACAGCCGTAATGATCCTTAGATTCTCGTTACCATTTTCATAATAGATTACATAAAAATGTCTTTTATCTTGAAGGTTAATTAATTCCATTCTTTGTATATTTCAGAAAATGTTAGCAAACTCAAGAAACTTGAATATTTGAATTTAGCTTTAAACAACATTGAAAAAATTGAAAATTTGGAAGGTAAGAATTTTCTTCTTATAATTTATTGTTAATTAAAATTAGACTTCAACGGTATTGCTTAAACAATAGGTAGACTTTTCAAATTAACATTTTACATAAGTCTTATGGTTGTCAATTCTTGTTGTAAAAAGTCAAACGATAACAAGATACACAAATTCAAAAATGTCAGTCTACTTCACCCCTTCGTAACCCAGTTTCCTTCCCAGAGGCAGTGGTATTAACGCTTTGGTGTATAGAAGGTAGTTTTGTTACATTTTGCTTTGTATCAGTGGGATCATACTATGAATATTGTTTTCAAAATGAATTTCTTCCATACAATTACCTTGTTCTTCTGACATCCAGGAAGGATGGGGAAGGCTGTCTAATGGAATGATTGTAGACTGAGTTATCCAACTGTTGTTCTGCAGATGGACAATTGGGTGGTTTCTACATTTTGCTATAATAAGCATGGCTGCAATGAGCATCCTAATACGTTTCACTCTGTGTGCATGTGTAAATATTTTTCTAGGATAGATACTTAGAAATGGAATTCCTGGGTTTAAATACGCATATTTTGGAAAATATTGCCAATTTGTTCTCCAAAAGGGTTGTATTGATATACACCTGTACCTATGGTCCACGTGAATACCCATTTTTCCCCAACTTCACTAGTGCTTTTTATAAGCAATCGTTTTCTAAAGATTAGAAGACATTGTTCTCTAGTAATTTTTAAAATTTGCACCTCACTTATTATTATTGATCTTCCATATAACCTTTCAGATGTTTATTGAATATTTATATTTTTTCTTATGTGAATAACTACTTCATATCTTTTGGCCATTTTTCTACTGATTTTTCTTCATGTGCTCTTATGCATTCCAGATATTAATACCTTGTTATATATGTTATAAATCTTTTCTCTTGAGTGTACTACTTTTATTTCAGTCATGATGCTGGTATTGTTCAGAAGTCTTACTTCTGAAATGAATATACTCCAATTTATCAGTCTTTTTCTTTATGGATTCTTTATGGTTTCTGGATACAAATATAGTCCATATAAGTTCTAATTTTAATAATTTTATTCTTTACATTTAGTCTCTCTAATGTGCTTCAAATTTAACATGTAAATGTTTCTGAATGGAAATATTTGGACAATTTAGTATTTTGAAAATTGAAATATAATTTACGTATTTTAAATTTACATACACGATTTTAAAATACACGATTCACAGGTTTTTAGTATATTTGCAAGGTTGTGCATCCATCATCACTATTTAATTCCAGAACATTTTCATCACCTCAAAAGAAACCCCCATATCCATTAGCATTCATTCCCCGTTCACCTCCTACCCTAGCCCCTAACAACCCCTAATCTACTTTCTGTCTCCATAGATTTTCCCATTCTGAACATGTAATATAGATGGAATCAAACAGTACATGGTCTTCTGTTCTGACTTCTTAGTCTAATGTGTTCAGGGTTCATCCATGTTGTAGGATGTGTCAGTACTTAATCCTTTTTAGGGCTGAATAATATTCCATCGTATGGATACACCTCATTTTGTTTATTCATTCATTAGTTGATGGGTATTTGAGTTGCATCCACTTTTTGGTTACTATGAGTGAAGCTGTTATGAACATTAATGTACAAGTTTTTGCATAAACATCTGTTTTTAGTTAATTTAGTGTACCTAGGAATGGAATTGCTGGGTCATAGGATAGCTGTACGTTTCACTGTTTTCAGGAAATGCCAAACTGTTTTCCAAAGCAGCTGCACCATTTTACATTCCCACCAACAGTTTATGAGGGCTCCCATTTCTCCACATCCTTGCCAACACTTGTCATTTTCAGTTTTCATTTATTTATTTATTTTTATAGTAGCCATCCTATAGTGAGTGTGAAGTAGTATATCATTGTGGTCCTGATTTGCATTCACCTAATGACTAATAAGTTTGGGCATTTTTTTATGTGCTTATTGGCCATTTGTGTATCTTCTTTGGAGAAATCTTCTTTATTCAAAATCTTTGCCCATTTTCTAACTAGGTTATTTGTTGTTTGACTGCTGAACTGTAAGACTTATTTCTTTATTTTGAACGCTAGAATCCGATCAGATAAATGATTTGTAGATATATTCTCCCATTTTGTGGGTTTTCTTGTCAACTTCCTTGTTGGTGTCCTTTAGAGCACAATTGTTCTTTTTTCTTAAACAGCTTTATTGAGGTATAATTGATGTACAAAAACCTGCACATATTGAATATATATAATTTGTTGAGTTTGGACATATGCACACACGTGTGAAACCATCACCACGATTAAGGTAACATGCATATCCATCACCTGTTTTCTCCGATCTCCCCTAGAACTTCTTTTAAGCGGTTGTACTAGATTGATCTTCCATGTCTCTTGACCTGTATTCCTTATTTAAACCGCTTTGTCTTGTTATTCTGGGAGGTTTCCTGTTTTACTTTGCAGGCTTCTATTTTGTGCTGTTATTTTTTTTTGAAATGTCTAATAATACTTGGTGTCTGTTGATAATCACAAGGAATTTGGTTGATTAGGTGGCTGTGTGGGCTTATTCTGCAGTTGTGGGGTGGTATTTCCACATCCAGCCTCTGGCCTGGCTGGCAGGGCCACTGTGGGCTCTGTGTGGGTGGATAGGGGCTTGGGGCAGAGGCAGGCAAGCTCCTCTCCCCACCCCACTCCCATCTTCCAAGAGCTAAAATTAGGAGGACATTATTTAAGTCCTGTTGGATTTTAGCCTATTTGTCTCCTAGTGTAGACATCGGTATTTCAGGGGCCATCAAGGTCCTATATCAATAAAGACATAAATATTCATCATACATTTTTAATGTTCATCCTCAAAACCTGAAATGTCATCACTGTCAAAGCCCCCAAACCATCATCAGTGCTGGAACTGAGACGGTTCTTTCCATCATTGGCATTTTTCTGCATTAGAAATGGAGCCTTTGCTCTTTCCCAGCTGCCCCTCTCCAGCCCTGTTACCATATCCACGTGTGAACAAATGAAATAACAAAATTTGCGCTAGCACTTCCCTGGTGGCACAGTGGTTAAGAATCCGCCCGCCAATGCAGGGGACACGGGTTCGAGCCCTGGTCCGGGAAGATCCCACATGCCGCGGAGCAACTAAGCCCATGAGCCACAACTACTGAGCCTGCACTCTAGAGCCCATGAGCCGCAACTACTGAGCCTGTGCTCTAGAGCCCGCGAGCCACAACTACTGAGCCTGTGCTTTAGAGCCCGCGAGCCACAACTACTGAGCCTGTGCTTTAGAGCCCGCGAGCCACAACTGCTGAGCCCACATGCCACAACTACTGAAGCCCAAGCGCCTAGAGCCCGTGCTCGGCAACAAGAGAAGGCACTGCAAAGAGAAGCCTGCGCACCGCAGGGAAGACC
The DNA here is from genome assembly GCF_965194825.1 of Balaenoptera physalus. Lineage (NCBI taxonomy): Eukaryota > Metazoa > Chordata > Mammalia > Artiodactyla > Balaenopteridae > Balaenoptera > Balaenoptera physalus. The sequence goes on along the minus strand of NC_138895.1, from coordinate 77,007,739 downwards.
CAATGCAGCCAAAAATAAATAAATTCTTTTTAAAAACCTTAGAAAAATGCTCTATATCTATGTTTTGTAGTAGTGAAATGTCTATCTATAATGTCAGAGAAATAATTAAAACTCTCATTCTCAGTTGGCTTGTTATTTTCATTAAGAAAGAAGTATCTGAAAGGATGTGGAGAGTTCTGTTTTTGCGGTCTGTGTCGGCCACCAACCACTAGAGGGCAGTATTGTCACTATTGTCTTTTTGAGCTTTGAGAACTTGGTCCACAGTGGACACTTCTTCCTTTTGGTCCTCTGCCTTCCAGCTCTAATACGGATGCACCGGGCTCAGGGTCGTTTGAGGATATGTTTGGGGAGATGGGCAGTAGGGAGGGATGGGTGTCTTATCTTTTGGCAAATATGCACTTGTTGTTTAATTTTAAATGTTTGAGGAAGAGAGGAGGAAGTTGGATATATATATACTCAGTTCACCTACTTGAGTAAATCTCAGTATAATTTTAAACATAAGTCGGATTTTTCTTTGTTTGTTTTGCTGCATGGCAAAACATAACTGTATCCTTTTTTTTCTTTTTTCCTTGTTGTGGATTCACCAAGATAGAATAAATAAAGTGCCTGTTTTTTTCCATCCCGCCCCTCCTCTCCCACCCTTAAAACCTGGAAGGAGAGATGGGGTTTCTTTTAGTGTCAACTCTCCCTCTTGGGAAATCAGCATGTTGGTTTCAGTGACCTTTAGACCCCTGTGGGCCACTGAGCTGGATCTTCACAGAACAGGGGCTGGAGGGTGGAACTCAGTTGAAGGAGGGAGGTTTTCTCAAGCCTGTCTAGTTCAGCAAGAATTGTTCTTTCAAATGGCAGATGTGGTTTAATTTCTTATGTGTAGGCCTAGTAGAAGAAAAATTAAGATTCATCTCTTTGAAAAATGTAATGAACATTTGGAGGGTTCTGCATCTACAAAATTACAGCAAAATCCAAAAATTATATGAATTTTTGAGCTTGTTGGAGTCTTTCAAATGTCAGTCTTTTCTCATATGGAAGAAAAACATAATTAAAATATCTCTCAGAGTCTCCCAAAGTCAACTTAAGAAATACCAGGTAACCTGTATCTTAAGTCAGACTACCCCAAATATATCTTTACACTTCATAAAATCCATCTAACACTTTTTTTTTTTGCCAATGTAAAACAGACATACAGGCACAGAGATATAAACTTAATTATATTTATATGTCTGGTTTCATATTCATTCTTCATATACTGGCTGAGTTCACATCACTATGATTTAATGACTGAATTATCAAATATATTGATGTGCTTTAAATAACTCCTTATTGTTTGGTGCTTGAAGTGTTTTTAATTATGTTTGCTCTTGTGAATAGAACTGTTCTGAACAGCTTTGTACAAATTACCTGTTTCCAGTTGAGGTATTTGATTGGGACCTTTTCCTCCCCAATGAAATTCTGGATCAAGAGAAAAAAAAAAAACCACTTAAGAGCCTATTTTGTGTATTGACAAATTGAATGCTGAAAAATATATATATATATATTTTTAATCTCATAACCTTTCCAACATATTTAAAATTTTTTTTTGAAGATACGAAGTTACTGAATTTCCTTCACCTATGTAGCTGGGTCTGGAATATTATAAAAGTATTTATTTGTTCTTGTGCATTTTGGTTATTCATCTTTTTAATAATTCATATTTTACCATAGCAACGCAGTAGACAGTTTCAAAAGTCAAAGCGATATCTATACTCGTGTTGAAAAACAGACCTGTTGTCAACGCCCCCAGACCCCCCAAGCCCTGCTCCCTAGAGGCGACCGCCATCCACTCCCCTTCGTTCTTCTGCTGCGTGTTTCCAAGTAACCTGCTTACACCAGGCATCCTCTACTCTTTCTCATTTTAGGCATCGTCTATTGACCTCCTACGTGGCAGGTGCAGATTTTGTTCTCCCTCGCTGCCCCCGAGGTTCTTTATCCCTGTCTATCCGCCTTGCTTATGTTTTCGTATCACATAACGGGATATCATAACGAGACACGGAATATGGGCCCATCTATGGTGACTGGTGTTTTGAATGAACACTTTGTTGGGGGGAGTGGTCACGCGCACGTGCCTACTGACCCACATCTAACCTCTGGCCTTTCTTGCTCCCCCTTTCTCCTCCCACCAGAGGATGGCTGGTCTGGCTCTCTCCATCCATGTAGGAACTGCAGGCCTAAGCCCACCCCTCACACAAGTATGACTACAACAGCTTGTGCTTAGAGACCCAATATTGTGTCCCACAGAGCTTTAGCTTGAGGGTTTTGTGGTGATGGTCATGGTCATGATGATACATTAGTAATAAACAGCTGACATCGGCAAAGAGAACTTCTAGTGGACAGATTCAGAGACGCTTTTCAGCTGGGCACACCTGGGATTCGGTTCCCGTCCCCACTTTGTAGTTTTGTTGAACTTTGTTCATTTCTTAGCTTATTTGCCTTACAGTTGCAGTTATCTATTGCAGCGAAAAAAAAACACCCCAGGACTTAGTGCCTTGAAACAGCTTTCTTTCGCCACCCAGTTTTGTGGGTGAGGAATTCAGCAAGAGTTTGGCTGGGACGTTCCTCTCTCTCCCAGGACATTAGACTTCTTTACTGCCTTCTCAGCCACCTTGAGCTCTGACACCCCCTCTTCGCGGCCCGTCCATGGCTCAAGCTCCTTGCCCTGCTTGATCTCCATGCCCAGCCCTAGGTTGTCCCCTCCGTGGATGCCTTCTTCCCCTGGCGTACGCTCCCAATGCCCACGCTAGCCCTCGTTAGGATACCCTCCTCGCCCTCCTCAAGCTCCGACACCTTGCTTCTGGTGCTCCTCCCCTGTGGACCCCTCTTCACTCTACTTGGTCTCTGATGCCTCTTGCTGGGTGTCATGTGAGGACACCCTCTCTACCTTCCTTGGACTCTGATTCCTCAAGTCAGGCTGCCCTTCCTTGTTGATACCATCCTGTCTGCACTGACACCCCATGGTTGGCTGTCTTTGGCATGGATGCTCTTTTCATCCTGCCCAGGTTCCTACCCACCATCCCACTCTGCAGGGATGCCTTCCTCTCTGGGCTTGGACTCCTGCACTCGTGCCAGACCACCTGCACCCGGGATGACCCTCACTGCTGAGGCTGCGGCTTCCAGCACAGCGCAGCTCTCTGCACACCGTCCTCACCCTGTTTGGGCTCCACCACTCCGCTCTGGACCAACGTAGCTATCGCTCGCCTCTCTACTCCTTCTTTACTCTGCCTCCCCTGATGGCTTTAGGAATTAGTTGTTCTGAAAGGAAGGGAAGAGAAGGAAAGGGAAGGGAAAGGAAAGAGCGGGGAAGAGGAGGAGCCACCTTGACAGACCTTTTCTTCCTCTCTCCCTTCCTTGTGTCCATCTTTCTTTCCTTCCTTCCTTCCTTCCTATGTTCTCAAAATAGGGAGACGAGTTAGGAGATACACCATACTGCATGCAAAGGGTGACAAGAACCTGAACTGGAATATTGGTAGTAGGATTATAGTGGACAAGAAGTACGTAAAAAGAATTCAGGACTTAAGATCTGCGTGGCTTGATGACTGGTGACGTGAAGGGGCTAAGAGGATAGTTGAGGTTAACTTCCTAGTTAACCCTGATTGACTCTTGGTGTCGAATCACATCTGATACCAAAATGGTGAAGACATCGGTAGAGTTTAGACATAAAGAAGGCAGAAAAGCTGTCTTGAGGAGTAGAGAGTGAGAGTAGGAGTAGAGAGTGAGAGTGAGTGAGGAGTAGAGAGTGGAGACTTCAGTTTGGACGTGTGGAATGTGATATGTCTTGCAGGCATGTAGAAATAGGAGTGTGATATTGAGTTGGATGGTCAGACATGGGGTTATTGTTTGGGAGTCATCAGAATCTGGGGTTAGTGAAACCAGTGAACATGACTACTGTCATCAAGACCATAAGGAGAGGGAATATTGGGTCAAGGATGGAAATCTCCATCACCACTGATGGAGTGGAAAAGTCTGTAAAAGAGATCAAGAGGAATAGACTACATTATAAAGGAGAACAAGGAAAGAGTAGCATCACTGTTTCAAGACAGTTGAGAGATTTAAGAGACAATCCATGGTCGATTGTGCCACATGCAGCAGACTCTTCTAGTGACATAGTGCATTGAAGAGGCTCTGTTAGATTTGTCAACATGATGCAGTCACGCCAGATAGTGGCCAAATCTAAATGTGAACAGCCCAGAGCTTATGGATACGGGCAGGAAGATGATTTCCTTTGGCTGGAGGGACTAAGGGGTTGAAAGTAAGGGGAGACACAGATAGAAAAGTGAGTCAAGACTAAGCCTTTTTGAGGTTTCTGAAAAACCACTTCTTGGTAAGCAGTGCAATTAATCAACAGACTTAAAATATTGGAACTGTTATTTCTATGATGTGTTATTGTACACATTTTACTGCCTGTGAGATTTTTCTGGCTTTGTTTTCTTTTCATTTCTCTCAGCAGGATGTGAAGGGCTGACAAAGCTTGACCTGACGGTAAATTTCATTGGAGAGCTGAGCAGCGTGAAAACCCTTCAACACAACATCCACCTGAAGGAGCTCTTCCTCATGGGAAACCCCTGCGCTGACTTTGACGGCTACAGACAGTTTGTGGTGGCCACTCTTCAACAACTAAAGGTATGCTTTTTTTTCAGTGATACAAAATTCTCAGAAAAATGAAAACAAGCAACTACAATGATTCCTGATTTATTCACAGCATTTTCAGAGAATGTGTTGTTTTAGAGGATGGAATATTCCAGAAAATCAAAACCAAGTCTTTGGCTCACTGAACCTTTAAAGTTGTTTTAATATTATAGTTTTAATAAACCTTTGAAAAATAGATTGCATGCTTTTCTCCTTTCTCATTCAGAACACACACAGTTTAATTGAACTTTCTTGGTGAGTTCAAGTCATTGTTACAAAGAGCGTTCCTTATTACTAGTAGCAAACCAAAAGTTTAGGGCTTTTGAGGTGGCTACAGCTATATACCTTTGTATTTCATAGTCTTAAACTACTGTGCTTTTTAAAGTATTATTTCTCACTATTGCTTTCTATTAACTCATTCGCTATGTTAGTAATTCTCAAAGTCTGGTATGCTTTGGAGTACTTAGATGGGGTTCGCTGGGCCCCTCCCCCAGAGTTTCTGATTCAGTAGGTCTGATGGGCACCCAAGAATTTGTATTTCTTTTTTTTTTTTTTAATTAATTAATTTATTTATTTATTTTTGGCTGTGTTGGGTCTTCGTTTCTGTGTGAGGGCTTTCTCTAGTTGCAGCAAGTGGGGGCCACTCTTCATCGCGGTGCGCGGGCCTCTCACTGTCGCGGCCTCTCTTGTTGTGGAGCACAGGCTCCAGACGCGCAGGCTCAGTAATGGTGGCTCACGGGCCTAGTCGCTCCGCGGCATGTGGGATCTTCCCAGACCAGGGCTCGAACCCGTGTCCCCCGCATTGGCAGGCAGATTCTCAACCACTGCGCCACCAGGGAAGCCCGGAACTTGTATTTCTAACAGGCTTTCAGGTGCTGCTGATGCTACCGTCCAGGGACCTCATTTGAGAGCCACTGCTCTGTGTGTTAATTTCTTGTGCCAAATCTCCCCATATTCGATACTTTTGGTACTGGGAAACAGCACATGGTTTCTAGAGAAATCATACACCTGAGAATATTTAAGTAATAATATTAATGTCCATGTAATTCCAAGAGTTCCTGACCTGCATGTGTTGGTTTGAAACCTCGGGGGCTTCCCAGGTGAAATCTGAAACTGGCCCCCATGCATGGAGGGCAAGGAGAGACCAAAGAAAGAGGCAGGACTCCAGATGGGTAGGTGGCAGGTTTAATAAGCAAGGAAACCTACTTACCAAGCTTGTTTTGGGCAACAGGATGAGTAGATCTCTGCGCCTGCCCGCCATAATCTTACAAGTTTATAGAGAGGCCTTAACTGGGTTCAGTCACATACACCATCCAGAGGGTCTCAACAAAGCCTTACTGTCTCAAGGCTGCACCCTTGGAACAGCTCCTAGTGTGGGAGCAGCGGGCAGAAGGTACATTCCAAGGACAGGGGAGGGGCTGAGCAGCCTGTGACTGCCCAGGTCCAGCTCGCAGGCCATCCAGCGGCCACGTCCTCTTGGTGTCCCTCCCCCAGCAGGGACAGCATTTTGCTTCTGCAGAGAGAATGCGTGGCGGCCCTGGCTTTCTAACAGTCCTTTTCCTCTATCCTCAGAGGACATTTGTTTTTAGACTGCTGTGTTCTGTGTAGTCAAAATTGCTGGATTGATAGAACACATTTCTTCTAATGCAAAATTTCTTTGATTAAGAGAATGAGTGCTTCAGGTAATTGAATCTAGAATATATATGTAGAATGAGTGATGAAGTAGATCAAGCATAACCCAGGCTGATCATCATTGTACAATGACTTCCTAAAAAAATGAACTGATGAGAGCCAGAATTTCAGAGAAAATGGATGCTGTGAACCATCTCCCTGGAAGGGTGCAGAGATTGTCATCACAGCTGGGCCCCCTGTCAACTCTGCAGTGCTTGGGCTAGGGGTGTGTGAGAGCCATCAGACAGGTGCCTGAAGCACGGGCCAGGGTTGTTCCAGGTGCTTTGGACACAGCATCTCTGATACTCCCGGACTCTCGCAGGGAGATGATTAAGTGCATTCTGAGATGAAGGAGCCAGGCCTTGGAGAGCTGATGCTCCTTGTTTAAGGTGACACACCTGGCAAGTGACCCTGGTGGGATTTGAACCTAATAGCCCACCATTCACACCATAACCACACTCACTGCTTCTGTCTGGGTTAATGTACAGGCTTCAGGTCCAGTCTTTCCTTTCAGAAAGACTGTTCTGAATAAGCTGTTACAACAGGCAACAGCCTCCCTTTGAAATATAGTATTCATAAATGTGTTTACTAGTATTTAAAAACAACTTGATAAATTTTAGAGTCTTAGTTACCATTCCGTTGAAAGTTTGTGATCTACTTGAAAGGAGTTGCATTAACGGCTGTATTATTTTCCTAGGGCTGACATAACTAAGTTCTGCAAACGGGGTGGCTTGAACATCAGGAATTTATCTCATTGTTCTGGACACTAGAAGTTCTAGATCAAGGTGTGGGTTGGTTGCTTCTGAGTCTGTGAGGCAGCATCTGTTCCATGCCTTTCTCCCAGCTTCTGGTGGGTACTGGCAAGCTTTGACTTTCCTTGGCTTGTGGAAGCGTCACTCCCATCTTTTTTTAAGGACACCAGTCATTTGAATTAGGGGCCCACCCTACTGCAGAATAATCTCATCTTAACTGATTACATCTGCAGGGACCCTATTTCCAAATAAGGTCACATTCTGAGGTACTGGGGGTTAGGACTTCAACATAACTTTTTTGGGGGGGAAACACAATTTAACTCATAACAACAGAGTAGTTATTTAGACAGACACGCACAAGAGGTGTGAGGAGATTCAGCCCTTTTCAAGTATCCTCTTCCTAGTGTCTGAGCCACTCCAGGTGGTAAGTAGGCACTGTAACCTAGTGGGAAAAGTTTTGTAGCAGACAAACGAGGATAGGACTCATGTCTCTGCTACCCGTGAGTTGCATGCCTCATTTTTCTCATTTATAATGGATTAATAATTCCTACTTTAAAGAAGTTCTCTGAGGCCCTCAATAAATCTTAGTTTCTCTCTCTCTTCTTTGCTGAAGCACACGCGCAATTATTATCAAGAGACGTAGACACTCTGCCTCTGTGTTGCAAGAACTCTAAGTGAATAAAGATCAAGGAATACTGCAATGCACAGCCTAAAACTTAATCTCTCAGTTCATCAGGCCTTCTGAATTCAGCTGTGATTTTGGACTGAAGAAAACTTAGGCCAATTTTGAAAACTACCTAACAAAAGTCTTCAAAAACCTGAGATCCAATAAGAAGGCCCCGAGAACAGGTGCTGGCATACATGTGACACCATCTCAAATTTGTCATCAGTTCCCAGTATGAGGTCTTCTGCTTCCTGCCTGTATTGGTGACAAGGGGTTTATTGGTCATAATCTTTTAGAAACAGTAGGTCTAAATTATATCAATGTTTATTTAACCCAAGTATAAGGAAATATATATATATTATATATAATAATATATATGTATATATATATAAAGTTAATACTTAAATCCTTACATCCCAGATACAGGTAAGAGAATATATCACCTTCTTCACAATGTTCATCAAAATTCCAGTGAAAGAAATTATATTTATCCAGAATTTTCCAAATTGTTTAGATCTTTTTTTTTTTTTTTGGCCGCTCTGTGCAGCATGTGGGATCTTAGTTCCTTGACCAGAGATCGAACCTGCGCCCCTTGCAATGGAAGTTCAGAGTCTTAACCACAGTCCCAGAATTGCTTAGATCTTAACCCTAGCTTAAAGTAGGTTAATTACCAAAAAAAAAAAAAGCTAAGTACTTAGACCACAATTACTTATCACCTTAAATAATAGGTTTTATTGAATTGGATTTTATCATTATGGCCTCACCTTTCACTGAAGGATGTTAGAAGAGACAGCTTTGTGAAGACTGTTATGTATGGACATGTTGCTACAGAAACAATACATGACATCTCTCAAGATCTCCACTAAGAAACTCTACTTTAGAAATGTGTTTTAGAACTAAGTATTAGAGAGAAGCTAGAAACGAGTATATTTTCTCAGTAAAGAAAGCAAAAATCGCTTCACCGATGATGTTTTTCTGTGTTGCTTTGGCCGCCAGCAAGCTCAGAGCCAATTCTGCTGCCCATCTACAGCAGCCATATGAGTTCTTATGACCAAAACCTACTTTAAATTATTTGTTTTCCAAATAGTGACATTATAATTTTGATTTTTAATTAACTGCTCCTGATAATTTTTATTTTTTTATTATTTTTAAATTTATTTATTTTATTATTTTATTTTATTTATTTTTTTGGCTGCGTTGGGTCTTTGTTGCTGCACGCAGGCTTTTCTCTAGCTGCGGCGAGTGGAGGCTACTCTTCGTTGTGGTGTGCAGGCTTCTCATTGCAGTGGCTTCTCTTGTTGCGGGGCACGGGCTCTAGGTGCATGGGCTTCAGTAGTTGTGGCTCATGGGCTCTAAAGCGCAGGCTCAGTAGTTGTGGCACACGGGCTTAGTTGCTCTGCGGCATGTGGGATCTTCCCAGACCAGGGCTTGAACCCGTGTCCCCTGCATTGGCAGGTGGATTCTTAACCACTGCACCACCAGGGAAGCCCCTAACCGCTCCTGATAATTTTTTAAAATTCATATTTAACTCCATCTTTGTGTGTTTTGTATTTGTTTGTGTTAGTTTCCTTTTGCTGTGGTAATGAATGACCACAAACTCAGTAGTTTAAAACAACACAAATATACACTCTTTGTTTTGGAGGTCAGAATCTAAGATTGTGGTGTTGGCAAGACTCTGCTCCTTTTGCAGGCTTCAGAGGAAATTTTGTTTCCCTGCATTTCTCAGCTTCTAGAGGGTGCCTGCATTTTTGAGTCCCTGCCCCTTCTTCCATCGTTAAGGCCAGCCGTGTAGCATCTTCAGACCTCTCCCTAACTCTGACCCTGACACATCTGCTGCCTTCTTTCCTTTATAAAGACCCATGTGATTACATCTGGCCCACCCAGATAATCCAGGATAATCTCCCCATTTTAACATCCTTAACTTAATCGCACCTGCAAAGTCATTTTTACCATGGAAGGTAACACTCACAGGGATTAGAAAGTGGACATTCCTGGGGGACCGTTATTCTGCCTTTTCTAAATACCTCACCTCTCTTTGTAGAAAAAGCCTCAGTAAATAAGTAGGCATCTCTAAATTGGTAGCTTTGAACCTTCAGATTTTGGGTTGGTGTTTTTAATATTTCAATTTGGAACAATCCCTATAGAGGTACCAGGTAAAAACAGTGACCATAAGAATTAATAATACACTCTGCATGTCTTGTCAAGGGTAGAACACGGGCTCACTTGCAATAGAGCTCAATTTTGTGTGATGTACAAGGCCCTTTTTGGCAGAGAGCATTTGGGACTTGACTTGAGGCACTGAAATTCTTTACATAGTGAGCAGTTATAAAATTACTATATTTTGGGTGCTTGTCATTAATAATCGGTTTCAACAGGAGACCTACTTATTATTATTACCAGTAAAGATACTTTGTAAACTGTGTTAATTGTATGAAGTAAACATTGATTTAGATCAAAGTTTCTGACGTTTCCCATTAATTACTTTGCTTTTAATTCCATATCACTAAGGCGCATAATTTATTATTTCTCATCTTGCAAGCAAAGTCCTCTTGGGGCTGATTCCAATTGTGACTTTTGAATAAATGCACTGTGTTGGCTGTTTTTTATTCCAGTGGTTGGATGGTAAAGAAATTGAGCGTTCAGAAAGGATTCAGGCATTACAGGACTTTCCAGTAGTTGAACAACAAATCAGAGAGCAGGAGAAAGCTTACTGCCTCAAACGAGCCAAGGACAAGGAAGAGACTCAGAGGAAACTGCAGGAGGAGGAAAACAAAGGCGAGAAGGAGGGAAGGCACACAGGCTTTGATGGACGTTGGTACACAGACATCAGTGCTACTCTGTACGTAACTTTTTTTTTTTCTTTTTAAAAATTGTCAATGTCCTCCTGTTTTATTTACTTCTTACTTGTACAGTATGAGTAAAAACAACAAGGCAAAACCAAAAAGCAGGAAAAAAAACCTTTCATTTCCTATTGTGAAGGGCTGTATGTTACCACAATGCAGGAAAGAACATTGAATAACCACTAAATACTACTCTGCATGTCACTTAATAGAGTGTACTTTCTAGTTAACTTGTGTTAAAAGCAAAACTTTTGTTAAAAAGTTCTCTTCCCAAGGTGTTCACAGTTTCACTTATATTCCGGACAACTGATTTCAAGAATAAATTATGATGTGAATTTTGGGTGAAGACGATGTATGATCATCCCATTGTTTGTGACAATTCTGTGAGGCTTTCCTCCCTTAAAGCCTTTGCAAACTAGCAACTTTAATTTGCATCTAGAATCATCTTCAGACAAATCTCTCTAAAAGATGCACAGGAAGGATAAATTAACAGGTGTACTTTGATTTATAAAGTAGGAATATTTTAGAAAAGTTAAATGCAAATCACATTATTATAAATTGAGTAATTTTGATTATATCATAAGATGTTCTGTTATGTGAATTATGTAATGAATACATCTTTAATGCGATTAATAAGCCCCTAATTGGTCATTTTTACAAGCATGAATTTTTCATGCTTGCTTATTTTAAGGGAATTGCACCTATAGTCAGTTGATTTGATTCCATACAATGAAAGCTTTAAATATTTTGTAACAGAATCTCTTAAGCTTGAGAAAATAATAATTATAAAATATTTCAGATGTACATAAATGTTAAAAGAATAAATAGGCAGCTTAATAATAAATGTCAATAGTTTGCCTGTTTGCTTTGGATCTTATTTTATTTTATTTCATTTCATTTCACTTCACTTCATTTCATTATTTTTTTTTTTCGGGCGTGCCACACAGCACGCAAAATCTTAGTTCCCTGACCAGGTTTCAGAGCTACAACCCCTGCAGCAGAAGCACAGAATCTTAACCACTGGACTGCCAGGGATGTCCCTGGTTCTTTTATTTTTAAATGAGAAATAAAATATCAATAGAGGAGAAGCTCCTTAAGTATTTCTCCCCCATCCCACTCCTCCTTTCATCCTCCATGGTGTCCACCATCCTAAAGTTAGTATGTGTTTGGTATAATGTTGATCCCATCCATATTGTAATGTATTTACCACATAATTATGCCTCCTTAAACAAGAATAGTTTCATGGTTTTTTTTTTTTAGCATGAATATCTTTCTACAGCTTTGCTTTTCATTCAGCATTATGTTTTTGAGATTTATGCATATGAAGACACATAGAACTAGTTCATTCATTCTAACTGTGGAATAAAATTCTATCAAATGAATAAATCACAGTTTATCCCAGAGGTGATATTCAAAATATTTAGCAGCAATTCTTTATTCCTGACCAATCAGAATATGAACCAGCTCCAACAATCTGTGGTTTCCCCTTTCTTGTTTTTTTCAGACAATGGTGCACACATCTCCTTGTGCAAGTATGGAAGTTTCTGTAGCGTATTCAGCAATTGCTGCATATTAATTATAAACATCTTTTCGACTCTATATGCATTGCCCAATTGTTTTTTAAAGTGTACTAATTTAAACTCATAAATCAGCAGTATAGGAGAGTTCCTAATCTTTGCCAGTAGTAGATAATGTGATCTCTTAAAACATTGGCTAATCAAGTTGGTTGTTAAATAGCATCTAATGTTTTAATTTGAATTTCTAGAATTACGAGTGAGTTTCAGTATCTTAAATGTCTTCTTATATGTTTATTGGCTATTCAGATTTCTTCTATTCAAGACCTCTGCCTATTTTAAATAAGTTGTACTTTTTTTTCTTATTAATTTATAGTTCTTTTATATTCTAGATGCAAATTCTTTAGTCCTTATGAGCTTTGCAAGTATATTCTCTCTGTCTGTGACTTGTGTTTAATTTTGATAAGTGCTTGTTTTACAGAATTTAGAAGTATTAATGTAGTTAAACTTATGTTTATACTTTCTGATCTTGTTTATGAAATTTTTCAATACCCCAGTGTCATATCTGTCTATCTGGAATAACTTGACAACAGTGTGAGGTAGGGTGCTAATCACTTCCCACACAGGTTTGTTTGTTTGTGCCCCATTGATTAAAGTGCTATTCTTCTCCCGTATTATATACCCTCTTCTCGTAATTCATGGGCCCATTTCTGGGCTCTCTGGACTCCTCCATGGGAGTACCTCCACATGGTTTCAATTTCTATAAATCTTGATCTTTGATAGGAGATATTTTCGTGTTTCAAAATTATCTTGGCTCTTCTTTACTCTTTTTTACTCTTCTGTGAGAATTTTAGAATCTGCCATTCAAATTCCCCCCAGATCTCTAGTGTAATTTTGATTGAAATTGCATTTAGTTTACACATTAATAAGGGGAAAGTTGACATCTTCAGGACATTGATTCTTTCCTTGCTGAACTTTGTAATAGCTCTATTTATTTAGACCTTCTTCTGAGTCCTTCAATAAGTTTTTATAATTTTTCTCTGTAAAGGTTTTATACCATTTCTTATTAGATTTATTTCTAAGTATCTTGTAGAATGGGATTTTAAAAATAGGCTTTTAATTGGGTCTTTCTGATGTATATAGAGACAAATGGTTTCTGTGTACTGATACTGTATTATGCAATCTTGCTGAACTTTTTAAAAAGATGCAACAGTTAGTCTGTAGATTATCCTGTGTTTTCTATGTAGAAAAACCCATTTTTTTAATAAACAGCAACTTAAAATTTTTTTCCAATCCTTCTACCTCTGCTTTTTATTTTTTATGGTGCCTGCTGAGCCTCCAGTACGGGGTAGAATAATAGCAGTAAGAATGGGTATCTGTTATCTTGTTCCTGACTTTGAAAAGAATGTTTCCAATTCCTCATCATTAAGTATAATGATTCCTGTGAGGCTTTGGTAGAATTAAGTTAGTTTTCTTTTATTCCAAGTTGATGAACAGCTTTTATCATCATGGATACTGGATTTTTATTGAATGCTTTTTCTGCATCTATTGAGAAAATCATGTTTTTCTGTTGTTGTGTTGAATTAACATTAATAGATTTTTCAATATTAAACCATCCTTGAATTTCTAGAACAAACTCACTTTGTCCATATTTTTTTTTTCATTTTCTTATTGAAGTATAGCTGATTTACAATGTTGTGTTAGTTTTAGGTGTACAGCCAAGTGATTCAGTTATATATATATTCTTTTTCAGATTCTTTTCCATTATAGCTTATTACAAGATGTTGAATATAGTTCCCTGTGCTACATAGTAGATCCTTGTTGTTTATCTATTTTATATATAGTAGTGTTTATCTGTCTCACAAACTCTTAATTTATCCTTCCCCCCACCTTTCCCCTTTGGTAACCATAAGTTTGTTTTCTATGTCTGTGGGTTTGTTTCTGTTTGCCAAACAAAATTTTTTTAATGAGAATGAAACCAATTATTTCAGTGACCATTAGCTAAAATATTGTAGAATATTATAGATTCCCTTAATAGACTGTTTTTTTTTCCAGTACCGTAAAGAACCATAGCTATGTGGCAAAGCATTTATTTTCAGTAATTTGCTCTATTTTGCTTATTGAACTGTCTAGTTGCATTTTATAATATGTAAGGTATCTAAGCAGATTTTACTGTGTTCCGTTTATACTATTTAAATTTCATATTCTGGTAGTTTTTGTCCCTTCTTTCAAAAAACATCTTATTTGAAGGTCAACGAAATGAGCATTTTCTGTCATCTCATTTCAGTAACAACAATAACAAAATCTAACATTTAATGAGTACTTACTATTTGCCATACTTGGTACTAAAGGCTTCCCGTAGATTTTTTCATTTAATGTCATTTTGTAACAGAGCATATTCTAGGGAGAGGTGAGGGGAGAGAGCCTATCCTAATTGTGTACTGTTTGAATGATGTCCTTTTCTCTCTGCTAGAATAGTCTCCTGTAAGTAGTGTTGCTGTCTGTCTTGACTAGGGCTGTCTCTCTGGTGCCTGGCACACAGGAAGACACTCAATAAATATTACTTGAATCCATGTTGAATGAATGTTGAATATCATTTAATACTTATTTGATGCCATATAGAGACATCATGTAATTCTCTGACAGTCCGCAAAACATGAATAAAAAAGAGAGCAGAGCGCCATTGCCATATAAAGCTACAAAATCCAAAGTTATCCATGAAAAATGGAGTAGTTAGAGGCCATACCATGGGCGATCTCATATACCCCACTGGAGAATTTTAGAGGTAGAGAATCATTAAAGAGCCTGGAAATAATATGATTAAATTTTTTAGAAAGATTCCTTTGGGAGCAGGGTGGAGGATGGAATTGAAGGGTGCAAGTCTGGAGGTGGGGTGATTGCTAAGGCCCAGTGGTCCCTGAGTTTGTCTGATCATCAGAACCTCCTGCAAAATATTGTAAAGCAAGGGTCCTGGACCCCACTTCAAATCAACTGGAGAGACTCTGGTGGGAGCCCAGGGATCTGTACTGTGTATAAAGCTCCCCAGGTGACTCACATCGGCCAGGTCTATGAACCCTTGAACCTGATTACTGCAATATTCCTGGTGATAGATGAGGTGGGCCTGCCCCAATGCTGTGGCACTAATTTCCTCCAACTTGGCTCAGATAGGCTCTCTTTCAGACACATTTTGTCATTCAAAGGTAAGAAGATAACACACACACAAAATATAGATATTTAAGGGGCAGCATTCAGGATGAAACTCAGACGTCCATTATTATTGGTTTTAATGTGCCCCATGTTCTTTTCTAGCCCATCTTCTGAAGAGAGCAAAAATGACGTCCAGGCGCCAGAAATACAAGAAGGGGAATGTAAGAAAAAGAAATTAGACAACGGTGAAGACGACCTGGAATTCTGGAATAAGCCCTCTTTGTATACTCCTGAATCTAGATTGGAAACTCTGAGACATATGGAAAAACAACGGAAAGACCAAGAAAAATTAAGGTATTCCATTTTATCCTATCATTGAGAGTGATGGAGTATATTTTCTTGATTGTACCTTGTTTCACCCATTACCTGTGTTAAATCTGTGTTAGCCATCACACACAGACTTTGCTTTTTCTAATTTCAGCCTTTTGTTGAAGTGTTATCTACTAACCCTTCTTTAGAATGTCATGAATCGTGGCATTTTAGGTAGGGCTTTGTTTCTATGTCCTTAGCTTTTTAACAACTTTAAATGTGTCAAATAAGAGCATGGCCTGGTTTACAGATACTAGTTATCCAAGTCATTCTTGAGTTCAGTGTGCTATAGTCTACACGATCTAATGGGTTCCTGAGATATTTTCCTCTTCTGAATGCCCTCTAATTGTCCTGTGTCATGGAGAATAATGTAGTTCATGGAAACATGAACTTATTAATTGGACCTGAGAACCCAGTTTAAGATCCAGAAAAATGTGAATAAATTTACATTATAAAATAAAGTTAAATGACATAAAATCTGTATTAAAAGAACAGCAGAAATCCAAGACAAAGAATTGCCTGCAGTTCTGTCATTTAAACGGATTTGTCCATCTGATCTTCTAGAGCTTGTCCATATATGCCTTTTTAAAGTTTTTATGTATTTTCAGTAAGTGTTTAAATAAACAGAATCTATGTTGCACATTTTCTTTCTTGTTATTCCATGAATCTTTCCTCTTTGCTCCATTTATTTCCCTCCTATCGCTGCCCCTTCATGGTAAGAAGAGTTAGCAGGATTGGGTCCATCCTACCAGAACTTCCTCCACCTGCTACAATCATATAAATGATTTCTGCAAACGTAGGATTGAGGGTCTTTTCTTAAAAGCAAAAGTGGACTTATATTTTATGTATTTGTTCTCACTAAATCATCATCAACACTTTTCTATAACTTTCTAGACGAGTAGGTAAAGAGTGAACACATTTTTCAATAGCTGCAGAATATTTCATAGCATGAATGTACCACAGTCAATCCAATCATTCCTCCATTGATGGACATTCTTGATGGTTCCAAGGTTTTGCCACTGCAGATGATGCTGTGATAGACATCCTTTTATGTAGATTCTATGTACTGGTATTTTTATTTCTATAAAATAGATTCTATTTGGCATTTTAAAAACTGTAATTTTCACTAAAGTAGAAGATGTATACACAAATGGAGAATTAACAGTTAGCTGAGTAAATCATGCATAAAATAGACTCATTTAAATATTCATGGCTATTTCATGAAAAGGAGTTTTCTCCCCCATTCGAATTATCTGGCAAATTGTCTTGGTCACATTTTTGCTTTACAGATATAGATATAATCACACAGAAATTTGGCTCGATTGTCAGTTCCCAGCAATGGACTTCATCACAGTGAATTGCTGATGTATTCACAAATACCTGATTAATTTTTCTTAAACTGTTTCACACATTAATTGCTTTTATATTATCTTTGTTTATTTTTTTCTCTCTCCCGCCCCATGTTCCCACCTACCCCTAATATTAAGTGAAAAAAAGAAGAAAGTGAAACCACCCAGGGTGCTGATCTCTGAGAATGGGAGAGCCCTGAATGTAAATGAGCCCAAGTAAGTGAGGCCGAGTGGAGACTTGAAGAAGTAGAATGTGTGGTGTTGGTCATACGATGGTTTCAATGACACGTTTGCTCTGCAGAGAATATATCTGACCACTCTTAACAAACTTGATGAGCCTAATAAGAATGTCATTTTGTGTGTATTTGAAAGCAGAACATCATTATGCTTTCAAGTGTGTAATGTTATATTTCGTTTTCTTGGCATCCAAAACATGACCTTGACATATGGAAATCTTAGTTATTTCTGTGTCTCCTGAAACTTTGAACCATGTACAGTTTTATGCCTGAAAATTCCAAGTGCATCATTGTTGTGTTTCTTAATTTTTAAAACTCTGCCATGAGCAAGCTGGCTGAGGATACTGATAAATCTCCTATACACCTACTTTATAGTCTGGAACACATCTGCAAAGCATTCGAGAGCTAAGGAAAGAAATTGATATAAATACCTCAATGGAGTTGATGAGAGAGGAAAAATATTCCAACTGGAAATCCTCACGTATAGTAGTATCTAGCTGTTTTAACATTTAAAACTGGAAAGCAGGCAGAAAAGGCCTTTTCTAGTCAAAATACAGATCAAAAAGCCTACGAACTCAAGCTTGTTGACTTCGTTACTCAAAACCTGTTTACTTTGATCATTTCGTTTGCTGTGCTGTTACCACAATAGAAGAGGCGCTGTCCTGAATCACTCCTAGGCGTCATTCACGCCACCTTCACAGCAGTCTTGTGTGATAGGCAGTATTTCTTCTTCACAGGTCAAAAACTTGAACTGAGGGGTGAATGACTTGCCCAAGGCCACGTAGGTAATAGGTGGTGTGTCTGACTTGCCCCTGCTAGCCCATTTCTAGTGGTTTCCATGATCAAGTTCATAATCTCACCCCCACCTCACCCCACCACACACACACACACACACACACACCCTTTCTTTATCCAGAAGTCATGAATGCAGCACAACACATGATGCTAATCCCTGGGGATACAGAAGTGAATATGACAGATTTCTGCCTTCAAGGAACTTAAAAATCTAGTCAGGAGACTGTCTCTCTTCAGGCTACAGCAGGGCTTGAGGGAGACCCTCTGGGCTCTGCATGCCCCTAGTGAGACCACAGAAGCTTCTGCAGTCCCATCGTTTTTATATTCCATGTTCACATCATTTCTATATTCAGTCACATCTTTTCAAATCTCAGCCATCTACTTAACCTAACAGATTTGCCCAGATTGATCATACTTACCTTCTCGAAACAGGTTCTTCCCTTTGCTTCTGATTCTTTGACCCTACTACCTTCTCATCTTCTTCTGCTTTGCTCGATCCTTTCCGTCTTGTCTCCTAAGTGCTCTGGGGCAAACTCCTCAGCTATCTTCTCTTTCCACATTCACTCTTTCGAGATCTCACCAAATCCCATGATTTCAACACTATCCTTCCGTTACTTACAACCAGACCCAACCTCTTCCCTGAGCTCAAGACTTGTATATGCAGCTAGCTATGTGCTCTCCTATGTGGATATAAACTATGTGTTGTAGGCTTACCATGGCTAAAGCAGACATCCTCACTTCCATCCCCACAACCACTTACCGTCAGATCCTGCTCGTCCCTCAGGGTCCTCCAGCTCAGGAATGAGCATCCACGGGGTATGAAGACCGAAACCTCGGATTCATCCTCAGTTCTTCTCTCCCTCGTGTTATCAGTGAGCTCTTCCTTCAGAATTACCAGAATCCCGCCCCTTCTCATTCACTCCATTGCCACCACCTTAGAGGAAGTCAGCCTCCTCTTGCCTGGACGGTTGCAATAGCCTGTTAAGTGGCAAACACCCCCTCTCTTAAGGAAAATTCCTGGAAAGCACCAAACCACATTTTCTTTACAGAATTAAATCACATGATCTCATCTAGCTGCCAGGGAGGCTGGGGAATGTGGTCTTTACCCTGCAGAGCCGTATTCCTCATTAAAATCAGGGACCCTGTTACTATGGATAAAGGGGGAGCAGACAGTGGGCAATATCAGTGTCTGCCATAGAAAACCTCCCTGAAATTACCTTTCAAGGGATATATGAAGGGAGAGTTTAAGTTGGTGGCTGGAAAATGGGGGAATAAGCAATCAAGGCAGAGGGGAAAGCACATAGAAAAGCCCCAGAGATGAGATCAAGAGTACATGGGTCATTTGAGGACCTGAAGAGGTCCCGCCCGGCAGGAGTGTTGAAAGCAGTGAGAGTGACCGCCACAAGCAGACATCCCGCTGGCAGCCAAACCTAGGGCTAGTGTTACATTTCTCCAAACAATTTAGCCTACATTCTTTAATATTGTTGGGGTATTGCACTTTGCAGAATAATACGATAAGTGAAATATTCAAAATAAAATTGACCAAGTAATTCTGAACAGTACATCGACAGTATGGAAGTTATACCTAGGACTCAATCTCAGGGTACAGGTGAAAGACTTAGAGATTTGAAATCCTGCCTCCAAGGCTCACATGACCTCTTTCCCAGCTATGTGAGCTTCTCTGAGCCTGTTTCTTCTTCTATAAAATGGAAGTGATAGATCATGGGCAGCATCTCAGCATTTCCGGGGGCTAGGGAAAGGTCACCAATGAAAGGAGAAGAAAAAAGACAAGACTGCTTAAAACTTAAGGAATGGAATGCTGGATAAGGGCAAGCAAACGCAACATGTAATTCCCCATCAATAATTCCGTGTTTTAGTTTGCTTCTAGCAAACCCGAATGAAATGGGAAAGAAAACTTTAACCACCAGGTGTCTCTGTCTCTGCACCGCTGCTAATTTTTTTTTTTTTTTATGTAGTTCAGGATTCTCATATTGAAACAATGTAAACAGGAATAATTTATGAATATGCTGTAGGTTTCTGTTGAAATTTTTAAACTAACAGATTTTATTGACTAGCTACCAAAATAAGTTTGTCGTTGAAGATTATGACATAGTTTTTATCAAATTTTCTTTTGATACTGGGATGGGGTTATCTATAAAGTATCGCTAAATACATCCTCTTTTTTTCCCCTCCAAATGGATTATTCCTTAGGCTTGACTTCTCTTTGAGAGATGATGAAAAGCGTAACCAGATTGTCCTGGACCTGGCTGTGTATAGGTAAAGACATTTTATTATGCGTTCATTTCATGGCATTTCTTGCTATTTTCATTCTCAGTCACAGCCCTTGCGTTCTTAAACATAAACAGCTGCCTCTTTATCACCGGCTGCCACCTCTTCCCAGACCACGTCCTACATCCTGACTGGTTTCACCCCCGCACTCCCTGCTTGCTTACCCCTCATCCCCGCATCCTGACAGCTGCTCTCCCCCAACCCACAACTGTCCACAGCTGTGACATTCACACCATCAGCCTGTGTCACCTTCCACGCTTCCTTGTTGAAGTCATTTAAAGACACCCAGGCCATCTGCCTCCCTCCTTGAAGATTCCAGGTCCTGGCTCACTTCCTGTATCCAGCTGATGATTTCAGGATCCACGTTCAGGACCTTTCTGCTTCTCCAGCCCTTTCAGACCCACTGATGCCCCAGTACTTTTGTCCTTGTGCCTCCCTCTGCCTGTATCACTCTCACCCTAGGTGTCCTCGTGCCCTTCAGGCCTCCGTTCAGATGTCACTTTATTATAGAGGCCTCTCTGCCTCACCATCCAGTACAGACCAGTACCACCCCTGCCTCAGCACGTCCTTCCACCTCTCCCTGCTTTTTTATTTCTACCTGGCAAACTCTCAATTTACCTGTATTTTGAAAAATGTGTAGTTGAGGCAGAAACTTTGTTTTGTTTGTTCCTACCTCTTTATGTCTCTAACGCCTAAAACAGTGTCTGACACCCGTTAGGAGCTCAATAAGTACAGGAGTAAATGGATGAATGAATGAATGATTACTGATGATGGAATCAATGAACATTTACATTCATGAGTTGTAATAAAGGCATTTCTATTTTTGAGGGATTTTATTACATGCTCTATCTCATTTAATTTCTCAGTAACCCAGTGGCGTGGGAGAGATTGTTATCCTGGAATTACCCAAGGGGGGTGAGTCTTGTGAAAGTAAACATGGTCATTGGAGAAGCCAGAATGTGAACCCTCAGTCTTAGGTCCAACTTTGTTTCTTTAATTGTGATAAAATACATATAACTTAAAATTCACCATTTCAACCCTTTCAATTGTACAACTCAGTGGCATTCAGTAAATTCACAATGTTGTAACACCATTACCATTATCTACTTCCAGGCAATTTTCTCACACATAAGGAAACCCCATACCCTTTAAGCAGTCACTCTTCATTTCCCCCCTTCCCCTGGCAACCACTCATCTGCTTTCTGTCTCCATAGGTTTGCCCATTCAGGATATTTCATACAAATGGAATCATATCTGGCCTTTGTGTCTGGCTTCTTTCACTTAGTATAAAGTCTTCAGGGTTCATCCATGTTGTAGCATATTCGTGGCTGAATAATATTCCATTGAATGGAGAGACCACCTTTTTGTTCATCCATTCACCCATTGACGGGCACTTGGGTTGTGTCCATCTTTGGCCGGTGTGAACGGGGGCCGGCTCTCGGTGCAGCTCTTCTCATCACACTCAGCTGCGTCTCCCACGCCTCCAACAGTCCTTCTGCCCTCTTGCTGCCAGGTCGCCTGCCTTTAAGAAGGGCTGCCTTCCATCCCAGCCCTCCTCCAGCTGACTGCATGTTCTCTGTTCCTCCAACTCCCTGAGCTTCCCTTTCTGCTGTTTTTCAGTTAAACATTCCCTTTTTCGTCCTTTTAAGTCCTTTCCATTTTTAGGCCTTATTCCTGGAGTTCAGTGAATGTGTACCTCTTTCTCCTTTTAGCTCGATTAGCTACTTAACATTAATCCTCAAATGAAAACTTTCCTCATTTCCCCGTGCATGTACCTTTTCAAGGACTGGTGCTATTTCTCCTGTCTAAGTAGAAAAATCCTTCCCTTCCCATGATTCTGTCCAAACTATTACACTAAAATTCCTTGTTATCTTCATTGGCACATGGATGTATGCATGAAAGTTCATTCATTCATGTATGCTTCCTGCTTCTATTCCTGCAATAGCTGTAGAATGCCTACTACGTGCCAGGCGCTGGGAGACTGTAACCGGCCTGTTGTAAATACAGTCCCTGCTCTCCTGGGTTTACGGCCCAGTGGGGATGGCAGACAATACATAGGCAGGCATCTAATAGGTAACTACAAAGGGAGAAGAGTGCCGTACAGGAGAAGGACAGAGTTCAGGGATGGAGAACAATGGTGTGTGTAGTCTGGCGGTTGGCGGTGTAGGGGATGGCTGGGGAAAAAGGGAAAGCCAGGGACGTGAGCACTGAAAACTGAAGGGTAAGATGTAGCGAGCTCTACAAAGGACTGGTAGAAGATTATTTTAGGCAGAGGGAAACAGCACATGCAAAACCCTTGTAGGTCGGGGCAGAGGAACTTTAGGTGGCCCTAGGCACAAAAAAGACTCTGTAATCCATAGTTAAAGTGGCAGATAATAAACATGAAGTTGTAGGAAAACTTGACTCTACTTTTTATTATTTTAATTTTTCATTAATTGTACCGATGCTTTATTACCACTAACTATGTACTAGGCATGGTGCGCGTGTCTTCTTAGCAATCTTAGGGGATAGGCGCTATTTGTATCCTCATTTTACAGGTGAGGAGACAGAGGCTTAGAAAGATTAAGGAATGTGGTCCAGGGTAATATAGCAGGAAGGGGAAGGTGGAGTCAGTCCTCACAAGCCTGTGTGGCCAAAACCTGAGCCTGTCACCGCTGTATCGTCCTACCTGCCATAATGTTTGTGATTTTTGAATCATCGCTGCATTTTCAAATATTTTAACATGCATAAAAATAATCATTTGGCCAAACTTCTTATTTTAACGAGTGATGTGGAATCTAAACCTTTCCTCTGCTCATGAAGTAAACGAGAACAATTGCCCCCAATCCTGAGGTCACTGCCATAGAGGGAGAGGGCTGGGCTTGTTGGGCAGGATGTGCATTCGGAGCCAGTCTTCCAGGAGAGGTAGGATGGGGCAGCTGCAGAACAGCTGCAGGGAATCGAGAGCCCTAAGGACACAGGAGCTTAGTGGATTCAGCATTCCTGGCTATTCAAGTCAGCCTTAGGGGTTTAAAATAAAATATTCATGAAAGAGCATGGCAAGCCGTTTTCTGCAACCCTCTGGTGTTTCAGGCCGCAGATATTTTGGGGTAAGGGGCAATCAATGCCAAGTGTACTTGTGGGTCTAAAAATGAAATTGCTGATATATTGAATTTCCGGCGGTCTGGGCATTAATTTAAGATGAATAGTTTAAGACCTGTTTAGCATGGAAATTGTAAACTTTCTTCACTTAAAATGGTCCCTTAAGTGGGACTTTGTATTTGCACTTCTTTAAATGGTTTTGAAGATTATAAGACTCGGTTGTTGAATTTTGAAGGTATATGGACACCTCTTTAATCGATGTTGATGTACAGCCAACTTATGTGCGAGTGATGGTCAAAGGCAAGGTAAGTGTAACCCTATAGGCTGTTCCCGTTTCAGAAGCTCAGCCTTGAATCAAACTAGCTTGCCTCAAAACAGATTTAAGTGATTTTAAAATAGAAAAAGAGAAACTCAGTCAGAGTGCTGTTTTTTTAGACACACGATTTTAAACGACGGGAGTGGCATGCAGCGGGAATGGTTGCTGACCATTATGTACCTTGATAAAATTTGTATTTTTAACCTGTGTCTGTTTTGTTAGTACTTTTTCTCAGAGCTGATAAGATAGTCATGTATGGGTAGCCTAGGCTTGAAATTATATTTAAATAATATACCCATTTAAAATAATATACCCATTTAAATAATATACCCATTTAAAATTGTCAATGATTTCATTCACAGCAACTGTAACTTTATCACTTTTGAAATAGTATTTTTTGCTGATTCTGAGCATTCATATCAGTTCGCTTGAAGACTTTAAAATGGAAACATGTTGATGTTTTATGACAAGAAGTTTTATCTATAAATCCTTTATCAGCCATGTTCCCATAAATGGACCAGTCACGATTTGTGACTAACTGTTCCTCAGACAATTCATTAAAATTGGTAAAATAGTTCATGCATATCAAGCATTGCCCGTATTTTACTTTTTTCCTAATAAGCCTAAGCAGATTTTTTAAATAAATGGTGGATCTTAAATTTGTACTGAAAACACCTCTTAAAGTAACCCCCTCGTGTAATATGCACTCACTCTCCACACTTCCTGTTTGCTTTCAGCCATTTCAGCTGGTCCTTCCTGCAGAAGTCAAACCTGACAGCAGCTCTGCTAGAAGAGCTCAGACAACAGGACATCTGGTGGTCTACATGCCCAAGGTAGGTAGCCTTATTTGGATCAAGCTCAAGTCTCAAGTTCCTAGAGGAACGTGGCCTACCAGGGCTCCTGATGACTTGTGATCAAGGTCTTTTTGGCTGAGAGAGCCAGAAAATCTACTTGGACTGGCTCAGGTAGGAGAACAAAGGCCTGTGAGAAGGGAGAGCTGGGACCAGGACGCTGTGACTGTGGTAACTCCTCCTACCTGCAGTTCTCGCCTCCCAGCCTTCCCACCTGGCAGACCAGAGAGTGGAGGAGGGGTGTATAAATCACAGGCGCCGTGAGCATGCCCGGCACAGGGTAATCAGTACTTGCCTTACCAATAACTTTGAAAGGAGATGTAGTAGGCCTTGGGTCTCTTAAAAAAGTGTGATTGAATTCCAAATATTGAGCTTACTAGATTCGTGACTTTGGGCAAGTTATTAACCTGGTTCTGGGCCTCTTTTTCCTAATATCGCTTTTAAGAAAGATAATACACATAAAATTCATAACATAGTGAGCACGCAATGAATATTGATGCCATCGTTGTCGCTCTTTGTATTATTTTTATGATACGGACTAGATAGTATTTTAAACTAAAACTCTTTTTTGTCTTTTATTTGGGAGGAGAAGTGTTGTATATGTATTTTTTTCAGTTTTTTTTTAATTGAAGTATAGTTGATTTACAATATTGCGCTAGTTTCAGGTATACAGTAAAGTGATTCGTTTTTTGTTTTTGGGGTCTTTTTTGCAGATTACATTCCAGTATAGGTTATTAAAAGATAACGAATATAATTCTCTGTGTTTTGTAGTAAATCCCTGCTGCTTATCTATTTTATGGATAGTAATTTTTATCTGTTAATCACATCCTCCTAATTTGTCCCTCCCCCTCCCTCTTATGCTTAGTAAGTCAGAGAAAGACAATACTATAAGATATCACTTACATGTAGAATCTAAAAAATAATGCAAGTGAATCTGTATACAGCACGGGAACAGACTCACAGACACAGAGAACAAAACTATATGTGCACTTTTGACATGGCTGACTTCTAATGACTGGTAGGGTTCCCTCCGCTGACTGTCAGGCTCTATAACTTTGATCTCAGAGCTGAATGTCTGAGACAGAAGCTGTTTAGAAGCCTGAACAGACTTAACATGGATAGATGACAACCCTGAAAGAACTTAAGGAAATAAAACTTTAAAAAAATTCATCTGTCTATATGGAATATTCCGATTCCTCAATACAGGCTCTATGAATGAGTTAGGACGTTCTGTGCTGCAAGCTGCAGAAACCCCAAACAGAATTGGCTTTAACCGTAAAGAAGTGTTTCAACTCTTGTAACAAGATACGGAAGGTTGGGAGGGCCCAGTCAGGGGAGGGTCAGGCCCTCTCTGATGTGTTAGCTCTGTACTCAGACCTGCTTCCTTCTTGACGTGAGCACTAGCTGTAACTGGGGTGACTTGCTTTCTTGTTCTTACCTTACACAAAAATGGAAAGACAGAGAATCAGAGAAAGCCCAGAGAGAGGACCTCTCCCATCACCATGGAATAAAAGCTCCTCTGGACTGATCTGGCTAATTTAGCTGAAGAGGCTAAAAATCTTGATGAGCTTAACCCTGGACAATGAAACCAATCTCTGGCCAAAAAGATGGTAGTCCTTTCTTCGTTCCTATTATTTTATGTTTGGTTCCTGTTATCTCATCCCATGAGCTAGGGGTAGGGTCAGCTTTGCCCCAGTCACTCAGGTTTCAAAGGGGAAGCGTAGATAAACCAGTCAACGTGGAGTTCTCCTTGTGAGAAAGAAAAGGGACCTGGGGGACACAAAGATTATAAACTTGATTAACCAATAAGGTTTCTATAATGGTTTAATAATCCTTCATGTTCCCAAAGCCAGTTTTGTAACAGATTATGAGTAATCAGTTATGTATTTTTACTCTGAGGCAGTAAGACAGCAAATACAATTTGTTGTCAAGGAATAAAACAACAAACACAACTGTAAGAATCGCATTGTCCTTGTTGACTACAAAAAATTAAGGAAATGCTTCTATGCCAGTTAGAATATCCTATAGGGAAATCTAAGCGATAACCCAATTACCTCAGTGTTTCAACAGAGACATTTGAATGACACTGCGATTAGCATTCTTCTTTCTTTCTTTTTTTGAAATTTCCATTCTAACTGAAAAACCAAAGATTAAGTGGTAACTGCTATTTTCCTAAAAGGAAATCAAGACGTATGATTTGTGTACCTTTTACAGGGTGCCAGGCAGTTGATCAGAAGACCTCTACTATCTCTGCTTATGAATCTTTTAAATGAATACAACATTCTATTTCCGTTATCCTTTTTGTCTTTATATCTGTTTAAATCTTCATGTTAAATACACATAAAAAGTATAAAAAATGGCTTATTAAAGAAAAGGCATTTTAGAAGTGTTTGGTTGAAGATGATAATTTACATAGAAAGAATCAGAATGGTTCTTTTTTTTTCTCAATAAGAAATTATAAGTAACATTTTTTCCTTCGAGGTATATACTTTTTAAGATTTTAGACTACTGTCTAAAAGTAACATGGATGTGAAGCTATCTCTATCATTATTCCTTTTAATTATTAAATTATTAATTATTAATTTATTTACTTTTATCATTTCTTTTATATACCTCTGTCATTATTCCTCCTAAAAGGTAGCTATTTCTTGCCCTGAATTAGTTGTTTTTCACTCATGAGTTAGGTATTTGTAAGGACTGTAAAGCTCAAAGAACAAAAGCTTTTTCTTAAAAATTAAATTTAAAAAGTCATCAAAAGTTAAAAAATAAAATTCTAACTTCACTTATGCTTACTATTAAAAATATGTGTTACTAAAAGTTAACGTCTTCATAATTCCTATTGATTGAAACAATTGAAGTACCGAAGTTTCAGCCACTGAGCCGTTTTGTGTGTCTAGGCTTCTACCTTACTGTGGAATTGTCCGTGTCTGACTTGCGTTATAACGACTGAGGCATCCTCTTGGAATTTTAAAGCATTTTGTAAAGATCAGGTAGACACTTAGGTATACTCTTGTTTCATTCACAGAACAGTGTGGTCAATATGTTAAGTGATAACTTAGTACCTCAGGAAATATCTAATATAGTCCTTAGTAGTTTATAATACTTGGATACTCTAAATTAATGAAAAGAAGATCAAATTTGCTGTTTAGTTGTTCCTTCTTTGTGATAGCATTTGTAAAGAATACTTGTGAAAAGCTAATCTATTTGATGATGTCTGTGCTGTGATGATTATATTGTGTTTATCTGGGGAAATTCAGTGATTAACTTTGTATACATTTTTTCAAGGACACAATTTGTAATGGAGTCCACAAAATGCTCAAATATTTCTTATTAGACACTTCATTCAGTATTTTCTCATAGATGTCAAATGGATCTTTTCCCCTTCCCTACCCCTAAATGAAGCCGGATCTATACAGACTGGGTACCGATAAATAGGCAGGTTTCGTTAAGTCTGTTCCCTGTCACAGGGGTCATGGCTAGATATTCTGTTGCTGACCTGCTGGCGGGTTCTCCCAGCTCGGCTCCACATCCCAGGGACTTTCATCTCATGCTAGCTCTACAATACCAGATGCTTTCCAACATCTGCCACCAAGTCTGTAATCTGTGGGTTGATAGAATACACAGATATCACAATCCCTGCCATTCCCTACAGAATTCCTGTCTCCATCTGCCATCTTTATAACATAACTCGTGGGTGCCAATCTCCCAGAAGCCATCTCCTCCACCATGATTTCAAGGGTTGATGTCTTGGCTAGAAGTGGCAGGTGGGGTAGTGGATGCAAAGGTACTCTGGCTTTCTCAGAAAGTGGCATTAGTGAATAGAAGGCCAACTGCCCAGGTAATAGAGGAGTAGGAAACATTCTGTGTTTCACGAGGCTCTTCTCAATCCTGCTCCACTTGTCAGTGGCATTTCTCTCTAGCTTCCGGCACTGTTGTATTCATTAGTTTTAGCTTTTGGGATCGGTGTAGAGTCTCAGTCTCCAGTGCCTTTTATTACATTAGATATATCCAGTCAAGAAACATGGACCTATGGGTGTCATCTGTCTACCAGAAATTCACTATTCTTCTTTGTTCAGCACAGCAGCCAAATGATCATTTTATAGTATATGTAAATCAGACCAAGTCTTGTTTTCTAGTCATTCAGAGTTAAAAACAAAATCCCCTGATAACCTCCACCTGCCATTATCCCTCTGACGTTATCTTCTACCACTTTACCCTCTGATCATTCCAGCCACCTTGGCCTCCTTACTATTTCACAAATGTAACAAGCATCCTCCTACCCCAGGGCCTTTGCATGTACTGTTCACTCTGCTGGAATGCCCTTCTCCCAGATATCCTCATGATTTGTTCTCTCCCTCCTTTCAGTTTTTTTTTTTTTTTTTTTTTATTCATGGCTGTGTTGGGTCTTTCGTTTCTGTACGAGGGCTTTCTCCAGTTGCGGCAAGCGGGGGCCACTCCTCATCGCGGTGCGCGGGCCTCTCACCATCGCGGCCTCTCCCGTTGTGGAGCACGGGCTCCAGACGCGCAGGCTCAGTAATTGTGGCTCACGGGCCTAGTTGCTCCGCGGCATGTGGGATCCTCCCAGACCAAGGCTCGAACCTGTGTCCCCTGCATTGGCAGGCAGATTCCCAACCACTGCGCCACCAGGGAAGCCCAGTTTTTTTTTTTTTAAGTGTTATTTTACCATGGGGTCTTTCCTGATCCCGATATTTTAAAACTTTCCCCTTCCCCATCCCAGTACTCTCTATCCCCTGTTCCTGCTGTATTTTTCTTCATAGAATGTATCACCACTGGACAGTCCATGTATTTAATTGTTTATTTCTTTGTCTATCTCCCTCAACAAAAATTTAAGCTTCATGAAAGTAGGGACTTTTGTCTGTTCTTGTTACTACTGTGTCACTGGCATCTAGAACAGAGACTGGCAAAGAGTAGGTATTCAATAAATGTTTGTTGAACAAGTGAATGCATTAAATGCATCTTTAAAATACATTTTAATATTTAGAACACGAATCTCCCCTAATTACTCTCCTCCCTCCTCAATCATTTCCTCATTGTTTTTCCATGTGTATTATTCCAGGTTAACTTTAAAATAATTTTATCAAATTCTGCCTCCAGAAATGCCATTTGAATTTTTATTGCTATTACCATTTAGAGAGAGTGAAAAGAGATGATTAAAGGAATGGGCTCTGGAGCCAGAGAACCTGGGTTAAATCCTGATACTTCTGCTCAGCAGCTGTGTGACCTTGAGCAAATTATTAACCCCTCTGTGCTGTGCCTCAGACTCCTTGTCCATAAAATGATATGAGTGATCATTCATACCGCAAAAGGTTGTTTCGAGGACTATATAAATTAATATGTAAAGCACCTAGATGAGTACTTGGGACATAATACACACTGCATTCATGTTACTGTTAATATTATCCATTACTAGTAATCAATATTGTCAAGTTAATCAATATGAATTCCTATTAGTAAATATTTTTATTATTGCGATTGCATTGAATTTATAGATTGTTGTGGGAATGAATTGATATAGCTACATAATCGAATCTGCACTACAATAATGTATTTTCCATTTATTACTCATATTTTATATCCCTCAGAAGTTTTGCTTTGCAGTTTTCTCTCTATAGATGCTACATATTTTCTAAAGTTTATTTATAGGTACTGTATGTATGATTTTAGTTCCTATTCTGAGTAGGATTATTCCCCATGGCATTTTCCAAGAGTTTACGCTTGGCCTTCGGTATATTTTCTGAAATGTGTGGTCAGACTAAGTGATATGTCCATACACAGTCTTATCATCATCAGCCTGGAAGGGTCTGACACATGATCTCACCACAGTCCAACTTAACAAGATTTAACTGAAATGTTGCCTTCATGGAGAACCTTGCATCATCATTCAATTAAACTCCCATCTAGGTTCTCAATTGACAAGTTCCAGGAACACTCCAAGAATATGCTTCATGATTTCCTTTGGGTGTTCTTTCAGAATAATTAACTGAGATTAAAGAAGGTGCCATCTGAACTGAACAGCAAAATATATTTACAACTTCAGTTGGTGAACATCTTGCTTGATTCTGCTATATTGAGCACAGGAGACGAAGGTCACATATTAAGATCAATATCACACACCGTGATTCTAAAAAACACAGTCTCAGACTCCCTTTTCCCTTATTATTTGGACACGTGTTTCTCAGTACTTTCTCTCTACTCAGATATGCTTGCAATGTACCCAACATAAGCTCACTTTTATTCTCTGAATGTTAATTTCAAGAGGGTCTATAGTGAGGGCCTCCTGGTCATCTTGCTAGGTTTTCCTGTTCCATTCATACTTCTACTCTTTTAGAACATTATTTCTCATCCTCAGCTCATTCCTAAAACTTCCAGCACTGAAAAAATAGACCCAATTAAAAAAAAAAAAGACTCAAGGAAAACCCACTTATCTTGACTGATGACATAAACACCAAGTCTGAATACGTCTTATCATTCTTTAAAAAGAAGAAGAAAAAATTTTTAATTTCAATTTTAAGTGAAAATTTTAATATAAATCTTTTAATTATACCTTTTAATGTTTTTAATTTTTTAATTTAAAATTTTTAATTTAATTTTCAATTTTTTTAAAAAACAGAAGAAGAAAAATGTAAATAGGCCCTACAAAAAAAAGTAATGTATCACAAGAAAAAGATAATATCATTCTGTTAATCTAAAAAAGACCTACCTATCTTTGAAAATGATATTTGGGAGAGGACCTTCAAGATGGAGGAGGAGTAAGACATGAAGATCACCTTCCTCCCCACGAATACATCTACATGTGGAACAACTCCTGCAGAACACCTACTGAACGCTGGCAGAAGACCTCAGACTTCCCAAAAGGCAAGAAACTCCCCATGTACCTGGGTAGGGCAAAAGAAAAAAGGAAAAACGGAGGCAAAAGAATAGGGACGGGATCTGCCCCTCTGGGAGGGAGCTGTGAAGGAGGAAAAGTTTCCACACTAGGAAGCCCCTTCACTGGCGGAGACGGGGGTGGCGGGTGGAAGCTTCGGAGACACGGAGGAGAGCGCAGCAACAGGGATGCAGAGGACAAAGTGGAGAGATCCCTGCACAGAGGATCGGTGCCGACCAGCACTCACCAGCCCGAGAGGCTTGTCTGCTCACCCGCCAGGGCGGGTGGGGGCTGGGAGCTGAGGCTCGGGCTTCGGAGGTCAGACCCCAGGAAGAGGACTGGGGTTGGCTGCGTGAACACAGCCTGAAGGGGGCTAGTGCACCACAGCTAGCCGGGAGGGAGTCCGGGAAAAAGTCTGGACCTGCCTAAGAGGCAAGAGACCATTGTTTTGGGGTGCGCAAGGAGAGGGGATTCAGAGCGCTGCCTAAACGAGCTCCAGAGACAGACTCGAGCCGCAGCTATCAGCGCGGACCCCAGAGACGGGCATGAGATGCTGAGGCTGCTGCAGCCACCAAGAAGCCTGTGTGCGAGCACAGGTCACTGTACACACCGCCCCTCCCGGGAGCCTGTGCAGCCCGCCACTGCCAGGGTCCCATGATCCAGGGACAACTTCCCCAGGAGAACGCACGGCACAGCTCAGGCTGGTGCAACGTCACGCCGGCCTCTGCCGCCGCAGGCTCGCCCCGCCTCCTCTGTACCGCTCCCTCCCCCCGGCCTGAGTGAGCCAGAGCCCCCGAATCAGCTGCTCCTTTAACCCCATCCTCTCTGGGTGAAAACAGACACCCTCAGGCGACCTACAGGCAGAGGCGGGGCCAAATCCAAAGCTGAACCCCGGGAGCTTTGCAAACAAAGAAGAGAAGGGAAATCTCTCCCAGCAGCCTCAGGAGCAGCGGATTAAAGCTCCACAGTCAACTCGATGTACCCTGCATCTGTGCAATACCTGAATACACAATGAATCATCCCAAAACTGAGGGAGTAGACTTTGGGAGCAACTGTAGACTTGGGGTTTTCTTTCTGCATCTAATTTGTTTCTAGTTTTATGTTTACCTTAGCTTAGTATTTAGAGCTTATTATCATTGGTAGATTTGTTTATTGATTTGGTCGCTCTCTTCCTTTATTTTAATATATATACATATATATATATATTTCCTTTTTCTCTTTTTGTGAGTGTCTATGTTTATGCTTCTTTGTGTGATTTTGTCTGTATAGGTTTGCTTTTACCATTTGTCCTAGGGTTCTGTCTGTCCGTTTTATTTTTTTAAATAGTTTTTAGCACTTGTTATCATTGGTGGATTTGTTTATTGGTTTGGATGCTCTCTCCTTTTTTGTTTAATTACTTTTTAATTTTTTTATTTAAATTATTATTTTCTAATTTTTAATTTTAATTATTTTATTTATTTATTTATTTATTTATTTATTTATTTATTTATTCTTTTCTCCCTTTTCTTCTGAGCCATGTGGCTGACACGGTCTTGGTACTCCAGCCAGGTTTCAGGCCTGAGCCTCTGAGGTGAGAGAGCTGAGTTCAGGACATTGGTCCAACAGAGACTTCCCAGCCCCTTGTAATACCAATCAGCGAGAGCTCTCCCAGAGATCTCGGTCTCAACACTAAGACCCAGCTCCACTCAATGACCAGCAAGCTCCAGTGCTGGACACCCCATGCCAAACAACTAGCAATACAGGAACACAACCCCACCCATTAACAGAGAGGCTGCCTAAAAAATACTAAGTTCACAGACACCCCAAAACACACCACCAGATGCAGTCCTTCCCACCAGAAAGACAAGATCCAGCCTCATCCATCAGAACACAGGCACCAGTCCCCTCCACCAGAAAGCCTACACAACCCAAATAAACAACGTAACATTGCACCTAAAGCAATTAGTGAAAGAAGAACAAAAAAACCCCAAAGTTAGCAGAAGGAAAGAAATCATAAAGATCCGATCAGAAATAAATGAAAAAGAAATGAAGGAAACGATAGCAAAGATCAATAAAACTAAAAGGTTGTTCTTTGAGAAGATAAGCAAAATTGATAAACCATTAGCCAGAGTCATCAAGAAAAAAGGCAAAAGACTCAAATCAATAGAATTTGAAATGAAAAAGGAGAAGTAACAACTGACACTGCAGAAATACAAAGGATCATGAGAGATGACTACAAGCCACTGTATGCCAATAAAATGGACAACCTGGAAGAAATGGACAAATTCTTAGAAAAGCACAACCTTCCAAGACTGAACCAGGAAGAAATAGAAAATATAAACAAACCAATCACAAGCACTGAAATTGAAACTGTGATTAAAAATCTTCCAACAAACAAAAGCCCAGGACCAGATGGCTTCACAGGAGAATTCTATCAAACATTTAGGGAAGAGCTAACACCTAATCCTTCTCAAACTCTTCCAAAATATAGCAGAGGGAGGAACAGTCCCAAACTCATTCTACGAGGCCACCATCACCCTGATACCAAAACCAGAGAAAGATGTCACAAAAAAAGAAAACTATAGGCCAATATCACTGATGAGCATAGATGCAAAAATCCTCAAGAAAATACTAGCAAACAGAATCCAAAAGCACATTAAAAGGATCATACACCGTGATCAAGTGGGGTTTATCCCAGGAATGCAAGGATTCTTCAATGTATGCAAATCAATCAATGTGATAAACCATATTAACAAATTGAAGGATAAAAACCATATGATCATCTCAATACATGAAGAAAAAGCTTTTGACAAAATTCAATTCAAAATTCCCATTTATGATAAAAACCCTCCAGAAAGTAGGAATAGAGGGAACTAACCTCAACATAATAAAGGCCATATATGACAAACCCACAGCCAACATCGTTCTCAATGGTGAAAAACTGAAACCATTTCCTCTAAGATCAGGAACAAGACAAGGTTGCCCACTCTCGCCACTATTATTCAACATAGTTTTGGAAGTTTTAGCCACAGCAATCAGAGAAGAAAAAGAAATAAAAGGAATCCAAATTGGAAAAGAAGAAGTAAAACTGTCACTGTTTGCAGATGACATGATACTATACATAGAGAATCCTAAAGATGCCACCAGAAAACTACTAGAGCTAATCAATGAATTTGGTAAAGTAGCAGGATACAAAAGTAATGCACAGAAATCTCTTGCATTCCTATACACTAATGATGAAAAATCTGAAAGTGAAATTAAGGAAACACTCCCATTTACCATTGCAACAAAAAAGAATAAAATACCTAGGAATAAACCTACCTAAGGAGACAAAAGACCTGTATGCAGAAAACTATAAGACACTGATGAAAGAAATTAAAGATGATACAAACAGATGGAGAGATATACCGTGTTATTGGATTGGAAGAATCAACATTGTGAAAATGACTATACTACCCAAAGCAGTCTACAGATTCAGTGCAATCCCTATTAAACTACCACTGGCATTTTTCACAGAACTAGAACCAAAAATTTCACAGTTTGTATGGAAACAGAAAAGACCCCGAATAGCTAAAGCAATCTTGAGAAAGGAAAACGGAGCTGGAGGAATCAGGCTCCTGGACTTCAGATTATGCTACAAAGATACAGTAATCAAGACAATATAGTACTGGCACAAAAACAGAAATATAGATCAATGGAACCGGTTAGAAAGCCCAGAGATAAACCCATGCACATATGGTCACCTTATCTTTGATAAAGGAGGCAAGAATATACAATGGAAAAAAGACAGCCTCTTCAATAAGTGGTGCTGGGAAAACTGGACAGCTACATGTAAAAGAATGAAATTAGAACACTCCCTAACACCATACACAAAAATAAACTCAAAATGGATTAAAGACCTAAATGTAAGGCCAAACACTATCAAACTCTTAGAGGAAAACATGGGCAGAACACTCTATGACATAAATCACAGCAAGATCCCTTTGACCCATCTCCTAGAGAAAGGGAAATAAAACCAAAAATAAACAAATGGGACCTAATGAAACTTAAAAGCTTTTGCACAGCAAAGGAAACCATAAACAAGAGGAAAAGACAACTCTTAGAATGGGAGAAAATATTTGCAAATGAAGCAACTGAAAAAGCATTAATCTCCAAAATATACAAGCAGCTCATGCAGCTCAATATCAAAAAAACAAACAACCCAATCCAAAAATGGTCAGAAGACCTAAATAGACATTTCTCCAATGAAGATATACAGATTGCCAACAAACACATGAAAGGATGCTCAACCTCACTAATCATTAGAGAAATGCAAATCAAAACTACAGTGAGGTATCACCTCACAGCAGTCAGAATGGCCATCATCAAAAAATCTAGAAACAATAAATGCTGGAGAGGGTGTGGAGAAAAGGGAACCCTCTGGCACTGTTGGTGGGAATGTAAGTTGATACAGCCACTATGGAGAACAGTATGAAGGTTCCTTAAAAAACTAAAAATAGAACTACCATACGACCCAACAATCCCACTACTGGGCATATACCCTGAGAAAACCATAACTCAAAAAGAGTCATGTACCACAATGTTCATTGCAGCACTATTTACAATAGCCAGGACATGGAAGCAACCTAAGTGTCCATCGACAGATGAATGGATAAAGAAGATGTGGCACATATATACAATGGAATATTACTCAGCCATAAAAAGAAATGAAATTGAGTTATTTGTAGTGAGGTGGATGGACCTAGAGTCTGTCATGCAGAGTGAAGTAAGTCAGAAAGAGAAAAACAAATACCGTATACTAACACATATATATGGAATCTAAAAAAAAAAAAAAAAGCTTCTGAAGAACCTAGGGGCAGGACAGGAATAAAGACGCAGATGTAGGGAATGGACTTGAGGACATGGGGAGGGGGAACGTTAAGCTGGGATGAAGTGAGAGAGTGGCGTGGACATATATATACTACCAAATGTAAAATAGATAGCTAGTGGGAAGCAGTCGCATAGCACAGGGAGATCAGCTCGTGTTTTGTGACCCCCTAGAGGGGTGGTATAGGGAGAGTGGGATAGATAGGTAGGTAGGTAGATAGGTAGGTAGGTAGAGAGAGAGAGGGAGATAGAGAATGTTTTTTCAAATAAGTACCCAGCCCACCGTGAAAATTAAACGAGGTGCTCAGAGAGACTTGAGCGGGATTCCAGTAGAAACCTAGTCGGTATTTTGGAATCTGGTTATACCATGTTCCTACTCTTCCTCCTCGAGGGAAACTTGAGAGTCCCACGGTTGTTGCAGAGACTAAATTGTGAGACGCAGACTCACATTTGAACTGTAAAACACTTCCTAAATTTGCAGCCTCCCAGGAGCAGAAGCCTCCCTAGGGAGATGAGTACAGTGGTTTATTTGGGAAGTATGGGGGTGCTGGTCATGCAGTAGGGAAGGAAAGGCAGTCAAGACAAAGTGTCAGCAGCCCCAGTGGGAAAGCTCTAGGAGACAGTGCAAAACACGTGCTTCAGAATAACTCTACCTCAGCGGTGTTGGAACTGGGATAGTAGTAACCAACCGCTGAGAATATTTGGTCGATGGCTGTTCCCTGCTGCGGGGTGTGGGGAATGGGCTGATGTGAACTCGCCAATGAATTATTTTATTTCTATTTGGATTGTTGCTTCCTATTTCATGTCCATGAAATCTTTAGCTTCATAGATATTCTCTTTTGTTTTATTCTAGGGGCTTTATCATTTTAGCTTTTTTACCTTTAGGTCTATGATCCATTTCAAATTAATTTTTATATAAGATTGGGAGATATTGGTTAATTAGGAAAATATCAGGTTGTCATCTTATTTCACACCTTATACAAAAATAAATTTCATATGGATTAAAGAATTAAATATTATTTTTTAATATTTTAAAAAAGAAATAAAAGTATGCTGTATACCTGAAACTAATATGATATTATAAATCAACTATACTTCAATAAAAATAAATATATAAGTGGAGATAAAGGTAAATATTTACTTTTATTCTCTGCAGAGATTGGCTAACAATGGCAGAAATCACCAAGGAAAAGCAATAGTTTTGGTTACTTTAAACCAAAGTTGTATGTCAAAAACCACCATTCATAAACATGTATTGTTCATTTATATTTCATCCATTTATTCATTCATTGAACAAATAATTGTTGAGGGCCTGTCATGTACCCAGCACAGAAATTCCTCCTGGGGTCTACATTTTAGTGGCAGGAAAACAGACAGTAGACTAATAAACAAGACAATATACAGTTTTTCAAATGCTGACATGTCCCATTGCCGAGGAAAAACACCACAAAAGACCAAAGAAGATATAATATCAATATTACATATAAATTCATGAAAGTGTTTCAGAAAAATACCAAACCCCAATAGAAAAGAGGTAAATCACAGTTACAAAAGAAGCACAAAAAAGTCTATGGTATTAGAGTTCCCTCAGTCTCATGGCCTCCTTGTTTAAATAATTTAACAATACGTAGATAATGTGTTTACAGGACAAAATTCCAAAGTATTAAGTTTACAAGTAAAGCAAACATCCTTTCCATCCCTCTTCCCCAACTATTTGGTTCCCCTTTCCAGAACCGCTACCAGTTTTCTAGCAAAACAATCAATAAAATTCCATGCCTGTGAAGGTTCAACAGTACTCTCATAAAGTGCTAGAGGAAATAGAGGATGATTTAATCTTTTCGAAAATAAAATTGTCAACATATATCAAGCTTAAAAAGTACTTTATGACTTAATAATTCTAATTTTTTACTCTCTCCTAATAAAATGGATATATGATACCAATTTATGTATACAGGTAGACACCATAGTATAATTATGAGACATTGTAAACCATCTAAATATCTAAAATCAGTCCATTAAATGACTGTGTGTACATTATACAATTATTATCTCTCATCTATAGATCAAAGTATATCATTTTTAGTGATGATGGAGGATGTTTCATCAGTGCAGTGACCATGCTTTTCTGGATCACCATAGCATCATAGCTCCTGGTCCAGTTCCTGGGATGTTATAGGCATCCCATAAATGTGGGCTGTATACATGAATTGCATCCAGAAAGGCTAGAAGCCGTGGGAACAGCTAAAACTGTTTTCAAAACTTGCCTGATCCTAAGAATCACCTGGAGAGAGTTTGTTCAAAACACTAGATTCCCAGGCCACTCTCTGCATAGTCTAATTAGGTGGTGTGGAAATGTGTATTTTAACAAGCACCCCGCAGTTTGAGAACATGGAGTAAATCAGTAAGTGTCTAATGGAAAATCGGGAAACACTTAAGTATGGAAAATTATGTGTACAGGAAATTTACGCAGGAATTTATAGGAGGAATTCAGGAAATGTACTGCACAGGTAGCAGAAGGTCTGAGATGCCAAAGAAGGGAGAGTAAGACCACCTTGAAATTTGTAACATGACAGGCCACCACCACTCCCAGGACAGAGGGATGTTGGCAGAAACCACGCCCTAGGGTCCCCTGGAAGAAGCCAGACCTGCAGCAGGTGCCTTGGGCAGCCACAGGGTAGACTCTGCCGCTGCTGGAGGAGTTGCTCACGTGAATAGAGATCATGGGAGAAGCGCCCGAAGTCTCTCTTTCTTGGTGCCCCTGCCTCCTCCCAGTGCCTCCCATTGGCCAAGCCCAGCTGGAAGCCAGATGACATGGGAAGCTGGATAACTAACGAAGCCTGCAGGTTTCCATCTCCCTGTAACAAGCAGAGCAGGGCCAGAAATGGATAGGACGACGAACAGGCTCAGAACCTGTGCTGTGAGTTTGGACACCGCGGCACACCCTCCTTAAACTACTGAAGAGGCACGGACTGAAGAGGGGAAAAGCCAGTTCATAAATCTTGAATCTATTTAAGCAGAATCTCCCTTTAATTTTCATGTTAACATTCATGGTCCTCCATGCTGGGGCAGCTGTGGCTAATGGATTTTGCTTCATGCAAATGTCCCCTTTGACGAGGATGTATAGGTACTCGGTGATCTTGAATGCAGAGTCCAAAACCTACCTCATGAGAGTCAGTGGGCAGCTAGAGAAATATGCATATATCTGGAGTCTGTAGGTGAATGAAAGCCCCAAAGAACAGCTAAATTAGCCAACAGTTTACGAGTGTTCTTACAATCAGTTTGCTGGCCATTACACACATTTAGACAGTTTCCTAACAGGATTGTATGTCATTAGTATTTTCAGAGTAGAGTTGGGGTTGGGGGAAACTTGACTATAATAGTTGAAAAAGAAATAAAATTATTTTTTTAATCTAGCGAGGAAAGAGACATTTTCAAAAGCCGTCACTCCACTGGACTTAGTATTTTTGTTAACATCTCGCACTTCGGCTAATGAAAATAGGAAGTGCGTTTAGAATGTTGCTATTTCAGCTGAGATGAATACCTATGTCACTGAATAAAACTACTGCAAAAGTCCCCATCACCTCTTGTGCAAAGTCCAAACTCCTTAAAGTCTCCCAAGATCTGACCTCTGCCTAGTTCTTCAGCCTTATTTCTAGCTATTATCCGCCTAATATTCGGTGCTCGTTTATGTGGTCATTTACCTTCCAGTCTTTGTTTATGCTTTTTTCTCTCTCTGGAATGTTCTTAATTCCTTATACAATCTTCATCTCATAATCTCCATCTTCTGACAAATTCCCACTTATTCTTTAAAATTCACATCAAATCTCACATCATTAGTGAGTCTTCTTTGATCACTGCTCCCCACGCCGCCCAGTCTGACTCCGTCCCTTGGGCTTCTGTAGAGTCTGTGCATATTTCTATCAATTGCACTTTCTTAGTGTAGTTTAATTGCTTTTGTGTGTTTATTCCTCATGAGATGATCAGGGATAATTTTTAAATCTATCATTCCATATCTATTGCTCAGTCCTATGCTTGGTGCATAATAGATACTCAGTAAATATTTCTTTGAGAAGATTTAATGAAGGTAATTGTTGAAACTGATACAAAATGAAAATCCAAGAGAAAGAGAAATTTACTTCACATTCTCCTGAATACTATTATTTAAGAAGCCAGGGGAAATTCACAAGAGAAGGTTAAAAGGTCAATTGTTTACATTTTCTTTTGTAACAAATATCTTCCATTATATTCCATTTTCTTTGTCCATTCACTCTTGTAACTTCCCACTAGCAAGTCTTCATCTGAAATGGAGGGATTGTTTACATATTCTTATTTAACTTCATGTAAATAACTATTAAGCTAAACCTTGGAAAATCACTGTTTTCTAGGTCAAAAATAGTCAGGGGGCTTCCCTGCTGGTCCAGTGGTTAAGAATCCTCCTGCCAATGCAGGGGACACAGGTTCGAGCCCTGGTCCGGGAAGATCCCACATGCCGCGGAGCAACTAAGCCCGTGTGCCACAGCTACTGAGCCTGTGCGCTAGAGCCCGCGAGCCACAGCTACTGACCGAGCCACAACTACTGAGCCCGCACACCTAGAGCCCATGCTCCACAACAAGAGAAGCCACCACAATGAGAAGCCCGCGCACCGCGATGAAGAGTGGCCCCCGCTCGCCATAACTAGAGAAAGCATGCGCACAGCAACAAAGACCCAACACAGCCAAAAATAAAAAAATAAATAATAAAAATAAGTTAATTATAAAAAAAAATTTTTTTAAACCTATAAAAAATAGTCAGATGTTGGTAATTTCTATGGTTCAACCTAAATATAAGGATTAGGAGGTAGGTCTCTCTCCCTCACGTCTGTTTACTGTATTTTTACACAGCTTACGTAGGTAGTCTGGATTTCTTGGCATTAGTAACTTTTATGGTTGGTAAAGCAGCCACGTACATGTTAAGGTAAATGTAGATGGTCTCAGTGTAGGCTGCTACCCCAGGGAGGTAAAGGGACTCCATCCCACGGTGCTATTTAAACCAAGGCTGGAAAACCAGCTGTCACGAAAGCCTTTGAAGGGTCATTTGCTTTCTGAGCTAAAGGGGACTCAACTCCTACCTCCATGTTCACTCCCAACTTTCAATTGCATGAATCTATGCATTAAAATAACCTAATATTATTAAAATGTTAATTTGTACCTTTGTGCCTATCCTGCAATTGAATTTTCAAGTAGTTGGTTACATCTCCCTCTGTGGATTCAGGAAACCATTTGCTCCACTTTGTCTAATTTATTAAACATATTTTGGCCCTTACACCTTTTCCATTAGTCATCCCTAAACACACTTCGTACAAATGAATAGGAAGTTTGATGTTAATGAGCATCGTTTTCTAGAGGAAGAGTAGCACTAGGCTGCAGGTATAGAGGGAAACCACACGTTACTATCTCAGTACCTTGGAATTCTGAACTTTGATCCTCTACTTGGGAAAATTAGATCTCTTATCAGAAGAGTTTTTCCTGCTATTCATATAAATATTGTTGTTAAGATGAATTTTGGTGTCAATGTGAATGCTGGTGTTAATATTTTTCTTACTGCTGATTTCTTAATTCCCCCTAACTTTTAAACTTAAAAGAACCTTTGAAACTAAATGAGCTGAAAATATCTTTTAAAAATAAGCAACACATTGAGATTCTGGTACATGGCAAATTCCTGGTGAAGAAAAGTTCCAAATTTGCGATTCTATTTGCATTTCCATAAACACAGAGAATCTTTGTCTGAGCTTATTATGGGACAAATAACAGTGTTAGAGATGGGGTGTTGTAAGACTCTAATTATGCATGTGCTCCCATTCTGATTAGCGCATTTATAGCATGAAGCAATACAAAACTTGTGCTTTTGGCGCAAAAGCTTTTTTTCTTAAAGTTGACATTTTCATGAATTTTAAGTAACATTGGTCTCATTTAATGTAATTATTAAAAAATAAAAAAGCTCTCAGATGCCACTGCTCCCCAGGAAGCAGACCCTGAGATGGAGATGCGCTTGCAGAACATTTGCTGGGGAGCAGCCTAGGAATCCACACCTGTGGGAGGGGAGGAAGCAGGACTGAGACAGGGGAGAAGCTGAGCTGCGATGCTGGCCTGACAGAGGCCCCAGCCACTGCCTGCCCAAGCTCTGTGGCTCACGTGGTCCTTTAGATAAGTCGTCCCGAGTTGGGCTAAGGGAGCAGCCTACACCCCACGTTGATCAGAGAGATTGAAACACAGGCTCCGCGTTCTCACGCTCAGTTCCAGGTCCCAGGCATGTCAAGGAAGGAGCAGAGAGTTCCAGAACTGAAAAGGCCATGTGGTCAGGGACCTCGGATAAATTAGGGCTAACTGGCATGGATGGATGACCTTCACTCCCAAAGAAGAGTTGGGCAGCCCACGCATAGGTTTGGGGCTCACTCTGGTCACGTTCCCATCTCTCTGGCTTGGCCAGTAGAAATTAAAATTACTGAAAAATGAAATAAAATGAAAACTTTAGTGTCTCGGTTACACTAACAGCATCGCGAGTGCTCTGGCGCCCCGTGTTGGACAGCCCGAAACGTTTCCATCATTGCAGAAAATTCTCCTGGACAGCACTCCTCCCCGAGAGCCTGCCACCATGCCTCTCGGAGGGAGGTCCTGCTGACCCCACTCACGCCCGAGACACCCCAGGAGGAAGGTGCCAGCTTTCATTACCCCAACGCCTACAACCACTCTCTGCTGCCTCAACTGCAAGGCATCTCTGTTCAGTCTCCTCAACTCTGTCTTTCCTTGCCCTCATATTTGACATTAATGTGGCTTAATAAACCAGAACTGGCATCGATAGAAACTGAAAAGCATTTCCATTTCTTTATGGATAGGCCAGGAACATGGGGGAAATATTTGTATCCATCACACTAGTTCAATTAGAGAAAAGAAAAAAAAAAAAACAACAGTTAAGTTTTCACTTTAAAATAGCGTAAACATTCCTACCCTGGCACGTGAACATCCAGAAATGTAACATCATGGGCCAGCAAGAAATGAATGGAAAACAGTAAAATTGGCATGAAATAGACTTTAAAACATAGCAAATACATCATTTTGGGATTAGCTGCCTCCAAAGCAAACCTCGTTTGATGATGATAAAAACATGCTTCACTGAGCGATCCTTTCCATGAGTCACCTCCTCTAATTACCCAGTGAACACTGCATTGGCGGCTTCCATTTCTCACTCTTCCATGGTTTCCTTCTACATGTTTTTGTTATGCAGAATATACCTTTTCAAAAATGTTTCTGAACAAACTCTTCCAGCCTTGAAACTTCCTGTGTTTGGTACATGCGGC
Source organism: Balaenoptera physalus (assembly GCF_965194825.1). Taxonomy (NCBI): domain Eukaryota; kingdom Metazoa; phylum Chordata; class Mammalia; order Artiodactyla; family Balaenopteridae; genus Balaenoptera; species Balaenoptera physalus. Next base: position 76,964,141 of record NC_138895.1, on the reverse strand, counting down.
ATTTGTTGTTGTTGTTGTTTTCTCTTCTGGAGTCTCAGCAAAAGTCTGGCCATCACACAAACCCTTGGTGATGCTTAAAGGTATTTTCCCTAGTCGGGTGTTCAATACATAATCGAAAGGGTGATGTTTAAGCAGATCTTTCCTTGCTGCATTGCACATAGGCCCTCCCATGAGGTCTGTGGGAAGGGACTGAACTAAATCACACACACACACACAGATTGAATTTTTATAAAATATGAGGGAAAAATATACACCTGCACTATGTAAAAAAACGGATGCTTGTACCACCACATAGGAGACAGATTGCCATCAAGGGCAATAAGAGCGCTCACCTCCCCAGATTTGATGCTGTAGTCCCCCAGACAAGGATGCCTTGCCTCGTTTGCTCAGTCACCGCCCATGTATTGAAGCATACATGCGATAAACAATGGGCTAGGCTTTCTGGGGTTCTGACCAATGGCATCACTACTCTTGCGCTTTGAGGCCATTATGTAAACTAAGGGTTACCTGAACCCGAGCACAGTTGATCCGATAACCAAGGCAGCTAATAAGTGACTAAGGAACTAGGGGGGATACACTGGGCAAAGGGATGATTCACATCACATTCTGGGCAGGGCGGAGCAGGATGGTGCAGGATTTCATCATGCTGCTCAGAACGGCCCACAGTTTTAAACATATGAATTGTTTATTTCTGGAATTTCCATTTGATATTTTCAGACTGTTGACCATGGGTAACTGAAACCGAGGAAAGAGAAGGCTTAAAGTGCCTCCTTTAATCGAAAAGGTGAAAGTTCCTGACTTAATAAGGAAAGAAAATAAAATCATATGCTGAGGTTACTCAGATCTGCAGTATGAACGAATCTTCTACCTGTGAAATTGTGAGGAAGGAAAAAGAAATTCATGCTGGTTTTGCTGCTGTACCTCAGATTGCAAAAATTATGGCCACAGTGAGTGATAGGTGCTTAGTTCAGATGGAAAAGGTATTAAATCTGAACAATTTTGTAACATGTATTACAGTATATTGCTATAATTGTTCTGTTTTATTACTAGTTATTGTTTTTAGTATTTTACTGTACCTAATTTATAAATTAAACTTCATCACGGGTATGTATGTTAAGGAAAAAGCATACTATATACAGGGTTTGGTACTATCTGTGGTTTCAGGCATGCACTGGGGGTCTTAGAACGCATCCCCATGGATACAGGGGGACTATTGGAGCTTTCTCATGCCCCATATAGGGGCTTAAACTCAGACTCTTTCATGGAATATGTAGTGGAAATTAAAATGTTTTAGCATTTAAAAAATATATAGTGTATATTTTTGAAGATGTATCAGAGAGAATGTATCACTAACTGTGTACTGTGTTTTTGTTTTAGGTGGGCGAAGTAATCACAGGTTGTCAAGGAACATCAAAGCCAGTGAAAAGCACGGCAGACAGCAGCAGGGAGCAGAGAGACAAAAGGTGCCGTCCCCTCAGCCCGTCTTAACTTTGTTTAGAGTTCTCTTCATTGTCATTTGGTGGCTAGAATGCACCTTCCAAATAGGTACAGTGACTGAAAGTTTAAAAAGGATTCATACCATGAACATTAATGTTTATTCCCCAAACTTAGACTCTTGATTTGTAGGGCTCAAAAACAGATCTGTGTATATCTAGGTTCCAACTTCTGGTGACAATAATAAAAGTGGCAATATCCACACCAACGACAGCTACATTTACCGGGCACTTGCTTTGTATCGGGCACCATTCCGTGCGCTTTACCCATAGTAACGCATTTAATCCTCACAATTTTTACCCTCAGTTTACAGACGAGGAAAATGAGGGAGGGAGGAGGTTGGAATGTCCGGAGGTCACGTAGCTGTGACCTGTTGGGACGACTCTGCTGAGCCCTGCCCATAACGCTGCTCACACCGCCTCCCTTTTATGACCCATGTGTCATGTCATAGATTCCAAAACTCTCAGGGCTGCAAGGACAAGAGGCCCCGTGTGTGCCCTCTTGTCAATCATAGGTCACCTTCCAGCCTTGGCTTAAGCTTCCTTCTCAACAGGACCCTCACCCTCTCAAGAGAATATTCATGGCATTCTCAATATTCCCCCAGGGTCTGAAAGCTTCTCTTTGATTCTTAACTGAAGGTTCTAGCTCTGCCCCCAGAGACACCCCAGAACGAAGCCCACCTCCCACAAGCAGTGACAATCCTTAGAGTATTTCAGACAAAGCTCTCATTATTTCTCAGTTCTTCCTTAGAATGAACATCCCAGCTCTTTCAACCTTCCTTCTCCTTGCCATGATTTCCAGACTCGTACCATCCAGATGGCAGAATCTATTTTGGACCAAGGCAAACTATCTTTGAGATACAAATGTATATGCTAGAATTATCACTATAAAAATACCTGAACAAGAACTATATTTATGTCTTGCATAATACAAGCAGTCAGGCGTTCGTATATATTCAAAGACAACTGTCAAATTTTGTACAGATTTTCAAACACGGGGTTTGTTTAAACAACAGGTATGGAGTCGAATTCCTTCTGAAAAGCGGGCTGCTGTTTTTAACCTTGGAAAGCCACTCTCATGTTTCCCAACTTAGTGATTTCCATTTCAGATACAAGTGTAATTTACAGAGAATCAAGGGTATTAGGACTACTGTGAATCTTCACGGTCATAATTAACCCCCAGTGGCATCAACACATGTAAAGAGTTTGAATCTAATTTATGAGGAATCACCGGGATTGGAAACCAAGTCATTGCCAAAGTTTGGAGCTGGTTTTCAAGACTCCAGGAAAACCGTCATTACTGTGATGACACTTGATGATTAGAGATGTCCTAGCACAATTCTTCATAATAGGACCTCCTGCAGTATTTTCACACGGCCTTTCTTTTTCATTTTCGTTACTGCGAAAGGATCACCTCACGACCGTTCATAATCCATCGATGGGAAGGTTGTTTGTGATGTTCCTTAATCATTGACAAACTTCCTTACACACATTATCTCAGCCTCTGGCTGGGCAACCCATTAACAAACAGCCGCCAATAAATGCTGCACATGGGAACGAGGTCAGGCAGGTTGTTGACTTGGGGGAAAGGACTACAGAGGCAGTGGTACTCTGGGGGCAGGGAGGTCGGAATAGGCCCCTCAACCCTCTCATAGCCTGAGTGGTCCTTTCCTCATGCTGTGAAGACAGAGTGAATAGAGGGAGAAGATAAAGGGAAGGAGAGTTATCTTCATTGGGACCAGATGGGATCATGTTTTGGGGGAAGGTAACTGACCCAATGAACTCTTGTGGTCCTGTGACACTGTACGATGAAGGAAAACACACAGCTTCCTCGAAAATGGACTTACTGAGTGCTGAGTGCCTACCCTGTGCTATATGATGCTATGCGTTATCTTTACTCTTCAAAATCACTGCAGGATGAATCCTCGTATCCTAATGTACTGAGGTTCAAAGAGATTGAGCAATTAGTCTAATATCGCAAAGTTGTTAAGTGAGTGGTGGAACCAGGCAGGACTATAAAACGTAGCCCATTCTTGGGCTTGCCTTCTTACTCTCCTCACGGTGTCTTTTTTAAAAATTAGACTTTCTTCTTCTTTTTTTTTTTTTCAAAGACTTCTCTCCACAAACTTCTGTCTGTGGAGAGAATGGGAGAACTGAGTGTAGAATGAATAGGAATCTCTTTTTTTTTTTTTTTTAATATTTATTTATTTATTTATTTATGGCTGTGTTGGGTCTTCGTTTCTGTGCAAGGGCTTTCTCTAGTTGTGGCGAGCGGGGGCCACTCTTCATCGCGGTGCGCGGGCCTCTCACTGTCGCGGCCTCTCTTGTTGCAGAGCACAGGCTCCAGACGCGCAGGCTCAGTAATTGTGGCTCACGGGCCTAGTTGCTCCGCGGCATGTGGGATCTTCCCAGACCAGGGCTTGAACCCATGTCCCCTGCATTAGCAGGCAGATTCTCAACCACTGCGCCACCAGGGAAGCCCAGACTTTCTTCTTTAGAGCAGTCTTATTAGGTTCACAGCAAAATCAAGTGGAAGGCACAGAGATTTCCCATATACTCCCTGCCCCAGCTCAGGCACAGCCTCCGTCATTATCCACATCCCCCATCAGAGTGGAACATTTGTTACAACTGGTGAACCTGCGTCCATGCATCATTAGCAGCCAAATCCATAATCTGCATTAGGGCTCAGTCTTGGTGTTGTGCATTCTATGGGTTTGGACAAATGTATAATGACATGTATCCACTGCTATAGCGTCATACAGGGTAGTTTCACTGCCCTGATAATCCTCTGTGCTCCACCTATTCCTCCCGCTCTCCCCACTCGCAGCCCCTGGCAACTATTAGTTTTTTTACTGTCACCATAATTTTGTCTTTTCCAAAGTGTTATGTAATTGGAATCATACAGTACGTAGCCTTTTCAGATTGGCTTCTCTTCCTTAGTAATATGCATTTAAGGTTCCTCCATGTCTTTTCATGGCTTGCTAGCTCATTTCTTTTTAATGCTGAATAATATTCCATTGTCTGGATGGACCACAGTTTAATTTATCCATTCACCTACTGAAGGGCATCTTAGCTGCTCCAGTTGTTTGGCAATTATGAATAATGCTGCTATAAACATCCTGTGCAGGTTTTTATGTGGACATAAAGTTTCAACTCCTTTGGGTAAATGCCAAGAAGCACAATTGCTGGATCATATGGTAAGAGTATGTTTAGTTGTGTACGAAGCTGCCGAACTGTCCTCTGGAGTGGTTGTACCATTTTGCATCCCCACCAGCCACGTATGAGGGTTCCTGTTGCTCCACATCCTCGCCAGCATTTGGTGCTGTCAGTGCTCCGGATTTGGACCATTCTAAATAGGTGTGCGGTGGTATCTCATTGTTGTTTTAACTCCCATTTCCCTGATGATATATGGCAAAGAATGATGGCTTTCTTTCTTCCCAAACCTGTATCTTTTCTTTTTCGCGCATGACTGCATAGGGAAAAAATCCAGTACAATGTTGAAAAGAGGGTGATAGCAGGCATCTTTGTCTTATTGCCAATTCCAGACCAAAAGTTTTCAGCATTTTACTCTCAAGTCTGAAACATTTTATTTAAACATAAGTGTAGTGGTTTTATAATTCATGCTTTCCTAGTCACTATCTGAAGTTTTTATGTCTCTATTTCTGTTCTTGTTGCTTCTGCTGATTCTTATGCAGAGTGCCCGTTTACTTGAGTGCTTGTTTACTTTTTCCTGTGATCTGCTGCCTTGTTGGGGGCTTCTCAGAGGTCCAGGAGGTGCTCTGCCAGGGAGCATTGATGTGTGCTTTGGGGCAGACCCTAAAGACACTGCTAATTTAGAACCACTTCAGTCTAAGTTCAAGATTGAGGGTTTGTTTTTTTTTTTAGCTGCTATAAACCCATGGAAGTGCCAGCCTGTGGTGACAACTCAGCCCTCTTCTGTCCCACTGGGGCACCTCCCCTCACAGCCCCCTGGGGAGGCGGGCAGAGCAGGTTTACCTCTCATTCACTCGTACAGGAGGGGGAAGCCCTTTGGGACTGCACCCTTACTGGGCAGAGGGCATCCTGTTAGACTGCCCACCTGGCATGCTCAGGGCCTGGCCCTCTGTCCCCAGACTCTGTACATCCAGCAAGACCAAAGCCTGACTTTAGGGGCTCACCGAATGCCCTCAGGGCAAAAGTGGTCTCAGGACTCCATTCCCCTTTCTGGGTTCCTCCTTTCACTGAATTCTGACCTTGTGGATCCTAATTATCTTACCACATCTTTCACGATCTCAGTAAAGTTTTTAGTGGGCAGTGGGAGTCTTTGGTCCAAATAAGCTAGCCCAACCGATTATCATTTCTTTATGTTCTTTAATAGAAGGAGTCAATCGTTGATGTATTTTATGCCTACTGCCTACTGATTTTAGACATTTTCTTTTTTCTTGCTTTCTTCCATGGTAATAAATTTATTCATTCCATCTTCCAGCCATTCTTACTAGGTGCCAGAGGTTCTGGTCTGACAGCCGGGTGGCGGGTAAAACCAGCAATGGGCATCTGTCACTTTAGGCCTGTGACATGGGGACATGAAGTAGCCAGGGAGAAAAGCCCGTCTCCTCTTTATTTTGGGGATGAGCGTGGTCCTCAGGTGCCTCAGGCCCAGAGATTCATGAGTCATTGAAGCCCTGCATGCAAACTATTCCTCACAACATCTGAAGCAGGGGGTCTGCAGATAACTATATACATACTAGCTAAGCTCACAGTTTATTACTGAGATCCAGAAATTATGGCCCAAGAGATATGCCTACAATTGAGATGGGCTGCTTTTCCTCAAAGTCAAGGACAACATAATTATAATAGATGAATTTAGATATTTACTTAATTAAGCCATAGATATCATAGTCTTTTAATAAGAACAGACTAATTAAAAAGTACGCTATAGTTAATAGTGACTGTAATGCGAGTCTTTGAAAACTGTAACTTCCTACACTGTTTATAGTGTACAATCTGGGACTTCAGAAAATGCCCTTTTATAGTCTTTGTATACTTTGTATTTTTCTTCATCAGGTCCAGGAGTATTAGTCAAAATACTAAGGAATCAAAAAGTCAAATCTTTCAAGGGCTGCGCAGATTACAGGAATGAGGGGGAGGGCTGTAAGAACAGCAGATTTTACACTTTCCAAAGAAAATTGGACCTCCTTCTCCCACCAGATTGTGTCTGCTGCACGAGTTTGGTCTGAGGACATGGGTTTGGAGCTCCTGGATTAGGCTGATTGTGATATTCTTTAGGTCAGAGATAATTTCTTATTTAATTTCGTTAATCCACAATAATAACTTGTTTTTCGTTTATTCAACAACTATTTATTCGGTAAAGCTATACGCCAAAGATACAAGATGAAAAAGACAACATCTTTGCTTCAAAGATGTCAGTCTTATAGGGAGAACAGGTCGGTAATGAGACAATTACATGACGATATGATAACTTTTCTATTGAGCACAACACTGCACTCCGAGATGTTACCAGGAACCTTGTCTGTTTGCACAGACCATGCTATTTCTGGTGTCTAGCACAGCAACTAAAATACAGTAGGCGCTTAAGGTATATCTGTTGAATAACTGAATGAATGAATGGTGCGGTGATTCCAAAATAATTTCTAAATCATCAATATCCCTGGGGGAACTTTATATAAATACAGATTACTGGGTCCAACTCCAGGCCTATGGAATGGAAATTGCCAGAAAAGCAGCCCTGTGACTGTATCATCTAGAGTTTTCTCTATGACGGTGATAAGGGGACTCAGTGGCCAGCAGAGCTGCTTCCTGGGTCCGTTTCACTCCAGCTATGGCTGGAAGGACGGAGTGCCGGCGGAGGAATGGGTTCCTGTGGGAGGGGAAACTGTGGGCTAAGCTTGGTGTGCACCTGAACTTGCAGTGCGGGCTGGGTGGTCTGAAGCAGCAGGGTCCAGGAGCCTGATTAGCTCCATTCAGGAGTGAGACCTGCCTGGTGTGATTCTATTCTTGATCTTGGCTCTGGGGCCTGGCCTGCTGTATCATTTCAATTATCAAAAAAATCTTAGGTAAGCAGAGTCTCCCAGCCGCCCTCTCCTCCACCTGCCTGCACGTCAGCACGGCCCCGCGGCGCTCTTTAGCACTTTATTTCTCCAAGGGTCGACTCTTGCTTCTACTAGGCTCTAAGCTACTTGAAACCAGGGATGGGGTCCTATTTTTGCCTCCATGCTCCAGGGATAGTACTTGCCGATATTTGCTGAACAAATGAATGAATGAGTTGAATCTACTTGAAATTTACTTAAAAATGATATCTCAATTTCCTTTGCCCTTTTTGTTGTAGAAGCCAGCAAATGGAGAGACTAGAAGTAGATCCCAGCAAGCATGCCTTCCCTGATGTGGCTAACATAGTTCAAGAGAAAAAACACACGCCCAGAAGAGTTCAAGCTGAACCCAAAATTATACCAAGCGAGGAAGATCCAGACTTTGAAGATAATCCCGAAGTGCCTCCGTTGATTTGAAAACTTCAGGCTGCACTGACTGTGACCCGCCAGACCCAGATTTGCTCAGTGCAGAGAGTGCGTGCGTGTATGTTATTTCTGGGGTAAACACAGTTATTTTCAACATTACTCCTCCAATGTTTTAGGTCCTACTTTGTACATTAATATTCTCAAACCAGTTTACAATTAAAATGTGTACCTTCAAAATGCTGTAACATCATTTGTCTATAGTAAAGTGTTGGCTAGGGAAAATGTTCAGTAAATCATAGAACTATTATAGAAACACGCTGATTATAAATCCCAGAATTGCCTGCTTGTGCAGATAGATGAAGTCGTGGATCAAAGCACTGATTATTAAACCTGTGCTTCAGCAAACAGGTCAAGCTCAGAAGTTAAAATCGTAATTTCAGATCAAATTGGAATGCTTTCAGATGATTTTAAGCAGTGTTTCTGTTTTCTTCTCATGACATGTCTGCTTTCTCTGATGGCGAGGTATAATGGCAAGAAGATGAGGTTGGAAATCAGACACCTTGAAGTTGGATTCCCTTTCAGTCGCTTTGGATGAAACTTCAGCAAGTGCGTGAACTTCCCTGCGCCTTAGTGGCTCCATCTGTGACTGGGGAGGAAGAATACTTGCCGTGTATGTAGGTTTGTCTCCAGATGAACCATCTAAAGTGCCCGACACTGTACATTGTGCATTTCCCCTCCCTCCCTCCCCCCGGAGCCTCCTTTCCCTGTTTCCTCCACTACTCCTCTCCCTCCTCCTCTTTCTTCACCTTCCTCCTCATCCTACTCCCCCTCCTCTACTTCCTTCTTCACGTTTTAAATACTTGCACCTCCTCTTTATCTAGAACATTATGAACTCAATATTCCACATACAATATAGGAAAACTATCTTCACTCTGATCATGATTTACTAGCATTTACATCAGGCTCTGATCAGCAAATACTTTACTCAGCAGCTCCTGAGCTCTGGGACCTGCTCTGTTCATCAAGGGGTCGGTGCTGACAAAGCTGTGAAATATACAAACACGGACCCCGTCAGGCAGTGATAAGAGCTTGCAGGCAGAAGGCAGTTCTGTTTGTTCTCCAATGGAAATGCTCTTGCCTCTGGAACCAATACCTCTAAAGCAGCAGGGCCCAAAGTTGCCGGAACAGGAATAAAACTGGCCAGTTCATCATTATGGGTGTTAGTGAGAGGAGCCTCTCCCATTTCGATCCCTTGATCCCAGATCCATGCTTCTTGGCTCTGGGAGAAATAGCACCACATATTGGCTAGGGATTCAGAGCCTATACTTTATCCTTGGGAACATGATCTCACCCATGCGAAGTATTATCACCCAGCTGGCCCCGTAGCTGCGTCTTCAAAAGGCCACTTCATTGTTCTACCAGGTCAGCTGCTCCAGAGTGATGATGAACATGGTAAATCCAGCGAATTCCATAGATATAACTCCACGGGCATACTTCATTTGCTGTGAAAATGAGTTCCCTGGTCAGAGGCGGTGCTCCATGAAGTACGGTGGCAGTGAATATTGCACCCACTGCGTAAACCCACAGATGGTGGCTTTGGCAGAAGCACTGTAGGGGAAGGAAGGCAGAATCATATTCAGAACAAGTATATATTCCAGCGAGAACAAGGCACCGCTTCTTCCGTGATGGATGGAAGTGTTCCAGTGTAATCGACTTTCCAGCAGGTGACGGATGGTCCCCTGGGGTATAGTGCCATATAAGGAGTTCACTGTTGGTTTCTGCTATTGTCAAATTGGTCATTGTGGATGTCTGCAAATTATGTGACACTCCTCCCATCAAGAGGTGGGGTCTCTGCCCTCCCATCTTGAATATGGACCAACCTTAGTGACTTGCTTGCAACCTACAGCATAATGATAAAATGATGCTATGTGTGGTCAAGGCTAAATCAGAAAAGGCCGTATTACAACCATTGGATTCTCTCGGGACACTCTCTCTGGGGGAATCCAGCTGCCATGTAAAAAGCCCAGCTACCCTGGGGCTGCCGTGCTGGAGATGCCGCAGGAGGTGTTCCTGTCCACTGCCCCAGAAGCACTCTCAGCTGACGGCATTACCTGCCAGACATATGAGCGCGCCATCTTTGATGTCCCGTCCTGGCCACCATCTGGCTGCAACTGCATGGGAAACGCCACAGTGAGAACCACCCTGCTGAGCCTTCCCAAACTGTGACGCATGACATTGTGAGCGAAATAAAATGGTTGTTGTAATCCACTGAACTCAGGGAGAATTTGTTCTGCAGCAATGGCAACCAGAGCAGGATTGGTACGTGGAAACGGAGTGTTGCCATAACTAAAACCAAAGACGCACGGTCGTTGCTTGGGACCAGGGAGCGGTCAGAAGCTAGAAGGACCTTGAGGAGGTTTGTGACAGTTGGCTACTCTAGGAAGCAGACACCAAGAGAGAATTACAAGTGTGAGCGATTTATTGGGGGTAGTGGCTTGGAAGGATGAAGAGAGGGAGCAGGAGTAGGAAAGGCTTTAGACTTTAGATTTTAGATACGGTCTTGATATCTGAAAAAATGAGGAAGGAGGATTGGTTAAAAGGAGCCGCAGACGACAGTGCAGCTGTGAGAATGTCTAGGCCAGCCCAGAGGGGCGCACAAAACGGTCCACGGAAGACGGGCATGTTGGACAGAAATGGCCACGCCCGGCTGCTCCTGCCACATTTAGTTATTGGCCGGAAGCTGCCACGGAGAGTGAGGTGACCACAGCTGGAGAGCTGGAGCGGATCCCGAAGGCACTGCAGCTGGAGGCTCCCAGCTGTTTGCACTCCACGTGGCTGGCTCTCTCTCTCTCTCTCTCTCTCTCTCTCTCTCTCTCTCTCTCTCTCTGTCTCTCTGTCTCTCTCTGTCTCTCTCTGTCTCTCTCTCTCTCTCTCTCTCTCTCTCTCTCTCTCTCTCTCTCGGAGGGAGCTGAGCAGCGCCCCTCTGTGGCCGATTACAGAAACTCACCTGGAGGTGGCTGTCAGGGCTGATGGGAAACAGGAAAATGCTCTCCAATGCTGGAGGAAAGGAGACCCTCCTTAAGTAGAGGAAGAAAGTTTAGCAAAACTGTTGCCTGGGGTAACGCGGGAAAATGTACCTGATGACTTAATGGATTTAGTGAAAGACATTTCCAAGTAGAATGCCAAAAGTATCAACTAGTGCCTTTTAGCTGCAAATCAAAAGGCACAAATAGTCCATTTTCAAACAAAATTCAGAGGAAATGTAAAGGAACTCAGTAGGCTACGTTCAAAAATAATGAAACCTCTCGTAAAAACCGAAGTGGCGTAAAGCGAAGAAGCAATGACCTTAGGACACAGCTTGCTAACGGATGCACGGAATAAGTCGAGATGAAGCACAGAGGCTCACAGACACCTTCACAGCTCTGGCAGCTTGATGCAGAGACGCTCAGTGTGGTTCCCAGGGAAGGCGGCGGGGCCACTCTCGCTGCTGCTCGGGGCGCTGACTGCCTCCACAGCAGCTCCCCGCAAAACAAACGCTGAACGCAATGTTGCTGTTTGCTTTTCTTTCGTAAAAGCACAAATGCTCCGGATTTCTTTCGTTTAGAGAGAACAGGTACTAATGTAGGTCCTTCATAAAGTGAAGTGGCGTAAAGCGAACTTTCGAAAAGTGGGGCGCACCTGTGTACTAGCAGACTTTGCTAAGCCTCTGAACTCACTCTCATAATTTTACAGTGTTAACAGCTGAGACCCCCAAAGGTCAAGTGACTAGCCCTAAAATAGAGTAAGAAGCTGTTAGAACGGGATTCTCTTTGTCATTTTTGACTGAGTTTCCAAAATGAAAGATTTTACCTACCAAAGTGAACGAAACGACTCACATGCCAATATTTTCAAAGGAAATAGTCACAAACCTACTTTCTTGGACCTCAAAACTACTCCTTCCCTTTGGGAATATGAGAAGGGGTCCGAGGGTAGAGGGGACTTTGTGGAGGGTGATATCTTTGGGGATAACTAGCTATAAGATCCTTGGGCGGGGGTGATGCTATGTTTTCATTTCAGTCCTGCTGAGTGTGGCTTCCAAGGGACTTTGGGGATGAACACATGTCTTTAGAGAGCTCTGTTACCTTTCCCGTCCATTTTTGGGTTCATATTTTGTAGCCCAAGCTTAGTGAGAGGTTCTTCAGGGAGTCTCACTGGGGAACTTTGAAGAGTGTATCCTGAAGTTGGGGACACACGGGCTGGTACCTGACTCATGCCTGAGGAACCTGAGGCTGAGGGCAGGGCTGTACGAGCCCTTCCTAAGGACCAGAGGCGGGAAATGACAGCAGCCTGGGCCGCTGTCCATCTGGGCTTCCTGGAGGGGTGAGAAGCTCCACGGCAGAGGCTGGCGGCATGCTGCTTCATGCTGGGGGCTGGGGAGGGAGGGAGACTCAGAGGCCAGGGCTGGGGGATGTAGGAGATGGACGAACGGGAGACCTCTTAAGAGTCCATGAAAAGGCCTCCAGAGGGAGAAAAGTCACCTCCTCCAGGCTGACAGAGCAGGAAGCCTGACCAAGCCGTGTAAGGACTATCTTATCTGCATCTGTCAAGGTCTTGGCAGTTCCTAGCTTGGGGCTTGAGTGGTAAAAGGGAGGAAGTGGTCACCAGGACCCAGAGAGGGTAGTAGACCACTGACAGGAGCCGGGACCTTCTTCCAGGGATGCAGCCCACAGGGAAGGAGCAGGGGAATAAACACCTTGACCTTACTCTCCTGCTTCCCCCATCCCTGGCTAGAGCTTCCCACTGGCCAAACCCAACTGGAGGCCGGGGCCAAGGGAGCCTATTGGTCTGGTCCCAGGGGTCAAGCTCCAGGGCACACAGCAGGATGGAGGGAGGCACACTCCCCTTTGCCTGTCTTCCCTCATGCTCCTCTACCCCCCACCCCTCCCGGATGGAGCTAGGTCTCAGATCCAGTAGGGGAACAGGGGAGCAGGACGAGAGAACAGCCATATTGTCAGCTACTTGTTTCCAACCTAAGCAGCCTGAGACAGGGCAGGGGAGGGAGAGGAGAAGATGTGATGCCAGGGTTTGGACTGTGATAGGGGACAACATTACTGAACGGAGACTGAGAATATGATTCAAATGGCTGAAGGGCCATCTATTACCCAAGAATACAAGGCAATACCATTGGGTCTGCTTCGATCTTCATCCAGGGCCAGGGAAGGACCACCCACACTGAAGAAAGGGGAAACTATACCATGTTTTGATCAGAGCTGCAAGGTGAGCATTCAACATTAAGTTTATACTGATAACGCGTGATCGCAGAGTCCGGAGCCCGGGCTGCTTTGTCCAAATTCTCCCTGCATCACCCTCCTCTCCCTGTGCCTCTGCTCATCTCTTACTCCGAGAAGGCTCACTGCCTAAGGCCCCACATCAGCTCCAACAGGGACAGGAGTGGCCTTTCCTCCTCCTCTCAGTCCCCAGCGGAAAGGACATCGCACAGGGTGTGATGTCATCCTCTGTCCCCAGTACCCAAGCACGCCAGCCCCTGCGTTTTTTTCCTCCTGCTTTCATTGCCAGGGTTTTTCTAGAGCAGCATGGACTGGCCCTTCTCTATCACTGGCCATGATGTCCCACCGTCCCCAGCACAGCTATTCGTGTCTCTACATCCCACTCCCAGCCATCAGGACAAGCTTTGCAGCAGGAACCCCCTGCATGTGAATGGCCTGCGAATGTCAAGAGGGAGCTACCAACCATGACCTTGATGGGAGGTGTGAGAGCTGCACCAGGCCCAGGCCACGGGGACAGTGCCCTCCCTCCTCCTCACCCACTCCCGGGAAGGCTGCCCTCTGCCTGACAGCTGGGGCTCCACGCGCCGTGTGCACCAGCCAAGGTTCGCAGTCTGTCACGGCTTGCCTGACACATTGGAGGGAAAGTGCCACCGCGTCTCCAGTTGACGCATGTCAGGCCAAGGCATCTGCTGCTCTCAAACCTCAGCTCAAACTAGCTGCTCTTTTACACGTCTGCTCCCTGACTTTGCTCCTTCCCTTGGGTCTGGTGTTTTCCTTGAGCCTCAGTTGGCCATGCTTATGGGTCTCTTCAATCCATACACATTTTCTGAGCACCTACTAAGCGTAAGGAGCACATCAGGTGCCAGAGAAGTTTCTCCCCCGAGAACCCGTTCTCCCGGTTCTTGAGTGACCTATGGCTCCTCCGGCCATCACATCAGGCCGGTACCCAGGTGACCCCTTTGTCACATCCTCTCCTCCACGTGCACACCCTCCCTCTCCCGGGACACTTGGGCCCATCCCGTGACTTGTGCTGCCAGCTCTAGGCTGATGCCCCTGAAATCTCCACCTCAGACCTCAGATGCATTTCTCAAGTTCAAGTGACTCTTCTCCTGGACCGTCATTCAGTTCATTGTCTTCTCTTGCCTTTTCCTGCCACTTCACCTTATTCCGCTTCTTATCTTCTGACTTTTGTTTCACGGATTCATTTTCCAATTACCCAGTTGAGAAAACACCATGACTGCTTCCTATGTTCAACATTCAGTTGGTAACAGTCCTGTCAATTCTCCCTCAAAAAGAGCTTTTCTAGTCTTCTTGAAACCCATGGTCGCCGTCTGCATGCGATCTCCCGTCATCTGCTGTGTCGGCACGTCGCGCACACCCCGTGACTGTTGCCTGGGGGAAAAGCCTGAGCCTATCAGATCCAGGCCCCCACTGCTGTGAGCTCACATCTCCCACCATGTCCCCTCGGGCACCCAACCTGCCCACTACTCTGCAGTGGTCACCATTCCTGAGAGCCACACGGGGGTTATATACACACTGACTCTGCCATCACTGAACTGAGGTTGGTGATGTGCTGGGTCCAAGGGCTCCGGTGAGCCCTGTCGGGATTGGATGGGAACACGGTGGTGTTACCTAAACCCAGGGGCAGAGTGGAGGCCTACTCACGGAGGGGAAAGCAGGACCAAGTGCACAAGGCCCCTATTCCCTGCTAAGAGCATCAGTTGTTGGGATAATTATAAACAGATGGAGAGTCTTCAGAGGGAAATTAAATCCAACATGAAGGGCCATCATACTGCATCATCTGTGCTGGGAAAGAAATCCGCGGTCCTGCGAGGGAAGAAATCACTGACCTCGGTGAGGCACAAGCTCCCCCCCTCAGCACTCAGGGTCGTGGAACGCTGTGTTGAGTCTGCTGACTTCCACCACCAAAGGAAAAATAAGAGTGTCCATTCTGGTTACCGTACACAACATAACCATTCCATGCTTAGGGCGATAAAACAACCATTTTATTACGCTCACAGTTTCTGTAAGTCAGAAATACAGACCAACACTCTGGGGACAGCTTGTCTTTTCTCTCTCGTGTCTGGAGCCTCAACTTGGAAGACCCAAAGGCCATGCATAACTTGACATCCAGAGGCTCGAAGAACCTGGAGGTGTCTTCACTCACACTTTTGGCAGTTGAGGCTGGCTTTTGACCAGGACCTCAGCTGGGCTGACAGCCAGAACACCTGCACGTGTCTATGAGGTCTAGGCTTCCTCAGAGCACAGCAGCGAGGTTCCAAGACGGAGCCTCCTAGGAGAACGATGACGAAATGCCTGGCATTTCTATGATTTAGTTTTGGAAGTGACTCAGCTCTCTTCTGCCACACTCTATTGATCAGGGCCACCCCAAAGGCCTGTCCAGGTCCAAGGAGAAGATTCAGTCTCTCCATCTTGCTGGAGGAGTGGCTGGGTTCTACAAGAGCATGTGAAGCAAGAGATATTGTTAGGGGACCTTAGGAAAATACAGTCTACCACCCACCCTTTCTCCTCCTTGGAACTCAAGTTCTTTCAGGCAACATTTCCTGCCCCCAAGGAAAGAGGAGGTGGTCCTTCTCTTTTTGTTGTATGAATAAAAGATGTGGGCAATGTAGCGGGGAGAGGCATATTTAGTTTTACTTCAGGATCATTTTTATAACATGTACCACTGCCCGCCTCTCCTTTTCTTGGAGGGTTCTATAAATAAAAATATTTACAAATCAATGCAAAAGCAAATAAAGATCCTTGGAGGCAATCTGAGAGGCCTGTTCAGAGTTATGAACTGAATCCCATTTAATGTTCCTTAAGTTGTGCACATAAAAATAGAAGAGAATTTTTTAAAAATTCCCTTTGGCCATATTTCTTTGAGAGAAGCACTGATACTGCATTTGCCTCTCCACAAGTTAATTTTTCTTCTGGTATTGTCTTTGCATTCTAGCTCATACAACCCAGACTTCCCAGGGTAGGTGGGTTCTCAGGATGAGATCACTGGCTCTCGCCCCACCTACTGAGGAAGGAGCTACAGCTTGTGTTCTAGGCATTTCTGGGGAATCACGGTGCCAGGGCTCCTTTTCCCAGTGAGATTCCACCTTCTGGGCACCTCCTCTCCTCTGAGCTCCGGTCTCTGCTGCTTCCCTGTGATCACCACCCATGCCTCAGGGCCCTGACTACACGAGCACCTCCAAGAGCTGCGTGTGACCCTTTACTAGAAGGGGACCCAGAGCAGTTCCTACTGGACCCCAAGCCTTTAGAGAATAAATTCCAGGCACACCACATTTTATCGCACTTCATTTTATTGTGCTTCGCAGATATTGCCTTTTTTATTTTATTTTATTATTATTTTTTTTAACAAATTGAGGTTGGTGGCAACCCTGCTTCAAGAAAGTCTGTCAGCAGCATTTTTCCAACATCATTTGCTCACTTCGTGTCCCTCTGTCACATTTTGGTGATTCTCGAAATATTTCAAGATTATTTTCATTATTGTTATATTTGTTACGGTGATCTGTGATCAGTGATCTTTGATGTTACTACTGTAATTGTTTTGCGGCACCATGAACTGTGCCTATATAAGCAAACTTAATCGATAAGATAAATGTTGTGTGTTCTGACTGCTCCCTCTCTCTCTTCAGGCCTCCCTGTTCCCTGAGACACAGAGATATTGAAATTAGGCCAGTTAATAACCTTACAATGGCCTCTAAGTGTTCCAGTTTGAAAGGAAGAGTCTCACATCTCTTACTTTAAATCAAAAGCTAAAAATAATTAAGCTTAGTGAAGAAGGCATGTCGAAAGCTGAGGTAGGTTGAAAGCCAGGCATCTTGAGCCAGACAGCCAAGTTGTGAGCGCAAAAGAAAAGTTCTTGAAGGTAATTCAAAGTACTACTCCAGTGAACACAGGAATGATAAGAAAGCAAAATCGCCTTATTGCTGATAGGAAGATTCTAGTGGTCTGGATAGATCAAAGCAGCCACAACATTCCCTTAAGCCAAAGCCTAATCCAGAGCAAGGCCCTGACTCTCTTCAATTCTCTGAAGGCTGAGAGAGGTGAGGAAGCTGCCTAAGAAAAGTTTGAAGTGAGCAGAGGCTGGTTCATAAGGCAGAAGGAAAGAAGCCGTCTTCATAACGTAAAAGTACAAGGTGAAGCAGCAAGTGCTGTTGTAGAAGCTGCAGCAAGTTATCCAGAAGATCTAGTGAAGGTGATTAATGAAAGATGGCTACTCTAAACAACAGATTGTTCAGTGCAGATGAAACAGCCTTATATTGGGAGAAGATGTCATTTAGGAATTTTATAGCTTGAGAGGAGAAGTCAATGCCTGGCTTCAAAGATTCAAAGGACAGGCTGACTCTCTTGTTAGGGGTTAATGCAGCTGGTGGCTTTAAGTTGAAGCCAATGCTCATTTACCGTTCTGAAAATCCTCGGGCCCTTAAGAATTATGCTAAATCTACTCTGCCTGTGTTGTATAAATAGAACAACAAAGCCAAATGACAGCACATCTGTTTACAGCATGATTTACTGAATATTTTAAGCCCACTGTTGAGACCTACTGCTCAGACAAAAAAGATTCCTCTCAAAATATTACTGCTCATTGAAATGCACCTGGTCACCCAAGAGCTCTGATGGAGATGTACAAGGAGATTCATGTTGTTGTTATGCCTGCTAACACAACATCTATTCTGCAGCCCATGAATTAAGGAGTAATTTTGGATTTCAAGTCTTATTATTTAAGAAATACATTTTGTAAGGCTATAGCTGTGATAGACAGTGATTTCTCTGATGGATCTGGGTAAAGTAAATTGAAAACCTTCTGGACAGGAATCACTATTCTAGATGATGTTAAGAACATTCGTAATTCACCGGAAGAAGTCAAAATATCAACGTTAGCAGGAGTTTAAAAGAAGTTGCTTCCAACCCTCATGGATGACTTGAGGGGCTTAAGCCTTCAGCAGAGGAGTTAACTGCAGATGCAGTGGAAATAGGAACAGAACTCGAATTAGGAGTGGAACCTGAAGATGTGACTGAATTGCTGCAATCTCACGATAAAACTTTAACAGATGAAGAGTTACTTCTTATGGATAAATAAAGTGGTTTCTTGAGATGGAATCTACTCCTGGTGAAGGTGCTGTGAAGAGTTTTGAAATGACAACAAAGGATTTAGAATATTACATAAACTTAAGTTGATAAAGAAGCAGCAGGATTTGAGAGAATTGACTCCAAATGTGAAAGAAGTTCTACTGTGGGTAAAATGCTATGAAACAGCATTGCACGTTACAGAGAAAAGGTTTGTAAAAGGTAGAGTCAATAGATGGGACAAACGTCTTGTCATCTTATTTTAAGAAATTGCCACGGTCCCCCCAGTTTTCAGCAGCCATCAACATCGAAGCAAGACCCTCCACCAGCAAAATTATGACTCGCTGAAAGCTCAGATGATGCTTAGTGCTTTTTAGCAATAAAGTATTTTTTAATTAAGGTATGTACATTTTTCAGACTTAATGCTATTGCACACTTAATAGACTATAGTGTAAACATAAATTTTACATGCACTGGGAGTCCAAAAGATTCATGTGACTCACTTCATTGCAATATTGGCTTTATTGCAATGGTTTGGAACTGAACCCTCAGTCTCTCCAAGGTACGCCTGTACTTCTGCATTAGTTGAAGCCCTTCTTCCCACCCTATGTTGTGTGGGTGGGTTGACAATACCTTTTTCCTCTCTAGTGTGTCTTCATCTGTAGGTAGACACCCAGCAAGTAGTGCCCAAGGAGGGTACCAATGATGCAGCCACCTCTGCCCCTGGGCCCGTCCTTCCTCAGACTTAGAACACAAGCTGGATCTCAAAGAACGTTGAAGGAATTCTCTTGCAGGCATTCAGGTGATGGACCGGTTAGTGAAGAACCGGTTAGTGAAGAACTGGGCCTCATCCCAACCCTTCCCTGTCATTCTAGGGGCAAGGCGTCAAGTTCTATGACTGGAGAGATGTGATATATGTATATGCTCTTCCCATAATCCTCTTTTCCATTCCTCTCCCTTCTCATGTTCTGTCTTATTAACCGTCTTCCCCAATGTGATATTATGATTGATAATAAGAAATCTATGTGTTCTTTGTCCCTTTGCTGGCACAGAGCTCCTAAAACCTTTGGAATTTCCTCAGTGCTGAAAGCAATGAAAGTGTCTTTTGTTATGTTAATGAGATGGCTTTTGGAAAGGCCCTAGGTTAGGAAAGGATGGGGGTTGCTTGCCAGGAAATCCATCCACGTGATTCGAGGTTGGCACTTTCAGTCCCCTCTCCCCACCCACCTCCAGGTCGGGGAGAGGGGCTGGAGGTTGAATCCATCATCAATGGCCAATGATTTCATCAATCGTGCCTATGTAATGAAGCCTCCATAAAAACCCAAAGGACAGGGTTCAGAGAGCTTCTGGGTTGAGGAAGCCATTGAGATTTGAGGAGAGTGGTGGGCTCAGAGAGCGTGGAAACTTGGTGCCCTTCCCCCATACCTTTCCCGGTGCATCTCCTCCATCTGGCTGTTCCTGAGTTATATCCTTTCATAATAAACCGGTGATCTGGTAAGTCAAATGTTTCTCTGAGTTCTGTAAGCCGCTCTAGCAAATTAATCGAACCTAAGGAGGGGGCCATTGGAAACTCCAGCTTACAGCCAGTTGGTCAGAAGCCCAGGTGACAACCTGGTCTAGCGATGACATCTGAAGTGGGCTGGGGGGGTGGAGAGTGAGCATTCTTGTAGGACGGAGCCCTTAACTTGTGGGATATGATGCTCTCTCCAGGTAGACAGTGTCAGAATTGGGTTGATGTGTCGGACACCCAGCTGGTGCCGGAGAACTGCTTGGTGGTGTGGGGAAAAACCCTTCCACACATTGTAATTGGTGGCCAGAACCATTTTACCCAGCATGGCCCCAACTGCCCATTTCCTTGGAAGTACCAGACCTCTCTATTGAAATGATCAAATTCCAAATCTCTTCTGTCTTAAAAATTGTGTCACTTCCACCATCCAGGGAGCCTTGGAGGAAAGGGTAGACTCTGTGTCGCTGTAAGTTGATTCTGCGAGACTTGGTGGATGATCCCTAAGTGTAAGTGCCCTTTGACCCCCTTAGGCCAAGGCAGGGGGTAGGGGACTCTTCCACTCAGCGATGAAAAAGAAAACCCTCCATGAAAAGCCTTTCCCCCAAACCCTCATTGGGATTCCGTGTGCTGGTCATACTCTTTCTGGTAACATAACTCTGGCCTCATTTCTTGTAAACAACCCTGGTCTTATTTTGTTTAGAGATTGTCAACTGAAAAAAAAAAACGCACAGACTAAAAGTTGGGAAGTATGTTTTATTTGGCAGTCTTGCTGAGGACTCCAAGCCTGGAAGACAGCCTCTCAGATCGCTCTGAGGGACGGCTCCGAAGAGGTAGGCGTGGAACCAGGATGTAGAGGGGTTTTGCAACAAAGGCCAGGTAGCCCTGTTAAAGAAAACCAGAAATCTCAAGTTAATGGGAAGATGTAGGAGTCTGGGCTCGTTGAAATCATTCCTTTGATGTGCACCTTAGCCAGCTCGGGCCAGTATCCTATTCTGTTTCTCATCCCGAGTCCACTCAGGGCTCACCTTTGGGGGGTGGAGGGCGGGTGGCTGCAGTGGCTTGATGGCTGCAACATCCTTTGTTTACTGATACGGCAGCAACATTTTTCACTCACAAGATTGTTTACATAATCTTGTCCCCGGTAACCAACAGAGCTGCCCTCCCTCATCAGGCAACGTTCAGCTCGAATTTCTTCTCTTGAATTCCTAGGATTTTTATTTAAATAGGCTGCACTGTGCAAAGCCCTATCTCTCCTTAGGACTCAGCCAGTTTCCCCAGGCTCTGCTAAAGACAGAGTTGGCAATAGTCACCATGCTGCACGCTGAACCCACCCTCCCTCCTCAGAAGGTTAGTCTGGTTCTGGGATAGGAGGTCAAGCCAATCCCTCCTCCCATCAGGTCAATTTCTCTCCCAAGAGGCTCCTTGTGAGAAAAGAGTTCACACAGCAGGCCTGAGACTGCTATCCTTAGACAGGCCTGCTTACAAGATTGGCTGTTGGTTGGCATCTGGGACCTTGGATTTCAGGAGTGTTCCCACCATCCCCTAACTGATAAGGGAGGCTCCCAGTGCTTAAACAGTTCGTGCAAACCATGTGGTGTATGCTGAACACTGCTTCCCTCTGGGGAGTGTGGGATCTTGGTACATGCCAGGCAGAGGTAGACAATGAAACCTTGACTCCTGAGTCTCCAGTGAGCATCCCTGGTGGACAACATTTCACAACCGTCACGAGTCGCTGCTGGAGGAATTAAGTGTATCCTGTGTGGCTCCACTGGGAGAGGGTTCTGGAAGCTGTGTCTGGTTTCCTCCAGACTCTGCTCCATGTGCCTTTTCCCTTTGCTGATTTTGCTTTGTATCCTTCTGCCGTAATAAATCGTAGCTGTGATTGTGACTATATGCCAAGTCTTGCAAGGCTTCCAAGCAAGTCATCGAACCTCTGAGTGGCTTAGGAGGACAGCCAACATCCTCCTCCATCCTATTTTCTTCCCTGCCCCATGATAAGACTTTCTTTCAGCCACTTACCATTTTCCTAGACATGCCCAGATATGCCTGGATCACAGTGATGAATGCAGCTGCTTCAAGCTAAATATACACCGAGATCTGCTTTATAATATATTTTCCCATGATCTAAGTTTCCATTCACATTTTTCTATTGTATTACATGTCATATGCCATTATAATATACCTAAAAATTCTGTAAAGTGAAATGGTATAAATATATAAATGAAGCCTATTTGATCACATGCAATAAAGTTAGAAAAGTATAGCTAAAACTATGCTTTCTTAGTCTGTAAAAGAGACTACTAAATGATCGTTGGGTTAAAAAAATTGAAATAAATGAAATTATTGAGTTTAGATGACAATGAAAGCATCATATGTCAAAATCTGAAAGCAATGTTTACAAGAAAAGTGATGTTTAAAAGAAAGTTTTAGCTTTTGTTGAAAGACAATCTTTTGGAAAAAAAGATAAAATTATAACTCTCCCATAAATAGAAATAAGTCAATGTCAAAGATTTTTAACTTATTATTGAGTAGACCAATATGATGTTACAACTAGTTCAAAGGAGAATAGAGAATCATTAGTACACAGGCAGTAAGGAATGCTGAAATGAATTTACAAAATCAGTCTATCCATACGGCAGTGATAAATTGCAGCCCACCTGGCACAATGTGCATTATTATCAGCTTTCTACAACTTCCACAGCCCTCATACTGTCAGGAAGGAGAAAAATAAGAATCTCTACTTTCCATCATAAGCAAAGATAAACTCCAAATGGATTACAGATGTAAATATGAAAGAATTCTATGAAGCTGATAGAAAAAGTATAAGTGAATATGTTTAGGATCTCAGGATGGGGAAGGATGTTTTGAACAAGACCCCTCATATCAAAAATTATTTGCAAAAGTCTAAAACCACAAGAAGTTAGTATCTAATACACATGAGGAACTCAGCGCAGATCAGAGAAAAAGGACTGACAGAAGGCGAAATCTAAATGCTAATAAGTAAATTTCACCAGCAATCAGAAAAGACCAATTAAACAAGGCGACTCTAAAACTTGGCATTAAGTCCTGGGAAGATGTGGAGAAACAGGAGCACTCCTTCCCCTCTGGAAACCTGTCTGCAGTTCTTGGTGACTTCACATAAGTGTTGGAAGGGTGATGTTCAAATCACGCAACAGTTGGTGTCCCTTGGGTAACAACCATTCAGAACAAATGCCTGACCCATCACATAGGAAGTCATTCCTGAAACACGTATCTCAGCAAAACTCAAGCCTGGGTCCACAGAAAAATGTTTCTCATAGCAGAGAGTTGGAGGAAACTCTGTATCCAATGTTCAGGGAAATGGATGAATAAAATGATGACGGTTTTTTAAATGCCATTGTTTTCAGGGGTCAGATGCCATGAACTAGATGTACAGGCAGAAACATGATTGGATCTTGAAAAATAGTATCCAATGGAAAAAGTAAGAAATAGCATGAAAGGTAAAGCACAATAAAATCTTTGTAAACTTAAAACAACACACACTCGATGAAACACAATTTTTTAAAGGACACACGTACACCGAAGTAATTGTATGGAAGATGGTTCGAAGGTCATAAACTAAATAGACTAACTTGAATGTCATGGAAGAGTGGAATGGGTGTGGGGATGTGGGGTGATGGAGAAAATAACCCAAATACATACCTATAAATTCTTATGTATGTAAGTAAAACAAGCCACGCAGAGGCTTTGCATGAATGATGTGTAATGAGTAGAAGAACATGATTAACTCTCTTCAGTAAGGGTTATTCTCTAAGTTGGGGGAGAAGGGAAGGTGAATCAATAAGTCAATATTACTTTCTTACTTTTATATGGCATTTAGGGAATTTGAGAACTAATTCGCCCAACTAGAAACAGATGGATTCAGACTGGTGGGCACAATTTTTTTTCCCCAAAAATATGGGGAATATTTACTATGAGCAAGCACTGCTCTTGGCCCTTGGGGCTACACCGGTGACCAATAAAAAAATCTCTTTCATTGAAGACCTTACATTCCAGTGGGCAGGAAGTTGTGGAAGCTCTAAGAAGAACTGTCTGCATTCATAGCAGCTCTCCAGGCCTGGCATCAGGACTTGGGGACAGCGCTCAGAGGCAGGAACTCAGTGTCCCTCATCAAAGAACAAAGGTCTCAAGACTAATTCAAGAGCCATTTTTTCTTCTACATCCTTCAGTGCCTGGTTCATAATATGAACATTTGAGATGGTTGTTGAAGGAAGGAAATTGAGAGAGAAGGGAGCGAAAGAAGCAGGCAAGCGATGCGATGCGATTTCAAGATGTCTGAGAAGATGCCAGACATGGCAGATAGCACGTGGGGTATGCAGCCTGCCGGGATTGTCCCTGCTTTTTGAACCCACTTAAAGTGAAAGGCAAACAAAATATAAATTAGAATTCAATCTAAATCTAAACTAAATCACTACTTTATTTAGTTATACATTTAATAAATTGTCTTTACCAAAAAAATAAAAATAAAAGAATACATGGAAGCAAATAGCAAACATATTCACCAAGAGTTCTCTCTCTCTCTTTCTCTCTCTCTCTCTCTCTATATATAATATATTAATCTCACATATATAATGCATACAGATGTTTAATTTTATATAAATATATATAATAAATATTATGTATGTACAATTTTATATATATAAAATTCTCTCAAATTCAGCAATGTTGAATTCAACAGATGACTGAGCCCCTGTTATGTTGTAAAACTAGACCAGGTCCTTTCACACTCAGTATCTGTTTATTCCTCATACAGCACTAATGAGGTAGAAATAATGTACAATCTCTGTTGCACAGATGAATGAACTGAGGCTCAGAGAGGCTAGGACACCTGCACAAAGCCACACAGCTAACAAGAGCTTGGTTGGCAGTTGGATTTAGGATTTAGACTTGACTCCAAGCCCAAGCTCTTTCTCATATGCTACAATTTCCTGTCCCAGTAGGAGAACAGAAAAAATCACCGTGAGGTGGTAAAGACACCACTGGATCTCAAAATAGGCCTTGCACCTTAGCCCACTCTCCAGCTATTCCTTGGACTTGACCAAAGCTGTCAGTGTGGGGACCACTGCCTCAAACTAGGCTTATAATTCAACAGCACTACATGATAGATTAGTTATAGTAGTTAAGATGTTTGCTATGTTAGGATTCATCTAGCTGCATATAACAGAAAATAAAAGGAAAAAAGTGGATAAAGTAAGGGCAATGTTTATTTCTGCCTGTTGAATAAGAGTCCAGAGGTAGGAAATCCAGGGCTAGTATGGAGATTTCATGGTGTCATTAAGCAACAGTCTTCTTTCTGCTCCTCCATTTGAGCACATGGTATCTCTAGTTGATATTACCTCAGGGCCTGAGAAGTTGCTGGAGCTCCAACCATCACATCCATGGTCTAGCTGGACAAAGGAAAAAAGTACGTTTTCATAATTAGCTTTCTTTAAGAAACTCTCTTGTAGTTCCTACATACGTCTACTTCTCATTGGCCAAGGCTTAGATAACGGTAACTCTGAGATCCAAGGCAGGCTGCAAATGGAGTGTTAGTTCTGCATGACAATCTGCCAGTTAAAATCAGAGTCCTGCTATAAAATAAAGATAGCAATCTCTACCAAATCTGGCAGATGGCATGAATACATAGGGAACAGAGCTGAACAAGGATTAGATAGCATTCTACACGGCCTTGGTCCAGCAGTATGAACTCAGGCCAGTTACTAGGTACTTTGAAGCCCTGTTCCCTTCTTTATAAAATGAGGATGACTGCATCTATTTCATTCAGATGTTCTGAGAGTAAAGTAAGTTAGTAGCCATGGCAAAGGCCATCTTTGTTCAGCCACATTCTTGGGTAGGCAGCTGCAGCTGGTTGCGCAGACGTGGTCTGCCAGGTCTTGAAGTTACTTCACGTGGACCAGGATGTGGATATTTCCCCCTGCCAGGTTAGCTGTCTTTAAGAAACCTTTAGGTTTGTAGGAGTTCCTACACACCTTCTACTTACTTCATGGCCCCATTTTACAGAGAAGGAAACCGAGTCCAGGTTGGTTACGCAGCACACTCAAGTACACTACAGTAAGTGGCAGAGCTCGGATTTGAATCATTGCATTCTGTCCTCCTCTGCTTTCCTCAAAGGCTTGAATATGCTCACAGGTTTGTATTCTTTCAGATTCCATGAGGTTTCAAAGACTCTCTTTCCCAGTCAGATCATTTGTCAGAATTTGTGTCCCAACTTGTGTTTTGAAAATGGTCACTGCCTCTGTACACTTGGTCACCAAGTACTGTCCACTCATCTTTTTATCTCTGCCTCATTGACCCTGTGTCCATCAGTGGCTTATCACCTTTTCTTAACCTATGCTGTGTAAGTTAAACTGTAAAAGCGCATGCCTTTAATGTCATCTAAAATTTCAAAATTATGCCAATTGGAAATGCATTTGGCTACAAGTAATAGGAAACCCAACACGCAATGGCTTAAGAAACAGGAGGTCCATGGAGTCTGGAGTTAGGCAAATTGGGGCTGGTCTCATAAAGCTCTTCATTTTTCTGTCTTCCTATCCCACCATCCTTAGCATGCACTTTTCATCTTCATGGTGATGAAATGACTGCTGCATCTTCAAGTATCACATCTTTATCCCAGATGGAAGGAGAAAGAAAAATGAGAAAAGGTCCAAAGTATGAAGAACGTGCTCCACACACCAGACCTTGCACCATGGTTCCCTCTTGTATCTCACTGGCCAAGACTGGGACACATGGCCACTGCTTGCTGCAATGGCTAGAGGTCCATTATGTTTTAACTGTGCACTGTTTTACACCAAAGAAGATCAGGGTTCTATTAGACAGGAAGAAGGGGAGAATGCTTATTGGGTAGATAACCAGCCGAAGATAAATAAATTAAACAAAAATAAATTGAATAGCGCCTCTTACAATTAATCAAACTGATAATTTTATGAAATAAAATTCCATTTTGACCTTTGAAAAATAAGGTATTTTTACTGGATCATGAGACAACATTGTGATCCTTGAAGCTAATTGCACACCATAAGGACAATGCATCTTGTTGAAGATCAATTAGGTCACAATGTTTTATTTTTGCTGTAATGACCCCTAAATTACTTCATGTTCTTCCCTTCTCCCCTGGGAACAGGGCTATATATTAACCATGAGTAGTTCCCCCAAAGCTTGCACAGAGCCTGGCCCATGGTAAGCAGTTTGAATGACTCTCCCACCTTGACCTCAAAGTTTCTACCTTTCATGTCACTGCCCTACTCACAAACCTCCAGAGGCTGTATACTGTGGACTTAAAAGCCTGGTTTCCTTGTGGATCAGCTTTGCTGAACTGGAACTGGGTTTGGACGCCCAGGTGAGCCTGCACTGGAGAGCAACCCTTTTCCTAGACCCAGCAGGCTCCAGTTCAACCAGTTCTTTATACAGGAAGGTAATGAGGAGACTTGTATGCCCAAAGAACTCTGGCTTCATAGAACCCACTTCCAGGATGCTTTTGTAGTCTGGAAAGTTCTCATACTTGACTATCATTTATAAACCATTTATAAGGTACTTACTATTGGGCCAACACCACTCTACATACATCCTATACAACATTCTCCAATCAGAATAACCCTGCAATGTTGGGCATATTAGCCCTATTTTATACATGAGGAACATGGGCTTCTTTGAGATTGAATGACTTCACGTTGCTTTAGTAAGAACAGAGTCTGGTTTGACACTCAGATCTAACTTATTTCAAAATCATGCACTTGCCACTGTACATGTTTCTTTTATACTACACCACGCTGATTCATAATGACAATATACAAAATTCTATGTAAGTGTATTGACAAGTTCATAGCTTTACCTCCATTGACATAAAAAGAATCCCATACTCTCGCCTTGTATCAAAACATTTGCAGGGACTATTTTTTCTTTACCATGTCTCTTTAAATCATCCCCTTACTCTTTTTTTCTTTTCTGTTAATTAGCCAGGTTGCTAAGCTGGCACAATGAAGTGGTGTTAAAGTGTCCCCAAATTAATAGTGCCTCATCAGCACTGAGGCAGGGCGTGAAATTACCTTCGGAAGTGTTACCTGAATGCAGTTAGCACCCCCTCGGCTGCTGACTTCAGACAGGAATGGGAACTCAGCAGAAATATCAGCAGGTCTGTGTTAGCCATAAGCAGAATCTTGGGGTCAGAGAAGGTGAAGTCCTCCTGGCACACCAGTGTCTCTCCAACCACTCTGCTCCCCTTGGCTGTACTATCCCCTGGGCCCTACTGCCTCCCAGCTTTCAGGGCTCAAGGCTTCCAGAGCCAGTTTTTCCTGACTGGAATTGTTCTGTTCCCAGGTCACCCCTTAAATAGAGCACATGGCATCTCCAGGCAAATGGATAGGTCCATTGTGAGTTGTGCTAATGGGACAGGGTCAGGGCAACTCCCTGGCACCATGGAAACAATGCCCTGCATTCAGTGCTGGGTCTAACCTATCAGAAACCCCCATGCTGGATGGGAGAGGAGCTGGGGGTGTGGCAGAATGAAGGGGAGCTCAGTGGGCGCCTCCAAGGGGAGCTTCTTCTAAGCAGGTCTTCAGGCATCTCTATCATTGGTTAGCCCCGCTTGGATTGCGAATTCCTTCCCCAGGCCAATTTCAGTCTTTACAAGTTCTACACGGGTTAAAAATCCCATCTGAGATGAAATTTACTCATTCAGTTGTTCATAAATAGAGCAAACTCAGGTCGGTTCCATCTGTCCCACGACCTGTAACAGCCACCTCTAGGTTAGAGAGGGGGCATATAATTGATGGGAAGATTGTAGCTGAGGGAAGCACTCTGGGGAGATAGAAAAAGCCCTGGAACACATGGGTTCCCATGAAGACGGGACCAATCCTTGCTCAGCCACTTACTAGATGTGTGATGTTGGGAATGCTACCCACCCACTTTGAGCTTCCATTTCTTCATCTGTAAAATAAGGTTTATAATAATGCTGATCACAGAGTTGGTGTGAGGACTAAATGAGATGTAAAGCTATGGCACATAGTAAGCACTCCAGTAACTGTTAGTGATCAAGATGATGAAAATGAGGGTGATGTTGATGGTAATGGTGATGATGATGGTGATGATGATGGTGATGATGGCGATGGTGATGGTGATGATGATGGTGATGATGGCGATGGTGATGGTGATGATGATGGTGATGTTGGCGATGGTGATGGTGATGATGATGGTGATGGCGATTATTTTGATGATAGAGAAGAATAATATATGTGAAGTATTTAGCCATTAAAACAGTATGCTATTAGAACTGAGTAGAGTCCAGGGACAGGACCACAGCATATGGACACTTGATCTACAACAAAAGAGAGACTAAGAGAGTAATAGAGAAAGAATGGCTTCTTCAATAAATGGTGCTGGATAAATGGTGCTGTACGGAAAAACATGAAACTCACTCCCACTTCACACAAAACTCAACACCTAAGGTTATTTTTAAATCTAAATGTGAAAAGTAATACAAAAATTCTTCTAGAACAGTGTCACCTTGCTTGGACCTTCCTGACTGGTTAATCCAATCAGCCTGGGTAGGCCATTCACTGAGACACATTTTAATAGTGATCCAGATAACTATGTCTTAGAAGCATGAATAAGGGCAGCTGCTACTTCTTTTATTTCCCTCAACCCACGCAGTGAAATCTGCTCTTCTAGTCCCATGTGGGGAGCCCGCCTGATCAAGGTTTAAGATGAGTCTGGGCAGGAAAACCCTTCTCTCTCTGTCCCAACTGTGGCTGCGTCTTTGTGGCAGGGCTGTGACCTGGGTCCTTGCCACCACGTGGGTGAAGGGTTTCATAGTATGTCCTTCAGGACCATCCACGTCCCTCTCGGCACCATCAACATCCCAGGCTCAGAGTCTAGATTCAGGGCACAGTCCTTTTCCAGGTGGTCCTGCTTTGAGGGATAAGAAATCTGCAGAGGCAGATGGAGTCGGTTCTTATTTCCTGGGTGGTTCCCTTCATCAGAGTCCTGGCAGCACAGAGGGTGAGTGAGGGGTTCAGGTTGTCCAAACGCCTGTGGAAGATGGCTAACAATGTCCTGAGGGCCAGCTATGCACTAGGCATGGGGCTAGGAGCATTCAAACCTCATCTCTAGTCCGTGGAGCAATGCCATGAGATCCTTATTTTACAGATAAACAGACTGGGCAGAGAGGTTAAGTTACGTATCCAGGATCACACAGCTAATGGGCAGAAGAGCCAGGATTTAGACCCGGGCCTAGACACTACCTCAGTACACAGGCTGCAACATGAGGGCAGTTAGAGAGGAGGTCAGCCATCACAGCACAAATATGAACACAGCCAGCTTCTGCCTGTATCTAAAGGGAAGAATCAGACTTCTTAGAAGGTGAGTGAGCATTAATTGCTCCCTTGACCTACCTTCCCCATTATTCTGTCTCTCCATAAGATTTTGCTGGAACTCCAGAGGGGAGAGAGACAGAGGTGATGCTTGCAGACAAGGGCCTAAAGGGTCGCCAATGTTTCTTCATCAGAACTGATGAAGGCCATCCCAGAGATTTGGGTGTTTTTTTTACAATTATTTTATTTTATATTGGAGTATAGTTGATTCACAATGTTGTGTTAGTTTCAGGTGTACAGCAAAGTGATTCAGTTATACATATACATATCCATATATCTACTCTTTTTCAGATTCTTTTCCCATGTAGGTTATTACAGAGTACTGACTAGAGTACCCTGTGCTCTACAGTAGGTCCTTGTTGTTTATCTATTTTATATATAGCAGTGTGTATATGTCAATCCCAACTTCCTAATTTATCCCTCCCCTCCACTTTCCCCTTTGGTAACCATAAGTTTGTTCTCTGTGTCTGTGAGTCTGTTTTTGTTTTGTAGATAAGTTCATTTGTACCAGTTTTTTTAGAAATTCACGTTCTTTTATTTATTTATTTATTTATTTATGACTGTGTTGAGTCTTCGTCTCCGTGAGAGGGCTCTCCCTAGTTGCGGCGAGTGGGGGCCACTCTTCATCGCGGTGCGCGGGCCTCCCACCATCGCCTCCCACCATCGCGGCCTCTCTTGTTGCGGAGCACAGGCTCCAGACGCGCAGGCTAAGTAGTTGTGGCTCACGGGCCTAGTTGCTCCGCGGCATGTGGGATCTTCCCAGACCAGGGCTCGAACCTGTGTCCCCTGCATTGGCAGGCAGATTCTCAACCACTGCGCCACCAGGGAAGCCCCAAAGGAAGAATTATTTTTAAAAATACAATTTAAAATGTGTTGTTTCATCAACAATGACTTAATTCACAACAAACCAGAAACTTAAGCTTACCAGCGTATCCTTTTCATGACATATTTGGCTAAGTGAGGCTCATCTAATACTGTAAAGATGAAAATAATAATAAATAACATTTATTAAGCATCTACTGTGTGCCTTTCATCTTATTGTAGCAAATATTGGTTGAGCACTTGCTATGTTCCAGGCTGAGGATCCAGCAATAAACAAAGTTAACAGAAATCTCCATCCTTATGGGGTTTACATTCTACTGAAGGGAGCCAGAAAATAAATAAACAAACAAATAAATAAACAAGGCAACCATATGGTGTAAGAGGTATGGAGAAAATTAAGCAAGAGAGAGGGATTGAGAGTACCACGGGGGCTGTGATATTAAATGATGAGGTCAAGGAGGGTGGCATTTAGGCAAAGAACTCACTGAGTTGTCAGACTCCGAATGGACTTCTTGGGGAAGAGGGTTTCAAGTCGATTTAGCAAAAAATGTGAAGGCCCTGTGGTGGGAATGAGCTGAGCTCCTTGGAAGGGTGACCTGGAGGCCACGTGTCTGGAGAGGGTGAGGGAGATTCAGTCAGGGGGTCAGTGGGGCCAGATGACACAGCAGCTCCCAGGGCTTCTTCCACTCTGCTTTCATCCCCAGTGAGACAGGAGTGGGTGGGCAAGGACACGGAACAGTGGGTGCCTTGTGTTAGACTGCTTCCAGAGCCCCACTCCGGCTGCTTGTAGAGGCAACAGGAAAAGCCAGGGACCTGTTAGAAGTGGTGGTGACAAGGCAGAGAGAGACGATGCTGGCTTGGCTTAGCGGATGGTGGTGAAAGTTGGGAGAAGTAACTGGATTCTGCATATGTTTTGAGGAGAGACACCTCAGGGTTTGCAGATGGAGTGTGTGTTTTTTTGAGAGAGAGAGGAGTCAGGGGTGGTCCTGAAGTGTTTGAGAAATTGCAAGGATGATGCGACTTGTACAGAGATCTGGAAGAGTTGGGGGAAAATCATCCTCATCGGGGGCAGGGGAAGAGGAGGAGTTTACATTCTACTGAAAGGAGCCAGAAAATAAATAGACAAACAAATAAGTAAACAAGCCCACCATGTGGTGTAAGAGGTATGGAGAAAAGTAAGCAAGAGAGAGGGACTGAGAATACCACGGGAGCTGTGATATTAAATGATGAGGTCAAGGAGGCCAGCCTTGAAAGTGCTAAGTTGCAAACGCCTGTTGGATACCCAAGGAGGGGTATTGGGTAGGCAGATGGGGTCTGGAATTCAGAGGAGAGAATTGGGTGGGAGATATTATTTCTAAAGCTTCGGCAACACTTAGAGGTAAGCGTCATTTACCTCATTGTACAAGGAAGGAAACTCAATCACAGATGTTAAATAACATTCAAGATCATCCAGCTAATGAGTCAGGATGTGAACCTAGTTCAGGAACCACCCTTAGTGCTAAGTGCATTCCTGCTTGATCGAGGATTTTAGATGTAAGGAGAAAATCCTCATGTGTGTCTCTCTCTCTCTTTTTTTATTTTTTTTAAACAAAAAAACAAACAAAAAAAAAACCCTTTGTAGCTCAGCTCAAACTTTCCTCCATCTAAGCTCAGATCCAGAGCCAACTGGCCTCCCACTCACTTGAGAAAAATGTAAAATCCCACGTTCAGAGAGCTTTCCGTTGGCTTCGAAAGCAGTCACGATTCAGAGTCCATCCAACAGAGACTTGTTTTTGGCAAAGACACCAAGGGATGATGTCATTCTCTGAGGACAGGGAAAAGGCTGCATGCCTTTGATTTCCCCTTCAAAGCCCATCACAGCCCAGCTTCCCTGCTGCCGGCAGCAGTGTAAACTGGTACAGTGTTTTCGGAAGGGACATTTTCAAGATGTAGCAAGAATATTAAATATGTTTCTGCCCTCTGACCTCAACGTTCTTATTCTGATCTTAGGAAATAATCCATACCACACAAAGATGTCTCAGTCTCAGAGATGTCCATCACGGCCCTATTTATAACGCTGGCATTTTTAAAGGCATCTCATATCCAGTGGAGAAATGGTTAAATAAATTATAGGTGTCAAAATTCGTTTTAGCAAGAAATTGAAAAGTCATGGAAAATGTTAGGGTTTAAAGGCAGGATGCAACAGTGTATTTTGATTCAGTCTTCATCTATATTGAAGCGATTTTTAAAAGCAATTGGTGACTAATGAGATATAGTGAAAATGTTATATATGTAAAACGATGCTGTTAGGGGTTGTATGGGACCTTGCTTTCTTTTCCTAGAATGGAAAACTAAGAATGGCACAGCTGAAAACAGAAGACTCTAGGAGCCTCACGTTCTAACTGGCCACCTCCTCACGGCTTACTGAGAGGTGCCATTTCAACAAGACAGCTCTTATCCCATCACCTCTATCCCCAACCTCCACCAGCAACCTCCAACCAACATGAGTGGAATCTTGGAAGACAGGAGAGGATATCTGCTCAGGAAAGATAAGAACAATACAGAGAAGTCATATTCCTCCTTTCCCCATGGCTTGGGAACGCAGTGTATGTTTAAGGTTCCCATCTTCAAAGCGAAGGGAAAGAGGTGTCAAGCGAATCACTCATAACAACTGGTGTGAGCCAGCAAGAAGGAGAAGCTGATTCCTTCTGTTTGGAGGCCAGTCTTACTGGCCTATCCCTAGATTATCAAAGAAAGGAGCAAGAGCATGGGGTGAGAGAGTGTGTAGGAGAAATGCCAACAGAGGGGGCCCCCCCTTGAATCCAACATTCCCAAGACAGACATGAAATAGGTCTGGCACGTGCATGCAGGTCTAAGAGCTGATCTCAGTGGTCAAGGGGAAGAGGTAGGATCCCGTCTCTCAATGCAAGGAGTGGTGAAGAATTTATGGTCCTCTTTACCATACCCATCTTTCAGTCAGAAATTATTTTTCCATATGCAAAATATATTCCCCGTCTCCCATGATCCCCCAAATCCCATACCATTACAGCCTTGGATCTCATCAACTAAGTTACGTCTGGTTGTAGATGAGGCTTAGTGGGTGTGCTTCCCTGAGTCTGGCTCTTCTCCAATGGCAGAGCTGTGAACTAATAAGGTATGTTAGCTTTCCCACGCCCCCAGCATACAATGAGATAAGCATAAAATAACTGCAGTAGGCAAAATAACTGCAATAGACACTCCAATTCAAAAAGGGCTTTGGGGGATATGTCAGCTGAGCGAAGTGGTGGTTCCCCCAAGGTTTCTCTGGCTGATTGGAACTCTTTATATCCCCAGCACTATGCAGCCCCCAGAATCTCCATTCAGCTTACAATTCCTCTGTAGTTATTTTCTGCTGGGCTATAAAGAGTCTTACTCTTTGCATGCACAGGTTAGTATTTGAGCAAAGACTTATGTGGACCTTATGCACATTTCTGGAGCTCCTTATCTGTGTAGCTCCCCGCCTTCTCTCTAGTACCTGGTTCCACAAACTCCAGCCATCTTAGCAGCTCCTAACTCCGATCTCTATCGCTCCAGATCACCAAAACCTCTGCATTCTTTTTTGGGCTTTATCTCCCTCTACTGTATTCTAGAAAGTTCCCCTAGGCAGAAAACTGGAACAATCATGGGCCTCATCTCACATGTTTCTTCTCTCAAAGGGATCATAGTCATGCAATGTCTATTGTCCACTTTGCCTAGTTTTTCATGTACAATGTATGGCACTCCACAAAAAATAACCAGACACACAAGGAGGCAAGCTGATAAAAACAGAAAACAAAATAAGCTATTGAAACAGACCCATATACAAATAATGGAGTTATCAACTTCAGACTACAAAATAAATATGCATAAAGTATTCTAGAAGTTAAAAGACAAGATTTAGAATTCGGGCAGTGAATCAGAAACTATCAAAAAAATAAAACTTTAGAACTGAAAAAGTACAGTAACTAAAATTAAAAACTCAATGGATTTCCTTAACAGACGATTAAACCAAACTGGGAGGATAATTTGTAAACTGAAAGACAACTGGAATGATACAAGAAGAGAGAAAAGACAGCTAAATACAGAAAAGAGAGTAATGGATCCCTATAAGGATAAAAGGTTAAGAATTGGACAGAAGCAGTATTTAAAGAGATAATGGTTGGGAATTTTTTAAAAAATCTGACAAAAGACATTAAGCTAGAGATTTAAGAATCTTTACAAACCCCAAGTAGGATAAATAAAAAGAAAATTACACCTAAGCACATCAAGTAAAACTACCAAAAACCAAAGAGGAAAAAAAAAATCCTCTTAAAAACAACTAGAGGAAACAACAGACAGGAGGGGGAGTTACTCTGAGGGAAGAAGTGCATGGAATCAGGGAAGAATTTGACTTTACCTGATACTTAAGCCGGACCTTGAAAGATGGGTATGATTTGGGGTAAAAGATCTTCAGGGTAGTGGGAGTGATCAACAAACACTCAGAGAATTGAAAGCTCAGGACATGTGCTTCTGTATGAAGGCAGTGCAATTTGATCCTGGAAAGGTAGCTCGGGGACAGATTGGGAATGACCTAGAATTCCTCCCCAGGTGTTTGACCTTCCTCCTGAAGATAGCGGGGAACTACTGACAGTTTAAAATCAGGGCATTGACTAAAGAAGCCACATCTTTTCCAAAGCAAGAGGCAGACATTGGGGAAAAGAGAGCCAGGTCCCCTTGTGCAGCATTTATATAGAGAATATGAAAATGTTCCTCATCCTTGACGTCAGAAACGATATAGAGCTGGACATGGAAAGAGGGGCATGGGAGCAGTCATTTACTCAGTACTTGCTTTGTGCCATCAGTAATAAAGATAGGTACTTACAAAGACATCACAGTGTTATCTTTCACCATAATCTCTTTGGGAGGCCATTCATTTGCTTCTTCTCCTCAACATTGCAAGCTTTTCTCCTGCCTCTGTACTTTTCACATGCTACTCCAAACAATCTACTCCTACTTTTTAGCCTGGATAATACTTAGTTATCCTTCCAGTATCAGTTTAAATATAACTTTTCCCATGAACTTTCCAGGCAAATTCAGGGTCTTCTTCTCATATATTTACATTATTTTAAAAATATTTCCATTATGGCAATTATTTCATTTTATCATAGTAATCTATGTCCTAGCCCTGTTAATGCACTAGCACCAGCATTAATCATTTTGCACTAGCCCATCAGTATTTGCAAGGCTGGACCACCTCTTACCAATCTTGTACCTTCAGCACCTAGCAGAGAATCCAGGCCATTAGAGTAATGCCAACTTCAAATACCACCACTTATTGTGTCATAGAGAAAAAGAGTGTGGCAAGTTGAATCCTGGTTTTTCAAGCATTAGCCCATAAATCACGTACCAGTTTTGCTATCTTGGCCAAAGCAAGTCACGTGGCTACACTTAACTTCACGGGGGCAGGGTAGTGCAATATTATTATGGCCAAGAGGAGAAGTGCGGATTTTGGGTGAATAGTACCAATGACTGCCACAGTGAATAAGCTTGCAACAAGTAATAAAGTAATGTCATAAGTTGTACGGATTAAATAAAACATGTGTAAAGTGCTTAGAAACTGTGAAATGCTGCACAAATATTATGTCTAAGTTATTATAGAATCATAATGTTATGGATGTCAGATAAAGGAACTATTAACTCCAACATGTGAGGTGGGCGGAAGACTTCATGGGGATAATGAAATTGTGAGATAATTAGAATTTGCATATGTAGAAATGGTAAAGCGGGCATTGCAGGTGGAGGGAACAGCAAAGGTCTGGAGACAGTACTGTAAAGGGCACATTTGAGGAATGACGTATCTAGTGGAGCTTAAGAAGGCATCTGTTCACATAGCGTCTCTACAGGGAGGAGCTTCCAATGGCCAGGTGGAAAATAAAATGCCAGCTGTGCCATTTTCAGAAGCAAAGGTGTCCATAGGCAAGAACCCAGATGCCATAGCTACACAGAAGACAGCCCAAGCCCAACACCACAGTCATGCTAGCAATCTGATGAGCTCATCATCCTCTCGAGAGCTCATTACACAGCCTGGCAAGGGCGATGTCTCTGCCACTCAACCCACCCAGACAGAACCACAGAGATGAGATCATTATCATCTTTTTTAAAAAGTCACTATTGAAACAACTGAAATGCTTGGCCTCATGCTGTCAGGAAAGCTGTCACCATGGAAAAGAAAAAGAGAAAGTCCCCAAATTAGTGTTGAATCTCTTCCAAGAACTGTCAATATTTTTGGAAGCCCCCAGAGAACAAATGCTTTCTGGAGGCTGGCAGGATCTGCAGTGTTGGAAAGAGAGTGACTTCAGGCTGACTGATGGTGGCCAGTCGGTGCCTCATTCAGTGGGTGACATCTAAGACAGGCAGGTGGCAGCCTGGAGTGAGAACAAATTGCCACATCTCTGGGCTGATGAAAACGTGCAAAAATCTCTCAGAAAACTCAGAGCAAGATACGTACTACTGGTCTGTGTTTATATTTCTAATCTGAGTTTTATTCGTTTTACACCGACCTGCTAAATAAGGCAGAACCTTCAAATGTGCCTGGTGCCCCCAAATCGTTTATTTATGGGTGTCTCCTGGGTGTACCAGTCTTGATGGTCATTGGACAATCAGAGTCAAATCTCAAATTAGGATAATACAAAGTGGGTTCCTTAAGGGGACTATTTATAAAGGTGTGGGGGAGCTTTAGAGGAATCACAAGGACTCGTAATAGTGGGATTGTTACCGTCACACTTGGTCACTAGCTGCCCCAGGAAAAGCATAGTCTCAGGTGAGACAGCTCAGTCACATCCCATAGGAGCGAAGAACTGGGGTTGTATGCTGACCACACTCCCTGTAACTGACAGCAAGTTCTTCTTGGGAAGAGCACCTGGGCTGTGCATCTGCATGTCTACTCCAGTCCTCTCCTTGCCCTGTTCGGATCCACTTCTCAATATGTGTTTGAGGAGTCAGTCCTCCAGGATCCTAGTGGGCTTCTTTTCCATAGGAGAAACTAGAAAGGGGAAATTAGTAGGACAAAGTACTCATCTTCCGGTACCACTTTGGTGGTCATTGATCCTTGATTTCTTCTGCTGGTACCAGCTGAGTATTACCTTCATCCCCTACTCATCTGTTTTGCCTCTGAGGATGCTACATTGTATTAAGCATCTCAGTAGTCCTCTGTGTGTCAGACTGACAGTTGTCGTAGTTGCACCCCCTGGTTTCTGGCCTTTAAGCGCTGCCCCTCTAATATTGGCCACCAATAAGCGCTGGCCTCTATTGGTGTAGGGTCCTACCACCCCCACTGCTATCTGCAAGACAAGTTCTTTCACAGCCTCTTCTACACCAGCCCTGGCCCACAGAGGAGATCCAGCACTTTCCATGATGCTGGTGCCCACTCAACAGAGAATCCCTTACGTCTGCAGTAAATGGTCCTCTGAGCCTTCCTGTGAATCATGTGATGGGTCTCCCCCAATGTAGAAATGGTGAATCAATTCCAGCCTGCCCACCTCCCTGAGCCTTTCCGTCCCTCCCTTCACCACCTGCCATGGCAAGTCTAGCATTTCAACTTTGCTCAGCTTAAGGCATTACTTCTTCTATGCTTCCAGGATCACAAATTCACACCATCTCCTCGAGTCCTTGGCAGGATGTTAACTTCTGTAGCTCAGGAGAGTGAACCTGAGTCAGTAAACTCTACCCAATTTTACGTTTTGTGCCCCTTGAAGCACCCTTAGATTTAACACCCTTAGAATCAACACCCTTAGAATCCGCTACCATGCGTATGCCCGGGCTTCAGGAGGGAAATGATGGCCGCATCTCCACCATGTCTTCAAATTATAAGGGAACCACTTATACCTCCTTCAGAGTGCCTAGTCTTATTTTGTTATATTTACTGTGTTACAAAACTATTATTGCTGCTAATAAAATACATGACCCTATGGATGGGACAGGGTTTTGTATAATCTTGGAGATTTCTCTTTGCCGAGAGGCAAAGAAGGTCCAAGGGACCCCTGCCTGTAGGCATGATCACAGGAGGTAATCCAGTAAAGAACCCATAGGACAGAGAGGGGGGTGGGGATTGAACCAAGAGAAACTGAGGAAAGACCAGCTTCCTGGAGAAGATGGCCAATCACAGCAAAGTGACCACATAGATGAGAACAAGAAATGGCTCTGGGATGTGGCCAGTAGGAGGTCTGTGGTAATCTGAGCAAGAGCTGGTAGAATAGACAGGACAGTGGGGGCAGCTGGAGGTCTTCCTATTGGTTAACCTCTGTTTTTCTCCTCGTTCCATTGGAACCGAGCACAGCGCTGGCACAGAGGGGGTTAATGTCTGCCAAAGACGATTAGGGCAATTGGGTGACTTAACGCGGAAGTGATCTCTCCCTTTTTCTGAATTATCATGTACCTTTTCTCTATCTCTCTGGATCGCTTTCAATATTAGATTGCGGATATTTGTGTGCAGGTTTTAATTTCTCTCCTTTCCTAAATTGTCAGCTTTATGAAAGCAGAATCTTTTATTTACGCTAAGGGCCCAGCACAGACTCTTGTACTTATTAAGTGTTCAATAGCATTTGTTCAATGAATGAATGAAGTAGAGTAATGAATGAATGAAAGGTCAATGATGTTCCCTTATCTGATATGCTTTTTACTAAATCTCCTTTTTTTAAAATTAATTAATTAATTAATTTATTTATTTTGGCTGCGTCAGGTCTTAGTTGCGCCATGCGGGGTCTAGTTCCCTGACCAGGGATCGAACTGGGGCCCCCTGCACTAGGAGTGAGGAGTCTTACCCACTGGACCACCAGGGAAGTCCCCTAAATATACTTTATTGAATATATATTAATCAACATAAATGTATGTAGGGGGTCAAGAGGAAACTCAACATATTAAATATCAAGAACGATCTATGCAAAAGGATTTTTTTAAAGGTGTTTTGGAAAAGGAAGCCCAGAAAATGAAAATGTTTTTCCCACCTGTTGTTCCTCATTTATTCATTAATTACCCAAAATTTCTATTTAAATGCTATTAATGTGTCTACTAAAATTATCTAATGGTTGACACGATAAGGTAACATCTCAGACCTCATGCTGCCGAACAAGCAAGCAAGCTTCTTTCACACTTCACATCTAATTTCAGAGGTGAGACTAAGTACTCAGGCCTGTGAATATGTGAGACTTTAAAATTATCCTGGATTCTCAAGCAGCACTCACCCATTAGTTCACATGGAATACATGTAGATATGCGCTTGGGTGACATATCTTGTATCCACATATCTTATTAGTCTTCCCAAGACCTGATAAGCAACTCTTTTTGTTCTCTGGACATCCAAGCTCTTACTATATCACCTTGTTAAGTAAGTAATAGTCCTTCCATTTGAGAAATTCTGGAGCCACTAGTTCAGCTAATACTAGTTTTGTCTTGTGACAATAATATAAGGAAAATGGCGCTCACTTGCAGAGTGGTTGTGAATATGGGAAGTACTCAGAAAATATTAGTTCTCTCTCTTCTTTAAAATCGGAAAATTTTCCATAGTGGATTTTTTGGTGCTCCCCTCAGATACCCTGAGACCTCCTCCCTGGTTTCTGCATGCATTGTGTTTTTGCATCTATTGGCCTGCTCCAGCAGCTCTCTGCCCTGGGGCTACTGGAGCCCTTTGCTTGCAGGTACAGAGAGCAGGAAGGACCTGGGAGTTATGTCTCCCTGGGGTGGGTTTTAGCCCAGGATTGTGTGATGCAGGGTATCAAAGCACAGCCCCTTTATTTGAGTAGGGACAAACTCTGAGGGATCCTTTATACGCCGGAGTTTCCTGCACAATCAGGCTGAAGATTTGGCCTGACATTGAACTCCTGCTTGGCTTCTTTCCCCTTCCTGTTCTGTTTCCCTGATTCCTTTACCAGCTTCTCCTGGGAACATGTTCTTGCAAGTTATCTGCATGTGAGCCCTCATGTCAGTGTCTGCTTCTGGAGAAACCAATCTAAGTCAATTTTGTTAGGTGGAAAATGCATTTACCAGAACAAAAGGATTGGTCATTAAATAGCCTCTCCCTGGATGTGAAGGGCCAGGGATGATGCAGCCGAGGTCCAAGTGGTAGCTAGGTGGACCTGAGCAAGAACAGTGCTGGAGGGATGGAGGGGGATGGGCACAGAAAAGAACATATTGTAGAATCCATAGAATCAGAGAACTGGAGGTGGAGGCAGAAGGGAGGAGGGCAGGTAAGATCCAAGGACGGCTCTACATCCATGACTCGAGAGACTGGGTGGGCAGTGAGCTTGGGAAACAAGGAGCAGGAGATGGGGAGGAAGGCAAGTTTGAGTGTGAGCGTGTCAGGCTTGTGGGACATCCAGGTGGAAGTCCTTGTCACAGACACAGAGCAGGGAAGCTCCAGGCACGGAGGCAGTGTGTGAAGCTCAGGGTGCTAAGTATATGCATCTGGGCTAAGGAGCTGTTAAAGCAGCAAATACGAAAATCCAAGGGAAAGGAAACACACAGGGGCAGCGACACAGACAAGAAAAATCAAGCATAAACAAAACAAAACTCTGAATCCCACAAACTAAGCATCCTTCCCAGTAATTTCTGATCCCCTCTGCTCTACGCATTAATCCAAAATATCTTTCCCCGAGTTGACCTAATGTTCTCTTAAAACTTAATATTAATTTTCATTGGTTGCATTTGCCCAATACGTAAATATTTCTTGTTGCTTCTTCACCTCTCTGAGGCTCATTTCCCACATGTCTAAAATGAGGGGCTACCTTACAGAGTCGCTCTGAGGATACATGAGATAATTCTTGTGGGTTGCCTCGCACGTCTGTTCATGATACGAGCCTGGAAAGTGTCATTGGCTCACCTACCCATTTCGCTGGCATGCTTCCTGTCACGTGCTCTTTCTAATTAAAAAAATTACATTAAAAACTTCTAGAAAAAAAAAAACAAACTAGAGTTAGAATGACTAGGATGATGATTCAAGTCTGAAAATTTAAGTAAGCTGTTTTTCACCCAAAATGACTTTGCTGATGAAATACGGGATTAGTAGAGGACTGGGTGACCAGGGGAAGTGAGGGGGATTTCAGAAGATAGATCACCCCTGGGAAAGGCACACTGAAATAAAATTAGCCTGTGGGCTTTTATAAAAATATGCCATAGAGAAAGAGAAGGCCCAGGAAGAAGAAGCCATGCATCACGTTTTTCATAATTTTTAAAATAGAAAGTCAAGACATTTTTACCATTTTCTGTATACAAGAGACAATTTGTGTGGTCATTCTTTTGGGACAAATTGACAACTGTGACAATTTTTCTGAGTTCCACTCTTTCTCTCTCCCTCTCCCTTACATGTTTGTTGAAACAAATAGCTCCCTGGCCTAGATGTGGAAATCATCAAGGGGGTGGGCAGTGCCCTACTTATTTTGCATCCTTGGTGCTTAGAAAGTGCCTGGTAAATAGAAATTTTGAGCCAATAAATGTCTGTTGAATGGCTGAATGATTGGTTGAACAAATGAATGAATAGACAATAACATTCACTGTCCTCCAGAAGATTACAATACATTGCACGGGAGAGAGCACATCCTTGGAGAGAAAGTTAGATGGCACAGGGAAATCGAAGGCACAGATTTTGGAACAGCAATCTGCGCTTTATGTGGGAACAATGCTGAGGTGGATGGTTAGTCTGCCAGGGCTTCAAATACTGTATTAAAAATTAAATCTGCAGTTCATGTTTATTCCATGGTGTGTTTTGCATTCTAGACAATCCTGGCAATATTTGGAAAATTATTGTTTACATTAAATTAGAATTCCAGCATGCTTGAGCTAGAAAGCATTGGATTTCTTGGAGATGGTGCAAATAATCTCTGAAAGTGCTTTCATCAAAGTGAATAGCTTTGTATTTTGCTTGTTTGTTTGTTTGGGGTTTTTTTTTGGCTGTACCACGTGGTTTGCGGGATCTTAGTTCCCTGACCAGGGATTGAACCCGTGCCCTTGGCAATAAAATTGTAGAGTCCCAACCACTGGACAACCAGGGAA
The DNA here is from genome assembly GCF_965194825.1 of Balaenoptera physalus. NCBI lineage: Eukaryota > Metazoa > Chordata > Mammalia > Artiodactyla > Balaenopteridae > Balaenoptera > Balaenoptera physalus. The sequence continues at coordinate 76,921,097 of NC_138895.1, read as the reverse complement.
CTCCTGAAAGTGAATACCTTTGGAATTGAAGGGAATTTAGAGACATCTTAGTTGATCCTCCATATGAAAGATGAGGAAACTGAATTCCAGAAAGGGGAGGTGATTTGGTCAAGGCCCGTGTAATACAGTCCTATAAATGCTGCCTTGACTTAGTTTTGAGACCTCAGCTAGAGGCTGGTTAGTTCCCCATCCTGAGCAGTGGATTAAGTCCACACCCCCAACCATCTTCTTCACAGGCATCCCACACTGTCCATCACTATGCCCACCCTAATTGCTCCAGGGTCCGGTCCAGACAACCAGTGACAGCCCCGATACCCAAGAGCGCACTGAAATTACTCAAATGAGCCAATCCTAACCCTGCTTACCTTGCATCACCTGTTCCTTCCCAAGGAACCCACAGTCAAGGGTCTTGCCCACAGGTCCCCTCATCTCTCTTTCTGGTGACTGACCCCAGGAGTCCCCTGAGTGTCCCTGTGTGGTGTGCTGTGTTTTTCCCAGGAAACTGTACAACTCCTTTCGGTCTTTCCCTCTTGATCTGCAGCTGGCTGCACCACACCTCGCCCGAGGTCACCTGGTGAAAATGTTCCACCGTGAATTGAGGCCAAGACCAAAGCTCTGATATACAAGAATCAAGCCAGAACCCAGATCTCCTGACTCCTTCTGCCAGCCTCAGATGCAGGTGATGTATTTCTCTCTTAAATATATGATCTAAAATTTTGCTTCCTGTGGCTTTACTCTTCTTTCTCTAGATGCCATTTGATCTCCTAGGAAAGAAGTCAAACATAATCTCTTACCCAAGTTCCACTGAAATGAGGGTTCACACCCATCTTTTAGGAAGGATTTTAACCCATCCAGCAAGAGCTGTGGAATTGGACACTTGCCCTCCAAAAGTCCTACTTTGTGGCTGACTTAAATAATTTTTGCTGCAAATTTGGATTGCAGCCTCTGTTTCTTTCAACTCCTTAATGGGGTTGAGGGATGGCCAAGGGCCCGTCTCCATGAGGAATGTTTATTTTCCTGCAGGCTGCTTAAACGTGATGCATGCTGCACTTTAGTTAACGCCTAAAGTTCAGGGTCACGTAAATGACATTTAAGTGGCCTGTCCAAATGGATTTTTAAGAAAAAAATGTCAGTGTCAGTGACAGATATGTGGATAATTGAATTATTAAATACAATTTCCTTTTTTTCCCCAATGGGCATGTCCCTGACGTATTTTTTTAATGATCCATTTCTTAGTGACAAAATAATCACATACATAGAAATCTAATTGCTTATTTCTCTTCTTTCTTTTTTTGGAATAATATTATGTTAAATGTGAACCCTTAGGATCCGAGAACTGGTTAGAAAGGAAGTAAATGTCACCTAATCAGATTTCTCCCATCTGAAATTTGAATCTACTAAAAGTACATTTCTCAATTTTTTCAAGACTAAAAAGTCACTTTTAGGGTCAAAGGATTTCACAGATCCCTGTATAATAGTAGTTGCATTTTTAGTATCTGTTGATTGAGAAACTAAGCTACTACAAATTCAGTCACCCCTTTAAATGAAGCTTTATCTTATGAATCATAACCACATATGTGCACATTGAACAACATATATTGGTGAGAGGGGTGGAGAGGATGAGGGTTATGGACTCAAAGACTGCAATTGCTTTATCAACCCTTCCTTTCTGCCGACACCACACCCCCGAGACTCACAGAACCCATGCTGGTTCTCTGAAACATTTCTGCCAAGTAGTTCCGGTTTCTGCCTGTAAATTCCCTGTGCTGGGCATCTCACTGCTTCACAAAGAAGCCCTCTGTATCTCTGAGCTGCTCTTCCTAATATTGGCAGCTTCTTCCTAATGTTTAGCTAAAATCTTTCTCTCTGGTTTTCACCCCCTGAGCCCACTGAAGACAATTATCGTCTTTCACATGACAACTCAGCATTCATGCTTTCCACCCCCAGTAGGGCCAGGATGAAGGGGGCTCAGAAGAGGCTGCTATGAGGGAAATACAAAAGGCTAAAGCTCTAAGGGTTGTAAAATTAGTGGATGTTGCTGTGGCTCCATCTTCGGACTCACGTGACTACTGATATCACGGGGACTGAAGAATACGAGTCAAGAGTCCCGGGTGACAGTGAAGAAGCAGACAGGTGGAAACTTCAAAGCTGACTGGGTCCCAGGGATTCCAGGCTGATATGAGATGATTATGATGAAGAATTTATCAACCCAGTGGTGAAAGGTGGCCAAAAATTAGGTCCCAAGTAAATCTTTGAACTAATATCTAGATGTAGTGGGAAAAGCATTCAGATGAAAACCACCAGACCTAAAAGAAACTATTACTGCAGACCTCTTCACGCAACCTCAAGATGTTCTTATTCATGTTCTCACTGGTATGATTCCATATTTATCAAATCATATGTGTACACACATGCACATGGGCACACACACACACACACACACAGCATTTTTCTATTCTTGCTGATTTCTTTAGTGATGGAACACATGACTTTTCAGCTGGCATGTGACTCCCTTAGCTATGAGTGGGTGATCAAAGGGAATATAGTGTCCTAGAAATTCCCATGTCCTTCCTCCCACTCTTCCTTTGACCCTCCTCCCAGGCTCCCCTGTTTCTAAATAAACATACCCAGCTCCCTGAAAGTTTTTAAGACCCCCCCCCCATTCCTCCAAGTTTCTCTTTTCTAAATATGTTCCCTTTGGCCAAAGCACAGTACTGAGAATGTAACCCATGACTCCACATGTGGACTGAATAAAATGGAATCTTCAATGTCCTCCCTTTATTGCTAGTAGCCCACATGTTGTACACAGACCACATTCTGCACAAGAGGCTAAACACCCACCCCATCTCATGCCCAACCAGGCAGGCGAGCCCAGTGGTTAAGAACAGGGCCTGGACTCAGACCCACCTGGTCTCGACACCTGTCTCCTCGTCTCTCTCTGTGAGTCATTCAGCCTCTCCAACCCCAGTGTCTACCATCCCGAAAGGCTGGATTGGGTGAAGGTTTGCAAAAAGACTCCTGGTTTTTTCTCATTCAAACACCTTCCACTTGTTAATTTATTCCACACATATTCTTCCAGACAGCGTTGATGCGGAATGAACAAGACAAACTTCACCCTGGCCTGATGGAACTTACCTCCTAGAGGTGAAAATGGACAAAAAAGCGGTAGATAATTGAATGAGTAATACAACATCAGGTTGTGATTAGTGCCAGCTATGAATATTATATGGACTGAGGGGATGGAGGTTACAGACGGTGCTTTTTATTTTTTTAAATTTATTTATTTTTGGCTGCATTGGGTCTTTGTTGCAGTGCGTGGGCTTTCTCCAGTTGCTGTGAGCAGGGGCCACTCTTCGTTGCGGTGCGCGGGCCTCTCATTGAGGTGGCTTCTCTTGTTGTGGAGCATGGGATCTAGGCACGCGGGCTCAGTAGCTGTGGCTCGCGGGCTCTAGAACGCAGGCTCAGTAGTTGTGGCGCACAGGCTTAGTTGCTCCGCGGCATGTGGGATCTTCCCGGACCAGGGCTCGAACCCGTGTCCCCTGCATTGGCAGGCAGATTCCCAACCACCGCGCCACCAGGGAAGCCCAGACGGTGCTATTTTAGCTGGGATGGTCTGAGGAAGCCTTAAAGCACAAGCTGCTTGTAGGAGCGAGGGTCTGAGTGCACAGGTAAGTAACAGAGACTCTGATGTAAACAGGCCTCGTCAACGAGGAAACGTGCATCTCACGTAAGGAGAGTTACGTTCACCGCATTCAGGGCTGGCCTCACCCAGCGGCTGCAGCAATGGTCTGAGTGTCACAGCCCATCAGGGCTGCATGGACAGAAGAAAGAAGACCAGCTCTTCCAGGGGTTCATTTTAAGGGGAGAGGAAGCCATTTCCAAGAAGCTCCTCTAAAGGCTTGCTTCTCATGTCTCAGATCCTAGAATTAGGTCAAATACTTGTTCCGGAACAAGTCATTGGCAGGAGGAAGTGAGTACACAGTTGGCCTGGGCTTTTCCAATACAGGCACCACCAGCGAGGCCTTCATTCGACAGTTCGTACGTGTCAGACACTGTGTTCAGCATACACGTAGGGTCCTCTCCTCAAATTTAAATTCCTATGAAGACTTCGAAGCCTACGTTTGTCCATCCACGTCCCATGCATGCATGCGCAGTGTGTTATCATGGGCAGGAACAAGCCAGACCTGGAGCAGTCTCTTCTTACCCCTCAAGACCTTGGCATCCTGGGGCATTTACTTAGCCTCTGAAGTCTCTGTTTCCTGATCCAAAAATTGATAAAAATAATCACCCCTTCCTCATAGGATCGCTGTAAGATGGAGCTAGGGGCAGCACAAAGTAATTGCTCACTCAGCGTGTCAGTGACGGGCAGGGCAGGGCAAGGGTGACTCAAGCGAGATGCCAGGACTGCAGGTCCCTGCCTGGGTGCCTGGCTTGCCTCACCCGTGCCCACACCCTGGGTGGACATCAAACATGTATTGACCTTCTAGTTACGTGAGACTGTGCCGTCGACACCCTTTGGTCAAAGGTCACTAGGAACATACTTGTAGTTGAGCAAACCAGGTATCCTTCTCGTTGCAGGAGAGAGAAGGCAGAGCATAGGGAACTATGGGGAGTTTCAGTAAAAGGGAACCAGAAAGAACCTATTCTAGGATTTGGGCCTTGTTTGGGGATTTGGGGTCCACTAAAGACGCAGGGGTCAACTCTAAGTTGGGTGTTGTTAGAAAGTGGGGACAATTTATGTTTGGGTTTCTCAATAAATCTCAATCTATAGGGAGGGGAGACTAGAGCGAGGATAAGACTGGGATTGAAAAAGAGGTCACAGTCACTCATTGTAGCCAAGAGGTGGGGATGTTTGGTATTTGGTGGGTGGCCCAGGGACCTCATTTTGACCGGTTCCCAGACAAGATTATGAAGCGGCCCTCTTTTGTATCACTTTCCCATAGGCTCAGAGTAACCTTGTAGGATGTTGGGGTCCTAGGGATGGTTTATGTCCAACAGCAGAGGGATCTGGCCTCGCCGTGAGGGCCCAGCCAGTTTCTGGATTGTTTTTCTTTCTTAGTACTAGACAATGGAGACCAAACATTAAGTTCCTGCCCTCAAGAAACTCATAGCCTGCAGGGAGGCAAACATTTACAATACCGTATGAGGATAATGCATTTATTATTACTGCAATAATGGAGGTGTTATATCTAGATGGGGGGGGCGCTCATGGGAAGCAAAGGGGAGCATCAGCGAAAGCTTCTGCAAAGGAGGGTGTATTTCGCCTGGGACAAAGGATGAGAAAGAGAAAGAGACAAAGGAAATCCTCCCTGAGTGTGGCCGGCTATGTGTTCCAAATTATAAATTCAACACAAGCCCCAGCAACTTTGCAACTGTAGACGTTTTCTTCTCTTTCTTTCCAGGAAGAAAAATAGCCCTTCTATTTTCATCTTTAGAATCGCCATTTGTCATTCTCAAGGTGCCTCGGTGTCTTTGTCTCTGGTGTCAGCTGGCAGCAATGTTGCTAAAAATAGCTGGCGGAGGGAATCGCTCTACACACTGAACATTAAAAATAGAAAGGGAAGCACTGGTGTGAATAATGCATAGGAGAGAATCCCGCTCGCGCTGGCCTCCAGGTTCTCCGGGGGCCTGGCTGCTGGGCAGAGCCCTGCAGGGCAGGGGAGGATCAAGGCATTTGTTTCGCTCCTGCTTCAGTGAAAGGGCAGCCCGCAAATTACAGCTTACCCCTCGGCCTGCCTGGGCCAGTGAAGGCTGAGAAGAAATGAAAGCTTGGACCAGCATTCTGGAATGCAAATCTGCTGTCTAATTTATAAGCAGAAATTCAAATGCCATCCACGACCAGCACAAAGGAGGGGTGGGTCTGTGACATGGCAGTGAGGACATGCCCTATCAAAGCCATGGAGTTTCTTTAGAAAATATACTGCTAGCCAATCAGAACGCATCTGCAAGGGGAGTTTGTCTCTGAAATCCCCAGATTAGGATTTCTGCAAAATCTAATAGCTGCTCAAAGTCAAGACCCGATTGCATCAGCCAGAGGGGAGCTCCTGCCACATCCAAGAACATTGTAAGTTTCTCATCAATATTGATGAATAACCAAATGCTCTTAGAAGGATACACAAAAAACCTCCCTTTACACTGACTCATTTGCCATGACCAGACACTAGTTTTATTTCTGGCAATCCCAGACTGTCAGCACTGAAATAACTCAGAGACTGGTGGGTAGAGTGCAGGGTGAAGTCCCGAGAAGGGAAGAAGGTATCTCAGGTCACTCAGAGGCAGGGCTGACTTCCCCCTTCACTGCCCCCAATTTGCCTTCCCCAGCGGTTGCCTGCTGAGTCACCTCTTCAAATCCTCGTGCAATAGCAGCCTTGTTCCCAAATGCAGAACAAGCCTTGATGCAGGTAGAATTCATTGTGTCTGACCCAGCACATACATCAGAGGTGGTGTGCAGTCCCTTCGTGGCCCGGAACTGTGGGCCCAGAGCAGCCCACGGACCCCCAGCATTGCCCTGGAGTACAGGATCTCTGCTGCATCCATCTAGCGAGCTGGGTTTTGATTTGATCCAATAGAGTCTTCCTAGCTCTCCTAAGAGAAAGGTAACTGCTATTACAGAGATCGTCCCTCCTTCCTCAGGGGCAGGGGCCTCATTCTCAACCCACGTCCGGCATCCTCGTCGAATGGCTAAGAGCACAGCTTTGGAACCAGCCTGGGCTCAAATCCAGTTCTGCCCTTGACCGTCTGCTCGACTTTGAGCAGCATGTCTAACATCTCCGGGCTCCTATTTCCTGCTCCTGAAGTGGGACCAATATCACTGATTTACCAGGGCTGTTACAAAGCCACGACCACAAATGAGAAACGTTGACCACAGTGACCACACACCACTGGCGCTCCGAAGACAGCAGCGCCTCCCGTTTCCCAGAGCTCCCCGCCTTCCCGACTGCATTGCAAGCCTCCCGGTTCCGACTGAGAGCTGGCTTTGAATCCCAGGCCTGTGACACTCCCTCGGTGGCCTTGGGTAATGGGCGTCCATCCGCTTGCTTGTGAATGAAGACCATCAAGCCTCCCTTGGTGGTTATGGAGCAGGTTAGTGAGATAACAGGATAAAGCACAGCTGTGATGACCCCGAGCCCTCAGGCCTCCAGGATGTGAAAACCATTTTCCTTTAGGGGCCATAGAACTGGCCTGGCATAAATTGGTGGCAAGTCAACTTTTATTTTCCTGTCTTTCCCTCATCATTCACTTATTCAGTCATTCTTTTACTCATTCATTTATTCTTTTATTTATTTATTAATTCATTTGTCAAACCCCCAAAACATATACCCTGGGCTGGGTCCTATACTGCTTAGTGCCTTACCAGAGAGGAATAAGACATGCCCCTGACTTTGATGGGGGCCCCTAAGAAGTAAGGTCACCCTGGCAAATGTTCATCAAGAACCTTGAAGATTCCATGGGCCTCTCCTATCCTTTTCCTGTTTTGATTTTGTCTCCTACTATCCAGTAAAGTGGGTGAGGTAGACAGAATAGTGTTTCCAAAGATGACCACGGCCTAATCCTTGGAAAATGTGAATGTTACCTTCTATGGCAAGAGGGACTTTGTGGATGGGATTAAGTTAAGCATCATGATACAGGGAGATAACCCTGGATGACTGGGTTGGGCCCTCAATGTAAGGACAAGGGTCCTTAGAAGAGGAAGGAGAGGGAGATCTGATTTCAGAGACAGAGAAGGTAATATGACATTGGAGGGCAGAGGTTGGAAGAGATTGGAGTCATGTGGCCAAGGAATGCTGGCAGCCTTGGAAACACAGAAACATGTTTGGACTGTACCTTAGAGGAAAAACACACTGGATTCATACACAGTGAGAAAACATTCAATGAATCAGCCCTATAGGATCCGAGCAAATAGAACATCTACCCAGAGCTACCTAAGCAGGGGACAGATGGAAACAAATGACACAATGACTCAGCAAATATAGTACAGAAGAAAAAAATACACTTAGGAAAAGAACACAGCAAGCAGAAGTCAGACAAAGACCCCAAACTATGAGAAAACATAACTCAGGGAAGGGAAGGGAATGTGTCATAATTGTTTCAGGCTATAGAATGACTTAATAAGACCATGAATTTAAAATTTAAAAGTTCAAATGAAGAAATACTAAAACAACAGGAGGAGATGAATCAAGAAAATTTAGACTTAGGGTCCCAGTAGGAAACAGAAGGCACTCCGCTGGGATTTTGAAAAAATTGAATCAAGGGTCCACTTACAGGGTGAGGGATGTCATTGAGGAATGTGAAAGCACCCAAGTACTGGTGACAGTAGGAAGCTGTCCCCAGCCCCAGGCCTGCAAGGGCAGGAGAAAGAGCTGGTGTTACCAGAAGCATGAAAGAAGGGCCTCACCAGCTGCAGAGGATGCTGGGAAAGATGTATTCTTAGTTGGGTGCATGGTTACACTGAATGAAATTGAGGTTCTGTAGCTGAGAAAAAAAGGGGAAGATGTGTATTGGGTGGCCACAAACTATCTCTGCCACAAATAGACAAACTTTCTTCACTCAGCAAGTACCGAGCGCGTTGTGAAGGAGGAGGGGAAGGAGAAGGAAAGACAAATGTGACACAGACGCCAATATTCAGCGACTCACAGTCTGATGGGGAGACAGATATGTAATAAGTGAGTTTATTAGAGTCTCTGCTGCCCTCTTTAAAGTGTGTCTAAGGATTGTCATATACACACTACTATTTTAAAATAGGTAACCAACAAGGACCTACAGTATAGCACAGGGAACTCTGCTCAATATTCTGTAATAACCTAAAGGAGAAAAGAACTTGCAAAAGAATAAATATGTGTATATGTATAACTGAATCACTTTGCTGTACACCGGAAACTAACACAACATTGTAAATCAACTATAATCCAATATAAAATAAAAATAAAAAAAGAATATATTGAGGTTAGTAAGCATAAAGAAAATTAATGAATGGTAACTGGATATATACCAAGTTGTATTGAAACCGAATGTTGAATCCTTTTTTAAATCAGGATAAGGAAACAATTTTTTGGTATTTTTTCAAATGTTTTAGAGCTGTTCTATTCAGTTATGCACTAATACATCCTATTAAACACAAACTGATTTAAGATGTGAAAAAAAAGTGTGCCTAAGGAAGATGGGGGGTACAAAGAGGGCCGTTGTCCTCTGACCCTAGAGTTTGGTGGACACACATCTCTTGAAGGGAGTGGCCTTTGAAAACATGGAGATTTTCTCCAGGAAACCTGGAGGGGTAGTGGGAATAATTAAGAAGGGGAGAAATGGTACCCCACGTCTGGGGAACAGCAGGCCTGGAGTTTGGCAGGAATGTAAGAGGGAGAGATGGGACAGGAGAGGTGGGCCAGAGACATGTTGTGAAGGGTTTGCATGCTGTGCTTATGTTGGAGTCTCTAATACATGGAGGGACAGTCAGCTTCTGTGAATTGGTGGTAATAATAGTGTCTACTTCATTGGCTGTTTCGAGGATTCAACGGAATGAAACAGTGAGTCCCCAGCAAATTCTAGTTATAAATACTGAGAGGCTAGGAGGTCCCTTGTCATTAACAAAGGCTGACCACCCCTTAGTGGGAGACCAGGGGGAGTCAAGGACAACAAATGCCTGCAAATGAGAGGGCCTCTTAGGACTTGGCTGAAATTTTCTTTCTAGGCAGAAATTTTGTTTTGATTTGATTTCGTGTAAAAGATGTTGCTGATATGGCCACTTCAGAGATGGAGGCTTGCGATAATTTTTGAAAGACTTTCCTTGAAAAGCTCTTTAGGGCTTCCTTAAAATACATTTTGCTGAGATTGAAAATGAGTCCCGTCTATCTGCTCCCAGCTGTCTGGACCAGGGGTTGTTTCTGCCTCAGCCAATTTTTTGAAGCCGTTAGAGGGACAAAGTGTGTTACTGGCCGCGGCTCCAGAGGAGGCTTGGGTCAGGGAGATGCTCTTCCACAGCCGATGGGCCACGGGGGTGTCCAGCTTCCTCACCTCCCACAGGAAGCAGCTCCCAGGCGGGGGCTGGTGACAGTTTAGTTATCACAGTGTTTCAGGCCAACACCATGACTGAGAAGATAAAGAACCATCCTTTAATTTCTTTCCAATGTTTGGTATTTTTAAAAAATTGAGGTATCACTTTCATATAGAAAAGTGAGCACGTCATTAATGTACAGCTTGATTTTTATAGATGGATACCCCCATGTAACCACTGCCAAGGTCAAGACATAGAGCATTTTCATCAACTCGGAGATGCCCTTGTGTTCTTCCCAAGTCCTTACACCCACCCACCAGAGGTAAACGCTATTCTGACCTCCAAAACCATCCATTAGTTTTGCACATTCGTGTTCTCTGTATCAATGGAATCGTACCGTGTGTGGTCCTTTGCTTTTGGTTCTTCTAATGCTAGTAAGATCTCTGAGGTTCCCCTATGTTTTAGTGTATATCAGTAGTTTGTTCTTTTACATTATTGTGTAGTAGCCAACTTTACATCTAAATTATCATTTTCCAAAGTTAAAAATTTGACACTTATACAAATGTAAATTTGCCATGTATCAAAGATTTTATTCAACTCATTAATTAATGGGTGAATCAGTAAAACAATAAAAACAGGTTCCAATGAGGATTTGACTTCCAGAGATTTGTATTCTCTACCAGATAGAATTTGTTGGTATTGTTGTGAAGAGGAATAATTTTAGTTGCTATGAACAGGAAGCATTTGCATTGTTATCTGTTTTCCATAACTTACTATCCTTCCAGAGCTGTAAAGTCACAGAATCAATAGAAAGAAAGGTATGTTCCCTATACACCCAGAAAACCCCTTGACCACACCCAGCACTGAGCTAGAAGATTACCTAGGGATCTCTTTGGCTCTGTACCAAGTCTTAGAAAATATTTCCTGACAATGTGAACATACTTCAATTTATTTATCCATTTACTTGTTGATGAGCATTTGAGTTATTTACAGTTTGGATTATTATGAATAAAGCTACCATGAGCATTTTGTGTGTGTGTCTTTTTGTGGACATGTGTATCACTTCTCTTGAGTATACACCTAGGAGTGGAATTGCTGGTTCACAGAAAAATTGCACATTTCTCTTTCGTAGATACTCCTGAGCAGTTATCCAAAATTGTTGTACCATTGTAAACTCTCCCTTGCCTCCCAGATGTGTCTGATAATTCCAGTTGCTCTGCTTCCTTGCTAGCATTTGGTGGTGGCAGTGTTTTTCATTTGAGCTATTCACGGGTTGTGCAGACGCCGTCAGTTTTTATCACTTAAGTCAGGAGTTTTTCTACTTCCATGTGTATAAGAATTACCTGGGCTGTTCATTTAAAATGTGGATGCACAGGTCCCAGCCCATCTCCAGAAGTTTTGATCTAGTACTTCTGGATCAAGCTCAGAAATCTGCATTATCAACCAGCACTTCATTACTAAGGCTGTGTTATGAGAAATACTGACTTCAGTGAAGCTTTACTGTGTAACCTATGAGTTGCTGCCGCTGTTTTCCTTTCTTCAGAGCTCATCCTGCCAGGAGAGAGGCTGAGAACACAGGTCAGCTCACAGGTTTTTGAACGTGAAATAATGATAACTACCTTTTGTCTCCCTTTTCAAACAATCGTCCAGAATGAGACTTGGCTTTTCCATCTTGCAAATGGGGACATTGAGGTTTGAGCATAGGTAAGGAAAGAGAGGTAAGGAAGAGAGGAAAGGCAATTTGCCCAAGAATTCAACATAGAGAATCAAGGATTAGATCCAAGGATTGTCCTATCCCCTATCAGTAAATTCTCTAATATACTAATGATTTTGGCACCTTTTTGTTTATTTTTGCTGGCAGAGGACATTTTTCTCTAAGATAAAGTCTCTTTTTAAAATTTTTTATTTTTAAAATTTATTTAAAATTTTTATTTATTGGGACTTCCCTGGTGGTCCAGAGGTAAAGAATCCACCTTACAATGTAGGGAACGAGGGTTTGATCCCTGTTTGGGGAACTAAGATCCCACATGCCATGGGGCAACTAAGCCCATGAGACGACTACTGAGCTTGTGCGCCTCAAGGAAGAGCCTGAGTGCCAAAAACTACAGAGCCCACGCGCTCTGGACCCTGCATGCCACAACTAGAGAGAGAAAACCCTGATGCCACACCTAGAGAGAAGCCCACACGCCTCAACGAAGACCCCGCGTGCCACAACTAAGACCCTGTGCAGCCAAAAATAATAAATAAAATAAATAAATAATAATAATAAATAAATGTTTTAAATGAATAAAATTTTATTGATTGCATTTTTTTAATTGAAGTATAGTTGATTTTCAATGCTTCAGGTGCACAGCAAAGTGATTCAGTTATACACACACACACACACACACACACACACACACACCCATATTCTTTTCCAGATTCTTTTCCAATATAGGTTATTACAAGATGTTGAATAAAGTTCCCTATGCTGTACAGTAGGCCCTGGTTGTTTAACTATTTTATATATGGTAGTGTGTATCTGTTCATCTCAAATTCCCAATTTATCTCTCTCCCCCTTCCCCTTTGGTAACCATAAGTTTGTTTTCTGTCTGTGAGTCTATTTCTGTTTTGGTTTTTTTTAAGTTATTTTTAAAATTTTATTTATTTAATTTATTTATTTTTGGCTGTGTTGGGTCTTTGTTGCTGCGCGTGGGCTTTCTCTAGTTGCGGTGGCTTCTTTTGTTGCAGAGCATGGCCTCTAGGCACTCGGGCTTCAGTAGTTGTGGCTCATGGGCTCTAGAGCACAGGCTCAGTAGTTGTGGCTCACGGGCTTAGCTGCCCCACGGCATGTGCGATCTTCCCAGACCAGGGCTTGAACCCGTGTCCCCTGCATTGGCAGGCGGATTCCTAACCACTCCGCCACCAGGGAAGCCCTCTCTTTCTGTTTTGCAAATAAGTTCATTCGTATCCTTTTTTAATATTCCCCACATAAGAGATACCATATGACACAAGATAAAGTCTTAAGCAAAATCCCAATGTATGAAACAGATCATAATTAAGCATAATTAAGCAAGGGCTAGGAGCACAGCACCAGCCTGTGTAACTTCTCTGAGCCCTGGTGTTCTACTTCCACCTGTAACCTCCCCTGGGCCCCAGGACAAGGGCTTGTGAACCACAGGCCCCCAGCACTGTCCCTAAGAGGCCCTGAGCACAGACGTGTGATTTATATAACATGCCATTTTTATTTGTTTAAGAAAATATCCACCCCTAAAATTTGGATTCTCTTTTCTTTAAACCTAAATATAACCTGAGAGTAAAATGTAACCTGGGTGTGGGGAGAGGGAGGGCAATTGGATGACCCAGGAGGTATGAACTAGAAGTCACATTAACCGTGAACCGAGGGCAGAAAAAGCAGGTGGCAAAGGGCAGAAATATTATTCAGAAGGGAATTACCCCTACACCCCAAATAAATCAATTTTGCCTGCTGGTGTTCTCTTATCCTCAGATGGCAAGCTGGTTAAAGTTAGAGAACACTTCTAGCATCCTTTGCCATGATCATGGCCTTTCATTGTCCAGCTGTGTGACCTTGGGCCAATCACGACATCTCTCTCATCCTTAGTTTTAACATCTGTGCAATTGTATCAAGAGCACCGACCTCAGTGGGAAGAACAAGGATTAAGGGAGATACATGGTGCCCGTGAGAGTCCCAGGCCACAGGAGGTGCTCGGTAAAAAATGTGTTTCTTCCCCTGGACCCCCGTTGAGTCAAGTGTACACCCTGCAGATCCACCAGCCGTTTCGGAACTTATGGTGACAGTGGTGTGACTTTCCCCTCTGCTTTCCTGCTGGGACTGGGATGAGCCACCCCATCCTCCGCAGAGGTGAAGGGAGGGAGGATGACACCAGTAGGAGGGACTGGAGGGAAACATACGAGTACAGCAAATTCTATAAGCCTGGGAGGATGAGATCATCGTACCATCGATTTCAGGAGCAGAAGCGGCCACCCAGCTAGACATAGGGGTAGGTATGTGCAAAGCTGCAATTTTAGCTGACTTGTAATAACAACAATCACTAAAATGTATTGAGCGCTTAGTGAGTGTGCCAACCATTGGGATCAGCAACTTGCACATTTATCCTCACAACAACCCTATAGCACAGGTGCGTGCCCTTGTTATCTTACAGATGAGGGAATTGGGGCACTTGGGACGTATGGACCTTCTCCAAGGCTACTCAGCTACTAGACAATGCAGTTGTGCTCACCTGGGTTCACATGGCAATACCAGTTAGGGTGTAGGTTTGGTGGCTGTCACAGAGGTTCAAATACCGTGGCCTAAACAAGTCAGAAGTTAATTTTTCTTATGTGTCAGTCTTAACGGAAGCTGTCGGAGACCAGGTCCCTTTGACCTTATCACTCAGCCCTCCCTAGGGGTATGGCCCCATTTGTGTGGTCCCTGAAAACTCACCATCACTTCCTCCTCCCGGGTGGCAAGAAAGGGGTGAGGGGAAGGCGAGGCACTTTGCCTCCATCACTTCTGCTCTCACACCATTGACCTGGACCGGGTTAGGAGGTCTTATCTAGCACCAAGAGGGGTGTGTGAATGCCTGTTTTAAGTTAAAATCAACTGCTGTTATTATTAATGTAATAGTAAATAAAGGAAGATGCATTAGGACAGCCACTCCGCTCCTCTATCTTGTATTGAGAGGTATTGGGCAGAATATGACCAGGACTTTCACATGTAAGACAAAATGTAAGCTGCAGCATAAACAAACATTTTGCAGGCAGCATAAACAAACATTTTGCAGGCACCTACCATGTACAGGGAAACATACGACAAGCCATGGATAGAAGACTTACGAGATGTAACTCTGCAGACAAAAGGATAGCATGAGCTGAGTACCTTCTGAGTACCTGAAACTGGGCTGGACACTTCCAAGACATCATGTCCTACAATTGTCTCCACACAGCAGTTGAGACATGAGAGCATTCAGGCTCAAAGAGGTGAAATGACTTGCCGAAGTTCACGTGTCTAGTAAGCGGTCAGATCAAGATTCAAGATTCCTGTGTGACCCTGGGCAGGTTACTTAACTTTTCTGTACATATGACTTCCTCATCTCTAAAGTGGAGAAAATGGTACCTACCCCACAGGACTGCTGCAGGCGGTGGATGCTCTAATGTACTTAAGATGCTGGGTAGAGGTTTGGCCGGTAGCAAACCCTCGGCAAATGGTTAGATGTTATTATTGTTGTTATTAACGTTATTGTTAATATTAGTATTAGTGTTATCTTTCCACTCTCCCACCCTGCATCCAGTCCTAATCCAAGTGTGGTGAATTCTGTATTAGGAATACAGAAAGCTAAGGATGTCCACAGAGATGGTGGGATCCTTTGAAGTCTAAAACATAAGAAAGACTCATAAAGGAAAAGAATTTGCTGGACTTTGAAAGAAGGGTAGGATCTTAACAGGCAGAGAAGAGGAGTGAGGCTGGATGAAGAAGGCATTCCGGGGAAGGGGGTGAGCTTGGGAAAAGGCATCTAGAAAGGCAGTGGCAAGGGCGTCATGGGGTAGTGAAGTGGGATAGGTGAGGCGAATGAGTGGGAGACCAGGCAGGATGATGATGGACGGGGGAAGCACGGAGCTAATTTAAAGAGGTTGGCCTTTTACCTGAAGGCAATGGAGAGCCCTGGAGGGTTTTGATCAGCTCTGTGCCAGAGGAAGATTGCCATGGCAACAGCTCTGGGGAAAGATGGGCAGGTGGAGAGGCCAGCTCAGTAACTAGCGCCATGGTTTAGGTAAGAGGTAATGAGGATCCGAATTAGAGCTATGGCTTTGGGAAAGACTGGGAGGGAACCAAATAAGGACAGTGTGTGGAGGGGGAACTAAAGGATCACAGTGGCTCTGTGTGTGGAGGGTAAGGCAGGCAGAGCAGTGAAGCTGGAATGCTTAAGCCCACTGTCTGAAGCACAGGCTCCAAATAACTTAAGCCTCATAGCATACGATGCTCTCTGCCTGCTGTGACAAATTATGAAATTATTTCTTTTTATTTTTTTCTGGCTGGTTCTGGTTAGACCTGAAACTATTCATTCACTCACTCACTTGTTCATTTGTTAACGCATGTGCTCAGAGTTTATGTTAAGCAAGTTCAATCGGTAAAGAGATCAAATGTGCTTTCGACAACAATTTCTATGAGCAAGGTATAGAGTAGGCTCTTGTAACAAAAAAGTCCTGCTAGAAACCGGATATTTGTGTTCCCCCTAAATTCCTATGTTGAGACCTATTTCTCCCAATGTGATGGTATTAGGGGTGGGGCCTTTGGAAGGTGATTTAGGTAATGGGGGTGGAGCCCTCATGAATGGGATTAATGCCCTTATACAAGAGACCCCAGGGAGTCCCCCTGCCCCTTCTGCAATGTGACAACACAGGCAGGAGACCAGGAAGATTCACCAGATGCCGAACCTGCTGGTGCCTTATCTTGAATTTCCCAGTCTCCAGAACTGTTAGAAATAAATTTCTATTGTTTATAAGTCACCTAGTCTATGGTATGCTTTTAGAGCAGCCAGAACAGACTAAGACAGGCCCCCAAATACATTGGTTTGAACAAGCCACAATTAATTTATCTTCCTTATTTAAGTTTAAAGTCAGTTCAGGTATGGTGTGAGGGCCTGATGGTGAAGGGAAATTAGCCTACTTCTAACTCGTTCTGCCATCCTCAACAGGTAGCTTCCATCTCGAGATCCGGAACGGCTGCTCCAGTGGCCGCTGTCACGTCTACACTCAAACCAGCAAGAAAAGCAGAAAGAAAGAGGAGGACTCCTCTTCCCTTAAAGGTTGTGACCCAGAAGGTGAACACATCACTTCCATTTACATCCCATAGCTGGAACTTTTTCCCATGACCACATAACTGCAAAGGAGGCTGACAAAGGTACTCTTGAGTTGGGTGTCCACGTACAGATACGAAACCTACCACCAGGGAAGAAGGGGATGTTGGCAAACAAATACAGTCTCTGCTACTCTCCTATACCCCTTGTGCCTACTAAATTCAGGGAACTTAGAAGGGGCTGATCCATTTGCATGGTGACTTAACGAAAACCTCATGATAGGTTCTGGGGTACCAAGATGAAATAATATACTTTCTGTTTTGAAGGAGCTTTTAGTCTATACTGGGGGCTAGACAAGTAAAGAAACAAAGACAATGAATTGTATCGGGTGGGACAGCAGCCTGTGCGGGGCACAGTTTAAACAGTCACAAAGGAGAAAGGCAGCACATCCATCTGGGGCAAGAGGGGTCAGAAAAGACTCCATCAAGAAGGTGATGTTCAAAAAAAAAAAAAAAAAGAAGGTGATGTTCAGCTGAGTCTGGAAAGCTGAGTCGATGTTTGTCTGGGGAGCCAGGTGAGGAGAGCTGTTCAAGGATGCGAAAGAAGAACATCAGCAAAGACAGGAAGAACTTTCCAGTCTCATTATAACCTTCATTAGCAGCACTTTCAAGGATAACACCGGACACCGTGGTGCTCTCCAGTTTTTGACTTACAAATAATGCAGTGAAAAACCTCATTGAATCTTGGTAGGCATCTCTGATTATTTCCTTGGGATAGAGTCTAGATGGAGAATCTTCTACCAGGATGTCTGATATACACTTCACAATTAACAGGGCCAAGATGGAATCTTGACTTACTGCCCCACCCCGATACCACACACACATACACACAGACACACAGGCGCACACACACACACACACACACACACACTCTTTCTGCTTCTTCCATAGTCTTATTCATCAGTGAATGACACCACATTGCACTCAATTACTTAAACCAAAAACCTACTATCTTCAATATCTTTCTTCTATTTACCCTCTTATTTAGTCCATCAGCATGTCCCATCAATTCTACCTTCCTAATACCTCCTAAATCTACCTCATATCATCTCCAGTGTCACCAGCTTGGTCCAAGCCCCCAGCATCTCTCCTGACACCTGAGATAGCCCCTAACTCACCTCCTTTCATCTAATCCAGACCTCTTATATTCCATTTTCTATACAGTAGCCAGAATAATATAAAAATGTAAATCAGTTCATGTCATATATCCTCGTAAAATTCTACAATATTTAGCACAGATTTAAGGAAAAGAATACAAACTCTTAATCATGGCTTACAAAGCCCCCTGACCACCCTGCCGACTGCACCTCCTTCTACCCCCTCTCCCAATGCATTCATTTATTTTGTTATGTGAAAGTTACAGTGATGGGCACTTGCAATGTATCAGCAAGAAAAAGAAACAAAGATTCCTTTCTCATGGAATTTATATTCTCCCAGGAAAGACAAGAAACATAATACATGGAAACCTTGCAGAGTGTGGTAGAAGTGGTACGTGCTATGGGGAAAAGAGAGGTAGAACAGAATAAGGGGGAGGCGGGGTTATAGGACACGACTTTAAATAGGATATGACATTTCAGCAATTCTTCTAACAGGTGGAGTTAGCCACATAGATATGAGGAGAAGAACTTTCTAAGCAGAGAATATCCATTTCCTATACAGCAGCCATCATAATATACTGCATACCTTACATTCTAGTTTCTGAAGTTCAGACAGTAAGCAAGTAAATGAACAAGAAAACTGGGAAAGTTCAGGTAGTGATAAATAGTTGTAACAGACCTAAAATAGGATCATATGAAGTGACCGACTGAGGGCTACTTCAGGTTACTTATTGCATCTCATCCTTGTATCACCCTGATAAGTTAGGTCTTAGTAGCCTCATTGTACAAAGAAAGAAACTAATGGCAGAAAGACTTTAAATAATTTGCCCAAGTTCACTCAGCTAGTTCCTCCTTTTGTGTGTCTCCATGGACACTCTGTGGTTGTCATGGCACTTGTCGTATGGTCTTACAATGGCAGGTTTAGTCACCTGACTTTCCTGCAAGGCTGTGAGCCCGGTGAGGGGGAAGCTGCATCTTCCTCGTTCCACACAGAGCCTGAGACACTAGCACAGTGGCTTACACCCCGCAGGCATCCAACAATGCGTGCTAAATCCATGAATACATGTCTGACCCCTAGTTCAAATCCTGGTCTGACGGACCCTAAATCTGAAGTCCTGCACTATGAATGTATTGGCCCTAATGTAGGATGCTGGTTTGAAAAATAGTCACAGATTCTTTGACACTCTTTCCATTGAGTCAGTGTCCAAATCTGAGGGGCTTTTGACTCCTCCAGCCAATGGAGTACATTGTAAGTGACACTGTGTGGCCCTGGGGCTGGGTCACAAAAGGTCATGCAGCTTCCGCCTCATTCATTGGAACACCTGCTGCCAACTGTCTTGAGGGGAACACGCGTAAGCGCTCTGGTCAACAGTCCCACTGGTGTCCAAACATCCCCAGAGAAGGGGCCGTCTTGGAAGTGGATCCTCTCACCCCAGGTGATCCAACCCCACCCGTCTGAGTCATCCCAGCTGAGTCGCAAACATGGAGCAGTAACAGGCCAGTCGTGCGGTGCCCTGTCGGGGCTCCTGACACAAAGACTCCACAAAAATCATAAAAGGGCTGTTGCTTTGCACCAGGAAGTGTGCGGTGGTAGGTTACATAGCCACAGATAACTGGAACATGAAGGAAAATCCTATGTTCACATTGACTTAACTGTTGTGTTGACCGTTTATCTCCCTTACCTGAATGTAAGCTTTCTGAGTGCAGGAATTTTTGCCTCTTTTGTTCAAAGCTGTATTTCTGGCACCTAGTAGAGGACGTGGCATATAGTAGCTGCTCAATAACTGTTTATGAAATGAATGAAGCTTTAAACATATTCATTGAAATAGAGGAGCAGGAAAAATCAGCTCTTAGCCTTTTGGCCAAAGCCAAGAGGGAAACAGGAAGCTTGCAAGATTTCCAATGACGGCGGGATAAAACCATACTGGATGCTTTAGGAAAGCCTGGATCTTTCTGAAACAATTTACTGCAATCATTTTTACTCTGTCTTACCCTTCTCCATCATCTTCCTAGATAGTGAGAGATTTTCCATGATTTAGTTTATATCTTACCTCATTCCTTGCCAAGCCTGGAAGATCCTAGAAACTCTTAGTTGCTCCAGAAATATTTAGTGAATGAGATCTCATGCATCCCAAACCACAGAGCCAAGTTTTATCTTCGTGAATGTAATACAAAACTGAGCTCTTAACTTGGAAAGGAAAGAATCAGCTACTTAATATGCAATGTCAGCAGCCTTTCGATTTTATGGTTCAAAACAGAACTGCATGTCCCTAAGCCCAGTCGATTTCCTGTTTATTATCATATTAGACCTATTTCAAGGCAGACGGAAAATTTGAAGGACTTTGCCAGCCATTAAGACTGGCATAAATCTTCCAGGACTGCATTTAAATACATAATACTTCCCATTAACATTTTTTGAAATTAGGGTCCACTCAATTTCTTGATTAAGCAGGAGTTCTTTTATCAAGTAATTCTGTTCCTTTCAGCTGATAAGTGGGCTCCCAAAATCTATAGTCGTTGGTAGGAAGCCCTGTTGACGTCAGTCCTGCTTTTAAGGCAGACTTTGTTCAAAATTCCATACAAGATCTTTGTTGGTCCCCTCTTTGACCTTCACTCTGCCTGAGTGTTTTTATCATCAGTTAATGAGAAGAACAATGGTCCTAGCACTTCTACTGCAGCCTCCCCATGCTCAGCACTCCAGTAGTTTTCAGAATAACACTAAGGTGTGGTACTAGCATCTCCATTTTATAGATGATAGAATGAGGGCCCAGGGAGATTGAACAAGCTGCCCGAAGTCACAGCAAGTGGGTGGCAGAGCCAGGAGTTGAACTTCGTGTTGATTTGATTCTAAAGCAGGTATTCCTCTGACTTTGCTGAAAAGGATGGAAGACAAACTGGCATTTATAAGAGCTCCTACTATGTGCCAGGCACTATATTGGACATGATAGTCTTTAGTCGTTTTATAGCCACATTATAAAGTAGGCATTTTTATCTCCATTTCACATAGGAAAATGAGGCTCCAAGATATTTAACAATTTGCCCAAGGTTAAACAGCTACTAATCCGTGAAGCCAGGATTCAAGTTCAGGCTGTGAGACTGCACACACTGCTCTTTTCTTTAAGCAGGAACCTAAGCATTGAATGAAAGGTCTAGTAGATGGTGAATTAACAGGGAGGCAGAGGTATCCTGTGACTTTGAGGAAATCACTAAACCTCTCTGCCTCTCAACATCTCCACCTGTAAAATGGGTTTATAAAGCTCTCCCTCCCTACCCCACAAGATTTTGGGAGGATCAACTTTAGGACTGAATAAAGAAACTACCTGTCCTAAACCCTTACTTTACAGATCAGGACACTGAGGCCCAGACAGGCCATGAAGCTTTTCCAAGTTGCTCAGTGAATTGATGACCCGAGCTAGATTAGAACCTCGGTGTATCAGTCAGCTAATGCTTGGTAACAAGTACCAAAGTTTATTTTAAAGTTAAAAGCATAACCCTCATGCATATATAAAATGAATACATGGTAAAGATTTTTATCCAACTCATGAAGTAATGAGAGAATCAGTAAGATGTTGAGACCAGTTCAAAGGAGGTTTTGAAGAACAGAGAGAGATACATAGACAATCAGGAATGCTGAAATAAATTTGCTAAAAGATGCATAACAGGTTAATATTCAAAAGGCTATAAAATGTCAAGTTTGGGGTTATCTTTTCTACAGGACACAAATCAACTATATCTCTATAGCACAAAATTCATTTGCACTGCTATCAGTTTTCTACAAGTTAACTTTTATCCCTGCAGAGTTTCAAAATAGCAAAGGTGCAGATACCTATAGATCAGAGCATCCCTGTAGGGATTACAGCACTCTGCCAAAAGGACACCAAATAATCACTTTTGCTGACTTCCAATTTTTCCTGATACAGAAAATCACTGAAATTTTCATAGCTTTTGGTCATAAGCATTTATTCATCTGTTCACAGGTCAAGAGGTGGTGGGGTGTCTCTGCCCGACATGTCTCATTCTGGGGCCCAGGCTGTAGGGACCAGCAGCTTCCTGGGGCATGTTCTTCTCACAGAGGAGGGGTCAGGGCTGTCAGAGAAGCAAGCACAACCATGTGATGCCTCTTAAGGTCTAGGCCTGAACATGGTGCATTTTTACTTCTGCCTGTATTCCACTGGGCAAAGCAAGTTATGGGAACAAGCACAACATTAGTGAGATGTATAGTCCTCCCATGGGTGTGGGAGGGTGAATATTTCCTGAGCAGTAATCAGTCCATATCAGGTTGTGTTAAGAGATGCAAAACATCTGGACACAGAGGCACTACGTAAACATACAGGAACAAGAGTCTTTTACATACAGAGATCTGTTGTGACCATCTGCCCCCTCTTCTGGAAGTGAATGAAAATATGGTTGGCCAGCCAAAGGTTAAGTCTGGAAATGAACTCACTCTGATGCTTGGTTTAGTGACACAATCTTCTAATAGTGGGGGACTCTTGTGAAGATATTAAAAGACAGTTGAAAAACATCTTTCTTAAATAAGGTATGTCTAGCCCTTTGGGTTTACAGAACTAAGCCTGGGGGGATACAAAATGACAGAATACTCACGGCACATTATCCTGACCATTGGTTTTACGTGAAGCATTTTGCGAACTGTTTTGAATTAAAAGAAAATAACAGCTATAGTATAAGTATACCACATGCCAACAATAAATGGTATATGACATTTAATGGATTATTTTCATGGGTTGTTTTATTCTTATTTTTGCCACAAATAATTAATAGGAAAAATACTTTACGATAAACAAACAGAGATGAAGAAGGAGGGTTTCCAGTCTGACAACCATTTGGGGCATCACCCACAGAGCAAGCTTGAGACCAGGGTGGGAAGTACAAAACCAGAGAAGAGGGATCTTCCCCCTAGAATAGGACTGTGTCCAAGTGTGGCCCTTTATGAGGCCTAGGATATGGGAAGCAGATTGGGGGAACACTGTTTCCCCAGAATTGGGGGCCCAAGAGACTCTTCCCCATTCTCTTAACTTTTTGTTCTTCCTCTTCTTTTTTTTCAACACCGTCATCACAATCAGACTGGCCGCTCCCACTTATGAATTGCTCCCTCTTGTGTTAGGTGCTGTGCACTACACTTTACATAAGCTCCACGGCTTTCTGTCACCGGCCTGGTCCCCACTGACACAGGGGTTTGCAAACCCCGGCCAGGACTTCCACTCACAAAGCCTGTTTGGTGTGGTCTCAGAAAATTTACAAATTAACACCCATTTAAAAGGGATTCTTAAGTCAAGATTTTTTTTTTTTTTAAAGTGGCTGTTCTTCCTTTGAGGAAGAAAGATAAAGTATTCTTTTCATTTTTTCCCAGTCAATCTGTAGCATCAAAAGAAAAGTCAAGACACAATTAAGTTCTAAATAATGCAATGTCTTACATGTGTTAGATTATCTAGTCTTTCAATAGTCTTCTTAGGAAGCTTTTATTATGGATATAATATTTAATACAAATGTGGGAATAATAATAATAATAATGGAAAATTAGGCTCAAAGAGATTAATAATGAGTCAAACAGAAATAAGAATGTGGTCCAAAAACCATCTGCAATGTAACAACAATTTCTTGGGGTCTCTGTATTTAGCTTTGAACTTCACCATAACCACATGAGGTAAATGTTACTAACAACTCCATTTTCCTGAAGAGGAAGCTGAGCACGAGAGAACTTCCAGAGTTTCCTCAAGTCCACATAGCCAGAAAGTGCCAAGGTTGGGATTGAAACCTAGGTCTTCAAACACTAAAACCTGAGCTATCACTGCCCTCCTATGAAACACCTGAATTTTACCACCTGTGTTACATTCACATTACCTCCGGAAAACTTCATCTCACCACGAAGAAAAACTTTCCAATTATGGGGACAACATCTTCTGAGATTTGGAGAAAAATCTGAACCTTTGCTCAGTCATTGTTCTCTGACTTTGGGCAATCCACATACATCTGTGCAAAACCTACCTCAGTGGGCAGCTGTGACAATTAAATGAGGTAAAGAAGGAAAGGTGCCTAATAGCACAGGACTTCCCACCGAATGGGCACTAAGTGGTGAGCGTATTGATTATTCAACAATGGGATTCCTTCTTGGAAGGCAATGTGCTGGAGATAGTCAAGTAGAGACCAAAAGACTTGGTTATAGACTGATCTGGATTCATATTTTATTAGCTAGGTTCATGACCCTTTAGTGGAATGTAAAATATCTGTAGTGGGCTCATGTTATGAGCTGAATTGTATCCCCCCAAAATTCACATGTTGGCCTCCTAACCTCCAGTACCTTGATGTAACTCTATTGGGAGACAGAGCCTTTAGGGAGGTGAGTAAGCTCACATGAGGCTGTTAGGATGGGCCCTAATCCAGTACAACTGGTGTCCTTATAAGAAGGGGAAATGGACACACAAAGAGACACGAGGAGTGGGCACACACGGAGAAAAGACCACAGGAAGACACAGAAGGGAGGCAGCTCATCTGTAAGCTATGGAGGTGACACCAGAAGAAACCAACCCTGCCAAAAACTAGATCTTGGACTTCCTAAATTTCTGTTCTTTCAGCCAGTGAGTCTGTGGGCTTTTGTTTTGGCACTGACAGCAGATGAATACTGTTTGCAATCAGCATTTTATAAATATAGGATAGCAGATATCAGAAGGTATCCTCATTCATTTCGGTTGGTTATGTGTATGTTATACTATATGCACTGGGTTGTAACATAAATGTGGGTCACTGTCACCAAGTGTGGGGCAACACTGGACTTGACACCCAAAAGTTCTCTTCTAATTTGGATATCATAATAATTGTTATTATTGTAATTAATATGTTACTTTTCAGCGTATGAGTTAATATGTATTAATTGCCTCTAAGAGCCAAAGGTTTACAAATATTAACTCCCTTACTCCTGAAACGTCCCTTCAAGGTAATTATTATTCTTATTTTACAGATAAGGCTGAGACTGATTATTTAATCTGCCCAGGGTCAAATGCTTAGCATTTTTCAGAGAAAGAACTCCTGCCCAGAGCAGCCTGTCTCAAAAGCCTGAGGTCTCCCCATGCAGCATCATCGTGCAGCTACCCATAATCCTCCGTCCAGTTCCTTAGCACCCAGGCGTCAGCTTCCCCTCTGCAAAACGTTCAGTGATGGAAATTAGGAAGACCTTGGACTTAACAGGCTCTGCGCACGTGACTAAGGGTACAATGGGCCTTTTATGATGGCAGTAAGAACCGGGAGTGCTTCTCCAGTTGGCATGGAGCTCTTCTCTCTGTCAACTAAGGTAAATGGAGTATCTGGGCATCTGGGGGGGCGGGTAATGAGACACAAACGTCTACTCCATCAGGACTAGAAGGAGATGGGAAAATGGTCCCGGAACTCCTGTCTGAAGACACTGTGAATAGCATCTCTGCCCACAGCACTCAGCCCTCCTGCACGAACAGGCTCCGGGCCAGACGTTCTTGAACGCATGTACACGGGCTCATTAGAAGGGAAATGGTAGCGGGTAATTGGAATATGTAAGTGGCATGGGCAAACAGGGTGTTTTAACAATCAAGACCCGAAGAGAAAGAGCTTAATTTGATGGAGAGAAAGGAACAGACTGCCCAGGGAGTCAATTACTGGAGCCAGAGGAGGGGTGCTTGGCTTAGCAGGGAACCCACAGTCAGGAGGGAGGGAGGCTGGGACGTTAGCTGGGTTTGCTTCTGCCTCTAAAATGCCAAGTGACCCAGTGACCCAGCCCTGTCTTTTTCCAGATACCAATTCTTGAGAACTCTTTTGTGCTAAATACTTCTTGCAGCCGTTCCCCCCACTCTTCTCCGGGATCTGCCGCCACTTTCCATCTGGACCACAACATCTCTCAGATGAGCTCCACCAACAGTCTTGTAACTGCTCTAATAGAATTAATCCCTCCCAATCCCAGCCTCTCCTCCAGAGTCATCACAAAGCCTTTTCTGCAACCACCTGGGACCACGTCAGTCTATGCTTAAAGCACCTTGTGGTCCCCAAGTTCATAAGCCTGGTACCTAGGCAAGCCTGTCCCGAATGTCCCCTGCTTCATTTATGCTCGCCTCGGCCATCTGAACCTCTTGCCCTGGAAACTTCAGGCTGTGTCTTTTTTTTTTTTTTCCCCGTTGGTCCGCACCACAGCACATGGGATATTAGTGCCCTGACCAGGGATCAAACCCATGCCCCCTGCATTCGGAGTGCGGAGTCTTTTTTTTTTTTTTGATGTGGACCCTTTTTATTTAAGTCTTTATTGAAGTTGTTACAATATTGCTTCTGTTTTATGTTTTGGTTTTTTGGCTGCAAGGCATGTGGGATCTTAGCTCCCCAACCAGGTATCGAACCCGCACCCCCTGCATTGGGAGGCAAAGTCTTAACCATTGGACGGCCAGGGAAGTCCCTCCACGCTGTGTCTTGACTCCAAGGCTTTGCATATGCTGAGGCTTCCACTTGGCACAGAATTCTCAGCAAGTAATACAACTTAGGGGTTGAAAGTATAGACTCTACATAACTTGAATCTTGGGACCCCCATTTTTTGCCGTGTAACCTTGAGCGGGGTACTTAACCTCTTTAAGTGTCATTTCATCATGGTTAGTAGAGAACAATAACCATTATGCCTCTCTCATAACTTTGTCGCTGGGATTAAGTGAGATAAACCACATAAAGCACTTCGCCCAGTGCCAGGCATGCAGTAAGCACTTGATAAATGGAAATAATGATGATGTTGATGACGATGAGCATCTATGATGATCCAGGTCATTGAAATGCATGACGATACAGAGGTGAGTAAATTGTTTTACATTGTTTATCTCATCTTTTCAGCTAAACATGGAATTCATTACTCAACTTTCTTTTCTTTTCTCCTCCTGTTTCCCACAGATAGAGAGCAACGCATGAAACAGGCAATCAATAAACGCTCACTGGAAAGATGAATGAATGAATTCATTAGATGGATGAGTTGACTATTTTACCCAATATAATTATTTAAAAGAAAAAGCAAAAATGACACGAAGAAACATGCAAATTAAATTTAAAGGTTAGTGTAAGAATGGCAAAGGCAAGGCAGGAAAAAGGAAACGCTTTTTCCCACTGAGAACAACCAAAGCTAAGCCCTTTAGTTATTGCCATCTGGGGTGAAGGTGAGTGCCATGTGGCTGGGAGCTCATTCATTCCCCATCATGCCTGATTTGAGCTGCCTTCCACAGTCATGTGTCCAGACACCTTCGAGTAATGTGCACAGTACATCACAGGCTACACAGCTCTGCCTCATCATGGATCCCTGAATGGTAATCAGACCATTTTACAGACGAGGAAACTGAGGTCAGATATGAGTTCAGCCACTAGGTCAAGGTCACTAAGCTCAAAGGCACAGAGCCAGGACCCGAATTTGGGTCCGGGTCTAAATTCCATACTTTAAGCTGCCCTCATCCTCTGGGTGACAGGTGCAAGGGTGTCCTTCTGCCACTCTCATCTTTTTCATTCCCAGGAAGGCTTCTCACTTGCGAGGAAGCCCTCACGTACAGTGGTCTGAAGTTTAGGAAAAGGAAGACAAACAAAGGCATGGAGGAAGGGAAGAGGGCAGCAACTTTGAGGATTTGCTGTAGTTGGGTTTTCAAGAACAAAACTAAGTACAGGGGAGGCGTGGGATCCTTCCTTTCCAAATATATGTCCTTTTGGCCTGGGTTGTTGCAGACCCAAAATTGGAGCTTGTGCTGTCTCTTCCAAAAAAGCAAAGGATGCCTCCTTAGCTGCAAAGACCTGTCTCACTGGCTCCTCCCAGAGGTAGAGTTATAACAAGCATGGTGGGGATGCATGATTTGACCAGAAGCAGTTTTATGTGGGATTCTACGATAGTGAATACAGTATGTTCAGTCCACGGAGGGTGATGTTGGCAGAAACATCCTGGGCATGGGAGGCAATTCTGTATCCAGGAGACACGTCTGTTCTATGAGGTCACATCTCCCCCACCCACGGTTGGAAGTCCCAATGTAATCAACAACACATACAAGTACTGTATGCAACAAATACTAAAAGCAAATTTAAGCATGGTCTAAAACAGTTATTTAATGTGTTTTGGGAGCAGGGTGAGAGGGTAGGTAGGGTCCCCATTAGCCTGTTCCTGTGAACCTGAGATACTACCCGGCTCATTTGATTACAGTAATAGTAACCAGCACTGGAGTATTATCATCTCCTACAAGCACATTTCTGTTCATCTGGTCACTACACGCCTAACCCTAAGAAGTATGATCTACAAAGGTGGAAACTGAGGCTCAGAGGAGGTCTTTTGGTCTCTCTCTCTCTCTCCTTATTCATTCTCAGCAAGGCTCCCTACCTGCAAAGGGGAAAGACTTCACTCGCCCTAAAGTACAGTGAGATGAACACCAGGAGAGGTGAAAACAAAAGCAAATGAAGAGAGGAGGGATCCCGAGAGGAAAATCTAAGAACTAGGAAGTGGTTGGGTTTTCAAGATAACAAGTTGTGCAGAGCTGGCACGCAAAGCCAGGAGGGGGATGCCCTGTTGTTTCCGCCATGGCCCCTGCCTGACTCTTGAGGATACTCCGTCACAGAACTCTGTCTTGGTGCCAGTACCCAGTTGACACCTGAGGCTTTTGGGATTTTGGCTTCAAAGAAGATTCCTTCCAGTGGGATACAGGACATTTGATTTCCATTAGCAGGAAAATGTGCTATAGAGGTTTGAGATTACATAGTCTCCCAAATGGCACCCAGTTTTTTGTGAATTTCCAAACTCTCTATCTGAACAACACTCTCCATCAGATTATAAAACCATTGAAGCAAATCAATTTCCAAACTCCCTGGTAGTTTCCCTATCGTTGGGTTTAACTGGATCAGAGTTACGAATTTGATATTGACTTTGCTTCACCCTTTTTGGGGGGCATGAACAGTCCCCGCGCTTGATCATAAAACGTTAATATTTGACAGTCTGCGGATCTTATCAAGATAGAAGCCTCCTCACGTGCCTGAGGTCCAAACTGTCATTTTGGAAATCTGAACTTTTGATTAATTGCACAGTAATGAATTCTTTCCTATGCCTTCTTTCTATGTAGTCCTTGACTAGTACCCTTTTGAGCTTATCTAGTGAGGCTTTTTAAGTACTGTCAAAATGTTTTTGTCACTATGTTACTGAAGTTACAACAGCATTAAGATTTCCTAAGATTAAAGATTTTCATAATAGTAAAAGACAAAAACAAAAATCTCATACACAAACATACAGCCAATGCTTCATTAGGTACCAGGCATTGTTCTGGAGTCTTTGCATTCTGCATTCATTTATTCATCATTCTTTCATGCTGGCAATAAGCACTGAGAGCTTACTATTATATATAACAGGCAAGAATTCTTCTAGGATGCTGAGCCCCTGCACTTGTTTAGAAAGATAATAGTAAACAAAATGCAAATATGATCATTTTAGGCAGTGATAAATGTAATGAATAAATAAAACAGCAAGGGATTGTGGGGGAAGGTAACTTTATAAAAGGTGCTCAAATATGAAGGGCAGAATGGTTCTAGGTAGTTGGGATTGGGCTGGGACAGAAAGTACATGCATGTGTTGGTGCTCTGGTGGGGTGGAGGCTTAACAAACGTCAGGGAGCCTGCTTCAGGTGGCCGGCTTCTGTTTGGAGCTTTTCTCATCCAGGCAATTCCCTTTCTCCATACTCTTCCTCCTTCCCAGAGTTTGCACTGACTGGTTACTAACATGTTCCAACTAATTGCTGAGCATTAATTTATTCGTAAACATTTACCGGCGTCCCACCATGCAGGCAGTCATGTTTCCATGTACCAATTCATGTAATCTTCACAAAACCCATCCTGCAGCCCATTGCCCAAGGAATAATTTTTCTCCATTGGGTTTTCATGTCTTATTTTATATATAGTTCTCACATGAGAGTCACTTTCTGGGCAAACTATTCTGTTGCACCAAGCAGTTTTTGTGCCAATGCAACACCATTTTAAGGACTTCAGCTTTGTAGCATAGCTTAACTCCCTTCTTGAAACTGCACCCATCTTGCTGCTGAGATTTTTGAGGTTCTTCCCTCTGACAGTCATACAGGTCCCCCTCCTCCTTCCTCACCCCAATTCTTCTCCCCTCCCCCATCCTTTCGCCCTTTCCCCATTTCCTCTCTCATCCGGTCCCCTGCCCTTCACTCTCTTTCACTCTCCTTGTCCAACTCCTCCAGGCAAATCCAGAGCCACATTCCACATGCAGGCCTTCTGGTGGCTCCTTTCTGCACACTAGGGATAGATCTTTGGCTTGGTCTTGCTCACACACCCGCCCCTCCACCCCAGCAGACAAAAGGAGAAAGAGTGAAAAATAAAGGAGGCACCAGGTGCCTGGGCAGCAGGAATGAAGGGTTTCTCTAATGCTGGCGGCGATGGTAGAAGGAAGGGAGGGAGTTAGGTTCAAAGGGCATGACCCCTAGTGAGTTAACAAGATCTACCCCACCCCCCACCCCCCAACTGAGGCCTCACCTTCTTCTACTCTCCTCGGAGCTCAAGAAGCTCAATCTCCCCTTCACCTTTGCACTTGCTGTTCTGCTGCCTGGAAGGCTCTCCTGGACATTTACGTAGTTTTTCCAGCTTACCATTAAACCTCACCTCCAAATGTCACCTCCACAATGAGATCTTCCAGGAGCAGCCAACTTAAAGAAGTTCCCCGCTTGTAGCACAGGACGCTATTTTCTTTCCTCGTTGAATTACCAATGTAGTAAATTATGCTGTTATGTTTGTTTTTCCGTTATTGTCTTCCACCTTTCAAGAATGCAAGCTTTCTGAGCGCAGGGACCTCGTCTGCCCTGGTCCTAGAAAATCGCCTCTCTTACTCACGTGGGTTTAGTCACTGATTGAATGAATGAACAGAAACTCAGGCAAGAGAGGGAATGACCTGCTTAGAGCACAAGTTAGGAGCGAAGCCGATTCCCCATGTCCTATTTCTTCGGTCTCTGCTCACTCTAGTTGATGGAGGTGCCATTCAAGGGGCCGGGAGGTGAGGGCGGAACTGTCCACCACGAACCATGAACCAAAGGGACTAGGGAGCCACAAGCATTGCTAGCACCGAGCGGGTGGGTTCGCGGTGCGCTCGGCCTTGGCCAACCCAGCAACTTGGATTTTACTTCCGAAGCCCAGAAGCTGGGTTGGGAGGTGACGAGAAAACGTAAAGATGCAGGGCCCAGGCGAACGCGGGAAAAGAGACGACGCCCCCAGCTGCTTCTCCTCTTCGCGCCGCACGCCGCGCCGGGGGTAAGCCCCAACGCCCACGGGTGCGCGGGCAGCCCGGCTCGGCGGCCGTAGCAGCGCGCACGGGCTCTCCCGGGGCCGCGGGGAGGGGCGGGGCGCCGCCGGGGCCTCCGGCCGCGAAGGGGCGGGACGATGGGGCCCCACCCTGGCGCGGGCGGGCGGGAAGCGGCGTGCGCTCCGGCCCCGGCGCGGTCGCCCGCTCGCCGCTGCGGCTGGAGCGAGGCTGAGGCTGGAGCGAGCGGGCGGGGCGGGACCGGGGTGGGGGGGGGGTGGCGCGGGTAGGAGCGCGGAGGAGGGAGGCGGCGGCGGCGGCGGCGGCGCGTGTGGCGGGCGGGAGGGCGGCTGGCACCCGGCTTGTAAATAAACTGCGATGCTGTCTCGGGCTCGCCGGCCTGGGTGCCGCCGCCGCCGCCGCCGCCTCGAAGCGCCGGTGCCGGGCTCCCGCCGCCGCGCGCCCTAGCGCCTCCGCGCCAGCCTCGCGTGCCCTCGCTCGCCCCTCGCAGCCCGCGGCCCGCGCCCCCCGGGGTCCCGCGGTTGACCCGCGCGGGATGTGACCCCTCCCCCCTGCCCCCCGGGGCCCCGCCTTAGCCTGCTTTTGGGGGGGGGGTGGGGAGGGGCGCGCGGATCATGGCATTGGAGTTCCCGGGCTCGCCGCCGCCGCCGCCGCCTCTTCCACGCACCCCGAGCGCCCCTTCTTCCCGGAGCAGCTGCGGAGAAGGCGAAGCGGCCGGCGGGGGCGAGGCCGATGGGGCTCAAGGCGCGCAGGGCGGCGGGGGCGGCTGGCGGCGGCGGCGACGGGGGCGGCGACGGCGGCGGCGGCGGCGCCCCTAACCCGGCCGGAGGGGACGCGGCGGCGGCGGCGGCGGCGGGCGACGAGGAGCGGAAAGTGGGGCTGGCACCGGGCGACGTGGAGCAAGTCACCTTGGCGCTCGGGGCCGGAGCTGACAAAGACGGGACCCTGCTGCTGGAGGGCGGCGGCCGCGACGAGGGGCTGCGGAGGACCCCGCAGGGCATCGGGCTCCTGGCCAAGACCCCCCTAAGCCGCCCTGTCAAGAGGAACAACGCCAAGTACCGACGCATCCAAACTTTGATCTACGACGCCCTCGAGAGACCGCGGGGCTGGGCGCTGCTCTACCACGCTCTCGTGTGAGTACCGGGCCGCTCGGGGCGCCCGTCGGAGGCGGCGTGTGGCTGGGGGTTCGTGGGGGGTTGGGTGGGCTGGAGCTGGGGACGGCTGTGAGGCTTCAAAGTCCAGGGGCGCCCGTCCGCCGAACTGGAGACCAGCCTGCCCTGTGCTGTGTAGGTGTGTGTGTGTCTGTGGACCACTCTCTGGGTGTTGGACACCAGGGCTTGAAAGATCCAACCGTGGCTCCTCAGCTCATTTGGAGACCGCTTTGGCCTGTGTGTGTGCGCGCGGGTGCGCAGTTATGGCACCTTCTCCGGATGTTGGTATCCAAGCTTAAAAGAATTATGTGGTTTTTCTAATTAACGAGGAGGTCGAACGGGATAAAGCGGATCTTCCCATGCGCTCTGTGGCTCTGCTCGGGGTGGGTCCCTTCTACTTGGGGTCGCTGCTGACTTTAAGTGATACATCCTGGAGTTGGGGATGGGAGTGGTACACTGCCCACAGTGGAGTGTGCGTGTGTGTGTGTGTGTGTGTGTGTATGAGCGCGGGTGTCGATGGCTTGCTTGTGCTACCTTCTTAAGCCTCCATTCTCGTATGGAATGGAACGTGGTTTGTTCCAGTTGGGGACTTGGACTGGCCAAAATGCATGTTTTAGGTTTCTTTTTAGGGAAGTTAATGAGAGAGAGAGGGATGGGGGGAGATTGATTGTGATTCTCAGGCTCTAAGCCTAGACTGAAGGGTGAGGGCTTAACAGTGCCAGTAGGTGGGGGCCAGGGATCATTTTGGCTGAAACATCTCCATAATTTGGTCTTAATATCCCCTCAACCGCTTGCCTTTCTCTTGCTTTGGCTGGGCAAGGGCAGCGGGAGTGTGAAGGGGCCTGGGCTGAAGGTTTGCCCCCTGGAAAGAGTCTCCTTCTAGGCAGGATGTAAATGCGTGGTGGGAAGGAAGATGGAACTTCTTCTGCTCCTGACACTCTGGCTAGAAAATCCTGCTGCACTGGGGGAGAGGACGAAGATGGTAGTGGTGGCCTCTCTCCAGGAGGGGAAATCACAGCTGTCAGCACGCATCTCAGGGCTGGCAGGGCACTTCAGGTACCCCTTGCTTCCCGTCTGTGGCTTAGTCATCTTGATGGCTGCTTCTTAGGAGGCTGTACCGTTACCAGGGTTTTGGCGGGGCATCGGCCAAGACCTTGACCCTTCTTGTGCCATTAGCAATGGATATTCCTCTCTGTCCTTCTCCAATTGACCCATGACCGACGTGGTGGGAAGGAGTTCGGGGAGCCTTGGAGTTAAACACTACCTGCCAATCTTCCTTGGTTGGAAAGGCTTTTCCAGCTTTGGCCACCAGGTGGAGGCGTCTGCACAGGACCTCAGGCTTGGCAACAGGTTTCATCAGAGAGGTTACCGAAGCCTGGAAAAGGTGCCTTCCGGAAACTGAGGAACTAAGGACATCCAGCCAGGAACATGGGTTCTGGGGGGGGGCGGGGAGGGGCGGTCCAGCCTTTGGCATTCATGTCTGCGTGTATTTGCAGGTGTTAGTGGCTGGACAGAAGGGTTAGCAATTGTTGCTCTTCCATTTGCTTTCTTCAGGTGGTAAAAGGTGGTAAAAAGGGATTGAAAGATACTCATCTCTGCCTCTAGTGCTGTATTTAGTTAAATTGAACTGAAGATAATACTGGAATATGCGATAATAAAAAAGGCACACGAATTATTTGAGTGCACACAAACATACACAGCCTCACATGTCCCTTTGCACGTAAATGGTGTTCAGTACGTGTTGGCTGACTTCCGAACCTGGGGTCCCACTGGAGTTTGTGGGCTCCCTCTTTCTTCTCCTCCCACCTTTCCCAGCCA
Organism: Balaenoptera physalus; assembly: GCF_965194825.1. Taxonomy (NCBI): domain Eukaryota; kingdom Metazoa; phylum Chordata; class Mammalia; order Artiodactyla; family Balaenopteridae; genus Balaenoptera; species Balaenoptera physalus. The sequence continues at coordinate 76,886,896 of NC_138895.1, read as the reverse complement.
GCGCTCCAGCCCTGTCTTGACCAGCCTGGGGAAGGGATAGGTAAGGCCTCAATGTTATCCTTCTCTAGAATTATTCCATCACCTGGAAGCAGGTTTGGGAAAGCCAAAATCTGTATGTAGCCTCAGTTTCCCAGAGGGAATCCAGGAAAATTTCAAACTATGGAAGGAGAAAGGCACTTTCACGCAGGCAAATCGTTTATTTCGTGTCATTCTCACCGTGATTCTATGATGTGGGAATTGTTCCCTACATTTGATAGGTGAAGATATGAAAACTAAAACAGATAGCACCACTTGTCCAGGATCACGTAGCTGGAGCTCACATATGAATGCAGTGGGTCACCTCTTGTTTTTGAGCCCGGATTCCAGTTCTGACCCTCTTCCAACAATTGCGGGACTCTGGGTATTTTACCATTGGTAACACCCCATTGGTAACAGAGGACTCTTAGTCCTGCCTCTGCCTCCCCTTCATAGCTCCCAGCTGGCAAATGGCTGAGAATGGAGTTTGGAATCAAAGCAGGGCCTGCTCAGAACCCAGGGAACCCCAGTGTTAGGGAAACGCGACATGGCCTGGGGTGGCGGTGGTATTGGGATTCTGATTAATTGGGCATGAGACAGGAAAACCCATTGGGCTGGGTTTGAGCTCCTGATATTGAAGCATACCTCGTTAGTGGAGGCACTGTACATCCTTCCTCCAGCTGAGGAGGAAGTCGGTTAAGTGAACAAAACCATATCTTTCATTGATGATTCAGGATTTTGCAAGCACTGAAATTCGTGCTTCAAAGCAGCCATTATCTTATTCTGGGCTGTGGTTAATGGCAGAAGGCGAGCCAGGAATTTGGGCTGACCGTGGGCTCACAGGCTAGTGCATGCTTTTTTAAAAAAAATGAACCGGACCCATGAGATGTGGTTTTTTCCTTCTATCCCAAAGGCAGGATACAGCAAATGTGAGAATCAAAGACCGCACCCGTCCCCCCCAACCCTGCCGCCCCTGCTCCCTTTGCCTTAAATGCCCATCCCTTGCTTTCTCCTGGCTACTCACTTTCACCTTGGCCGAGTTCTCACGTCACCTCCTCTGGGAGGTTTTTCCCCGACCCTCCAGCTGAGCTAGAATTGTCCCTCCTCGGCAGCACCCCCAAGCATAGCATTTTGCACTGGACTGATCTGCTTGCTCATCTCCCCTGGCAGAACTGAGAACTACTTTGAGGAAGGGCTGTGTGGTGTCTTAGCCACCTCAGTCCCCAGCAGGCTTCTGGGCTCACGGTAGTTACCCAGTAAGCATTTGCTGAACGGATGAGTGAACGCATACTCTCAGGTTCCCCCAGACTTCGTTCTGCGTGGTTTTACTATTCTCAGAGCAATAATAAGTAGTCAGCATTACGGAACGTTAATGATGAGAATAGCTCTCAGAAGTCTTCCAGTGGACAATAAGGGAGAGGTGGGAGACCACGCTGTGACCCCAGTAAGGCTGATCACTTTCTCTGTATCTTTAGCTGCATGGCTGAAAAGGATTCTGATGCTGTAGAAAAGGGGCTGGACTTGAAGTTCACATCTGGACTCTGCCTTCAGCCTCTGTGACTTTGCATGAGCCAAGTTGGGGGAGATCTGTAACTTGAGAATGATAACCACCCCATCACAGGGTGTTTTTTAGGCTTAAAGAAAGTAGTGTATATGAATGAAATTAGCCCAGTATTAGGCACGAAGTGTTTACTAGTTGATTCTGAAATAGGGTCTCCTTAAAAGTCATAGCACACCTGCCACTGTGGCTGTCCTGAGGCTGTCTGGGGACTCCCCCTTCCTAGCCTGTTAGTGGGAAGATGCTGGCTTCATCTTGGCATTATTGCCGGATTGCCACCATACAAGCATCCCACTACCCTGACCACCTCTCCGTGGCCAGTTGCGTATGATCAATCAATCACCTGTTGACCCACCAATGATCACAAGAGATGCACACTGATTGCATTCTCAGGTAGACTGGCCCCTGGAACGTCGGGCAGGCAAGGCTGAGAGGTGAGGCGCAAGGACCCAGCAGCTGCTCTGGAAGGTAAAGGGCCGGGCTGGTGGACCTAGCGTATTGACTAAAGGAGCTACAGTCCTCAAGGTGGAGGAGAGACACTGGCCTCTCACTGAGACCCCTTAGTAAAGCAGAGTCTTAGCAAGTCTTTGAAGTAAGAGAAATTTGATTTCCCAAACTTGCTTTGCCTCTTACAGCCGGTATGTTCTTGGGCAAGTTGCTGGATCTCTGAGTTTCAGTTTCTTCGTCTAAAAAAATGTTATCAATATAGACTCTTGTGGAGCTAAGAGCACCTTACATAGAAGAAGTGCTCAATAATAGATAGTCATTTGTGTTGTTAATGTTAGTCAATAGAAATGCCTTTGCTGTGCCTGGCACTCTTCTAGACATTCGCATTATAGCAGTAAACAAAATCAAGCAAAACAAAACAGTCTAATCTCTGCCCCAATAGAACATGTATTCTAATAATATCTTTTTTTTATTGGGGTATAGTTGCTTTACGATGTTGTGTTAGTTTCTGTGGTACAACGAAGTGAATCAGCTATATGTATACATATATCCCCTTCCTCTAATAATATCCTAATAATATTCAATATCATCTAATAATAACATTAGTATTAGAAGAAATCTCAGAGTTTGGCCATCTGGTCAACTTCCCAGCCCAGGCGTAAGGAATCCCTTGAACAGCATCTCAGCCAGTGCTACAACTTGTAATTCATTACAGAAGGGATGGACTGCTGGATTCAGTTCTCTCAACTGTTCTGTTTCTCTGACTCTATTCATCCCATTCTCTTCCTTTTCTGCCCCCATGTATCTTATTCTTTCTCATTTCCCACTAGGTGTTTGTCTTCTTAACCATCTCAGTTCATCCTCACTTTTTTCCTTACTCCACTAATTTCCTCTTTGCATTCTCTTCCTCAGTTTTGTAGGTTTCCTTCTCATTATTGAGAACCAAGGATTTTGAAAAACTCTCATTCTTTTTCAAATAATTTTTATTTTATTGTGGTAAGAACACTTAACATGAAATCTACCCTCAACAAATATTTAAGTGTACAATACGTTATTGTTGACTGTAGGTACAGAGTTGTACAGCCGATCTCTCCTCTTGCTTAACTGAAACTTTATGCCTGTTGGTTAGTAACTCCCTCTTTCCCCTCCCTCCAGCCCTGGGGAGCCACCATTTTACTCTCTGACTCTATGAATTTGACTGTCTCAGATGCCTCATATCAGTAGACTCGTGCAATGTTTGTCTTTCTGTGATTGGCTTATTTCACTTAGCGTAATGTCCTCAAGGTTCATCTATGTTGTCACATACTGCAGAATTTCCTTCTTAAGACTGAGTAGTATTCCATTTTCTTTATCCATTCATCTGTTGATGGACATTTAGGTTGTTTCCACCTCTTGGCTAATGTGAATAGTACTTCAATGAACATGGAGGTGCTAATAGCTCTTTGATCCCCTGATAATAGTGTTTTGAGTAAATACTCAGAAGTGGGATGGCTGGATCACATGATAGTTTTATTTTTAATTTTTGAGGAACTTCCATACTCTTTTCCAGCTGTACCATTTTGCATTTTCACCAACAATGTGTAAGGCTTGCAGTTTCTCTATATCCTCACCAACACTTATGGTCTCGTTTTTTTTGTTTGTTTGTTTTTTGGTTTTTTTAAAATAATAGCCATTCTGACAGGTGTGAGGTGATCTATATTGTGTCATGCTTTCTCAGTGGTAAGAGCATGGTCTTTGGAGTCAGACCTGGGTTTAATTCAACTTTGCTATTTCCTTGCTTTGTGACCTGGAGCAATTTGCTCAACTTCCCTGGAGTTCGGTTTATTTCTGATACGGAGATAATAATACCTACACCCCCAGGATTGTTGTGAAATTTAATCAAGGCGATGATATTAAACACCTAAACATTGCATTGTGTTGATTTGCAACCTCAGGAGTTCCCCAGGTGAAATCTGAAATTGGTCGGGTACATGGAGGGCAAGGAGAGACCGAAGAAAGAGGCAGGTCACTCCGGATGAGTAGGTGGCGGGTTTAAGAAGCAGAGAACTTACATACGAGGCTTGTCTTGGGCAGCAAGACAGGTAGATATCCACACCCAACCGCCAGCATCTTAAAAGTTTATATAGAGGCCTTCACGGGGTTCAGTAACATACACTGTCCGGGTGGTCTCAACAACATATGCCCACTCAAGGCTGCATCCTTGCAAATGGCTCCCACTGTGGGCACAGCGGGCAGAGTTCATTCCCACCACTGGAGGGCTGAGGAGCCAGCTGACAGGTCCACCGGTGGTCACGACCTCTCCAGGACCTCCACCAACACGTTGTAGACTTCAGTAAATAGTGTTTCATTTTTGCTTCCCCTCTCAACCGTATTTAATCTGCCTTCTTCTGGTACCCCCCTCATAAAATCCATGCCCCCTCCCCTTTCTAATAATCTCATTTGATTTTTCTTCTCATTTTATGAACTTGCTGACTTCTTCCTGGCTTTCCTTCTTATGACATTTTCAAGCTGTTCAAGCAGCATGAAGAGGTCAAGTAAGGGGTGAACAACAGCCCACAACGGCAGATCTCTGGGCAGCAGTGAGGCTGTATGCTGGGGATGGCGATGACCACGGGTGCCCCGTATTCACTTTCTAGGAAATGGGCTAACATCAAGTGGCCCTTCGTGCTAGAAGGGAGGGTACCCAGTGTCTCTCTTTTATAAATGAATGACAGACGCTGAGATTTGCCCAGGCACCTGAAACTACTCCGGTGGTGGAGCTCAGATCACGCAGGAGTCCTCCACCCGCGAGGTGGTCTCTCTTCACCACGTCACGGTTCTCCTCTATAGAAGACAATGCACCAGAAGAGTAACAGAGAGGGACGGAAACGCTCCCTTCCAGGGTGAGGCGCTTTAGAGCTGCATTTCTGGAAAGTTCCCAGGGGAAACCAGTGCTGCTGGTCTGCAGACCACACTTGGAGTAACAAGGCTTCCCAGACTTTGATACACATGTGAATCACCTAGGCAAGAAGGCACCTTAAGAGAAATCTGGCAGACTCTACCTGAACCAAAGCCATCCAGCTTCTGTATAATGAGGCGAACTGACCCTACCTTCCTCCTGAATAGTTCACTGGAAATTTACAACATACCTGCAGTTGTGCCTAAAATGACCTGAATCTAATCATGAAGAAATAACAAAGTCAAAGTCATATGGTGGGACATCCTGCAAGATATCTGGCGTGGTCTCTTTCAAAGGGTGCATGTGATGAAAACAAACAAAGATGAGGATAGCTGTTTCAGTTAAAGGAGGCTAAAGGCACATGACAACCAAGTGCAATGCTTGAGAATCGACAAGTGGGACTGCATCAAACTCCTGCACCACAAAAGAAGCGATCAATCAAATGAAAAGGCAACTATGGTAGGGGAGAAGATATTTGCAACCATGTATTTGATGAGGGGTTAATATCCAAAATATATAAAGAATTCATACAACTCAGTAACAAGAAAGCAAATAATCTGATTTAAAAAATGGGCAAAGGATCTGAATAGATATTTTTCCAAGAAGATATACAAATGGCCAATAGGCACATGAAAAGGTGCTCAACATCACTAATCATCAGGAAAATGCAAAATAAAACCACAATGAGCTATCACCTCACACCTGTCAGAATGGCTATCATCAAAAAGTCAAGAAGTAACGAGTGTTGGCAAGGATGTGGAGAAAAGGGATCCCTTATGCACTGTTGGTGGGAATGTAAACTGGTGCAGCCACTATGGGAAAACAGTATGGAGGTTCCTCAAAAAAATTAAAAATAGAACTACCATATGGTCCAGCAATCCCAGTTCTGGATATATATCCAAAGGAGATGAAATCAGTATCTTAAAGAGCTATTTGCAGTCCCATGTTCATTGCTGTATTATTTACAATAGACTAGATTTGGAAACAACCTGAGTGTCCATTGTTGGATGAATGGATAAAGAAAATGTGGTATATATATATTAAAAAATGGAATATTTTCCAACCATAGAAAAGAAGCAGATCATGCTATTTGCAACAACATGGATGAACCTTGAGGGCATTATGCTAAGAGAAATAAGTCAGAGAGACACAAGTACTGTATTATCTCACTTATACCGGAATCTAAAAAAATTGAACTCAGGACCAGAGATCACATTGGTGGTTGCCAGGGGCTGGGGGGTGCAGGAAATGGATGAAGATGGTCAAGGGGTACAAACTTCCAGTTATAAGATGAATAGGTTCTGGGGATCTAATGTACAGCATGGTGACTATAGTTAAAAATAACTCTGTTGTATAACTGAAAGTTGCTAAGAGAGCAGATCCTAAAAATTCTCACCAAAAAAAAAAAAATCAACTATGTGAGGTGTTGGATGTGTTTATGAACCTTATTGCAGTTATCATTTCATAATATATATGCATATTTACTCACCACATCATGTACCTTAAACTTATGCAATGTTATATGTCAATTATATGTCAGTAAAGCTGGAAAAAACACAAACAAACCAATGCAATTCATGATTCTTGATTGGATCCTGAATTAAAAAAATAACAATAAAAGATATTATTATAGGGACAATTAAGAAAATTTGAACAGGGATTCCATATGAGATGACAATATATATCCAAATTTAATTTCTTGAGTATAATAATTGCATTTCGGTTATGCAGATGAAGGTTCTTTTTTTTTTTTTTAAGAGATGCGTGCTATAATATTTAGTGGTGAAGTGTCATGATATCTGCAACTTACTTTCAAGTGGTTCAGCACACATACAGACTCTGTAAGTGTGTGTGTATGTGTACACAATACATACACAGGGGAAGAGGGAGAAGGAAGAAAACATGTCAAATACATGCACGGGGAAGAGGGAGAAGGAAGAAAACATGGCAAATACATGTACGGGGAAGAGGGAGAAGGAAGAAAACATGGCAAAAATATTAACACTTGGAAAATCTAGGGAAAGCTTATATGTGTGGATTATATTACCCTTCTAATTAAAAACATTTTTAAATAAAAAGTTAAAAATACTTTAAAAAAAAAAAAAAGAAGACAAACACACCCAAACAGCACAGAGCACATACATGAATACAGATGAAGGTCTCACCCCAGAAACTGATACCATTGCTCTGTGGGGTCCAGGCATCACTGTTAAGTGATTCTCATATGAAGCCAGGCCTGAAAACCATTGGCTGAGCTGAACGGGCTTTCTTAGATTCACGGATTCTGTATAGACCGTGCCTCAAAGTTCCTCTCCACCTTGGGTTTTTTTTTGTTTTTAATTTAAAAATTTTTTTAATTAAAAAAAATTTATTGAGTATAGTTGATTTACAATGTTGTGTTAGTTTCAGATGTACAACAAAGTGATTTGGTTATACATACATACGTACATATATATTCCTTTTCAGTTTCTTCTCCCTTATAGGTTATTACAAAATACTGAGTATAGTCCCCTGTGCTTTGTCCAGGTGATGGGAAACATCCAGGAGAAAGGTGCAGTTTAGAATGCTAAGGTCATTCATTTCAAGGCCACACGTACTGACTCAAATGCCAAGCTTCGTGCCAGGACGTTGAGGGAGATGAGCCATGCCTAATTCTTTCCCTGTGGAGGTGGAGACTGGAAACGACTAAATGTAAATAGCCTAGCAAATGCAGTAATAGCATGCAAATGAGGAACGCAGGCATGCAGAATGGGGAAGGCACTGTTGTCTCCTTTGCTAAGGGAGACTTCTGCAAAGGAGGTGTAAGCAGTGGGGAGAAGATGGAGGAATTTACTGACGGTCCCATTGACGACTCATCTCCCCCTCCTACTAGGAGGACTAATAATTCAGAACGCTGAATTATTATTCTTGCACTATTTGGAGGTTCCCCCTTTCGTCTGTATTCATTTAAAAAGATTCCATCAACTTTTAAAAGGTTCCTAAATCAAGTGTGACCCTATGGTCTTTTCCAGACAATCAAGGTCCTGCTCTCTTCCTCTTTTTGGCTTGGGTTTCGAAGTTTTGACATTAATGAAAACAAGATTTGGTGCATCTTTGGACCACAGAGCAGTGTGAAGGGAAGCATGGGAAAGGTCTTCAAAGTTGGATTGACTAAAACCCATTTTAGACACCGTGATATGTGGTTCTGGTGTGGGATGGCTGGAGATGGCTGTGAGTTTGTCAGAAATGCATTGGGTAAGTCGTTTGAAGATGTATGATTCAGACACCTCCCTTGTCTCACAGTCTGCAAATACTTACCGTGTAGGATTGATGAAGAATCCCATGAGGCAGCCTGTGAGGAAGCACTTTGGAAAGTACAGGGGGAGCGGCATTCTGAGGTAGCATCTTCCGAAAGCTGTACGAGGAGCAGACAGGTCCCACAGTTGGGTTTTGGGTTTGGGCATTTGCCCAGGGACAGATTTGCCACGTTTCTGTCTGTGTTGCATCACCTGAACATCACTGGGTATTTTAATCGGGAACCCATTAACGGTATGACTTAGTACGTGTGCTACAGGGATGTTGGCTTCCCTAGGTTGATTGCCTTTTAGGAGAATGAAGAGAAAGAGGTTTGGAGATGACAAGACATCAGTCAATACCGAGGTTTCAGGTCACCTCTAGTTTGGCAGGTGTCATAGGATGCAAATCAGATCCCATCCAGTTGTACCCTTGTTGGATGGAACTTTTCATTCTGCCACAGAAGGGATAGAGGATTTTGTTTGAAATGTTTTCTGAGGAGAACAAATTGGGTTATAACTCGGGAACAAGGTTGCTTCTTGCATGTAGTTTATGAAGAACAAGAGTAAATACTTACGCGGTTGGCTCATGGGGCATCCTATACGTAGGCTCTGCTTGGCTTCCTCCTGAGGTGGGCTTCTGTCCGTGCTGAAGACCTCAGGGTTTCCTCAGGATCGCCTTTTCCTCTTCTTCATCCTCCCCTCCTTCAAGAGACGTAAGATCCTTTGGACCCTGTAAGAGTATAACAGCTGAGTTGGGGCATATAAAACCAAGATATCAATAATAACCAACATTTTTACATCATTTTGTAGTTTATTATATTCCCTCTTGGGCAGTGCTGCCAGGACACTTGCTTTGGAAGTATTAGCCAAATGGCTGTTACAGCAGGGCCCTTCTTACAAATTCGCCAAATCTGTTTTTTCTAACTAAGCCAGTGTTGTATCTCAGGAGCCTGTCCATGGAGTTTCTTTGCCATTAGATTTTTTGTAAACCTGCCATAGCGGTTCAAGTCCATCTCTACCTTTATGGATGTCTTTTGTAGGGGATGGGGTGAAATATTATCCAACGTGACTTGAAAATACTGAGCCAAGGGAATATGTTCATCCGGTCCAGGCCATCTGCACTAATGGAAAATCACTCAGCACTATCTCACTGTGGATCTCCCTACTCCTCCTGCCCGTTCCTAAAACCCCAGCTTCGGCTTTATCTCACCCCACGTATATCAGTCTCGGATGTTTCTCCAGCTAGTGAGGCCAGTCCAGAAAATGAAACCTTAGGCACCAGCAAGTCTAATCAGGCTAAGCAGCAGTTTAGGGGATTTACGAACCTGGAGAGAGGCACTTGGCAGATTACAAAAATCAGAGACCATTAGAACTGTAGAGAAGAGGTAACTGAGGCCCAGGGCAGTGAGAAACTTGCCTAAGGTCACTTTGATGGCAAAGGGAGGACTTGAACTCAGATCTTCTTCTTCCAAGGCTGGCTTCCATTCAGCCACATCAGCTTTCCCTCGTGGTCTTCCGATGGCTGTGTACCAATGGAGCAGTCTTACCAATAGCATGGCTTTTCTGGGTTGCCTTGTCTCGGGGTCTGGATCAAATAAGCAGAAGAAAGAGTAAAGCCAAGTGCAGACTATACAGGCATCCATCCACAGGCCCCAGCTGGCCTCTTGCCAAGGAGGGTTTCTCTTCCTGTTGAAATTCCTTGTGCCTTTCTCTTCCTGTTGAAATTCCTTGTGCCTTGATCCTCTTTTCTCCACCCTACCCCCCAAATCCAGCCCTCTACCAAGAGTCGTATAAAATGCTCTCTGATCTCCCTTGAGTCCAACATTAAGTTGGGGCATTCAAAACCAGCATATCAGTGATCACTAACGTTTTTATCCATTTGGGTTATTATTCTGTCACCTGTGGGGCAGCACCATCATCTGGCCCATTCATGGAAACCTGATCTGTTTTCATTAATAACAGTCACTGGTATTTATAGAGTTATTTCCCTGTGCCACGCTGGGCTAAGCGCTCTTAATGTTTTTTCTAAGGTGTGGCTGAGAGCCCAGCCCCTAGGAGACCCAAGCTCTCACCCTGAGTCCTGGGCTAGTTTGCTCTGTTGTCTCCAACAGGTCATTGTACACGTAAGAGCCCCAGTGTTTCATCTGATAAATGGCCCTAATATTCCCTGCCCCACATTGAAAGGATTTAATGAATGAATTCATGATGTACTCAGGGGAGGCTACCACTGCATCTTACTTTGTGTCCCTCCGGAAGCTCCCTGAGGCAAGGTGCTCAGCGCAAGTGGTTTATTTAACGCACAGTCGTGCAATCTGGTTTTCAATATCTCCCCTTTGAGGAGTCTTTTTGGACACTTTTTTCCCTGATTGCGCCCACCCATGATGTTTTAATACCACAGGTATACTGTGTATCCTCTGTGTACTGTATTTATGTCTGGGCTCCATATATAAAAAGAGTAAGATTTTTTTTCCCCACCCCACCCTCCAAGAACCAACTTTGCCCCCTTGGAGGCAGTACCCAACGCTATTGAGAATGCATGATTTAGGAGGTGATTCTGAGAAAAATTGGAAAAATAAGTAAAATTGGAGCAAATGGGGAGGTAAGACACGAAAGAGAATGCAGACCGTGAGGATGCATTTATCATCAAGCAGGTCACCGTGCGGGTTAATGAACGCTGGTCCTCCCAGGGGCCCCTGTAACGCAGTGTAGAACGGTGCAGAATTATCCTCAGACTCCATCCATCATTGGCTCAGGGCTGGTCCCAGGGGTATCACCTCTCAGAGAAATCCCTTAGACAAAAATGGGGGTGTTTGCCAAAGGTATTTGTTTGCAGAAGACCACCTTTAACAGGTGCTGGGAGAAGGTGCTGAGGAAGAGTGAGGGGGCATTGACAGCAACTGCTGTACGTTGTCTCATTCTGAAGTGAAGAAAATACTAGAACTTGTGGTTCACAAGTGTTTCTGTGTTGTTGTTTTTTTTCCCAGTGGTTCTTAAGTAAAGGAAGTCTTGTGGCCTCAGGGTCATGGTAATCCTGTAGTGTTTTTTCCCCCTCATTAATTTTTCATTTAGGAAAGTCATTCAGGAAAAAAAACGTGAATTTAAAGTATTTGTAAATATGTTGATTCAGCGCCTCGTATCTCACGATGGCTACGCTTTTCGAACTCTTACTGTGTGCAGGACTGTAGAGGTCTCGAAAGCACCATGAAACCAGGCCATTGCCTGCATTATCCTTTGGGGGATGGAGCCGTATCCTTGTTGAAATTCTGGTGTGTTCACATATTAGTAATTCTTACCGAATACAACAGGAGAGTTATTTTAAATGAGCATGGAGAACTTTAGTCCTGCTGACACTATAATTCCGAGTGCCTTTTGTGATGCTTTCAAAGAATGAAGAATCTAATTTATAATGTGAGAAACATTCGCATTTTTAAAACAAGATTAAAATAGGTATTCCGGTTGCTCTTACAGACACATCTTTCATTGAGAAAATGGCAGGATCTGGTTGTGAAGTGTGGTGCTGACTTCTACCATTTGCCTCAGTTCTGGTTTCCTGGGAAAGTAATTAACATCCACCTTCAGGATTCCAGAATGTTAGCAGGAATGTTGAGATTTCTTCTTGAATTCGTCTAGGAATTAGGTACCATGATTTCAACACCTTATTTGGTTGGGAAGAAATCTCATAGGAAAATCTTCATCCTTTACGTTTAACATCTTTGCCTCCAAATATCTATCTGCTCATTCAAACTCAAGGGATTCTGATTCATCATTCAGCTGACATTGATTTCAGGTCTAAAAGATGCCATGTCTTGGACTAGGAACAGGGGACATAGGGATGAATATATTAGTTTTTGCCCTTTCTGTCCACGGTCAAGTAGGTAAATAAATAATTGCATAGTGGTGTGATACTTTAATATGTGCATATACTCAGTCTACATGAGGCTCAAGTAAAACTGTCAACATCATTTAAATGAGTCAGGGAGAATTTCCATCAACAAGAAATAGATTTCATCATGCATATAAGGTTAAAAACTGTTTCTTTCTTCATTTTATAATGTACAACCTTGACTATGACTGTGTCACACATTTAGACATCAGAGGTCTGATTTATTCTCACACTAAAGGAAAAGTGTTGAAATTGATGCAAGAGAGAGTGGGATCATAGAACCTAGCATTGGGTGAACCTTGAGGTGAGTTGTTTAAAGAGGCTGAAGATTGTTTCCTAGCTGTACTTTCTGTATGTGCAAATATTCATTCTTTGCAGCCCAGGGTCTCATGCAACACCTGGCCCACCAGATACTCAGTCTTGGGTAAATGCACACTGGGCCAGTCCTGAGAGGTGTGCAGGTGAAGTAATGGAAGCAGAAGTGGGTACAGATAAGACCTGGCTTTGAATCCTGGCTGTGCTGTGTTTTAGCCAAGTAACCTTGCGGGAACCACTTAACCAGCCTAAACCTGTTTCCTCACCTGTAACATGGAACTTGCTTATTTGCATGGTTGTTATAAAGATTCAATGAAATGTCAGTAATATAGTCCAAAGCCTGGTTGTAGCTCGTGGTCAGTATCTGATACATTGCTGTTCCCTCTCCATTCTTTCAAAAACCTGCTAAGATAGAAATGATGTCAGTCAATGAAAGTAATGTTGAAATTAATATCATAATTTCTGCCTTAAGGTTAGGCTCTGGACATGATGAAGTTCTGTTACAATGTGTGAGTTCTGTTATCATGGTGAAAGGAAGGAATTTACGTGGAAAGGGAAGAAGAGGTGTATAAAGAAAAGCGTTCTTCTGCCTGACTCAAGTTTGCTGAGGGAGCAGAGATGCTGAGGAAAACACTTGCCCAGCTACAAAACACCTGATCAGTACGCAACCAAACTGTCAAGTTCATCTAAAACAAGGAAAGATTGAGAAACTGTCACAGCCAAGAGGGGCTTCCAGAAATGTGACAACTGAATTGAGATAAGGTGTCCTGGATGGGATCCTGGAACAGAAAAATGATAGTAGGTTAAAAACTAAGGAAGTCTAAATACAGTATGGGGACTTCCCTGGTGGTCCAGTGGGTAAGACTGTGTGCTCCCAATGCAGGGGGCCGGGGTTCAATCCCTGGTCAGGGAACTAGGTCCCACACGCATGCTGCAACTAAAGATCCCACATACCACAACTAAAGATCCCACATGCCACAACTAAGAAGCCCGCATGCTGCAACTGAGACCTGGCAGAGCCAAAATAAATAAAAAATAAATAAATAAGTAAATAAATAAATAATTTTAAAAAATATAATATGGACTTTAGTTAATAATAATGTATCAGTATCAGTTCATTAATTATAACAGATGTATCATACTAGTCTAAGATGTTATAATAGGTGAAACTGAGTGCAGGTTATATGGGAACTCACTGTACTGTCGTCTCAATTTTTCTGTAAATGGAAAACTCTTCTATAAAGTCTATTTAAAAAAAAAATAATTGCTGGACTCTGTGAACAGAGGCACTGTATTTACAGAGGTCCTCCAACCTGTTACATAGACATGGAAACAGCCTCAGGCATATGAGATCGTGTCCCCCGTGTCTCACAGTTAAGAGCTGAGATCTGGACCCAGGTCGTCTAGTTTCAAGTTTAGTCTAGCTCTTTCTACTACTCTTTCATCTGCTCTCATTGTATTAAGTGATGTCCATGAAATGATGATTTCCCCAACAGACGGTGTTCAGATCACATCGGTTGTTCAGTGCCACCGTCTGGGTGGGCCAGTGGAGCCAGGTCTCTTCTGACCACTTCCTGGGGCACAGTTCGAGGGGACAGTACATTTTCCCTTATGTATCATTGACCAGCACCGGGTCAGCTGCTCCTTCTACCTTGGACCAATGAAGTGAAGGCCAAGGGAACTACCGTGATTGACTTAGACCCATCCTGAACCACTTCCTGGGGTCTGGCACATTGCCAACCAGACACAATGAGACTCCGTTAGGAGAAAGATGGAGGAATGTCTTCTGGGTAGACACACAGCTCATCTGCCATGTTGTGATCAGCAGGAGCCCGTATCAGAGGCTGGGACTGACGGCTGGCATTATCATCATCGTCTTCTTTCCCCGTCATGTCTGCCTCCAGGTCCTGCTTGACTGGCTGCTGGCCTGGTCTTCTGCAGAGAGGGCTTCTAAGTTGTCCGCTCACTGCCTTTCCCACCCTGAGTGGTTGAGGATGTGAAAGGAGGTTCCGGAGCCCCTGGATACCCTGATGAGGCTTGCCCATTGCCATATCCCAAGCAGCCTGCTGAGCCAGAAGAAAGGAATGGAAGTTATTTATTTTGTCTGATCAAGGCTACTGTGGTTACTGCAGTTGGTTGTTGAAGTGGGGTGGGAGGCTGGAAACCTTAGGAGACTTCTCATTCTGTGGCCCTGCTCCTGACTCACCGTGTACCTGGAGGGAGGTTGTATCAGGTCAGAGGGGGCCTAAGGGAATGAGGGGGTCCTGGACCAGGAGATGGGATGGGGGGCTCTTGTACCGGGCTCTTTGACATCTTTTATGGAGGGAATGCCATAAGGTAAGCATGGATGGATTGATGTGGTTCCCACCTTCAGAGACCTTATGGTCCAGACAAGAGGCAGACATGCACATGACCACACAGGAAGCCAGGGTGCCCTCGTAGCTGCAGCATGGGCTCTGAGGTATGGGAGGAAATCCTCTTTGCCACCTGTGTGACCTCCAGCAAATTGCTTCACCTTCCTGAGCTTCAAATTTTTCATCAGTAAAAATGGGATAATAGGACCTGCCCTGCCAGACCGCTGTCACCATAGGATGGCATAATGGCTGTAAAATAGTTGGCTCCATCCTACTGATGGTAATGGGAACAAACGACTCTCATACAAAGGCAGGTGGGCACACAGGCTGGAAGTCAAAATACAGACAGACTGCTGTGGGTTGGTTCCGAGATAGGACTCTGGCAGGCTTCCTGGAGGAGGCTGCCTTTGAGCCAAGCATAAAAGGATGCAGTGGTGTCAGGGTCAGGGTTAGGACTGAAGACAGAAGGAACAACTTAGGCAAAGCCTTGGAAATGAAAAATGCTGCTGCTGCTGAGTAAGGTGTGACTATCTCCTGGTGGCTGTACCTGGAGGCTCTTTTGTGGGGGGTTAGATAGCTGGGTGGTGAGAGGATGAAGTAGGAAATGTAATAGGAGGGGTCAGATTTTTTTAAACTGTGAAGTTGCTGTGCAGCCTGGGATAAGAAACTTCCATGTCTCTGTGCCTTTTCTTCTTTCCTGAAAAATTAGGTAGTTGGATACATTTTAGGGTTTCCTGATGGAGAAGCTGTTAGAGTTATGGATGACATTGTTTCTCTTTGGACAGGAAAGTCACAATTTTGCAGAATTTTCAGCATTTTCTGGACCCTGCCTACAAGTGCTATTAGAGCTCCCAGAGTTGGATTAACCAAACCACTCCCAGGCTTTTCCAAATGTTCCAGTGAAGGTGGTAGCACCCTCGGTTGAGCACCACTAGCCTCCAAAGGCCATGACTCTCTGGCTGATACTTTGGTCTCAAATTCCCAGTTTTTACACTGTCAGTGATGAGTCAAAGCAAAAACACAGATGTAGGAGGCTGGAGGATTCATTACACTTGTGGGGTTAATACAGTGTTTTTATGACTTCAGGAAAGCCTAAATTACTTTTTAGGCTGAAACAGTTTGGCTCAGGTAAAATACCCACATACATCATTTCAGAAGTTGGGGAAAATGAAAGTTACACAAACCACATATATGCACACACACACACACACACACACACACACACACACACACACACATTCCTCAGTCCCCATGTCCCAGAGTTTGGAACATTAATTAGTGTCACTGCATGGAACAAATTAAGCTGGGGACCTGTTGATTCCATATGGAAAAAAAATAGTGCTGGGAAATGCTGACATCGGAAGCAACAGAGCAGTGCATTCGTTACTGGGATATCACCAGGACACAGACCCTCTCCAGGCACCGAGCTTGCTCTTCCAGGAGCCTGGGCACTTCGGCTGGATGGGGAGGTCGTGTGTGGATGAAAGCGTGGCTTGTGTTTCAGGTGGGGAAGGTGTGTTGGAGCAGGGAGTCTTAGCCAGGCCGCGGGGGTCTGAACTCCCACTGTATGACCTCAGGCAGGTTACACTTGACTTCTTTGGATTTCAGTTTTCTCATCTATAAAATGGGGATATGAATAGTACCTACCTCAGAGCGTGGTTGCGAGGATTACAGGAGTCAATCAAGGTAAAACATGAAAAGCACCGGGCACAAAACGAGAGTGGTATGTGTCTGCTGTTATGATGACGATCTGTCAGGGCCTCTTGGATTCTTGCTGTAAACACATAGGTGCTCAAAAATGCCAACTGAGGGACTTCCCTGGTGGTCCAGTGGGTAAGACTCTGTGCTGCCAGTGCAGGGGGCCCGGGTTCAATCCCCGGTCAGGGAACTAGATCCTGCATGCACGCCGCAACTAAGAAGTCTGCATGCCACAGTGAAGATCCAGTGTGCCTCAACTAAGACTTGGTGCAGCCTACATAAATAAATAAATAATATATAAATATAAAAAAATGCCAGCTGAACAAATGAATCCAAGTAAGGGAACAGGGAGTCATAGTGGGCCACCTAAGTGGGAAAAGTATAGCCCTTTTTTGCCATATTATTTTTTTAATTGTAGTAAAATATAAAACATAAAATTTACCATTTTAGCCATGAGAGTACAGTTCAATGGTTTAATGTGCAACCATCACCACCATCCATGCACAGAGGTTTTTATCTTACAAAACTGAAACTCTGCACCCATTTGTCTGAATCCATTAGGGCTGCTGTACCAGAAATACCATAAACTGGATGGTTTAAATAACAGACATTTATTTCTCACAGTAGTGGAGGCTGGGAAGACCAAGATCAAGGCATTGGCAGACTTGGTGTCTGGTGATGGCCTTCTTCCTGTTTCATGAAAGAGGGCTTCTTGCTGTATCCTCACATGGTGGAAGGGGCAAGGGAGCTCTATGGGGTGTCTTTCATAAGGGCACTAATCCCATTAATGAAGACTGCACCCTCATGACCTAATCACCTCCCAAAGGCCCTAGCTCACACTGGGGGTTAGGATTTCAACATAGGAATTTGGGGAGGGGACACAGTCAGTCTGTAGCACCGTGAAACACTAACACCCCCATTCCTCCCTCCCCCCAGCCCCTGGCAGTTACCATTTTACTTTCTGTCTCTATGAATTTGACTACTCTAGTACCTCATATAAGTGGAATAATACACTATTTGTCCTTTTGTAACTGGCTTATTTCACTTAGTATAATGTGCTCAAGGTTCATCCATGTTGTGACGTTCGTCAAAATTTCCTTCCTTTTTAAAGGCCGAATAATATTCCATTATATGTATGTTCCACATTCTGTTTATTCATTCATCCATCAGTGGACACTTGGGTTGCTTCGACCTTCTGGTTCTTGTGAATGGTGCTGCTGTGAACATGGGTGCACAAAGCCACATTAATGCTTTTCACCATGACCCAGCTTCTCTGAGTATCTCTGACACCTCAAGCCAATTTCATCCATTGCTCCTTGGCAAGGAGTGGGGAGGAAGGACTGTGTGAGTACTGGGCACTAAGATGACCAACTGCTAGCTGAATAACTTTGGGCAGTTCCTTTATCCCTCTGGGCCTCCATTTCTTCATCTGCAAAATGGGGATGCTCATGTTTCCTTCCTTATGGTGTTGAGAGAATAAAGTGAGTTAACTTCTGTAAAGCACTTGGGACAGCACTGACACATAGCAAGCATTGTTAAATGGAAGTTCCTGTTATTTATATATTATTCTGGCCCTATCTCATGATTTTATTTTCACTGTGACCTGATGTGGACGTTAGGAAGTGGAGGCTCAGAGAAGTTAGGTGACTTGTCCAGGAACACACAGCTGGTAGGCCATGGAGCTGGATGGGAACCTGCATGGGCCTGAGTACAAGCCATGTTTCCTTTCCCAGTTTTTCCCTGGGCTTTTCTCCTTGAGCTGCAAAGGATCTGGCGCCCCCATTCATCCTGCATTAAGCGCTGCCTTGGCAGGGTTTGCCCTGAGTATCCCAACCAGATCAGGGCTCCGTTATAGGCAAGAGCCAGGCATGATGTGTTTTCTTTTCATCGGCAGTGCCAGGCATGATGCTGGCCACGAGGTCCGTGTTTAACAAACACTGTTGACTAATCCCCTTGGCCTTGCAGCATCCAAGCTGAGTTCCAAACAAAACCCAGCTCTGAACACGGGCATGGAAAGCGGCTGTTGGAAAGCTGAGCGCAGCTGACTTGCGTGGGGCCTCCACAAGTACGCCAGGAGCTTGGCCTGCGGTGAAGGTTGTGTGCTCTAGTTGGGCCAGGTCAGCTCAAATGCCAGTTCCTTACCACCGTCCCAGCCAATTAGCAGAATTCAGCCGGAGTCTGTGGTGTGTGTATCCTAATCCAGGTTTTAAGTCAGTAGTTGTCTGTGCTTGGCAATAAACAAGTCGATAAGAATTGACCTGTTGTGGTCCAGCCTTGTGGAAGGGTTGAATTCCATCCCTCTCGGAAAGAATCTCCATCCTTTATACCCCCTTGCAATGCTGCTTTTCTTCTTTCATCCCTTTCCCTGTTCTAGTTGCCCAGAGAGGGGCAGAGACAAGAGGACAGTGCTTAGGAGTGGAGGGAAAGTTGGGGTGTGAGATGGTTCTTGGTGGAGAAAGACCAAGCAAGTTCCTTCTTGCTCTTCAGCTTCCAGCCTGTCACCTACTCTGCACCTGCCTTGTGGTTCTTTGCCTCAGGGAGATGGTGTGAAGTCGGCCACTCTGAGCCCGGTGGTGCTCAGATTTCCTATTCATAAACCACTCCTTGCATCTTCTGTGATGAAGTGTGTGGCTGGCACTGCTGAGTGCGACATGGATTGAATAATGAAGATGTTTTTCTGGGGGGCGGGGGAGCACTGTCGTAATTCATTGGGCAGAGCATTGGAGTGGGGATCTGGACACTTGGCGGTGGCCCTGGTGTGAACATGGGCGAGTCTTGGGCCCATGTTGGACCTTACTTTTCCTTTTTGTAAAATTGTAAGGCCTTCACTGGCTCTGACCTTCCATGATTCTGGCCCTGCCCCTCGCTTAAGCCAGTGGGAATTGGTGTCGATCATTTGCCTCTTATGTGTAGCCCCCGTTTCTCCCACCATTCTCTGATTTCCCTTTGGGCACTTTATCCCACCCTATTCTTTTTTTTTTTTAAAGGTAATTTTAAATTTATTTATTTATTTATTTATTTTTGGCTGTGTTGGGTCTTCGTTTCTGTGCGAGGGCTTTCTCTAGTTGCGGCAAGTGGGGACCACTCTTCATCGCGGTGCGCGGGCCTCTCACTGTCGCGGCCTCTCTTGTTGCGGAGCACAGGCTCCAGACGCGCAGGCTCAGCAGTTGTGGCTCACGGGCCCAGTTGCTCCGCGGCATGTGGGATCTTCCCAGACCAGGGCTCGAACCCGTGTCCCCTGCATTGGCAGGCGGATTCTCAACCACTGCGCCACCAGGGAAGCCCATATCCCACCCTATTCTTAACCATGTTGTTTGGTTAAGAGTAACTCCATGCCTGACTCCAGTGGCGGGCCCTGTTTGGAATCATCTAGTCAGCACGCCTCCTCTGGCCCCCGTGGTGGGTACAGGAAAGTACATGCCACCCGATCAGAGCCGGTAGGAGGAGAGGGTGGATCTGAGGACTTGGGAGAGAATCCCAGAAGAGGTGTCTTCTCCTGTGGGTGGTGTGGTGTGAGGGTGTGAGATCTGGAGCATCTGCAGTCATTTTTCTAACACGAGTAGGGGTCTGGAGAAGGGGGAGAGGGGAAGGAAGTGGCCGTTTCTCAGGGCCTGAAATCGAAGGCTAAGCCATGTGAGCTGGAGTGGGAATACCTGCTTGCAGGCTGAGAGACAGGTGTTTGGAAAGGCAGGTGTGGTGCAGGTAGGGAACTGGACGTGGTTGTGTAGACCACAGTAAACATTTAAGTCTGTCCCCAGGGCCACTGGGTTTCCCAGCAGGGTGTAGCAGGATAAGATTTGTGTTTGTAAGGATGACTTTGCTGCTGGGTGGAGAAGGGTTGGGGTTTAGGGATACATGTGGTCCTTAGCTGTTCCAAGATGGCGGCTACAATTTAGAATGAGGTCATTTATTAAGCCTTGGCCTTGGAGGTGCACATGGCATTCTAACCCACTGAATCTCTGCAGCATCTCTGCTATACTGAATTGCATTGTCCCCACTCTGTAGTTAAAAAAAAACACTCTCAGAGAAGTCCGGTATCTTGGTCAGTGTCACACACAGCCAGATGCGAACTCTCAAGCCTGCACCCTCCCCACAGTACCAGTGACAGCACACGTCACTGTTTGACCAGCAGGGCCCTTCTTTCTCTCACCTGCCCTCTGAAGCCTTCAGCATCCTTCAGGGCCAAGGTTTACATTTGTGTTCAAGATGATTTCCTTCCTGCTCATAATAAATGTCAAATTGAATGATGGAAGTGATTCAGCAAGAAATAGAATTTGAGGGGGGAAGAAAAGAGCTGTGTAAAAACATTTGCAAATGGATTAAAAATTTGAGTCCACCAGCTCATGCCAACATACTTGGAAGTTTGGGAGATATTTTTAGACCATGAAATCCAAATGGCACAGATCGTGGGTTGGAAAGATGGAAATGCAAAGTATAGTTTGCTAGCTGTGACCAGAGATTGCTTTGCTGAGTTTCTCCTTAGCTGTAAAATAGCAGCATTCCAGATGTAGAATCCCCTGAGTGCACAGTCTTCCTTTTTTTTTTTTCTTTGCATCTTTCTCCTTCCACATCAGGAGCCCTGGGGCTCAGCCACCTGTTCTTAGAGGCCCCTGGAGAGACCTACACGTTGTTGTCTTTTGGATTGTCTTCACATTTTTGGAGGCCATGAAGGCAGCCCCGTTTGAACCAGCTGAGGAGTCCCAGGGAGCTTGTTGAGTCGTGGATCCCAAAGGAGATCAAGAGCAGGACCAAGCGAGGAGGGGGGCTTTACCTGGGGCCGAGAACACGTGGAGCCAGGGGCTGGAGGACTGCCCAGACCTGAGCTGTCATCCGCACTTGTCCCTCTGCAGACTCCTTCCGCGTGGTAGGAACCATGGTCACCTACAGCATCTGAACTTTATGTCTCTCTGTCCCTGGAGAGAGACTGCCCTTTCTTCTTTAGTTTTCAAGTTAGGAACGTGGGTGCCCACTGCTGGATCCCCCTTCCCAACCTGTGTCCTGGGGGTATGGGTCACGAGAGAGCATGACAGCTGCTGCAGAACAGGGGATAGAGGTGATCCCAAGAAAAGGGAGGAGAGCTTGTCAAAATCTTTGACGATAGATTTCACCGGATGTCATTTACAGCCCACCAGGCACTTCTCCAGATGCTTTACCTATGTTATCTCTTTTAATCCTCACAACCACCGCATGAAGTAGGTGCAGTTAAATGGAAAATAAAAGGAGGATTTGATTGCGCTGCAGGGTTCCTGGGATGACGAATGAGATAGTATTTTGAAGTTGCTGAGGGCAGTGTCCGGCATGTACCTCCATTCCCATTCCTTACAAATGCTTTCAGTTATTTTTATTTTGATCAGAGGAATACATGCATGTAACTCAAACCCCAAATGGTACTCGCAGCTTTAAAATGGAAAGCCACAGCCCTACACCGCCCTGTACCTTCCCTATACCACTTGCAGAGGCAAAGCCTTCTCTTTCTGCTTGTTCCCAGACCCCCTGGCGGTTCTCGCCATGCCTCTCAGTTACGGGCTTGGTGCTGCTGTCTTTTGATGAATCAACTTCAGGCATTTTTATTGATTTCCTGTTCTATCTCAGATCCCTTATGGTTTATGTTCTCTTTTATTCTTCTCTTTTCTCCCACTGTCTGCGCCCTCTGTTCCTTTATCTGTGACCTCTCTTTCCTCCTCGTCTCTTGCATTCTCTCCTGTCCTCCCATCACAGGCGGTCCTTCCCCCCACCCCACCTTCTCTCTCCTCTCTTCCTTTCCGGTTTTCTGAGAATGTCTTCTCCATATCCCTCTCCCAGAAACCTTTAGCATCTTTTAAAAATGTATCTTTATTATGATCCTTTCCTGCTCATTCTGCCCTGTGTTAGAGTTATTTATAGTCACATTATCACTAATTTTTAAAAATCGTTTTCTTGCATTCGTTCCCTTATGGCGCCTTCAGACCACTCCGTGATGTAGTGTTTTGTTCTCATTTTTGTAGAGGAGCTCACGGAGCATCCTCGGACTCCAGGATGGACTCCGTCACACAGGAGAAAGTGACAGCCACGTGCAGAAGCTCGTTCAGGGCCAGGTCTCATCTGACTCAATCATCTCATTTCCCTCCAGCAGGGGGTCTGATCCTAGGAAGGGCTCAGGAAATGTGTGTCGCATGGGATTGGACGAAAAGTCACATTCCTTTTGATTAGATACGTGGATATTCCTCTCCGACTTTTCTACTTTGATTCCTTGAGGCCACGTACATACACACTTTGTCCCACACGTACCACTCACACGTTCTGGCTTTAAATTCATCTCCTATGTGTTTTTTATAGCTTTTTATAAATCCTAAATTCTGCCTGGGAGGCAGCCCACTTGTAACAAGCCGTTGGAGGTTTTCGTCCTCCTGGCACCCTGGGTGATTTATGGGCTTGGAGATAGAGAACTTGCCTCTTGCACTGTCAGTATTGAATATACATGGCTTCCTCACAAAACAGCTTTCAGAGTTGCAGTAAATCCTCTGGAAATTACCTGGAGTTAGCCATGGGTGGGTTAAGTGCCAGTAAGTTCACGTTCCGTGGGAGTTTCTGCTGACATGTGGACACGTGGCTTTAATGGTGTCCCACAGCTATAGAATTTTGGAGCTGGAAGAGGCCTTTGGGTTGAAGAACCTGAGCCCAGACCGGGAAGAGGGTGTGCCTAAGGACACACAGCTTACTAGTGGCAAAGGACACCTGGGTCTCCTGAGTGCCATCTCTTCAGTACCTTTGCTTTGCCCATTTCCAGGCAGGGTGCCCTTAGGTCAAGGTAATGTGTGCCCTGATGTAGTTGCCAAGCTGTTTCGTAGAGCACTTCCTAATTTAGTTATTAATTGGATACTAATCTCATTGGCCACCATTAAAGTGTTGCCTTGACAGGAGCTGAAGATTGGTGGATCAACGCTGAGATGGGGATTGTGGAAGCTGCTCTAAAGCTTTTAGGAATAAACATGCACCAGAAGGTCATCTGGTGCTCTTCTTGCTTTGAGAGTAAAGTAGTAACCTGCTTGTCCCTTCCAGGCCCTCGTCCTGTAAAGAGCTCAGCATTTGGACAGATGGGTGAGTAAGTGTAGTTCAACTCTGTAAATGCCCGTGGAGTGCACTGCTCTGTGCCTGTCATGGTGCAGAGTACCTGGGCCCTAGGTGCATGGAAGACAGACTTCTTGCCTGGAAAATCATGGAATGTTTTACAGGCAAACAGAGGAGGGAATGGAGAAAACTAGCCAAGTTCTGGTTTCCAAAACAGAGCCCTGGGATTAAATCAAGCTTTTACTAACTGTATGACTTTGGGCCACTGAGGTCATCCCTGTGAGTCTCTATTTTCTCATCTGTAAAATGGGGTCATTGTAAGGTTTAAATAGGATTCTGTATGTGAAATGCCTGGCACATAGTCATTAACTCATTAGACTTGGAAGTCTGGGGAAGATGTCTTCATGGCCTTACTGCTTAGTGGAGCCTTTTTCTTATTTCTTTTTAACATGGTCACCATGCCCCAGTTAACTCATTCAGTCATTTTCACTCAAAAATATTTATGGTGGGCACTGTGCTAGGTGTATGGGACATAGACCTGGAAGGTAATATGTCTCTGCCCACAATGGACTCTGAGTCACGGGGGAGACAGGGCAGGTAGCTGTACGTGATGGGCAGTGGGATGCAGAGAGGAAAGTGCTTCCAGGCCAGAGAGCCGCCCCTGCCATTTCTCATGGTCTTTCCTCCTCTGTGCCTTTGTTCCGTGCCACCTGTCATCCTCCCAAATGTGGCCTGACTCTTCTCTTCCTTTCTGAAAAGCCAACTCTTCACTTCTCCATGAAGTGACAGTGACACGAATGTGACGGTGTAATGCCCCGGTTAAGAGCCTTTGGGACTGGGGTCTAAGTCTCCACTCCACTACTTCCCATGACACCAGCCCATCCTTTCACCTTGCCAAGCCTCGGTTTCCCAGTCTGTAAAATGGGCGTGGAGTTGTGAGAACTACGAGAGGATGATTGAGCGCTGAGCATGTTATTTGAAACATTCTGAAGGTTTTAGCCCAGGTTATTACTCAGAAGCCCAAGGCCCCTTCTCACCAATTAATTTGTTCTGAGAGTAAAGCTCACTGTTTTTTTAGGTTACTTTGTCATCTCCAAACTACTGTCACTCGCAGTGTTTCATTGAATCCTTACAACCAGATGAAAAAGGGAAGGAATTGTTATGTTCTCCATTTACATAAAAGAAACAGGCGTGGAGATGTGGAGTGATATGACCAAGGTGCCACGTCTGATTGGATCCGAGTCTGATGTCACCAGATCCCATGCCCTTCACTGTCTGCCATCCTAAAGCCCTATCAGCTGTGTTTCTCC
Source organism: Balaenoptera physalus (assembly GCF_965194825.1). Classification (NCBI taxonomy): domain Eukaryota; kingdom Metazoa; phylum Chordata; class Mammalia; order Artiodactyla; family Balaenopteridae; genus Balaenoptera; species Balaenoptera physalus. The sequence goes on along the minus strand of NC_138895.1, from coordinate 76,862,056 downwards.
AACAGTAACTGCGCCAACAATACCTTGAATTTATCTAACACTCACCATGGAGGCCTTGGCATTCTTTAGAGCCTTGTTTCTTTTAACTCTCAATTTGCACAACCCTATGAAGCAAGTTTTATTTTCTTATTTTTTATTTTTTACAACTGAGAGAACTGAGGCACAGAAAAGTAACATGACTTGCCCAAGTTCAAACTCAGGCTGTTGGCCTGCCGAGTCCCTGCTCTTATCCTGTACACGGTGCTGTCTTTTTATTATGAATCTGTGCCTAACTGTTTTTGATAATATTAATGATGCTGTTATATTCAGCATGGAGGCTCTCCGCTAGGGACAGGACACGTGACCCTGGTTGTAGCATGAAGACACGTGCTCAGAACTCCCAGAGTTCGTGTTCAGAGTGTGGAAACAGAGTTTAATGTAGGAATGAGTTGTGGTGGCCAGGTGAGAGTGGCAGGGAGAACACAGGGGACAGACGAGAAAGCTCTGGAAGGGGCCCGGGCTAAACTAATGGGAGAAACACTGTATCATCTCCATGTTAGAATGTGAGAGTGGGCTCTGGAGCCAGACTGTCTGGGTTCAAATTCCAGCTCTGAAACTTACCAGCTGTGTCACTTTGAACAAGTTACTAAACCTCTCTGTGCTTTCCAGGTTTCTGATCTGAAGCAAGGGATCCCACACGGGGCTTATCTCACAGGCTTGGTATTTATAAATATTCAACTGAGAATATTGCCTGGCACTTAACTATGAATGTAGTTGTTAAGTAACTAAGGAGAACACATAGGTGGGGAGAAGAGTCTCAAGGGGCTGGGCGACCTCACTAGGGTCCTAACAAGGACAGCAGCAGGACCCGAACCCAGGACTCCTTGGACCATCCCAGGTAAATCCATACTTCTTCCCTTATATGGCACGACTTGCTGCAAAATAGAGAAAGCAAAACAAAATAGGATAACGATCTTCCTCATGGTTGTCTGTGGTTTGAGAGGAGCATCCAATTAGGGCCTGTGTGTCTGTGTCTGGGGCAGGGGGTTTAGGGTGCTTGGTGGGGAAGTGGAGGGAGTGGTGGGTGATGGCGATGGGTTTTAGACTAAGCCCTTTTTCTACATGCCTTCCGAGAACCCGGGCTCTCGGTCATCTCCGACATGTGGGTATCTCTGTCCCAGCCCCTCTTCAGATCCCTTTGATTCTTATTAATGCTGTTTTTCAGTTAAATTATTCTTAGCTCTGGAATCTACCCAATTAAAGAAGTAATTTTCTGTCCTTCTCCTGGAAGCGATTGCTTACCTGGTTTGGTGGTGCCTTTAGCAGTGAACAAAGCAGAGTGAATACTCCAGGGCCACCTGCTCTAATTGGTGGTGCTGGGGAGAGGGACACAATTGCCATTGTGGGGTGGATTTCTACAAAAGCTAGCCTGACAATGAAACGGGCTAGTCAAATGCCAGTTCTCCCCTGCCCCTGCCACCGTTATTTCCAAAGGTTATGCTCAAGCGGGTCTCAGCGATAGCTCAGATTTGTAATTCTAATTTCCTTGGAAATAGGGCTAAATAGAGCATTTGTGATTCCTCTCCATGTGGATTCCCAGCCACAGATGAGGATTTACGGCTTGAGCCCCTCCCTCCTCCAAAGGCCTGCCTCTGGGGCAGAGATGTGATGTCTGAGCAGATGAGGGAGAGAGTGTTGGTGGTGAGGGTGAGGATTGGGCGTTCTCAGTTAAAAATACCTCAAATATATTTTTCCTCTAAATCTGGGGAAGAGAAAAACACACACTGCTAAAGCTTCAGGTTGCCTGGTTATGATTAACATTCAAAACAGGAAAATGATGTTGAAAGGAGTGAAATGCTTTCAGCACTGGAGGAGGGGTCTTCTGCCCTGGATATTTATTTGGGGAAGGAGAATGCTTTGCCTTCATAGGGTCAGTTGAAGACTAGTAGGCCCAGATAGAAGCGCATGTGGCTCCCCAGGCTGAGAGATGGAGCAATCTTTCCAGGTAGCTTGTGGGAATGAATGGAGAGAGGATCTGGCCCATCTTGGTTGAAGCCAGCATTTGAGAAGTTTAGTGTTGGAGGTTAGAGCCTGGCTGTGTAGCCATTGATTCATCCTACAAATATATTTACCACCTACTGCATGCCAGGCTCTGTGCTAGCATCAGGGGAACTGACGGGGCATCCAAACCTAACAAATGGTCTCTGACTCCATGGAGTTTATAGCTAGTAGGGAAGACAGATGTTATTCAGGGAATCACAAAAATAGATGTAAAATTACCACGGTAAGTGTCCCAGAGAAGAGGTGCCTGGGGCATAAAGCTCCTTGGAGAACTCACTGGGCATCACAGACATTGGAATTGAGATACGGAAAAAAAATCTGTTTCACCTTTTGAGGTCTTTAGGTGTCAGAAGTGGGAAAAGGGTTCAAAGCAAAGACCTTGCTGCCAGTCTTGGCTGTGACACGTGGTAGTTAAGACTTTTGGCAAGTCATTTCCCCTCTAAGAGCTGCATCTGTCTCATTTGGAAAATGAGACTAATCAGACCTGCCCCATGGTGGCAGTGGTACGGATGTAGAGGCAAGAGCCAATGGGGGATCTGGTAGGCCAGAAGCCTTTGACACGTGAGAAGCAGAGTTCCAATCTCTTCTCTGCTCTGTCACTCTGAGCAGAATGTCATTCACGGCTTCTGATAAATACATAGTCAGCCTTGATTTAGGGCTTGGTAGGGCTGGGCCCTGTGGTTTACAGGCTCCATAAATGTTCACACGTTCTTAGTATTAGGACATGGGCATCCTTGGCCTTCATGGAGGCATCTTCTCAGTAAGAACTGCAGGGAGATTTTGGCCAGTCACTCTACCTCCCTGAGCCTCAGTTCTCCATCTTTGAAATGGGTATAGTAATATCCATGCATCATGGATCTTCAGAGAACATTCTGCTGCAGTACTTTATGGCACCAGATCTACCCATGGTAACCATTAGCAGGAGGGGAGGCTGGGAATCTTTCCTTTTGACTCTAAAGGCATTTTCTGTCTTTGTCAGGTCTTACATAGAAACTTGACAATAATGAAAATTTACAAAGCCATATTCAGCAGAAAATGAAATTAATTTTAAATTTCTGCTAAACAGTTATTTAGTATGAACTTTCAGTTTCCATTAACCTTAACAAAAGCTTAATTTAAAAAAATCTGAGTTTGGCTATTTTTTAAAAGGATGAAAAACTTCTTAAGCTTAGAGAAAATCAAAACTGTGGGTGAAATATGTGACAAAAATGATATTCCAATAAAATAAAATATAAGGAAACTGAAACAAGGAAACAAAAATATTTTCCTGGCTCAAAGAAGATTCATATATAAATAATGCTCAAACTGATTTCTATATAGGCCATATAAGCCCGACCTCAGTTCATTATAAATTAAGGTACAGTATTGTCTGAAGAGAGATTTGAGCAAAGTTGAACAATATACTACTGTTTTAAGTTTTCTTCATAATATACCAGATTTAAGATTTGAAAGAATAACTTTAGATATTCTGCATAGATCTAGATGCTGTTTAAGAAAGGCTGAAAATGACTGTGATTTATACAATCAAGTTAAAATATTTCATATCACCTGCAGTTACAATTTATCATGTGTCCCCCCTTACAGTGTTTGAATGTGGTAATGTGAAAATCAGGATTCATTTCCACATCCAAATAATACCCTAAGAATTTTGTTGATGATTCCACTTGTTATTGCCTCAGCAAGGTGAAGCTTCTCCAGATTAATTAAAAGCTATCTAAGAACTACAAAGACTCAAGAAAGTTTCTCTTACTTGGCATTTTGTCAATAGACTGCATATTATATGAAAATCTTAATTACAGAATGTAATGCATTTGCTGGAATGAAGGCAAAAACGTTTTGTGGCATAAATACATAATAATTATGAATTGTTTTGTAAAAAGCCATTTAATAAATTTTGACCCTCTTTCAGTGGCCAACTGTTGCAGAGCTGGGGCAGGGTGTGGAGGCTGGTAGAGATGATACAGACTTGATTGTAATGCAGAGTGATGAGAAAAAGCTTGGGGGGTGGACCAAGTTCAGGGAGCCTTCTTTCTGCGTTGAGGTTCTTGAAAAAATGGTCTATGCTTCTTTTCCTCTATTTCCTTGGGCTTCTGTTTGTTACTCAGTCTGGGTTTAGATCCCTTTTGGGGCAGATTGCTCTCAGTTTCTTTATCAATAAAGCGGGATAAGAAAGGCATGCCCCCCCAAGATGCTTGAAGATGAAATGCACAGAAGGTAGCCTGCAGTGGCTAAGATCACATAGACTTGGGGTAACATCCTGGTTCCTGTACTTGCTCGTGGTTACTTATGTTCTCTGAGCTTTAGTTCCTCATCTATAAGGAGATTCATCCCTGCTTCTGCCTTTCTTGTGAGGATCAAAGTCAACTGACATGGGAGCTCTGAGCTTTTCTTTTTCCCTCGACTGAAGAACCCCATACCTGTTCATGCACTCATTTGTTCATTCACTATTTTAGCCCACAGAATATTTGAGTATCTATTATGTGCTGAAAATATTAACACACTAACAAATTAAAGAACCAAATACTAAATAGAATCAAACAATAATATTTACCAGGGGAAGCACTGGATCTGTGGTCCAGGATGCCCTTATATTGCTCCCTGAGCTTCTCACATCCTTTTTTCTTTCTTTTAAAAAGATTTTATTTTTAATTTTTGAAAAACTTTTATTGAAATATGGTTGATTTGCAACGTGTTAGTTTCAGGGGTACAGCAAAGTGATTCAGTTATACATATATATATAGATATATGTATTCTTTTTTTATCTTCTCTTCCATTATAGGTTATTATAAGATATTGAGTATTGTTCCCTGTGCTATACAGTAGGTCCTTGTTGGTTATCTATTTCATCTATAGTAGTGTGTATGTTTTAATCCCAAACTCCTAATTTATCCCTCCCCCCCTTTCCCCTTTGGTGCCCATAAGTTTGTGTTCTATGTCTGTGAGCCTATTTTTGTTTTGTAAATAAGTTCATTTGTATCATTTTTTTAGATTCCACATATAAGTGATATCATATGATTTTTAGAATAGAAATTCCAAATGGAATATTACTCAACCATAAAAAGAATGAAATAATGCCATTTGTGGCAACATGGGTGGACCTAGAGATTATCATACTAAGTGAAGTAAGTCAGAGAATGACAAATATCACATCCTTTCTTAATTATTGGTGTGTGGGCCTGTGTTCCCACATGGCCCCATGCTGGTTTATCCTTGTACACCCTGTACTGGGACAGTACCCCTGGCACTTAGTTGGTGATTAGTAAATATTTTTGCATCCCATCCACGTGAGGCTGTAGGTCCAGAGGGTTGGACTTTGGGGCCAGAAATTTTTTCAGACTTAGAAAATCTTACAGAGGTTCGTATTGGTTGCATGTAGTATTGACTTCTGCCTAGTCTCCAGGGGCCAGCTGTTTTCTAGATCACCTCCTTTTGAAGCCTCCCCTTGTTTCAATGCCCAGTAACTCATTTTTCACTCATCTTTTCCAGCATTCACTGTTGATACTGGACATCATTTGACATTGTCTATGTACAGTTCTTCATGACCATCCTGGTGGCCCCTAGAAGTTTCCTTCAAATTATTTTGATTTAACTTAAAAAAATCTGAGCTGATTTAGAGTGAGCCACATCTTAGTTGGAAGGATACCTGCATAATCCAACATTAATTTAACTTCTCCTCAATTTTCTCTTTGATGTGACAGAAATAAAGCTATCTGCCTTGGAAGGTTGTGATGACCACATGAGCTTATTCATTCATTCAGCAAATACTTATCCAGCATCTATTATGTGAAGGCACTGTTATAGACATTTGGAATATTTCAGTGAGCAAAAGAAAGAAAAAAACCTTTGCCTTTATGGAATGAGCATTCTAGTTGGGGAGGCCCATGAGAAACATAACAAATGGGAAAATATTACAGACTGTTAAACAGTGGTAACTGTGGAGGAAAATAGAACAGGTGATGGAAAGATTTTTTTTTTTTAATAAATTTATTTATTTATTTTTAGCTGTGTTGGGTCTTCGTTTCTGTGCAAGGGCTTTCTCTAGTTGTGGCGAGCGGGGGCCACTCTTCATTGCAGCGCACGGGCCTCTCACTATCGCGGCCTCTCTTGTTGCGGAGCACAGGCTCCAGACGCGCAGGCTCAGTAGTTGTGGCTCACGGGCCCAGTTGCTCCGCGGCATGTGGGATCTTCCCAGACCAGGGATCGAACCCGTGTCCCCTGCATTGGCAAGCAGATTCTCAACCACTGCGCCACCAGGGAAGCCCGATGGAAAGATTTAGCAACTGTAAAATACCATGGAAATAATAGTTTATTTTGTTAAGTATATACTAAAAAATAAAAATCAATTCAACATACTCTCATCAGCTTCCCTCAACTTCCAGAAAGAAGTGTCCAGCCTTCTCACACTCATTGATTGAGTTCCCCAGGTGATTGTTGGAAAATTAGAATGCTGTGTTGGGGAGCAGAGATGAACCCACCTTTGTTGACTTGAAAAGAAAGCTGACCCAAAAGGAAATGAGGGAGCATTAGGCTGTACCCAGCCCTTCTCTGTTGAGTCAGAACTAGCTCACACATCAGTGGGGGGTGGTTTTCCACAAACAGATGGCTAGTGGGAGCTCTTCACTGAACTGGGAACCGGTAGGGGCTAAGGAGCCAGGTGAACGGCATCCTTGACTTTTGTAACATCTGAGCTGGACGCTCATGTGAAAGGATGAGATAAACACCTGGAGGGTTCGGGGTGGCTGCTCTGACTCTCCTCCAACAGCATAAGACTCTTTGACCCCATGCACTTTGGGCACTGAAGGAGCCAATAATTCTAGTGACACCGAACGGGGATTCTTCGTCCACCATGGACAGAAGACAATACCGTTTTGTTTAACCCAGAACTTGGGGTCATGGTATTGCTATCCCTGCTTGTGGGTTCTCTCTGTTCAAGTGCTGGCAGATTATCCTCAGCATCAACTGGACCATTAGTTCAACAAATACTCTGTGAACACTTTATCTGTGCCTGGCGTCGTGACAGCCACTGGAGATACAAGCAAAAGAGACACAAATTCTTACCCACACGGAGGTTTCAGTCTAGTGGGGAAAACGTATTTAAATGAGAAGGGGTTACACTGGCCATAATGTCCTGTGTGGAACTGAGGGGCAAGTCTCTGAAGGAAGGAGACCAGTCAGGAGATTGGTTAAGGACATTATTGGAATAATGTTGAAGCATGGGAAATTCAGCACGCTGTTTAACCTAGTTGGAGTGTTCGACTTTTATGTATTTAAATAAATTCTTGGTTGACTTAAACTCTGGGCTTGAAAACAACCTCCAATATTTTGACAGATTGCAGTTTGATTTTGTCTTGGGTTTTTGCCGTGTTCATTCATTTTCTGCCTTAGGCCCTCGATGTCTTAGCTGGTCACATCTCCACTACTGGGAAGCTGGGTTTTCATGGATTCTTACCCTAACCCTGATTGATTCAATTCTGATTCACTCTACGAACATGCACTGAGGGCCTGCCATGTGCCCCACCGCATGCCAGATGTTGCAGTATAATGATAAACAGAATGGGGTCCCTCGGGATTGTGAATTTCCATGTTGAGTCAATAGAGAATCAACGGGAAAACATGGGGAGTGAATCAAGTTAAGTTAAATGAAATCAGTAAGAATTTCTACCTGTGGTTCTCAGTGAGTCCCCACAATAACCCCATGGAGTAGATTTTATTAAAATCACTTTAGAGAAAGCGAGACTGATGCCTAGAGATGTAACGTTACTGGTCCAAGGTTGTACAGTTAGTGTGGGAAAAATAAATGAGACGTGACTCCAGGCCTCTGGACCTGGTTAAAGACCGCAGGAAAAGGGCTCAGCACGTGCCTGGTTGGAGCTGTCTGTGAGGTGGGGTGCTACCCCAGCTGTTGCCTGTCTGGGCCCCAGCAGGAAGGGTGAAAATGTCTTCAGTAGAGCCATGGAAATGAGCATCCCTAGACGTGCTCTCAAAACAATGCTTATTCCTCTCTCCTCCCAGTCTGGGGACTGTGGGCCCCCCTGCCAAGGAGGACAACCTGCATGCCTCATCTAGTTATCTGATTTCACGAGGGTCCCTTCCGAGGCGAGCCGGGCTCCGTCGTCCCGGGAGACGGGGAGATGGAAGAGGTCAGAGCCTGGGGAGAACTTCCGGCTTCGCTGGGCACACCTGCAGTGAGCTCTGAGGGCGGCCAGGCCAGGAGATACGGGAATGACTGAGGACTCCCTGGACACCAGAGCTGGCCAGCACGGGCGGTGTGTCTCCTGACTGAGGAGACAGAACCTGGATGGGTATTTGGCAGGAACGTCCTAGTGAGATCGAAACCCTTGAAATGGACGTCTGACTCCTGCCATCCCCGGTCCCTTTGGATTCTGGGAGAATGTGATTCTGCTGTGAGTAGGTGCAGGAGCCTCTCCTGGGCTAGTGGTGCCTGAAAATGGTCCATGAACGTCATGAGGACATGCTTTCTCAGCGGACGTAGGAGGGAAGAACCCTGATGTGTGGGGTTTCAAGGAATGCGAGTGGCCTCCGGGAGGCTGGGCCGAGCTGGATTTGGTGCTGCCTGGGGGCAGTCAGGAAAGAAGATTCTAGGGCCTAATGCAGCCGGGGTGCAGCATGAGGAGTTCTTGTCAGGCACACAGCCAGGGTCCTGGCCAGGCTGATAGCGCTGTGCGCTATGTTCACGGAGTGAGGGGAGAGAGTCCCCCAAGATGAACAAACACTTCCTCTCGCCGAAGCAAATTGTTCTGAATGCGTAGCGGGGAGCTTGTGGCGGTGGCTGATTTCCCCACTGATTTCCCAGCTTCTGAAGGTGTTTGTCTCCTGGAATGGGCTAGGTTCTAGCGGCTCAGGGATTTTGCAGACACAGACGGTTACAGCTGGAAAGGCCCTGGCAGATCCCCTGGTTCACATAGCTCGTTGATTGCAAACAGGAGACAACCAACCAAGTCCAGGGAAGGGGGAAGCGACTTGCCCAAAGTCACACGGCAGATTGGTTGAAGACCCAAGGCTGGCACTTCAGGCCTTTTGGCTCAATTCAGTGACCTTTCTGTGCTGCATTGTCGAGAGGATGCTTGGAAATGCTTGGTTCAGCGGTTTCTATTGAGTCTTCTTGTTAGAATTGCTTGGGTACTTTTAGCATTTCTGATGGCTGTATCCTGCCCCACCTTAGAGATTCTGATTTATTTAGTCTGGGTTGGAGACTGAGATTATGTTTGTTTTTGAATCTTTTGGGGGGGATTCTAATGTGTAGCCAGGGCTGAGAACCATTAGCCCAGTCAAACTAATTCCAAATGATGCGTATAAGGGAAGTTCTGGGTGGAAATCTAACCGAAGCACACGTTGAAGATGATTTCTAAGAAGAAATAGCTCATGCAACAAGGAAGAAGCCTCTGGTTGAGACGGTCTCTGAATGACTATTCAGGCCAAGGCATGTCCCTTATGTTCTGTCCCTATGCCCAGTTCTTGGCACAGGGCATGGCAGGGAGTAGGTGTTTGAGCATCAGTACCCACTTTTTGAATGAATGAATGAATGAATGGGAGCACTTGATTTTGGAAACAATCTAAGGCAGTGAGCCGAGGAACTCTTTGAGCAGACTGATTGGAAAACTCCCGTTCTTTAGATATTTTCTGCATCTGTTTGATGACAAGACACAGACAAACTTTGAGAGTGGGTCTAGAAATACTTATTCTTTGGAATAAGAAAAACAAGTCAGTGTTTAAGAGGATAAGGCATGTTTTGGGTGGCTGGAGTCTCGTAGTTATGACTCTTCTGTTTTCAGCAGTTCTCCTAGTTAGCTGGATGACTGGCCATGGGATTATGTTTTCTGTGTTAGTTTCATCATCTGTCAACTGAGGATACGGTGCCTCTACTTCCTGCCTCACCCAGCTGTTCATTCAGTACCCGTGTGCTGGGCGTCTGCTGGGAGCTGGGCGTGGGCTTGGTGCTGCGGCTGCAAAGATAATAAGGCGAGACGCCTGCTTGGCCAGAGATCTTCACACCATCCACTCCTTCATTCCTCACTGACAAGCACACGTCGAGTGCCCGCGGTGTGCCTGGCACTGTGCTTGTGAGGATCAAAACCAGTGGATCTGGGGCAAGTGCTTTCAAATAGTGTTTTGAAAAATACAAAGCACTGATCTAAATGCCAAGGTCACCCCCTATTGAAAGGCCTGAAATGGCTAAGCTTGGAAATCCCACGGAGGCCTTTCTGACCTCCCTCAGGGGTCCCTTCTATTATCGCCTTTATCATATCATAGAGTCATGTTCCGTTTAGATGTCTGTTTCTGTACCTTTAGGAGAAAGATGGTTTGCTATTTATATGTCAGCCCCCAGAACACAATGGTTGCTTCATATCTGCTTGTTTAACTGAATGAATATACTAGTTTTGCGCCAGTGGTGTTCTAAAATGCATATAAGTAATATTCCTGGCGAGACATATATTTTTACAAAACATAATTTACATATACAATTTAAGATGGGTGTACCTTGCTGTATCTTCCACTTTTAAGACGCGATAAAGGAAATCACAAACTTGGTAGCATTTTAAGGGTTAATCATTTTTTTAGTGAGCCTTAGAAAGCTGGGATACGCACGTGTGTGTGTGTGTGTGTGTGTGTGTGTGTGTTTTCTCTAGGGTGGTGGACGAGAAGGGAACGCTGACTAATTTCTGTGTGCTGGTTTCCAGGGACCAGAGGCAGTGGTTGCTATCTCAAATTGTTTGTGTTAATTATTGTAATAATGTTTTGTAAATAAGTTGCCTTATGCAAAAGTGGCTTAGGTGTGTTTCCAAGGAATTTTGGACTAGCTGTGGCAGTCATTCCCAGTTGGAAAAGACTTTGCTGGAGGCAGGAAAGAATGAAAAGAGAACACAGCTGACAGAGGGACTCTGCTTTAGAGAAAGGATCACAGAGAGGAGTGGGAGGTGGAAGGGGAAATGGCACAAGGAGAGAGAGACAGAGCTAGGCAGATGGAGAAAAGGAGGAGGGAAGCATCGGGGGGCAGATGGACCTTGAGAGCGCTGAGATGCCAAGTGGAGACAGATAGAGGGAGAGACCAAGCTGCAGAGGCACAGACAACAGTGGGGACACACACACATGGGGATCGGGGACACAGAGGCAGACACCCTGGGAGAGACTGGAAGAGAGAGAGAGAGAGAGAACCCAGGGAGCATCCGCAGGCTGAGGCATAGGTAGATCGTGGCCAGGAGGCCTTGCCTATAATTGGTCCATGGGGAATTTTAAATAAAATCTTTAAAGTGATTAAAGGCCATTTTATTGAAAAGAGATCTGGGCCTCTTTGGTGAAGAGAGACCAGCCTGGACCACGTTTTCCCCTGTGCTCAGCTGCTGTTTCAGTTGATCGTGTGTGTGTGTGTGTGTGTGTGTGTGTGTGTGTGTGTGTGTGTGTGTGTGTGAGGGTGGGGCGGGGGGAGTGTTGTGGATTTGCTCCCCTCTTTTCCTCCTGTCTGTGGCTCGGCTGGGGCGCACCCCGTCCCCAGGTAATTTGGGGGGGAGTGTGCATGGGGCCCAGCAAGAGCCTTCATTTCTTTGGCTTTGCTGTTCAGACCCCAAGTCTCGCTGGAACCAGGGTGTCATTTTTATATTTTAAATCGCTGTTGCAGAGAGCAAATGCAGCTTGAGGCCATTCCTTTGCTTCTGAAGCTTCTTTTGGAATCAGACCTGGTAGGAGTTTAAGGGTTAATCAGGAGATAGTACAGTTTTCCAAGAGGGTGGTCAGAATGGTGGCTTGCTCTCCTGCCCTGGGGTCAGTGACCCCATCCTGACCCCTCACCATGATGTGATTAATTATATTAAAGGAGACAGAACAAGGAAGAGGAGGTGGGGCCTCAGAGGTCATCTAGTTTAGTCCTTTCATTTTGTAGATAGAGAGACTGAGGCCCTGAGAGGCCAAATGACTAGAAGCCCAGGGCTCTGTGTGTAAGGCCAGTGTTCTTTGTGCTGTTGAGGGTAGGAAGGCACTTAAGCCATAATAAACCTGCTGCCTGACCCACTCCCTTTCCCGTGGCAGGCATCACTAGTTAATCTCAGCTATCACTACTCAACCATGATCCCCTCCTGCCAGAGCCTTCTCAAGCAGTCTTTGGGGGACACCAACCATTATTTGGTTTCTTCTGGCAGGGTGAGTCTTTTTACTTTCCTCGTACCATGCAGTGCTCTCCTGCTGGCCTGTGTTTGTCGTTCTTATGTGATAGCTTTATAGTAATAATCTGCGGCCCGCTCTCCACTGATTAATAATAACACCTATAATGTAGTTACAGGGAATCTAATCCATCCCTTCTCAGAGTCCAAGTGTTGTTTATATGTGAACGTGAGGGGGTAGGAAGGAATGTTGACTCCTGTCTTAGTGGTTATGGATGTCCTTGCTTTTCTGTTTCTTTTACTTGGGGGCAGTGGAGCCCCTATAGTTAGATTACAGGAATTTGAGTTTTGGTCTTTTGCAAGGAAGGCTTTATTATCCCTTGGAAGATGAAGAAACGTAGAGAGTTTGGCCAAACTCATACGGGTGAAGGACGGCCCCAGGATTATGGGAATGGCTGGACGCACACACCAAATACAGGACCGAGGGGATCCACGGTAGTTTGTTATCCACACGTGATCACAGCCCAGGGGAGAGGACACCACCTACCACATAGGGCTCCCTGGGGACTGCACTTGTGAACAAGCAGGGGCTGTGGAGGCAGGCTTTGTAGTATCAAGAGAGTGGGGTGCCCCTGGTTTTTGCAGGAGGATTGGCTTGTTTAAGTACTCTGGGGGGCTGGCAGAGACCTGAAACCACTATTCAGGGACGAGCAGGGACAGTTCCCTGTCCCCCTGATAAGGAAGGTTGTTTCTCTAGGGGACCTAATGCACAGGAGCAGAATCACGAGGGCAACGTGTGATTAGATCATTCGAAGCCCTTCCGATTTCACCAGCGGTCAAGGCAGCGCATACTCCTGAGCTTTCATTTCACGCCTTCCACCACAGCTGGGACAGGCAGAGCTGGAATTTGAACCCAGGGCTGATGACTGCAAAGCCTGGGGTCTTTCCCATCCCAGGATGCACGCTCCTGCAAAAAGCTTGCTGTGGAATCTGATTTTGAGTAAATGGTTCTTCTCGTATTCCATTCTTGTCAGTCACTCTTGGTGCCGCTTCTGTGTTTGTCTTTTATCACACCTGGGCCTTGTTTAATGATAGATCTCATTTCCTTCTCAGTTTCTCCTTGTATTTGTCCCACTGTGGTGGTTGGGAGAACCAAAATATTCTAAATGAATTCAGACATTGTCTAAGAATCAGAGAATGAGGTAAGCAGTCAGTGGGGTGAATACAGCCGAGGATGGAAAACATAGACTCACTGACCTGACAGGAGTTGTGCCCCGCTTAAATCATAGGAACATACCCATGCATACAGATGCGTGGAACAGACACCTTAAGCAGCTCAGTGTTCACGCTGCTGGAGGATGTTCAGCCATTGTAGAGGAGTCTCCCGGAGATTCCTTTAAAGAACAAACTTCCCGGTGCATTTAAAATAGCACTCAAAGTATGTAACTACGGTTTACACACTGTGGAGGTTTGGGGGTCATGGCTGTTAGGAAGGGAGTTGTAACACTGATTTTTTAAAAAATTATCTGTAGGTATTGAAGAAAGAGGTGAGCAATGGACAGGTACAATGATAAAAGCTTCTATTGTGTGTGCCCCTGTGCTAGGCATTTCCCTTACGATTTCTCCTTTACCTTCCTAAGGACCTCTCAAAGCAGTTATTATTAATATCATTTTTAAGGTGAGGAAATTGAGGCCCAGTGCATTTAATTGTCTGAAGTCACCCAGCTAGCAAGTGACATCTTACTTCCCTTAACGGGTGGTAATAGGAGAAAATAGAACGTGTATCATGATTTAGCACAGTGTCTGGTATGCAGTAAGCCTTCTGTGCAGTAAGCTGATCTCTTTATCCTGGATTATATATTACATGTCTCTCTCATGACTGTATGGCAAGTGGCTGGTATCTAGTGGAGGGCAGGTCCGTGCTGTGGACCCACGTGCTGCTCTGCTTTGTGGGCAGATGTAACTTGGACCAGAGGGTCTTCCTTCACCTACAGCTGTGCTTGATTTCCAAAGGTGTCTGGAATCTCCAAGTAGAAGTTTATTGTAGTGACTTGAATGGTGGTCCCCCAAAGATGTGTTCTAACCTCTGGAGCTTGTGAATGTGACTTTATTTGGAAAAAGGGTCTTTGCAGAGGTAATTAAGTTAAGGATCTTGGGATGAGATCATCCTGGATTACCTGGGTGGGCTCTAAATCCAATGCCAGGTGTTCTTATAAGAGACACTCAGAGGAGAGACACATGGAGAGAAGAGGAGAAAGCCATATGAGAATCACGGCAGAGATTGGGTGATGTGGCCACAAGCCAAGGATCACCTGGAGTCGCCAGAAGCTGGCAAAGACAAAAGAGGTTCTCCACTGGAGCCTTCAGAGAGGGGTGGCCCTGCCGATACCTTGATTTTGGACTTCTGGCCTCCAGAACTGTGAGAGAATACATTTCTGTTGTTTCAAGCCTCCAGGTTTGTGATCAATTGTTATGGCAGCCCCAGAAAGCTAATACACCCGTGGTGTCTTAAGAACCCTGCTGCTGGTGGGGCAGAAAGATGACCAGCCCGAGTGCCAGGAGCCCTGGGCTTTGCCCTGGTCTGCCACTAATGAGCTGTGGCCTTGAGACAATCTGTTTTGCCTGCTGGGCCTCAGTTTCCTTGTCTATAAAATGAGGGGTAGGGGAGGGGATTATGAAATAATAGAGCAGGGCGACCAGAGATTGAGGGTGGAATCCTTGGGGGTGCTGGGACTGAGTTGTTAAGTATTGAAGCCTTCGGGAGGGGATGGAGGCTGAGGTGCAGGGGAACATGGGAGGAAAGGTGCAGGGGCCAAGGGCATGGGTGCCCTTTGGAATGTGACACGTGGGCAGAACTGCTGGGGAGTCTGCACCCACCTGAGTCAGCTGCAAATGCTGCCCGCTCCCACTTAGCTGGGCCTGGAGCTGGGGCAGGGATGGGGGCTGCTGATGGGAACCGGTTCATTCCAGTCCGGAACAGGATTTTGACATGATGGAAAAGAAAAAGAATAATAACAAGCCCTCCATTTGAGATCATTTGGCTGCAAATGATGGGAGACACATTTAGGATATTTCTGCTCTGGTTTTTTTTATTTTTTTGAAATTCCAGAAATAATTCTTTTGACCTAGTTTTGGTTGTGCTCGGGATGTGGTTAGAGTTAACGGAGCTGGAGCTGAAGTACAATATGCACTTTCAACGTTCCAAGCCACCTGCAGGGCTGCTTGTCTGCTTGGGTCTCAGTGTCCTTTGGATGGGGGCGGGGGTGGGGTAGGGTGGTGGGGTGGGAGAGCGGGTGAGGGGTCAGGGCTCTGTTCCCCCTGAAACCTGAGGGATCAGTGCAGCTCGGAGGACAGGGATGTGGGCTCTGGCATGAGTTTGCAGCTCTGCCACTGTGGCTGTGTGGCTTTGGGTAAGTTACTCACCTCTCTGAACCCCAGTTTACTCAGCTGCAAAATGGGGTGACTTTGCCCTCCTCGAAGGGGTTCCCTTGTTCGATTGTTACAATAGCCCTGTGAGGTTGGAGCCATTAATGACCTCGTGTTACAGATGGAGACCTGGCACCATGGAGGGGTTGGGTGACAGGCTCATAGTCACATCTCATGGCCGTGAGAATTTCCAAGCCTAGAGCCTGGGCGGAGTCCACGCTCTTTATCTGCCTCTTCCTGCCTTTCCAGGTGGATATTTGGTAGTGAGTATTGCCTTTGGTGGAAGACGCTAAACCTTGTACACTGTGGAGGTCCAGGTTGCTGGAAAGTGGCCCCGATTCAGTGGAATCGGGATAAAGTCCTGGAACGCCGATGCACGCGGAGTGGGCAGCTTTACCATCCTTTCCCGGGAATGCTTCCTTTTGGTCCCTACCAGCAGTGGTGCCCTATCCTGGCAGCTCCTGTGTTGTCCACAGGGCATGCCCGCTATGTCCTCCTCTTCCACACAGGCAGCACGGACGGGCACGTGGTAATACCCCAATTTTGTCAGATGACATCAAACAAAGAGTTCTGGCTTCTCCTTGCATCTTCACAGTGGGGTGGCTAGCTTGTGTGAGTCCTGGAAAGGGGCTCCCAACTTGATCAAGCGTGGTCTCCTGGGCCCCCGTCTCCGTATCTAGTCCCATCTCCCTCCCACCCTCCTCCTCCAGGACCTGTTCCTCCCAGTATGTGCTGTTTCATGACTGTGCTTTCGCTCACGCCGTTCCTTCTACCTGAAATGCTTTTTTTTAAGATTTTTTTTTTTTTGATGTGGACCAGTTTTAAAGTCTTTATTGAACTTGTTACAATATTGCTTCTGTTTTATGTTTTGTTTTTTTGTCTGCGAGGCACATGGGATCTTAGCTCCCCAACCAGGGATCGAACCCACACGCCCTGCAGTGGAAGGGGAAGTCTAAACCACTGGACCGCCAGGGAAGTCCCTACCTGAAATGCTTTTCCATCTTTCTCCACCATCTACCCCAAGGGTTCCTTTGCTTCCTCAGACCTTGGCTTAAAGATCTGTCCCTTCTCCCAGGTAGCTGAGATTCTAGTGCAGAGACAGACAGACAAATAAGTAAACAGACAAATAACTACACGTGATGATTTGGAAACAAAGGCTTTGGTGAAATGGAGGGTTGTGGGTGGAGGCATCCCTGAGATGCAGATATCGGATGAGGGGCCAGTCACGCCCAGGACTGATGTGTGGGCAGAGTGGCTGCTGGAAGAGAACCGTCTTCCGAGGTCCTGAGGTGGGAGAGCTGGTGTGTTTCAGGACCTAAAGAAAAGCCAGAAGAGCAGAAATGTCCTGCAGGATGGGGAGAGCAGTAGGAGGTGAGTTTGCAGAGGTCCACCTGCAGGATGGGGAGTTAGGTTTAAATGTCAATGCCAAATGTGTGCTGTGGGGTGAGCCCTTTGGCTGTTGTGTTTATTCTGGAAGTATTGGGTTGGCCACAAAGTTCGTTCGGGTGTTTCTGTAGCATCTTACCGGAAAACCCGAACGAACTTTTTGGCCAGCACAAGAGACGTGCCGATGAAGGAAAGAGGAAGGTGTGGGATGCCTTGTGGGTCTCTGGTTGGAGCAACTGGATTAGATAGTCGTGCCATTTCCCGAGAAGTGCTCAGTGTGGAGGTGAAATCCGGGGGTGTGTTTGGGATGTAGAAGGTGTTCATGGTGGGGTGACAGATGGCGGAGGCCCTTAAAGGCAGTTGGGTAGAGGGGCAGCAGCTCCGAGTGGAGGTTAATGACCTTCCTCTCTTCCTGATGTCGGTGGTGCAGCCCCAGAGCTACGGACAGGGCTTATGATGCTGCTGGAAGGTGGGGAGAGGCAGGGATGGGACAGGGGCACTAGTGTGACGGTTTGAACCTGGGTCCATCCTGGCTGCCCTTAGGGAAATGGGGTCGCATTTGCCCATCTTCAGGATCCAGGCGTCTCCCCCATTCCCTGTTCCAAAAAGCAAATTTCATTGGCGATTCTGCCGTCAGATCTAGGGCCCGTGACTCACATCACGGTATTATGTTTCCTGTGTCTCCTTTTGTTCCTGCTTTATTCCTCATCTTCCAGTTTGGAAAACATTCCTTTTGCTGAAGACAGAATCACCCACTGAGGTGAAAAAGACCACTTTTTGCCTTTCGTCTGTTGCCGATACACCATCTGCCCCATTTTGTTTTCCTTCCTCCTCCACGAGATTGTACGACACAATTTTGGTCATTCCTGGTGTCTTTCTTCTGCTCCTTCTGGGTCTGTATCTTCCTCGTGCTTTTCCTACAGACGTGAAACACTTTTAAAGATGTCTCCTGAATCTCTTATCTCCCGCTCCTTTGGCTCACCTGCCCTTTTGTAATTGGGGCTTAATGGAGAGCATTTCCCGATTCCCAGCACTGGTTTCTTGAGACTTCTTATCGAAAGATTTGTGATGACACCGTTGGAATTTCACTTTCTTCGAGCTTTGCTTGGACCAGGGTAAGCTCCCATTTCGCTGAGGGCGTCTGTGTGCCAATCGCATGCCTGAATAGATTTAGTTATCAAATATCTTAAAAGATATGACCATTCATATCCACAGATGCTGTATATTATATCCATGCATATACATATGTCTCATCAGGAAACTTCGAAAATACAGCGAAGCGCTTCTCAATACGCACATTGACTGTATAAACATTTGAAAAACTCACCTTTGTCACCTTCGGCTCAAACCTCCCATTGGAATATACCAGCCCTGCGTTCCAGTTTACCTTTCAAACATCGTATTCACCATTTGGATTAAAATGTAAATTTACTTCATGTTAACCCAAGCCACATTTTTTTTGAGCACCTACTGTGTGCTAGTCTGGGGGCTAGAGTTACAGAGGGAAATGAGGCCACTTCTTGCCCTTTAGCAATGAGGGGCCTTCTGTGCTGTGTTGGCAAGTGTATGAAGCCTCAGTCAGGGAAGCAGGCGTTCTCTTTGTAGCCTCAGGAATACAAAACACACTGAAAGCCCAGAAACACGATGTTTCTGCAGCATCATTTATCAACATGTCTCAAGTACACTGTGGTTTGGTACAAATTAGTTTTTCATCAAGGCATAAGCAGTTAATAAACACTTGTCCTTGCCTAGAGAGTTCTTCCCTCCGTGAGTCTGTTCTGACCACAGTGACCTCTTTGATGTGCTCTCTGGGTTCTGGTTAATTTCTGTCTTCTTTTGAGTGAAAAACACAGCCCACGCACTTCAGGGTGTCAGCCCGGGAGACATCCATCCTGGCGCTGGGTGCTTCCGGCTCAAAGGTAAGGGACAAGCTGCAGATGTGACCAGGTTGGTCTCCTGACTGTGACAGCCCAGAGGCTGATGGGCCGCCATCATCGGTGCCCGTGACATTGTGGTGATGGGAGGGATTCCTTCTTAGACACTTCAGAATTTACCCAGCCCAGCATTCATCCCCCTGGGTAGGTGCCCACGTATTCCAACAGGCAGTTCTGTTTGCATTTTTCCTTTGAAGAGAGAATTGCATGCTTGGAAGAACACAGGCTCTGTAGTCAGACATTCCTGAGCTCAAATGCAGCCTCATCAGTTGTTACTGATGGTGTGTTGCTGTGTTGCCTTGGGCAAGCCACTTAAGGGGTTTTGAGCCTCAGTTTGTATCATCTGTGAAATGGGCTACTAATACTGACCATTGTATCATAGGCTTGTTTGGAGGATTAGAAATAAAGCTGGTACAACACCTAAAAGAGTCCCTGCATGTATTAGCCACTTGGAAAACAGGTCTCCTCTTTCTTATCAGCAAGGAGCGCTCTCTGAAGGCACAGGTAGCTTCACAAGCGGAGGTGGGTATGGTTGTGACCATCTTTTCTCTGGTCTCCTTGATGGTTTTCTTGGCAAATACTTTAAGAAGGGCCTTCTGTCTGGTCCCACAAGTCAGGAACTCAAGGTGCTTATTACATTTTACTTAGGTAGCTCCAGCTTCCACTAAGACGGTGACCAGTATATTCAGAAATCAAGACAAAAACTCTAATAATTTTTAGGGTGTTTTTATAGCCGAAAATGGAGGTGGAGAATGCCTTGCGGAGGCGTGGGTGAGAGAGCTGAGTTACTCAGCAGGGAGTTTGGGAGGGGAGGGAAGAAATGTCCTCCTTATGCAAAAAGTGCCACCATGCCTTAGTGCCCAAAGCATTTGGATTGTGGACCAGGAAGCATCTTTTACAGACCTTTCTAGACCAATCCCTCCTCAGTTATGCTGACTCCCCTTCTCGTGTTTCTGCTGTGTGCTGGGCTTTATTCACCTCCCTTAACCCTCACAAAGATGCTTGAAGGCAGGGGCTGTCATGCCCACCCATTTTACAGGTGAGAAAACCGCGCCTTACGATCTGACTTGCTTTATGCCACATGGCTTTTAAAGGTTGAATTTGGACTTGAACTGAGGTCTGACTCCAAAGCCCACCCCCAGCCATGGTGCTGCCACTTTCCTCACCCGTCCTCCTTACAGCTATTTTCTTTTTATATTTAGCAAAGCAGGAGGTTAAAGCTCAGGGTAGGGAGTAAAGGACTTCTCTTAAATTCACAGCCAGTTAGAAGCAGAACCAGGTTAGGACCCAGAACTCCTGACTCTCTGCGCCTGCTTTTTTTTCTGCTCCCGGCCTCGCGTCCCTCGAGTGCACCTTATTAAAACCACACAGAAGCCGGAGACGTCTCCTCAGCTCTGTCACAGAGCCCTTCCTTCTGGCTGCCAGTGGATACCGGTCCTCTTCAGGAAGCCTAGGATCTGAGCTTATATTTATCTTGTCCTCAGGCATCAAAGTAATTGTTTCCTCCTCATCTTCCTGTGGGACTTTCAATGCGAGTAATGATGCTCTTGCTCAGAGAAAACCCCACATCAGCTTTGTGATTCCAAACCACCAGCTGCCAGAGATGCTCAGTGCCTCCATGTTCATGAAGGTCCTTACAGATCAGGATTCCTGTCCCTTAACCCCGGGTAGCTGCGGGACGTCTCCCCTGGAAGACGAGGCAGGATGGCCCAGTGGGGAAATATTCCCTTAGACCACGACCCAGGAGCGTTAGTACCTCAGTGACCTTGGGTGGGTCAGGGCCCGTCCCTGGGCCTCCAGGTCCTCACTTTGCTTCCCTCCCAGGTGGCTTGTGGCTCTCCAAGATCCTCCATCCATCCTCTCAACTCCAAGGGGACAGAAGGAGAACGTCCCTTTCCCACTGTGGTCCACAGAGGTTCCAGAGCTGAGTTTCTGAATGGCCTGGCTTGGCCTGCATGCTGGGACGACTCATGTTGCTTGGATTCCCCTGGGAAGCAAGTGGGTTTTGTTCACAGATGCATCCTTCTTACTCAGCCTGGAATGGATGAATGAACGAGTGCCTGGAATGAATGGATGAATGACTGGGTGAATGAATGAACTTTACCCAGGTCTGAGTCGCAGGACCATTGCTAAGGGGTAAACTCCCCCCTCCCCAACCACATGGAGTATGGTGTATCACCAGAACAGGGACCATATGCAGACCGGTCAAAAAAGTGGATGCCTTCTGTGTGCTGAGTATTTTGTCTCTCCAAATCCATTCTCCACCTGCTCTGTATCCGTATGAGACTAACCTTGTGAATTTCATCAATGGCTCCCTTGCCTGGACTTCTGGTTGGGTGCAGACAATAGAGGCAGCGGTGGAAGATCAGAGGGTGAGAGCTGGGGAGAAAGGACTTGGTTCCCTCCCGTTGGGCTGTTGTGGGCCACAGCTCCTGCTGGGAGCCCTCTCCCTGCTTCCCTTCTTTTGCCTTTTAGGCCCAGGGGTGATAAAACAGTTCTCTGCTGTGGTCAATTCCAGGGAGCTTTTCCCTCCCTTGTAGATTACCCTAAGCCCCGCCCCACTGTTGTAAATAGTCCCTCGATTGGTCTGCGGAGCAGCCAGTGTCCCTGTGCCCTGTCTCTGTTGAGACAGGAGGCTGGAGGCTGCTGCTGTTTGACTCAGCAGCTGGGGATCAGGTCCCAGGAATCCAGAGGAGGGTAAGACTCAGTCCGTTCAGAAAGGGAGCCCTCAGACTCATGGGGGATACAGAGGGACCAGCAACAGGGGCCAGCAGGATGCCCACTTGGGGTGACGGTGACACGCCTCTGGTGGCAGACCTCATGCTCACTGCACTGGGCCAGGCTGCTCTGGAGGCTGAGAAATCTCACTAGATTCAGGCTGGCAAAGACATCAGACTGAGGAGCGGGGCTGGAAGGAGACTCAGGTTCGGGGGTGGAAATGAAGGACCAGGGGGAAGGCGCCTGGAGTCGAGGTCCGGGCAGCCTGTGGCTCAGGGAGGCTGAGTGTCCATCCAGGAGGCCTCCATCCGCGGACTTCTGCAGCTGCTCTAGCTTTGCGGGCCTTTAATGAAGTCTTTGCCCTGATGAGGTGACACGATCTGGCCAGAGCACTGGGCAGGCACTGCGGCTCTGCCAGGTGACTTTAACAGAACTGGCTGCAACCTCTCTCAGGCGGTGGTTTGGGGCTTGGAGCTCCAGCGTGGACCACTCGCCATCCCTACTTCCGCCAGACTTCCTGTTCATCCTTCCCGATTCAAGCAAAATGTCTCTTTGTTCCCTTCATATATTCTTTTGCTTCACACCCACTTTGGTTTTTATTCCTCTCCTTAAAGGATGCTGCCTGTTTTCCCTCCTCCTTTCCCAGGAGCGGTCCACGGGGCAGGACATGAATAACTGTGTCCAGGGGTTGAGCTCCTAGGGAGTCCCCTTTCTCTCCTTCCTCAGCTCTGCCTCATCTAACTGTACGTCCTCCAGAGTCAGCCCTATCAAATGTGACAGGGCTTCTCTGGCAGAGAAGCTGCTGGAAATAGCTGCATTTGATACGCTGGGGCTGGTGAGGGCTGTCATACCGCCTGCCTGCGTTGCTGCTCTGAATGTTAAATCCAGAGGGGGAGGGGAGGCCTGGCATTTCCCAGCTCTGCCTGAGGGGATCCCTCCCCTCCCTGGGCTTTCCAGGGCTTCCCTGCTTTCTTCCTGATGCTCCTCCCTCTTGCAGTGGAAAGTGTACCTTCTGGAGACTTGGGAAAATGGTGGACTGGGGCTGGTTACCTTACCCCCCTGCAGTGCTGATTCCCTATCTATAAATGGGGGTGGTGCTAGCTCATACCCCTCGAGGCTGTTGTGAAAATTAAATAATGTCGGTTAAGCTCTCAACAGGGCATGTTGTAGGAACTCGACCCAAGGTAGATGCTGCTGTTATTATTATTATTATTTTGCGTAATGGGACCTGAGCCTGGTAGGCACAGGGGGTGCCTTTGCAGGCTGTACCCAGGAGGCTGGGGCAGGCATCTGTTCGGGATGAATAATTCATCACCAGTCTCCTTTGCTCCCAAAGCAGCAGCTCCTGGCAAACACTGCAGACGAATTCATTTGTCACGGGTTGTGGGGGGGTGGGGTACGCTGGAGAACAGATGGGATTCCCCAGTCACGTGCCCCTGCAGACAGCATGACACACAGTCGTGCTGAGGAAGCCCTGCTTCTTGGAGGAGGAACTTCTTCAGCTTCTGAAAATGGATGCAGCGAACCTGCTGCCTGTGCCTTATGTGGCAAAAGCTTTGTGCTGTTCTGGAAGAAAGCGGGTATTTTCCATCCTGCTGCGTCCTTGACAGCATCTGACAATGTTTATTAACCGTGGGGGGACACACGTCCCCTGGGAATTATAAGATCAGTTTATATAATTATGTTATTCCTCCTGGGTGCCAGGCCCTATGTTAGGCACAGGAGAACAGATGAATGGAGATCTGTACAGAATGTTACGGACACTCAAAGAAGGGGGTTGCTGACATAGTCTACTGAATAAGTAACAGCTGACTGTAAGCTACTTTAACCCTGCCTATGGCAGTCAGGGAAGGCTTCCTGGAGGAGGTGCTGATTCAACTGAACTTGGAGGATGAGCTGGAGTTTCTAGATGGAGGAGGATTTTGAGGAACACATGAGAAAGCATGGTTTTTCCAGAAAACTTTAAATGGTTGAATATCTGAAGGATAAGCATGAACCAGGTGGAGGTCCCGGCACACCTCACTAGGTTTGCACGTGATCCATCCAGTGGGAGCCACGGATGGGTGCTGGGTAGGAGGGGAACTTGGTATTGTTGGTATTATGGCAAGAGTACTCCAACTGCATGGGGCAGAGTGGGTTGAGGAAGGGAGATCAGTTTGTGCATTCATTCATTCACTCACTCACGAATTCATCCACCCATCCTTTTTATTTGTACAGCAGATATTTCTCAAGTGCCCAGTGTGTGCTACACTGAGAGGTGTCAGTGGGGAGAGGAACCCAGCAGAGGTGCTGAGACGTGAGGGATGGGGAAACCAGCGCGGTTTGTTGGGTCAGATTGGTATCGCTTTGCTTTAAATAAATGAGGTCAATAGAACGAAGCTCTTGGTCTGATCAGAACCTGCAGAAGGACCCTGCTGCACAGTTGGGGTCCATCCACAGACACTGCGTGCCACCCCACGTGTGCTGCTGGACAGCGACGGGCGGTTCTTTACGCACTGTCATGAGGCAGGAGAGGTGGCTGTGCTGTCCTCTCTTTGCTCCCAGAATCCCCCTGGGGCATCTAACGCCTGTTCTGTGCCGCTTGCCGTGGCACTGCTGTCGAGATGCACAAATGCACATATGCATACACCTCTTCTACCTTAGCAAGCTCAGGTGGCCAGTGAAGTTTGCAAAAGGGTTTCTATTCCATGCCTAAAACATTGCCAAAACCCACAGGTCCCGGTTGGACTCTGCTTGGAGATGCCTTGGTACTCCTGTGGGGCAGAAATTTCCAGTCCGCTTCCTCCCCTTCTGGTATCCTTCCTGAGCATCTTTTCCTCAGAAGGGTGTGCTTTATGGATCCACCTGAATCAGGATCGCCTGGGGTAAGGGTTAAAAGACAGGTTCCGGAGCCCCAGGCAGGCTTAACTGAATTAGAATTTCCTGGAGTGGGGGTGGGGAGCCAGGGAGCTTGCATTTTTAATCACCACCTTTGGTGTCTGGTGATTCTGAAGCTCTTTCATGTCTTCTGAGAGGTACCATTTTAAAGCACAGAGCTTTTTTTTTTTTCTCCTGGAATCAGCAAAGCCCTATTCCTGAGCCACGTGTCATGCAGTGGGCTTATTTCCTTCTCACTCCTGCCCCAGAGGATGGTGGAGGAGGTCCTCTATTTTATGCTGTAAGTAAGGGGGTGAAGCTGGGGTTCAAACCTCAATCGCCTAAGGCCAGTAGATGTCTACATCTGATGCAGGCACTGAATCAGTGCTCAAAGGCGGGCGATGAAGTAGTTCATCGAACAGGATGGAAGCTCGGGGCGTGAGCAGGAGCTCCATTCATCCTCTGCTTGTCCATTTCTACCCACTCTTGGGAGCTGGGGCTCCATCCCCCACGGAACCTCGGCAGGCTTATCTGTGCACTTGGAGACTCAGAAGTCCTGCAGTCGCTTGGAATCTCGGGACGAATCTCGTCACTTTAGGAAGCAGTGTGCTGGGTCCCGGGGCTTCGGCTGTGAGTGCGAACTTCAAGAGGAAGGGAGGTGGGGAGCAGACGGCCTTTTATGTGTGGCCCTGATGTTTCCGTTTCTTTTTCTCTGGTGGTGGCAGAGTTGCCCTGACCTTGAAAATAACACAACGTGGTAATTACTGCTCATGTTCACCATCCCTTGGTGCTTGTGAGCTCCTTGGGAGAAGGGATTCTCTGAAGTTTTTTGTGAAATATGATTACACATTTAACAGCTGAAAACACCCATTTATTACCTCACAGATACTGTAGGTTCAGTTCCTGGCACAGTGTGGTTGTCTTCTCTGCTCAGGATCTCAAGGCAGAGTTGAGGTGTCAGCCAGGGCTGTGTTCTCATCTGAGACTCGGTTCTCTTCCAAGCTCGCTTGCTGTTGGCAGAATTCACTTCCTTGAGGTTGTAGGACTGAGGCTCTGCTCTCTTGCTGGCTGTCAACCAGGGTCCATTCTCAGCTCCTAGATGCCATCCACTTTCCTTCCCACTGAGCCCTCTCCATCACATGGCACCTTGCTCCTCTCTCACCTCTTTTATGGACTTGCCAGGTTAGGTCAGCCGCACCCAGGATAATCTCCCTTTTGAGAAACTCAGAGTCATCTGGGACCTTAATTATATCTGCAGAATCCTTTCTGTCACATAAGGTGAAATAACCATAGAAGTGCTGTTCTCTCATAGTCACAAGTCCTACTGCTATTCCAGAGGAGGGGATTATACAGGGTGTACACCTGGGGCCATCTTGGAAATCTGCCTACCGCAGGGCCCATGTTTAATTCACAGGGTACAGGGCCAGATATTTGCTTTACTGAAGGTAAGGGAACTGCCTGGAGGACCAGAGCAGGGCACAGAGAAGATTTCATACACCCAGAAACACACCCCAGGCGGTAGAAGCCGGACTCAAACTCACTGCGCCAGTATTTGGCAAATAGCCTTGAGACCCTGTTGGATTCTTGCAGATATCTCCGTGGAGTATTATGCTGACGATTTTCTAGGGAGAATTTTATGGAAACCATTCCACCTTGAGCACTTGAGTAGCTGGTTGCTGAATTTAGTCCATGATGATTAAAAAATTTTTTTTAAATTGTTACCTGACATAGTCCGCATAATACTCTTTATAGCCCTTTGGTCCAGAGCTTAATTAATTTCAGTGGATGGGTGGGTGAGCAAGTTTGTGAATAAGTTCATTATCACTAAATTAACCTATGTACTCACTCATTTCTTCATCCACCCACCTAGCAACTCCTGCAGCCAGTAGCCAACATCCTTTGTCAGAAGCCCACTCCCCCTGCTGTGATGAGCGCCGGTGCTAAGAAACCACACCGTCCCTGGCTCCTCCTGTGGCCCAGGGTTCCTTCGGTGTGCTCCGAGGGGGTGCTTGAACTTGGGTTACCTGGGGAGCATGTGAAACATGCAGATTTCTGCACTCTGCTACAGACCCACTGAACTAGACCGCCTGGATGTGGCACCAGGAGTATGTTGAGTTTTGCAAGCTTCCCGGATAGTTGAAGGCAGTGGAAGCATGAGACCCGCGAGCCCAGTGGTGCTGGGGAGACAGAGCAGCGAGCAGGCACTTCCGTTCTGTGTGTCCCTTGCTGCGATGGAGGAAGGCGGTGGGTGGGGACAGGAGGTGGACCTTGTTCCAGGGAGAAGGAAGGCGGTGGGGACAGGAGGTGGACCTTGTTCCAGGGAGAAGGAAGGCGGTGGGGACAGGAGGTGGACCTTGTTCCAGGGAGAAGAAAGGTGGTGGGGACAGGAGGGGGACATTGTTCCAGGGAGAAGGATTAGCATCAGAAGAGGCCAGGAGAGAGAGAAAACGGAGATGGCCAGGAACTAAAAGTACTGTGCTACCTGCATTCTGGGATTGAAGTGTAGCCACACTGATTTACTCTGAATCCAGTTTAACCTGGCAGACTCCGGGTGAAGCTAACTCTAAACCCCTACTTTCCAGGGTGGAGAGAAAAATCAATCTGTGATTTGTCTGGGGAGTCGTTCTCTTTCCCCATCAGAGATAGTGCAGAGCCAAAAGAATGAGGCCACTGGTCCCTTTGCGAGGGCGAGTCTGCAGAGCTGCGGGGCAGGGCTGTTTGCTCCCTTTGTAGGGCTTGTCGCCTCCCTAGCGGGAAGGGTCCCTGCCTCCTGTGGAACCAGCCCTGCCCTCGCCCACCGCCCTCACCTCCGTCAGTCAGCACCTCCTCTGAAGATGGCGGGGACACAGGCCTCGGTGGGGGTGTTGACTGCTGGCTTACACCTGGCATTGGGAAGCAGAGGTGCCCAGCCTGGCTTGGTTTGTAAAAAGGGGAGGAAAAAGAACCCCTCATTTTCTGTCTCCTTCATAAGTTATTACTTTCTCTTCCCACACACGAGATTGTCTTTCCCCCTTTCTCTCATCACATGCACACAGTTTTTTCACTTGAAGCCTATGAAAGTGGAGAAGCGTTCACCTGATTTCTGAATCCAAGTTGACTCCTGAGATCAGTTTGTATGTTTAATGTTAGTATCTCCTACCCCAAGCCCCCGAGTTCTGACCTGTTGTTAAATTCATAGTGTTTCTTATAGTTTTGGTGTCCGGAACTGAGGGAACATACTAGTTTAGTATTGGTGTGTTTGTGTCTGTGTGTGTGTGTGCATGTGTTTCTGTATGTGTCTCTGTGTGTGTCTCTGCGTGTGTATGTCTGTTCAAGGGCCTGTGTGTCTGTCTGTACGTGTGTGTCTGTGTGGTACATTGGGCAAACGGGGCTCGGGTACAGAGTTGTGAAGGAGACGATGCCTACAAAGTAGGCAAGGCGAGATTTTACAATTAATTTTGTTTCCTTCATGCTTAGAGCAAGGGGAAGCCTTTGGAACAGAGCTTATAATGAGTGGGCGACCCCAGTTAAAATACTGAAGTTCTTCTCTGCAGGTTTGGGGGGTAGTTGCTGCCCCAGGCTCCTGAGTCCCTGACCCCCTCTCTCACCCCTAACCCCTAATCGTCTGTCCCGAACTCCACTCCATCCAGCAAGAAAAGTGTTAATTACTGGCACCCAAGATGCCCCAGGGCCACCATCTGTTCTGATTAATCAGTATCCAGACAAAACCCAGGGTTAAATAGTTTGAAACTGCACCCTTTCTTCCATTAGAAGGTTTAATCTCCACCATAGCCTTGTGAAATTGGAAAATTTGGCATTATTACTCCCAATTCACAAGTGTTGAAACTGTTGCACAGAGAATTGAAATCACCCACACGCGGCCACCCACCTGGGGCATTTCTGCCTGGTTTCTTGTTCTCTGAGGCTGAATGTTGCCTTCAGTGTTGCCTTTCCTGACCTGGAGGCTATTTGGGAGTGAAGTTTTCAGAGGAAGCGGTTTTATTTTCTGGGAGGAGCTCCCCCTGGGGTGCCTTTTGGGAGTCCCCTCCTCCGTCTTTGTTGTGATGTCCTATCCCTGGTAGAGGCCCTCCAAAGCTAAATCTGTATGTTTGCTGCATAAAGAAATGTTGGTTGAATGAAGAAATGATTGGACCCGGCTGCAGCGTTGATCTTGTCTTGAAACAGCCAGAGTTGTTTTTGAACTTGTCAGTCTCCAGCCTAAACTGCAAATTCCTGGAAGGCAGGACCCCTGTCTGCTCATCTTTGCACCCCACCTTGTTGCCCCAGCACAGCCCCTGGTACCGCATGGTGTGGGTGCTTTTCCAGAGTTCTTTGATAGGGTGGAGTAACCCCCAGTCAACCACGTCTTGAAGTCTTCACCTTACGGATAGTGGGAAAATGTGCCTTAGCCAGGTCTCTTACCCTGAAACCAAATGCAAGAAGGGCTCTTTCAGAAGCAACCTGTATTTTTAGTGCCACGAAGAGGCTGGGTACTAGAGGGAGAGTGAGCTGGGGGACCTCATGACTTGGAGAATCTCAGAGTTGTTTTTTGTGGGGATGGCCATTTCATGCACCTGGACAAACTTACCCTGTACTTTGTGGACTGATGGCTCGTGGGTGGGGTCTGTGCATATTCAGAAGTAGCCAATGTCTTGTCTCTGGCCACTTTCTGAACTTTTGCCCAGTGGCAACTCCATGACAAACTTTTGAAGAATGGGAAATTAACCAAGGGCTTGTATCATCTGCTTCTGCAGTGTCTCCTGTCCCTTTCCACAGCTCCGCCCTCACTCTGCCCAGGCTCTCCCGTGACCTCACCCCCGCCCTTGGTATGTCAGGAAAATACAGGCTCTTCGGTCATGGAGACACACATTCAAACCCTTGTTCTGTCTCTATAACTGGGATTGTGGGTGAGTCACTCAGGAATCTTCTCTTTTCCTCATCTGGAAAATCAGGAGAGCGGGGTTATTGTGAACATTAAGATAAATGCATATCATATACAAAGTGAGCTCCCTTATTTAAAATCAACTGATTAGGGACTTTAATCACATCTATAAAATACCTTCAAGGAAGCACTTTGTGTTTGATTGTGTAACTGGAGGTTGTACTTAGCCAAATTAACAATCAAAAAACCACCCCAGTTCTTAACCAGGGGAGAGAGGAGAGCTCTCTGAGGGACTGAGAACTCTGAAGCTCAGAGCTTCAGGGGAACTTTCTCAAATGACAGAGCCTTCCTTCCCCTGGAGCTTTGATATGTGACCTTTCTTCCCATCTAGAACCACTGGTCTGCAGAACACTTCTTTGTCCTACTTCGCTCCTCCCTAATCGAAACTCCCCTGTCAATGTCTTTCTATTTGCTGTGAATTTTGTGGAAGAGAAGCGAAAGTGGGGCAAGTCTGAGCCGTGTTGGCCAACTTGCAGGTCAACTGAGGAGTTCCTGGTGGCGTTTGGCCACAGGTTCTGGAAGAGAAGCGATTTCACAGGTTTCAGGGAGAAGTGATTCAGGAGCGGCCCATGGGGAGAGGACCGTGTCCTTCCCTCCCCTGTAGCCTGGCCTCATGGCGAGGCCTTAGTAGCTGAAAACTCAGCTACTGACATCCAGCTACAGCATGTTTCGTGAGGCGTCCAAAGGATGAATAAAACTAGGTCCCTGTTCTCTGCAGGATCCACCAGACTGCAGAGGAGACAGAGACGCAGGAACAGTTATCCCCAGAACGGTAAATGTGGGGCGCTCAGCAGAGCAGCAGGAGAAAATCATGAGCCCCAGCTGTGTGGGTCCAGAAGCTTCCAGAGGAGGTGACTGAGTCCTGAAGGATTCATAGACATTGGCCAGCAGAAAAGCAATGATGATATTTTTTTGCTTGAGGCTTTTAAAGTTCGACATCTACACGGCTTGGGGTGCAGCATTGGTGTCCGCCTCAGCAGGTATTTCTGAGGTTTGGGAGGCAGGCAGGATTCACGCTTGCAGCCCATGCCTGCGTGCCGTTTAAACATCCAGCTGCTAATTCATGAACCCCAAACCGAGCTTGCTTGAATGTGCCAGACTCAGCATTTGGAACAGCCTGCGCCCCAGAGAGCAGGGATGGGCTGAGGGTCTGTACACAGAAGGCTCGGGCTGGGGCAGGGCCACTGTCCCACTGCAGGGTCTGGGGGAGGGGGTGGTCAGAGTGGCCACTGGGCCTGCTAAGGGCCGAGGAGCTCCCAGGACCCGCAGGAGAGCCCCAGGTCACGGCTCTCTTTGCGACAAATCCTCATTTGGACACTTTCTTGCTTTCTTTTTTTCTTTATTTTTTATATTAGAGTATATTTGATTTACAGTGTTGTGTTAGTTTCAGGAGAACAACAAAGTGATTTAGTTATACATATACAGGTATCTATTCTTTTTCAGATTCTTTTCCCCTATAGGTTATTACAGAGTACTGAGTAGAGTTCCCTGTGCTATGAAGTAGGTCCTTGTTGTTTATCTATTTTATATATAATAGTGTGTATATGTTAATCCCAGCCTCCTAATTTATCTCCCCCTCCTTTCCCCTTTGGTAACCGTAAGTTTGTTTTCTAAGCCTGTGAGTCAGTTTCTGTTTTGTAAACAAGTTCATTTGTATCGTTTTTTTTAGATTCCATGTATAAGTGATATCATATGATATTTGTCTTTTTCTGTCTGACTTATTACTTCACTTAGTATGATAGTCTCTGGGTCCATCCATGTTGCTGCAAATGGTATTATTTCATTCTTTTTTATGGCTGAGTAATATTCCATTGTATATTGGACTTCTTGCTTAATTTTTAATTTTTTTTTAATGAACAGACTTTTTTTTTAAATGCAGTTTTAAGTTTACAGAACAATTAGGCAGAGAATGCAGAGAGTGTCTGTAGATCTCTGTTTACACACAGTTTCTCCTATTTTTAACATCTTGCCTTAGTTGGCATGTTTGTTACAGTGGATGAACCAATAGTGGTACATTGTCATTCACTAAAGCCCATAGTTTACAGCATGCTTCACTCTTGGTGTTGTACAGTTCTTGGGGTTTTGCCAAACACATAAAGTCCTGTATCCACCATGACAGTATCATGTAGAATCGCTTCACTGCCCCCCCGCCCCCCCAGGTCCCCTGTGCTCCCCCTGCTAGAAGTCAGGTGGAGCTTGCGTGAAAGGGGACGCACAGCCTTTCAAGGAGCCCAGGAGGGCATTTGTAAACAACCTCTCAGGTCATTCTGGGCCCTGCCAGGAGACCTGTGAAAGACCAGACCCCATAATAACAGCCTTCGTTGCTTCTCTGAATTAAAATGTGCTGGTGGTTTGTGTTTATCTGTGGTTAATCTTGTTTAAGGAAGAATTAAGAGGACCCTAAGTGCTCACCAAGCAGAAGACGTTGTTTGCTACCAGATACGATGCAGAATGGGGTGGCACCCTGCTTTGGGGCCCTCCCCCCAGCCCAACCCTGGCCCCAACTTTCCTGCGTGAATTTTGTGAAGCCGAGTTAAGGGTTTCCCAGCTCCCCTGCCCTCTGCGTCAGTGTCAGAGGCCTGGGCGAGGCCCGCTTGGAGCCTCAGTCCTGCAGATGTGAAACTAACACCACCACCTGCCTTTCCAGGTCCTGGTGAAAGAGTAAGTGAGACCATGTAGAGAAGAGCGAAGGGAAGGTGCTAGAATGTAACACCATCATGGCCAGGCACAGGGAGGCCCGGGACATAAACGCACAGCAGCCAGAGCCCTGGAGAGCCTCACCGCTCTGTTTCTCCGTGCCCTGTTTCTCGCGGACTGTCTCGCCCCACGTGCATGATTGTGATTGATTTCCTGACGGTTATGATGCAGGAGAGGAGATTCTTGCAGGCGGGCATCTCTGCTGCTTCCCTCCCTCCACCTGGGCTTCCTTGGCAGCCAGAGTCGGAGCTGGTGTGGGACCGCCGTGCAGGGACCTGCGGTGGCGTCACCAGGGCCGGGGAGCTGGCTCCTCGCCTGTGCAGCCTGCACCAGGTGGGGCCATCCTGCTGAGAGCCTCTTGTTCCAAGTTGATCAAATGTCACTCTTATCTGGGTTATGACACAGGCTGGGTACTTGAGAACAAGGCTATATGGAAAGCCAGACCTGGGGGTTGGCTCTGTGCCTGGAAATCAGACCGTGATCACATGAGCCATGAACCCGGCCCTGTGCTGAAACAAACGGGTAACTTAGAGGCGGATGGGAGTCGAACTGGGTTTTAGTTCAAACCACTCATTTCACAAAGAAGGAGGCAGACTCCACAGAAAAGGTGCACAGCTGGATGCCAGATAACTGTGTGTTGAATATATTAATAAATGCATGGTTGCGTAGCATATATATATCTGTCTCATGCCCTGCACACAACCTCCTTCACCGGGCCAGGTTCAGCTCACAGTTGAGCTCTAAGTGCCGCTGCCTCTGGGAAGCCCTCCCTGACTGCCAGGTCAGGTTCTTCTGCATGTGCCTCTTCCTTAGCATGTGTCTTTCCACGTTGTCTTTGCCTATTTACACGGCTGTCTCCTCCAGCAGACTATGAGTGACTGGGGGGCAGGGCCATGTCTTATTATTTTGTCTCCAGCAGTGCCTGGCTCCTAGCATAGACAGTAGACTACTTGCCAAGGGAATGAATGAATAAATGAATGAACAAATGAACAATTGGGTGGTTGAAGCCAAACTGGGCTGAACGACTAAATCTCTGGAAGCTACTATAATTTTGTTCAGTGATGCTGAGAGATAGTAGACACTCTCTTCCTTGACACTAGCTCTGAAATTGGTATATTTATTCATTCTTTTTTTGGCAAATATTTATTGGGCTCCTATTAGACGCTAAGCTGGAAATTCAACACCAGACAAGATAGAGAACTTCTGCCCTAATGGAGCTAGAATCTAGAGTGGGGAGATCACTGAATTAATTTAACAAATATGAAAGGAAATAAATAGAATAGGTAAGCCCTAATTCCTGGGGTGAGCAGCTTTGTAGATAGGACAGTCAGAAAGGTCTTTCTGAGGAGTTGATCTTTGGGCCAGATCTTATGCCGGGGAGTTGGTTATCCTTGTGCGTAGAGAGAACAGTAAATGCAAAGGTCCTGAGGCAGGAAGGACTTGGCGTGTTGGAGGAACTTATTTAAAGGCCAGGTGGTTAAGGGGGAGGGTGACGTGGGGTGAGGTTGGAAAACCTGCTGATCATGCAGGGAGAGCCTTGGATTTTATTCTAAGTGCAACAGGAAGACCTGGGGGGAATTGGCTTGTTTTTCATTTCCTTTGGAGTTCTCAATGCTGAGGGATGTGGGAAGAGATGTTGTGAAAAATGGGTTGAAGAGGGGCAAAAATTGAAGCTGGGGTACCACTTAGCATGATTCTTCACAGTTCCAGATGAGAGGTTGATGGGCTTGGACCAGGGGTGCATTCATGGTACTAATATCTAAAATTTATTAAGCACATATGCCGAAGTAACTCATGAAACACTGCCAGCAGCTTTATTCCATCGGTTCTATTACTGTTCCCAAGTCATGGGTGAGACTTAGAGAACAGAGGCTTAAAGAAATCACTTGCTGAAGGACATGGAGCTGGGAAGTAGAGGAGCCAAGATGTGCATCTAGGAAGCTTAGTTGCCAAGCCCGTGCTCCTTCTCGCCATCCATATGGGATCCATATGGGATGTGTTTTAGGGTGGAATTGATGAGGCTTGCTGCTAGGCTGGATGCCGGGAGGGGTGGCAAGAGAATCCCCTGAGCATCTGGGGGGCAGGGAGGTCTATAGTAAGACCAGAATTCTTTTCTGGAATTTTTTTTTTTTACCCTCTCAGCTCAGACCCTTGTTCTCCCCGGGACCTTTGCACTGGTCTCCTGCCCCATCTACTACCTCTGCAGACCCTCACACATGCATGCCCCACTGTTGAGACATTGACATTGCCCTGTCTCCCTTCTTTCTTACTAAAGCCAGTGTCATGCCTTTCCTTAATGCTTCCATTGGCTATTCCATCACCCAACATGAGTACCATACCAACAAGGTCCTAAAACGGTGTTTCCTCTTCCTGTCTCATTGCAACCACAAACCATGTGATGCTCTTAACTGGACTCTGTTTCCAGAGTCCACCCAGCTCTGATCACAGGGCAGGACACAGGGTAGATGGTCCATGCAAGATGCTTGAACAGATCAATAAAGGCACTCTGCTCTCCTGTCTCACCACCCTTGTACATGTTGTTCTGAACCAGAATATCCTTCCCTGACCTCTCTGTTCACTGCCATCTTGCACATCCTCTAAAGCCCATTGCACATTCCTGCTGCTCTGGGAAACTTTCTCTGTTGGCCACCACTAGATGTTTACGTCCTCCTTGTTATAAGGTTACCAAATATAGACACCGTTCCAGCTTCAGTGACCATCTCCACTAGGAGACGGCCTGCCTGCCCTGTGGGGGAGAGGGCGTCTGCATGGCTTTCATCAACTCTTCTGAGCACATGCAAAATCAAGAAGGAAGCAGAAAGGACCTCCTGAGAGGTCATGGCTTGTCCCTTGCTGTCTGCTCTCACACTGATAGAATGCGTTCATACTCCGTGTAGGGCTTGTTGACTCTCATTTGAAATAAGCTTGCCTTCAGGAAAAAGTGATTACGTACCTGGTAGGTGTCAGGCACTGTCCTAGGCACTGTGGATACAGCCGTCACAAAGCAGTTTAAAATCCCCATCCTCGCAGAGCTCAGGTTTCAGTTAGGGTAGGGGGAGAAAAGCAAATAAGCCAAACAGGTGGGGCTGAGTGGTCATATCACTCGGGAGGAAGACAAGCAGGGGCTGGGTGCAGGGAAGGGTGGCTTGCTGTTGGGTGCTGGGTGATGATGAGGCCTTATCCAAAGGGCCCTGGAAGCAGAGTTCATGGAAGGGAGGGAGGGGGCAATGAGGAGAAGAACACGGAGCATGCCGTGCTGACGGAGGAAAGGGTCTCGCGTGTTCTGGGAGCGGCCAGGAGACCTGTGTGGTCCAGATGGTGAGAACATGAAGTGGACACGCAGTCAGAGAGATGAGAGGATGCTGAGGTCACCAGAACCTCGGAGGCCATCACAGGGCCTGGATCTTCACTCTGGGGAATTTGAGATGCTCCTGGAGGGTTCTGAGAGAGTGATATGAGCTGACTTTAGGTTATAGTAGCATCTCTCTGGCTCCTAGGCTGAAAACAGACCATAGAAAGGAATGTTTCCATTTTACAGAAGAGAAAACTGAGGCTCAGAAAGAGAGTTTATCTGAAGTCCAATAACTGGTGACGGGCAGGCCCTGGGAACCTAGGGATGGGCAGGATCGTGCTGTTCTGAGGTTTCTCAGCATCTCATGTGCACAGACAGGGATGTAATAATGGCCTTATGGGGGGGTGCCCCCAAAGTTCTTCCACCTTTATGGATGCTTGGTAATTTGGACAATGTAAGGGGTTATTGAAATCTTAGGATTCTTTTGCCCCCTTTTCTCTCCCTTTTCCTAGCTCTGTGGGCCTTGGATGTAAAATGGCTCCTGAAGGCTAGGATGGGAAGGATGGGATAAGAGAAACAGGCCACCAGGTATATCAGGAGAGTTGTCTTCCTGAGGTGCTGGCGGCTTGTTGCCTGTCTGCTAATAGAACAGCTTCCTGTGACAGCTGCAGAAATGTTCAAATGCACTGGAAAAAAAATGACAGAAACGGTCTGAGGCTTAGGCTGCTCTGTGGGCGCACAGAGGTGAGAGCTATTTCTGGAACTCATTACAGGAGTTTTTATTGCAACGTTGTTAAAACTTGTGAAGCAGGTTGATTCTACTGCACATACAGAGACAAAGCCTATGAATAAATGTATAAATCTTAAGTGCATGTTACACCATTGGTTTGTCCTCCAGCACCTTTGTGGACACCTCCCATTATTTGGACAGAGGTCCAGAGAAGACCTCCCGTTTTGTTGGTGGATTTCTAGGATGGCCCGGCTCAAAGGGCACTTGATATATGGCTGCACTGAACGCATCTTCAGGTATGTGCAAGGCGATGCATGCAGGTGGCCTCACTCTGTGGTCAGAGGAGGTGTGAGCCAGAGCTTGCTGTTGCAGCCCGTAGCTTGTGCCATATAGGGATGCGGTCTGAGGTTCAGGTCCTTCCTTTTGGGGCAGATGCCAGCATCACCTGCGGTTCTGAGAAAGTCCATTCAATCGATCAGATATACTGTGTGTTTTATTTGCTTCCTTCCTTCTCTCCTTTTTCTCCTGGCTCATCTTCCCAGCCTCTCTTTGTCCCTTTCTCCCTTCTCTGCCCTCTCTGTCTACCACCTCTGCATTTTTAGCATCATTCAGTCTCTTACTGTATCCAACCACTTAACCTGTACTATTTATACTATTTGTATAAATAGCAAAATTAAAATAGCATTTTTTTAACATCTTTATTGGAGGATAATTGCTTTACAATGGTGTGTTAGTTTCTGCTTTATAACGAAGTGAATCAGCTATACATATACATATATCCCCATATCTCCTCCCTCTTGTGTCTCCCTCCCACCCTCCCTATCCCACCCCTCCAGGTGGTCACCAAGCACCGAGCTGATCTCCCTGTGCTATGCGGCTGCTTCCCACTAGCTAGCTATTTTACATTTGGTAGTGTATATATGTCCATGCCACTCTCTCACTTCATCCCAGCTTACCCTTCCCACTCCCTGTGTCCTCAAGTCCATTCTCTACATCTGCATCTTTATTCCTGTCCTACCCCTAGGTTCTTCAGAACCTTTTTTTTTTTTTTTAGATTCCATATATATGTGTTAGTATACGGTATTTGTTTTTCTCTTTCTGACTGACTTCACTCTGTATGACAGACTCTAGGTCCATCCACCTCACTACAAATAACTCAATTTCATTCCTTTTTATGGCTGAGTAATATTCCATTGTATATATGTGCCACATCTTCTTTATCTATTCGTCTGTCGATGGACACTTAGGTTGCTTCCATGTCCTGGCTATTGTAAATAGAGCTACAGTGAACATTGTGGTACATGACTCTTTTTGAATTATGGTTTTCTCAGGGTATATGCCCAATAGTGGGATTGCTGGGTCATATGATAGTTCTATTTTTAGTTTTTTAAGGAACCTCCATACTGTTCTCCATAGTGGCTGTATCAACTTACATTCCCACCAACAGTGCAAGAGTGTTCCCTTTTCTCCACACCCTCTCCAGCATTTATTGTTTGTAGATTTTTTGATGATGGCCATTCTGACTGTTGTGAGGTGATACCTCATTGTAGTTTTGATTTGCATTTTTCTAATGATTAGTGATGTTGAGCATCTTTTCATGTGTTTGTTGGCAATCTGTATATCTTCTTTGGAGAAATGTCTATTTAGGTCTTCTGCCCATTTTTGGATTGGGTTTGTTTTCTTCATATTGAGCTGCATGAGCTGCTTGTAAATTTTGGAGATTAATGCTTTGTCAGTTGCTTCATTTGCAAATATTTTCTCCCATTCTGAGGGTTGTCTTTTTGTCTCGTTTATGGTTTCCTTCGCTGTGCAAAAGCTTTTAAGTTTCATTAGGTCCCATTTGTTTATTTTTGTTTTTATTTCCATTTCTCTAGGAGGTGGATCAAAAAGGATCTTGCTGTGATTTATGTCATAAAGTGTTCTGCCTATGTTTTCCTCTAAGAGTTTGATAGTATCTGGCCTTCCATTTAGGTCTTTAATCCATTTTGAGTTTATTTTTGTGTATGGTGTTAGGGAGTGTACTAATTTCATTCTTTTACATGTAGCTGTCCAGTTTTCCCAGCACCACTTATTGAAGAGGCTGTCTTTTCTCCATTGTATATTCTTGCCTCCTTTATCAAAAATAAGGTGACCTTATGTGCATGGGTTTATCTCTGGGCTTTCTGTCCTGTTCCATTGATCTATATTTCTGTTTTTGTGCCAGTACCATACTGTCTTGATGACTGTAGCTTTGCAGTATAGTCTGAAATCCGGGAGCCTGATTCCTCCAGCTCTGTTTTTCTTTCTCAAGATTGCTTTGGCTATTCGAGGTCTTTTGTGTTTCCATACAAATTGTGCAATTTTTTGTTCTAGTTCTGTGAAAAATGCCAGTGGTAGTTTGATAGGGATTACATTGAATCTGTAGATTGCTTTGAATCTGTAGATTGCTTTGGGTAGCATAGTCATTTTCATAATGTTGATTCTTCCAATCCAAGAACATGGTATATCTCTCCATTTATTTGTATCATCTTTAATTTCTTTCATCAGTGTCTTATAGTTTTCTGCATATAGGTCTTTTGTCTCCTTAAGTAGGTTTATTCCTAGGTATTTTATTCTTTTTGTTGCAGTGGTAAATGGGAGTGTTTCCTTAATTTCTCTTCCAGATTTTTCATCATTAGTGTATAGGAATGCAAGAGATTTCTGTGCATTAATTTTGTATCCTGCTACTTTACCAAATTCATTGATTAGCTCTAGTAGTTTTCTGGTGTCATCTTTAGAATTCTCTATATATAGTATCATGTCATCTGCAAAAAGTGATAGCTTTACTTCTTTTCCAATTTGGATTCCTTTTATTTCTTTTTCTTGTCTGATTGCTGTGGCTAAAACTTCCAAAACTATGTTGAATAATAGTGGTGAGAGTGGGAAACCTCATCTTGTTCCTGATCTTAGAGGAAATAGTTTCAGTTTTTCACCATTGAGAACGATGTTGGCTGTGGGTTTGTCATATATGACCTTTATTATGTTGAGGTTAGTTCCCTCTATGCCTACTTTCTGGAGGGTTTTTATCCTAAATGGGTGTTGAATTTTGTCAAAAGCTTTTTCTGCATCTATTGAGATGATCATATGGTTTTTCTCCTTCAGTTTGTTAATATGGTTTATCACATTGATTGATTTGCATATACTGAAGAATCCTTGCATTCCTGGGATAAATCCCACTTGATCATGGTGTATAGTCCTTTTAATGTGCTGTTGGATTCTGTTTGCTAGTATTTTGTTGAAATGAAAAAGGAGAAGTAACAACTGACACTGCAGAAATACAAAGGATCATGAGAGATTACTACAAGCAACTATATGCCCATAAAGTGGACAACCTGGAAGAAATGGACAAATTCTTAGAAAAGCACAACCTTCCGAGACTGAACCAGGAAGAAATAGAAAATATAAACAGACCAATCACAAGCACTGAAATTGAGACTGTGCTTAAAAATCTTCAAACAAACAAAAGCCCAGGACCAGATGGCTTCACAGGCGAATTCTATCAGACATTTAGAGAAGAGCTAACACCTATCCTTCTCAAACTCTTCCAAAATATAGCAGAGGGAGGAACACTCCCAAACTCATTCTATGAGGACACCATCACCCTGATACCAAAACCAGACAAAGATGTCACAAAGAAAGAAAACTACAGGCCAATATTACT
Source organism: Balaenoptera physalus (assembly GCF_965194825.1). Lineage (NCBI taxonomy): Eukaryota > Metazoa > Chordata > Mammalia > Artiodactyla > Balaenopteridae > Balaenoptera > Balaenoptera physalus. The sequence continues at coordinate 76,822,265 of NC_138895.1, read as the reverse complement.
GGTGAACATAGATGCAAAAATCCTCAACAAAATACTAAAATAGCATTTTAGTAAGGGAAAAGGCTTATGCAAGTAACCTTTAATAAAATGTTGAGTTCTTGGGGCACCTCAAATAAGATTCTGACATTTGAGACTTTTTTTTTTGGCAGAGGAAGGTACTTAGAGAATTTAGAAAATGGAAATAATGAGCAAATTATTTTAGAGAATGCTATTTAAACAACAAAAAGCCACTATAAGTTAGTTTCTTCCATTCTGTTCGAGTCTAATACATTTTCCAAAAATGCATAAAAGTCAAAAGCAACACCAAGAAGCTCCATAATTGGGAGAGACCATATTGCACCAAAAAATGAAAGTAAATTTAACCGAAGAATCAAAGAATAGCCCAGACCTGAAGCCGTTTGCTCTTGTGTTTTGTTTGGTTCAGCAGAAACTGTTTGCAGAGAATAAAGACTGTATTTTGGACTTGTGTTCAATTTGAAGACAAGATGATTTCTCTCGAAAGAGAGATTTTTCAAAACTGATGTGAAATTTGGTGTTACTCTAGAATTTGATGGTCATTGTTTGCCCCTGACACCATCTGTCTCGCCCACCATCCCTGCGTACCCACCCAAATACGCAGACACAAAATAACCCTGTGAGGCTTTTGCACCAGGAGTAAATGTTTTATAAGTTTGACTTTTTCATAGTAGATATGCTTTTCTTTAAAAGGCAATCCTAGGACTTAGATAGATAGGCAGACAGATAGACAGACACAAGGGTCGATAGTTGGCATTTAGCTAAATGTGAAGAAAAAAAATTCTTGAACTTGGATTGAGGTGATAATGATTTTGAGTCCTGTACCTTCCGTGTGCCCTTAAACAAATTACTTCTTTGGGAAGTATTTTTTAACCTTTAAAAATATAATTATTAAAAGAAAGGATCTTTCAAGCTAAATATTCTAAGAGCCAAGGTGGTTCCCTGGGCCACCCATACAGAGGCCACTAAACATAGGCAGGCCACATGAGCATAATTTGTTGAGTGTCATTTGTTGACAACCTGTTTTAATTCACAACTGATAGGCTCTGGAAAACAGGTCCTTCCCTCAGGGATCCCTGTCAGAAGACAGAGCATTTCCTAATCCTGTGCTTTGTACCGGGCGTTCTCCTGTGTGAGATTTTACATGATTCCTACCCCAGCCCTATGCGGTGTATATACTCTTGTCATGACTACCTTATTGCAGAAGAAGCAGCTGAGGCCCAGGGAGGTTCAGCAACTTGCCGAGGTAAGCCAGGCAGGGAGGAGGAGGCTTTGCTCTAAGACGGGCCCCCTTCCAGCTCACTGTGCACTGAGAGGGACCACCGAGGTCGGCATCGGGCAAGATGCTCACAGGGGGCCCAGGGGGCCCAGCTCAGCCTCCCAGACTGAGTAGTGAAGCTTCAAGTAGTGATCTGGTAGAATGAGATTTCAGCCTACAAAGCCACCATCCAACCAGATCAACTGAATTTACTGTGTGCCTTTGGCCGTGGGGCTTTTTATGAAAAGTGCAGTGATAATAATAAACCACTTGGAAAATAAATGGGGTGGCATAACGAAGCTCTCGTCATCTCAGAGGCAGAGGCACTGGATAATAATAAGTAGTAATATTAATAACCATAATTATTGTTAGAATAAAATAAATTCCAATAATAATAGTATTATTAAGAATTTGAACTAGAGTTAATTGAGGGTAGGCCCAGTGTGAGATGGGGATAAATCATCTCATCCATCTTTCTACCTCCAGGGCCTATTGGAATGTCTAGCACACAACAGGTGCTCAGTAGAGAGGGCTGTTATCACCTGGTTTTTGTCTTTTGAACACTACGATTCTTGAACCTAATCTTGTTTTTCTCTTTGCCTTGATCATTAGGGAACTCAGATGGACTTGAAACTCTGGCATCCAGAAAGAACTTCTTTTTCTAATTTCGTCTTATTTTGTTTATTTTCTTTCTCCCAGTGATGACTGTTCCTTTCTGTCCCTACCTGCCCACTGCTTTACTTACTCTAGGTTCTTTTCCCCTTAAAGGTAACATTGATTGAATATTTACTCTAAGGCAGACATTATGCCAAGGACTTTTTATGTGTTTTCTAATTTAGTTACTACACCAGTCTATTTTACAAAGAGGAAACTGAGGGATTTTGCTGTCTTGTTGACTGTCTAATCCCAACACCTGGGCCAGACATGAGATCATAGTAACTTAGACTGGAGGATGGATAGAACTGAGTGACTGGCATAAGTGATGGTGTCCAAGGACTTTGAACACAGGTTAATTGTGACAGCAAATGGAGGGAGCAATGAGGAATGATTCCCTGGGTTCCAGTTGTAACAACAATGAAGGAGCTGGTGCTTTTTCCCAAGATGGGAGACTGGGGATCAAAAGCTTTGGAAGGAAAATTTAGAGTTTCGTTTTCAACTTCTTAAAGATGCCATGGAAACATCCTTGTGACGTCAGGTAGACAGGTGGCTCTGTGAGCCCAGCTGTCAGAGGAATGGGCCAAGTTGAGGTCATGAACTTGGGAGCCATCAGCAAATAGGAGCCGTAGGTGTGGATGAGCTTGCCCAGGTGAAGACACAGAGAAAGAGAAAGAGGGCATTGAACCTGAGTAACTCCAGTGTTTAAAGGTTGAGTAGCGGAAAATAAGCCCATAGAGTTGACCACAAAGGATCTTAGAAAGAAGTAGGGGGAAAACTAGAATAGCTAAGTGTCATAAAAGCTGAGAAGAAGAGAATGTTTTTTGGAGACACAGTGATCGATCTGTCAAATGCTACTGAGAAAGTCTTATACGAGGAAAGAGCTGTGTCAGTTGGATTAAGAAATGTGGAAGGCACTGGTGACTTGGGTAGTTCGTTGAAGAGTGAGTAGAGGATTACAATATCCTCCATGAGATAGTCTTACCAAAAAGGCTTAATCTGGTTCTCATTAGGAGTAAGCTACCCGACAAATCCAGAATGTGAGTTACTCTGTATGGCAACTGGCCTGGCTCTTTAAAAATGTCGGTGACATGAAAAACGTCCCCCAACCCCAAGAAACTGTTCTTAATTAAAAGAGAATAAAGGAACATAACCAAATTCCATCATGTACCTTGATTAGATCCTGGATTTTAAAATATGAGTAAACATTTTTGAGACAATTAGAGAAATGCTAATGTGGATTTCATATTAGATGATATTATGGAATTTTTGTTAATTTTCCTGGGTGTGATAATGACATTGTGGTTATAAAGGAAAATGTCCTTGTTTTTAAGAGATGCTGAAGAATTTAGAGGAACGGTTATTATATTAGTGTCCTATTGCTGCTGTAACAAATTACCACAAATTTCGTGGCTTAAAGCAATACAAATTTATCAGCTTATAGTTCTGAAAATTAAAAGTCTGAAATGGGTCTCATTGGGCTAAAATCTAGATATTATCAAGGATACCAGGAAAATCTCTCCATCTTAAGGTCATCTGATTAGCAATCTGAAGTCCACCTGCAAACTTAATTCCCCTTTGCCATGTTACCTAAAATATTCACAGGCTCTTAGAATTAGATGAGGACCTCTTTGGGGGCCGTTATTCCACCCCACAGTCAGGATGTCTCCCACTTACTTTCCAATGTATCATAATTTTTAAAAAGTATAAATAAAGCAAAAGGGGACAAAATGTTAACATTGGATAATAAATCTAGGTGAAGGGCATGTAAGTGTTCTCTGTTTTCTCTCAAGTTCTTTGTAAGTTTGAAAAATTTCAAAATAAAAAGTTGGAGGAAAAAAAATTGAATGGGAGGTGAAGATTAGGGTACCCTGTGTAGACCAGTTGGTTTAGAAGTTGGGTGGAAATGGGGCTGTAGATACAGAGATGTGGAGAAGATGGAAGGTTTTAGGACCGGAAACACTAGGGCTAAGACCTTCTAAAGATCAGCAAGGGGAACCAGTGGGAAATCCACAGGAACCCAGGGCTCGCCAGGGCTGGCTGCTGTGTGGAAACCTCTCTCTCCTCTCCAGCTGCCCATCCCCACCTGACAGAACTGCCTAGAACTTACCCACTTCCTAGGATGTTGAAAATAGCAATGGGAAAATAAGGTTCTCTCTCTAAAATGTAGACTTGGACTGAATACTTACCATAAAGCACTGTGGAAAGGATGAACATGCTAACATGAAAGATGCACCAGGAGTGGAAGAGGTTTTCAAGAAAAAAGAATTGTCCAGGTTATCGGAATGAAGTTGGGTCTTTGCTGCCCTCCCTTGAGTTTATCCCCTCACACATCACTTTTCATTATTGCACTTTGATCAAGGATTTCTTCCATGCTGCAGGTGTCTTGTGCACCACCCCACAGCAGTCTCTGGGAGGTGTACTACTACTGTCCCAATTTCACAGATAAGGAAGTTCACGCTCAAGGTCACACAGCTGGTGGGGATAGAGCTGGGATTTGAACCTGGGCAGTCTGAGTCCATAGTATGTTCTCTTTGGCACAGTGCTGCATTAGTCCAGAAGAAATATTCTTACTGAAAAGCAAGAGGAACCTTGCTGTGGCTTCACAAGTGCTTCAGGGAGGGGTGGAGAGGGTTTGTACTCATTGCCCTCTGCAAAACTTCGTGACATCCTCTTTTCTCAGTAGTTTCTCAGAATAGCTAAGAGTCCCTTGCTCTGACCTGAACATCCCTGCAAGTGTGTGTGTTACTGAGTCCAAGCTTGTACTGCTCGCTGTATGACAGGCCAGTAATTCCAGAGACGAGGTGTTAGGGCAAGGGACAGCAACTTTATTGGGAAAGCCAGCAGACAGAGGAGATGGTGGACTAGTGTCCCAAAGAACCTTTTCCCCCCGAGTTAGAATTCAGGCTTCTTTATACTACAAGGCCGTGGTGGGGAGGTGTGGTTGGTTGTTGCGAACTTCTTGGTGCCGGAATGCCGCCATCCACCTCGGTCTGGTTGCAATGTTCCTATAAACCTCCAACAAGACAAATATTATTCTCTGTTGTGCAACTTTTTATCTTTATATGAATAGAAGAGTGTTGTACCTTTAAAGGTCCGAGCCTTGAGAATGGGCTATCCTGTGTATTTCTGGCTGTAGGCAACATCCTTAACTTGTAACAAAAGCAATAAAATACAGAGTTTCAAGAAAAAGAAACAGATCCAATATGGAGTTGGATTTGTTCTTGCCTATTAACATGCGCACGCGCGCACACACACACACAGACACGCACACCCCTTTTCTCCCAACCCCTCCAATTCCTTTTCTCTTACCTTTGGCAAGATGGCTGTAACAGCTTGGCACCACCTTGGCCAGCTGAAGCCTGCACAGGTCCAGGTGCTGCTGTGTGTGTGGACACCAGGAGCCAGGAGCCGTGCGTGCTGTCAGAATTCTGCCTGCTACAATGACCCTCATCTCTTTGGTATTTTCCCAAGGTTTTGGTACCCAGGCTTTTGCACTTGCAGGGAGCAGGACTGGACAAATCTGAGACCAAACCTGAAAAGCAACAGGAAGACATTTCTCCCTCTTGACATACATGAAGTTACTGCCTTGCCAGGTTTGTTTGACCATGTGTGGCTCTGAGGAGATCAGGGTTTTTGTTTTCTTTACGGTATAAGCGGCATGTTTTTCTTCCCTGTAAATTCAGCTTCTGCAAAGGTTGGTTCTTAGTTGCAGAATCTCACTGCTCAATGTAGGTAGTGGCTAGAGAATTGATTTCCATGGAAACTGAACTTGGAGACCCAAGTGTTTGTTATCCTGATCTGTAAAATGGGGCCAACCATGGGCCACTGTGAAGATGAAATGAGACAGCATATGTGGCACAGGGAGCAGAGTACTTGGGTCAGGGATAGAGGTCGTGGCCACAGCCTGTGCCAAGGGCCTCTCATACTGTCTCATTTAATCCTCACCACAATCTCGGGAATAGATACTAGAATTAGCTCCATTTAGCAGATGAGGAAAGTGAAATTGCTGAAATTAGGTAACGTGCTGAAGTCCAAACAGATCATACTGGCAAATCTGCGGCTGACCTCAGGTATCTGACCACAGCCCAGGCCTGGCAACTGTGAAACCAGCCTGCTACCTTAGGGCATCACTAAATGCCAATCCTTGTCCCATGAGTCCCATGAGTATTCCTGGTCTCTGGTGAGATGTGTCATTCCCCTAGGAGATGCCATTAATGCCTTTGTTAGCTTTGAGGCTCCCTGAGCTTCAGCCCCTGTAGGGATCGACCGAGTGCCGACCTGAAGGTTATTGGGAGGAGCCAGTAAGGGAGCACCTGGGAAAGCCCACGACACGTTGTGGAAGCTCCAGAATCCTTGGTGAGCTGGAAATTTCCTTAGGATGACATGCTGGATAAACACTAGGTTATTACTATGTGATTAAAAGCCTCTCCACTTCCCTGGGTTTGTTTTTATGTTTCTGAATTGTCTTGAGCTAAGATGCATGGGCAAGTTGAAAAAAGAGCTATTGTCAGTTGCAAAAGATGTACTGAATGGAGTAGGGGACCACTTTGATTTGAGCTGCATTATGTGAAATCAGACTCGAAGCCACCTCTTTGCTATTGAGTTAGACCCCACCCCGCCACCACCGGTGCTTCTGGCAGAGCCTGGTGTGGATGGGGAGTTCCAGGAAAAACAGCAGGGACCAGAAGGGGATGTTAATGAAGCACCTATTAGTGCTTCACGCCCCTCTGTGCGCTCTGAGTGGGCGATGCTTGGGCTGACTCATTGCGTTCGGATTGGTTGCAAGGAGGCAGGCCCCATTACCAGCAGTAGGAGATCAGTTTCCACATCCTGTGCCATCGGAGCTGGTCCTCGGTTGTACTTTAAGTTGCACCTCTGAGCAGAAGCACGATTTGTCTCCCCAGGACATCCAGGCAGCCGGGGCCAAAGTGCACCAGACCACGTCTTAGCAACAGATGGAACCCTTCCGTGGTGCATGATGCTGGTTAAACCAGCAAACGATCCAATCTGGGGACTTTCCTGGCTTCGGACTATTTAATTAACACGGGTCTCATGGGCTGGGCCAGTCCCTGAGTTTCTCTCACCACCCCATGGTCATCACATCTTCAAGAACCCCATCAAATCATGACAACGAGGGTGACAGTTGTGGCCACATTTTAAGTACTTACTCTGGATCAAGCAATCACTTTACATATATTAGCTCATTTAATTTTCTAAAAAATTCTTTGGTGATGGGGGTTTATACTGTTTTTATCCCTGTTTTCTGGGTCAGGGAGAAACTGGGTCATATGCCCAGGGTCTCCATGGCTATTAAGTGGCAGGAATGGAAATTGGTTCCAGGTCTGGCTCCCCCAAACCCATGACTCAGCAGTGACCTTCTGCTAAAGCCTTCCCTGAGCCCCAAGGTCAAAGTCCACTCTGACTTCTCAGAGCTCCCCCGACCTTTGCCTGGATCTTCTAATGGTACCTGTCACCTTCTTCCTAGCGTGGCAGGGAAGGATGTTGCACGGTGGCTGGCACAGGGAAGGCCCTCTGAGTACTTGCACTTCTTGCCTTTCCTTTGGAAGGCAGCCCCTGAGTCAGAATCACGGTTTTTAATGCCCACAGCCTGGTGCCTGGCACATGGTCCGTATTTGCCGCATGCTGGTGGCTCCTTTGCCCGAACGTGGACTTGAGTCTGACTAGAGCTTGTATCACACTGAGCAGATGAAGGGACACGGGGGGTACTTGGCACACCCTGGCTGGACAGATGAGTGGAAGAATATATATGCAACAGGTGAAGAAGAATTATAGCCATCATCCTCATCATGACTTGGCATTTTCACGGAACGTGCAACAAGAATGCAGGACACGTGTCAGTGGTGGAACGATCAGGGGCCTGGAAGACCTGGATTGCAGTCCCCACATTGTCACTTAATCATGATGGCTTTAGGAAAAATCACAGGGCCTCCTTTAGCGTCTGTCCTTTGACCTCTAAATTGAGGATAACCGTCCTGAGTTTAATAGGTGGTTCTCTGGCTAAAATGAAATATTTGAAAGAAAGCCTGAGCATGGTGTCTGACACAGAGTACGCACTTGATAAATTACTCAGGTCATTCCTGTATTCAGCAAATGTCTATTGAACACCTACTATGTGCCAGGTGTTGTTCTAGATCAGGGGTCAGCAAACTATGGCCTGCAGGCCAAATCCAGCCCACAACTTGTATTGGAACACAGCCATGCTTGTTTGCTTACCTACTGTCTATGGAAGCTTTGCTTTACGAGGAAGAGTTGAATAATTGAGACAAAGACATTATGGCTTGTAAAGCCTAAAATATTTACCCTCTGGCCTTACCTGTAAAGAAGTTTGCCGAGCTCTTTTCTAGATGGTTGGGATAGAGCCACGAACAATGACAAAGACAAAACTCTGTGCTTCTTACATTGGGTAGTGCCGGGATGATACGTTCAGGAAGAGAATACAGTGATGGTGGGAGATGGGAAATCAGAGAGGAGTTATTTAGATGGAGTGTCCTCTCTCTTGAGGTGACACTTATTCAGCCGTTCACTTCTTCACAGACAGAATACTTCAGCGGGGGGAAAAGTGAAATAGCGGTAAAAACACCGGAAGTATTAAGCACCTACTATGTGCTTCATGTTGTGGACCTAGACTTGAACTGAACTGGAAAATTCCTAGCATCATGAAATTTACATTCTAGAGTGTGTGGGACACCAAGACAATAAAGAACTACCCCCAAAAAATTTTTAAAGACTATTATATTAGAAGATGAAAAGTGCTAAGGGATAAAATAGACTGAGTAGCCAGGCGGGAAGAATGTGGCGAGGAGATTATTGTAGTTTTAAAGGGGGGAATCAGTGTAGGTGTTACTGGTGACATCTAAACAAAGAGTTGAGGGAGAGGAAGGGGTGAGCCATGCAAGGCATGTGCCGTAGAACCTTTAGGCCAGAGAAACAGCTAGTGCAAAGGCGCTGGGGTAGAAATGTGCCTGGCGTCTCTGAGAAACAGCAAGGAGGCAGGTATGGCTGGGGCAGAGTAGGAAGATGGTGAGGGCTAGCAGTTGAGATCAGATAGGTAATGGGCCATGGGCAGGACTTGGGGGCCAGCATAGTGCCTCCATTTTGAAGATCACAGCAAAAATGGTGAATCCTCTTCTGGAAAATTATAACCCAACCCAGGAGCAAAAGATGAGTTCCAGAGAGTTTCTGTTGGAGACAAGTCAATAAAATTGACCCAAAAACTAAAGGGCCACTGTTCTCTTTGCAGAGAAAGTGACTCAATGTAGGTCTGAGGAATTATCCTGTAACCAGATATGTTTCTCCGGGGGGAAAGCTGGATGCTGAAGGCATTAAAAGGATCTGACTTGGAACTGCTGGGTAATGAAAGTCCACAGTGGTCTACGACAGACAGCCAGATGTGCACACACAAAAGCCCACCATCTCCCCCCCAGGTGTGGCTAGTGGACACATACACCTTGCCACTCATATGTCAGTATCAGAGTATGTATTTGATGGGGGCTTTCAAATGGATTTTTCTTTCTCTTTTTCTGGCTCAAGAAAACACATTGTGTCCACACCCGCCCCCTCTTAGCACGGGAGGCAGTTGCCAAGACAGTGGTACCCAGACACTGTGAGCATCTGTTTCGGAAGCAGTAGAGTCCTTTGCAAGACTGGTGGCTCCAGAACGCTGCTCCCCACATAGAATATGGTGCAGGAGGCTGGCTGGCAGTTGGGTGAGAATAAGTCTCCAGGGGGTTAGAAAGAAGAGAGATGGGTAGCTGTTTTTGAGTCTCCTGCTGCGGGAGAGGAAGATGTTTTCTCTCTTCTGATTGCTGTAGACCAGTGAGAAAGGATGTTTCTGACTCTGTTTTCCCTTGGTTGTGCTGTGTACCCAATGGCAGCCTCCAAAAGCAGTTTGGTGGTGTTTGTTTTAGCTCCACGGGCTTCTAAAATCCAGGTCAGCCTACAGAATCAGTTTTTTCAGTGTCATTCCCCAGCCACCTGCTGGATGTGGGGGGCGAAGTGTTTTCTAGCTGAGCACATTTAGTGTGTTTGGGGCTTTTGTATCCCTTAGCTCCGCACAGCCTCACGAAAACATCTAAGACGAGGAGAGAGCTTCTTTTGTCATCCTGTCCATTTCATAGGCATGTAGAGGTTGCGTGCCTGCCCCAAAGTCACCCAGCCAGTAAAAGGTGGAGGGAATGTTTGAGATCTGGCCTTTTGATACCGTAGTCTTCAGGGCTAGTGTCTGAGCTACAGAACAAATGAACCTCTGTCCAGACGAGCATCTGTGCCCATTACCACTCACAGGGTGCGCTGTAGCCACTGTCAGCTGAATCCAGGAAGGGTGGAGCTAGGCTTTGTCTCTGGGGAGTTATAACCTGTAATGGAAGAGAATCTGAAAAAGAAAATATATTCATATATATCTGATTCACTTTGCTGTACACCTGAAACTAACACAACATTGTAAATCAACTATACTTCAATAAAAATATTACCAAAACATAAAATAAACTTACAAAACCAGAGGGTGTGCCCCAAGTGGAAATACCCCCTAACTCCCTCAATGACTTCATCACCCTGGATTCTGAATGACATTGCTCTGTCCTGAAATTGTACCCATCCTCCCAGTCCTAAAGGATAAAGGTATTCCATACCTGAGGATGATCCTAGTTTGTCCCGAGATTGTAGAAACCAAATATTTAATAGTAATAACATTTTTATATGTTTGGAATTATTTTGACCCCTTCATTCATGTTATCTCATTATAAAGAATATATATTGCTACATTATTATTATAAAGATAGCAGCCTAATACCTATCGGGCACTTAAAATGTGCCAAGAAACACTCTAAACCCTTCATGGGTATTGGCATTTGTAATCCTCAGAGCTTACTTAGAAATACTGTTACTGCACCCATTTTACAGAAGAGGAAACCGAGGCACAGAGAAGTGCTCAGAGTCACACAGATAAGGTGAAATGGAGGTAGCATTTAAATTTCAGCTCACAGACTGGAGAGCTTGTGCTGCCTTTTCCCATTGTACCAATGCTTCTCAGAGCTCACGTGAGTGTTTTAAAACACCCAGGGAGTGTTTTAAAAAATGCAAATGCTACTCTCTTCACTCAGAGATTCTGTTTGATTGGTCTGGGGTGGGGCCCAGGCATCAGTATTTTTGTTGTTCTTGCTTTATTAGCTTTTTTATTGTGATTATGACATGCATGAAAAAAAAGGCATAAGATAAATGTACAGCTTATGGAATTAATGTAAAGGGAACAGCTGTGCCACCACGCAGGTAAGGACATTGCCAGCACCTCATAGCTCCTGCACTGTCCCTTTCCACTCACAACCCAGACTCTCCCCGCAAAGTAACCATTATCCTGACGTTTACAGTGATTACATTCTTGTTTTTCTTTAGACTTTCAGTACGAAAGTATTCATCCCTAAACACTATAGTTTCTTTTACCTGCTTTTGGACTTTATTTAATTGGAACCCTATAGAAGGTGTTATTTTGCGTCTAGTTTCTTTCCTTCAGCTGTATGTTTGTGAGATTTATCCATGTTGCGTGTCACTTGAGCTCATTCATTTTCATTGCTGTATGGAATTCCACTGTATGATGTAGCATCAGTCACCATTGATGGACATTTGGGTTGGTTTCTATACTGGATTATTACAAGCAACGTTGTTAGAAATTTTCTTGTATGTGCTTTTTCGTGCATATATATACATGTTTTGGGTGCATATATGTACATATGCAAGGTCTATGGCAAAGAGTACAATTGTGGGCTCCAGGGTCTTTATCTTCAAATGTAATACCTAATGTCTGTTTTCCAATGCAGTTGTACCAATGTGTACTCCTGGCAATAGCGTATGAGAGTTCTTCCTATACCACCTCCCCAAAAACCCTTCCTATTATCAGCCATTTTAATTGTAGCCATTCTGATGGGCGTGTGGAAGTATCTCATTGTGGCTCCAATTTGCATTTCTCTGATGGCTTATGAGGTTGCCCACTTTTCATTTGGTTAGTTGCTGCTTGGATATCCTCTTTTGTGATGTGGGTACTCCAGTTTCTACATCACCTTCCCATTAGGATGCCAATCTTTTTTTAAAAAAACGTATTCTGGATAAAAGCCTTTTATTAATTATATGTGTAGCAGATACCTTTTCTCACTCTGTGGCTTCACTTTTCTCTCTCTTAATGGTTTTGTTGCTCTTGTTTTGTGAACAGCGTTCTTAATTTCAATGCGGTGAAATTGGTGAATTATTTCCTTTGTGAAAACATCATGAAGATTTCTCCATTATTTTCTTCTCTAAGTTTTATTGTTTTATCTTTCATTCCAAGGTCTACCATCAAACTGAAATTGATTTTTGTGTATCGTGTGAGGTAGAAATCAGTTTCATTTTCTTTTTTAATTGATACCAGATTTTTCAAGGAACATATTTTTAAAAATCTGTTTTATCAGCTTATGTATTAGTATTTATTTAAGCTTCCCAGCTGAGTCCAAATTATAGCCTGGGATGACAACTACTGCCCTGTACTTAAAAATCATGTTTCTTGTGGGACATTTGGGAAAAAGAATAACATCTCAAAGAACATAAAAATCTCTACGTAATCCCACCACCCAAAAATAACCATATGCATTAATTTCATGCATATTTTATTTGACGATGCCTGCAGCCAAGCCTGATACTTAGTAGATGCTTCATCAATATTTTTTGAAAGAAATAAAGAATAAGTGAGTGAATGAAAACTTTTATCTCCTTCCACCTTTTTTGTTCTTTGCATATTTATACAAATTCGGGTCATGCTATACATGCTATTGGCAACATGATTTATTAGCAATAGCTCTTACCTATTTTCTAATATTAATTTTTTTCTAATTGGTGATTTTTAATGGCTGTCTGGTATTTCATCATATATGGAATGTTTTAAATCAGTGCCCTGTTGTTGAACTTGTACACTACTTCAATTTTTAATTAGTATAAATAACATCCTTCATCCTGAAGTCCTCTTGTGCTTTTCAGTTTATTTCTTCAGAATGTATTCCTAGAAGTAGATCAAGGTATGAATATTTATAAGTGTTTTTAAACTTATTACCAAATTGCTTTAAAAATTTCTGAATCAATTTAAATTACCCCAAGCAACCCAATGCCTCTTTCTCAGAATCTTCAGACATACTCTTTCCCAGAATTTTCAAATAGACTTGTGCCATCATTTTTTTTTCAATCTGGGCTAATTCGATGGATTAAAAAGTCATATCACATGTTTACTTTAATATTCAGTTTATTTATTTCAGGTGAATTTGAAAATGCTATTTATGTAACTCTTTATGTTTCTTCTTTTTCAATTTGCTAATATCTTATAAGAGTTCTTTATTAAGGACAGTAATGTTTGGATTATCAGATACATTGCAAATATATTTCCCAAATGGTAACTTTTCTTTGAAGTTCATTGTTTTTTTTCTTCTTCAAAAGTTTCACATTATTATGTACAAAATCTACCTTATCAAGCTTGTGTGTGTGTGTGTGTGTGTGTGTTTGTGTGTGGAGGGGGGGTTGATCTTTAAGTTTCTGCTTCCTAAAGTCTTCCCTATGTTGTTTTAGTGGGACTGTCTTTAGGTTTTAAACATTAAGTAAGATGTTTTCTATTGGTTTCAAATTATTTTTTAATTTTTTTTATTTTTTATAAATTTATTTATTTATTTACTTATTTTTGGCTGTGTTGGGTCTTCGTTTCTGTGCGAGGGCTTTCTCCAGTTGCGGCGAGCGGGGGCCACTCTTCATCGCGGTGCGCGGGCCTCTCACTGTCGCGGCCTCTCCCGTTGCGGAGCACAGGCTGCAGACGCGCAGTCTCAGTAGTTGTGGCTCACGGGCTTAGTTGCTCCGCGGCATGTGGGATCTTCCCAGACCAGAGCTCGAACCCATGTCCTCTGCATTGGCAGGCGGATTCTTAACCACTGCGCCACCAGGGAAGCCCGGTTTCAAATTATTTTACTATCTTGACGAATTCTTTCGATACTACTAATTTAAAAAAACAACATGAACAGATATCAAACTTGATCAATTGCCCTTGGTCATCTATGAAGATGATTATATGGATTTTTCCCTTTGACTTATTAACGATGACTCCCATTAATAACTTTTCTAATGGCAGACTATCTTTCATGCTCCTGGCACAAAGGCCATACTGAACATAATGTTGTATTAGGACATAATAAGTTTTGTTCTTCTAATATGCCGCTTGAGTCTCCTACTAGGGTATTATATAGGATTTTTGCTTCTGTAAGTATATGCAAGAATGCTCTTTATTTTATTTTTGTTAGTTTTCAACATGGTGTTGTGCTTCCCAAAATGGATTGGGAGAATCTTCATTTTTTCCTGAGAGCTGAGAAGTGAGTCATGATGCATTCCTTGATGGTTTAAAAGAGCTTTGAATTTTTTATTGTATCTCTGCTGTGATGAGTTTTTAAATATCTTGAACGAATTTTGGTAATTCATATTTTTCCTTTAAAATCATCATCTATTTCATCAACTTTTTAAAAGATAATAGCACAGAACTATATAGAGAATATATTTTTGTGATTTAAAAATGTATATTTGTGGTTATAAAAACTTTCTATTAAAATTTTTGTCTATGTTTAACCAGCTTTAGAATTTATTTTTCAACTTTACTCTTAATTTATGCTTTTATATTTTTAATTCCATTAAGCTGTTCCATATAGTTAAAAAAATTTTAGTTGCAAGCTCATTCCATTTATTTTAATCTAGCCTCCTCCAATATTGACAGCACTTAAGGCTACACATTTTCCTCTGAGAACAGCTTTGGATACTACTTTTATATTCTGATATGAGATGTGCTCATTATCGTTTTCTTTTCAATCAGAAAGTATGCTTCCCTAGGAAGATATCTATCAAAATCACCTAAAGGATCTTTTTAAACAATATAAGCAATCCAATATCTTCCCTGTCCTGCCTCCACCCCCAACCCCATCCCAGAGTTCTTTATTCTTCCTTTTTCTTTGTCACTTTGTTTTAGATGTGTTTCTGATAGATAGCAAATCGGTAGATTTGGGATTTTTTTTTCAACCCTCTTAGAGTATTTTCAGGATATTTAAATCTGTTTGCATTTATTATATATTTAATCATCTGTCATCATTACCATCTTGTTTTATTTTTGCTTTCTGTACATTATATTCCTTGCTGTTTCCTTGGTATTCTATTTTTTGCTGTTGGCCTACCTCTGCACTTCTAATACTCCTCTAAGGTGGATCCCTTGGTCTGACCTGATGTTATGTGGGATCTGGTGCTGGTCAATCAAACTTGCTGTCAGTTCTTAGGTAATGGGGCTGGCTGAGGTCCTGAAGGCAGGAAAGGGATACTCATGCTTGAAATATGTATCTATTCCTGCCGAACGGAATGGTTACCCATTCTGGGTAGACAGGCTACAATGTATCTGCCTTGCCTCCTAGGGGCTGGTGGGTCTTCTCAAATGATGGTTGTGTATGGGGGTCTCGGTGTTGGTCTTTTTGTTGGCAGGGTGCATCCCCAGGAAGCAAACTCTGAGAAGGACATTAGCCTACAGGATGTCTGTTAGGGAGTGCTCTTGAAATTAGCACCTGTGGAAAGGAAGAGAAGGAAGCAACCCTGAGCAGAGAGAGAAGTAGAGAGAGCTTCCATGCAGTCCCTACAAAGGCCTCTGCCAACTTCACTGGGATCCTTGAAGCTGGGATGATCTTTAAGAATTGTCCCAAGTCGGAGCAAGCGGGCAGGGCCTCTCTACCCCTGTGTTGGTCAGTGGTTGGCTGTAGACATGATCTTGGGCGAGGAGTTTTCATCAACCGAAGCAATCCTCTCAAGGCTGTTCTACTAGCATTCCAGCACCTGGAGGGGGAGGAAGGGAGTCTTTTGTTCCTGAAGGGGCATCTCAGTGGCTCGTCACAATATCCATGCAGCTTACCAGTGCTAGTTACTGGACCAAACACTGTATATGGATTATTTGGTTCAACTTTCACAAAAGCCCTGTGAAGCAGGTGCTGTCAGCATTCCCATTGTACGGATGGGAAAGTGAGGCATCAAGAGTTTAAAGAACTTGCCCCTAATAAAGGAACAGAAGAACTGGTACTCAAACCCAGGCAGTGTGACTTGAATATACTGCTTCTATTGATCTGGAAGGTATAAACCTTGCTCTGGATTTCCCTAGCAGTCACTTTTAAGTATTAGAAAATATCCTTGAACCTGTTTCTCCAATGACCGTATCTGGTTCTGCCTCATGTTGCTGTTACACGTGAATGACCAGCTGACAGGTATAGAATTCTTGGGTTGCAACCTTTCCCATTAAGCTTCTGTGTGGATGTTCCGCTGCCCTCTGAGGTTTACTGCTCGCAGTCTTAGGGCCTCGATTCTTTCATCTTCCACTGTACATGGCCTCTTTGTTTGTACTTGTGTGCATGTTGAGTTGTCTCCATCCTGGAATCTCAAAAATGCCATCACATTACTTCAAGGTGTTTACTTTCCTTCCGTCTGCTCTCCACCTGGGTGAAATCACTCATTCATTCTTCTGTTCATTCATCTTTTGAAATGTGTGTGTGTTCAGTCCCTGCCACACACAGTGCTCGTTGATGGGTATGCAGAGATAAGCCAGCCATAGCAGCCCACAGGGATGAGGAGACAGGAAGTAAAACACTGCCTCGGGGTAGGCATGTGCCCGGGAGACAGACTCCCTGAGTCTGGGGAGCAGGCTTTGGGGAAGAAAAGCCTTGTAGAAGGTGAGCCCTGATTTGGGCTTTGAAGGATGTGTAGGAGCTTGTCAGGTGACATGCTGGTGCTCTTGCACTGACTCCAAGTCTCCCCAGTGGGGCTTTTTGTCTCGTCAAGGAAGCTCGACAAAGACCATCACAAGAACCATAGCTAATGCCTAATGCAGAAACTCTGTAGATGCTTTTCCTCTGCTCACTCATTTAACCCTTAGTTTTCAAAGGAGAGACTGAGGCCCAGAGAGGCTACATGGTTTGTCTGAAGTCACACAGCCAGGAAGTGGCTGAGTCACAGTTTGGTTCCCTGCCTGGTGATGCTGAGGGAAAGGTAGAGCCGAGGCTCAGAAACCAATCTGTGTCATGTTGGGAAACAGCAAAGAGCCGTCTCTGGGTTCTTCTTCCTCCAGGTAGCCCTCCTTCTCCAACCCACCTTTGACCCCATCCACCAGGGCTCCTCTCTGCATACCTTGCATGTGCTCTGTGACAGCACTACTTTGGGTGCTGTGGGCAAGAGAGATGAACAAAGTGTGGTCCCTTCCAACACCCGTTAAAACAATAAGGAAAACTTTATTCAAGGTGATTGCAGTAGGGGAGAGAGACCAGGCTAAGCTCTGAATGAATACAAGGAGAAGTGGGGGGAATGCCCTGGTGGTCGAGTGGTTAGAACTCCGTGCTCTCACAGCCGAAGGCTTGGGTTCAACCCTTGCTTGGTCTGGGAACTAAGATCCCACAAGCTGCTTGGCACGGCCAAAAAAAAAAAAAAAAAACGAGGGGTCTTTATAGCCAAAGGAGGGGGTGAGGGTTTATACCAGTGGATGGAGAATTACTAAGAGAAGGCCTCAAAGCTAGGGAGACTCTTGCTAAACTGATCCAACAAGATTCTTACCAAAGGCAGGCCAAGGACTTAGACATCAAAGGTGGGGCATGAGGAGCTCGATCAGGTATCAAGAGGGGGGGGCGGTACTTGCTAAACAGAGTCAGCAGGTTTCTTTGCTAAGACTGGACTGGGCAGGCCAAAGGCAGGACAGGGGTCAAGGTCCAGGACTAGCCGGATTAAAGTCTGGTCAAGGAGAGTCTTTGTTACTAGTTGATGCCATACGACAAGCGGTTCAGAAGGTTCATTGAATGCATGAATGCAAGGGTGGTGCACCATCTCAGTCCGAAGTGAGTGGATGTGAGTGGAACCACCACCCCCTTCTCTTCGCCTCACTGCCCCCCTTGAGCCTCAGGCTCTCTCTGACCTCTGCTGTCCACCCGGTCCCCCTCTGGCTTCCTGCAGGCGGGCAGGGTCCCCATCTCCCTCCCCACCCTGGCCCTGTCACCATGACAATCTTGCACCCTGCAAATAAAACACGCTGCACAAGTCATGTATGGTTAGAAAATGTATGTGATTCCCCAGCCCCTGCATGCTGTGTCACCTCTACATCAGCGGGAGGCGTCCCTCCATCATGTCACCCCCCTCTCTCCCTACCCCCCACCTGCATTGTATCCTCATAGACAGGTCAGCACCTGGTTTTCAAAGGAGAGTTGCCGGATGTGTGGGGAAAGAGGTCAAGAGTGGTTTGGGGATGGGGTGTTTTCAGCTGTGCACTCTTAGAAGACAAGGGGTTAGGTTTTTGTCTGTTTGGAATGAGAGAGTTGTAGCAAGAACTAGGTGCCTCTCATGATGGTGCTCTGGGCGTGGAGCCAGACTTTGTGCTACAGAGACCCTGTGTCATCTAATCCTCCCAACAGCCCTCTGAGTCAGGTACTTGCTGTAGCTCCATTTCACAGATAGGAACACTGAGGGTCAGTAACTTACCCAGGTGAACCAAGCTAAGAGGTGGTAGAGACAGCATCTGGGTGCAGCTCATCTGGCCCCTTGGCCCTAAGCTCTTCACAGGATCACCGTACCAAGGATGGCATGAAGGCGTGCCCTCCTCCACCCTCGTCCTACCCCGTCCCCAGCCCCTCAGCGGCATCTGTTTCCTCTGAAGCCCGGCCACGGCTCTTAATGTCTCACTTCAAAAAGCCTGACCCCCGCAACGAAGCGGTTCAAAACCCTGTAAGATGTTATGGTGTATGAATTAGATCTCAATAAAGCTGTTATTTAAAAAAAAAACAACTGCAGGACTTCCCTGGTGGCTCAGCGGTTAAGAATCCACCTGTCAATGAAGAGGACACGGGTTCGAGCCCTGGTCTGGGAAGATCTCACATGCAGCGGAGCAGCTAAGCCCATGCACCACAACTACTGAGCCTGCACGCCACAACTACTGAAGCCCACGCGCCTAGAGCCCGTGCTCCGCAACAGGAGAAGCCACCGCAACGAGAAGCCCGTGCACCACAACGAAGACCCAACGCAGCCAAAAATAAATAAATTAATTTTAAAAAAACCTGCAAAGATTCAAAACTATGCATTCAGGCACCCCCCGCCACCCTGTATGGCATTGGTTGTTACTTAATGCGACTGGGACAAGCTCTCTGCTGGCTACTGCAGCAGAGGCCATGATGGGGCGGGAAACTGGTGTGGTGACGTATTAGGACATGGCTGCCCAGCCCAGTAGGCTTCCGCTTTTGTGCCCGGGATGTTCTTACCCCAGTTCTGGTGCTCGGCTCAGCCTGACCACAGTCAAGGCCCACCCAGACCTCTCTGATCCTCCGCTGTACATGGAGGGACTGAGCCAAAGGGAAGGGATGGTGTCCCTCTGAGTATCCGGCTCCTGGGCCCTCGGGCCGGGGTCGGGGCCTGATGGTTGCTGGTGGGATCTGCTCCTCCCATCCACCACTAGGATGTCAGCACCATGAAGTCAGCATCTGCTGTTTTGTTCACTGAGAGAGCACAAGCATCTAGATGCCTAGCACATAGTAGATGCTCAATAAATATTTGGTGAATGAGGGAACTCCAGTTGTAGGCTGACAGTGATGTAAGCAGGAGTCAGCCCAATGGGGAATCTCCATCTGTAGGGAAGGTCTCGCCTCTGCCTGCAGCATAGCAGTCCTGGCTCTCTCTAAACATTTTGGGGTCCTGTGGTCTGGGAGCCCTAGTACCCCCTATAGGACATGACACCACACATGATCAGCCCCTCTCTGGGAAGCGCTGTCACTTCTCAGTGGAAATCTGTGCCACTGCGTAATCCAGAACTGTGAGGTGCAGTGAGCATGTGGTTCGTTGGTGAGGACTCAGGTGTGGCACTTCTGTGCATGCTGGTCTGGCACAGGGGAGGAGTTTTAGCACCAGACAATCTAGGCTTGAATCCTGGCAGCGCCACTTCTCAGCTGTGTGGCCTTCGGCAAATGACTTAACCTCTCTGAGACTCAGTTTCCACATCTGTAAAGTTAGCGGTCATAGACCGAGCTTGTAAGGGTATTGGGCGGATTAAACATAAGTAGGTAACTCGCTCAGCAGACAGAGACACTCAAGAATTACTTTCTGCTTAATCGGTTTCTTGACAGCTCAGAATATTCATCTTTTCTTTGCTCCGTTCTCCCTGCTTTACATTTCAAGTCTCTATCCTGGTGTGCGGGCACCCTTCCCCTCTTCCATGTCTTTCTGCTTCCCTTGTTTTTCCATAGTAAGAGGGCATTACTTTCTGCCCATTTTTTCCATATAGTTAAGCTTTGGCCATATGTCATGATGAGCTGGGACTCCCCCGCTGGGGCTTGGAGATCTGGAGCTGGTGGATCTGTGTCTGTCCCATCTCTGTGTGCACAAGGCCTGCCTGGGACAGGGTGGGTGTTCAGTGAATAGGAATTAAATGAACTGATAGTTCCTCTCTGGACATTTTCTCTCGCTCCGCTGCAAGACTGAAGCCCCTGCGAAAAAAGCCAGAAGTCTTAAGTCTGATGAATGTGGCTATAATTCCTACAGCCATGGGTGTGTGTGTGTGTGTGTGTGTGTGTGAGTCAGAGGGGAGATCCAGGGTGTGTGTGTGCAGAGGACCCAGCAGAAGACTGTCTGGCGTGGGCAGCAGGAAGAGGCAGCCTGTTAGTCTAGGGGGGGTTTATGTGAGCACCAACCCCTTCTTCATGTTGCTTCTGATGCGGAGTTTGATCCACCGAAGTCGGGAAGATCACTTCCTGTCTAGGAAGGTGACCCCATGTATAACGTGGAATTGACATGCTTGTCTCGTTCTCATGGAGTCAGTTATGAAGCTAGAAGGGGCCTCTGTCTCTACAGTAGCCGGACAAGATCCCACACTTCGGGCTGACACTGGCCTGGGCTCAAAACCCCGCTCCTGATACACAGCTGTGTGCCTCGTGCAGACGAGTGTTTTTATTTCTCTACTCTTCAATTCTCAACAGTAAGAGTGGGGATACTCGAATCTCTTAAGTAGTTCTTGAATGAGGAAGACGGACTAGGCAATTTTCTTCTTATGCCCAGCTCAGTGGTTGGCACACAGTAGGTATTCAATAAGCAAGTAAAACATATGGCTGTACATCTTTACATTGTCTTAATTACTATTATCATCACCAGTTATAGTACAACTCTGGGGTTTGTTGGCCTTTATGTAGTCATAGGTAGGATAAGCCAAAAAGAACATTTAAAAAAAAAAAAGATGCCAAGATTTGTTTAGGAGCTCCTCGAATGGAAATCAGGGGAATGTAATGTAGCCCCAGTAGTAATAGCAACTAGCCAATACTTCATTTGGTGTGATATGCACTACATCTTTGTCCCTCGAACAGTTAGCTGGATGAAGAAATAGCTGTCTGCCCTCAGAAACGGAACATAATATGCAATTAAAATTAAGGACTTTCTATTTGAGGGGACCTGTTACATGAAATTATAGGAGGAAGCAAATGAGGAATATTCTTGTTTTGCATATTTAGGGATTGGTAATTAGAAGATGCCGAACACCAGCTGGAAAGGGCCGGGGCAGGGGAGGAGGCCCTCGCCTCGCTGGGCGTGGGCCATCCCTGGGCGGCGTTTGTGTTACATACAGAAAACGGGATGCCTTGCAGCCATCATAAATGATGGGCTGAATCTCAGCGGCTGTAGTTGTGGAGAAGAAACTTAAGACTCTCGACAGAATGACCTGGTCTCACATTCCGGTCCCTGTATTGAATTATGTTACTTTTCCCTTCCAAAGTGTTGGTTTCCTTCTCATCCGGAAAGCAGGCTACTCTTTTTGAGCACATAGGTTTGTTGTGGGATCACAAATGAGATAATAGGTTTCCTAAAGTGCTTGCAAGGAGTAAGTCCTTAATAGATATTAGTTTTTATTATTCTGTTCAGAGACGTGGTGAGCTGTCCGCACATGATAGAGGAGGTGAAAAGCGAACGCACAAACCGCGTTATGAATAGTACCTGTATCGTTAGGATGCTTCTGGCTGCAAGTAAAAGATGGCTCAGCCCAGGGGAATTAGACACCAGGGCATTTCGTATCTCAGAGAACAAGAAGTCCT
Organism: Balaenoptera physalus; assembly: GCF_965194825.1. NCBI lineage: Eukaryota > Metazoa > Chordata > Mammalia > Artiodactyla > Balaenopteridae > Balaenoptera > Balaenoptera physalus. The sequence goes on along the minus strand of NC_138895.1, from coordinate 76,800,206 downwards.
GGCTTGGTTAAGTCAGTTGTTCGACGTTATGGTTCCATTGACAAGGGGAAAGGGGGAGTGACTGATCAATGGACGTAAAGTTTCAGGGAGGCAAGATGACTACTTTCTGGAAAGCCGCTTACAACATTGTGCTATAGTCAGCCATACTGTATTCTACACTTAAAACTTTGTTAAGAAGGTAGATCCCATGGTAAGTGTTCTTCCCACAATTAAATTAAAAATAAATAAACTCATCTCTTCGCCCCCCAAAAAAAAATCCCAAACAAAACAATGTCAACAACAACAATAGCAAAACCTGATGGGGTTGGAACCAATGTCTTTGGTATCTGGAAAGTCACGTTTACAAAAGAAACATTTTCTTCTAGATCAAGTGACTTGAGGTGGAATGGCCACTCCTCTCTCTCTCTCTCTCTCTCTCTCTCTCTCTCTTTCCCTCTCTCTTTCTGTCTCTCAATTCTTAGCATCTAAGCTTCGTTGCCTGAAATTCTTCCATTCCTTTCTTCCTGCCTGCAAAACTCCCCAGTTAACAAGACCATGCTTGGTGCGCCCAGGCCTGGGTGGATTATTGGGGGAACAGCGTGAGGGGTGTAAGCACTTAGTTAAATGTACAACTGGATTACCAGCATCGTATTTTGGAATAGGATAACTATCATCATCGTAAAGTAAAATGCTGCTGATTGTAAGACAGACCCTCAACTTAGCTACAACTTTCAAGAAGAAAAATTAGAAACATTAAATGTACGCATCAGTGTAAGACATTCTGATTTCAGAAATACAGTAACGTGAGGAGAAAGAAGTGCGTCTCTTAGAGGTGAGGTATTAAACCGATACCTGTGGGAATGGGAATTTGGATGGATGAAGTGGAGGGAAGACCAACTTGGCATGCTGGGCAAGGTCACTTAGATTAAAACACACTGACCGACATGGATGTTCTGTGAGGGTCTCCCACGAGGCGGGCCCTGGGCTCCTTGCTGCGTCACGCCCCTGCCCACAAGGAGCTCCCAGTCCGTGAGACTGATTTCTAACCTGAAAAACCTGCTCCTGTGCGGGGAACGCTAGGATGAGGTGTGCAGAGAGTGCCAGGTGAGCACAGGTGAGCACTTACCTGGCCTGGGGGTGGTGGGGTCAGCAGAGAATTCCTAAGGGAAGTGGTACCCGTGGTGAGTCAGCAGGCATAAGAAGGAATGGGCCAGGAGGAGAGGCTGAACAGGTATTGCAGGGAGAGGCCCACAGGTGGGAGGTGTGGCTGGGGGCGGGCCCGGGAGAGGGAGGCAGTGCCCCAGCCCATGAGAGAGCACAGGATGCCCAGTGGGGAAGCTCGGGCCTTCCCCTGAGAGCCGTGGGAGCCAGCAGAGACTTCAGCCCCGCAGAGAACAGGTCATCAGGGAACTGAATCGCCCTGGCAGCCAGTGTGCAGAGAATGGGTTTCAAGCAGCTGTTCTCAAAGCATGGCCTGGGGACCCCGAGACTCCCCCTTCCAGAGAATCCAAGAGGCCAAACTATTTTCATAATCATACTCAGGACATATTTGCCTTTTCAGTCCCACTCTTTTGTGAGCCTACAGTGGAGTTTCTCAGCGGTTACACGGCCTGTGTGATCAAGGTGGATTGGATGCAAAAGCAGATGAGAGTCCAGCTGCCTTCTCTTGAGCCAAACATTGAAAAGAGATTTAGCCAAAAGGCCAAAACAGCACTATTCTGCTTAGTGCAGTGATTATCTGTTTCGCAAAATATAGCTGTTTTTCATCAAAGATGTGTTATTTATGCTAACGTAATAAGTTTATTATTATTTTTAAATGAATTAAACATATGTTAAGATATCTCAGTTTTAATTTCAAGTAGAGTAGATGTTGATAGATCTGATTGCAATCCTCTATAATACTGTACTGAAGAATGGCAAATGTTGCAAATAGCGAGTTTAGTTCGCTTTCTGGGAGGGGCCCGTGTCAGGAAGTGCCAGCAGGGGACAGTACTGGGTCAAGGCTCCTCTGGCCCCAGGGTAGGAGAAATGGGGCAGGAGGGAGTGAGTGGAGGATCGAGATAACTGGCAGCCCAAGAGGAATCTTCCTTTAACAGAGGTTCTCCACGGTCTGTTCTAGATGTCAACTGGTACCATATCCTGAAGCCTTTGCCGCTGGATCTGACGCTTGTGTCTGTTATCTCACTCATCTTTGCAATAGCACTGTGAAAAAGGTGCTGGAGGCTTTGGATTTTACAAATGAGGAAACTGAGGCTCAGAGAGGGAAAGCAGCTTCCCCAAGGACACAGAGCAAGCCGGGCAGAGCCAGGATTCAAACCCAAGTCTGTGTGACTCTGGGGCCTTTGCAGGTCTCGCCCATGATGGGTCATGTTCATTGATGAAAGGTGTTTGAGGTCTCAGCCCCCCACCGCCGCTCAGGGCTATGGGCCCCCTGCCCCTGGCTGCCCTGAGGGGCGGTCCCTGATGGTGTCTGACCACTGTTGATAGCACAATGCAGACACTGCATCTGGCAAAGGGATCTCAGCTGGGGAGGTCACTGCAGCCTGGAGGGGCTTCTGGGAGGAAAGGTACAGCCAGTGATGAGCTCCTCGTTGGGCAGAAGCAGCCCAGGGAGCTGGGGAGGGGAGGACTCATCCTCAAGGCAAGCTGTCTTCTCCCTGTCATTCAGCAGAGCTCACTGGGTACCGTTTATGTGTCAGCAGCTAAGCTTGGTCCACTGGGGGAGCGCAGAGAGGAGAGGGAGAAGGAATATTCGTTGACTTCTTGCAATGCAGTCAGCAAGCAAAGGTCAGATCTGCATGGAATCCCTGGGGGATCTCAACTGGGAAGGCTCATCCTGCCACTTGTTGGCTGTGTTACCTTGAGCATGTAACCTGACCTCTCTGTGCCTCAGTTTCCTGGGAGTGAAATGGAGATAGTACACCAGTACTCACCTTGTAGGGTTGGCATGAGAATCAGATGGGTCAATACATTAAAGCACTTAGGTCTTGGCCTGGCAGCTCGAAAGTACTAGACAAATGTCACTCCTAACATTTTATTGTACTGCCCTGAACATGTTAAGATGACCTGCCCTATTAGCATGTATTAGCTGCATAAAGCACATCTTATCGCATCATTCTCACCACAGCCCTACATGTTAGGTGTTTCGTTATTGCCCCAATGATTTTGATAAATAAATGGAGGCTCAGAGAACCTGACTTGTCCCAGGTGTAGGTCTCTAGGGCCATCTCTCCGTGTTTATTCCAACTGCAGCGGCTAACTTTTCAGTGACACTTCCAGTGCTGGAGGCCTGGATGTCGGCATGCCTTTGAACTCACATTCTTCTACTTGCATTAAGAGGACCCTCCGTGATGGGGGAGGCCTGCACTGGAGCTGAGAGACCACAGGGAAGTGGGCATTTGCTGAGCTCATCTTTGGGAACGAAAAAGGAGAACCTGGGGGTCCCCAGGCTCCTTCATCCACCTGGAAGGGGTATTCAGGACCCCAGCCAGAGGCTATGGCCAAGGCAGCTTTGGGAAATTCTACATCTTTGTTCATTTTCTTGTGCTTTCTTTCATTTTCTCTCTCCTCTCCTTTCTCTTCCTGCTCCATTAAGGAAACCAACCTTCAGGGAGCACTTTTTTCCAGGAGCAGGACTCCATCCACAGTTTGCATGCATTTCTCCTGGCTTCACAAGGAGCCCATGAGGTTGTACCGAGGAGAGTGATCTGTGCTCCCCTGAGCCCACCCTGCCAGCTCTGTTCTAAATGCTGTTATGTCTTCACTCACTCCAACCTCAGAACAGCCTTGGCGGAGTAGGTACTATTAGGGCGCCCATTTTACAGATGAGGAGCTCGGGGCTTGGAGAAGTGCAGGAGGTGCCCAAGAACACTTAGCTAGTGAGTGCCAGTGGCGGGATAGCATCAGAGACAGATAGTCTGATTCCAGAGCTCAGTGTCAAGCCACAGTCTTGGACAGAAAAGACCTTACTCAAGGAAGCAGTAAAGGGCACTCTGCATTTGGTACAGAACCTCTAAGAGATGGATGGAATGGGGAAGCCGGCAGCCCAGACCGAGCCACTCCGAGGCTAGAGATGTGCCCGTTCTTGGAGCCGGACATGAAGTGAGGAGACTCGGTGCTGGGGCCACATGGGGCTGGAGCAGGAGCCACAGTGGTGGGCAGGCCTGGGATTCTCTTTCCTCCAGGCTTGACCTTGGCTTTGTACCTACCGTGTGAAGAACGACGATGCCTTAAATGGCTACAGGTCCCCTTGGAGTAGCTCTCAAGGCTGGATGTGAGGCCAGTGCTGAAGGCGGGTGGTCACCAAAGGGCAGGGCGTAATGTTTGCCGTGTGCAGAGGGGAGATTGAAGAAACGGGAGGCCTCTCTGCTGATATTTACTCTGGAATTACTGACTGTGCAGAGTGGAGCCACTGCGTGGGAGGATCCAGCCAGAGCTGCTTAAGTTTCAGAGGTAGGGCTTTATTTTTTTCATGGGGGGTGGTGTTGGTTTTTTCCTGGTTGTCCTGACTTGGCAGGAAGAGGAGTGCCACGTTCCGTGCCTCTGGATATACTTCTTCCTGCTTTAAACAGGGCAAGCTCTCAGAGAGGGGTCTAGTCTTTAACAAATCCCGCTCTTCCGTGGGGACCAGCGTGCTGAAGGTGGCCATAAAGACGCTTATTTCCCCACCAGCCACTTTCACCTCATCCCTGATAACTCGGCTCCAGCCTTTCCTCCTCCAGGAAGTCTTCTCTGATTGCCCAGGCTAGTTTGGTCCCTCCCTCCCGCATCTCATTGCACCCTACATGGCTCAGTTCTCGCCCTCACCATACTTTATTGAAGCCTTTGGCTTGCACGTCTGCCTCCTGCCCTGGGCTGCAGGCTCCTCGGTGCATGGCCTCAGCGCTCAGTAAATATTTGTGTCATCAATTCGACAACCCTAGCAGATAGGCTATTAGTCCCATTTAGAGCAATGATAAAGTTTCTGAGAGAATAAGCCACTTACCCACATTATTAAGCGCCTGCTTTGGGATTCAGTATCGTTCGCAGTAGATCACGTTACAGTTCCGCACAGTGCCAAAGACTCCAGAGGAGCAAAGAAGCCTGGAGACGACAGGAGCCTAGTGAAATAGCCAGTCCATCAATGAGCGCTAGATATCCACAGAGTGCTCCCTTCGTGCCGAGGGAGAAAGAAACCTCAGGTCCTGCCTTCAAGGACAGTCGGATTGAAGGTGGAGGAGCTGGTAGATAAGGCGCGGTTGTGAGAAGATTACCGTCCACACAAATGTTTCTGTGGCCCGAAGTCAGTGACATGCAGCTGGGAGTGACCAGTGCGGCCTCTGGGAAACGAGGGGGTCTCACCAAGGATTTGCAAAATGGGAAGGGCAGAGAAGCCTACAGGAGTGGTTGAAGGGCTTGGACTCGGGAGCTTATTTCCCTGCTTAGCAAACTGTGGGCTTTGTAACCTTGGAGAATTTTCTTTACCTCTCTGTACCTCAGTTTCCTGATCTGTAAAATGGAGATGGTGACCCTGACGTCCTTGTTGGGCAGTGACAAGAAGTAAGTGGGACCAGGCATGAAGAGCACTTTACACAGTGCCTTGCACGTTGTAAAGTGGTCCAGAAACGCTGCCTCTTGTTATTAACACAATGGTTAGTCCCAGCAGTACCAGTAGGAAGGGCATTCCCGGCAGTGGTCTCTGCTCCTTGGCGTCTGCCCTGACTTGGAGTGGGTCTTCCCAACCTTGCCAGCTGTGTAACTGGATCCCCCATTGCTCTGTGGCTGAATTCGGCCAAGCACCCTTGCTCTCCATTTCTTATTGATCAGGGCTGTTTGAAACATGCCTGAAAACACGGCGCTCTAATGGCACAGAGAGCTTGCCAGAGGGAGCGGTCTAGTGGCTTACAAATGCCCCTCCCAACCACTGGCCCACCAGGGGACTCACTTTCCAAGTAGGAACCAGGAGAGCATTACAGGAAACAGTTAATGATGCCTGTTCCTTCCATGGGTCAGGTTTCTGCAAGAAGATTCATTCATTCATTCATTCACTCATCCATCCGTCCATCTGTCCATCCTTCCGTCCATTCATTTGGCAAGCATGCACTGTGTTTGCTGTTGCTCAAACACTGTGCTGGGCATGCGTGCAATGGATATTTATTAAGTGCTTACTGTGTGTGGCTCATTGTTCCTGCCCTCCGGCAGCTTGGTACACTGTGACGTCTGAGCCATTGGAGACCATGAGTAGGTGGAGTGGGTGCCCAGGGAAGTGCTGACAGAGTCATGATGACAGCGTCAGCCTGGCCGCGAGTCAGAAGAGGCTTCAGCCCAGCCTTAAAAGACAAGTGGGATCCAAGCAAGGGAAAACGGAGGAAATGAGCCTTGCTGGCAGAGGGAACAGGGCTGCGTGGGGAAGGCCTGGAGTTGGGGCATAATGATTGTGGTAATTACACCCAAAGACATTGATTGAGAGCCTAGCTGTAGCCCCTGCCTTCCTAAGCACTGAGCTCACCTTATCTCAAGGAGTGTTGAGTGCTGTGTCTGGCAGATACTTTTAAGGACTTGCTTCTGGGGTTAGAGTGTCTGGGCTTAAGTCCTGGCTCCACCTCCATTTGCTGTGTGATCACACAGTTCCCTCATCTTTAAAAACTGGTAATGTAATCATTTATCTATGTCAGTATGGACTTGTGGATGTTTATTTTATACTTTGGGTTATAGTTGAGTTCTGCCTTATTTTGTTACTCACATTGTTTCAGCTTCAGCCGTTGAGAGCTCTTTCAACTGGCTCCTGTGTCCCTTTGACGTACGCCTCTTGGGGTGTGTGTGTGTGTGTGTGTGTGTGTGTGTGTGTGTTTGTGTTTGTTTAAGCACTATGTAGTACTTCAGCCTCATCTTGTATAGTCCCTGCCCCAGCCCTAGAATCAGCCCTTTCGCCAAAAATTCCCAGTTCCTTTTATTGGACAGTGGTGTTAGAAATCAAGATCTGGTTCGTAAGTGTGCTCATTGCTATTGGGATGCCATTGCTTCTAGACAAATCTCCAGTGCAGAAAATTCCAAATAATTTATGTAGAGAATTCCCTTCAAGGAGATAGAGCATGACTCCCCATCCCCTAAGTGTGGGCTGCACGTGGTGATTTCCTTCCAATTAGTGCAGCATATAAAGAGGGAAAAAGAGGAGTAGCTTTTCAGTGGACAAAGCGGATGAACACGACCTCAGCCAGCTGATCAAGGTCAACATCAACAGGGACGTAATGTTGATAGCATGTACCCTTGATGTGATGTGATGAGAATGGCACTTGACCTCCTCAAAACCCATAACCCCAGTCTCATCATGAGAAAACGTCAACTGAGGGACATTCAACAAAATGCCTGTCTCGTCCCCCTCAAAACTGTTAAGATGATCAAAAATGAGCAAAATCTGAGAAACTTTCACAGTGTAGAGAAGCCTAAGGAACATAAATAAATGTGCTGTGGTATTCTGAGTGGTATCCTTTAAGAGAACAAAGGACAGTGTTGGGGAAAATGGTGACATCTTAATAAAGTATGACTTCAGTTAATAATGATGTATCAATATTAATTCATTAGTGTGACAAATGTACCATAGTAAAGTAAGATGTCAACAGTAGGGAAACTGGTTGTAGGTATATGAGAGCATTCTGTATCTGCACCAGTTCTCTGTAAATCTATAACTATTCTAAACAAAAACATTTATTGTAAAATGTAGGTAATACTATTATTACAGAATAAGGTTCTTGTGAAAAAGAAATATGACATTATATACCAAACACAGCATGTGTACAGAGTAAGTACTCAGTCCACGTTGATTCTTACTGTCATTATTACTTAGTTCTCCCAAATCCCCTATGAAGGGGCTGTTGCGCATGGTATCCCTTTGAAGGAGGTGGCATTGTCTCACTTTTTCGGCTGTGCAGTATATTCCTTATGCAAACTCAAGGTTCATGTAGCTGAATGTCAAAATCTGAGCCTGTGAGTAATCTCTTAATACGCACCTACTGTGTACCTAGCAGTATGCTCTGTTTCTCTGGGAATTGCACATTCTGATTCTCAAATATGTCTGGGAGGAGCAGAGCTTCTGAGAGCCATGCTGTTCTGATGGAACACAGTGACATATAAGTATATTTCATTCTGACCAGTGATCCGGCGAAAAGGCATTAGCACAAGGTACAAGACGACCCCACAGCAATAGATCTGCCAGAAGTAGTTGTGAAAGTCTGCGATTGCTACTGCCTCCAAGTAATCTCAGTAATGCTTCTTTTTGTTTGATATTATCTTTGAGTTTGGGCTGGCAAGCACTAGAGGTTTAAGAAAAATCTGTGGGGAAAGTTGTTTATTAGTTGAAAAAAATCCGTTCAGTAGCTTAACTTGTCATGCAGATTAGGACTAGACCACTGTTATTTCTTTACTGTAGACTCTGAGATCTTGAACAGGGGTGGTATCTTGTTTTTCCAGATTTTGCCAACAGGCTTAATAAATGTTGGGCAAATGAGTGACCAAATAAATATGTGAATGACGATTTATTATTGGCTTACCTTAGTCCAGTTCTTTGGACACCAGTGTGTTGCTGGAATTTTTTTTTTTTAATAAATTTATTTTTTTAAAATTTATTTTTGGGTGCATTGGGACTTTGTTGCTGCGCGCAGGCTTTCTCTAGTTGTGGCGAGCGGGAGCTACTCTTCGTTGTGGTGCGCGGGCTTCTCATTGCGGTGTCTTCTCTTGTTGCGGAGCAGCATGGGCTCTAGGCGCGCGGGCTTCAGTAGCTGTGGCACGCAGGCTCAGTAGTTGTGGCGCAAGGGCTCTAGAGCACAGATTCAGTAGTTGTGGCGCATGGGATTAGTTGCTTCACGACATGTGGGATCTTCCTGGACCAGGGCTCGAACCTGTGTCCCCTGCATTGGCAGGTGGATTCTTAACCACTGCGCCACCAGGGAAGTCCGTGTTGCTGGAATTTAATTTAAGAACATCTTCTCTGGGATAAACAAAGTGTCTCATAATCTTGCTGAAGAAGGAAAAAAACCCCACGTATATAGTAAATATCATGATCAGTTGTATTCAGCGGTCTCTGAACAGGCATTGGGGGTTGAGCGGGAGGAGAAGGTGACAGGTTGTCAATAATTCACACGTACCAGTGTTTGTTTCTTATGTTTGTGCCTTCGCTGTAATGCCTGCTTCTTTTATCCCCACATCTTCCCCTTGGCTATTCCTACACATCTTTTAAGATATGCAGCTCAGAAGGAATACTTCCAAATTCTTTTTATAAAGCAATCATAAGAATGATGCCAAAACTCAGTGAAGACTGCACAGAAATGGAAGCCTATAGTCCAATTTCACTTATGGCAAACATCCTAAGTTAAAATATTAGCAGAATTCAGCAATGCATTAAAAGAATATTTTATGATCAAATGGAATTTGTTCTGGAATGTAGCATTAGGAGATCTGTAACATTTTTCATCTTCGTAAATCGATCTAAGGAGAACATGCACATGATCTTCTTGATAGATGCTGAAAAGGCATTTAACAAAAGTCAGCATATATTTCTTGAAAATTTTCTTAGTAAAATTAGAATTGATGTATATTTTTAAAAAAATTTTTTGAAAGACTTATCTTAATTCAAAAGCCAGCATCATGCCTACTGAGAAAACACTGGAGGCGTTCAGAGTAAAGTATGAAAGGCAAGAGCATACACTATCAGTGCTGTTATTTAGCACTGTACTAGCGATACTCGCCAATGTGTTTATACAGAGAAAGGAATTGGAAGTATGAAAATCAGAAAAGAGGAGGTAGAATTAATGCAATTTTCAGATAACATGATTAATGCCTGGAAAACTTGAAAGAATCAGATTAAATATACTAAGAAGAGATTTAGTAAGGTGACAGGGCAAAAAATTGATACATAGAAATCAATATGCAAATTTTAATGAGACCACAAACTTACTTACCATAGTAACAAAAACGATAAAATACCTAAGGATAAATGTAACAAGCAACCTGCAAGAGTTATATGAAAAGAACTTTAAATTGCTCTACAGGTAGTCAACAAAAGCACTAAACAAATGAGAGGGTTTGGCATGCTCTTGAATTAAGAGGCTTTTATGTAAAGATGTCAATTCTGCTTATATTCATCTATAAAGTTAACTTAATCCCAGTATAAACATGCTGGTGCTTGTTGAACTAGACAAATAGATTTATACAGCAAATGCTGATTTTTTTCTAGATTCTGTTTACATTCTTTACCAGCATTCACTTATTTAATCCAATAACAAACCATGGGGCATATACCGTTATTATCATCCTGCCTATTTTACAGCTGTGAAAGCTGAGGCACATAGAAGTTGGGTAATATGCTCAAGGTCACACACAGTTGCAAAATGGCAGAGCCAGCCTGGAAACCCAGGGAGTTCACCTCCAGAGCCCTCCCTCACTTCAACCATGGTGCTTCATTTTGAAGTAATAGGAAACAGGTACTGTGATAGGAAAAACATGCATAGGCACCCAGCTCATTTTTTTATGGGTAAAGTTTTAGAAAAATGGATGCCTCATTGGATTATTGTAAGGATGAAATGATTTCACATATATACTGCCTCTAGCATAGTGCCTAGTGCAGAGTCGCTGCCCAATAAACATTAGCCCCTTTTCACCTAGGAGGGAGCCCAACAGAACTTAGATTTAACACTTACCCACTAATGTACTCAACATGAGTTATTATGCACTTACTGTGTGCAGGCTTTATGCTCAACTCTGGATTTAAAAAGGAATAAATATTAAATGAATGAGTGCATAAAAGAAACAAAAAGCAAAAAAACAATACCAGGTCAGTAGCAGGAGCGCTAGAGTAGCCTTTATCACCTTCCCATTGACATTCTATGTCACCATGTTGATATTGACATTGTTGTCTTATTGATAGCCTTTATCACCAGATAAAGGTAGAGAATAGGAGACCACTTCCTAGCTCTGTGATTTTGACCAAGTTTCCACTCCAAAACCTAGTTTCTTTGTAAAGTAAGGAAGATAATAATAGTACCTACTACACAATGGGATGATCTATACCAAAAGAAAGTACCTAGGCAATTTATCAATGTTCACTATTATATGATTATTATTATTATTTGCAGTAGTGGCTGTTGTTGTAGTAGTATTGACATGAGCTAACGCGGACTGTGTAAGATCTTACAGAAAAACCCAAACAAACTTTTCAGCCAACCCAATATATCTCTCCACCCATCCACCCACCTACCCATCCCTTTACTGAGCCCACTTATAAAATGTGTATTAAGTACCTAGTACCACATCTGCGCTAGGTCCTGGACATACAGTGGTAAGTCAGACATACCTATATCTTCCCTTCTGGAATTGATAGTCAAGCAGCAGTGACACTCTCTCCAGCCCAGGCTCTCACCACTTTACTTCCCTGAGCCCTCCTCAGATACTAAACAAGGCTGGCTCCCCCTGGGATGATAGAGAACTTTTTCCGAGTGAAAAGGCAGATTCAATGGAGAAGGCTTAGGGAATCCATTGTAGCTACATAATGTGAAGTCATCAGCCCAGAACCAAAAGCTATGTGTTCTGTAGGTGTGTGGGCAACACTTAGATAGACCTCCATTGGGGTGATTTTTTTTCTTTTCCTCCTAAAGTAATTTCCTCTTTAGGTGTTTTCAAATTATATCTTCTAGAGTATCGCCTTTCACAATGTTAACCATATCCTGTGTCATAATCTGTATTCCTCCTGCCCTGAAATGTTTTAATTCAAATTTTGCATTATGTCCGATGTGATGAATTAGAGCCAGAGAATCATTGACTAAGTGTCAGGAGAGATGGACTGAGGAGTTGAAACTAACGGCATTTGGGGACAATAGTTCTCCGCAAATATCAGCGTCCCAAATGAAGAGGTGAATTATGTTGCAGCCAGGAGCAGTACACAAACTTCAGTGGTACACGTGACTTTTTTTAAAGAGAGAGCGAATTGCATTTGAGTTTAGATTCTTTGAGAGATTCCGCTTTTAAATACAGGGTCAACTAAGGATAAAGTAGAATAGCCCAGCATGAAATTCACCAGTCCCTGGCACTCAGAAAGTGCAAAAGGGGGGGAAGAAAGGAAGGTGGGCAGAAAAAGCGCAAGCCAGTGGGATGTGGAGGCTGAGATGGGTCAGGTGTGAAGCATGGTTTGGAAAGAACAAGTGTGAATGATGTAAGCACGCAGGAGCCATTCACTGTGGGGTTGCTCTTCAGCCCTAGACTAAGATTCTGGACTAAAAGAAGCCATCCGGAGTAGTTGGTGGTGGAGTGCCATAGAAACAGAAGGTCACCCTGGGTCAGCGCGTTTTGAGAGGTGGCCCTCAGGAACACAGGGGCGGCCTGCAATGATGAACCCTCCTTGCGGGTTACATCACTACAAATGCTCATGAGTCTTTTTTATGGGAATATTTATCTGTATCAGAACCATATCCTATACACCAAGCACACACACACATATACAACATGGCCTGGTAGCATCTTCCAAAGTGTGTTCCCAAGGACACTAATCAATTAAGGAAAGAAGGGTTCAATGACAGAATAATTTGGGAAACACTTAGCCATCATTTGGAGAGTCATAGTACACCTTAGCTTATTAAAGGCTCTGAGAAGTCCAGCAAGTCTGACTTCTTCTTTCATCTAGTCTTTCCCAAACAAATTTGCCACATGGAACCCTTTTGTATTTGGGGCTTTTACCTACAAATATCCTCCAGAATTAGTGTTCCACTTGGTGCCCTTCGAGAGATTTGGATCAGAGATGCCCAGCATATCTTGTTAGCTCTCCTGCAAGTGGCCAGGTTTTGCCGAATGAAGGGCTTACTTCTGAATCTGGCTTCTCACTTTGTGCACTGCTTTTGCCTGATGTATTCATAGTACTTCATGAGAGTCTACTAGCGGCCAGGTATCCGTCTGTGGTGTTCATGGTTCCTGTGTTTGCAGCTTCCCCTCCACTCTTTAACCTTTGCCTGATGGGATTCCCTGCCTCTTGCCTCCCCTTCATTCTAACCTCTAAAACCCAAAGCTACACGGTGTCCGCCATGCTTACAAATTCATTACAGAGTCTCATTAGCATGGTCATAAGCCCCCAGCCTCCACTTGACATTTCCCAACTCAGTACATCTGCCCTCCTGCCAGCTGTGGAGCTGAAGACCACATGCCCTTCAAGCCTGCTTGCCTTTACACTTCCTTAGTATCTTCTTTGTTATGCACTCTCCTCTTTGCCTGGCTAATCCCACATCCCGTTTTTAACCTAGCTCAAATGTTCTGCTTTCTGGCATCAGCGTACCTTGGTGACCGTTCCCATTTAGCAGTGCTTCCTGAGGCTTTCTCAGAAATAAGCACGCAGTATAGACTCCAGTTAGAGCATTTGCTTCAGCGAGTCGTCATTTCTTGTTTGTTTGTTTAAGCACTTATTTCCCCCAGCGGACCTGAACTTCTCAAGGGCACAGCTTTTGTTTATTTCTTTCTGTTTCCACAGAAGCTGATAGGTACTCAGTAGATGTTTGTAGATGACTTGGCAAAGTGGAATTTTGGCAGGTCCTTCAAGCGTGATTTGAATTTGGATAAGTGGTAAGAATTAGAGGGTTTCCACAGGTAAAAATGTGACATTCTTAGAAAACACAGCAGATCCTGTGTTTGGGAATCTTCTGGTAGACCTGAACCAAGACGTAGAAGTATCTTGTTGTATGGTTTGCAAATACATTTTGAGGGTTCTTAAAATTATGCTTATGTTTCCAATATGAAATTAATAGTGGTCTCTTTTGAAATATTGGAAAATATATAATAGAAAACAGATTGATAAAGAAAATCACCCAAGCCACACAGGAAAGAAAAAACACTGTTAATATTTTAGAGGGTTTCTTGCAGGATTTTTCTGTGTTCAAGTTTGCATCACATAATTCAAAATCCTGCTCATTTCATTTATGTAAAACATAAGTATTTTACAATGTTATTATTTTACTATTTGCTAACATAATTTTGTTAATGTAATTTTAATGGCTGCATAATATTCTTTCTCCTGGATTTAGTATAAGGAGATTACTGTTTTCCACTATTACATTATTATAAATAATACTGAAGGACTTTGCTGGGCTTATATCTCTGACTTAGTTTTAGACATATAAATAGTTTAAAGGTCTAAATTTGCCTGAATTAGTTTATAAAAGATAATTACCAGTGTACTCTTCCTTAATCAATAACTAAGAATTCCGCTTTACTGCCCTCTTGACTTTTATACTTTTATAGGTGAAAAAGAAAGCTTATTTCATTTCTATTTCTTTGATTACTATTAATAGTGACTATTTTAGATATTTTATTGTCTGTTCAAGTTGCTTTATGTATTTATGTTTTAGAGAGATTTCCCACAGGCAGAAATTTCACAGTCTGAGAAACAGAGCTGAAATTTCACAGTCTGAAAGACAGAGTTGCTATTCTAAGACACAATTAAAACAATGATCAGGAAGTCAGCACAGGAGAAATTCAGAAGACAAAAAATATTCTATTGATTTTCAAAAGTTCAATACATAAAAAAATACATTAGGTATAAAAGATCTCTGCTTTGGAGCTACCAGACAGGGACATTGGGGGAGTTTTTCTCTGGGAATCTGGGAGTGAGGGGTTGGGGAGGTTTATCCAGTACAAATATCAGGTGAGGCCAGGAATTCTACTTTGAGTGGGATGTTCTTTGGTGCAATTCCATTTATAACCAAACTGCCTGGCTTCCAAGAGGCCCTGGATGATGGTCAGGAGACTGGACTTTGGAATCCAGCATCCCAGCTTATTAGCTATGTATCAGAGAGCAGTAACTTCATTGCTTTGTGCCTCAGCTTCCTTATCTGTAAAATGGGGCAACAGGCAGGTGTGAGGATTAAAGGAGTTACATAGAAAGTGCCCAGAACGCAGTAGACAATATCTAGATATGAATTTACACTAGCTGTTCCCTGACTTGGTTTTAGAACCAACTTGTTCTCCTACTTCTTGAGCAATCTGTTGGTTAAGGGTCCCTGGCAAATGACTCCAAATTCCTCTGATGGACCTAGAGGAATCGTAAACCCTTACATTCTTGGAGGGCATTCCAGTTATCTGGAAATACTTTCATATCTGCTGTTTTACTCAGTCTTCACACTAACTTGCAGGGCAGGTACCATCTCATCATCACCTTGAATTCTTATTCTTGCATTTTCTAGCAAGGTGACCTTGGGAATAGCACTCTCTCTCTGGAGCCTCAGTTGCTGCCGTTTAACCTTGGCTTATGTCCTCAAGACTCAGATTCAACATCCCTCTTCTGTAGCCTCCTCCATCCCCCTAAATAGGTTAGGTCACTTCCTATATGGTCTCTTTCATCCTCTTGACATTAGTATCATGTTTTTTCTTTTTTTCGTCTAGGACAGTGGTCAATATGCATTTGACAAAAGAATTCAGACTGAACAAGGATACTTACCTGAAAATTGAGTGGACTGGTGTATGTAAAAGGGCATTGGAAGGGTTCAGTAATTATTTATTGGTTGAGTGGATGTGAATTCCTTCACTCTGCCCTTGGAATTGGAAACTCTCATCAAATTTCACATCCAGGGAGTTCCCTGGTGGTCCAGTGGTTAGGACTCGGCACTTTCACTGCTGTGGCCTCGGTTCAATCCCTGGTTGGAGAATTAAGACCCCACAAGCCGCACGATGTGGCCAAAAAAAAGAGAAAAAATAATCACATCCTGTTCCTAAGCTCTTCATAGCCATTGGGCTAATCAGTAGACCATCTCCAACCACGGAGGCTAACATTTCAAGAGAGGTCTTGTAGGTATGGGATGTGGAATGCTCCACCTTGGAGGAGGGGCAGGTTTCAAACACAGCTTCTGTGTGCTTTTCCCAGATGATAGGTCCTGTCCACATACCATAAATACATTGAAGATGTTCAATATGTAAGTTAGAAAACAGCATGGAGGCCAGCCTATAGGGTGTACCAGCAGAGGGCCTGGACGCAGCTCTTACAGGTTGTTAGACGGTTGAGTGATGTTAATGCCCTTTGTCCAAAGTGCTCCTGTGTCTGCGGGGGCCTGGGAAGCCATCTGTGGGCTGCAACTTGGGGAACTTGCATTGGGTGCTAGGCGAGGGGATGGAATGAAAACCGAAGAGATAAGCAAGATCAAATAAAGCGCATTCTGGACTGAAGCTTGATGGAAGCATCACCTTGACGGTCTAAGCAGTGAAGCTGAAGCCAGGTCAGCCCCTTCCCTCCCTTCCCTCCTCGCCAAGCACTGTCCAGGACCCCGGGGATACAAACAAAGGTCCTACCTTCATGACACATTCTAGAGAGTAAAACAGAGAGACTCAAGGAGAAAATAAAGGAAGAAACAAGGGAGGTACAGACTATGAAAATAGATGAGAAGGAATAAATGGGGTGACATCCCTGGGAGGTAGGGGGAGTCGAGATGTCAGTGAGAGCCTGGTGTGGAGGGCGGGGGAGCAGTGCCGGAAGAATGGCCACCAGCTCTTCTCTGAGTGTAACGCCTCCTCTGGGAGTAGGAGGGGATGGGACCAGGGGGCTGGAGCTGACTGCTCTTCCAAAGCGCCCCTGTGAGGTTTAAGGTGCACCCTCCACTCATCCCACCAGCAGCTCTCGAGCACCTCCTCTTTGCCAGGCTCTGCTCCTGTGCTGGGCAGTAGCAGTCAACAAGGCAGAGTCTCAGCCATCAGGAAGCTTACATTCTAGTGGGAGGAGGCGGATCTATAACAAACAAACCCAGCGTCATAGGTCAGGTGAGCAAAAGTGCCATGAAACTGAATAAACAGAGGGACAGAGGGAAGAGGATGGGGCTTGAGGGGGAGAGCCACACAGGAATCTAGACAGAGGAGTTGCTTGGCTAATTTCAGGAACAGCGAGGAAGCCAGCCTGGCTGGAGGGAGATGGGAGATGTGACCAGAGAGCGCTGGGAGATCAGAGCTTCACAGGCCACGACAAAGGACTTCATTACATGCTGGACTCCCCAAGTTCTTAAGAGTCTTCAGAACTGGGGCCGTGTTGGACATTTGTAACAGGAGAAGCTAGAACCACAGGTCAAGGGTAGGTGTTGTCAGGGACACGGGCGTGCCCAGGTTCAGGTCTGAGAAGCTAAATCGGTATCAGATCCAAGGGGGCCAGTGCAGATCCAGAAATGTGGATGAGACTCAGAAGCTGGGTAAACACAGGCCAGGAGTAGGTGGGAAGCAGGAGAAAATTCTGCGGATATTGCAGGGAATGGGCCTGGGCTTCCTTTGAACCACACCTTCCTTGTTCACTGGTGGGTACCTTGACCTGGGTTTGCCAAGGAGAACCCAAAGAATGAAATGAATATAAAGGTGCTTTGTTAACTCCCGTTATTTGTCAACGGCGTCATCACTAGTTTCTCTAAGGACCACTGATACGATTAGGAAACTCTCTCACCTTGTCGCACAAGGGATGACTGGATTTGTCTCAAGGACTCTGAGGTGTGTGACCAGATTCAATTGGTAGCCCTGCCACCACCCACAGACCTCTAACCCGCTAACCTGTCCAAAGATCCCCCAAGTGTCCAAGGAGCATCATAAAGCTTCCACAGTGAAGGCATCACTGATGGCTTGACCCAAGCAGAGGGGGCTGAGGGGATGGCAGACCCCTTTTCCCCAGAGATCCCAGCAGGACAGACCCTGGAAAAGCAAGAGTGACAAGTCCATCAGAGATAAAGGGCAATGAGCAACACGCCAAGCTGGAAACAGTTCTGAAGACTGGAAAGTGTTTAGTTATCAGATATTAGCTATGGGTTGCCTAGCAGGAGCTCCCCGATCTGAATCAAAGATGAAACATTTCTGCCTCTTAGCTTTCAACCAGGGAGTGAGGGTTTTCCTGTTTTTGAAAGAAAGGGTGGGTAATTTGGTTGAATGCCCCACTACAATTAAACTGGCATGTTTGTGATGCTCTATCATCCTCTTTGACCCTCACAATTATACTGTGCTGTTCCCAACTGACAGATAAGGAAAGGAGGGCATGGAGAGGTCAAGTACAGGGCCAAGGTCAAAGAGATGACAAGCATGACGGGAGTTCGGGCAGAGAACTGGTTGATGAGTATACTGGAAGGGGAATTCCAGCAATGGACAGGGATAGCCCAGACCCACTGTTCTCCCCCCACGGCTGATGGTGTCTGGCTGTGCATTTCCCGTGGAGGTGGGGACTGCCAGTCTGGACCATCGTGGAGTGTGGGGGGCTTTAGCCTTGGGGGGTTCACTGACCGCTTTAAGAATCTATTGAAAGTGCTGAGTCCTTATCCAGGAAAAGTATGCATTCACACAAATCAGTGTAAATTTCAGGGGTTCATACCCACCACTCGAGCACAAACATGGATCCCGCATGAAGATCCTCTGATATTGTGCGATCCCCGTGTTTGAATTCCACGTCGATGTCACCCGCACGGGGCTGGGCTCATTTATTCTTTTGGAACAACTCCAGTCATGATAGCGTGCTCCCCACCTCCTCACCTTTGGAAGCGCTGGGATAACAGTTTTTCCCGAATCAAGTAAGTCTGTCATGCTCAGTTTAGTCAGAAGTTCATGGTGATTATAGAATTCTTGAGCTGAAAGGAACCAGAGGCATCTCTAGGCAAGCTTTACGCAACGTGCCTTCTTGGATATTCCACTTCCTCTCGACATGATTGGGTTTTATAACAAAGGCTTTCTATGGCTGAATGAGTCTGGACGTGGCTGATTGAAACGGTGCTGACCAGGATTCTCGGTAGAGCCACAGTGATGCCCAAAGATGGGGCCAAGGATGGAGCATCTCCCTAATTCATTAGGCCTCAGAATGCATTCTCTCCAGAAGCACCTCGCAGGTCTGGTGCTTCTCAGGAAACTGATTCCGCTCAGCCCCTTTCCTCATTCTGAAGTGGAAGAAGCTTAGAATCATTGAAGACAGTTTACCGGAGTCATCCTTTCCTCCTGCAATAATCACTGTCTCCTTCATACCAGGTCCCATCCCACATAGGGCATAAGACCTTGTCTCTGACCTCAAGAGGCTCCTATTTCATGGGGACACTGACACACAAATTACAGTTCAACTCAAGAAGTATGCAGGGCCGTGAGTTTGGAGCACTGGAGACTAGTGAGAGGCTGGACACGGAGAGTTAGGGGCTGCAGCTGCTTCCGGTGCCCCAGGTCCCGTCCCCTTGCCCCACATCTCATTCCAGCTACGTCTTCTGGGGAAGCCCAGTGTGAGCTCAGAATTGCAGATGGACCTGGCGTGGTCCACAGGGCAGGGCATTGAACCACCTTGGTGCCAAGCCAGGAGATGTGGGTAAGTGCTCCAGCCTCCTGCCCTTCATGCAGAGAATTCTGAGAGATTCTGTAAGCATCTCCGGTGTTCTCGAGGGAATCGAGCCCCTGATGCCTACAGCGCACGTTCACATTGGCTGTCCTCCCTGCCTGCCCACCCCTCCACTTGCTCCCTCACTCTTGCTTCCTGGAGTTGCCCTCCAGATGAATCACCCACCCAGGTCCTTTTCTTTTGGGGAAACCCAAACTAAGAGAGGACATAAAAGCAAGTGGGTGATGTTTTTGTTTTATCTCGAGTGAATCTAATGCCAGATGGTCTGGCTGGGTGAGTAACACAGTATTCTCTGCCTCATTTAAAAAGGGAGGATTTTCAAGATGTTCTCGGTGCTCCCTGGATAAGTGACTCAACTCCCAGAATCCCAGGGCCTTTTATTACTATTATTATTAATATAGTTATTTTGGATTTACTTCATTTTCTACCAAGCCACAGGACTGTAGAACCTCAAACCTGGCACGTGTTTTTAAAGATATCTAATCCAATTCTAAACTCATCCTTAAAATTGCCTCCATATCATTTCTCTTGTGTGGCCATCACCCTCTGTTGTTTTTCCTCTTGCCATGGGGAACTCACTGCCTCACAGACCATCCAGCTCCTGGGCTATCACTCAACAAATCAACTCGACAAAGATTTATGTGAGAAGAGCATTAATCATCACCCTGTATCCTCTAGGTTGTAAAGCATTTGAGAAATCGCACAGAAGTCAGATAGGGCCATGGCTCAGCTTGGTTGATGGTAAAAATTCATTAGGAAATGGGGCTTTGTCCTGAGCCTGAAGAGCTTTCTAATATTTCTCTTTCCACATGCAGACCATGGGACATTCCTAAGGGGAGAGACAGGTCTGCAGGGTGAGCACACATCTGGCCAAGTCTGTGGAGGATTGGGGTCTACCTGACTGCACTCATGTACAAGGACCTAGATCCCCAAAGTGGGAAGATGCTCTTGTGTGTGGTCTGGAAAGCATCATTCCTGCTTTGTAGAGAATTGGGTACCAAGGCCTTTCAGACTGCAGCCATCTCACCCACTCAGCCCATCACTCCTCCCCAGGAGGGAAAGCAAGTAAGGGGCTGGGAGAGACCAAGAAACATGTCTTCAATGTTGACCTGTCCTGGGGACCAAGTAGAGATGCCCTTGTGTTTTGGGGACTGTAAGGAAAGAGCTAAGAAAGGTCCTGCCACTCCCAACCCAGTCTCAGAGACTATGTTGATGAAGGGATGGAGTGGAGAGCACGACAGACAGTCTGTGACCTGCCCCAATGCCCAGCATATGGAGGGACAGAAGGCAGGCACAGGGTGCTGTGAGAAGGTAGAGAAAGGAGAACAGGATGGTAATGTTGAGCCCAGAGCGGTAGATCCTTGGACATCATTTCACCCAGTGGTTCTCAGCTGGAGGCAATTCTGCCCCCAGGGGACCTTTGGCAAAGTCTGAAGACATTTGTGATTGAACTGGGAGAGGGTGCTACTGGCATCTCGTGAGTAGAGGCTGGGATGGTGCTCACCATCTTACAATACCAAGGGCAGTCCCCACAAGGAAATATCTGGTCCCAAATGTCAGGAATGCTGAGGTCTCGAAACCCTGGTTGAACCCAGCTTCATGCCCTCATCTTATAGATGTGGAAACTGAGGCGCTGAAATGTGACATGATAGCCCGAGCCTACAGAGCAGCCAAGAAGAGGCACAGGAGCTGGAATCAAGGTGCCCTGCTTCCCAGACCCGCGCTGTCCCCTGAGCGCCATGCCATCTCCTGAGGACAGTCCCTTAGAGACCTCTGGAGAGGAGGCAAAGGAAAAATCCAGCAAAACAAAACTAGACCATCGGGTGCCACACCTGCCTGGCCAGAGGACGACAGGCCTGTGTCCCTGGTGGGGCTCCTCAGTCCCCAGGCTGATGGGACCGGGCAGGAGGGGCTGTGCCGGAAAGTGTGCTCAGGCAGGAGCCTCAGCCTGGCAGCCGAGGCGGGGGAGGAGGGCAGTGGGAAGGGGCTGAGGCAGTCCTCATGCCGCTGTTCTGGACAACCTTGGGTGAGCAGCAGTGCTGGCCGCTCTGTGCGTCCGCACTCTTACCAGTATGCAGGAGAAACGTGTGCGTGTGCATATGTGTGTGCGCCCATGTGTGCAGTATAGTTGCAAGGCTTAATTTGCAGGTTCTGGAGTCAGACTGGCAATGAATCCTGGTTCCACTTGGAGCACTTTCTTCCTGCTCAAACTAAAGAAGCCACTTAGTATCTCTTTGCCTCAGTTTACCTGTCTGCAAAGTGGGGAGAAAAAAGTCCCTTCTTCATGTGGCTGTGGTGAGGACTAAATGAGGCAATGGGGGCTTCCCTGGTGGCGCAGTGGTTGAGAGTCTGCCTGCCAGTGCAGGGGACACGGGTTCGGGCCCTGGTCTGGGAAGATCCCACATGCCGCGGAGCGACTAGGCCTGTGAGCCACAACTACTGAGCCTGCGCGTCTGGAGCCTGGGCTCCGCAACGAGAGAGGCCGCGATGGTGAGGGGCCCGCACACCGCGATGAAGAGTGGCCCCCGCTCGCCACAACTGGAGAAGGCCCTCGCACAGAAACGAAGACCCAACACAGCCAAAAAAAAAAAAATGAGGCAATGGACAGAAAGGGCTTAGCTGTTTGCCAACTCTCAGCAACTGTTAGCAGTTATTACGTCACTTGCCCTGAAAATTACAGCATTTGGGGGCTGAGGGGCTTCAAAGATACTCCACGTGCTCCCTCAATTTACAAGAAGTGAGGCTGGGTTTCACAGCACAGGACTCACTCTTTCTGTCAGCTCAGGACCAGGCCTTCTGCCTCAAGCTAGCATTCTTCCTAGTACATTTTTCTTGTAGAAATGTGGCTTTGAATGGACAGTTAAAATTTTTTTTCCACGATAACAACCTGATGGCTGAGGGTGAGCAGCCTCAGAGCGGGTGTCTCTTCTGCTGCTGCTTTTTGAATAGCAAGGAACTCACCTTGGTGGAGCCTCCACTTAGTGCCTGGCACTATGCTGAGAGTCATGAAACCCATCAACAGCCCTCTGATGTCCCCATTATACAGATGAGGAAACTGAGGCTCAGAGAGGAAGCGTGATTGCCTGAGTTATCACCCTCATAAGGGGATGCAGTGCCATTCAGAGTCAGCCTGCCCTCAAAGCCCTGCTTACCTGACTTCCTGGACCCAGATGATCACTACCTTTTGCTGCTCCACTTCCCCCTGAGCTGAGAGGACCATCTGAGAATCCGTGAAGTCTTGGTTCCTGAAAGCACATTGAGGATCAGGGTGGTTAAGGGACTTGGCTCAAACATTTTTGGGGGTGAATGTGCCTCAGAAGTCAATGAGCCTAGACTCCTTGGTTGCAAGTGACAGAATCATCACTTAAGTACAAAAGGGGTTATGTTAGCTCGTGTCAGCAGCCCACGTGATGGGCAGGCTCAGTTGAAAGCACTCAGAAACCATCGGCATTCCCTCTCACTTCCCCACTTCTTTCTGCTTTGCCAGCTTCATTCTTTTAGACCAGCTTTCCCACAAGTGTGGAAATATGCTTGCTACCAGTCTAATTGCTGAAAAAGTCTAATTGCTTTGGCCTCTTCCTCTTCAACTCTCATTGAAAATTCCCAAGGAAGAGTTCTGATTGGCAGGCTTGTGGTCACATGCCAATCTTTGGACCTATCACTGTGTTAGAGAGGTGGGGCTTTATGATTGGCCCACCTGGGGTCAGGGGCCTCTCCCTGGACATGTAAGTCTGGAGGGGCATGGCCAGCTCCATCACATGGCCAGCACCCATTGTTTGGGTGGCAGCTCTCCAAACAAGCCTGTGATGGTGCCTGGTGGTGGAGAGGCACTGAGGGTCCAGCTGGCATCCCAGCGCCTACTAGAAACAGGGAGAGAGAGCTCTTACTAGGTGTGTGATCCTTGCCCACCATGGGTAACAAATAGCTTTGAGGTCTCTTTATAGCAGTCATTTATGCTCACCATGCCCACAGCTCTGCAGTAAGGTAAACGGAAGCATTCTAAATCCTGACCTCAATCAGGTTTCTAGAGGTGCTTTGTGACATTTCCACAAATAGATCAGTTCTTAATTAAGTAGCGTAAAGAACAAGGTGCATTCTCTCTTCACCTCGAGCTTTTTGCTGCCGTGGGGACCGTTTTAGAACAGGCACTGTTTGCTGATTTCCCTCCAGGGTTGTATCCTGGGGACAGTGGTGGAGACAGTGGCAGAGTGATACTCCAGGCAGGCTGCGTGGATGCTGAACCTCCACACCCAGCCCATCCCTATGTCAGCAGGCCGCCTGCTGAGACATGGAAAGCGTAGAGGCTACCAGGGATTATCGGGGGTGCCCCACCCACTCCACCAGCCCAGCGGTAAAGGAGACAAGGAGGGATTAGCTAGGAATTCATCCTCCGGATGGGGACATCTGGGACCTGCAAGGCAGAATGGCTCAGTCCAGAGCAAGACCAGGCTGCCTTCTCATAGAAGGTAGGAACATCTCTGAAGAAAGAATTTTCCCCACCACAGTGGGTTTGGCCCACCATGGAAGTCTGAATATGGAAAGTCTGGGGAGCAGAGTGGAAAGTGCCTCCTGAGCATTGTCTAGGGGAGAGCGTGTGCTGACCCAAGAACATGATCTGGTTTTAGTGACTGTGTATCCTTGTGATGGAGATGGAAATGTCAGGCTTGCTCAGTGCCAGGAAACACTCAAATAATGTAACTAGTGCCTTTGTTTTGATTCCTGTCTCACGAAGCCAACTTCTGGTTTACAGCTGATCCCGACCTAAGGAAGTATTGTCTGGTATCCTTGACAGTTGTTTACCCTGTGCAGTAATCACTTGGCATGCTGGTTTATACATCAGTCTCTTTGAGTCTGGTTAATGTGAGTCTACCTAAGTGAAGAGGAGGTCCGGAAAATGGCAAATACACTAATGCTAAATTTTATCCTGTGAGGTCTCATGGCAGCCAGCCGCCTCTCCTGTAGATATCCTTTTTAGCTTTTCTTCAAACATGGACAGTGGAAGTTCAGTGAGTGCTCAGCACAAGTTGGGCACTAGAAGGAAAAGCAGACAAGCTCCTGCATCTCACAGAACATACACAGTTCCAACCCTCTCTTGTTCAAAGCCCTGAGCCAGGTGCTGCAAGGAATGCAAGACAATGAGAACATGGTCACGGCCCCAGGGACCTAGTAGACAGATAGGGAACACACACTCATAACCGAAAGGCATTGATAACCTCCCCCATTGCCATTTTTGAGCTTACAGCATTCTCTCTTGCCTGTGATCTCACCTTCTTGCTATAAAAATTCAAGGTTTTTCAAAGTAGGTATTGTTAAATCAAACTACAGATGAGGAAATGAGGCCAGAAGAGATTACCAGGTCTGCCCAAGGTCCCTCGTCAGTGAAAGAGCCAAGATTTGAACACATGTGTCCACAGTTCCCAGTTTTAACCCTCTCCATGTGCCAATAGCTGTCTCTAGTTGTCTATCACTTTTTTTTTCTGATAGTTTTTCTGCCTGAGAATCCTTCCTTCTTTCTGCCCTCTGCATCCTGCCAGATCTGCCAGTCAAAATCCTACGTTTTGTCCTCAGCTCTCATGCTGTCCCTTCCATGAATCCAGACGAGCATATATCGGACATCATGCCAAGTATGCAGCTGGGGTCAGGACAGTGGGAAGTGGACACAGATCCCTAAACTCCCCAAAGAGAAAATAATCCTTAACTCTAGGAACCATGATAGAGCTGTCAAAAATTCACAAAACCAGCTATGCAGATCTTGACACATGAGTCAGCGAGTATTTTTGCCCTAACAGGTTAAAATAGCATAATCTCCATTAAAATGAAAAAATGAAATCAAAGAAAAAAAATGAGCATGTTGGCATGTAACCATTGCCACTTACTAGCGCCATCTTGTGGTTAGATCTGTCACTCCCAGAGCTAAGTAACAACCCCAGTCCCTACTTGCTTCCTCCTAAACATTATGCTCTCCCAGTGCCCATGGGCAGCACCTGACTTAATCAGCACAGCAGCTCTGAGCAGTGACTTTCCTATGTGAGCCTTGTTTTGTGTACCTTAAATTGTCAGGGTTTCTCAGCCTCAGCAGCATTGATATTTTGAGCTTGATAATTCTTTGTAGCCTGGTAAGTCTTCGGTAGCCTGGAATCAAGAAAGGGTCACTTTGAGGTGGACATGATGACAGTTTGAAGCAGGTCTTGCCAGCCTTGCGGTCTAATGAGGTGGTGGAGCCTTTCATGAAAGGGAGGAAAGATGGATTAGGCAGGATCTGGACCTGCGCTGTCCAGTAGGGTGGCCACTGGCCACATGTGGCTGTTTACATTGAACTTAATTAAAATTGAATACAATTAAAAATTCAGTTTCTTCATCCTTCACTAGCCACTTTCCACGTGCTCCGAAGTTGCGTGTAGCTAGTGACACCATGTTAACAGTACAGCTATAGAATGGGTCCCCCATCACCGAAAGTCCTGGATGGTGCCGCACTGGATCTCCACGAAGCATGGAGAGCCTAGATTGTAATGTAAACACCCTCATGAAAACTTATTTCTAATAGACCTTATGCAAACCAGCAAACTCTCTGATGTGAATTTACACAGAGATTTTTTTTTTATTGAAATACAGTTGATTTACAATATTGTGTTAGTTTCAGGTGTACAGCACAGCAATTCAGTTATATATATACATATACACAGTAAGCCCCCTACATACGAACCTTCAAATTGCGAACTTTCAAAGATGCAAACGTGCATTCGTGTGTCCAATCGTGTAAGTTAGTTCACGTGTCTGGCGTACATTGTCACATGCGTGCATCATCTACAAGAAGTTCTGCTTTTGTGTACTTTACTGTACAGTACTGTAGCGAGTACAGTAGTACAGTATCTTTACTTCAAGCCCAGGATGTCCGGAAGCAAGCGTAAAAGCAGCGGTGATGTAGCTGCTACTGCTGAAGAACTGAAGCAATTCATGATGCAGGAAATGACAAGGGGATTTTCTTTATTTGAGAAGGCACTGTTAGTTTTTGAGGCATAGGACCTGAACGTAGAATGGTACATGAAGGTTGCAGCAGCCGTTCAGAATGCAATCCAGTGCCACGTGTCATCTATGACGAGAAAAAAAGAGCTACTACCCAGACATCCTGGATCATTTTTTCAAGAGGGTAGATAGAACTAAATCCAGCAAGGAACCAGAACCTGTGCCATCAGCATCAGGCGTGAGTGAAATTGCAGCTTGCCCTCCATCTCCTGTTGTTGATGATCCTTCAGCTCTGCCATCTCCCACCTCCTCTCCCTGCTCCAGTCAATAACTCTTCTTGCCTGTTCACTCGATGCCAGTCCCTGTATGCCAGCTGTTGGTCAGCTGTTGCCAGCCCCTTTATGCCAGCTGTTGTACTGTACTACTGTTCTTTTCAAGGTACTGTACTGTAAGATTAAGAATGTTTTCTTTATTTTTTGTGTGTTTGTTTTTTATGTATTATTTGTGTGAAAAGTATTATAAACCTATTACACTACAGTGCTATATAGGCCATGAGCAAGATTGGCTGGTGGGAGAACCTGCAGCTTCTTGAGCACCGGTGTGCCTTCCAGCCAGGGCCTCCTGGGAGATTTTTCCAGGCAGACGTGGAGGAATTTGCTCCATGGTTTTGCAGTTGAACAGTCAGTGGCAGCTCAACTATACACATCTCCTAGGTTCCCACATTAGACTTGCAGAAGAGGCAAAAGAAATGGTGAGTCAAGCTTCTTCACTGTGATGGAGAGCGTGGTGGCGAGGGCTCTAGACATTCCTTGTGCTGACAGCACCACCCTCCCCTACCACCAGCAGCTTAGAAGACGGCTGAGTCATCCTGACCTTTGGCGATGCTCCTGCCCCCGCCTCCCTAGGCTCCAGCTTACCTCGAAGAGGCTGGCATTTTCTCAGAGTGAGGTGACGCTTGCATGAGCAGAGGCCAGGAGTGGAAATGTAGCTGGAGAAAACCAGCGTGGAAATGCCAGTCTGCTCTTTTTGGAACTTGACAGCCAGAGCAGGGTACCCACGTGGCTTCAAGTTCCAGGTTTACTTGTCGAGTAGCCACTATGGGTTCTCCTCAGTGCTGGGGAGAGTGGGATCAGCTAAGGTCATGCCATGACATAAGCCTCACTGCCACCATCATCCCACTATTGTTGTCACCATCACTGTGACCATCACCATGATTATCACACCATCATCACCATCACCACCGTTATCATCACCATCATCTTCACTGTTGTCACCATCATCATTATTATCACATCATCACCGTCACCATCCTCATTATTGTTATCACCATCATGGTGACCATCATCATGATTATCACATCATCATAATCATCATCACTATCACCAGCATTATCATCACCATCATCGTCACTATTGTCACCATTGTTGTCACCATCAATGTCACAATCATTATCACATCATCATCATCATTACCATCACTATCATTGTCACCATCATATTGTAATCACCATCAGCATCATCAGTTATCATCACCGTCGCCATCATTGTCACTCTCATCAGATTATCACCATCGTCACCATCATCATCGTTACCATCATCATCACTGTCAATGCTGTTATAGCCTTTAGTGATGATAAATAATAACAATTTATTGAGCTCTTATTATTGTCAAGTTCTGTGCGTATCATCTCATTTTTCCACCACTCTCCAAGGCTCTGGCACTTTAGAGATAAGGCCACTGAGATTCAGCGATTTATGTAATGGGCCAAAAAAAAAAAAAAAGGAAAGAAAAAAGTTTCTCAGTTGGAGAGGATAGGATTCAACCCAGACTGTGTGACTCTCTCCAAGGGGTGCTCTCACCGTATGTGGGATTCTTTCATCAGTATTTACCACAGCTGTACTCCAGTGGTGATTCATGTAGTAGCAGTCTTCCTGGCCTGAGGTGACTGTCCCGAATGAGCATCACCTTGTTCACAGCTGCATCCCCGGTGCCTACCCAGACCTGGGTAGGTGCTCAGTACCAGCTAACTGCTCGAACCAATTCCTGGAGCACCACACTCCCTCAATTTTATTCTTTCCAAGGCTCCAACTGTATCCGCCTTCACGTATATAATTATCATTATTTTAATTCTTCAGGCAGACCTAAGGCAGGGAGGCAGGCTGGGTCTGAGTGACTACATTAAACCAATGAGAGATGCCAAGTGAATGTAGCTACTCTGTGCTTTAGCCAGAACCTCTGACTCAGTGCTATTCTAAATTTCATCTGGGTCATATTTGTGAGTGTTCTGAGGGACAGAGGGGACCAGGGACTCACCCAAAGCAAGTCACAGTCACCGTGCTGTGCCCCTTGATCAGTCCGTCGATGCGAACACGGTCTAGCAAAAATGCACCACCGACCCCGTGGAGCTGTATGTTGCCAGCTAGGCTGACCTTGAGACATTGGTCACTTTATCTCAGCTCTTCTTCTTTTTTATTTTTTAAAAAAAATTTTGGCCAAGCCACGGGGCATGTGGGATCTTAGTTCCCCAGCCAGTGATCGAACCTGCGCCCCCTGCAGCGGAAGCGCAGAGTCTTAACCTCTGGACCACCAGGGAAGTCCCTTTCTCAGCTCTTCATCCTCTTCCTTGGGTCACCTCACAGCCTTTGTCTCTTGACATCTTCTTTCCTTCTTCAACTGCATCAAGTTGCCCGCCGTCAGAGCTCAGCCTCCTCCTCATCACTGGACCCACCAATTTGCTTCCCCCCAATCTCCCTTTTGCTCCTACTGCAACTGGCCTTGACTTTATCCATAGCCTCCATGCAAGTGTCCCCGGCAGCTGTCTACTCCCTGCACCTGTAGCCTATGTTGTGGTCTTTTCCAGGAGGACAACAAAGTCGCTTGCTATGTGTTAGTTTCCTGGGCTCTAGATTCAAATTCAAATCAGGTTCCGCCCCTGATGAGCTGTGTGATCCTGGGTGCATTTCTTCTGGGCCTTGGTTTCCTCATCTACAGGATGGGGATCATAACGGCACCACTTCCTAGGGTTTTCTTGAGGAGTCCATAGTCCGGATGTGTGAAGTGCTCAGGACAGTGTTTGGCCCCTACAACAAACTCAGTAAATGTCTGTTTTATTCAGCTCTGAATATGACTGGTGCTCTACACAGTCTCATTTAGTCTGCTTGATAGTTACGTGAGAGCAATATGTGAAGGCGTGGTGCATCTTTTAAGAGATTTGATGGTGGAAAGAAAAACAGGAAGGGTCATGGTTTGGACTTGAGCCGGGGACAATCAAATGAGCTTAGGGTGTGTTAGAACGGTGCTGAGGGATTGGCATCCTCCGTCTGAATTTACAGAAAACCAGCCATGAGCGATGGTGGACGAGGGATTGGGCAGGAGAGGGGACGGTGATCAATGGATCAATGCCCCCTGGAAGTAGGAGGTTATTGATTAGATCAAGGACACATGGAGAGAGGTTGCTTCAACAAACAGAGAGGACACTCCTCCTCCAAGTCTGGAGGGAACAGGAATAGGAAGTAGAGGGTGTGGCTAGAAGAGTCAGGATGTCTCTGTGCAGGCAAAACCATCCCATTTATTAGAGAAAAAATGTGACTCATGTGAATTATTTTTGTCTAGTGAAAACTTCATGGCTGCCTGAGAGTTTTGTATCGGTGTTGCTCTGGACGATGAGAGGTGGATAAGCCCTCTCTTTAGTTCCCATAGATTTCCAAGATTAGAGAGATGGTAACCAGACAGCTGACATAGAACCTTCGACTCTCCAAGTTCAACGGTGAATGGAGAGGTTTACAACAGAGATACCAGGTCTGGTTTAAGCCCATAGTGGAAGGGCCATGGTGTGTGCATTCATTCATTTCTTCATTCATTCATTTCTTCATTCACTTTTCACTGACTCATTCGTTCACTCAGTTTATCAAGGTTCCGTGCTAGGACCCGAGGATAGAGAAGGAGCTCACAGCTGGAAAGGACTGTGAGACACATACACCCATGACTGTGATCCAAGGTGGGATGTGTGTGGACATGGCAGGAGTGAAAAAGATGACTATCTCAGGAGTTAAGGAGAGAAACATCTGGGAAGAGGAGGCATTTGAGTTGAACCTCTCGACATGGAGAGGATTTGCCTTCAGCCGTATAGATGACACTCCCATCTTACTTTAAGGCTGAACAAGATGGAACGTGCCAACTCTTCAGCAAACACCTCTCCGTTAAGGGTTATCAGCGAGTGGCTCCTGCCTGTGGGGCAGTTAGGCATTAATGCTGTACTCGGGAGGAGTTCTCTTCATCCGTGTTTGACGCTTTGCCTGTGGGCTGATAGAGCTTTTTCTTCCCTTTCTCTTTGCTCCTTCTGGACCAGAGCGATTCAGTAGAACTTTCTGCTCTCTTCAATATGGTAACCACTAGCTCTGTTCAATCTGGTCACCGCTAGCTGCATCTGACTGTCGAGTACTTGAAATGTGGCTACTGTGACTGAGGAACTGAATTTTTAATCGTAATTAATTTAAATTTAGACAATGTGGCTAATAGAACTCCTTGCAACTCTGTGTTCTTGCTTAATTCCTGGCACTTGGTAGATGCTCAGTATAGGTGCAATGAAGGAAACTATTTTTTGCTGCTTAAAATCTAGGCTGCTTCTTAAGAAGAGTGAAAGTCTTTACAGAGAAGACCTTTATATCGCTGAGCGCCTGCTCTCGTGGATTTGGCTTTACAAGTTGGCCAGTAGAAGGTGCCCCATCCATATTCTCAAGGTCTGGGTATAGCCAGAAACCCAGGCTTTGGGGAAAGGGGAAGCTACTCTAACAAGGGCAGAAAAATGTGGGCTTTCTGGTGATGATAGGAGACAGAGCAGAGCAGACGGGGATCATTTGCTTGTCCTATAACCCTCCACTCGAATCTTAAAGATCCAAGCTGATAAAATGTTTCGTGTGAGTGGATTTTTGGAAGAAAGTGAAGGGCTGACCGTTGTACCTGGGGGTGCACAATAAAGCA
This sequence comes from Balaenoptera physalus, assembly GCF_965194825.1. Taxonomy (NCBI): domain Eukaryota; kingdom Metazoa; phylum Chordata; class Mammalia; order Artiodactyla; family Balaenopteridae; genus Balaenoptera; species Balaenoptera physalus. Next base: position 76,768,960 of record NC_138895.1, on the reverse strand, counting down.
GAGACCCCACCCTGCAGGAAGTCCTGGGGAATAGCAGGTGCCTTAGTCCACGCAGGCTGCTATAACAGTACACCACGGACTGGGTAGGTTATAAACAACAGAAGTTTATTGCTCACTGTTCTGGAGGCTGGAAGCCTGAGATAGATCAGGGTGCCAGCATGGTTGGGTGAGAGCCCCCTTCCAGGTGGCCAGCTTCTTGCGGTGTCCTCACATGGCCGAAGGGGTGAGGGATCTCTCTGGGGTCTCTTTCATAAGGACACTAATCCCACTCATGAGGGCTCCACCCCATGACCTAATCATCTCCCAAAGTCCTTATCTCCCAACACCATCACATTGGTTGTGAGGATTCCAACATGTGAATTTGGGGGAGACACAAACATTCAGACCTTGGCAGCAGGTCTCTGAGGGAGCGTGTTGAATTCCCAGGCATTTGGGATTGCTGAGGACAAATTTGTTTTGTTTGGATTTTTGAGGGGTGAAGGGGTCTTCTGCTTGGCCAGTCTGAATTGGTGGAGAGAATGCATAAGTTAGTGAATGGATGAGTGAAGGGGAAGAGTTAAAAGATAAGACACAACGTAGATTCTTGTTCTCTTAAAAAATTCATCATTTCATATCTGGAAGGACCCTGGTCCAGGCTCTGGTCCAGCCCCTGCATTGTTCAGAGGAGGCACCTGAGGCCCAGAGAGGGGAAGAGAGTGACCCGAGGCCACACAGCTGCCTGATTAATGGTAGGACACAAGCTGGAGTCTGGGTCCCCCCACTCTGATTCTTTTTTTTTTTTTTTTTAATATTTTTTGGAATATAGTTGATTTACAGTGTTATGTTAGTTTCAGGTGTACAGCAAAGTGAATCAGTTATGCATATACATCTATCCACTCTTTTTTTAGATTCTTTTCCCATATAGGCCATTACAGGGTATTGAGTAGAATTCCCTGTGTTATACAGCAGGTTCTTACTAGTTATCTATCTTGTATTTAGTAGTGTGTATATGTCAGTCCCAATCTCCCAGTTTATCCCTCCTCCCTCTTATCCCCTGGTAACCATAAGTTTGTTTTCTACATCTGTGACTCTACTTCTGTTCTGTAAATAAGTTCATTTGTACCTTTTTGTTAAATTCCACATATAAGCGATATATGATATTTGTCTTTCTGTGTCTGACTTACTTCACTCAGTATGAAAATCTCTAGGTCCATCCCCCCACTCTGATTCTGATGTCTCTTCCATCGTATTCCAGGTGCTCCTGTAATGTGGAAAATGAGATTTTTCAGGATGCAGCTCCTTTGATGAGTTTGCTCTGTGGTCCCTCCTCATGCTCTACACTGGCTTCTCCTGAGTTTTGCCAGGCTGGCCTCCCCAGAACATTAGATAAGCCCTATTAGGAGAAAGCTCATTGAGGAGGCATGAAGGCGGCGCTGGAGTCACATCTCTGTAAAGTCTCAACAACCATCCATCACTCGCCCCCAGAGCCAGTTTCTGCCTGGCTATCTCCTGCCAGAAACAGCTCGATTGTTTTCTGTGTCGACATCCCCTCAACAGGAAAGGGCATTTGCTGACAAACAACCGGCATGTTCCTCAGAGCACAGATGGGAATTCTGGACAGGCGGGCGCCATCGGGGCCGAGGCTAGCAAGTGTTCCCCCCGCACCCTCGGTTTCCCTGCACACACCACTGTCAAACCACCAACCCTCAAAGAGCAGTGATCAGAGTAACAGCCGTGATAGTGAAATGAACAGTATGCAAGTGGCAGGCACTCATCTAAATGTTATCAGAGATTAATTAATCATCCAGCAACGCTCTGAGTTGGGTGCTACAATTATCCCCATTTTAGTACATGGGGTTAATGGGGTTGTCCAAACTCGCACAGTTAGGATATGGCAGAGTCTGGATTCAAACCCAGACGGTATGACTCCCAGATCTGTGCTCCCAGCCATGCAGGAGGTGTAGTGGAGCCAGGGGTCTGGTGTACAGTTTCAGTTCTGCCTTACATGTTAGCGTGTGACCTTGGGGCCATGCCTGACCCCCGCCTTCAGGGTCTCCCAGGCTGGGTCATAATACCCCCTGTCACAGGGTCATTGTGAGAATTACAAAGGATGACATTTGCAAAGTGCTTCCCTGTACTCTTACCCAGCACCCCGTATGTTCTCAATAAATTTGAAGAGAAAGACAATTACAGAAGGCATTTGTTTCTCCAGCCTTCCACCGTCTGAGACCTGCCACTACGCTTTTGTCCTTACCCGGCTCATCCCTACGTGGCCCCGAGGTGGTTCCTATCTTCCAATGTTAGGTTGATTTAGAAAAAAAATATTTGGATGATAAGAATAGAACGTGTATTTTATGAGGTTTCCCTTGACAAGTGTTTTGCAAAGCTCATTTTTACACTGTCCAAGTTTGGCATTCTGGCACAGAATCAACCCCAAAAAGTGCGGGGGCAGGGTATATGAGTATTTATTATATGCCAGACATGGGGCCGGCACGTTGGTTTTAATCCTCATAAACGAGCCCAAATGCATTTAGTCGTAGCCATGACTACGACTGCACCGTGATTCCTGAACTGCAAGGTCAGTAGCTTCGGTGGCTGTGCTGAGCCCTTGACACCTTGTGAATTCTTTGTCTGTAGAAATGTGTTCTGAGCCCAAACTATTGACCAATAGGGAGCCTGTTGGTACCAGCCCATCATTCACAAAGTGGGAGCTGACTCTACAGTTCTTGGCCTGAGGAACCGTCATGCCCCTGGTCTGTCCACTGATGGGCTTCGAGGGACTCTGCTCTCCTTGAATTATATGTAAGTGCCGAGGCCAGTTCTAGCTCAAAAGAGGACTTTATACAAATTAGAAAAAGGCAATGCCCAACATTTTCAGGAGGAAAAACTGCAAAAGGGGCTTCTCCTCTGGGCAGATTCATCATCAAGATTGTCCCCTTCCTCCTGGATGCCCTCTCCAGGGTCAGGGCTTGCTGAGTGGAGTGTGGGCTGGATTTCAGCCTCCGCCGGAGGCCCCTTGGCCTGGTGCCCTTATGCAGTGCACAACCTGAACAACCTTTGGGGACGCCCTGTGCATTGTTGCCTGTAAATATGATCGTTTTGAGTGAGGGGGTCTATGGGTTGCATGGGGGTATCTCTGATCCAAAAAGATGTATTAGTCATGGTGATCAGATGAAGGGTGCCCCATACAGAGAATAAGTATGAGGAAGGGGATGGAGCAAACACTGTGACTGTGTGTGACAGTTCACTGGACCTTTTTTTTTTCAGACCAGGCAACAATATCTTTTATCATGTACGGGTTTTTAAAAATTATTTCTGCAATCTCTCCATATGTGGGCAAAAATAAGTGTCCAGTGTAGCATATTAGAACTTGCAAACCTGATGACTGCCGAGAGAAGGGAACATTATCCGAACAACACGCTTAACCAGGAGGCCAGTTCATCTGCCGACCTCCAGGAACATGGAGATGAACGTGATAGACAAGGGGAGGCGGAGGCCACGCTGTGCGGGCACGTGGACCCAGAGGCAAGCTGCCTGGCGTCAGATCCCCGTATACCTCCTGGGCATCCTCCCTAATGGTCTCTGTCTCAGTTCCTCATCTATAAAGGGAGGACGAAGATCCTAACTCACAGGGTGTTTCTGAGCTTAGAAAAGATGGTGCACATGAAGCCATTAGAATAGTGCCTGGCGTGGAGTGGGAGGTCAGTACATGGCTGTGATCACCACCTGCTCCGTGTCTGGAGCCCCACGGGATTAGCCTTCAACGCTGTCCTTCCCCTCCCCGTCGGATCAGATAGGTACCTTCTACCTGAGATGAACCGATGAGGAAACTGTATCACTCCTGGGCGCCTTGCCCTTTGCACGTGGAATAGAGCCATGATTGGAAAGCAACCACTGACTTCCCGGGTGGCGGGTGGCGCTGAGTCTGCACAGAGGGGGAGGTGAAGGCACCGCCGAGCCCTGCTTGTAATGCAGGTGATCTGTCTCTGGAAACCCCGCCAGCCTCGTCGGGGGTCAGTCCACGCATGCCCAGACCGGCACCTGCCCTTTGGGAACCTCTAGTCAGGTGGGGGAGGCAGGGAAATGGGATGAGAGCTCAGGTGATGTGATGGTGGCCCTGCCTTCCCACTGCTGTGAGGCCAGCTCCCTTCTACACGTGCAGCTCTGTTTATGAAGAAGGAGCCTCTTCTCCAGGAATTAGTCTTGGGTCTGCAGAGGGGAGTAGACAAGGTCCCAGCCCAAGGAGCTCACGGTGAGGCTCTAAGGCTTGAAGTTGAATAAATGAGACCACCGCGGGGAGGGGAGGGAAACACATAAAAACAAGTGACACAGAACAAAGAGGATGTAGGTTTCCTTCCGCACCCCTCCACCCCTCCCCCATACACGTCTCTAAATACCACTGCTTGAAACTCCTAGAAGGTTTCTCTCTGATTTTGCATTTGGCGTCTAGATCAATCTCTTTGGGAATAGGTCTTGTGATCGGTGTGAAGGGATAAAAGCTTTAAATGAAAAGGGAGCTGTGGAATGGGTGCCTCGCCCTGCTCACACCTCTGCTGGGTGCTTCTCACCCAGACTGTCATCCTCTGATTGCTCCACCAGACCTCGAGCTCCCTGGGGGCAGGAGTTATGCCTTCCTGCCATGTATCCACATCAATGATGACAGTCGCTGGCCCTTTGTAGGCACGGAGTGAATAGTTATTAAAAAGTGAGAGGGTGTCGTCACAGAGGAGACAGTGAAACTCGAGAGAAGTTGGGACTGTCACGGAAAGCCTGGGGTGCAAGTCAGTGGACAGCCGTTGAAAAATATTTACGATGCTCTGGTTTTAGATCTGTAATTTTGGAAAGACCGCTTTGGCTGAAAGATGGGGACTTAAAGTAAATGGGGCGGTGATAGGTCAGAGTGTGGAGACTGCTGTGAAATCCGGGTCTGAGATAGCGGGGGTCTAAAGTAGGGTAGTGGCAGTGGGGCTATAAGTTAAATAACCATGTGTGCACAGTTGCGGGGGGGAAGGGTCTCGCTGGGAATGAAAGCCAGGGATGCAGTCTTCTGAGAAAGAAATGCTCTTGAATGTCCTATTGAGTTCCCCTGCCCCCATTAGGTATTTCTGAGATTGCCCCACCTGTAAGCATTGCTCTATGGCCTGCAGCTTGGGGGCGGCACCGGAGACAGGCATTCCTATCCCCCTGAGGTACTGCACCACGAGGGGCATCTAGCAAGAAGCCTGCCAAGGACCACGTGAGTGAGCCTGGACTCAGATGCTCCCTCCCCACTCTAGCCATTACATGAGACCGCAGCCTCAGCAGACAGCTTGACGGCAACACATAAGAGACCTTGAGTCAGAGACACCCGGGTAAGCCGCACCCAGACTCCTGACCCAGGCAAACTGTAACACAATAAATATTTGTTGTTTGAAACAACAGTGCTACGTCTTGCAGGCTACCATCCTTCAGCAAACGCTTAGTGAGAACCTACTAGATTTGGGGGATATAGTTTTTAGCTGTCACCTGCCCAGGAGCTCACCAATGAATGAGGAAACAGACCATTTAAAACCAGTTATCTGTGAAGACTCACAGTGGACATACAGGTGAACAGGTAGCCTGTGAGCTGTGGGACCCCATCTCACAGGGCCATGCGGCTTGGGCCAGGATGGCAGGGAGGGCTCCCTGGAGGAAGCAACACATAAACTGAAATTAAAGGAAGAATGGGAATTAGCCAGGGGAGAGATAGAAGGTGTGAAGGGGGAGAAAAGGAGGTTCAGGGTTGTTATCCGCATTTAAAGATGAGAAAAGTAAGGCTCAGAAGAGTCGAGTTTTGCCCCAACTTTCATAATTAGAAGTAAGTGGTGGAGCCAAACTTTGACCTGTTGACAAGGTCAACAGGGTCCCAGCTGTCCCTCCCCCATGGCCCACCCCACCCCATACAGCTCCAGATCACTTTACTCACCTGGTGTTACCTATTTCTCACTCTTACCTGTCTTTCTCTTGATTCTTATTTTATAACATTCTTGAAATTGGGCTTGTTTCCATTTAAGGGATTAAAAATTCCAATTCCCTTATGCCTATTTAAGGCAAAGATGGGGAATCTATTCTTTTTACCATCCCATGGGAACAATCAGTGGTTCATACTAAAGAAATGAGTTGCTTAATCTTGCTAGGGATTTCTCAGTAAAGAAAAAGAAGATACTTGAATCATTAAAATTTCATTCATCTGAAAGTGGTTAGAAAAGCAAGTCAGAGTTCTGACTTGGAGTTTACACAATACAGAAAAGCCTAAACAAAGTGATGGATGGCATAGAACGCATAAACCCACCACCCAGAGCCATCCATCCCGGTGCATTTTCTTCCTGACTGTTTCGTATGGACAATTTCATATACTCATTCAGCACTTTATAGTATTTTGAAACTCATCGGATTTTGATTAAAATATGGAATATAAAGGTGTATTTAAGAGATGGAGCAAACATTTAAAAATAGTCTATCTTCATTTCTTATAAAGGGCGAGGCAGTGAGAAGGGAGACAGACAGACATAAGCAGACAGAACTGCCAGTAAGGTTGATGAAGGAGGGATTTGGTCATCTCTCCCGTAACTCCGGGGTCCAGTTGCCCCTGCTCTCCACTCCCAGGCAGCACAGCTGTGACACCAGCAGGTGGTGCCATGCTCTGGGGCAGGAGGCTGGTTAGGCTGAGTGGAGCGGTGGAACCCTGTGCCTTGTGTCACTTCCCCTTTGGACCTGGGGGTGCATCCTCCCAGCCGTCTGAATTCAGCCCCTTCCCCACACGGCATGTTCCCTTCCCAGGGGAACATGCCGTGTGGCACCTCAGCTGTCCTGCGTGAGCTTGGAGAGCAGGCGTCCTGCTTACCCTACCCCAGTTTGGCTCTGGGCTGGGTAAGATGTCATCACTGTGGGATACAGCACGGAAATTAAGGGTCCGAGCCTAGAGTCCCACAGACAGGCCCGCCTCTAACATTTGTGAGGCGGGGGCTGAAGTATGAACGGGGCCCCCCAGACCACGGCTGTCCCCCACCTCCCTGCCCCAGCTGCAGCCCAGACCGTGAGGGACTTGTGTGCGTGCATGCCCCTGGGCCCCCGGCTCGCACATCCAAGCTCCTCCATCCCCACCCATTTAGGCCCTCCCTCCGGCTTCACCTTAGACCCCCTCATGGGCCCGCAGGAGCCTGGGCTGCTCTAGGGAACCCAGAGCCAAGATGAGGCCTGCCCTGCCCAGGAAACCTTTGCGGTGTTGGGCAGGGGAATTGCATGGTCCTTGCTGGAACACACTGGGGACGTGGGCTCCAGACTGGCACATCGTCTTGGTCTTGCAGAATCCTTCTGTGCAGGGGCAGGGAACACGGTAGAAGGAGGATCCTAGTGGGGTCCCTAAAGCCAGGGCCAGGACAGGGACCCTGGGTGCCCAGCCCTAGGGACCGTACTGCTCACAAAGCTGGGTTCAAACCCCACTTCCGCCTGTTACCGTGTGGTTTAGAGCAAGTTACTTAATCTCTCTGAACCTCAGTTGACTTACCTGTAACACAGGGATAATAATAGCACATAACTTCAAAGAAATAAGATATAGAAGGTCTTCGGGTGCCTGGCACACAGGAAGTAAGTGTTGGCTCATGCTATTTTCTCAATTTCCTCGGGTTGGTGTGTTTCTTGGCCATAAAGACAAGAACCAGATTTGTGAGATACACCACTGTTCGCCCAGCACCTGCCTTGGTGCCTTGCGTGGAGTTGGACTCAATAATTACTTGTTGACTTCCTGGAATCTGGGCACAGCAAGGAATAAATTAGTAAAAGAGTCAAATCCCCTTTGTCTGGTGCTTTCATTTTAGTGAGTGAGATTGACAAACAAACAAGCACCAAATGTAGAATGTGGCTGGAGGTTCTAAGTACTCCAGTAAAAGGTAAAACTAGAAAGGGCGTCTGGAGGCACTGTTTTAGGTGAGATGTCCAGGGAAGGCTCTTCGAAGAGGTAAATGAGTGAGTGAAGGAATGAGTGGCTATTAACCGTCTGAGGGCAGGGACTTGGTCTTGTCTCTGCTGTGTCACTAAGCCTCTTGCATTGTGCCTGACAGTGGATGCTCGAAAGGTTTGTTCTATGGATGAGCGCAGGTCTATTAGTATAAACTTTGACCAGGGGTGGGAATCTATACAGCCCTGCAGGTGGCCTTGGGACCCTGTTGGACCGTCTCCAGGCATGGGAATCCCATGATTTCTTGGACAGCTATATCTCCCTTTTGAGAAAGCTTTCAAATGTTACACTGTATGCTGCATCAACTTTCTTCTGCCATGATCCAGCCTGAGCCCTTGTCACCATCCCCAGATCCAATTTGGGTTTCTGCTTAAATACCCCCGGAGATGGGAAGTTCATGACCCTGAGGAACGCCCATGGTGACATTTGCCCCCCTGCTCCTTCCATTCAGGGTGACCAGCTCTGCTGTGGACTGCAAGTTCATGTCCGTCCCCCCCCCGCCCCCCCGCCAAATTCACATGTTGTAACCTAATCCTCAAGGTGATACTGTGTGGAGGTGGGGCCTTTGGCAGGTGATTAGGTCATGGGATTATGAGAAAAGAGGAGCTAGAGAGATGATCCCTCTGCCACGTGAGGACGCAGCGAGAAGACAGATGCCTGCAAACCAGGAAGTGGGACTTTATCAGACACCGAATCTGCCCGCAGCCTGATCTTGCACTTCCCAGCCTCCAGGACTGTCAGGAATAAATGTGTGTGGTTTAAGCCCCCCATCCTGCGGTATTTTTGTTATAGCCGCCCTAACTGACTCAAACAAATTTCCTCACCCAATAAGTGCTGTGAGAAGGAAAGGTTGTGTTTCCTCCACGGTTGTGATTCCTTCTCCAGTGTAAACAGCCCCAGTTCCGTATCTGGCCACCTTTGTTGGCCTCTCGTAACCCTCCTCTCTTCAGTTGGCGCCACGGTGTTGGACACACCCACCTGCGTGTCACAGCTGGAGCAGAAACCAGATGTTCATCCTGTCCGGCTGTATGAGTCTGTTCAGGCCGCCATGACACAGGTTGGGCGGCTTCAACGTCCAAAGTTTATTTTCTGACAGTTCTGGGGGTTTGAAGTCCAAGATCAAGATGTTTACAGCGTTGGTTCCTTCTGAGGCTGCTCTCTTCGGCTTGTAGATGGTCATCTTCCCCTTCCTGTGTTTCCACAAGGTCTTCCCTCTGTGTGTCTGCATCTTAATTTCCTCTTCTTGTAAAGGCACCAGTCATATTGGATTAGGGCCCACCCATTTGACCTCATTTTAATTAATTTCCTCTGTGAAGACCTTATCTCCTAGTATGGTCACATTCTCAGGTACTGGGACTTGACACGCATTTGTGGGGCACACAGTTCAGCCCATGACACCAGCCACCATCTCCTTTCCCAGATGTGGAAACTGAGGCCAAAAGTAGGGAAGGGTCTTGACTAAGGTCCCAGCTCTGTGTTGGAATTTAGAAGGGACCCACTGTTTTTGCCCCCAGCACACTGTTCTTCCCTCTCCATCCCACGTGACGATGTGATCATGTTTTCGGAAACCCATCTGTCGCTCTTCCTCAGCCGGTTTCTCCTCTCGTAACTGGGTGAATCCTCATCTTCCCCCATCCCGTCCCTCCAGGGCCTCGGGAGGAGGCTGGAGAAAGCCAGCCTGTCGCTGTGTGGGTGTTGGTTCCGCCCACTCTGAGCTCCTACTGAGCTGTGGTGGGTGGCGATCCTGGAAACAATGGGATGGAGGCCAGGGAACACGCTGCCCTTATTTATTTTTTCCTTAAAAAAAATTAACTAGGACATAATGATATTATTCTGGGTTTGTTCAGTCTGGGAAGCCTCTAACTTTGCTTCACAAATCAGTGAAATAACAGGGGAGCAGAATCGCAGGAAAGCTCCGGAAGGGGGTGTGTTGTAATGACAACAGCTGGAGGGCTGGGCCCCTCCCTCTGTGCCATCACTCGCCAGCTGGGAAACTCTGGGAAGGTTGCCATCTCGCCTCAGTTTTCTCATTCTGTAAAAGTGGAGCTGATAACCCATCATCCTTCACGTAACTATTTAAGAAATGTACATATAAAGAACTTGGCACAATATTTGGTACCTAGTAGATGCTCCCAAAATGGTTCCTTAATAAAAAGGGAAATACTGTTTGGTAACTATCCTTAGTTCTCACCTTAAACTGTGTTCACTTGACTTTTCCTCAAGTGTGGTCCTTCCTTAGAGATACAGCTAACGGGGTAAGGAAAAGATGAGAGGGGAGTTTTCTTACATGGGAAAGTGAGGGCCAAGGGCTGTCGGCACCCACCCGTTCGTTCATTGTGCATTTTTTCACTTCATCCAGTTAACAAATATCTACTGATTTTGAGATGTTGTGTCTAGAGATTAGGGACACAGAGATAAATAGATAAGGTCCTGCTCTCAAAAATTGTATAGTTTTGCTGCAAGAAAGAATGCAGGGAAAGACATTATCATGAGATAAAGGTATAAAAACTGAAACATGTGCAAGCTATAGTGATGTGTCTGGAGCTCAGCACAGTGATCAAGGCTAACAAGAGAGGTTGGAAGTCATCAATACAAGGATTGCAGTTGACGATACAGGAGAGGAAGAAGATGGAGGTTACGGAGACTGAGAAGAGCATTCTGGGAAACCTGATGCTCACAGAGTGTTGAAAGTGAGACAGTCCTGGTCTTGGGGGTGTTGATGTCCAAGGAGGTCCATTCCGAGGGTGGGAGCTGCTGCAGAGTCCGGGTCGGGTGGTATGTACTAGACACCGTGGTTTCAGGAGGCCAGTTCCTCAAGCGCAGGACCCTTGTGGCGGTTCCGCTTTGGAAGGATGCCCAGCAACGCGGGGCAGAGCCTGGTTCAAGCCAGCGTGCCAGGCCTGCCAGGCTGGGGTCATAGCAGAGAGGTCGATGATGCCTAGAGGGCTGAATCATTCCTTGAAGTAGAAGCCTCACCGTAGACTCAGAAACTTCACAGCTACTGAGACAACCCAAAGCCCATCTCAGAAACCAGGAAACAGACCGACATAACTCACCCTAGACCCTTCTGTCTGGTGGGCCCGGGGGCTCTGGGCTACTCAACGTCCTGGTTGGGAAGGGCTGAGCCTTCAGGGGGTACGAAGCACCGCTCCAGCTGAGTGGACCGAGCAAAGGCGGGATACACACACCTCACCTGGCCCTTGGCATCACTGCTGCAAAGTGAGGGGTTGAGCTAGGATGATCTCAGAGGCCTCTTTTGGCTCCAACTTTTAATAGACTGTCTGTTCTCGTTTTTTCCTAAGGAGGTTGTGATTGCCTTGAGGGCAGGGGCAGTCTTGGGCTTAAATCCTGACTTCAACTCTTAGCTGCATGACTTTGGGCAAGTTACTTCACTCTTACTCTATTATGGGGACAGTAACGCTTACCATTGGTTGTGGTGGGGATTAAATGAGAAGTACGGTGGCTGTAAGTATGTCGGGATGGTTTCAGCTGACCAGAGGTTAGCAATCTCTTTCTGTAAAGAGCTAGATAATAAGTAAATATTTTAGGCTTCGGGGACCACAAACAATCACTGTCACAGCTACTCAGCCCTGCCATGGTAGCATGAAAGTAGCCACAAATAATGCATAAATGAATGGACGTGGCTGTCTTCCAATACAACCTTATTTACAAAAACGTGTGGCAGGCTGGATTTGCTGGGTTTGATCCATGGATTGTAGTTTGCTGATCTCTGATTTGGACCAGTCAGCCTAATGCCTACCTTTTCCTAAGGTCACGAGATTTCTTCTCGGCCTTTCTTCCAGCTTTAAGCTTGGGTGGATTTGGTTTGGGAGGAAGAAGGCAGGTGTCTTTGTAGTCAGGCACGAGTGTGTGCCTCCGTACGGAGCATAGGCGCTGGTACAGATGCAAACTGCCTTCCTTGCTTCCTGGGGGCAGATGAAGCCTCACCAGCCTGTGATGGGTGGTGAAGGCACATACAGGAGAGGGGCGCTGGGAGCTCGGCGTGTCCGGCAAACATAATCACTGCTCTCTGAAACAAAGGGCCCGAGGTGCGCCGATCTAACAACCTCGCAAGTGGCCCCGTCTGCGCTTGTCCGTGGGCTGCACGGAGAAATGTAATTATTTGGGGAAATTCCATTCCCTCAGATGGGTCGTTGTCAACTGTGGCCAAAAGCCCTCATAACATGCCTGTTTTTTTAATTGGTTACGTGGAGGTTTGGAAGCCTGCACGGTTCAGAGCGAGCATCTAGGGATGAAGACCACATTTTCTGCTCCAGGATGCCTATGCAAATGTATCTGAGCTGAGCAAGTGACTAGAGAGACACATTTGGCCTGCCTGTCCCAGTCTCCGCTGCCTGAAGGCCTGGGCTGTAGGGCAGTCATGGTTTGGCACGTCATACAGGTATCTTATCTTTGAGATTTAAATAAAAGATAGGACCTACTTATCTTTATTCCACATGTGATGGGAAACCCAGTGAGTTCTTTTTGTTCCCCCAACACCTCTGCCACTTGGTGGGGTAGTGGTGGGAACAGGCGAATGTGTCACCTGGCTCTGAGATCCCTGCTCCGATGGACTCTCTGTCTGAGTCCTGCCTTCCCTCTATGCCTGCTCACCTCTTTGCTTTGAGTCAACAGAGACGTCCCACTAAGCCCCTTGCCTTGATTTCTTTCCAAATCCCTTCCTTGGAGCATTGGCATGGAGAGCTGAATTTATGGAGAATAAAGGATATTATCAGAGACGGGAGAAGCAGGCAAATCATGCACTGAACAGCAAACCATTAACACTGGGTATCAGACATCTGTGTTATTTGATGAACGCTCATCCCCAAGAACTGCTCATTGGCCGGATATCTCTGTGAACCCCTCCCTCCCAAGGCCCATTTCTATTCCTTTCTCCTCCTGCTCTGACTGCCCTCTCTGCTCGATCACTGCTACCAAAGCCTGCCCTGAGGCCACATCCAAGCCATTATCCAGAAAATGTGCTAGAAAAGCTCTTTTTGTGCCGATTTCTCCACCTGTAATGTGGACATAATAATAACACCTTTTCCATAGGGCTGTAGCAGGGATTTTAAACAGTAATGCTGGAGGGGACTTGGCCCAGAGGCTGGCTGGCCCAGAGTGGGGGAGGCGGGTCCTGCTGGGGACTGCCTGCCCAGGACACTTTCTGTGATGCTAGATTCTTTGTCCATATGTAATAGATCTTAAGGAGCAAGTAGGATTTCACCTGGTACACTGGTGTGCGGATGTTCTTGGCAAAAAGAACAGCCTGGACGAAAGCACAGAGGTATGGTGGTGAATGGTGTGTTCTAGAAATGAATATAGATGACTTTGGCTCAGGTGGAAATAATGTGGAGAAGCCACAGAAAAATGTGATTAGAAAACCAGAGGAAATTGCGAAGGTCTTGCTGGGGTTGTGGGCATGCTGAGCAGTTTGCATTTTATCCTTTAGGACTCAGAGTCCAGCCCGGAAGTGACATTAAATTGCCTGCTTAAATGCATCCTTCTGTTTCTGTGTGGAAGGAGAGCAGGTGGAAGCAGGGAGACCCACAATAGCCCAGGAAAGGTGTGATGAGGGCCTCAAGGAGGGAGTCGCAGCGGGAGAAGATGGTATTCATGGTAAACCTAGGGCTCCTACAAGACGGTGATACCGTGGCCAAGTCTTAGCAGAGTGAGATGGTGGTACCAGTGCTAGGTTTTAGCAGGGCAAGATGGTGGGTGGCCCATGGCCAGGGTTTTAGCAGGGCGAGATGGTGGTACCTAGGCAGTTTTAGTAGGGTGAGATAGTGGTGTCAGAGCCAGGTTTTAGCAGGACAAAACGGAGGGCTCTTCCAGGTTTCGGTCGGGTAATAAGAACCTGGCAGGACCTAGGAGGGGTGGGGTCCAGTTTGGGAGAACGGTGCATTAGGTATCCAGCATCCTGTGTTTCTGTGACTCCTGAGTCTGTCTGCGCTCTACACGGTGGGAGGACTTCATGTCTCCAGCCAGCCAGCCACTCCATAACCACGAGCTACCCCAGTGGCTCTCAACCCTGGCTGCACGTTTAAATCACCTAGAGCTTTTGAAAAGCAAAGACTAGGTCCCATTTTAGACCTTTTGAATCTGACCTCTCTGTGGGTAGATCTCACATACTTCTGCTTGTTTATTTATTTTTCAAATGTTACCCAGGCAATTCTGATGTGCAACCTCCATTGAGAACCACTCACTTGTGAGAGGGAATGGGGGTGAAGAGGAAGTTCTTACGGTTACAAGTGGATATAGATGGTCTTCAGCAGGTGCGGACGAAGGCGCCCATAGGCTGTGAGCATTCTGAAGCTTCACCAGGCACCAGCATCAATTGGTTTTCTCATTTGTTGTAAATAACAGCATCGCGTAGATCCATTAAGACTTCCCTCTTCCGCTTGGTGCTGAATGTAATTTCAGGGGCTCTGGCTGTGAGCAAATGCGGCTGTCGGGATATATTAGCTTTCCTTCTGGAACATAAAGTCCCAGCTACTCCTTTGAGTGTGAGCTGCTTTTTGCCCTCAGAATTAGGTGGGGTGAAAGGATCAGGCAGAATTACCTGGATCATGAACAATTTGGGTCAATTTCAGGCTGGAAACTGACTATGGCGAGCTAGATTTCCTGGGTTTTGGTGACCTTGGGCAAATCATGTCATCTTCCTGAGCCTTAGTGGCTTTATCTGTAAAATAGGCAGGTAATGCCGTTCCTACAAGACAAGGCCAGCATTCACAGGAGGCAGCACGGTGGTACTCTTTACCTGTGTGTATCTCAGTTATTCCTTGCATCAGCCCTGCGCCAATAGGCATTATTATCCTCATTTTAACAGATGAATAAACTGAGGTCTGAGAGTTTAGTAACTTTTCTGAGGTCCTACGGCTGATAAGTGACAGAACCGGGAATAGAACCTTGGCATTTGGACTCCAGAGCCCATGGTCTTGATCACCAGATAAAGTGATATGTGAGTGTTCTGGGAACCTGAAACTATACAAATCCAACCATACATTAAACTTTTTTAAGGATACTGTACTTTCAAAATTGACAGCTTTACTGTTTGTTGGAAATGAGGTCTCATGGGTTCGCTGGAAATCATAGTGGGCATTTTATTCTGTTCATGCATTCGACATGTAGTTCAGGAAGGGAGCTAAGTTTGTCCAAGTCTGGCCACCATAAGGGCTGTCAGGGTGAGGGTGGGGTCACTTCTGGGGAACTGAGAGGGTAAGACTGAGGTTGGCCTAAGTAAACTCTCCACGTTGCGTCCTAAGTAGGCTTCATGCCCCCATGTCCCCGTATATGTTGTGATAAATCCACACTGACAGGCCAGACCATTAGAGCAATGGAAAGCCCACTGCATCACGCTGTGTCAGTGATCCAGGGATCATACATGAGCATGAGAGGAGGACGCAGGAGTCTAGAGGGACCTGTAGCCGTCATCCGTCACCTCTGGGCAGTACAGCTGCTTCATGGTGGGCTTTCAGCGGCGCTTTAATTCACGGGCCATCACACCATGGTCAGACCAACCACGGAGACTTGCAGAGTCCCGGGCAGCCTGTCTCGCATCAGTGCAAAGTCTGCCTCTGTTCTCTCTTCTGATCTCAGGCATGTTTTTCAGGCGCCTGTGTGTTGATTTATTCTTTAAACTCACTCAACAAGTTAAGTCCTGAGCCTGCTGGGCGCTGGGAGACAAGATGAGTTAGACCGAGGTCCCTGCCCTCAGGGAGTCCAGCAAGTAGGATAAAAAACGAGCCCACAGATAGACAGGCACCACTGTGCCTGCTGCGGCTTTGCAGTTAGGACGATGGTAAGGAGGGTGCCTCCCTGCTCAGCTCAAGCTCTGGGAGGTCAGAGAGTCTCGCCCGTGAGTGGATTCATATTTTTAGTTTTTCATGATTGAGGAGAAAATTTCTTATAGAAAATGATGGCCGATCATCACATCAGCTGTGTGATCTTGAGCTTGAACAAGCTACTCAGTCTCTCTGAGCCTCAGTTTCCCTAGCAATCTCTGCATCCTTTGGGCAGAAGTGACTCTGGCTTCTATGATATTTCCTAACACCTGGTTAAATGGAGAAATGTTATCATCTCTTTAACATGCCTTCCCCTCCCAACCTGCCCGTTCACTTTTTTTCCCTGGTTCCAGATTGCCTTGGTTCACCCCATCCCTTTACTTCTCAGGGACATTTGGGGATCTATCTATCTATCTATCTATCTATCTATCTATCTATCTATAGTTCTATCTTGTTATAATTCAGTCTCCCTGAAACCTTCCTTCTTGGTCTTTAGCGTTCATCTCTTTTTGCATCTCCAACACTTGGCTGCTTCCTGCACTCACTCCCCTTTTTGCATCTCCAACACTTGGCTGCTTCCTGCACTCACTCCCTAATGTTTCTCCTGCCAATCCAAGGCACTTCTCCAAGGTCATGGGATCTAGATATCCTTAAGGACCAGAGCCCAGCATTTCTGGGAGCAGTGGATTCAGAAGTGATGTTTCTGTATCTCACATAGAATAGGCACTCAGCAGATGGGTTCCGTCACTGCATGAGTCACATCCATTTCCCTCATTTTGGCATTTTGATGTGGTGGCAACTGAGATTCAGAGAGGGTGAGTGATTTAGCTGGGGTCACACAGCTAGACGGCAGCGGTACTTGGTCCCAGGCTGCGTGATGCCATGTGTATGTGTGCAGTATTGAACATTTACTCTGGGCTGGATGCCATACTAGTGCTTCTCCAGGATCACACACTGAACCTCACAATGGCCTGAATGGCCTATCTAGAAGGAACCTCTGCTTTCCCCTCTTTGCAGATGAAGAATCAGAGTCTCGGGACGTCAGGAGCTTGCCCCCAAATCACAGAGCCATGCATGGAATTGGCAGAACCAAGGTTCTAACTAGGTCTGTCTGACTTTAGAGACTTTGCTCGTAACCATCGTTTCTCATCTCCTTGCTAACACCCAACTCTGTGAGGTGGTGAGTAGTTTGTGCCAGTCAGAGTGAATCCGAAGAAACAGAGGCAGGGACTATTCAAGGCAGACAAGGTGAGCTGAGCATTTAAATATAATCTTTCAGGAAAGGATGATGCCAGAGTGAACTGCTGAAATCAGAGAGTTTGGATAAAATGGACCTGTCTCATCACCCTGCCTCATCTGGGGATAAATGTGGTCGTTTAAAATACCACTACATTTGGGAAAAGAAAATAAGTAAAGAAACAAACAGTAACTCACCTGTGTAAAGCCTGAAGCAGATTCCCTGTTCCAGGGTCGTTGTTAGTAAAAATGTTTCTGTAAAAATTTCCAAAATTACAGACTTCTCAAAAATACTCATTGAGCTACAATTCAGGCTCCTTTAAGACAGTTCCCCCACTGCCTCCAAAAGATGGAAAACCATTCAGAAGCATGAATCATAGACCAATAACTTGGGATACATGAGAGGAACTACTGCTAGTGTATAATTCAATTTCGGCCTGAAATGAAGTTTAATAATACATAGAGTGGCCTCATTTTCCTCTTATTAAAGTGAAGGATATGACTTCAGGGAGAAATTAGCTAATTGAATAGAAATGTTTCAGATATAAGAAAACTAAAGGACATGGATTGCCCTTGTGGAAGGGAAAACAAACAGGAACTGAGCTGTTAGGAGAAATAAGTTATCTTCCAACTTGAAGAAAGTACTTACAGAAGAGAAACCTGTATTACAACCCCAAAGACCCCCCCAAAAAATGAGCCAGGGAAAAGCAACTTTTCCTTTAAGGTAGGCATTGGACAAGTCAAACCCTAGGAGTATGAGCTCTTACCTTTTAATCCCCCAGGAGTCACAGCCCAAATCTCTTCAGTCACATGTCACGTAAACGTTTCCTAACCATTATCCCTTCTGCCTCCTGAATTCCTCAGTTCTGTCAGTGGGCCTAGAGTCACCAACCAGAAACCAAGACCTCCCCTTCAGTTTTGCTCTCATACCCTTCCCCTTCCAGGCAAGCCTTAGTCTAGTTGATTCTACTACCTAAGCATCTCTCAATTCTATACCTGACCACCCTTCTCCCTGCATCCTCCCTGCCCTATTCCATACCTTCATTGTATTCCACCTGGCCTCTTGCTGCAGCCTCCTAATTATATTCAGTTTCCCATTTCTCTGGTTTCTCCTCCATTTTTCCAACCAAAACATCTTCCTAAAATCCTAACCTGACCACGTCTTTTATTTTTTAAAAATGATTCCGTAGTTGGTTCTTCATCACTTATAGGATAGCCTAAACTCCCTAACTAAATCCAGTGTACCGTCATGGTCTTCTTTCCTTATGTTCCCTGTTCTGGAACTCTATCCTCAGTCTAAACAATTTCTTGCAAATGTCTGGGCACATTTCGTTCTGTCACGCCTGCATTCGCAATTAACTTCTCTGCCTGCTATGATCGTCATTACCTTACTTGTTCATCTGACCTAAACCTGCTCGTATTCAGAGACTTCTCTCACACCACACCCTGTAGGACTTCCGGTATTATTTTGGTGTTTGGAATGGAGGAAACATCTCATTTTGCTAATTGTTTTGGACAACATTTATTGGGTTTTTCTTTCTCTCGCTTGTTTCTGATGCCACCTTCCCATAAATTAAATTTCCCGTTACTGGAAACTCTTTTCAGTTATTTTGCTCGGTTATCTTTACCCAACAATTCTCGTTATACAAGTTATAATTCTTGTACCTTATTTTTTATTATTAAGTATACTTAATAACCACTTTTCCAGTTTTATTGAGAGAGAATTGACATTCATCACTGTGTAAGTTTCAGGTGTACAGCATAATGGCTTGACTTAGTTAGACGTATATTGTGAAATGATGAACACAGTAAGTTTAGCTGGCATCCGTCATCTCATTTAGATACAATACAAAGAGAAAGCAAAAAAAAAAAAAAAGAAAGAAATGTTTTTTCTCATCACGAGAACTCTTAATGATTTTCTCTCAACAGTTTTCACTATCATTTTCTTTTAGGGCAAGGCGCTTCTCATTATTCCGTTTTTCCAAACATTCTGGTATATTCTCCCAGGTTTACTTTAAAATCCATCAGTTTAACCAGGTCTCTCCTGGGGTTTTTTAAGAACTATAATAAGCCTAAAATTAATTGGGACATGATCAAGATCTTTACAGTTAGTCTTTTCCTCCAGAAACATGTTTTTCCTTTGTTTGTCTTCCTACAGGGCTGAGTAATTCATGTTAGGATTTTCTTTCCCTCACTATTTGGTTGCCAGAGTTATTATTGGTTTTGCTAATTTCAGTGGATTTATTTCTTCCAATTTTATCTTTCCTGTTTTTATACTGTTTTGGGCATATGCATTTCTTTTTATATCCAGGCATTTTACAACCTGGTCTCTTATTAGTTGTAATGCTTGGTTTGCTTGGTTTGGTTGCTGTTTGTTCTGTTTTCTTTTCAGCTGATTTGCTTGGGAGTTCTCATTCAGATGTGGATTCCAGAGCCGATGTATCTGGCTCTCCACTTAACCACTGTGTGATCTGGAAAAAATTAACCTCTCGGTTCCTTGTTTTCCTTATCTGCTTATTGAGTATAATGATAGTACCTGCCTCATAAGGTTATTGTGAAGATTCAGCTGGGAACTTTATGTAAAGTGTTAACCAATGTTTAGTCCTTTTGAGGCTTCAGTGAATGTTACTCTTGCTGTTGCTGGAGATAGACAGTCATGTTACTAAAAACAGTGGTACATGCAAACGCAAGAACTATTATTTCTGGTTTCTAATTCTCCTGACTCCTCCTTTGAAAGGGATAGCATTAAATTACTTTGATGATAATGTGGGTCCCTGTCCAGGACATTAGTTGGATCCCATTTCATAGCTCACCGTTCCCATAGTTCCTCATGTCAACAAAATACTCTTCCATTTTCGGTTTACTAGATTTTTTTTTCAAGAATGGACAGTAAGCTTGGTCAAATGATCTACTGATACAAGTAATGAAATGATTTGCTGATTTTAAACCCTGGTAGCCTTCCATGGCATAAACCCTATTTAGTCATTGTAGGTTATTCCTTTAAAATGTTCTTCGGCAATCCACATGCTACCATTTTTCTGAAGGACTTTTGCAGCCGTCTTCTTCATGGAGGTATTTGCCTTTGGTCATATTCAGTTCTCCTTCCATTGCAAATGATCTCCTTGTAACTCCCTATTCCCGTTTTCATAGAAGCCGGGTTCTCTGATGTCCTATTGCAAAAGCCCTTTCTGCGTTTCTAAAATATTCTTCAGTCTCCCCTTTGCCAGAGGTATCCTCTTCCTTAGAGACTTGCGGATAACGTTCTCTTCCACTCAGGTCACACTATTCTTTTCATGGGCTTTCTTTTTGCTATTTCCTCCTCTTTATTCGTTTCTAGAGAAGGGGTGTCTCTCCAGGCCAGGGTTTGGCAACAGGCAGACTTACGTGGACTGCCTTTGGCCTTGGCCACTGCCACATGAATGATGGTCACAGCCTTTCCCAGGGGTACATCTAGGAGGTTGGTGTGCCCAGCGCCTTCTGGCCCTGGTCCTGGGGTCTTACAGGCATCTGCTGTGTGCAGTTTTGATGAACCGTGGTGGGAGCTTCCATTCCCAGGCAGTCAGAGCTTTCTGTGTGTCTGCAGTGGTGCAGCACCTGAAGGGTACCAAGCTCCTGCGCACGAAGCCAAACCCGTCCCGTCTCCATCCCCAGTGGAGTGTTTCTCCTGCAGTGACTCCCATCCCCCAGGATGCATTGCATCACTGCTGCTCTCTGCTTTGTCTTTTCCCTGGAGATGAAAATCTTGGGAGCAGGAAGCGACTGAACACAGCATTGGCCGATTCATAAAGCAGCACACAAAAGCAGAAAGGTGACTGACCACTTTTCTGGTGAATACAGACCCTGGTTCTCTGCCAGTGGAGAGGAGGGGGTCAACATCTCCTGTAGTAGTTTCCTAGGGTGCCATAGCAAAGTACCACAAATTGGGTGGCTTAAAACAACAGAAATTTATTGTTTCACAGGTCCGGAGGCCAGAAGTCTGAAAGCAGAGTGTGGTCAGGGCCGCGCTCCCTCGGGAGGCTCCAGCAACGAATCCTTCCTTGCCTCTTGCAGCTTCCAGTGGCTACCAGCATTTCTTGGAGTTCCTTGGCTGGTAGATACAGCGCTCCAGTCTCTGCCTCCATCTGCACATGGCCTCTTGCCTGTGTGTGTCTGTGTCTCCTCTCCTTGTTTTATAAGGACACCAGTCATTGAATTTAGGGCCGGTCCTAATCCAGTGTGAGCTCATCTTAACTAGTCATGTCTGCAGATTCTGAAGTTCTGGGTGCGCGTGAATTTTGAGCAGCACCATTCAATCCACTGCTCCTCCTCACACCTTTCAGCCTGGTTGGGCCTCTCTCTTTCACAAGACAATGTTTGCCAAGGTCACCAGTACTTTTTCTCAGTCTAGCTCCTTTGACTTTAAATGAATAACAGTTAACAATAGTGTTTCTTTGTGCCAGGCACTTTATATGCTTGAATTCATCAAATATTGTTAATGAAAATTCTTTCCTAATTCTGGCAAAAGTTTACTTGTCCCTTTTGGTTTTCAGTGTGGTTATGAGTTAGGAAATTTTGCCAGTTTCTCCTGTGTCCTCATTGGTATTTTAATGAGAAGTATCAATTGAAGGAGACTGGGACTGCTGGACAGACATCACCTTGACCTTTCTGTCTCCTTAAGGACAATTTATATAATTGTCCTCCAATTCTGTATGCTTATTTTTAAAATAAATTACTAACCAGAGGGCACTCTTATTTCCGAATTCCCAAATTATTTGGTGGCACCTTATTTTGCCATCACGCAGTGTCTGTGTAATACATGTGACCTGGCAATATGGAGAACACCTAGCAAACTCCCTGACATGCTGTAGATATTCCGTAAAGGTTTGTTGACTAAACAAATAACTTTACTCTACCAGGTTAGCTGTCTTATTAAATATAGACGTAGGTGACTCTGATGCAATTTGCTTATAGTGAATCTTTGCTAGTTCCTGTTGATCACCGTTTGTCCCCCCTAAAACCCATCTCTTTAATAAACCATGCAGAATTGTTCAAAGAATTCCAAGATTTATTCAGATGTAGTTTTCCAAATTCACTTTTAACCCTTTTTAAAAATAGAGACTATTCAGCTCATATTCAGCTTTTATGACTCCACATTATCTAGTGGATGGAGCAGTGAGTTTCACTTACACATGTTCAGTAGAGTTTCAGACACCCTGGGAACCCTACTACCCTGGGCCTTTGTTTTCCATCATCAGGCTCTTGGTAGGACCTGGGGTCAGAACCTCATCACTGGGTCTTACCTTTGGGTGGGCTTTCTGGACTCACCTTCCCTACCCCCGCCCCACCTGAGTCACCCCAAGCCCATAATACAAAAATGGGGAAATGTCCCACAGCCTAATCAGCATGTGCAGCTGTATGTGTCTGTGCTGCAACCCCACCTTGAGAAGCACCACTGCAGTCTGACCTTTCACTTACGGGGATGGGAGAAGAGGGACATGTCCAGCTTCCTGTCAGTCAGTTACAGGAGCAAACAGCCAATGCGGGCCTGTGGGGTTCAGCTCCTGGCATGCCATCACACCTGCTCCGCATATAGATAGATGACTCTTCCCCAGGCCCTCACCATGGTGACCCCAGTGGAGCACTTTGTACCCCTCACCTGCACTTCCACGGAGAATAGAGTGGAAGAGGCATAGGCAACAGATTCATGCTAAGACATGGAGAAGCCTGCAATGGACATGGCAGCTGGGGACCTTTTAGGGTAATGGAGATGAGCCTGGGATGCCTAGCTATTCAGACAGACATGCAGCTGGTAAATAAGAATAAGAAAAGACATCCATCAAACAATGGGCTGGCCATGGAAGGATTCCTGGGTGAGGACATAGAATGTACATGGCCAGTCCCGGCCAGGCAGCGGCCACTCAGGGGTCCCGGCAGGGTGCCTACCCACCCTGCTGCTTATTTTCCTCCCCCGAATATGGGGGACACGTAGATTTATTACCTTAGTTTTCAGGTTGCTTTGACCTTAATGACTTCCTGGGGCCAGCACATTTATTCTAACAGTAACTCATTTACGTGAGGGCATCTGACTCTCCTTTTAAAGGTTGTGATATAAAGTTCCCCTTTCTAATGCTGTAATTGGATTTAAGTGGAAAGGAAAGTGGATTTTAAAAATATAAAGTAATTAATAGTATGGGTAGTACCTGCTGGATATGGCAAAGATGATGATCAGCTATCTGACCAACCAACATTTGGGAAGGTCTAGAGATTTGAGGGTCCTTCCAAGTTTAGAATTTCATAGCTCAGAGCTCTCTGTGAGGTAGTTGGGATTCAAACGCCATAGAGGGACCTGTTTTCAAGACTTGGTCATCAAAAGGATGTGGATTTTTCCTGCCTGCGTATGCTTCTTCAATTCATTTTTTTGTGTGCAAAATCCTTATCATGCGGTTACCAGTTCATTCCTTTAGCTGGAATTCAGTGAGAGTCAGATCTCTGGCATGTGGTCCTTGCTATTGGGAGTTGCAGTTAGCTTGGTTTTGATGCTGGAAGCTGGTTTCATGTTCTCAGGCACACCTGTCAATGCAGGTAGTGTGTTTGGGGTGCCAGAGTGGATTTGAATCATTCATTAGCTCACAGCCCTCTTCCAGTTTGCACATTGCTCCGTACGGTAGCTGTGCCCCTGGAAATTCGCCTCTAAATCAAATGTCAGGAATCAACATAAGAAAATATAGAACAGTGCCTGGCATAGAGTAGTTGCTTAAAAAATATTTGTGGAATGAATGAATAGGCAACAAGAGATGATAATAGTTAACAATTCAGAATCCGGAGTCAGATAGATCTGGTCTAGAATCCTGTTTCTGCCACTTAGCAGCTGTGGGATCTTGAGCAATTCACTTAACCTCTCTGAGCCTCAGTTTCTCTATCTGCAGAGTGGGGATGATAACATTCTTATGTCACGGGGTTATTGTGAGACATATGACTTATATGAGCAAGCAAACCATGTCGGTCACTGTACCTGCCCCATCGCAAGCCCTCAGTAAGTGTTACGTCTTGTGGTTATTATTATTCCCATTGATGATAATAATGATTTTAAAATAAATACAGGCAGTTCCTGAATTACAGTGCGTGGTTCGTACTCCTGCCTCACGTATGCCCCCCACGTGAATCCTTAATAGTAGTTTTGGGAAATCTCCTTTTCTCCCTGCTAATTATATAGTCTTCCCAGAAATGCCTTCCCACCTTATCCTTGTCTACTTTCCCTCCAGAGCCAGGTCCCTCGCCCAGCCCTTCCCCAGCAGGCTGAGTCCATCGCCCCCTTCTCTGTGCTCCAGCAGGCTCTCTGCAATCGTGGTTATCGCCACGGATGCTGAGATGTCTCTTCATCTGCTCTCCTCCTCACTGGACCGGGAGGGACTGCAGTTGGAGCCACTGATAAAGAAGAAAGCCCAGGGACCCAGGAGACCATAGAGAAAGAAAGAGACCCAGGCTCAAAGCCAGGGGGAGCCACGGAGCCCAGCTGTATATTTTTTCAACCAAAATCCTAGGACTGCTTCTGTTGTGAGTTCCCTGGAGATGTCCTGCCTTTCTTTGTTCTCTTGCCTTCCTGCCTGTGGCTCCCTGCGGGCCTGACACTGAAAGATCTCAGGAAGCCCCAGGAAGCCTTAGAGCTTGTTTCTAGGACAGAAGGCAAGTGTTGCCATCCTCAGGGGGCCAGAGGAGGAGACAGGCTCTCATGGGAGGAACCAGCTGGCCCAGGGAGAAAAGAAGCTGGTGGACACATTTCTGTCACCAGGGAGCATAAAGACAACCCTAAGGGAAGCTTGGGGACCTGTGTGACTCCGCAAGAGTCACGTGACTTCTCTGATCTTCTGTTTCCTCAGCTGTAAGACTTAAGCCTTGCATTAGAAGAGCAGTTTTCCGACCGTGTTCAGCAGAGTTCAAAGCATTCTCCAGGCAAATTCAGCCCCCAGGATGGAAAGAAGGGAGAGTCCCATAGCCAAGGGGAGAATCCTTGCCTTCTTACCCTGCCAGTCACAGAGGCTCCTCCCCTTCTTACCCTGCCGGTCATGGAAGCCCCACCCCTTCTGACCCTGCCAATCACAGAGGCTTCTCCTTTCTTACACAGCCAATTAGAATAGCTCTGACTAAAGTGTTCTACATACTGAGCTTTCCTCTAGGCTTTTCCTTTACAAGATAGGACTATTTGGCTTTTAAAAAATTTTAAATGCCTCTGAACAAGATCATTTATGTGTCTCTCTCCATGCCCAAGAATGTATGACACTAAAACTTACACTAACAGTTACAAAGACAGGTGGGGGAAAGAACAGATAAAGGGATGGACGTTTATCAGTGTCTTCCGTATACTCAGCACCACCGTGAATCCGTTAGTGATCAATATCTTGACCCAGAGCTGATTTTTCTTTTACATTTGCCTCAAGGCGAACCTCACTGAGGAATAGATCATCCTGGGATCATTAATTCAGTTCAATTAAATGAGCATGTATGAGTGAGTGCTTTGTACACCACCGGGCTCTGGGGATTCTGTGATGAACAAAACATTGGTCCTGTTGTTATGGAGCTTACAGTCCTCTGAGGAGTCTCAGATATGGAAAAGATGTTTTAAAAATGAGATGATTAAGCCCAGAGAAAATAAGTGATTTGGTCCAAGTCACACACAGCAAGTGACTGGAATTAAGCTCTGGGTTTCCCAAGGTGACTGTTACAACCTACTTCACTTCTGCCTTCCCAATTTATTACTTATTAGCAGGAAGACCATTAAGTTCTTCTAGAATTAGCCACAATCTCAAAGGGCTTACGTAGTTCAAAAAGGAGCCAGTCGTACTCTTAATGCTCCCTGGCAAAAAAAAAAAAAAAAAAAAATTGGGACAGCTACTCAGTCCACTCTTGCTGTAACTTCTCACTGCCACATGGTGTCACTGTTGAACACAGGTCCTGTACAGTCCAGTGGCTGCTTTGTTTACCCTGCCCTGGAGCTATTGCTGGCCCAAATCCTATACTTGCTTCCAAGATGCTGTAAACTTAGGTTCCAAGATTTCACCTATTTAATTGCATGCTTATATGCTCAGTCATTGACTGGTAACGAATAATTCTACGGCTGGATCAACTTTAGCTGCTTGTAATACGGGAACCAACCTTTTCTCACAGATTCTATGGTTCATGTATGAAATCTATGTCACTGACCAAGACTCCCCCCAAACTCTGAGCCACTTTGTATTCTGTCTTGGTTTATTCCCATCTAGAATCCCATAACTCTTTGGGCAGATTATTTCACCACCTCCCAGCTCGAGATATAAAGGGATGTTGTCAAGGGTCTACCTTTATTAAGCCAGGTGATATTCCATTATCCTCTTCCTCCAGAACAGTGTGTATGTGTGTATAACTAAGGGATATCACTCATGAGACTCTGCCCTAAATAGCGGTCTTTCTAAGGCTACCAGTTCGATCTATCTAGGAAGATTTTGTTACCCTTTAAACTAACTTCTGCTTCACACTAACTCTTCCTAGCTTGTCTAGGGAAAACTTGTGATCTTCCCAAGCTGGGTTTATGAAACATGATGAGCAAGGTCGAGCAGCCCCAAAACAGAATTTCAAGACTATCTCAAAGGAGAAGCATTAGGGAAAGTACTTGTCTGGTTGTGGGGCTGGAGTGAGTCATAGGAGGGTTTGAGGGCAGATGGTAGTAAGCATGGTCTGGACAGAGCTTGACCAGAATTTATGAACTAGGTAGGTTCCTGGAACAGTCAGTGGTCTTATCTCTGGAACATATGAGTTCATTGCTACATCAATTTGTGGTCTTATCTTGGAACGTATGGGACTGAACGAGCTGGTTTTAAAACGCTTTGAGCTTAATTTGTGTTGCATGTCAGGGCTGGTTCAGATTATCCCTTCTTAGGGTCAGCGTTCATTTTGCAAATTGGTTTCTGTTTTATTTCTCACTCCCATTAGCCAAACCAAACCAGAAGGCAGCCGGCAAGGGAGCCCTGATGAGATGGTCTTCAGAGATCAGTCTCCCAGGCACTGGGCAGGACAGGAAAGAGAAATGGCTCTGGGGGACAAATGTAGAAGAACCAGCACCCTTACCTGCCAGCCTGCCCCTTTTCCTTTCTTCTCCCCCTCCCTCATTTCTTCATTTCCCAACTGATGTTAATTCTTCTTCATCTGTGTCACTACAGTCTATCACTCTTGCCTCCAGTCATTTCACACTTTGGGAATTACTGCTCTAAGCCTTTGCAAATTATAATTGTATTGTATAAATAGAATATATATTGTATTGTATAAATAAAAATATAATATATAAATAATCCATTATTATATGTTATTAAACATTTTTATACAGGACGTCTTTTATACCCAGAAGTCTCAGCCTCTAAATCAGCACTGTCCAACAGAACTTTCTGCATGGTCCAGTATGGTAGCTGTTAGCCGCATGTGGCTATCAAGCTATGACTACAGTGAATAATGAGCTGGAGTTTTAATTTTAGTTAATTTGCACTTGACTTAGAGGCTCGGGCTACTCTGTTAAGTAAATAGCCCTGAAAGGGGTTCTCTTTATCTGCATTTTAGATATGAGAAAACTGAGTCCTGGCAAGGGTAAGTAGCTTGCCCGTGATGACTTGGCTGGTAAATGATGGAGTCAGGACAGGAGCCCTGTTCTCACTGGCCCCAAAGACACTCAGCTTTATACCACGACTGTTCCCTCTGCCCAGACACCCTTATTCTCATCCTCTCAGCCAACTCCTACTCATCCTTCAAAATCCAACTCAACTCTCTCCTCCTCCATGAAGTCTCTATAATCCCCACGCAAAGTTTTGAAGACATGTCAACGTTATACTTAGTCAGTATCTCAGCCAGTGTACCTTTCACATCGTATTGCAGTTACCTGTTTAGTTGCTTACATTTCTTAATAGAGTGTGAGGTCTTTGAGGATGACCTCACAGTAGGTATGATGCATAGTAGGTATAAAGAATAAGTTTGGCAAATGAGTGCTTTGCCGTCATTGCTGCCTTCTTGGGTTTCATAGCACTGAAATGGTAAGGCTGTAGCATGGGGCTTATTGGTGCTAATCTCATCTGTTTCCTTAATAGGTTTAAATTCTATAGATGAACATGATCTCTGCTGAGAGAAAATTAAGGCCTGCCCGCCTCCCTCTTGGGCGACTGATGGCTCTGGCGGAGAGTATTTTAAGCCTGCTGCCCTTTGACTTGAGTCTTTTCTTCCCCGAGTCATTACACGTTGCCTTGCATGCCTCCCCAGCAGGGTGGTGGGTCAGCGGTGCCTGGAGATTGTGATATAATTCAATAGGTTCTCCTGAGCAGCATGCAAAAATGGCCAGCTGCCTGCTGGACAGACACATACATCTCTGGATGTCCAGGGCAGCCATGAGCCAAAGGACCGCTGAACGGAGGGGTCCTGGGGTGGATGAATTCCCTGGTAAAATTGGATAGAGGCATTTTGACTCAATACCTGGGACACAGCATTGTTACAGATGGGTTTGAGAACTGAGAGGGCAGGAGAGAAAGGAAAGAAAGCTTAGTCCTAGGAGACTGACTTCAAAGACCAGAGAACATTTTGATGGTGTCTATTCAAAACTGGTTTGTGGTCAAACCTCTCAGGAGAAGGGACTCAAAGGAAATAACCTTGCCCCTGTGTCTTCATTATCTTGTCCCCTATGACCAGCTCTGCATTGCCCCCAGAAATAAGTCTAAACTCCTTAGCACTGTTTTCTAGGGGCAGCAGTAGGTCAAGTCTCAGATGCCAACGAGGGCCAGGTGGATGATACCACGAGTAAAGTAACAGTTTGGAGAATCTGGCAAATTGGAAAGTTCATGGCTGTTCAGAGGGACCAGCCACCGCTCCACTGGCCTATTGTCATACGAGAGAATGAGAGTCCAGGCTTTCCTTTTTCTTTTATTAGAAGAGGGAAATCTGGATTTTGGTGTAAAATATCTAGTTTCTTATAATACTTTGTGGACCAAGTAAAGCATATCTCTGGATCAGATTTGGTCCAAGGGCTGTTATTTTGCTGCCCCTTCATCTGCCCCAGCTCCATTGCCCTGGATTCCTTCATATACTCTACTCTTCTGCCATTTTGACTAGCGGGGATGAAAGACTCAAGCCAAAAGGGCAGCAGCCTTAAAATACTCTCAGCCAGAGCTATCAATCGCCCAAGAGGGAGGCGGGCAGGCCTGAACACTCCATCGTCATTCACACCACGGTACCTTTGCACATGCTGTTCCTTCATCCCAGAATTCCTTTTCCCTCCCATTTATATGTTAAGGCTGTACTGGTCCTTCCAGGACCAGCTCAATTGTCACCTCCTCTGGAAGTCTTCTGACATCCCCAGGCGTCTGTTCCTTCCTCTGGCTCCCTTAGCTTTGTTTCCACCTTGTCTATTGCATTTGTTACTTTATATTCTAATTTTGGGGTTGCCTCAGTTAGACTCTTGAGCTCCGGGACTACACATTGCACATAGCCAGCTTTCTGCGGGACCCCGTTCCCCAAGTGCATCACGGCAGCCAAGGTGCAAAGTGTCCTGCTTGGAACTGATTTGCATCCTCCTGCAAGCCTAATCCCATTCATATGTTTTCGTCTCAGTGAAGGGCAACACCCTCATCCAGTTCTCAGGCTAGAAATAAGAGAGTCATCTTAGATTCCTTCATTTCCCTCTCTTTCCACATCCTGTCAATGACCAAGCAAGACCTCCTTTCAGTATGTCCGTTTACTCACCATCCCTCTCAGTTAGTCCAAACTGTCCTTAGTATGTGGTCAGTAAACGCTTCCTTAATGAATTGTTTAACTGTGGGCCTGTTTTCATGTCAGATTTCGGTAAACTGCACAAAACTCTGGGAAGACCCCTGAGAAAAATGGAATTGAGCAGGGCTGTACTGGCTGGGTAGGCTGGCGGTCAAGTGGCAAAAGAAGGTGTGACAGGCAGGGACGGGGCAATGGTGGCTGGAATGAGCAGGGCCATTTTACAGCAAGCAGGGATCGCCGGCCTGACTGGGGTGGAGTATTACGGGATAGTAGACAGAGGGGAATGAGCCAAAAGGTTCATAGTTGGAGGGCCTGGAAACCTCAAGAAGATATTCATAGGCTATGTACACGCTGCTGTATTTAAAATGGATAACCAACAAGGACCTACTGTATAGCACAGGGAACTCTGCTCAATATTAAGTAACAACATAAATGGGAAAAGAATATGAAAAAGGGCTTCCCTGGTGACGCAGTGGTTGAGAGTCTGCCTGCCAATGCAGGGGACACGGGTTCGAGCCCTGGTCTGGGAAGATCCCACATGCCGCGGAGCGACTAAACCCATGAGCCACAACTACTGAGCCTGCGCGTCTGGAGCCTGTGCTCCGCAACAAGAGAGGCTGCGATAGTGAGAGGCCCACGCACCGCGATGAAGAGTGGCCCCCACTTGCCGCAACTAGAGAAAGCCCTCGCACAGAAACGAAGACCCAACACAGCCATAAATAAATAAATAAATAAATAAATAAATAAATAAATAAATAAATAAATAAAAAGATGGCAGAGATAAGCGTTCCTGAGAAGGCCAGATAGGACATTTAAAAAAAAAAAAAAGAATATGAAAAAGAATAGATACATGTATATGTATAACTGCATCACTTTGCTGTACACCTGAAACTATCACAACATTGTTAATCAACTATACTCCAATGTAAAATAAAAAGTTTAAAAAACAAACAAGCCTTGAAGCTCCAAAACAAGTAAACAAACCGACAACAGGAACAACAGAAATGCTTTTAAAATGTTTGGTAGAGATCCTAAGAGCAATTGTGAGAGCTGACTATGCAATGAAAAGGTGTGTTGAGTTGTCAGAAGTTCAGGGTCTGGTATTAAAAACAAGGTTTGGGAAAAAAAAAAGGAAATAGAGAGCCTTGGCTGGTTCTTGAGCAGGAGATTCGTGTTTCCATGCCCCAAGTAAGAGGGAACAGGACATAAGACAAGCAAAGGGTGGGGAAGGCTCAAAGCATGAACTATGGGCGTGGAGTCCATTGGAAACTGGGACAGCCACAAGGCACGTGGACTCCAGGGTATGTCTGGGCAGAGA
Organism: Balaenoptera physalus; assembly: GCF_965194825.1. NCBI lineage: Eukaryota > Metazoa > Chordata > Mammalia > Artiodactyla > Balaenopteridae > Balaenoptera > Balaenoptera physalus. The sequence goes on along the minus strand of NC_138895.1, from coordinate 76,737,921 downwards.
CAGTGTTTGAAGGAAGAGTTTGGGTATCACAGGGGTGTGGAGTGTGCAGAAAGGAGGAGAGAGACCAAGGGAACCCATCACCTTTTAGTCCGACTTGCTAAGCACGAGCTGACAGTGAGCCTTCTCTCGAGCAAAGTGGAAAGAAAAAAAATTGGCTAAGCTGGCAACATTCTCATTCTTCTTTGGCTGGCTTGATCCCTTGTTATAACAGCAAGTGGGTAAAAATAATTGTCAGCATCCTGAGGCTGGTGAACCCTTGTGAATGCTTCCAGAGGACAAAGTGCTTGTTCACCATCTTCTCTGATTTCCACGCCAAGCCTGCCTCGTCATCTGTGGTGCCATTCCTGATTCCTCTACAGATGAGGCCACTAGGGTCCTGGAGGAGAATTAATATACCCGAGGCCAGGCAGGTGGGGAGTCCCAGGCAGGTGGAACCATTACCTGAGATTCAGTTTAAAACATAGTTTTTTGGGTGCAGTTCCCCCGAGATTCTGTTTTAGTGTGTGATGGATAGGACTGTCTTCCCCAGGTAGTCTTGGAAACCACAACGCTTCCCCACCCTGCCTGGGCCTGAGACCCAGCCTGGCTCTGGTGTTGCAGTCATGGGGTCATGGCGCCAGGTGCTGATGGGTCCCAGATCTGGACTTCTCTCTGCCGTCTCACATCCCTGAAAAGGCCTCTGGGGCACCTCTCAGCAGGTACCCGGTTTTAAAACCTGCCACTTACTGACAGCCTGTGAGCACATCGTTGTGCCTGCCTTAAGTGGCCCCGCAAAGATAAGACAGAAATAGCCCTTCCTACCGGGAACAAAAACAGAAATCGTGAAACAAATCCATGTATTCTTATCTCTGTGCGGGGCACTCCTGACAAATGGGCAGAAGTTGCTTCCAACATTCTGCCACTTGAAATGGCAGCAAAGGACTTTCCCTGTCAGGAAGAGAAAATGAAAAAAAAAAAAACTGTCACTTTTCCATGATGGAATGATCTGTGGTCTATTCTTGTCTTTTATCTTCTTTCTCTTTTGTTTTCTTTCCATCCCATAATAGACACATTTTTCCATTCATTCCCCTTTGCAATAGGGCCCAGGTTATTGTATGTGTTAGTATGTCCCTGGAGTGTTATAGGGGACAGACATCCCTGCCCGCAGATGGCTTCCTACTAGTCAGAGAGACAGACATATAAACAGGTATTGACAATCAGGGCTTGGAGGTGCTGGGATGGAAGGATGCCCAGAGAGCTCTGAGAGGGCAGAGAAAAGGGGCACATGGCCTCTGTATAAGCCAGTATCCCCTCTGCCAACAGGGAGACAATTTCTATCATTGCCTGGCCTTGGGCTCAATTCTTTGACCTTATAAACAGAATTTAAATTGCTTCATTTTTCAGAGAGGCAGGAAAGGACTGCTTGATTGAGACTTTTAAAAAGTCGTGCACCCGATTCTGCAAGAGGCCATGGGACCTACAGGCTGAAAGCCGGGGCACCTCCCTAATTATATTCCACTTTCCAAAACGAGGACATGCCACTTCTCAGATCTTGGAGCAAGATGCCTCCAAGGGATTAAATATTAATAGGATCCTTCCTTCCTTTTTTCCATCCTTATCTCATTTTAAAATGCGTTTTCCCTTCTCCCACTTCATTTATTTATTCATTTTTTCTCTCAATCCATCCAGTGCGAATTTGCCATGAACGCTGCTGGCACAGGGCATACACAGATAAACAGCAGATTTCCCCCATGCGTCTTAACCCTGGATGTCCATCAGAATCTCTCAAGGATCTAGCTTCCCTATGAATACAAATGCTCTGGAACCACCTCCAGGTTAGATTTTTAAGTGATGAAAGCAAAATGTAGAGAAGTGTGTAGTCTGGTAACATTTGTGTGGGAAACAATTTGGGGAGGAGAACAATGTGCATTTTTTTTGTATCTGCACAGAATATGTCTGGAAGGATATATAAGAAGCTAGAAGCATTGGTTGCCTGTGGAAATGGGAACAGTTGTCTAAATAGGAGAGTAGGAGGGAGACTTACTGCTATACGCTACTCAGTACTGTGCCATTTGAATGTATGCTCATTTCAAAATAATTTTAATTAGAATTAAATAAGTAAATAAATTAATTAAATAATCTGCAGACCTTTCTTCCAATATGTTAAGGTACCAACCTCCAATTCTGTACACTAGCTATCCCTGACTATTTGCAATTCTCTGAATGAGACGTGTTCTCTCTGGCCTCCGTGCATTTGCAGGAGCAGTTTCCTCTGCCTGGTACACACTTTGCCTGGTACACACTTCCCCTCCAGAAACCTTTCATGCCCACACCTAGATTGGTACCCACCATCACCACCTTTTGTTTTTGTTTTTTTTTTGGCCGTGTTGGGTTTTCTTTGCTGCGCGCGGGCTTTTCTCTAGTTGCGGCGAGCGGGGGCTACTCATCGTTGCAGTGCGCGGGCTTCTCATTGCGGTGGCTTCTCTTGTTGCAGAGCACGGGCTCTAGGCACGTGGGTTTCAGTAGTTGCGGCACGTGGGCTCAGTAGTTGTGGCTCGCGGGGCTCTAGAGCGCAGGCTCTGTAGTCGTGGCGCACGGGCTCCGTTGTTCCGCGGCATGTGGGATCTTCCCGGCCCAGGGCTCGAACCCGTGTCCCCTACATTGGCAGGCGGATTCTTAAACCACCGTGCCACCAGGGAAGTCCCACCACCTTTCTGCCTCTCTTCTTCCAGAATACCCCATGCTCTCCCCATCGTAATTCTCTCATGCAGGACTACAGTGGTCTGTTCACCTGGATAGGGTGCCCATCAAACCTCATACTCCAGTGAAAAGAGATCACTCCTAAGGTATTACCTGTAGCGTCCCTAAGATCTGGCCCCTTCAATGAGGTAGGTGCTCAGTAAATGAAGATTGCACAGTGACAGACCGGTCAGCACTAGAAAGTGAGTGTCTACTGCTCCCGGTCACTGACTACTGAAACACATCTTATCCTTAAGAGTCCAAGGCAGAGGTGCTCAAACTACAGCCCGTGGGCCACCCCGTCTCTCTGTAAGCAAGGCTTTACACACAGTGTGTGCACACAGCCACACCCGTTTGTTTATACGTTGCCTGTGGCTGCGTAATCCATGAGGGATTCGAGTAGTGGCGACCGAGACACTGCAGCCCACACAGCCCAAGACATTTACTGCCTGGCCCTCTACAGAAAAAAGTTTGCCACTCCCTGGTCCAAGGCATCCTTGGCTCCTGCTGCAAGGCTCCAGCCCCACCTGGCTTTGCCCTCTGCTTGCTCTTACCCTAGGTTGGCCAAATCATCATAGTTTGCAGAGGGCTGTCCTACTTTTAACACTTAAGAGTCTCATGCCTTGGGAAACTGCTCCATCCTGGGCAAACCGGGCTGGTTGATTCCCCATGCGCATCTGCTGCTAGCCAGAAGGCTGCCCCTCACATGGTCCTCCCCTAGCACAGAGCCGAGGACACAGGCTCCAACATAACCTCTTGAGAGCACAGCGTAAACGTTTGTGATTTCAGAATCGGAACGACCAAAGAGCTTGCGTAACTTAAAATACACGTTTAGGAGATAGAGTCAAATACCAAGACAGTAAGTTGCTTGTAGAAGTCATCGGTAATTTCACTGCTTATCCCACCCCCATCTGCACCCTTTGAGGGGGTCTGTGCCACCTTATTGGTCCTGGTTGGTGGCTTTAGAGCCGGGGTATCGGGGGGACTGCAGAAGGTCAGGTGGCACTGTAGCCTCCTTCAGCATAACCTCTGCTCAGACCCACACAGGACTTGCACCATGAGTAAGACACAAATAGACTTTCATCACGTTAAGCCACAAAGATGTGGAGATTGTGTGTTACAGTAGCATAAATTATCCTACATGACTGATCCACTGATATATAATTTAGAATATATTCACGACATAAAATTAGTTTGTATTTGTGCTCTAATGGGAAAGGTTCTAGCAAAAGGCACATTAAACTCTCTTGGATTCCCCACCCACTAAAATGGTGAGCAGTAAATTGTCCATGAAATCAGAGTTTTCTGAGGCTTTGGAGTCACAAAGACCCGAGTTCACATCCTGACTCGGCTGCCTACACAGTTTGTCTTACTGGGTGAAGTGAACGCTGTTCCAGTAGGATTTTCTGCGGTGGTGGGAATGTTCTATTCCGCACTGCCCAGTTATGACCACCCCCCCCAGCCACGTGTGACTGTTTAAATTTAAATGAATCAAAGTTAGTTAAATAAAATTTAAAATTCAGTTCCTCAGTCACACTAACCGCATTTCAAGTGCCCAATAGTTTTAAGGAATAGAGAAAATGTATATAAAATACCTGACTTGGAGTTGTTGCTCAAATATAAAACTTATTGCTTTCACCACCTGTTTATTTGTTCCACACGCCTGTGGAGAAGGAGTGCGTAAAAACACCATCGCAGAGGGACAGTGCCTGGTGGACCGCCGCCGGTGTGACCAGCGTCGGGCTGTAGGGTCAGCCGTAAGTCTAGATGTTTACAGTTTAGAAAATATAGAGCATCTGATCATTCAGGTATTCCACGAGTGCTTACGGAGGTGTTTCTCTGGATTATGAAATAAATCTCGAAATCTGGAAAGTTTAGCCCCAGAATGAGAATTTCCCAGTGGAAAGGACCCCTAGGACCAAAAATCCCTGATGCTGTACTGCCTAACACATCAGTTCAGATTTTCTTTCTCTCTCTGATTCTTCTTTTCAACTTAAGGTGTCCCCCACAGAAGCACTGTTCCCGATAATAATGGGCCACAAAATCCTAAACCCCTTTCTCTTTCCAGCATCACTGGAATAAACTCTGTCTTTCCAAACAACCTTACTGAACACTAAGGGAGAACATTAGCAGAATCATCTCAGAGCCTGTGAGGAATCTTTCAGTAATGTCATTTACAAAGGAGAGAGTTCTGGTCCTTTCCAGGGCTCATCAGCTCTGTCCCAATTCACATGAGACCTGAAGGGACAGAGATCCCTGCCTGTCATTTGTTTGCTGGCACCTGCCAGGTAGCATCTGATCACCCAGTCTCTCAAGCATCGTCCTACACATCATGACTCTTTGATCATCAAGACCTGAAGAAACAGAGCCCTCCTCCCCACCCAGTGCCTTCCCCTTCAACACCCAGTCTGAAGACCTGACCCTTCGATGGGCCTCCCTGTTCAGGCCTGACCAGTCCTCGAGGTCAATTGCATCACTGTGATTCATGCCACACAGAACCCAGCCTTCACATAATAAGAGGCACAGCATTGCAATAACTGGTGAGTCATTCCTTCATGTGAAACTGGGTTAAAATAACGTGAGAGTCAATATTAAATCACTGTCGCTAGTCCTCTGGGAAGCTCATGTTTTTTAAGGAGCCTAAGACAAATGAATATCCATATGTTCAGCTCTCCATCCATCCATCCATTTATCCACCCATCCCTCTGTTGGTCCATCTCATTATCCATCCATTCAGGCATTTGTTCAACCGTCTTTCCACCTCTCCTATCTGTTCATCCTTCCTTCCTTCCTTCCCTCCCTACTTCCTTCATCCCTCCCTCCATCCTTCCCTACCTCTCTTCCTTTCTTCCTTCCATATCTCCACCTACCCACTCGCAAACATGTGTAATGTGGTGTCAGTAGCTTACTCTCTGGAGTCAAATTACGTGGGTCAGGATTCCAGCTCTATGTTATTACCATGTGACTTGGTCTCTCTGAGCCTCTTTTTCCTCATCTGCATGGGAGGATGAATAATAATATTTACCTCATACTCTTTGGGTTGGGTGAGAATTACCTGAGATGATGCATTTGAAGTCTCGGGAACACTTCCTGATATACAGTTAGCTGTTATTATTAATCACCCACTACACACCCCAAGGACACCAAAGACATACAAGTTCTGCCCATCAGCCAGGAACTCTTCGCCCCAGTGAGACTCAGACTTTTCCTGCGTTTTATGTAGTTGATTATTTCAACATCTATCACTTGAAGTAGCAACAGATCAGTCAAGCATATCATTTGGGAATTCAAACTAAATATGTGAAAACTCTAGAACTCTTCACTGTGTAAGTAATGAACAATTTCAGACATTTGGACAGGACTAGGGTGGGGTGGGGCTGTTTGGGGACAAAAGGTCTTAAAATCTCCCTGTGGAGCAGCCCTTGCTCTGTCTGTGTCAGTCGGAGCCTGGACTGTCTGTACCGCAGGATATTACCTTTGTTATCTCTTCTGTTGTCTGCAACCCGTGGAGGCCAAGTCATCTTTTTAAATTTTATCTTCCAAGACAGGCTTAATGTTGTTGGTTCTTTTTAAATTAATTTTTCCCTTAAGGTCCTCATCTGGCCTCCAATACTCAGTTACACACAGCATGCATGGATGGATCACTCCAACCATTTGGAGGTCCTGGCTCTGGGGTCCTCTCTTGAGGGTCTCTATAGTTTCTCTGCATCCAGTTATGTATAGACGGCATTTTTCATACCTTTTGTTCAAGTAGTGACCGCCTTTATCTTTCCCAAGTGAAGCCTCATGTGGATTTTTAATAGGTGAAAGGGATAACATGAATATTGTATACAATCACAGATACACATTGGGGGCAATATTATCTGAACTAAGTGTTGGTTAGATGTGATTGAGAAACATATTGGAAAACTGTAGCAGAGGCATAAAAATTATTTCAACTTAATTAACAAATGACCTTTCTTATGACGTAGAGTTAGATGACTTGACATCGGGAATATCCTGGAAAACAGCAACAAAAAGAATAATAAGTGGTCCTTCCGTGGATATTTCAGATCAGCAGGCTAAATTTTGGTGATGGAGAATTATTTTTGTTGGTACTTTCCCAAGCTGTGAAAAGAACATTTGTGTTCATCTCTCTCAGTATCCAAAAGGCTGTTTGTGTTCAAGATGAGGAAGGCCAAGAAATTAACATTTATTGTGCACTTCCTAGGTGTTTGCGCTGTGCTGAGTGCTTTGTACACATTACCGGCTTCCATGAATCTTCAAAATTATTGTCTGAATTTGCTGTCTCCATTTCCGCCCCTTCCACCCACCCTGGTCTGGCTTTTTTTTACCACCATCCACCGAAATAGTTCTTGCCAGTGTCTCCAATGCATGACACTAAATCCAGTAGACATTTTCCTGTCTTCAACATATTTGACATCTCAGCAACATTCAGCACTTCTGGAAATCTTCTCTTCCTTTATCTTCATGACACTAGATGTCCTGCTTTTCCTCCCCCCCACCTCTCTCTGACTGTTGGTTCCCTGTTGTCTTGGAGGTACCTGTCTTTCCCAGGCAGAACATGGTGCCTAAGAAATCTCATTCACACTCACGACACCAGTTCTCTGCCAGGCGCGTGTCACTCACAATTACGTGTGTGTCTGCTCTCAGTCTGAACGTCCAACTGCCTTCTTGTTATTGCCATTGAAATAACTTATCTTTTCTCTAAAACTTGTTTTTTTTCCCCCAGTATTTTCTAACCCAATGGATGGCAATTCCACCCATTCTCCACCAGAAACTTACAAAGCATCCTTGAAACCTCCCTCTTTCTCATCTTCTGTATCCAGTTGATCTTTGAGACCTCTTGGGTCTGCCTCCAGATATCTCTTGAAGTCTTTATCTTCTCCATCTCCAAGGATGCCCTTGGTTCAAACCGTAACCTCCAGTCTGTATGATTATAGCCTCCAGAATGCCCCGCCCCCCAACAACCATTCTTTCTCCATCTATTTGAATCTCCACCCAGCAGCCAGAGAGACCCATGTTAAAATGCAGATTGGGTCGTGTCTCTCCCCTTCCCCGCATCTCACCTCCAGATGAAACACGTCAGTGCCTTTCATCGTTCTTGGGATAAAGCACAGCATCCTTACCGAGCCTGCAGTGGCCTTCTTCTTCCTCTCCTGCCTCATCCTCTATCACTCTCTCCTTCGTCTGCCAGATAATCAGTCCTTGGCTGGGTCTCGAGGACACCAAGATGAGTAACATTAATTTTTTAACGTAATGACTAGTCAGAGTCTTGGGCACGTTTTCTGTGTCAGGAGTATGGATTATGAATTTTCTCCTTCTTATTAGGACTTCAGATTTGGTGTGAAAGAGCATGGGCTATCTTCGATACATGAACTTGGAGATGGGCTTCTACATTCCCTGAATGTATGAAGGTCTGCTTTATACAAAACCATTTTTCTACACTGAGACTACTTCTAAACAACCAAGGAAGAGTCTATACAAGAGATAGAGAGTAGGGCCGTGTCATTGGGACCTAGCCCTACTTGGAGATGTTGGGATTTTTCTGCCTGCTACCAAGGATGTAGTCACAGATTGAATAAGAGACCTGAGAGGTCAAATACCTGCTTTCAGGAAGTCTGTAATTTAACAAGGAGGCAAAAGAGAGAGCATATAAAAGCATTGGAAAAAAAAGGACTTTGCAGATGTGATTAAGTTAGGGTCTTGACATACGGAGATTATCTCAGATTATCCTGATAGGCTCTAAATGCAGTCACAGGTACCCTTGTAATAAGAGGGAGGCACAGAGAGTTGTGACACACAGATAGAAGAGAAAAAGCCATGGGACAAGGAAGAGATGGGAGTGATGTGGCCAGAAGCTGAGAAATGCCAGCAGCCACCAAACGCTGGAAGAGGCAAGGGACAGATTCTCTCCTGGAGCCTCCAGCTGGAGGGTGGCCCGCTGACATCTCAATTTCAGGCCAGCGATACTGATTTTGGACTGCTGGCCTCCAAAACTCTGAGAGAATTCACTTCTGTTGTTTTCAGCTGCCAAGTTTGTGATGATTTGTCACAGCAGCTTCAGGAAACTTCACGCCCAAATATCGATAATATAAATCACGATGTGTAAGAAGTGCTCACCATTAGAATCGATGCATTTTTAATTAGCCCTCCACGTCATAATGCTCACAGCTCTTCTCTCTCTCTCTCCAGCCTTCTCAATGCATATTCCTGCTAAAGGAGGACTTAAGTCATATATTCTTCCATAACCTTGAATGAGAACATATCTGAGTGATCTATTTTCCAACCCACCTCTTATAGCCAGTGTCTTTGTAGCTCCATTGACATCTTCGCTTTTCGGGATCCTATTGAAATCCACTTCGATTGCTTGAAAATCAGACATCGTTCTGCCACTTTGAACTTCTGCCTTTTGCATTGTGTCTCAAATAGTGTAATCATGTCCCACGCACAAGGTCTTCCCACCCAATAACGTGAATGATAACATTCTCCCTTCACTGTGAACGGCTCTTAAGTATTCCGACTGTGTCTCCAAGCTGTTGAGGTGGGTCCATGCAGAGGCTGATAAATTGTGTGGAGTGGGTCCGGGACTGGGCTGGTGGGTTCAGTTCAACTCAGAGATTTGTAAATATCAGTCCCAAATGCAAGGATCTCAAAATCCAGAGAGCAAAGTAGACGCATAAGACCAGAACTCTCATACAATGTGCTGCCTTGAAAAAGAGGTAGGGACAAAGTATTTTGCAAGTAAGAGATGTGCAAACAACTGATACAGTGATGGAGAGTCAGAGAGCAGTAGAGAAGCATGGGCAATCTGGGAATTTGTAGGTGCTTATCCGGCAATAGAACCAGCATGGACAGAGGCAATGAGAGTCACTTCCAGAGTTAGGGAAAAACAAATAGTCCAGAAACTGGAGAGCAGCTCATATTTACGTGGGAGAACTACCTACAGGAATTTGATGTGGAGAAGTGATTTTTACAAGACGGAAAGAAAAATTGTGAGCTGCCTCATGCCCTGTATCATACAAGCAATTTTTTAAAATGTTAAGCGCCACGGGTATGTCGATGAGGATGAGGTGATAAGACCTCTTGCATACTTTTGGCGGGACGCTGAGTTAATCCAGTTTTATTAGAGAATGACTTTGCAATATGTAGTTAAAACCATAAAAATACCCACGTATTTTACCCCGAGGATGCTGCCTCCAAGAGTCTATCCTAAAGGAATAAGATGAAATATGGAAACACGTCAGGCATAGAGATGTTTATTGCAGCAGTATTTATAATGTCAAAATCAGCAAATACCTTCTCTGTCCAAGAAGAAGGGAAAGCAAAATAAATTGTGGTTTCCAGAGCTCACAAGGTGGCAGGCAGCGAAATTAACCATTTTGAAGTGTATAATTCAGTGGTATTTAGCATATAGAATGTTGTTTGACCATCACCTCTATCTAGTTCCAAAACATTTTTATCACACTAAATGGAAATCACTTCCCACCCCCTCCTGCCCCCAGTCCCTGGAAACTGCCAATCAGCTTTCTGTCTTTATGGATTTACCTGTTCTGGATATTTCATATAAATGGAAATATATAACATACGACCTTTTATATCTGGCTTCTTTCACTTAGCATACTGTTTTCAAGGTTCACTATGTTGTAGCATGTATCAGTGCTTTATTCCTTTCCAAGGCTGAATAATATTCCATTATATGGATATACCACTTTTTGTTTATCCGTTCATCCATTGATGGATATTTTAGTTGTTTCTACCTTTTGGTTATTGTGAATATTGCTACTGTGAGCATTTGTGTACAAGTTTTTGTTTGAATACCTGTTTTCAATTCTTTGGGGACATACCTAGAAGTAGAATTGCTCATTGTCAGTTTTTTTTAATTGAACTTGAATGTCTTTGGTCGGCCTGTATGCCTCAGCTTAGCTTCAGTTCCAACTGCTCCCTATGGTTTTATACTCAACCCCTTTACATGCCCACATTAAGCTCTTCTTTTCCCTCAAAGGCATTCCTTTTGGGTGTGTGATCACTCTCTCGCCCAGTCTATGGACTGTTCCATGGCCATGGGAGATGACTCTATAGAAATTTTAATAACATGGGGAAATATTTCTGTTATAATGTTAGAAAGGGAAAGATCAGGTTATCATATCTATAGTACTTTTTCATCAAAACAAACTAAGTGTCTAATCCTAAGCCTAGTCAATACGGCTTGAACTTTTTTCCCATGGAAAGATATTCATAAAAACACTGTAGAAAATTCTCCATACACAGGCTGACACTTGCTCCCCTTTCTTCATCTCCATGGGGTATTCAATGGAGAACACAAGGAAATCCATAGAGCCTCAGAAGAAGATCCAAGTTCAGATACCAGGTTGCCCACTGCCTGGCCGTGTTACCTTGGATAGCTACTCACACATAGTAGGTGTTAATAAATGGTTGTTATGATTGAGTTAAAGCAGATGTGACCTTTTCTTGATTTTATTATTTTTGAGGTGTAACTTACAGTCCAAGGTATGTTTACCTCCTCATTACTGGACCAGGAATGCCTCCCCAACCCCCAGAGTCCCTTCCTTCAAGAGAATCTCCCTGCCCTCAGCCTCAGCAGAGCAGATTCCTTACAACATCTCACCTCTTTTCTTCATGGGGCACAACCCAATTTGTAATTCTTTGCTTGTCCTGTTGTTTAATGTACATCTCCTCTCTGGGATCTGTGAACATAGGAGTCCCATCTCTATTCCTGGTGTCTGGCACAAAAGTAGATGCCAGAAAAATATTTATTTGAAAAATGAATAGGAATCAAAAGATTGGGGTTCCAGCCCTACGCTTTCTAGTCTTGTGATCCTGTGCCCACGTGATGCTAATGTCATAAGGAACCAGTTTGTAAAAGATGACATCAGGGACACACCAGCCCCTATGTTGCAGAATTGTGTCACCTTCCACATGTGTATATTTCTCAGTGTTTTCAGAGCACTTTCAAATCCAGTGTGTTGTCCCCCTGATGACTTTTCCCCATCTCCCGACCTGGCACAGGGTGCAGATGACAGAGAGGTGGCAGGGACCTCTGGAGGAGTTTTGGGGGTCAGCAGCCCACTGGCCATGCTGACCTGCACTGCTGATGACTCAGGTTGAGACCAGGAAGAAGCTCTCCTGCCCAGCACTGGGGTTTCTGCCAGCAAAATGCCCAAGAACATACGGAAAGGGGCAAATCACTTTTATTTGCTTGATGACCCTGGTCTTTCCTCCGTGTGTGTTGCTTGTTGAGAGAAATGCAGGTAAATATCATAGTAAAACAACAGGATTTGAAGTCAGATGTACTGAATCCATTCATTTCTTCATATTTCCATGCAGTGAACACTTTGCTAGATAGAACCTGCTTTGTATCCTGACTCAGGACTGTATGCTGGAGAGTCAAAGATAAATACTGGTCTTTTTACCTCTCTGAGCCTCTGTTTCCTCCTCTGGAAAATGGGAATTAATAATAATGCCTGGCTAGAAAAAAAAGGCCCAGGCAAATGATTAGAAGCAGTGGAGCAGATATTCATTAAGAATTTCTATAGTATCTTCCACCAAGAAGAACACAACTTCAGAGGGTTCTCCTTGTGTCCTTTCTCCTTGTTTCTTCCTCCTGTTCTGTTTCCCATCCGGGACTCTTCCGCAGTTGTTGCCTTCCTCGCTCTTTTCTTCCTGGGCTGCTCTCAGCATCCTCCTTCCCTCTCTCCCAGCCTGACTCCCTCCTGCCAGCACTGCTCCCAGCCCCACTCTGCTGGGAACCCGTGGCCGGCCTCGGAGCAGCCTTGTGGTCATCGGGCCAGGCCCCCAGCAGGCTCTCATCACATGGGCAACCTGCTAAGTGGAGATCATGGCGCAGTTCTATTTGGGGAGCTTTAGGCCCACAGAGCTCTCTCGACATCTGATGTTGAGGGGAGGGAGGCCTCGGTGCCAATGCCAAGCCGCCCTGGCAGAGCATGAATCTTAGAAACAGAATTTTTCTCGTGTACAGGAACAGGAGGGAAATGCAAACAGCAGAAGAAGAGGAGAGAAACACCCCAGTGCTGTGCTCCTGAGAGGGTCCCGGGAGACACCAGGAGTGTGCCAGGGACAAAAGTGTGTTCAGTCCCTCAAAACTGGGCAAGGGGACAGACAGGGCTGGGAATGAGGGTGGCCTGCTCTCTCCTTCTGAGCATGGACTAAAGGTTCTCATCCTGTTAAAATTCAGGAATGGGACATGGCCCTGCTTAACCTGCTGAGGATGGGATAAAGGGCCGGAAGACAAACATTCAGGGAGTCTTTTGCTTGTGCCTGCTATTTAGGAGATCACAGATAAATTCAGTTCACTCAGGAAAGTGAGGTTTTTCTGAAACTCCACTAGAGGCTGGGGAGACGGAACCAGTCCCTGACCTCCCGGTGCTGACAGAGCGGGTGTTTCCAATGGGTCTTAACAGGGTACGCTGTGTGTAGGGCGCTTTGTGGACATAGAGCCGTGACCTGGTGTGGTTAGAAAAAGTCATGCCACGCAGAACCTTTCATCCAGGCTTGAGGGAGGAGTTGGAGTGAGACGGATGAAGAGTATGGGGAAGATGACTAGGACAGAGGACCCAGGGAAGAGAGGTCAGGAGCAAGTTCCCTCTTCCTGCAGGACCATCGCAAGAGGAGCGAGAGGAGGGGGAGGGGTAGGTCACGCGAGCCTCCTGAAACGTAGAAGGAGCTGGGCTCTGCTCCTTGAGCAGTGGGAAGCCACTGTGGGGTTTCCAGCATGCCGAGTCTACAAGGACGTGCTCTTGTAAAGCTCTCCCAGGCTGCAGTGAATTGTCTTTAAGTGAGGAGTAAATGTGGAGGCCCAGGGGAGGCTATCACAGTTGTCCTCATGGAGATTTACACCAGCATGGAGATGGAGATGGAGATGGAAATGCAGATGCAGATGGAGATGGAGATGCAGGTGCAGATGGAGATGCAGATGGAGATGGAGATGCAGATGGAGATGCAGATGGAGATGGAGATGCAGATGGAGATGCAGATGGAGATGGAGATGCAGATGGAGATGGAGACGCAGATGGAGATGCAGATGCAGATGGAGATGCAGAGGCAGGCAGAGATGGAGATGCAGATACAGATGGAGATGGAGTAAAGTAGATGAATTATGTACATATATATAAAATGTATGTATTTATGAAACATATATATATATACACAGGAGGTCACTTTGTTAAGACTGGACACAGCTTTGATGGGGGTCAGTGCGGCCCTCCTGGAGTACCGTAGCAAAGGAGGAGGGGCAGGCGCTTCATGGGACCAGAACCCGTCCTGGGGCTGCTCTACCCCTGGGAATGCTGCCACACAGCCATGGTTTGCCTGCAGTGTCCCTCTCAGCTGTGTGTTCAGGGGACGTGCTGTCTGAACGGAAGGGCAGGTGGCATCAGTGGCATAATATGAGCAAGATGCTCAGTCTCAGTCTGTTTCCAGGTTTGTCCGATGCAGACAGTGATAGCTTATCCACTGGAAATGCTCCATACTGATGTGGGGTATGAAACAAAGCCGCAAGGGCCAGCCGCTGAATGTAGCTGGTGCTTAATAAATGTGAGTTCCCACCCCAGGTTTCTCTTCCCATCCCAGCCGGAACAGCCACCCTTGATACTAGCTTCCATTCTGGTCTTGCTGGAATCCAGGCAAATAAAGAAACCACATCACTTCTTCCTCCACTGTTCAAAGCCCTGTATCACTTACCCCTGGTCCACGATCCCAGCAGTTCTCCCACTTATATTTCCTACTTGTGTTCCCCTGGCCAATTACAAGGCAAACACAATGATTTTTTTTTCCTCCTTTAATGTGATGAACTCATTTCTGCCTTTGGATCTTTGCACCAGCTCTTCCATCTGCCTAGAATACAGTCCCTGCAGTTCTTCCTGGTTGGCTCCTTGGACTCTCAGCTTAAATGTTACCCCCATCAAAGGGTCTTCTTTAGCATCCAGATTAAAGTAGCGCACCCTCCTCAGTCGTGGTTCTCTGGCATAGCTTCATAGAATTGTTCTCTCTCTGAAATTATCTTGAGTATTTGTTTACTGTTCATTGCTTGTCTTTCCCCCACTGAAGTGTAAGGTCCATGGGACCAGAGGCTTGGTTTTTCTTATTCACTACTGTGTGCCCAGCACCCAGAACTGAGTCTGATAGATATTGGGTGCTCAGTAATTATATTACATAAACAAATGAGTGTCTTATCATTAAGTTTATCCCAATTGTTAATTCCTTATGGAATTTGTCAAAGCTTGTCAGATCCATGATCTCCCTTGACAATCATATTTCTGTGTATAAGTACAGATGTACATGCATATATATACACACACTCATATATACATACATATACATGTACAATCATATAGGTATGCATATATATGTATATGCTTACACATGTGTGTGCATATATACATATACAATCATATGTTAGTGTTTGTGTGTGTGTATATTTGTGTCTCATCATCAACAGAGCAGGTAATATCATCTCCACTTTGCAGATGTGAAAACTAGGCTTGGATAGGAGTCTCCCTTACCTGGTCTGGAGTTGATTGGGCATATCAGTTCATAGTCACTCTTAGGCCCAGACTTGGGTGTGTTTCTCCTCCTCCCAGGTATTGAAAAGAAATAGAGAAAGAAGTTCAGCAAACAGTTCTGTTGGCTCTTACAGTAAAATTCAAACCCGAAGACTGGCCTCTATGCTACTGCAGCCAGGGCACCTGTTGACCAGAAGTGACCAAGGGCCGAGAATAGCCTGGGCGACCCATTTCCTCACCTGTAAAATGACATCCCTGATGACTGTCCACAGATGCTGAGAGGGACACTGAGGACATAATCATGAAGTTGATTTCGTGAGAACAATGCTTGTCTTCCCATCCAAATGGAAATTGTCAGTGATGGGTCCTGTTTCAGATTCTGCACCTCTCTTGTCTGTCTCCCCAGGCCTTGGCGAAGTGAAGAAACGCTCAAGGAAAACGCCGATTCCAAAGTGCGGTCTTAGGAAGCCAGTGTCTGTGGCTCAGCGTTCTTCTCTGCTGTCTGTGCAACAGACCCTTTTGGCAGTCGGCCTGTGGCATTCTCAGCAGAATGTTTTTTAAATGCATAAAATAAAATTAATAGGATTACACAAGAAGCCAATTATACTGAAATGCAGTTATCAAAATTCAAAACAAACCATTTTTGAAACAGTAATATATGTGCATCTTTAGTAATATGCTAAACAACAAGATCCGGCAACAAGCCTAATAAGTACCGTCATTGCAAAGCAGTGAAAAGAGTGAATGTTATTTTGAGATCTCTGCTACGACTATGATGTGATATCAGAACATCTGTGATTTCTATTAATGACAGAGGCATGGGCACTATTAATACTCCTGTGGTCTGCCTACTTTCATAATTGAAGGAAATCTTGTGGTCTCGGAAGACAGATGGATTTCGGTCCTCCTGACTCATTTGAATCCCAGCCTTGAGTAAGACCCACCCTGTCTCAGAAGGATGTCACCCCCCCACCTACCCCACAAGGATGAAGCAGAGATGGGACACCAAGTGGGAAATGGAGAAACACAGAGGGCAGGTAGGATCTGAAAGCAGAGGGAGGAGTCTCATTTTCAGAAACAAAAAGACCTTTGTCCGCCCTGGTTTTCAGACAACAAGATCCAGTGCGGCTCCCGGGATATTTAACCCAGCCCGGCTCACAGCGGGGGTTTCTGGGCTTGTCCTTTGGAGACTGTCAGCAGGGACTTTTCCAACTTCAGCGTCTGCGAGTCTGCGAATTCACCCATCTGCTCATTTGGGCTCCTTCTCAGCAGGGCGTTCTCTCATGTGTTGACAAAAAAAATCTTTTGACATGTAGAAGGTTAGTAATTTTTAGATTTCGCGAAAAGACGCTCAGAAATCTGTCTCCCCAGCCGGTCTTCCCCTTCCCTCCTTCTCTATTGAGTCCGCCTTCAGATTAATTTGGCAGCCTCGCAGTTTCTTCTCTAAGTCTTTTTAAGATTTACTTTGCAGACTTGGGCATCTAGTTCCCCCCGTGTATTGGCAATGCTTAGCATGACCCGCATCTATTCCACGGTTGAGCAAACACTGATAATAACCATGGCTTGGACAGATGGAGTGGAAAGAGGGCTGGATTGAGGTCAGAAGTCTTGAGTTTGAATCTGTGATTTAAAAGCTGTGTGACTTTGGGCAAGTTGCTCAACGTCTCTGAGTCCTAGTCTTTTTCATCTGTGAAAAGAGGCTGTAACATCTACCTTATAGGTTGTACACTCAGAAAACACAAACGTGGTGAGCATACTGTCTAGCACATAGTAAGTTTCAATAAAGGTTTTTCCTTTCTTTAAAAAAAAATATAGTTTATTCCTTTTTGCCATCTTTAGGCCAGTTCTGTTGCAATTTCCTTCAGTCATAATTGTTGTCTCTCATTGATGCGGCATGTTCATTCTGTGCTAAGAAGATGAGAAAGTTGAAGGATCACTGATTAAGTACCTGCTCTGTTCCAAGCACTGTGCATGCATTACGGAGTCTTGGTCTCATAGCACCGCTTATCCAGGCGTTACCACCGGCGGTATTATCCTTGTTGTGCAGACTCGAGGGACTTGAGTGATTTCCCAGAGTCGTGCGACTCTGCATGGCAGAATGGGATCGATCCTGGTTCTGTCGGGTGTTCTGTGGAACACAGGTTCTTCACTTCGTTTATAGTCCTGACCATGGAGGGTTGTTTGTTGTTACTGCTGTTGCTTTAATTTTTCATTTTATTTATTTATTTATTTTAACTTCTTTAAAAAAAAATTTGTTTTTTGGAGGGTTGCTTGATGTTTCAAAATAAGGCAGGTGTGACCTCAGCACCGAGTAGGCTAAAAATGCCTGTGAGGAGTGAGAAGAGATACCCATTTTGCATCAATGTGAGGAAATAGTTTTAAATGTCCATCATGCCTGGAACCCCAGTGGGTGTCCTTGTTGGGGCCAGTGGCCTCCCCACCATTGAAGGTGCGAAGCGGGCCGCCTGCAGGGGGCTGGGCAGGGGCTCCCAAATGCCCATTCGGTTCCCTGGTAAGGAGAGTCTTCGACTGGACGTTCCCGAGGTTCTGTCCGTGGCTCTGACCCTCCTCCTGAGTGACCTTTGCCGAGTCCTTTACACCTCAGGGCCTCCATTTCCTCTTCTGTAAAATTGATAAACGGCCCCCGGCTCCTGCAGTGGTTGTGAGATAATCCAGGGCAGGTGCCCAGGACCATTTCTGAAGTGTGGGGAGGACACAGTAAACGTAGCTTCAAGCGTTATTTTCACTCCTACGAATAAATTATGAAAATAAAGGTCGGGTTCTTTTACGGTTTGTCTGAAGAGCAGCCCTGGAATCGAAGGCCTGTTCTGGGGCACCGTCTTCTGGGGCTGTGGACGAGATGGGGTCAGTGCAACGGCTTCACCTAGTCAGTGCTCGATAGATAAATCGTAGACGGTGATGGTCGTGGTAGTAAGATTTTAGTTTTATTATTTAGATTCAGTAGGTGGTTCCAAAGGCGGGCTTCAGATGTCACCAGTGAGAGCCAGTGCACACAGGGAACGGTCCATCGATCCTCAAAGCGACCCCTGGACCCTATGAGGCTTGTGTGGGCCTGGAGGGTGGAGTTACTGACCTTCCTGGTTGCTTCTAACTCCCCAAGGCTGATCGGCAAAAAACAATTGTGCCTGGAACTCTTTGGTGTCATGTCATAGCTTTTTCTTACCCGCCCCCGCCCCCACCGCCGCCCTGCAAGGGATAATACAGTGAATTCATTGTTTGCTTTTATTCGATGTGAGAGGGCGTGTAAATAATCTTTCAGTAGTAGCAATCATCCGTTCACGTGTATAATGCTGTGTAGTTTAGAAAACATTTTCCCATATGCCCTTCTGCCTTTTCACTGGTTCACTCAATCCACAGGTATTTATTCAGTGACTACTACGTGTTAGGAATTGTGTAGGCCCTGGGGAGCAAAGATAAATTGGATCCTTCCCCTGCCCTCAACTATGGCTACCTCCTTTCCATTCTTCAGGACCCAGCTCAGGGTCCCCTCTTACCTAAACAGCCGCCCACCTCCCAGCACTCCACTGAGAACTTCACAGTTTACACTTGTTTGTTTGTTGACATTTCTCTCTCTGCCACAGGTTTCCTGAAGATGGCAAGTGCAGAGCCTAGCACAGTGCATGGCACATCAGACACAATCGGTATTTGATGAATGAATAAAATGGGACACACGAGTTCTAGAAAGAGCAGAGGCACAGGGAAGGGAGCAATATATTGTGCAGAAAAAGCAGGAGCTGTAATTTGATCCTTTAGTGTACCCTGTTAGATAGTACAATAGTTATTCTCATTTAGCATGCAATGAAACTGACCTGCCAGGAGACTCAGTTCCTGGCCGGACAGAAATAGAGCCCAGCCGTTCTGGCTCTTTCTCCTGGCTAGACAGTGACTATGGGAATGGTGGCAGTCTTAAGTCATGTGGACCAGAGTTGGACCAACACTGCCAATGGCAGGGGAGGGAAGGGCTGGGACACTACTGAAACTGAGCAGGACCCTTAGGGGCCTTGCCAGGGACAAAGCTCCTTGTCCCCCGCCTCTTGTTTGTAGAAAAACTTTAGCCTCCTAGGCCTTCCCCGAGTTCCAAAGAGCAAATTTAATCAGAGAAGTGAGAAAATGCAGAAACAAAGGAAGGCAGTCGAGCAAGACAAAATAATAATAGTTTAGCCATAAAATAAAGTCAAGAATCTTTAGTTCCTCCTCAAAGGCTATCAATAATATC
This sequence comes from Balaenoptera physalus, assembly GCF_965194825.1. Classification (NCBI taxonomy): domain Eukaryota; kingdom Metazoa; phylum Chordata; class Mammalia; order Artiodactyla; family Balaenopteridae; genus Balaenoptera; species Balaenoptera physalus. The sequence goes on along the minus strand of NC_138895.1, from coordinate 76,718,424 downwards.
CTGAGCCATATCCTTGAGTTGTTTTGCAGATACTAAAACCCCCAACAGTTGGAGAAAGTTAACTGCATGCTGAGCACCTACATGTAGACCCCAGACCAGTTGGAACCAGAAGGGTGATGACTGTAATCCCCAGACATCACCCTGTTACCTCACCATCAACCAATCAGAGGATTGTGCATGAGCTGATCACGCACCCTCTCCTACACCCTTCCCTGAAAACTGTGAGGGAGTTTGGGTCTTTTGAGCATTAGCTTCCCATTCTCCTTGCATGGTGCCCTGCAGTAAATGCTGTACTTTCACCGTGACCCAACATCAGTGAACTGGTTTTGCTCTGCGTTGGGTAAGCAGACCTTAGTTCGGCTTGGTAACACTATTAAGTTCTGTGAACCCACTCTGTGCCAGGCACTATGCTAGACATTTTGTATATGTTATTCTCCCCATTTTACAGATTCAGAAACTAAGGCACAGAGAGATTAAGCATGAGGCTCAAGGTAGTTACCCAGAGTTAGCAAGAGATGAAGCTGGATTTGCATCCAGATCTGGTTGATGTCAAAGCCCATGTCCATCCCATCTCTCCATTCTGCTGGACAGCCTAGGTGAAGGGAAGTTACCAGAAGTGAAATGCCTGACAGCCAAAGTTACCATAGAAACAAGCTGATTGCAGAGTTCTCAAGAGATTTTTTTTAATTTTAATAAATAAATAAGGCAGAACAGGTCATAGGAGAAGCCCACCTTTTTCTTGGCTCTAACCAATGTGATACCTGGCGACTTCCATTTCAGTAAGTGGCCTTTTAGCCCTTTGGTCAGTCACTGCACAATGATGTCAGTTTCACTCTGTGATTACATAACAGTGTCAGTGACAAAGTATAACCTTTGCCATTGGTTCATTCAACAAACCAAATCTTTTCTGTAAAGAAATATCCTGTAAAAATACTCTGTGAAAAAAAAACACTCTGGGAAATATTTCTATAAAAATATAAATTTATTAAATTTTTCATACATGGATGTCTCTGTTGAAACTACTCAACTCTGACTTTGCATCATGAAAGCAGCTGTAGGAAATGCTTAAATGAATGGGCATGCCTGTGTTCCAATAAAACTTTATTTATAAAAACAGACAATGACCGGATTTGGCCTACAGGCCATAGTTGCCAACCTCTGAGTCCAGAGCTCCTCATTTTACAAATGAGGAGATTGAGGCTCAGAGAGGCTCAAAGTCTTGTCCATGGTCAGAATTAAAGGGGAAGTGGTGCAAGCTTTGCCTTTGGTTGCCCACAGCTCTTGGAAGGATGGTCTTAGACGAGTGTGTTTGGAAAACAACATGTGCCTGTTTCTGCGATGAAATGCTGGCGACCAGGACTCCCTGCATATGGAGATTCTCTTTCAGGCAGTTGGAAACTGGAAAATTCTTGACTTGGTATTTTTAGAAAAACGGCCTTTTCCCAACCATCGGTTTTCAATCTGGCAGTGTCAGTATCCATTGCCAGAGTTTTAATTGAAACATCAAGTTAAAGTTTTCTCTGATTACTTTGGCAAAGCTGCATAATAAAGTCTGCTTAATTGTTTTTCCAGAAAAATCATAAAGCTCGGAAATCCTAGGGAAGCTGCAGGTATTTAATGGGAAGGTGGGAAGGTTAGAGAAAGTGGTCCCTTAGATAATGGGCCACTTGGAAACGACTTGACAAACTTAGCCACTTCAGAGTAGGTGATGGAATTGTAAATTCTCTCTTTGGGGAGGTGTGGGCTACAGAGGGAGCCCCATCCTTTTGCCTGGCCTACCCCCGCCCAGCCTCGCTGTTGACTGAATGCACAAAGTCAGAAATGCCATTTTGACAAGTATTTATTGAGTCCCGGCTCTGCATCAGGATTCGTGTTAGGTGGGGCTCTGATGGAGAGAGAGCAGGAGTCAGGAAGAGGAGAGAAATATGCAAGGGGCACCGAGATCAGGCCCTTGTATTCAAGAGGCTGAGAGTCTAGGGGGGAAGACAAAATTTGTGCATTACTGAAGATAATTCTAGTTGCTGTAACAGGACTTTAACCTAAAAGGTAATTTCTCTCTGATATAAAGTTCAGTTGGGGACTTCCCTAGTCGTCCAGTGAGTAAGACTCCGTGCTCCCAATGCAGGCAGCCCGGGTTCAAGCCCTGGTTGGGGAACTAGATACCGTAGGCATGCCACAACTAAGAAGTCTGCATGCTGCAACTAAAGATCCCGGGTGCCGCAGCTGAGACCCGGCGCAGCCAAAATAAATAAATAAATAAATAAATATTTTTTAAAAAATAATAATAAAGTCCAGTTGGCAACACGGATAGGGCGTTAGTTGTTTCAATGCTTATGGGTAACAAATTAACGGGTAAAAAGCAGTGTTTTTCAGTGTGGTCCTTAGACCAGTTGCACCAGAATCACTGAGATGTCAAAATGTAGATTTTTGGGCTCCTCCTCCAGCTATTTTCATTCAGGAGGGTCCGTAGTCATCCCAGGAGTCCTGATATATACTAACATTTAGGAGTTACTGATGCAGACTGTAATAAGGGTTTAGGATTGACAAGCAGCTATGTGTGAGATTTTGGAGAGAATTTAAGGTTATTCTGAGGAGTTTAGACTTTGCCCTGTAAGGAGGCCCTGAAGATTTTGATCAGGGGAGTGACAACTTCAAAACGTTGCTTTGAGAAGATTAATCTGCAGCTGTGAGCTAGAAAGCCATTGAACATGTCCAGGAAAGGCATGCTAGGATTCATTGTGATTAATACGTGCAAAGAACTTACATGGTGCCTGGCATGGAGGAAGTGAGCAACGCATTTCAGTTGTGATGTTTACTCCTGAGCTGAGATGATGCCAATAGGAAATAAGAGGAAGGAGTATGGCTGAACTCCAGTAACGAAGATTGAATATAATCTGGGACCCTGGGTAAGTGGGCGGTTTTGTTTCTTTGCATGTATCCCTGATAGCGTATCACAACCACTTCTTTACATTCAGTGGAATTTGAAGGAGGCTCTTGGTATAAGGACCGCGGTCCACAGAAAGCATCTTGGAGTTTCCTGATGGATCTGAGTGGGTTGAGGTCCTGGTAGGAAACCCTGGTTCCTTATTTCCCGTCCAGTAGCTTTCGTTTTCTGCAAATCATCCATTTCCACATGAAGAAAACATTTTCTTTAGCCTTCCTTTCCAGTGTCCTTCTAGCAGCAGTAATAAATAAACCCTCAAATTTCAGGTACATAACACAAGATTTCAAATGTTAAATACAGAGGGATGCTTTTCTCCATATGGTGATTCAGAGACCCAGGCACTTTTCATCTTGTAGCTCTGTCATCCTCTAGAACAGAGGTTCTCAAAATGTGTTTCTGGCCCGGTAGCATCACCTGGGAGCTTATTAGAAAGGCAAATTCTTAGGCTTCTCACCAGACCTGCTGAATCAGAAACTTAGGAGGGTCCCAGAAATCTGGGCTTTCAGACACTGTCAGGGATTCCGAGGCAACTCAAGTCTGAGAATCACCACTGCTCCAGGCCTCTGGAGCCCTCTGCTTCCCACCTGAAGGGGGAGGGTGGAGAGGTGTGGATAGCAGTGTTTTTGCACCACGTCCTGATGCATACAGGTCGCTTCCTCTCCCATTCCTACTGGAAAACACCTCCTGTGAAGCAGGCTGGGATTTGTAGTCTGAACATCCTAAAAGAATAAAAACCAGGTTGTGATGAAGAGCTTGCAACATGCCACCTGTCTTCCCATCAGTAAAGCAGGCACAAAAAAGCTCTGCCACAGAGTTACTGTGAGAATTCTTTGACAAAATGTAATCTCAGTTCCTGGCTCAGTAAATTTTAGTCTCCTACCTATCCCGCCCCTGAACCCTCAAGATGGTCAGGAGTCATTAATCTTCCATCATTTCTGCTGCTTGGGAATGTTTTTGTTCTGCAAAGAACACATCCAGAGAGATCCATCCACCAGTCAACTCAATCAACAAATGCTTTGACTCTATACATAATGATTTTAAAGTAGCACTGAGTGAATTCTTACTATCTGAAAGGCACTTTAGGTAAGTGGTATCATTCATTCCTAACTTACACCTTGGGGGGTACGACATCTAGCTCCCTTTTTACAGAGGAAAAATCCAGGGCTCTGAGACATAAATTGTTTACAAAGGTCCCCAGCTGGCATGTGACAGCTGAGTTGGGCTGCCTGACTTTTTCTGCTTTACCTGGCTTGCCATCTGGGCTGTAGGAGAGACAGGAAAATAGAAGGTGGTGCCTCCAAGCCCAGAGAGCTCGCAATCTAGATGATGACATCACATAGAGACAGAAAAAGACACTGACATTAAATGTGCCAGTGTTTCATTCCTTACCTTGTTCTAGGGAGGAAAAAAAAACCCCAGAAATTTAAGGCAAACTGACTCATAGAACACCATTAAGAAGCCAGATGAGCTAAGCATATGAACGGTAGACACAGAGGCCGTGGTGTGCTCTGACGTCAGTTCAAACCATTTGCGTGTGTCACAGCTAAAATCTGCCGTACTGATGCACAGGGTGTGACATGCAAGCTTCCGTGGGAAAAGCCCCCATCTCCATGGTGATTGACTGTGTGTCTCAGACATTGTCTAGGGGTTAGGAAGGCATTGGAGACAGCAAATCCTGTTGGAACAGTGGGGCCTGTAAGGAATGCCATGCTTTCTTGCCCTTGCCTTGCAATTCAGCGTCCTGGGAGAGCTGGAAATAACAGACAGACTCATTGCCAAGGAATTAAAATTGTGCTATTAACACTCCCCTCCGGGGGTCCTAAGCATGCTAGTTGACACAGCGTGGCCTTGCTATTACGAGCAAATACAGATTTCCTGTCTGAAAATGCAGAGCACCTATTTCATCCAGAGAAAGAGGATGAATGGCCACTCATATCCTAAAACCACCAGATTCAGTAGAAATTAGCTAAGCTTTCTTATTCTAGAATGGCTTAACATCAATAGCTGTGATTTGTTGAGCATCTACTGTATGCTGGGCACTGTGCCAGGCCCCTGTGCCTTAATTACTACCAGTCCTTTCCATAGCCCTACAAGGTAGCTATTCCCACTTTATAAATGAGGCAGTTGTGGCTCAGAGAGGTTAAGCGTCTTGCCCAAGGTCGCACAGCTCACAGGTCTGTCTAAGCCCAAGCCTGGGTTCTTAGCACTAGAAGAAGAAAGAACCCTTTTTTCCTTTTTCCATGCTTCTCAACTCTAACCTTCGGAGCTTTTTAGAAGTTTATAGGTAATAAATGATTATAACAACTTATCCTACTGCATGCTTACTGAAGGTCAGGCTGTATTCTAAGTCCCTTTAACTTTCACAAAAACCCTGAATATAGGTGAAGCACCAGAGCACAGAGAAGTGAGGTAACTTATCTAAGGTCACACAACCAATAAGTGGTAGACCATGGCTTTGAACCCAGGCAAATTGATTTGCTTTATCACTCTAGGCCTGGAAGGCATCTGAATTTCTGGGGTGGGACTCTGGCACAAGTTGTGTTTTATTAAGTCCCACAGGAGATTCTGATAGAGTTGGAGTAGGAGCCCCTGCCTAGAAGCCCCTGTGTGTCTGCAAGTTCCATTCCTTCTGGCCACCTGCGCTCTCCAAATAGAACTCACTGCACACCAGCCTCAGTGGGCCCCAGTTGTTAGCATGACAGGAGATGGCCAGGAAGTTTTGCGGAAATGACACCAACACACAGCCCCACCTGATTGTTGGGGGCAGTGGGAGTGTGGCTCTGGTCCTTTCCTGCGCAGCTCAATACTCAGCAGTTACCTGAGGCTGCTCCAGCCCAGTCCTTTGGACACCTGTGGACAGAGGCTGGCCAAGGGGGGAATTTAAGATGAAGCAGCAAGCCTAGCTTACGGGCCAAAAGCATGGAATTTGGAGGCAGACTGACCTGGATTGGAACCCAGTTTCACCACTTGCTAGCTGGGTCAACTTGGCAAGTCACTCAGCCTCTCTCAACCTCAGTGTCTCAGACTGGGGATGATGATATACCTATAGAATCATAGTGAGCGCTACATTACATATTTTGAAGATGCTGGGCTTTGTGCCTAACACAGAGTGAGCTCTCAGGTTGCCTAGGGAGAAGTGGGTGGGGTAGAGGGACAGGGACCTGCGCTAGAGCCACTAGGGTGAGACATGACGTGGCCAGCGGTGACCCCGAAAGTTCAAGATCTCCAGTCTGGTGGGAATGCACACTGTCCAAGGAGCGAGGCAGTCTCTGGGCACAGGCAAAGTGAGGGCTCAGCACTGGGAGCCCACTCTGAAGTCACAGATGTGTCTACAGGCCAGCTGAGCACTGAGGCTGCCGCTCTAACCTGGACCATTAAATCAGACAGAGACCACCGCATCCTCAGCCCCCAGTAAGAGGAAGATCTGGGCCCCGCTCCCTGCCAACATCCTAAGACCTCTTTCCTCCTTCCTGACTTCATTTCTCTCTCTGTTCTTGGCCTCTGTAGTAACTTGTCTCTTTCGCTTTCATCAACAAGATTTTCTTTGGACCTGATGATGGTTTAACATTTACAGACTGCATAGGTGGACTTCTGGTTCCATCTGCCTCTGGCCATTTGAAGTAATAAGCCAGCAAACCAGGCTCAGCCCCAGGAAACCTCCTTAGCAGCAACCTGTTGGGCTGTGCCCTTGAGCACAGAACTGGACAGAGTGGTGAGTCAGGGTAAAGCAGTCAAATCAGTCTCTCTATGGGAATCAGGGCCCTAGGCCCGAAAGTGAGGTTCTAGCCCCAGGAAGCTAGCCCTTTGAAGAGCACACTGAGATCTGAGATCACTGTCACAGAGTGGACAGGTTACCAGGCAGATGCCGGGCCTAGGACTAAGTGTAAGAGCTGGAGCAGCCAGAGTGAGCGGTCCTCTGTCACCATCCAAACTAGCAGTGAGGTTAGCACCAGACCAGCAGGATGAAGGAGTGATGCCAACTCAATTTTGACTCAGTGGGAAACCAAAGCAATGCAAGGAGCGTCAGCTTTGGGGTCAGAGAGGTTAATCCCAGCTCCTCCTCTTAGTAAGTATGGAATCTTGGGCACTTCCTCAGCATCTCAGGTCCCTTGATTAAAATGGGGACAATGATGGTACCCATTCAAAGGTTTGTTGGCCAAATTAAATGAGTCAGTGCCTCCAAAGGACTTAGGTCATGCATAGTAAGAACTCAGTAAATGGTGTTGGTATTTCAGTTTGGGTTATGCTCTGATGTATAAAACCTAAGTAACAAAAGGGTGAGATATTTCTTTTCCCTTGTTTTCATGAAGTCTGGGCATAGCCTCTCCAAGGCTGGTGTGGCAGCTCCAGGATGTCAAAGGGGACCCAAAGCACCTTCTATTTTTTGCCTCTCCCCTCCTTAGCATGTGCCTCCATCCTCAAGAGCATATGGTGATACAGGATGGCTGATAGAAGTCCCATCTCCTGGATGCAGCCTGCTGGTCTCTGCCTCTTAACCTCTGTACATATTATTCCCACTGCCTGCGATGCCCTTCCCCCACTTAGTCATCCTGGACCCCTCAGCTCAGAGGTGACTTCCCCACAGAAGTCTTTGCTGACACCCACATTAAGGATTAGACCTATCATGTCAGACTGTATTGATCTGTCTCCTTGTCCATCCCTCACCTGGCGTAGCCTGATAATGAGCTCCTTGAACGTTGGAGGCTTGCCAACACCTCCATGAGTCCACAGTCCCTAGCACAAGGCCTGGAATAGTGTAGGTGCTCAATAAATATGGCTGAGTGGAAGTCTGAATGAATGAGGTGGGCTTGACCGCCACTCACCTCTATACATTTCCCCAGCACAGGCACCCTTGAGAGACCTGTGTTGCATGAGACATTGCATTATCATTGGGTTCCTGATGCCCCAGTAGAGAATTTTGGGGGGATTGATTTGTTTTGTTGATTATTTACGCTTTAACGTCTTTAACGGCCATGCAAAATGTTTTTCCTTTAAATAAATAAATTTGAGGACAAATTTTTTAACATTTTAATGAATTAACAATTATCCCTAATATTCAAAAAAAGTGCAAAGAGTAATTCAATAAACACCTATGGACCCACCATCCAACTTGAGCATAAGATAATATGAATGTGGAAATAGAAGCCCCTTGTACACCCCCTACCCAGGCTAATCCCTTTGCAGAAGTAACTACTATTCTAAACATAGGGTTTATCACACATATACATTTGATATACAGGGCCAGGACAAACAGGAGATGGGTGAGGATAATCATGCCAGTACAGGGTTGATCCCGTTATTTAAAATTTTTTTGATTTATTCATCATGGATTTTTTTTTGCATTAATTTTGATCTTTTAAATATTGCATTAAGTATCTTGATTGCTGAGACCTTTGACATCCCCCTAAATTTTTATTGGTAACAACTTCACTGAGATATAATTCACACAACCCTATAGTTCACCCACACAAAGTGTATAATTCAGAGAGTTTTTAGTATGTCCATAGAGTTGTGGAACCACCACCAAAATCAAATTTAGGATATTTTAATCACTACAGAGGAAACCTTATACCCCTTAGCAGTCACTCTGTTCTCCCCTCTCTCCAGGCCCTGGTAACCACTAATCTACTTTCTGTCTATGGATTTGCCCATTCTAGACATTTCATTTAAATGGACATTTCTTGTATCCTGTCCAGCTTCTTTCGTTTACCATAATATTTTTCCATATTCATCTGCAGTGAAGCACGTATCAGTACTTCATTCTTTTTATTGCCAAATAAGATTCCATTGTATGGATACACCACATTTTGTTCATCCATTCATCAGTCGGGTTGTATCCACTTTGGGGCTGTTCTGAATAGTGCTATGAGCACCTGTGTACAAGCACCCCCTTAAATTTTGTGTATGAGGCGAGCGTCTCATTCCCCTCACCCTAGTCCCAGCCCTGTTGCTACATATGAAGAGTTTTGTTCTGTGGCTAAAGCGAAAACCAAGAGAGCAGCCTGATTCCCCAAGCAGAGTGTGGACGTTGGCATCCAGGGCTGTGCAGGTAAAGGCTGGAAATGGGGAGCTGCCCAGGGGCAGCAGCAGAGTCAGCTTTGATACCCCCCCAAGACTCCCCACTGCAGTCTTTCCCGTTCTTCCAGTCACGTCTGCTGCCACTGCTGCCGCCAGTGGGTCCCCACTCTGTTTGCCACCGTCACATCCTGCCACTTGCATCTTTTCTGCAGAGGGACGACTGCATACTGCCTTCCTCGTCCTAGCTTCAAAACATCCTCCATCCTTTGGGAAGCCTGCTGCAGAGCAGGGGATGAGGATGCGGGCCAGTCGGAGAACAAAGGATGTCTCCGGGGCTGGGGACGCACATGCACAGTGAGAACGGGACAGCGGGTCATTTGGTGCAGGTCCGACTGGCAAATGGAGCCCTGCTGGGCAAGGCAGAGCACACCTGATCGGGCAGAGTCAGGCGTGGGTGAAGGTGGCCGCACGTAAGAAGCATGATATTAAAAAGGAGACCTCTCCGACTTCAGGGAGAAAACCAGTACCTCAGCAAGGATCCGTGGCTTCAGGACATCCCACCCGACCCCCGACTTTTCTCAGTGCACTCCAGATACAGAGCTGAATTGCATGCACATTCCTGGGCCCCTGTCCGTCTTCTGCCTCTGACCTCCTTAGAAGAGATTTAAATTTTAGCGCTGTTGGGAACGGTGAGTCTGTGTGGGGTTTCTTTTTGGAATGATGAAATGTTCTGGAAATAAGCTGTAGTGGTGGTTGCCCAACTTTGTGAATATACGAAAAAACAACAAATTTTACACTTTAAAAAGGTGACTTTTGTAGTATGGGGGTGAGGTTTCAATAATAAAAGAATGAAAGAAAGAATAAATGAGAGGATGAATATGTGATTAGATGGATGGATGGAGGGTTGGAAGGATCAAAGCAGAAATGGATAAACAAAGAACTATGGAAGCTTCAAGCAGATAACATTTTATTTTAGCTGCTGTTTTTCCAAGGATGGGAGTAGGTTGGGGAGCATTCCACGGTGAGAAGCAAAAAAATATCCTGGATTAAAACAATAGAATTTCGTTCTATTATTGATTATTAATTTTATTCCATTTTGGTCAAATGTATTTTGTATGATTTCCGTCCTTTTAAATATTTTGAAACTTGTTTTACGGCCTAGCAAATAGTGATCCTGGAGAATGTTCCACGTGCACTTGAGAAGAATGTGCATTCTGCTATGGTTGGAAAAAATGTTTTGTAGATGTCTGTTGGGTCTAGTTGGTTTATGCTGTTGTTGATCTCCTGTCTGGTTGTTCTATTCATTATTGAATATGGAGTATTGAAATCGCCAGCAATTTTTAAATTGTGCATTTCTTCTTTCACACTGAATAATCTCAACTGACTTCTCTTCAAGTTGGCTTATTCTTTCTCCTGCCAGTACACATGTGATGTTGAGTTCTTCTGGTGAATATTCCATTTTGTGTAATGTCCTTTTCTAATTCTGTCTCCTTATTGATATTCTCTACTTGGTGACACATTGTTCTCGTACTTTAATTCTTTATACATGGTTTCCATTAGTTCTTTGACCATATTTAACCTAGCAGACTTAACGTCTTTGTCTAGAAGTCTTTCATCTGGGCTTCCTCAGGGACGGTTTCTATTGACCTGTTTTTTTTATATATGAGCAATACTTCCTTGTTTCTTTGCATGGCTTATTTTTTATTGGAAACTGGACACTTTAAACCATAAGATTTGGCAACCCTAGAAATCAGATACCCTCAGGATTTGTTGTTGCTGCTGTTTATTGTTGTTGGTAGTATTTGTTTAGTGGGTTTCCTGAATTAATTCTTTAAAATCTGTATTCTTTTTCCTGTGTGGCCACTTAAGTCTTCACTTAGCTTAGTGGTCAACTAATGATTAGACAGGGATTTTCTCAAGTTCCTGGGACTAGTAAGTCTCCCTGCCTGTACTGAGGGACTCTGCATGTGTGTTAGGGCATGGCTTCAATGCTCAGGCAGGCAGTTTGTAACTCCACCGTGGTCTTCACTTTCTGCTTCAAAATCGGCCAGAAGTGAAGGCTTAGAGCCTTCTCAGGTCTTTCCTGAGCAGACACCTAGCCCTGGGCATGTGCACGTCCCTATGCATGTGCTTCGTTTGCTAGGTTCCCAGGAATATTCAGGGACCCTCGTGGCCCAGATTTTCCCTTTAAGGTTTTTGGTTAGCTTATCGTTTTCCCCAACTGTTATTGCCACCTCAGTCAGCTATGATGTTTAACAGTTTCCACTGATGGTTTTCAAGAAGATACTCTCAGGGGAAAAAAAGCAGCTCTCACTGGGCAAGTTCTGAATTAGTCAAATAAAGACCAGCCCCTGCAATGGGATTTTCCAGGGAACTGCCAGACAGATCAAATAATGACAGTTTTCTGGGAACTGGGCTTTGAAGGCACTGAAAACCCATTCTCACCCCTCCAGAGGCTACTAGACTGCTGGTTTTCATGGTGGTTTGTGGGGCTATTGGTTTTCAAGGCTGTCATGGGGCTGGAGAGGAAGAAATGGGACTAAGGCACATTAAAATGCAACAAAGCTTACTCTTCCTACGGAGATTCAGCCGTTTTTCTTGAATAAATACTCCTGGATTGTTCCAAGCCTTTGGTTAATTTCCAGAGCTCTGAAAAGTTGATTCTGGTTTCTGTTGCTTGTATGAAGGAGAGGGCTTTAGGAGGACCTTATTTTGCTCTTCCTGAACTGTCTTTTCTACTCATTTATCCTTAAAACCTTTGCCCTCAAGCTGGTTCACCTCATTTTATGCATTGTCTGTATTCCTAACTTGTCTGTGCAAGTGGTTTTTTTAATTGTTTATTTGTTCCTTACAGGCCCCTGCAAATTCTGTATTGCTTGCTTAACAGTGACTCATTTGCTTAACATGGAATGCATCTACTCTTCATCGCCGGGCAGTGGAGAGGACATCCCTTCTCCTGTTTATTCCATGCATCCCTTTCCCCCCTCTCTCTAAAGCTGTATCCTCACATGTCAATGGGTACTTGAAATCTGATTAAAATCATTCTAATTCAGTAGGTCTGAGATGAGTCCTGGGACTCTGTGTTTTCACAAGTTCCCGGGTGGTGATGGTCCACGGATCACACTTTGAGTAGCAACGTCCTAAAGATTTCGCAGCATTGGTCTCCAAAGCCTGCCCCCTACATCTCCTTGACAGAATGTAGCTCCCATCTGCTTTCTTCACCTGGGCTGTTTATGCGCTTGAACTTTCATATGTGGGTCACAGAGGAATCCTGTGGGATTTTCTTCAGGGCTTTCAGAGTGAAGGCAAAGTTCATCTTCTAGGGTGGATTTTGGTGAGGTTGTGCCCGAAGTCCAGGAATGGATGGAGGGAATTTCCAGGTCACTGTAAAATCAAACATGGTTGGATTCTCTGAGTGCTGTGCATTATTAGTACGGGGGAAGGGGAAGGCAGGAGAAATCTGAATGGTTTCAAAACATGCCAGGTGTCTCTTATATCGATACGCCTTTTCTGAGAAAAGAAGGAGGAGGAGAGAAAGTGTATAAAGCAGAAGAAAGGAAGGCAGAGGGAGAAGGCAAACCCCTGTGCTCGAAGCCACTGTGTTTTAGGAGCTGCAGGAGAGCATCTTGTTTCCAGCTTTGGGCCTGTTTCCTCTGTGCCTCAGTTTCTTCTGTTGTAAGATGGGGAAAATGTCAGTACCCACATACAACCACCTTTGTAGGTGCTGAGTTATGTTAGTTCTCGTTTTTTATCACTAGGCTCTTTGCTGGGTCCTTGCCACCCATTATGCCATTTATTTTTCCTAACTCTCCAAGGGAGACATTATGACTGAAGTTTAAAGACTTGGTCACCAAAGCCCAGAGAGGGTGACCTATCCAAGGTCGACAGCTGGGATCAGAGCCAGGAGTGGTGCCCGCATCTAACTTCCAAGTCTTGCTGTCTTTGCTTCTTGGGAGTGAACCCCACTTTCTGCTAGGATGCAAAACTTCTGGGGAGGTCCTCACCCAACACAGTGTCTGGTACACAGGACACTCTCTATAAATCTGTTTCTGCTTGAACAGATGAGTGGGTGAAATTCAGAAAGGGAAGTGTAGGAGCCTTTGTGAAATCTTTCTCTGAAGAAGTGAAAAGGTGCTTTTCCAGAGATGATTTATTCTACTGGTGAGGAAGGCAAAATGGATTGCCAGGCCTCCTAGAAGCCGGTGACAAAGGCAAAAGTGAGACAGCAGTGTTTTACCTGGAGCAGTGTCACTCCGTAAGCGACTAAGAGCTGTGATTAAAAGAGGGCCATTAGGATCCATCAGATTAGAGTACACTCAAGAGCATCCCCAGGGACCTCGAGACAGAGATGAGAGATGATGCCAACTGGGGTCCCATGGAGCCGCCATGGTCCTCCTCATCAGAAGAGAACATGTTTCACTTCCACACCATTCAATGAAAGCAGGTTTGGGAGAGCAATGCACATCTTCTCCTGATCGTACCTGGACCAGGGGTTGATTTTAGAATATCTGGGGCAGTTGATGAACAGCACTTCACAAGATGTCCCTCGATAAAGTTTCCCTCTGCCAAAATTTTGAGAGCTAGTGGGTGGGGATGAGTTTGGGGTCACCCTTCCTGAGTATTCTAAGGGCAACTATTGCATTTTGCCAGGTAGGAGTGACCAGTGGACAGAACGAACTGATCTGGGGAAGGACCTGGTGCCCTTTTGTGAGATAACAAGTGTCTCAAAGGGCCTGAGCCCAATTCGAGGTCTACTCACTCCTCTTGGGGATGGTGAAATGGCCCACAGATGGGCCAGACATCTCCTCAGAGATTGTCTTTATAATCTGTTCATATTCATGTATGACTAGGCTATTCGTGCCCTCAAACCTCTACTCCATATTTTAGGTAGGTCTAACCCTATTGAAGCTCACCTTAGAAACTTAGGACTTTATGAAATATTTTAAAAATATGTGATGTCCCCACCATATGAAATGATAACCACAGACTATTTACTACGTAGTTAACTTAAGCCTAAACACATCACATTCATAGAAGCTATTCCATGGGGTCAACCTTTCTATTTCTCTCCATTAAAGAATTGCTGAAGATCCAGCCAGCCTGAGTCTAGGGGCTCTAACGGTGTTGTCAGGGGTCCCTTTGTTTCCCTGTCTCTTGGCTCCATTCTCTGTTGGACTCTCCCCAGGATGAGGTCCTAGCAATGAGCCGTTCCAATGAAGAGAGACACCAATCATTCCAGCAAACATCCATCCCTTCATTGTCTCTAATTGAACTAACTTGCAGTCACCGTGGCAGGATGGGAGGGAGTCTGCTGATTGCCTGGATCTGGGGTCCGTGCCTCTGCCTGGTGGGTGTGGGGAGGAGCAGCCCCACGTGAATCACATGGACTGAGTGTGTAGGAGTGGAAGGGTAAGTAAAGAGTATTGAGGTGCTGCGATTAGAGGAAAGGTCCCAACAAATCTTGCTGGAATCTGAGCTTTCTCTTCATTTTGCCCATTGTGTTGGATAGAGGACTTATGAGAGGGGCAGAGGTGGGTACTGAGGTCCCCCTAGAGGCCAGTACAAAGGAATCCTTGCTCTACTCATTTTCTGTTTTTAATTGGGGAGGTGGTGTTGGTGAACTAACACGAATAAGATTGACAGTGCTCTCTTTTTCCAAGCAAACACGTAAATAAGCATATGAATCTGTATGTCATCTGTACATGAATATATAAGCATATTCATATGCTTATTTAAGTGCTTACTTGGAAAAAGATAGTACTGTCAATCCTATGTTATATCTATATCTAAGATGGAAATTTATAGACTGGAAGAGGTCTGTGGGTCAGTTTTGGGAGCCATTAACCTGGGGTCTGGTATCAGAAGAGTAGGAAAGCTCTGCCACTTACCTGCTGTGTAGCCTTTGGTAACTGTTTAATGTCTCAGTTTTCATCACTGTAACATAAGGATACTAATAGTACCTACTCCTCTGGTCTGGGATGCAATTAGTTAATATTTGTGAAGCATCTAGTAAGTGACATATAACTGATTGCTACTGTTATTTTCATTTCTCCCTCCTTGTTCCAAACAATCATGTTGAATGGAACATTCTCGGCCTTTAATAGGTATTTCTCTTACCCTTTCAGCAAATGAGGAGTGAGGGTGGCTAATGTGAGTTAATATATGATGGCAAGGTTGTGCTGTGGACTTGGACTTTGTCTCACCTGGGGGACCCTGCTGAAGTCACTCAGTCACCTTTTAACTTTACTTTCTCTTCTGTCCAAAGCAAATGTAAAATATATGCAGTTCAATGTCTAGGTTTGTTGTGCAGGTGAAATTAGATAAAGGAGAAAAAAATGCATGTACGTTGGCAAACGTTAGAATTTTGTTGGAGCTCATAGAGAATTTGAGGTCTCCAGGAGATCACAGCTAGAGAAAAAGACAAGTAAATATATGACTACACGATAGTGTAACAAGAGCCACACCAGGTGATACAAAGTCTAATAACAATCATAATACAATGACTCTGATTTCTTTTTTTGTTTGTTTGTTTTTGTTTCTGTTTTTGACTCTGATTTCTTAGGTGGTGGCCATTGACACATAGTTTATGAACTTTATTAAGGAGATGCCAATATTCTTCCTCTTTTATAGATGACAAAAGTGAGACTCAGAGTTTAAAGCAGGTGCACAGAGTTGCACACATACATAGGCTGGTGCTCATAACCCCCACCATACCCTCCTCCAAGGTGCTGAGTACTTTCTGGAAGAAGGGATGTTGGGCTGAGACCCAAGGGGTCAGCAGAGTTGGTTAGGAAAGACGGAGGTGAAGGAAGATGTGCCAGGTGGAAGGGGCAGTGTGAAGAAAGGCAGAGAAGGGAGAGAGAGAACTTGATGTCTCAACCGTGAAACGGAACACTCCATTAAATAATCTGATGTAATGCCCTGTCATGGCAAATTGCACAGACTGGAACAATCTCTCCAATATCTCCAGCCTCTTGGAGGGAGAGAACAAATGAACAAAAGGCATTATCACGGCTGCGATCAGCCTTGTCTAAGCAAAGAAATTGCTCCCCTCTTGCTAAATAATGATTTAAAGTGTTGTTTATATTTCCAACTTCATGACGGCCTCATAAAAGAAACCAACACCCCAGCAATACCCTGAAGTTGGGATGTGAAAGCAGCACATTTCTCTGCAGACCTCCTATTTCCTATTTCGTAAACTTTATAGCTTCTTCCTAAATTTGCTGCTTTGGGCATTATTCCCCCAACATTCCTTCTCTCCTGGAAAGGAATGGTTTATTGGAAATATCCTATTTGGCTATTTTGAAGCAATGATTTATTTATTTCCTTGGTTATTTAAATCCCCTTTGCCTGTGCCCAAAGTGCTCTGAGCATTTGTACAAAAAGCAGAAAATGGGACAGGCAGTCTGTTTACTGTAAGCAGGTGGGCTCCCCCAAAATAACTGAGGGCCCCTGGCCATGTCCCATGTAGAAAACTGCCCCGGTCCTGAATCCTCAGGGTCAGCAGACTGGGAAGGAAAGATGAAGAGATTCTTCTTGTTTCTATGTCTGCATTCTGGAGGGATCCTTTGAGTTTCTCTTCATTCATTCGTTTGTTCATTCCTTCCTTCATTCATCAACTACCCATTGAGCATTTTGTATATAACAGATACTCTGCTAAGTTAAATGACTACTGAGATAAGTAAAATTTAGACCCTATTCTCAAGAAGCTCACAGGCTACCAGCAAGCAAGCAGTGTTAAGTGCCTGGGAAAGTAAGTTCAAGGATGCAACGCCATGTATGTTGGGGAAAGCTAAATAGTGACAGGCTTATACCAGGTAATACTAGGCAGTAGTTAGAAAGGATGAGGTAATCTGTCCTAATATGCTTGAATATCTGAGACATGCTGAGTAGGAAAATAATACACCAAGTATAATATAGGTATGTAAGAGACATATAAACCTGTCACTTTGATGATTAACTTGGAAGACCAGTAGTGGAAGCAACTAAGTTATTTTCTTGGTGGACTTGAGAGGGGTGGTTAAAAACTCCAGAAGTTTTTAACCTTATCTGTGACTTTTTAAAGCAATGTTCATATAGCACATATATTTAGAGGCCAGTTGCTAAACACAACCTTAAATGCAGGTATAGGCTGCAGACATAATGCTCATAATTCCCTCCTTTTAAGAGAATTTCAGGGAAGTTTTCCTACAGGAGAGCACATCAGAATAGGGCTTTGATGAATGAATAGGAGTTTTCCAGAATGATGAAACAAAATGCTTACAAACTGGAGCAAACTGCAGGAGATGGCATAAGAAAGGTGGGCACAAATTAGATCCTGAAGGACCAGGGGTGCCTAGATGAACAACACAGTGGAAGAAAGTGCTGAAGTTCTTTGAGCAGGAACTGAATTCATCCCAACTTTCAGAAGTTAGTCCTAGGTCCTTGCAGAGACCTACTGAGGCCTGGCCAGTTCCAGCTTTGGCCCAGATAAGGTAAACTGAGTAAGAATAATACGGGAGAAACTTATATGTAGCTCTTTCAACAAGCAAGTTCTTAAGTGTTTTACGTATATCATCTCATTGAATTCTCACAACTGCCCTGTGAGTAAATATGCTAGAATTACCCCCATTTTGCAAGTGAGAAAACTGAAGGATAGAGGACTTGAAATTAATCACAGAGGAAACACTTCTTTCCCAAGGCTTTTGTTTGTTTGTTTTGTTTTTAATTTTTTAAATGAAATTTATTTATTTATTTATTATTTATTTTTGGCTGCGTTGGGTCTTTGTTGCTGCGCGCGGGCTTTCTCTAGTTGCGGCGAGCAGGGGCTACTCTTCGTTGCGGTGCGTGGGCTTCTTATTGCAGTGGCTTCTTTTGTTGCTGAGCACAGGCTCTAGACACGTGGGCTTCAGTAGCTGTGGCACGTAGGCTCAGTAGTTTTGGCTCGCAGGCTGTAGAGCGCAGGCTCAGTAGTTGTGGTGCACGGGCTTAGTCGCTCCGCAGCATGTGGGATCTTCCCAGACCAGGGCTTGAACCCGTGTGCCCTGCATTGGCAGGTGGATTCTTAACCACTGCGCCACCAGAGAAGTCCCTTCCAAGGCTTTTGATATGGTCAGACACCAGTTATATAGCTTGAGGTGACAGTTTACATCCCTCAGGAGATAAGACCATTCAAGGTGGGGCAGGGGGGAGTATGCATATTGTGATTGCCATTATGTAAATAAATGCATAAAAGAAATGCTGAGATACCAAAGTGATAGGGTAGTAGTGAGTAGCTTTTTCATCTTTTCATTGGTTAAGTTTGGTGCTGTGATTATGTTACTTTTATAATAAAAGCCAGGCTTCTATAAATAATGAAAAACTTTTACCTTCAGGCTCCAGAGTTGCCAACAAATAATTATGGGATGACACAGGCAGAAATGAGAGAAGCACCGTATCCGGGCTTCTGTGCAGGCTGAGGAAGGGAGCAGAGAGGATGTCGGGCTGGTTTCTGTACAAGGACTGGAATTCAGGATGCTCAGACGAGACCTCAGTCTCTCATGTGCGTGGTGAGGGGCTGGGTCTGTGTTTTCCCCAGCGCGGAGTCTTTCTATAAGATGATTTAAAAAGTAAATGGGGCTTCCCTGGTGGCGCAGTGGTTGAGGGTCTGCCTGCCAATGCAGGGGACACGGGTTCGAGCCCTGGTCTGGGAAGATCCCACATGCCGTGGAGCAACTGGGCCCGTGAGCCACAATTGCTGAGCCTGCGCGTCTGGAGCCTGTGCTCCGCAACAAGAGAGGCCGCGACAGTGAGAGGCCCGCGCACCGCGATGAAGAGTGGCCCCCGCTTGCCGCAACTGGAGAAAGCCCTCGCACAGAAACGAAGACCCAACACAGCCATAAATAAATAAAAATAAAAATAAATAAATTTAAAAAAAAAAAAAAAAAAAAAAAAAAAAAAAAGTAAATGGAGAAATAGGACCCTAGATCACATTGAATCACACAGTTAAGTTTTTCCTTTTTTATTCTTTTCAATCTTTCTGGTTAAAAGGAGGAATTCTCATTTTGTTGAAAGTATATTTTCAACACCTCTCTATCCCTTAATAGTTACCTTTACTTCGTCCCTTCCCTTCTTTCTTCCTTCTCTCCTTCCTTCCTTCCTCTTTCTCTCTTTCTTTTCTTAAACAAAAAAAAAAGAGCAAGCCCTGGGCTCAAAATGTTAGCCAGCCAACAGAATCTGGCTCTAATTTAGTCACGGTCTTTTTTTTTTTTTTTCATTGTACTTATTTTTACAGTTTCCTTCTAATTATTGCAGGTAATAATATACTTTCCTTCTTAAAAATAAATATGAAAATGTCTTTTATGTGAAAATATCAAGCTCAAGGAAAAGAAGTAATTGATGGTACAGGTGGTGATTAAATATGGAGGAGTAATCACTGAAGTTTCAGAACCTTGCACTATCTGCTGTCTCTGGTCCTATTCAGTTCTGAGACTCTAAGAGGTTGGAGGGAGACCAGGAACCTCGGTCCTCATCAGTTGCTCATCCGTGTTTGAATCAGCCTAGTAACATCCAAGACACCCCCTTTCTCTACTAGGCTGTAGTTTTCCTTCTGTCAGCTGGCATTTGAAGGCTCAGTTGATGCTTTTTGCCACTGATCTTCCTCAGATTTTCAGTGAAGGATGAGCACACGTGCACAGCACAATAATGATGGTACCTGGATTGTGAAGCCAACATATTTTCCTAAGAGCTTGGAATCTGGATACAAGGAAAAATGATGGATATTTCTACCCTTACAGGTTCAGCCGTGAAGGGAAGGGATAAAGGGAAATGAACCATTATTGAGCACTTAGTGTGTACATTGAACCATTAGTAACTTTATCTTGCTGTGAAATTGAGGCTCAGGGAGGTTAAGTAATTTACCCAGGGACACACAGCTACTAAGCTGGGAATCAGGCTCTGACACCAAATCTCTGGCTCCAAAGCTATGGCTCTTTCCATGAAGCAGCTCTTGGTCTTACTTGATGAGGCTTTTGACACAATTTCCATAAATGGGTTAAAAAAAATCACTTTTTAGTTACTGCTTTTTATTCTGCTTCTTTCAGGCTGAAATCCCTCAGAACCCTATATGTGTTTCCTTTTTGGCCTCCAAACCTTTGCCAAGAATTCCTTCCCTACCTCACTTTCCAAACCAAAGTCACCTGTTACCTCCTCCAGGAAGCCTTTGGGAACAATTCCAGATCACATTATTTTTTTCTCCTTTTGAGACCGCCAGTGTGAGACTAGAGACTTATAAGACTCGTGAGGTTGTATCATATCCGACATGTGGGCTCTATCATATACTAGCTTTGTAAGTTTGGGCAAGTCACTTAACCTTCCTGAGCCTCAGGTTGGTAATCTGTAGAATGGGCTCCTTATCATGAAAGTTAAGCCTCGTGGCCCATTATCAGAATTGAACTGACATTAATCAGATGGCTCTTCTCTTTCTCCTGCCTGGTATCTTCCCATCCTGATACCTTTTATCCCCTACTGCCAGAGTTCCTTCTAGGAATTCGATTGTCTTATTCCTCCTCAGAAATATTCAGACTGCCCCCATTTCCTTACGTAAAACATCATGGTAGAAAGGAGATGGCATCCCAGCCTCTCTTCCAAAAAGTCGTTTGTCCCAAAGAAAGTGCCTACTCTCTCTGAGATTTATGTTCTCATCTATAAAACTAGGAAAGTGAGGTCTACTCCACAGGATTTGAGTAAACAAAGTGCCTATAAATGAATACAAACACTGTTTTGTTCCCCGTAAAATACAATGTCAGGTGTTATGATAAGCCCTTGGGATTCTAAAACAAAAAATAACTCAATTATTCATTCATTCAATAAATGTTTATTTTGTATGTTACATACTATGTGCTTGGCGCTGTCCTAGGTGCTGGAGATCTGGCTGTGAATGAAAAAGGTATGGAATCTACATTTTTAGTATATCTATCATCTATTTAGTCAAGAAAACCAACAAAAAAATAGATCATTATAAAACCAGTTGCTATGCTGTTGAAAGTGGTGTAGTACAGAAGGTAAACTTGCAGCTCTGAAATCAGAGTGGTCTAGTTTCAAATCCCAAGTCTTCTACTTACCAACTGTGTGGCTTTCGGTAGGTCTCTTGACATCTCTAAGGATAAACAGGGCCTGTATCATGAGGTTGTTCTGGTGGTCAGATGAGACAGGGTATGCAAGTTGCCAAGACATCATAGACGGTCCACGGATGTCCGTGCCCCTCCCAGTTCCTACACAGGGTGGGACTGCCTTCCACCCACCTCACCCCGTAATTCCTCGCACAGTGTCTTATTCAGTAAATGTCTGTTGATTGGCTAGTAAAAAGTTATTAGACGGGAACAAGCAGGTGCATTAACCACCTCTCAGGTCAGCAACTCTGCCGTACCCACATATGAGGTATTTGCCGTTCTGCATGACTCAAATAGATATTTCTTTTCCACTAATGCATGAAAAAAAATGAGCTGAGCTTTCTTCCTGCCTCAAAAGAAATGTGGTGCTGCTGTCAGTGGTTGTGCAAAGAGGAATAAATTCTAAGCAAATTAAAATATCCTTGATCTCTCCGGATGCCCTTGACTGTATAATGCTTACTATAGTCCTGAGTAAGTTAGTTCAGTTCCCTCCTCAGTTTCTTTCCACTTCTGTGAAAATTGGAAATAATCCTTTTCCCTTCTACCACTCAGTGTTTTTCTAAAGGTAAAGGGAGGTGATGGATAACAATAACTATAATAACAAAATGATTATTTAAGATGCTATCGTTGCGTAATATCTTTATAAAGTAAGAAGAATTTTACATTGTGCTTAGAAGCAGATAAACGCAGTGATGTGAGTCCTGACAGTTTTCCAGCTGTAACCTTGAGCAACTTATTTAACATCACTAAGTCTATTTTCTCATCCATGAAATGGTTAGAATTATTATAGCAATTTTTTTTAAATTTATTTATTTATTTTTGGCTGTGTTGGGTCTTCGTTTCTGTGCGAGGGCTTTCTCTAGTTGCGGCAGGTGGGGGCCACTCTTCATCGCGGAGCGCGGGCCTCTCACTATTGCGGCCTCTCGTTGCGGAGCACAGGCTGCAGACGCGCAGGCTCAGTAGTTGTGGCTCACGGGCTTAGTTGCTCTGCGGCATGTGGGATCTTCCCAGACCAGGGCTCGAACCCGTGTCCCCTGCATTGGCAGGCAGATTCTCAACCACTGTGCCACCAGGGAAGCCCCGTATTATAGCAACTTTGTAGGGTTGTTGTGAGAGCTACAGGACTTAAAATGTGGAAAATCCCTAATACAGTGTCTGGCACATCATAGACTCTTATTAACTGATTCATTTATTCTTTCATTTGTTCAACAAATGGGCACCGTGGGCACAGAGCAAGCACTTGGTGAAGACTTGTTTACAGCCCCAGCTTCGAAAATACAGCCCTCAAGTAAACAATATCATCACTGAAATGTACCCCTGTGGCAGATGTTCTTAGTCAACTACTACCTTTCTTCTTTCTTCTCGCATTACTAACGGACACCCAGTTTCATCAAGAACAGCCCCAGACACTAACTCCATCAGCATCCCTGTAGATTGGGTGGTCAAGTGACATAGTTCTGGCCACTGAGGTGTGGCAGGAAGGCTTTTGGCTTTTCCTTATAAAAGGCTTCCGGTGTCTTCCTTCTGTCCTGTACATGGGTTTAATACCTGTAGATGCTGTGTTTTATGATGATGAGACAACCAATATGAGGGAAAAGCCAAGACAATCTTTCAGGCATTGGCTCTGGCATTGCTGAGTTGTTGAACAGATGTCAGCAGCTGCTTGCCTCATGTATCTTGCTATGTGAGAAAAATAAAATGTCCTCCTTTAAGCCAGTCTTATTGGTGACCCAGAGTGTTCTCATGCTACCCTTATCCAGGAGGGAACACACTCATGGCACCAGCTGAGATAGCGGTAGTCTGTTCAAAAGTGAGAAGCAAAGCTACATCAGACATTAAAAACTCATATTTTCAAAATCATTTCCAGCCAAATACCAACCAGAAGCATATTCCATGATTTGATTTGAATTCTGTCAGTAGCAAATCTTCTTCCCTGTTTTCATTTTCCCTTGCTGTCTAATCCAGATTCCATGAGTCCATTTCATGAAATTATTTCTACTCAGACGCCGGAATAGAAAATGCTAAATCCTAGGTTTACATGAGAATTGCCTGCTCAACCTCAATATTCTGCTAGGGCGAGTGGAAGGCCCAGTGCATTTAGGATACATTCTGGGTTATCTCTAAGCTGCAGGTTCAACATAAGCATAAAACCTGAGCTAATGAATCACCTGGACAGCCTACTCTAAAAGCATCCATGGAATTTTGGCTTCCCCCCTTAGACTTCTGATGGGAGGAAAAAGCAGAGACCTCCATCCTGCTTTCTTCCATTCATCTCACGCATGAATACATCACTCTTCTTCACTGCTTAAGAGAGATACCAAGCTACACAGCTGTCTCCCCCCGCCCCCATTGCCCTCCGTTTCAGCCTGAGGACACAGAAAAAATGTTTGCCCTTATTACTAATTTACAGAAACTTAATATGGATATATAACATAAATTAGATACTTATACATAGGCAATGCAATTGCGTCTTATGCTGACTAGATTCTAAAGGTAGAAAAGCAGGCAAAGATTCCTTTAATAATTTAAAAAAACACCCAACATCCAAAATTGCTCTTCAATTGTCAGAACCTGGCACTCTCAATATTTCAGCTGAAGCAATAAAGGAAAAGGTCTAACTTGACCTGCGGGAAAAGTAATGAAGTGAATAAATTGAGTGACCAAATAATTTGTTGTCCAAACCAGACCACTTCTGATAGTGAAAGGCAGAGCTATTAATAATTATGCTGGCACAGCCAGAGTAAACCAGAACAGACCTGGACAAACCAGGATATGTGGTGACACTATAAATAAGGACTGTCACCTTTAGCCACCCCCCCCC
Source organism: Balaenoptera physalus (assembly GCF_965194825.1). NCBI lineage: Eukaryota > Metazoa > Chordata > Mammalia > Artiodactyla > Balaenopteridae > Balaenoptera > Balaenoptera physalus. The sequence continues at coordinate 76,694,513 of NC_138895.1, read as the reverse complement.
CAGGCATACACAGCTGAACGCTGACAGAGGAGATGACTCCCTTTGTAAATGGGGAAACTGAGTCTCAGGAGAGTTGTGATTTGCCCAAGACTACACAACTTGGAGGCAAGGGATTTCAGATTGTGACAGTTCTCCCATCTCCATGAAAAACGGTTTTCCCTTGGTGGGTGAAAGCCCCACAGTTCTTCCATTCCAGGTTTGGGAAATTAACTCTGTGTAATGACAGGGGAATGCCTGAACAGAGTTCTTGAGACCCGACCTTAAGGTGGGGCTGCCTTTTGAGGGTGAGACAGAGAGATCTCAAAACAGAAGAAAACTGATACTTACAGAACACACTACCTCCTGGGCATGGTGATAGGATGTATGTGTGTTTTATCTTGTTTGGTTTTCAGAGTAAACACATGAAATGGTTATTCATGTTCCCATTTTTCAGATTGGGAAACTGAGGCTCAGCTCAGTTAAGTGATTTGCCCATGCTTAGGGCAGGTAGAAAGTGGCAGATCCAAAGCTAGGTTGTCCAGCCTCACAGTTTGTGCTCCTGTCACCACATCAGGTGTCTCGATTTGGAAAACAGAAAGCCTCAGGACCATCTGTTTTTCTCCATCACCACTGCTGCCCTGGTCCAGCCACCATCCAGTTCTTCCTGGACCACTGCAGGAGCTTCCTTGCCTCATGCCACACAGTCCATTCTCCACACAATGGCCAGAACCATCATTTTAAAAAGTAAATCGGATCTAGTGGTGATGATTGCACAATCTTGACACCCGCCTGGAATGCTCTGCTGGGTTCCGTGGGGCTGGTTCCTTTGCATCACTTGGACCTCAGCCAAAATGCCATTCCTTGGATTGGCCTTCCTCCTGTCCCCAACTGAGTTAGCACCTTCCTAAGCCACTTCCAATGGCACCACCCTGCTCATTTCTTGATGGCACTTACCCTTGTCTGAAATCCTCTGATGTATGGGTCTATGTGTCAGTGTCAGCCTCGCCTCTTGGCAGGTGCTCTGCTCAGTGGGGTCCATGCTGGGCTCCTTCCAGCTGTATCTCTGTGGCCCAGCACAAGGCCTGGCAGGAAGCAGTGGATGAATGAGATTCGTCTCTGGATGAATCCATCAGAAAAGCCCGATTCTTCTCCGTGCTGCCACCTACACTGATGTGGTCAAACTAGAAAGAATGTAGGGTTATCTCCAAGCTCTTCCTTAACTCCACGACTACTGGGAAGAGTTTTCCGAGCCCAGTTACAGAATCACAATTGCAAAGGGCAAACTGTTTTCACCTGGAAAAATACTTGATTCTGCCTGAGAGTGAACATTTTGAAAATCTTTCCAATGGGACCTCTGTTTCCCAAATGGTTCCAGCTTAACCGTGACCTCCATCAGGTTATTCAATCCAAACATACAAAAGAATCCATAAATCTTTGATGCTTGCAGAGATTCAAGTGCCTTTCCTTGTAACTTAAAAAAAGAGAGAGAGAAAGCAGAGTTGATACTGAGAAAACAGAAGCCTGATTGAGAACACGACTGAGATTAACACTGATAATGAAAACAAGAAAATAACCACTGGGTGAGCACCTGCTCTGTGCCAAGTAGCACACAAGATGATGTTTATTCACATCGTCTCTGTATAAGCCCGTGATGGCAGGTGGAGTTCCAAGGTGGCCCCCACCATTCCCTGGCCCCTGCCTAATTCCAGGGACTGTGGAATTAGGACATGATTTGGGTTATCTCATCTGGCACACTTGACTTTAAGAAAGGAAGATTATCTGGGTGGGCTTGATCTCATCATATGAGCCCTTTAAATCTGGGAACAAAGGTCAGAGAAAAACGGAGATTTGAAGCCTGGGAAGGATTCAGCACAAGTGAGATTCTCCATTGCTGGCTTTGAAGATGAAGGGGGGCACGCAGTAAGGAATGTGGGTGGCCCCTGAAAGCTGAGAATGGCTCCTGGCTGCCAGCCAGCAAGGGATCAGAGACTCCAGTCCTACAACCACAGGAGCTGAATTCTGCCAACAACCTGAATGGCCTCGGAAGAGGACCCCAAGATCCAGGTGAGAATGCAGCTAGCCAACACCTGGACTTCAGCCTTGTGATGCCCTGAGCAGAGATGCTTCTGACCCAGAGATCTGTGAGCTAATAGATGGGTCTCATTTAAGCCACTAAGTTTGTGGTAGTCACACAGCAGTGGAAAAGTAATACACGCACAATAACGTTACCAAGTACATTGAGTCAGATGACACAACGGGCAGTGGATACTAGTGATAATGATGATGATGGGATCATGATGATGTTGATGGTGATGAAGATCATGATGATGGTGACATGATGGCATAGCTGACATCTACCGAGGACCCACTGTGTGCTCAGTGCTGAGTACACGTGATCTCAGTTGCTCTTCACACCAAACTTTGCAAGACAGGAACTAGTATTTCCATCTCTGTTTGAAGCTGAGGAAAGTTAGGAATATTTACTTTAGTCATGTCACTGGCCCAAGGTTCGCCCTTAGTCAGAGCAGGATTCCAACTCAGGGTCTGCCTGGCCCCATCTTTGTGCACTTAAGCCGCTCACAGCACCACCTTCCATGGCCCATGCTGGGCAACAGGCAGGGGCTTCACAGAGTAGGAAGGGGCTTGGTCCAGTGGAGGAGGGTCAGGGAGCAGCTTGAATACAGGCCTGGAGGCATACAGTCAGATGAAAAGTGTGGGAAATCAAAAGTTGGGTGAAACTGTTGGAGACCTGTGCTTTAAAAGTCAGGATTTCTTGATTGCAAATAATAGAAACTCAAAGCTACCTAAGAAATAAAGAGAATTTATTATTAAAACAAAAACTGAAGATGAAACAAAACTAGGTTGTCTCCTGGATTACTGAGCTGAATCTAAGGTATTACAAGAACTAACCCTCCCTCTCTCCTTTCTCTTAAGCACCTTCTTTCTTCTCTTTCTCTCTTTCCCTACATTCCCCCTTCTCCCCTGGACTCTTTGGGGATTGCCAACAGCTTCCCAAAATACGTGTCATACCCCATGCTCCCAGAAAGAGAATGACAGCATCTCTCAGGCCCCAAGACTAAATTCTCAGGGAAAGACTCCATTGGCCCAGCTTGGGTTAGGGACCCACCCCCAGCCCGATCAGCCTATTCCATGGGGTCATATAGTTCTCACTTGGAAGCTTCTACTGAATGAATGGGGAAGAAAGGGGGCAATTTGTACTAAATGGGTGCTGAGGAAGCTTCCTCCACAGCAGTGGGGCAACGCAAGAAAAGACTGGAGGGAAACACAGAAGCAAAGTCATGAGGTACTTTAAGGGTCAGGGTAGTGAGCTTACCTAGTGACGAATTAATTGATGGATGGAAAGCCTTGGCAGAACCTTATTTATTAGGGGACTGACATATTACGAAGAAAGCCCTGGGCCTCTTAAATCATTTTATTTGGAGAATCTGCTGCTCCTCCATAACTAAGTCCAGCCGTGAAATGGGGGGAGACTTTGGAAATGCTGGAAGAACTAAGGCTGCCCTATGACCTGCTCCATGACCTGGTCCAGCCCTCCCCGCTACTTAGTTTGATTCCGTGAACTCCTGCAAACACACCCTGCTCTTGGCAAGCTGCTAAATCCAAGAAGATCTAATCAACGACATTCTAACACATGAATAAATAAAAGCCTTGTGAGAGACTGAGGGAATTTAACACCTCTGTAAGTACCTCTAAGGTTATTGCTTGGAGAATTAAAGCACATTTCATGAAAGCCACTGATTTAGGAAGCTGATACTGTAGGGGATGACAAAATGAGACTCAAAGTAATTTCAGGAAGGAGGAGGCTGGAGGGAGGTTGTTAGTTCTCCAGGAAGCCTTGGGTAGTAACACTGAAACTGACAGATTGCAAAAGCTGGAAGACCACGCCCAGGGCTGTGATGTGCCAGTGCCATGGGTGACCCTTACAATGGCTTCCAGTGAAATGTGACATTTAAGACAGGCTCAACTGATGGCACTGGACCCTATAGATGGCCAGTTATAATCGATTATAGAAAAAGATAATATGGCAGTTCCTGATCTTAGCTGAGTCATTTAAACATTCTGAGCTTCACTTTCTACATTGAGAAAATAATACCTTAGGTGTTGTGAATATTTAAAGGTCCGATATCATAACACAAAGAATAATCGTTGACACGGAGTAGGTAATCAAATATATGCTAGCTTTCTCATCCCCCATTTCCCTTCAAATCTCAGCCTCAGACTGACATTTGATATGGACTCTTTCACTTGTTTTATTACCCTGGAAATGACTTAAGTCTAAAGGAAATTTTGCAGCTTGAGTCTAAGGCAGCATATCCAGGTGGGGTGGGAAACGCTGCAGGCAGGCTGTCTGAATGTTGACACACCGATTGAGAGATGGGAACCTGTAGCCACACCTCATGATTGTAAATTCCAGTCATCTCCATCCTTTACCATGCTCACATCCCCTGTGTGCCGATCCCAGAAAACAAAGCAGACTTTCCTCCAAACAGGAACCAATACCTACTCGATGCCGGGGCATCACAGGAGGTCACAGCCCTTGACAAGTAACAGCAAGAGGCCAGAGACATTTGTTGGTGTTCTTCACTGATGTATTCCAAGCACTTAGCCTTGTGCCTGGTACACAGTAGGCTCTCAATAAATATTTGAAAGGCAGTCTCTCAGGCCCTGATCTCGGGTGGCCTCGGCCAGCAGTGGCTTGAAGCGGAGTTTCAGTTCCCAGACGGAGACTGAAGTCAGGCCGCAGCGGTGAGAGCGCTGAGCCCTAACCACTGGACCACAAGGGGCCAGTGGCCAGTGACGATGCCCTGGCCAGTCAGCTGTGTAGAAATGAATTTCCACGGAGAGACGGAAAGTAGTGAAACAAATAAGGGGTTTATTAGGAGGAAAAGGGTGCCTATGGACAGACACACGGGAGGAGAGAGTCGTGCCCTCACGGAGTTTGAATCACTTTCATGGGGCATTCCTTCCCCGTTTCCTTTGGCCAGTCATCTTGCTTCGCCTGGCTCTGAGTCCATATTGGGTTTATCTCAGGAACCTCCCACGTGTGCGCGCGCATCTCTCAGCCAAGGTGGATTCTAGCGAAGAGGCCTATGGATAGTTGACGTCACTTACTATGGGGTGACGCCCACTCCCTTTTTGACCTCCAGGGAGCTTTTCTGCACCTGTGTAGTCAGGAAGGTCTCCTTGACTTCGAGAATGAGGAATATGTGGTCTTTTATCTCTAATCTGGGCGGGGCCAGCCTCCTCTCTCGACTGTCCTGCTATTGATATTTTGGAGTTTCTGTCCTCAAGGAATGAACTCCAGCTGCTTACCCTGGGGCCCATCTATCTCCTGCTTCAGCCCCACCCAAAACCTACTGAATCAGAATGTGCCACGTAACAAAATCCCCAGGGATTCCTGTGCACATTAACTCCTGAGACGCTCTGGGGTTACGGTAATGCTCCAAGTGGCTTGATCACATGTGCAGAAACAGGAATACAGACTTGGACAAGAAAAAGGGTAGGTTTTCCTGTGGTTCAGAGGGATGAGCCCATGCTAAGGAGCCATTTGCCTATGATTTAAGTCCACATCCTGCCATGTCCCCAGTTAGATGACCTTCATCACCTTCCTAGTCTCTGAAGCTCAGTCACCTCTGCTGGAAATTACTGGTATGGTTGTCGCTATTTCCCACAGGGAGGTTGTGAGGAATGGGACATCCAGAGCGTGGAGCACCTCGTTTTATATGTTCTGGGAGCCCAGTCAGTACAAATTTCCTTTCGGAAAATATTCAAAATTAGAACTGCTGTGCCACCATCAGGATCACCACTGCTGAGGACTAGGAAGGAGCTAAAAGACCACTGTGACTTGGAGCCATCGCGCAGAGCACAAATGTGGCCTGGAACAGGGCAGAGAATTGGGGTGGACATCACAAGTCAAAGGAAAGGCTTAAAAGCATCTGCAAAGAGGCCCACATATCTAAGTGCATGAGCTTCCCAGGGCTGCCGTAGCAAAGCACCGTGCACTGCGTGTAAAACAACAGATATTTGTTCCCTCACAGTTCTGGAGACGAGAGGTCCAAGATCAAGGTGTCCACAGCCTCTCTCTGAAGGCTCTAGGGAAGAATCCTTCCTTCCTTCTTCCAGCTCCTGGGGTTTACCGGCAGTTCTTGGCATTCCTTCCTTGGCTTGTAGATACATCACTCCGGTCCCATGCCATCTGCTCCCTGTGTCTTCACATCTTCTTCCCTCTGGGCATGTCTGTCTGTGTCCACATTTTCCCTTTTTATAAGGAAACCAGTCATATTGGATGAGGGCCCACCCTAATGACCTCATTTTAACTTTATCTCTAGGAAGACCCTCTTTCCAAATAAGGTCAACATATTGAGGAAGTGGAGATTGGGACCTCAGCATATCCTTTGGAGGGGGACAAAATTCAACCCATAATACTAAACAAGGGTTCTTGGTGAGAAGTGGATATAATTCTGGAGGAGGAGGAGGGGAGGGTTGAAGCTATATAACCTAATATTGTATATAGGGCCACAGCATAATGGTAAAAAAGAAAAACAGGTTTGGAAGGCACCAGTAAAATATAGTGCTTTCTTGCCAAAAACTAGTGTGGCCACCATGACTTTCAGGAATCATGTCTTCCCGTTGCTCTGGCACCTGTGGCTTGGGATCAGTTCTCATCTCTCTGCTTTCTGTAGAAAGTTTCAAAATAATGTCACAGGGACCTCCCTGAGTGGCAGGAAGACGCATTGTAAGAAACTCTCCTGTGACTTAATCTGGAGAGAAGTCGGAGGGTTGTTGTGCTTTGTCTGTGTGTGTGTGTGTGTGTGTGTGTGTGTGTGTGTGTGTGTGTGTCAGGGCAGGGGAGCGGTTTCCTCTTCTGCCTGTGGTGGCAGCAGCAACTGTGTCTTTCTCAGCAGTGACAGGCTGAGAAATTGGAAGATGAATTTCGACTGAGCGCGGGGGTGTGATTTCTCTTTTCTCTAGCGGAGGCTTCATCTTGGAAGGTAGGGAGCTGTTTTTATCCTGGCTTGGGAAACTGAAGAGGCAGCTGCCAGTGTGCAGATGAGGTCTTTGCAGCCTCCAGGGGTCCCTTCTGCTGGGAGCCCTGGGAAGGTGCCAGTTTGAATGCTGATTGGGCCTCACCCTGTACCACTCTAAGGAGGCAGCCTTGGGGAGAAGCTGCGAGGGGTGTTTGGTCCTGTCACCTGTAACCAGGCGAGGTGGATCCAGCGTGGCCCTGAGGCAGAGGAGCGAACATGTTATTGACAAAATTGGTTTCCCAGATGGAAGGTGAGCTGTCAAACTCCATCGTGCCCTTCCCAGAGCCGGCAGCTTTTCTGCGCTGGAGTGTTCTGTGAAAGATGCCAATTATGTGGGTTGAGATATTTACCAAGCTCCCTCCCCTGCAAGTCTCCGTGTAGGAGATGGTGGCATATCCTTAGCCTTAATGCATTCAGCCTGGGGCTTCTCTCTGCCCTGCCGTGTTTCGTCCTGGGGCGATGCTGCATTTGCTTCCTTGTTCAGTATATTTAGTGACAAGAACGTGCCTCTTGGAAGGTCTAGGAATGACCCACCCCACACCCTCTGCTCTTCTCGAACTCTCTGTTCAATCCTATTTGTTCCCATGGTTTAACGGACCACCTGTTAGCTCACGACTCTCAAATCTCTAGCTCCAAATCAGACTGGCTTAGAAATTCCAGCCTGTGTTTGCTGAATAGCCATCACCACCTGGAAGCTGCCCACAGGCACCTCGAGTACAATCTTCAAAATTAATCTCAATAGCTTTCTTCCAAAGTTTCTTCCGTACCAAAAGCTCAGCAGCAAAGAGCAATGCCATCTTACTTGTGCTATCCTCCAAACCCTGTCACAGTTGACTCTCCATCCTTTTTACTGAAGTTCTGAAGTCAATTTAACTTTAAGACTTCGATGTATTTTGAGCCGGCCTCCTCCTCCTGCTGCCCGTTGCCACTGGCTTGGTTGAGTCACTCATCAGTAATCTCCTGAGAAAAGCTGCACCAGGAGCCCCTTTCATGCCATTCTTCACCCCACATCGAGAAAGAGCTTTATGAAACACAAATGTGATCATGATTGCATTTAAAATCCTTTGTCAGGGGGGAAAAACTCTTCCTCTGTCCTTTCGGGTTCTGTTCTTAGGACCTGCAAATTAAACTGACAAATGACAGATTAACAGGAGAAAAGACAAACTTCATTCACATATGTATGCAGGAGCTTGCAGAAAACGTGGCTCAAAGAAGTGATTAAAATTTGGGGCTTGACTTCCCTGGTGGCACAACGGTCAAGAATCCGCCTGCCAATGCAGGGGACACAGGTTCAAGCCCTGGTCCGGGAAGATCCCACATGCCGCGGAGCAACTAAGCCCGTGCGCCACAGCTACTGAGCCTGCGCTCTAGAGCCCGCGAGCCACAACTACTGAGCCCATGTGCCACAGCTACTGAAGCCCACGCACCTAGAGCCTGTGCTCCGCAACGAGAAGCCACCGCAATGAGAAGCCCGCACACCACAACAAAGAGCAGCCCCCGCTCGCCCCAACTAGAGAAAGCCCGTGGGCAGCAAGGAAGACCCAACTCAGCCAAAAATTAATTAATTAATTAATTTATTTATTTATTTCAAAAATTAGGGGCTTATATACCAAGTTAATAGGAGAAGGATAAGGGAAGAAAGGGCACTTATAAAAAAAGGAATGCCTTTGGGGAAAGAAAAATGGGCCTTAGGAGAATCTATGCGAGTTATGATAGTTTTGTGATAATGTTTGTTTATGCAGTTTCTCATCCCAATACTGACTTCTAGTCTCTGGTGACAGGAATCAATCTTCCCCCTGTACAGGAAGCCTCCCTTGGAAGGGAGAACTTTATGGCAGCTGAATTCTCTTGGAAGGCTCTGCTGTTAGGCAGATGGGGGTGGGGAGTTCAGACAAGGCCCTTTTCTGCATCTTTTGATTCTCAAATGACTTCAGCTCAAAATAATTTTGAATGCCACGGTGGTATATTCTGGATGGCTTCACCTTCAATGGTGCCCTATTATCTGCAAGATAAACTCAACTTCCTAACACAATACATCAAGCTGGTTAGGATTTGGCCTCCATCTCTCTGGTTTCATCTCACAGAACTCCTTTCTGGTCTTCTCTGTCTGCCTCTCTTTCTTTCCTTTTAAGAGTCAGCTGACGGGCTATCTGTGGAAGGACACTTCCAGACATTCTTAGGCTGGGATAGGTACCTCTCCACACTACTACCCCAAGGTTACCCTTATCCTCAACTTTGACCACAGTGGACTGAAAATATGTTTTCTTTTCTCTCTATCAGATAACAATAAAAATAAAAGCTACACTTTTTGAGTGTTCACCATGTTCTAGGCATTTTCCTAAGTGTTTCCATGAAGTAATTAATTTAAAATTCACAATAGCTCTCTGACACAGGTACTAGATTGTGAGATCCTCGAAAGAAAAGACTGTTTCTTTTGCAATTATGTATCTTCTGTGGCTAATTCTATACCAGACACATAATAGGTGCTCAATAAACATTTTCTTTAATAAATGAGTGAACAGATGGGTGCATAAGTGAATTATTCAGTGTAATAGGGTGGCTCTCTCTCTATATTCCTCAATAAAATTATTCATTTGTCACTCTGAGGCCTGAATAGTTTGAGTTCTTGGGGAAAAAAGCCCACTAGTTGAGAAATCACATGAACTTGATTTGTGTAAATCAAAAAAGTTTCCCCAGAGCCAAAACTGCCTTGGTCTTAACAAATGTATGAACAGCCAGTGGAAGCTCCCTGTGGCTAATTGCCACAGCTTTGATTTTGTCAACACTATTTTCTACCAGCAGAGGAGTTCTCAGCAAAATCAGCTTACTCACTGTTGGAGGAACTAAACACAGTCTTATTGGGTTTTGTGTTTTTTGTTGTTTTTGTTAACGTCTGCATGAACTCAGTAATGCTTCTTAATTTCTCACCTCTGAGTTTGAGCAATGTCTACAGTTTATGAGACACAGAAGACTCTGCAAGACAGAGGGCGATGAGAGGTGAGTTTGTAGTCTTCTTATGGGCAAATGAATACATAGGAATGGCAGTGTAATCTACTACCCATAATATAAAGTCTCCCACAACATCACTGATACTGGGTTTGCGGAAAAGAGGAGTTCCCTTCTAATAACATGGAAGGCCAAGGTTTCAGTATCAGTCATCTTGATCAAGGGGAGAAAACTGACATTTCTTAAATACCCACAATGTGCCAAACACTGGGCTGGGCACTTTGGGGTATTTTATCTCATTTAAAAAATCACTCGGGCTTCCCTGGTAGTGCAGTGGTTAAGAATCTGCCTGCCAGTGCAGGAACACAGGTTGGAGCCCTGGTCCGGGGAGATCCCACATGCCACAGAGCAACTAAGCCTGTGTGCCTCAACTACTGAGCCTGCGCTCTAGAGCCCGCGAGCCACAACTACTGAGCCCATGTGCCACAAATACTGAAGCCCACGTGCCACAAATACTGAAGCCCGCACCCCTAGAGCCTGTGCTCCGCAACAAGAGAAGCCACTGCAATGAGAAGCCCGCGCACCATGATGAAGAGTAGCCCCCGCTCACCACAACTAGAGAAAGCCCGCACGCAGCAACGAAAACCCAATGCAGCCAAAAATAAATAAATAAAATAAATTTTTTTTTAAATCACTCATTTTGATACAAACTACTATATATAAAGTAGATAGACAACAGGGTCCTACTATATAGCACAGGGAACTGTACTCAATATCTTGTAATAATCTATAATGGAAAAGAATATGAAAAAGAATACATATGTATAACTGAATCACTTTGCTGTGCACCTAAAACTAACACAACATTATAAATCAACAACAACAACAAGGAATGTTTCCAAGGTCACCTCTATACTATCAATTGAATCAAAGTCAGAAATAAGAATTTTGCCACATCAATGCAATTAGTTAGATATTAAAAGAATAAAAAATGTTAACAGTGGTTCTTTAGAGCCAAAAAAATCTCTCGTTTATATGTTGAGTACCTATGACATGCCAGGCACTGTGGACAGAGGTAAGCAAAAACAGACATGGTTTATAACTCCTCCAACAAATGTTTCATGTATATAAAATTGGTAAACGCTATGGGTTGAAAGTTTAGGAGAAGGCCTACTTCTCTTTAAAGGATTGATGCCTGTGGTGAGAGAGAAACGTCAAAACCCAGAATGAGATGAGCCAGACTTTGTACAAGGGCAAAACATGTGCCTGGTAGCAGAGGCGTGGAGAGGCCAGGGAGCCCCATGGTTGTGGTGAGGGGGTATTTATTGTAAGCCAAAAAGATAGAAGAAGATATAGTGGGACCACCAGATGTAGGAGAGAAGAAATGAGGAATCAGGCGAATGTGGCTTCCTCTGCAGAGCGCTGGCAAAGTGTCAGCTGCCAGCGGCAGAGCCAATATGCTAGAGCTGCCCTCGGCACGGGGCCCAGCGACCCTGCTGATCACAAGTTTCCACAAAGCACAGGTCAACTAGGCCCCGGTATTGGTCTGCTAGGGCTGCCATAACAGAATACCACCGAATGGAAGCCTTAAACAATAGGAGTTTATTTTCTCACAGTCTGAAGGCTGGAGGTCCAGTCAAGATGTCAGCAGATTTGGTTTCTCCTGAGGCCTCTCTCCTTGGCTGGTAGGTGGCCATCTTCTCACTGTGTCCTCAGATGGTCTTTCCTCTGTGTGAGTGAGGCCCTGGGATCTCTTTTTCTGTCCCAATTTCTTCTTCTTACAAGGACACTAGTCAGATTGGATTAAGGCCCACACTTAGAGTCTATTTCAACTTAATCCTCAATCTGAAGACCCTGTGTCCAAATACAGTCACTTCCTGAGGTCCTGGGGGTTAGGGCTTTAAGGAATGAATTTTAGGGGGACACAGTTCATCTCATAACACCCCTAAACAGTTCTGTCCCCAGTAGTAAAAGTGGGATCAAAGTAAAGTGAAGCCAGAAGGAAAAAAAGAATAAATCCTCTTGGGAAATCTAACAAAGGCCTCACAGAGGGGGTGACAGTTAAGCTAAATTTTGAATTTATGATTAAGTTTCTGATAAGCCGAGCATGGGGAAAGGGGGTATGGATGAGAGAGGATAGCATGTAGAAGGTCATATAACATGTACACACTGCTATATTTAAAACAGATAACAAACAAGGACCTACTGTATAGCACAGGGAACTCTGCTCAATATTCTGTAATAACCTAAATGGGAGAAGAATTTGAAAAAGGATAGATACACGTATATGTGTAACTGAATCACTTTGCTGTACACCTGAAACTAACACAACATTGTCAATCAACTATGCTCCAATATAAAATAAAAATTTTTTAGAAAAGAAAATATCTTAGACATGAGAGCACAATGTGACTGCAGCTAGTGGTCCTTGGGAAGGTGTGGGTAAAGGAAGGTTGGAGTATATTGAGGCCAGATAGCAAAGGGCCTTGTGCGTCCTTGGTTCTGAGTCAAGGTATGAGGAATGTGGATCCTTCTCAGTGGAAGAAGTAAGAACCATTATGAATGGATCTGTTGGGAGTGAGATACGTATTAAGTACTTCATTACGTAGCAACTTGTGTGTGCCACCACCTTCTCTGCCACCATGGATAAGTGACTTCCCCTCTCTGAGATGCACTTCTGTCTTCTGAAAAATGATGTCAACGATACTTTCCTCTAAGATGCTATGATGGGGGCTTCCTTGGTGGTGCAGTGGTTGAGAACCTGCCTGCCAATGCAGGGGACACGGGTTCGAGCCCTGGTCTGGGAAGATCCCACATGCCGCGGAGCAACTAGGCCCGTGAGCCACAACTACTGAGCCTGAGCGTCTGGAGCCTGTGCTCCGCAACAAGAGAGGCCACGATAGTGAGAGGCCCGCGCACCGCGATGAAGAGTGGCCCCCACTTGCCGCAACTAGAGAAAGCCCTCGCACAGAAACGAAGACCCAACACAGCCAAAAATAAATAAATAAAATTTAAAAAAAGATGCTGTGATGGTTCAGTCAGATAATGGACGTGAAATTTTCAAAACCTTTGTATAAATGTCAGTGACTTTCATTTTTATCACTCAGAGAGTGTTGCCAAAATGTGGGCACAGAATTACATCCTCCTCACACAGTTCACATTCATCGATTTGGTCTTGGCGGGATCTACAGTGAAATCTGTTTTCCTCTGTTTGGTCATAGACTTAGCTCCAGGAGATCATTGATAATTGATACCCCGCTGTATTTCTCAGGTGATCTTGCACCAGCCTCAACCCACCTCTCTTTACACTTCTGCAAAATGGTACTGTCTGTAATAGCTACAACTCAGGTTTATTTTTAAGAACACCATGCCTTGGACATATATACACTACCAAATGTAAAATGGATAGCTAGTGGGAAGCAGCCGCATAGCCCCGGGAGATCAGCTCGGTGCTTTGTGACCACCTAGAGGGGTGGGATAGGGAGGGTGGGAGGGAGACACAAGAGGGAGGAGGTATGGGGATATATGTATATGTATAGCTGATTCACTTTGTTATACAGCAGAAACTAACACACCATTGTAAAGCAATTATACTCCAATAAAGATGTTAAAAAAAAGAAAAGAACACCATGCCTAGTGTGTAAATTCACGCATTCTGCCTTTGTGTTTCTGGCTCTGAAGTTACTCTAATTTGGGCTTTGGCCACTTGTCAATTCATGAGTTTATTTTAAATGTTACCACTAAGCCATGATTCCCTAACCTGCCTCTATGCTTGTAAACACACACACACACACACACACACACACACACTCACACACACCCTTGTCCACCGACAGTGATGAAGACACCCCATAATATGGCATTTAATTCACCACTGCGGTCTTAAAATCCTCCATGACTATTTCTAGCATAGGGATGCAGACTCTCAGGGTAGAAAGCCGCCTTCGAGAGCGCTTGTTCCAGGCCCCCATGTGAAAGTTGAATCTCCTTGCTGATGTCAGGGGAGGGGAAATGGCACTTCCAAGGCAGCCAGTGCCACCACCACCTGAGTACAGCTCTGGCTCTAAATTCCTGGTTTCACGCAGGTCCCTTTGGCTGTTAGCTTGGACTCTGTAACCAGTCGTGTGCTGGTAAATATTTGCTAACTTAAAGAAAAACACTGGTTTGTAGCATTTGCCTCTTCCTATAGTGTTAATACTCCCACCATGGGCAGTTTCAAGTAACCAATGTAAAGTGGCTGAAATCAGAGTCAGGAAGGGGTGCACGTAATTGGCTCTTGCAAAGCAGTGTGAACAGACCCCAGGACACCACTGTCATCCAGTTAGTGTCACATATAAGTAAAGATCTGCCTTGTTCTGCCAGGTCTTCATCCTGAAGCCCATGCACTCACCCACCCTGTCTTCTGTATCCTAAACTGCACCCGTTCTTACTTGCTACTGATGAGTTTTAGCAAAACCTGAGGCTCTGAACTGCCTTCCCAGCCACCATTTCCCTTTCACTCCCAGAATATGATTCCTATGATCTTTCTAGATTGACTACCTGACTTCCTCTGGCATATTTCAATTCTGGCTTCAAATCACGGAGGGACTCGGCTACTTTTATATTTATCTTATTCCCTCTCTGTTAGAGGTGTGAAGATATTTTAAAAGTTCTTTTCATTTGGGCACAATATTCCTCACTGTTACTGCTACCAATAGAGTATATTTATTTTTTCCTCCTGGGGCTCACACAGAACAAGCCCTGCTGGGAATCCTCACTTCCTGATTTGCAAACCGGGAACAAACTGGTGGGTCTATTCTGTCTCAACTTTAGCATAAATACTTTATTAATGCGGCCTTCTTCTACAAATTGTAAGCCCAGAGAGGGTCCGTGTCTGCTCTGTTTATCGTCGTACCAGTGCCTGGCATAATGCTTGAAGTACAGTAGACAATAATGAGACCTGACCATGCCTTCAAGCCTTCATTAATTCATTCTTTCTTCCAGTTAATGGAATTGCCATTATGTAGCTCACGCTAGGCACAGCAGGTGATCATGAGAAGAATGGAAAATTAGGACAGAGCATTGTTGAAAGCTCAAAAAGTAGCAGAATCGAGGTATTTGGGTGGCGCATGGACCAGCGATTGGCTTATTTTCCAGCCACTTAGAGAAAGGATTGTCCTGTTCCCTTTGGCTCAATTGGCCATAATGAATCTACTTTTAACACTTTTCAGAGATAGAGAAAACGGCAAAATGAGAAGGCCTGCCTTGAGTTTGGTTCTTGAGGGTACAGTATGTTCCTGCTGATTGACAAGCTGGTGCTTCAGACCCCATTAATTGAGACCAACTAGTAGAGGGGGCAGGTCAGAATTAGGGAGAAGCAAGGCAGAATGTACTTGGAGAATGTTTCCTCACTTTCAAGGGTATCCAGACTCTCAGAGTCTCTACCGCTCAAAGGGAGGCCCAACAGCCATCAGCCTGAGCCTGGGCTAATCAATCCAAAAAATTAAATTTTAAAAAGCAATTAATCCTGTTTATATTTGTGTGTCTCTGAATTTTAATTATGGGCTATCTCCATTACTTTCTGGAAGGATGCAAGTGTAAATTTTAGGTCTATAAATTAAATCCATTGGAAAACAAAATATTATTCTGGAGCTCAGATTTGTTATTAGATTTTAATAATTTATTTTGTGTGTCTGTGTTTACCAAACATTTATTCAATGCTTGCTGTATGCCGGCATTGTTCTCAATACTGAGTTATCAAAAGTAAATAAGTTTCCTGCCTTCTATAAGTTAGTCTCAGAGTATATACCTACCACATCCAAATCTCCCAGGCTTTATTAACATTTCAGATTAACCCAACCACATTCCAAGCATACTAATATCAGAGCCTATAAAGGGAGAGTCCCAAAATGTGCATTTTAAAATAAGTTCTGCAGGTCTTTCTCATGCATACTAAAGTTTGATGTCATTCATTGCAGTAAACACAATAGTAATAGCTTGCATTTATGCTTTTTTAATGATTGCAGTGTCTTGGGATTCCTACACTAGAATTCCTTCAGCACCTTACTTGTAAGTAACGCAAGTGATAGCCCCATCTGGCAAAAGGTGCTAAAGTCATCTACCACCACCTCTGGCAGCTGCCCCTACTCTGATGGCTCCTACATGGTCTTGTACTTTGTACACATCTCCGTGAAAATACTTCTCACGTGGGATTGCAGTTTACGTCCATAGTTGCCTGCCTTCCTGCTGGACGGCAGGCTCCTTGAGAAGGAAACCTGTCTTGTTTCTATCTGAATCCCCAGGCCTCCCATGTTGTTTGATTCTTAGCAGGTCCATAAACATACTGTCTCCTTCCTTCCTTGTCTGAGAAGTAAGTTATTCATTATTGTCTATAGTATCTCATTTAATCTGTTTTGTTGAATTATAAATTTTCACATTTGTGAATGAGTGAACGAAATCCACAAAACACTTTCACACACGGTATGCCCTTTGATGAGACAATGAATAACGATCATTGATACATAGCTTTCACGAAGTGTTTGTCAATTACCAGTCGCTCCCGTTCACCTTCATGATTTTTGTCACATCCAAGCTGGTATCGATTTAGTATTTTTCTCTTGAAGTAAACTCGCTGATTCTTGCTCCCATAAATTTAGCCTGATCCTAAGCAATAGTATCTGTGAAGTCATGTTATCTGATATGCTAAATTGCATCCTTTTTCAAATCCACATTAAGTACATAACTAAAGGTCCCTTGTATACCACCCACCTGTACATTGCACATCGTGCAAAAGCCTTCCTGTGGCTGATGCACTAGACAGAGTTCCTGGTTCAGATTTTAACTGGCTCTTGGCTTTCTCCTCTACCATATATAGCAAAGGAGACACAACTCCCCACCTCCAGACTTTGATTCTCTTGGGACCCTCCTGAATGTTCTCTTCTCCACCAACCCAAAGCCCACTCAGAGTACCTTCCCTTGCTCTTAGCCCACACTGAGCTATCCCATCTCTGGATCTAACGAGACCATTCAACTTAGCAAGCAATGGTGTACCAAGTATCTCTTTTCCCTGCAAACAGTCGGCTTCATTACATGCTTATTCACTCGAGGAATATTTATTAACCTACTGTGAATATGTTGTCCTGGGGACAATGGGCTGATGTGGAAATTAACCAGTTTTAGGGAGCCTTGGTTGCTTGTATGGATTTGGTAATCAGGGGCTTTGGGGGGTGCACTTTTTGATTAAAGGAGGGATTTCCTTCATCATAAAATATTCTTGATGTTTTTTAAGAGAATACTACTTTAGGGAAAAATGTCCATCAGCTCAGGGCCCAAAGTACTTATTTCAATCTGCTTCTGCATTCACTTTATCATGTCCTGAGAGTCAGCTTACCTTGGCCATGGTACCTCATAAGAGCCTTAAAGATTCTTCCTTCAATTTTGGGAGGGAGGTGGTAGCTTTGGTCATTGTTCCTTATTTATCCCTAACTGTCCCCAAGCTTCGGATCTCATGACCAAGCAATCAGTCTAGTCTGCGACAAGCTGCTTATAAAACCAATGGAAGAGTCTGCATGTCTTTCTGCTTTTCTTCATGCTTGGAATTGTAGGGAGCAGATTTGGAGAAGGCATTGCAGACGTGAGTGTTTTGCTCTCAGCCAGTAAAGGAACTCACTTAGTGGATCTTAGGAAAGCAATATCTGATGAAAAATAGAAAGTTGTTTGTGAGGAGGAGCGTGGTGCAATGGAAAGAGAAGGAGAAAACCAAAGAAAACTTCAGGAGGGTCTTAATATTTGTGCCAGCTCCACGATTTTCTTCCTGGGGGACCTCAGGAAAGGGGTTGGGCCTCTCTGGGACTCGTTCTCCTCATCTGTAAAAGGCAAAGAAATTGATTGGATTGGTCAGAGGGATTCTTGCTTTTCTTTAGCAGAAACATCTTTCATTTTATTTTTAATTACATTCTATGTTGAACCACAGTATCCACAAGCAGACAAAAAGTAAGGTGCTCTGGTTAAAGAGGATTTGGGGCAGAGCAAGGGGGTTGGTGCTTCCCCCTTTCTCGAAGGAATCTAAGAACTAGAGTGATGTCATCAGATTTACATTTAAAAAGCTCACAATGACTATTTTATGAAAAATAGTCTCAAGGGGCCAAGACTGCAGGCTCAGAGACCATTTATAGAGGTAGCTGGTGTGTGTGGGCAAAGAGGGAAGAGCCGGGAAGCTGTGTGGCTCCAGGGTAAATGGTGCTATTGCCCAGAGATGGAACGGATGTAAGGGGGAGGAAGTTAGTCAAGCTCCAGGGGGGACAGACTGCTGCCTTCCCTGTCCTGTCAGGTCCTCACTGTGGCTGATGAGTCGAAACTTCACCAAGACAAGAGGAAGGACTGAGAACTAACCCCAAACAGTGGGATAAGCTCTGAATTGACTAAGCAGTTGACCCGGGAACCTTCTCATCAAATGTGGCCTGAGACTTCGGCATCACCTGGGGACTTATCAGGCCCCACCCCAGACCTGCTGAATCAAAATCTGTATTTAGTAAGGTCCCCAAGTAATTCCTGCACTCACTAGAGTTTGAGAAAACCGTTAATGGAAAAACACTTTCGTGACAGATAAGCCTGTGCTACATTCCTGGATGTTCCATTTACTGGTGTGGACTTTAGCCAAATCAACCGTTTCTGAATTTTCTCATCCACACCATGGAGGCGATAATACTCCCCTTACAGAGAGTTTTGTGGAACAGAGATGCTCTAAGTAGAGTTTAGCACCCAACTCACTATTGAAGCAAAAGTTGATGATCAAGAAAATAAAGGAGGGCTTCCCTGGTGGCGCAGTGGTTGAGAATCTGCCTGCCAATGCAGGGGACACGGGTTCGAGCCCTGGTCTGGGAAGACCCCACATGCCGCAGAGCAACTAGGCCCGTGAGCCACGACTACTGAGCCTGTGCGTCTGGAGCCTGTGCTCCGCAACAAGAAAAAGGCCGTGATAGTGAGAGGCCCGCGCACCGCGATGAAGAGTGGCCCCCACTTGCCGCAACTAGAGAAAGCCCTTGCACAGAAACGAAGACCCAACACAGCAAAAATAAATAAATTAATTAATTAATTAATTTTTAAGAAAAACAGAAAATAAAGGAAAACGATAATAACACACACACACACACACACACACACACACACACACACACACATATACACCATTCCTCTGTGGTCCAGGACAGAAGAAAGGAAGTGAGGAAGGGGTGCTAGGCCACCACTGTGTTTCTGGTGTGAGTTTTCAGTTTTCAATTTTCTCTCTTCTCCAATAAGGGAAATTCGGCATACTTTCTAGGGAGCAGGGGAAAGATTTTCTTTTTAAATTGATTATTTCCAGGAAGATTGTCACCATTTCATAATACATAGAAAGAGCATGGATTTTAAATTGAAACAGACCAGATTTTGACCTCCCTCTGTGCTTCCTACCTGTGAGATACTGGGTGCACTGATTAACCTTAGTTTATCTCATCTGTAAAATGGGGAGAATAAAACCTTGCAAGGAGTAAATGAGGTATGATATGAAAAGAGTCTAACTCTTTTTATAAATCCCCCTTTCTCCATCCTTTTCTACTATGATTTTTTTCTGTCTACCATTATTAGAGAACCCTTCCCTTCAAAACTGTGGTTAGAATTATGGCATGGGAACATTTATTCATTCAACAAAAATCTGGATGCTCACCATGTGCCAGGTGCTATTTATATGCTAGGGATGCAACACAACTGGGTTTGTTCATTTTTCTATTATGTGCCTCACCTGTGGGTTACACCTGTGCTGGGTACTGTCCTAGGTGGGAGGCATGCAGCATGCCTGGAGTTTATTCATTTTTCTATTTTATTCCCCATCCTGTAGGTTACACCAGGGCTATCTGATCTGAATGGGGCAGAGATTTATTCTCCTCGGGAAACAGGCAAAGTCTGTGGTCATTTTGATGGCATTCATAAAACCTCCCTCATTTAGGTTTCAAGGATAAGACTCATTTTGCAAGGTCTTTGCATCCTCTATTAAGAATGCACCCTCAACCACACTCTTGGCTAGGCAAATTAATAACACAAATAAGACTGAAAATATTTAACCTCCTTAGGAGAACAAACCGTTTTTCAAGGAGACTGGCAAGTCCATTTGCATGCAAACATTTAATGGGCTGCTTTTAAATGGTCCTTATCTATTTATTGAAGGAGGTCTGCCCAGACCCCTCCTTGGCAGTTAGCTCTTAGATGGAGCCGCCACCGCACATGATCTGGAAATCATCAAAATGCACTTATTGAAAGACGCTCAATAGTTGGAACTTCCAGTGGTTTGCTTGGACCTTTGCCCCAATTAGCTCCATCAGTCAGCTTTGACTGAGCTCCCTGTTACAGCCAACTGTGAAGAAATTGTAACTACGTGTACACTGCACATAGTAGGTGATTAATAAGCAGTGTTGGATGAATGAATGAAGTTATGTGATTTATTTCCTCTGCACCCTGTCTGGACACTCTTAGATTCCTCTCCAATGGATGTGCTGCTAAACATTTAACAACCAGCCCTGAGCAGGGGAAGGGCGGGGCCCTGTGTTGCAGTGTTTGCTGGTTTCTGAGGTGTAAATAATCCCACTCTGGTGAATTTCAGACTACTAGCATGACATCACTGAACACAGGGAAGAGATGGGCACCCTTATATAATACTTCTACCAGACAGAAAACAAAAGATGTAAATAACCTCAAGGGCATAGATAACAGTGAAATATAAAATCATTAGGTAGTGATGAGTTTTGAGCATTTAGTACCTTTTTTCATATAATTTATTTCACTATAAGCTGATATCATTTAGTTTTTAATAACAGCTGAGTTTAACCGTAGCTTGAAAAATTACTGAGAATTTAACCATCAGCTCTCTGGAGTCCCATGAAGTGGTCCCAGTGCACCCCTGTTTCTTACGCATTTCACATGTGCAAGCTCTGGAGTGACACCACCCCCTCTTCCCTCTCTGTGCTGTCTGGGAGGACTGGGGGCTAATAAGTGCTTCCTAAGATGCAAATAACCAGATGACGGGGTGTGCCCTCTCCCTCCTGAAGGTCCAAGAGCATGCTGTTTGCACCTCGTTAGTGGCATTTTTCACCTTCTTTTGTTTGTGTTAAGAGCTGTTTCTCTACTTGTCCCTTTCACTGGGGTCTATGCCATCAACAGTGTGAAACCTGGATGTCCTTTGGGATCCAAGTGGAACTGGTTCTCACACTATCGCACGCATGGTGGGAGCCTGCTTCCGGCCACCCAGTCTCCTTAAGCACTGGGCTGTGTGGAGCGAGGTCATGTTTGCCTGTGGTCCTCTGGCTTAGAAATCTTCCAGGATATCGTTCTGTGAAGGGCTCAGTACTTCCTCATTGATGCACATGGTGTCTCCAGGACACCACGTGGAGCACAGGCCCTTCCCCCGATGTCCCTCAGAATATCATGCACATAAGGCAGTTGTGCATGTAGCAAACTCTCCCCAAGCTTCTGGCCTATTGCAGAGGTGTGTTTTGTTATTGCCGTTGTGTTGTTGTCATTGTTTTTCATTCCCATGTGGTTTGGTCCCCTGGCCCTTTTCTCCTGAAAGCCTCCCATCTTCCACTTCTCTACCCAACACTCTTCCATGAAATGCAACTCCTCTCCGTGGATCATGAAAGGAGTTTATTATACAGAGAAATGTGGCTATTTATGCTTTTTTGCATATCCTCAGACTCATGTTTACTGATAATCATGGACCCTCTTTTCCCAGTCTCCCCTTTGTCTCACTTCAGGTTTTCAAGAACCTGACTCTAAGCTATAGAATACAAACAAAGGGACGATTTCAGCAAAGTCCCAAGGAGGGCAGCTTCTACCTGACCCTACCAGGAGTCCCAGAATGTGAGCTGCAGTCCTGACCCAGGACCCATCAGTCATTGGCTAAGCCCCACCCCCATGTGGCCATACATCCTACCTTCTGCTCCTGGCCACAGATGAAGCATTTCCAGCAGCCCATGGGCTACTCCTTCCAAAGAAGAATAGCAGATAAGGCTTGCTGGAGGAAGGAAACTGAGGAGCAGTAAAAGGTCCTTGGTTAGAGGCTCTGGGCAGAGCATGGACAACGTCTGCTACAGTCTTTAGGGCAAAATAGAACTGCCCAAAGCTTTAGAATCCCTGTCTTGCTCCCTTTTTCTTTAATCATCTCTATGAAGAGGAGAAGGCAGAATAGAGATTTATTTCCCTCTGCTATGAACGGTGGACAGCCTTGAGATACCACGTTGCTATGGTTCAGGGCGTGTGGGGGAGATAGACCTGTCCAACCAAAAATTCAAATTTACAGGGTGGAATTTGCAACCGATCATATGTTTCCAAGAAAGGAACCTCAGTGCCTGTGACCCAGAAGAGGGCGAAAAGACTTGGAGCTCCAACCCTGGCAGGGATTGGTTAAGGAGGGTCAGCAAGTCCCACTCCCATTCATTCAATAACTATTTCCAGAGCACCTGCTATGCCCCAGGTACTGTCCCCAGGTGTCTGGGCTACAGCGATGACCAAGAATGACACGTTCCACCTCTCATGCATCTAAGCGCAGTCTCCTCTCCTGTAGCATCGGGTAAATCACCCAGCCTGGCAGATTTGTAGAGAAGAGCGATGAGGTAACGACAGGAAAGTGCTTTGTTAGCCCTCACGTGGCTGAGTCATGTTTGCTTTCCCAGGTAGAGCATTCATCAAAACAAGGACTCTTTTAAATAGGGGGATAGTTTAATTCAGTGCTCCACAAATGGTGCCAATTGCATGTGTGCGCGGAGAGGGAGGGAAGTGAGGGGAGGAGAAGGGAGGGGAGGGGAGGGGGTGTTGCCAAGGGTGGACAAACATCCCTCCCCGTAAAGCCACTATCACTTTTTCAGGTATATTTATTTGACTTCTGCATAAGATTTTTTTTACCTAAGTATAGTTGATTTATAATATTGTGTTAGTTTCAGTTGTACAGCAAAGTGATTCAGTTTTATATGTATATATATTTTTTCAGATTCTTTTCCATTATAGGTTATTACAAGATATTGAATTTAGTTCCCTGTGCTATACAGTGAATCCTTGTTGTTTATCTATTTTATATATAGTAGTGTGTATCTGTTAATCCCAAATTCCAAATTTATCCCTCCTCTCTTCCCCTTTGGTAACCGTAAGCTTATTTTCGATGTCTGTGAGTCTATTTCTGTTTGTCAGTAAATTCATTTGCATTATTTTCTAGATTCCACATATAAGTGATATCATACAATATTTTGCTTTCTCTATCTGACTTACTTCACTTAGTATGATAGTCTTTAGGTCCATCCATGTTGCTGCAAATGGCATTATTTCATTCTTTTTCATGGCTGAGTAGTATTCCATTGTATATAAACCACATCTTCTTTATCCATCATATATTGATGGACTCTTAGGTTGCTTCCATGTCTTGACTGTTGTAAATAGTGCTGCTGTGAACATTGGGGTGCATGTATCTTTTGGAATTGCAGTTTTTGTCTTTTCTGGATATATGCCCAGGAGTGGGATTGCTGGATCATATGGTAGCTCTGTTTAGTTTTTTGAGGAACTTCCATACTGTTCTCCATAGTGGCTGTACCAGTTTACATTCCCACCAACAGTGTAGGAGGGTTCCCTTTTCTCCACACCCTCTCCAGCATTTATTATTTGTAGACTTTTTGGTGATGGCCATTCTGACCGGTGTGAGAATGGCCGGTAGTTTTAAAGACTTGTTTAGTTTTAAAGACTTGTTTTTGAAGAAAGAACTCCACTCCTAAGTAAAGAAGAGGAAGAAAGAGAGAGGGAGGGAGTGGAGGAGGGAAGAGAAAAAGAGAAGGAGATATTGGCCTGGTTTATTTAAAGTCTACTTCAGTTGAGAGCGCAAAAGTCTACCCATATATTTTCAGGAGCACGTCTATTGCTTAAATGATGGTCTGTTTCTTAGTATTAGAATGGGAAATGATCTGCAGAAATTATGTAGTTACTAGAGGACATTGTCGCTCAGACAGGCAATGTGACTCACTCCCAGTCACCCAGGTAGCTGGGGGCCGATCCAGGACCAGAACCCAGGCCCTTGACTCCAGTCCTGGGTCTTTTCACCACCCCTTCCCTCCACGCCTTGCTTTATCTTTAAAGTGAGGACATTCCCACACACTTACAATGCACTAGTTAGGTGCCTCGGTTCTGAGTCATTCTGCATACTTTTCCTTCTCTCTTTGTGTTTTTTTCTCGTCCTCATTTCCAGGAGGAAACTTGGCGTCCTCATCTCTAAAGAGAGAGAGAGAAAAAAAATCCCATTTGAGATGCCACGCTCATGACACATTTCCCATGCAGCCCCACAGCTCGGCGTCAAGGAGCATTGATTACTCAGTCCCCATTAGAGCCCCGTGAGAGCACAGGGACCTTGATAAATGAATCTGGGGTCTTCGTTACCGCGTCTAGGATGGTTTGCAAACCAGAGCTTGCAGTAGCCTACCAAGGCGGTGGCTGGCCTTCAGGTCGGCCCACGAAGGATGCTCTCTCTCTCCACATCCTCTGGGTCCGTGGCCTGTGAGTAAGAGAGGGACACACCAAGGACAAGCTTTGTCAGCATCTCGGTTGAAGGGGATGATGTATGCCTGGGTGTAACTGGTGTGGATTTGGGTCTTTGAGCCCTTGATGCTGGCATGTTATCAGCAGCTACTCTCAGATATGGAAAGATGAAAATGCCAAACCAGCAAGCTGTCTCCAGGAGATGGGCTCCGGGGGACAGAGGGGAGTGGGAACCCTAAGCCAGAATCCCTGATCCCCCTGGGAGGGGGAAGTCGTGGGAAGCTGTGGAAGGAGAGTGGCCACTCCATCAATGAAGTCCGTGTGCCACTGGGAGGACTGTCAGACATTCAGATGGCAAAGCTGCAAAGGACAGTTAATGCTCCAGCCGCAGAACTCGGTGTCCGAGATGATCGTGGCAGCTAGAGATACGGGCTGGGTCTCAGAAGATGAAATGGAACAAAGATAAATGTAAGTGCCTGTACTTAGGTCCAAGAAGACGTCGATTACACAAGCACTGATAAACGATCTATGATTTTATAATAAATGTGGGGAAAAAAATCTGTGTTTCAGTTTTCCATAAGTTCACTTTGAAAAGTTGACAGTGTCCTGTGCGTGCCCCAAACTCCGATGACTTCAGAGGCTGTCTGAGTCAGCGGTGGTGTGACCTGAAGGAGTCTGCCTTCTCTATCCGCAGCTGCAGGCAGCCTGCAGGGCTCTGTGTGGAGAAAAGCATCCCAGGGGTCCTCAGGCCTGGCGGGAGTTACCCCAAGTAGTTAATGCCTATGTAGGGAAGAGCCAACGTCATAGCCCTGGGGGATGGATGGTGACGTCAATGGAGACAGAGCAGAGAGAGGAGATGAGGACTTGTCAGCAGGAGGGGCACAGGGTCTGCAGCCTGAGAACTGAAGCCTGACAAGGTACCCAAGTTGAGTCTTCACCTAAGAAGAGTCTTCTTCTAAAAGGGGCCCTGCCTGGACATCCAGAAGGGGGGGCCTTGCACTTTACCTGGTCAGACCAGCCTTGTGTGTAGATCTAAGGACTTACTGAGGGTTCATGGGGAG
This sequence comes from Balaenoptera physalus, assembly GCF_965194825.1. Classification (NCBI taxonomy): domain Eukaryota; kingdom Metazoa; phylum Chordata; class Mammalia; order Artiodactyla; family Balaenopteridae; genus Balaenoptera; species Balaenoptera physalus. The sequence continues at coordinate 76,668,958 of NC_138895.1, read as the reverse complement.
TGGAACATGTCCAAAAGAGAATGATCAAGATGGCAAAGACACTCAAAAGTCTGTCATCAGAGGCCAGGTTTAAAGAGCGTGATTCCAGACCAGAGAAGGGTTGGGGGGTGGGCGTGGAGAGCCGGCCTCCAGTACTCGAAGAGCCATTTGTGAATGAAAGGGAGTGTTGTGTATGTTCCCATAGTAGAGAAGCAAGACGACTGGGTAGAATTTATGGGGAGACAGGTGTCAACTCCTTTTGGGGAAGGACTTGGGAGGCTCTTGGCGCCAAGGCCACTGGTGGGGCTTCTTAAGGGAATTTTGCAGGACCTGCAGGAATCAGACGGACTAGGGGAGATAGGAAAGTGAGTGTGGGAGCCTCTGCTCCGTATGTGATGAATAAAAGGAGGTCAAGGTCAGCCGGCCAGAGGGGCAAACAAGACATCAGTGGGCACCCACCCTGCATGTCGCACTGTAGTATACAGTCAAGAATGTGAGTTTTGATGCCAGATGAACATCAATGTTAGTTCTACCACTTAGAAGCCATGTGGCCTGGGAAATTTATGTAACCTTTGTTAAAAGATAATTTTTAAAAAAAAGTAAACTCATGACTCCTATACATATATAAAATGAATATATGTTAAAGATTTTCTTTAATTCATCAATTAATGAAGGAACCAGGCAAATGTTACAAAAGACTCAAAAGGGAGAAAACAAACACATTCATAGATCAGGAATATTGAAATAAATGGACAACTGACAACACTGGTGTTTTTCACAAGAGGAAAAAGGGGAAAGACATCAATTGAATCTATACTAGACAGGACAGAATTTGAATGTTTAGAGACAAGAATTAGTTGGCTTTGCCATCTCTTATTTACAATTTACAGTTATAAAGTAGCTCAAAGACAATGAAAGACTAAAGCCCCTAAGGACAATGAAAAACTTAAGATAACCTGGAAGGGTATGATCTAAACAATGCAGAGTTTTCTTATACCTTTTAGAGTCTCTGTTGGCCCATCTTGAAAATGGCAGAGATTGTATATCAGTAGTTAGCTCTGAGGATTAAAGAAAATGATGCATGCCTAGGGCTTCCCTGATGGTTCAGTGGTTAAGAATCTGCCTGCCAGGGCTTCCCTGGTGGCGCAGGGGTTGAGAATCTGCCTGCCAATGCAGGGGACACGGGTTCGAGCCCTGGTCTGGGAAGATCCCACATGCCGCGGAGCAACTAAGCCCGTGAGCCACAACTACTGAGCCTGCGCGTCTGGAGCCTGTGCTCCGCAACAAGAGAGGCCGCGATAGTGAGAGGCCCGTGCACCGCGATGAAGAGTGGCCCCCGTTTGCCACAACTAGAGGAAGCCCTCGCACAGAAACGAAGACCCAACACAGCCAAAAAATAAATAAATAAATAAATAATTTTAAAAAAAGAATCTGCCTGCCAATGCAGGGGACACGCGTTCAAGCCCTGGCCCGGGAAGATCCCACATGCCGTGGAGCAACTAAGCCCATGTGCCACAACTACTGAGCCTGTGCTCTAGAGTCCGTGAGCCACAACTACTGAGCCCACGTGCCACAGCTGCTGAAGCCTGCACACCTAGAGCCCGTGCTCCCCAACAAGAGAAGCCAACACAATGAGAACCCCCCCTTACCGCAACGAAGAATAGCCCCCACTAGCCACAACTAGACAAAGCCTGTGCGCAGCAATGAAGACCCTACGCAGCCAAAAAGAAAAAAGAAAATAATGCATGCCTTGCATTTTGACCAATGGCTGGCACACGACAAGATTTTAATGAGGTACCCGGCAGGCATGATGGTTGGATGGAAGACACACTGTAATAGGAGCCATAAGGCAGGTCTGTGCAGAGTGCTGTGGGCCCAGAGGAAGGCACCGCGATCTCTGATGGGGAAGCCGTGCATCAGTGGCTTCTGTGCAGGCTGTTGATGAAAATTAACGCTGAGCGTTTATGTGCCATTTTAGTGGATTGTCTTATTTAATTTTCACAACTACCCATAAGGTAAATATAATTTCCCCATTTTACAGATGATAATAGTGGAATAGTGTGGTGCACAGACTTTAAGGTGGACCTCACCATCCCCTCTACTGATATACATAATAACATAAAAGCTTAGCACCGTCTTGCTAGAGTCCCCCCTGCAACCTTACTCTCTCCCTCCCTCCCTCCTCTCTCCATTTCTGGCTTTAAAAAAGCAAGTTGCCATGAATCCCTTTGGCCACAGAGGGAGCTTGGACACAGGTTCATCCCCAGTTGAGCCTCTGATGAGAACCCAACCCTGGCTGACATTTGATACAGCCTTAAGCAGAAAACCTAGATAAGCTGTACCCTGACTTTTTTTTTTTTTTTGGCTGCATTGGGTCTTCTTTGCTGCTCGCAGGCTTTCTCTAGTTGCCTTGAGCTGGGGCTACTCTTTGTTACAGTGCATGGGCTTCTCATTGCAGTGGCTTCTCTTATTACAGAGCACGGGCTCTAGGCACGCAGGCTTCAGTAGTTGCAGCGTATAAGCTCAGTAGTTGTGGCTCGCGGACTCTAGAGCACAGGCTCAATAGTTGCAGCGCACGGGCTTAGTTGCTCCGCAGTATGTGGGATCTTCCCAGGCCAGGGCTCAAACCTGTGTCCCCTGCATTGGCAGATGGATTCTTAACCACTGTGCCACCATGTATGCTGACTTTTGACCCACAGATACTGTGAGATGATAAATGTGTGTTGTTTTAAGCTGCTAAACTTGTGACAGTGTGTTACATGGCATAGAAAACTCATTCATATAGGGAGGATATAGATATCAAGTAACTTGCCCAGTGTCTCTCACTAAAAAGTGTTAGAGCTATGATTCAGACACCATTCTTTCTGATTGCACAGACACAGCCCTGACCAAGGCAGGCACCCACCGCAAGCTTATGTGCTTCTTTGACTACTGACCAGCCAGAGACAGGATTCAAATCCATACGGTTCCACCCCAGAGCCCACAGTGTTAAGTGGTGGAGTATTCCTTCCAGAGGGTGGCTTTCAACCCTGACTTCACATTATTATCATGTGGGGGAAGTTTAAAAACTAGATCAGCATTGGCCCACCCAGAGCAATTAAACTAGGAGATTCCTGGGTTGGGGGTAGCCCATGGTATTTTGTTTTTTAAGATCCACAGTGATTTTAATTCACAGCTAGCTTTACAAACCACTGTTCCAGGGCATAGGGGATGCCCAGGAAATCATATCATCATTACATCTGGGGAGAAGCCCTTTGCTAAAAGATAATTTAGGAAAAGGTGAGGTCATGACTGGCATCATAATTTTTCCATTGAAACACAAACGTTGTTTTCAATACCCAGCTCTTCTTGCCTAAGAAGGGGAAAGCCTCATTCAGCTTGTGCTTGGCCGGCACCAAATATCTTCCCCAAGTGCTCTGACAAATGCTGCTAGACAGGAAGACGAAAAGACAGAGACGGGTGATACAAAGTCAGAGAATGAGGAGGACACCTCCTGGAGAGGTCAGAGAGTTATGACAAATGAGACAGACAAGGGCTAATGAACGTGAAGCCCCATTGCCGATTATCTTCAATGAATATGGGGTGTGTCTAGAATTCAAAGCACCCACGAGTGGCCCATCTCTCTTTCCACACAGGTAAATGGTTCCCGTAGTTCCTGAGAAAGGGCCTGTCTGCTTCCTGCTCATCACCATTCCCCTGTAACTGAACCCCGAGGGCCTGTCCTAAGCCACACTCTGCCTCGTCTGCCTCCTCTCCAGTGGCCTGAAGCCCAGGACATTCCCTGTTGCACCTCCTGATGCAAATAAGAATCACAAATCTATTCTAGATCCAGAAGGTGTCTTAGGAGGATGAAACGTGGAACGAACATGAGCCGAAGGCCTGCAATGTGCCAGAACTGTGCGTGCATGTTCTCACTGATTCTCCCAACCCACCTCTTACAAGCAACTGAGAGGTCAGTGGGTTAGACCCATTTTGCAGATGAGGAAATTGAGGCTCAGAGTCAACTTGCCCAAGATGGCCCAGGTAGTTGGTGGCAAAGTCTTAAAATGAGATTTCCTATCCTAGTATTCCTTTTCCCCCCCATCCCTCTTTTCCTACATGTCCAAATACAGGCAACTTTTGCTCCACTTCCTCAGCCTTCTCCTCAGATAAGTATTGTGACTCAATTTACAAAGTTTGATGCTGGTCCTAGGAACTGGGAACTGTAGAGCCAGTGAACCCAAGCTTGAGGTAACTCCCAACACCCATGGCTAGTGAATGGTCTTGCATTTTTCCCTCCAGTGACTGACCTTAGAAATGCGAGGAAGGGGGTCTCGAAGCTCCAAGATACTGTTGGGTTCTGAAGTGGTAGCTAACAGCTGGTAACGCCTGAGAACTTATTAGTGTGCTCTTGACTGCCCTGTGCCCCCACACGTGGCACGCGCTACGTCCACTTTAACGTCCACTGGAATAATTGGTTTCCTGATGATGCCGTAAGTATCTCAAAGGCAGACCTGATTCTTGGATCACCTCTGTACCTTGACAGGGGGGCTCAGTACAGAGTAACTGCTCAGTAAACGTGTATTGAATGAAGGACTGAGTGAGTGAATGTAAAATCCAGGAGCATTTAAAGATGAACACGGTACCCAGGGAAGGAAGGAAATTGCTCAATCGGCCATGATAGCTGTTGTTTCTACAAGTGCAGCTGTGCAAACAGATGTGTCTCCGTCATGCTAACGCCAGCATGGGACACACTTTTTTTTAAATCTCTCTCATTTTGGAAACTTGAAGCCACTAAATGTTTCCATTCTAATGAGACTTTTCAAAAGCAGAGAAAAAAAAAATCTGGAATAATCAGGGCTTGTGTCATGCTGGGGGGAAAACAGCAGGGGGCCCAGATCTTACTTTGTGTCTCTGTGTTTAGCTCTCAAAAGAAACACTAGAGCCATTTGTAGGAAGGTGCTAATGGAATAAGAAAATATAAGATGTTTACACCTTTTGGTTTGGGTTTGAGAGGACCAATTTTTAATCTCTGAATGAGAAAAGTCTCCAGGGCATGGTAAGAAAAGTAATATGCCAATTACACATTGGCATTTTTCCCACTGTCTTCAGCCTGAAGGCAGTTGAAAGGCTGGCTTGGCCACTATGTAGGTGGGAAAGTGAATGCCTACTTGGGACAATTTCAGAGCTGTTGAGAAGACTTGCTCCCTTTTCTCCTAAAACCTCTGTTGTTCAGCTGGAGGTCCCACAAGAAGTAACTTAATCCTTGGGCGCAAGGCTTTATTCTCTTTTAAAATGCAAGTCCTAGGTGCCATTTTATACCTATTAAACTAGCAAGTGAATTAGCAAACTGTATTAAATAGTCAATGCTGGTGAAATTGGGTGACAGTGGTTGCTCCTGTGTTCCTGGGGACAGTGTAAAGTGTGTGACCCTTCAGAAAAGTATCAAGAATCCATTCAGATATTCAAAGCCCAGATATTCTAGAGATTTATTATGAGGAATTGGTTCTAAAGAAGGAAAAACTTCATGCACAAAAATATTTACCATCGTGTTACTTATAACAATACAGAATTGGTAGCAACCTAAATCTGAATATCCAGCAATAAGAGAATGGTTATATATATTTCAGTGCACTGATATCATAGAATGCAGCTCTTCCATTAAACATGATTGTTTTGAATATTTTATAGCTAAGTGGAAGAATATTTATGCTTTAATAAGATAAAAATGTAGACTATGCTGCTGAGACAAAGCAAATATTAAAAATTGTGTATGCCTGTGTCCTTGGGCTGCAAAAGGGCAGGAGAAAATGAAAATAGTTGATTTATTAGGCTTAGAATTAAATATGAGGATTCTTTTATTTTGGTTTCCATTGTTTGCTTTAGAATGTCTTCTGTGAATTGAGTCTTTTAAACCAAGAAGACTGGAGATGCACAGATGAAGGTATCTGATGGTAGGCATGCACAGTGACCAAGAACCAGTGAGGAGATGGGATGCTTTCGACCTGCAGTGAGAAATGCAGAAGAAAAGGCTATTGGGGCAGCAGTAGAGGCTGGAAGACGATGGGAACAGAGGTGACTTGGAGGGGAAGGAAAGGGATGCCCTAGAAGCACATGCTTAGACTCTAGGCTCTGGATTTCAAGCCCCAGCCAATTCCTTGCAAAAGGTCCGTATGCCCAGATGGAAGAGACATGAGGTGGGACTGGAGAGAAAATGCTAGCCTCTACTGTGAACCTTTTAAGACACGCCCCTCTCCTTCTGGAAAGTGGGAGGGGTGAAGGGGAACCATGCAGCCTATTTGCCATTCCTCCCGTCACCTTGTCACCTTCCACCCTCATGGATCCAACCTGGATCTCTTCCAGCCTGGCCCTTTTGGGTGTTTATGGAGGCTTCACTACACAGACATAATTGATTGAATCATTGGCCACTGGCGATGGAACTCAAGCTCCAGCCCTTCTGCCCTCCCCAGAGGTCTGGGAATTCCGGGACTGGAGGTTCCAACCCTCTAATCACTTGGTTACCTCTCCTGGTAATAGCCCCCATCCTGAGGTGCTTCCCAAAAATCACCTCACTAACATAACAAAAGACACCTTGATTGGGCTCCTCACTAAGGAAATTCCAAAGGTTTTATGAACTCAGTACCAGAAGCTGGGACAAGACCACATATATATTGCTCATTATAAATCACGGTCTCACAGCACAGTAGGTGCTCTGCAACCGATTGTTAAATCAAGCGTCCTCTTAGGGTTCAGCATCATTCCAGTGGCAGAGTGGGTGTCTGTGGAAGGATGGATTGAGACCTCAAAAGTACTACCCGGAGTCTGAAACAAAGAATATTTTGTTCACAAAGCTGACTGGACTTTTAGTTGAGGCTTATGAATTTTTAATTACGCCTTTGTTTTTTCACGCCCACTCCTGCAACAAAGCCAAGGGAGCACCTACTGTTTCTCTTCTGATTTTTCAAGGTTCACTTTCTTGATTTCTTGATGGCAAGCACCACCCAACCCCATCCAGCTCTCCAATACAATGCATCCTGTGACAAGGTCTTGAAGAAATTATGAAAAATTCCATAAAAATGGTCCTGGTGAGAGTGGGCCACGTGGGAATGTAGCTTTGTATTTTACCCAACCTTCCAGGATCAGCTGTCCTACATGGGCATGAATGAATACTGTAACTTTTTTTCTGGGGGTGTATGTGCACATGGGAAGTTCTGTACGATGATACACTGCTATCAACATGGTTGAAAGTTCACAAAGGATGAAATAACACCATTGGCAGAAAGATGGATGGACCTAGAGATTATCATACTAAGTGAGGTAAGCCAGACAGAGAAGAACAAATATCATATAGTTTATATGTAGAATCTTTAAAAATGGTACAAATGAACTTATTTATAAAATAGAAATGGACCCACAGACATAGAAAGCAAACTTACGGCTACCGAAAGGGAAGAAGGGGGAGAGATAAATTAAGAGTTTGGGATTAACAGATACACACTACTATATATAAAATAGATAAACAACAAGGGCCTACTGTATAGCATAGGAAACTATACTCAATATTTTGTAAAAACCTATAAGGGAAAAGAATCTGAAAAAGAATATATAGATAGATAGATAGATAGATAGAGATAGATATATAATGAATCACTGTGCTGTACACCTGAAACTAACACAACATTGTAAATCAACTATACTTCAATTGAAAAAAAAGAAAGAAAGAAAGAAAGAAATTTGACAAAGGCAATGGATGGGAGTCTGTGCTCCGGACACTGGGAATGGCTTGAAGGGGGTTGAAAGTTACCAACTTTCACTGGTGTTCACCCTCCATCTGCACTGGAATAGCAGCCTCTGTCCCATGTTTACACTGGTGTTTTATTAGCCTCATTTTAGAAATAAGGAGACTGAGGTTTCCAGAGGCAAGACAACGAGACCAAGTGCACATGGCTAGAAACATGATCCAGAAATCGAAACCAGATTCTGCCTTCCCGCTAAGACCTTTCTTTTTCTGATAAGCCAAATTGTCCAAACGATGCTTGACTCTGTGTGTGTGGAGGTGGGGAGAGATAGTGCGTTAGGAGGAACAGGGTAAGAGGAGATGGGGGCAAAACGAAAGCGTTTCTGTAGAATTGACATGAGGAGTTGGGAAGACAGGGAGGGTGGGGAGTGATGGAAATGAGGCTGGGGGAAGATTGCTCTGGACTTTCCAGGATGGATTGGAGGCACAGGAGTGGAGGGCTGTAGGAGCCAGGTCAGGAGACCACTGGAGTGATCCAAGAGAAAACTGAGATAGCCTTTCTAAGGCATCAGTCCTAGAGATGGAGAGAAGTCGACCAGATGTCTGATATTATTTCAGAGGAAGAATGGGCATGATTTGCTGAAGGATTAGTACTCCTGTAGGGGTGGGGCACAGTTGCAGCATAGGAGTAGGGGGGCTCCCTGCATCCTGGTGGGGGAGCCGGGGTGGGCACCTGGCAAAACCTTATCTCACTGAGTACTCATCACAACTCTGTGAGCAGCCCTTCCTTTCCAAATCTTCCAGTAAATGAGCTGAGGCTCGGAAAGATGGGGTATCTTGCCGGAAGTCATACAGCTTGCAAGAAGGCGGATCCAGATTCAAACCTGGTGCCCGTTATGGTCATATCCAGGAAGGAAGGGCGTAAAGCCTGTGGCACTTGGGAACACATATAGGATTCCAGATGCTTAGCACTCTGCTAGCTTAGGTGAGCCCCAGGAAGCGTCACTGCATGAAAATGTGGGAGCTTTAGTTCCTGTGAAATAAAAGATGTGAAATGTTAGGAGATGCAAACAAACTCGGGCTATAACAGGTCCAATGAAAACAGGTCTTAGGCCAGATAAACCCTGGACCCACACTAATGCCTGTGCCCTGCCGGTGCTGGGGACACGGGATCTACTTCCAGCCCCTCAGACATCCCCGGAGTCCTATCATGACCCTTGTCCTGTCCAAGGGTTTGTCCTAAAGGACTTGGCTGTAAGGCAGCTTTACCTACCTCTACTCTGTCAATTCTAAATGCATGTTTTTCCCATTTTAACATCTCTAAAATGAGGATGTGGAATACAATCAATGGCTGTCATAATTTAACTGGCAGTTTCCCTTTCTTAGTAGTTTATACAATTATAATGGGTCTTACAATTAATTGTGTCTGAGAGATAGTGAAACATAGTGTTTCTTGGTAGAGTTACCCAAACATGATGTATGTGTGATGAATTCCAAATGTCTTATAATAATAACAGTTGCTTCCAGTTATTGAGAAATTACAATTTTCCCAGGCACTGTATTTTATGGAATATTAAAAATAACAGTCATAATAATAATAATTGCCAACATTTATCAAGCGCTAGCCTAAGCACTTTATTATCCCCATTTTACAGATGGAGAAACTGAGGCACATTTAGTCCTCACAACAGCTCTGTGAGGTGTAATACAGGCATACCTCGTTTTACTGTGCTTCAATTTATTACACTTCACAGATGCTACTGTTTTTACAAATTGAAGGTTTGTGGCAATCTTGCTTTGAACAAGTCTATGAGTGCCATTTTTTTCAACAGCATTTTCTCACTTCCTGTCTCTGTGTCACATTTTGGTAATTCTGGCAATATTTCAAACTTTTTCATTATTATATTTGTTATAGTATCTGTGATCCTTGACCTTTGATGTTACTACTGTGACTCACAGAAGACTCAAATGATTGTTAGAATTTTTTTAGCAATAAAGTACTTTTTAATTAAGGTACGTACATTGGTTTTTAGACATAATGCTATTGCACACTTAATAGTCTACAGTATAGTGTAAACATAACTTTCATGTGCTGTGGCAAACCAAAAAATTCACGTGACCTGCTTTATTGTGGTGGTCTGGACCCAAACCTGCAATATCTCCAAGGTATTGCTACATCTGCAGTTATCCCCAAAATGAATGAGAGGCATTGAAGGATCAGAGGGGTTGAGTTACTTGCCCAAAGTCACACAGCAGTAAATAGTGTAGTCAAAATTCAAATTCATTCCATGTCTGATTCCCAAATTTAGGCTCCCAATTATAAATATTTTGTAAATGGGCATGTATGTTGGCAAATTGGGAGGCAAGTACCAATTGCTGAGTGCTGAGTACTACCAGCCTGTAAGCATCTTATATCTGTTATCCCACTGAATCCTGTTGGCAGGTCGGCACTTCATCCCACTCTATAGATCAGGAACCAGAAGCCCAGTGGTGAGGCTGGCCTTGAAAGCCTGATGTGTTTGGCTCTAGGGCCCAGGCTGTTCCCTGACAAGAGGTGCCCATGACACTTGGTCAGGTCGTGGAGAAGTTTCCTCGCAGCCTAAAGTAATACAGTCGGTGCCATCCACAAATATGCTCCTGGGGCAGCGACAGTGCCTTCAGACAGAGCTGCTGATTTGTTTAAAAACCATTAGTGAGCAGACAGGACGCTCAAGAAGAAATACATGGTAACATACCATGAAACTCAAATAGATGTTTCCAGAGACAGATTCACCATGAAACTAATGAAGCTTAAGCTGCAAGCCTGGTACTATTTTTTATCATAACTTGTATTCTTTTCCCTAAATTTGTATTTCTTTTCTTCCACAAACCTGGATTTTTTGACCCTATTTTATTCCTCTAATCTTGTTAAATATTCTGTCATCTATCTCAACCACGGTGAGATTAAATCCTTTACTTTCAAGTTTTAAATATTTTTTTCTGCACTGAAATTAGACATATCAGACATCTTGAGGTGGTACCGATTGAATTCAGTTGCCCTGGGCTCTTAGTTTAAATCAGAAGTTGGGAAACTTTTTCTTAAAAAGCCAAATAGCAAATATTTTAGGCTTGTGGGCCGGATGGTCTCTGCTGCAGCTACTCAGCCAGAAGCAGCCACAGACAATATATAAACAAAGGAGAGTGGCTGTGGTGTAAGAAAATTTATTTACAAAAGTACCAGCTGGCTGGATTTGACCCCAGGGCCGCAGTTTGCTAACCCCTGGTTTAGATGGTCAAAACCTGCATCTGCGTTACACATCTGTAAATCGATAGATGGATATGGACAGGATATAGATAGATCAAGATATACATACAGATTTGTCTGTGGTTCTTTGTGAATATGATTTTCTTGCCTCATTTCAAGAACAGGGAAGTTTTTTTAGGACAAAATGATTTTTTCTATATCCCATTAAAGTCATCTTTTTACTCTCCTCTGTGAGCATAAGATGAGAAGAAAGGAGGTAAGAAACTGGCACCTGATGAATGCCTGGTAATTACCAGGATTCTAGGCAGTTTACATATCTGGTTCTCTTTTCACCCACATGACCATGCCATGAGGTAGGTTTAGAGGGTCCCTAATTCCACAGTTAATAGGAATCAGTGAATATCTACTTAAAGGGAATCTGCTGAAAATGGAGACCAAACTTCATACTAAACAGTGAAGGAAATTTCTCATTAGTACATAATCACAAAAATATAATTAAAATACAAAAATGTGTTTATTGTATCTCATAGTTCACAAAATTGGGGTTATAATTGCAACTATGCTTTAATTTTTACAATGTACAAAGACTCAATTGAGTGTTAATTTGAGGCTATATTTTCTTTGCCAAAACTAGATGATAATACAATATAACTTCACATTTTATTTTCTCAACATTCTGGGGGAAGGATTGTGTGGTATTTTTCCCACTTTGTAGTATCAATTGACTTGTCTTTTGTTGTTCCGGTAGGATTGTCACTTGTTAATGGCTTTGGTGTATTTAGAACAGCTCTCCAGCATCATATTCGTCAACTTCATGAAATCCTGCATCCTTTGTAAGCTTTGCCTTTTCACTTTGCAGATGGTTCACGTTGTACTATTGGACGCTGTACCTGATAGGGAGGCAGAGACTGAAGTTCAAGGCCGTGATGCCCAGGGTATAGGCTGCTGTTAAATCATCAAGGATGTTTGCATGGACACCTCATTAGAGAAGTGGTTTTTAGTTATGAGGATTTTTGCTGCCCTGTGCAATCTCTGAGCTACGAAGACTGGGATAAAGAAGAAGATAAGGAAGATCCCTTGATTTGTCACTCCTGTATTGCAGATGAGAGGTTCTACAATACAGGTTAGAAGGTTCAGAAAAATAAACCGGCCCCAGGTCATCTGGTTTCTAGGTGGTGAGCCAAGATTCAGATCCTGGTTAACTAGTACTGGTTATCTATTGCTGCATAACAAGCTACCACAAAACTTAGCAGCTTAACATAACACACGTTTATCATCTCAGTTGCTGTGGGTCAGGAATCCAGGCACGGCTTACCTGGGTCTCCTGCTCAGGGTTTCTCACAAAGCCTGTGATTAAGGTGTCAGCCAGGGCTGGGGTCTCATCTGAAGGCTTCACTGGGGGAAGGACTCTCTTTCAGGCTCCCTTTTGTAGCTATTGGAAGAATTTTGTTCCTTGAAGGCTCTTGGGCTGAGGGTCTTGGTACCTTGCTAGCTATTGGCTGAAGGCCACATTGAGTTCCATCCCACGTGGGCCTCTCCAAGATGGAGGTATGAACAACTTGCTTCATCAAAGCCAGCAAAAGAGGGAGTTTCTGGTGGTCCAGTGGTTAGGACTCAGCACTGTCACTGCCGTGGCCTGAGAACAGAGATCCCGCAAGCTTCACAGCACACCACCCCCTCCCAAAAAAAAAGCCAGCAAGAGAGAGTCTACTAGCAAGGTGGCAGTCACAGTCTTTTATAACCTAACTCCAGAAGTGACATGCCACCTTTACTGTATTCTGTTGGTTAGAAACTAGCCGTAGGTCCCAGCCAACTTTCCGCAGAGGGAATTAACTGCATGTGTGAATAGCAGGAGGCAAGATTCACTGGAGTCATCTTAAGATCTGACTGTTACACTAGATTCCAAAATCTTTACTCTTCTCCTTTTTGGTACTGGTTACCAGGGGGGCATGGTGGATGCTTGCACCACGAAGAAGAAGCTTAAAATATAACCTCACATGACTTTGTAGCACCGCTACCTTGGAATGCTTTTGGATGTTGACTAAAAATGCTTTGTCAATAACAAGGCTTTGCAGATACGCCAGTCCCTAACACAGTGCCTGCCACACGGGAAGCACACTGCAGATGATGAAATGAATGCCGTTGAATGGGGAGAGGGGATTGGGGGCCAGATTGACTTTAACATCTCAGGAGGTATCAGAGATATGGCTTGTTCTGGAGGGGAAGAAAGGAAACATCCAGAGATGGACTGTTTCTCTCCACGGGCTTGGTTCAGATTCCCACCCACTGTGTCTGCCACTCAGCATGGCCCAGGAGTCCTGCTGGAGCCGGAAGTACAGAGCTCATGACTCCTGTCTCTAGCCTATAGGGGGAAAAGAATGCCAGCCCTAGGATAGCATCACCTTTATCAGGAAGTGTAAAATGCAAACCAGGGTACTGGAGAGGGCGTGTTGGTGGCACTGTTACTGGGACTGTTGTATATTTCAGCTGATGATATTGTGAGTGTGGAGGGGGTCAGAGGCATGGAAGAGAACCGCTCGGTCTGGGGAAGGCCGATAACCCTGTCCCCAGGCAGAAGACTCCAACCCTCCCACCTCCCAAAAATAAATGTGGCCTCCTTTAGGGGGGCTGGATGGATCTGAGAATACTGACAACCAGGATCTCTGCAGAAATAGACAAGTGATGACTCAGACTTGGTATAGACGGTGCAGGGCATGGTGGCACTCAGACATCTTCTTGCCAGGGCTTCTTCCAAGTTCTAGTTGATTTCCCTATTCTAAAGAACAATCTCAGGTCTGAAGAGATGGCAAAAAGTTCCATTAGCCACATGGCACTCAGCTATAGGCCCGACCCATCCAAGCTCAAATTCACTCCTGCAGTAGCTAACACGAATTGGCCTCTGTGCTGTGCCAGGCACGGTGTCACATAGCCTACGAGCATGGCCTTGTGTGCTTCTCATGCACAACAGCCCTGAATTAGGAACTGTGGTCGTTCCCACTTACAGATGAGGAAACAGTCTCCTAGGTGGTAAGTGACAGAGTTGAGATCTGAACTCCTGAACTCAAGTCTGTGCTTCTCTGAAAGCTCCTCCAGGCCCCCCTGCCAGGGTGGTGGGCTGGAGGCCTGAACCCACAACAACTTCCCTTACAGGCCTTTTGGATCTTGTAACCCACTCGTTTCACAGATGTATACACTGAGGCCTGGGAATAGGAAAAAGCTTCTCCAAGTGCCTACAATGAGTACACAACAGAGCTAGAAGTAGAACTCAGGTATGTGTAGCTTCTTCAGAATCGCTTGGGCTGGGCACTGAGATTCTAAGAAGCCTTGGGGCTGACTCAGAGGGAATAAGAAAGCCCCTGACACACAGTGGGTGCTTTACCTCTGGGGCATTTCCATGGGGGATCGGTAGGATCCTGATGTGGTCTGAAGGCTTGTAGCTTCTGCTGGAGAGCAAGGATCAGGGTGGTAGCTGAAGATCAGGACATGTGGGCTAGCTGTGACCTCAGCACAGCTGCCCTGTTAGGGGGGTTAGTTCTGCTGCGCCTGGCTAGGGAGCGTGATTCTGCACATGCCCGTTTAATGGCACACGGATGGGGATTTAATGGCACACGGATGGGGATTTAATGGCACACGGATGGCACACGGATGGGGATTTAATGGCACACGGATGGCACACGGTTGGGGGGAGAGTCCAGTGGTCAGCCGCCACCTTCCCCCCTTGGTCTAGGACCTTTGCTGAGCTGCAGGTACTCGAAAGATGCCTACCAGGACCCGGGAACCAGCCGGGGTCTCAGGGAACTACCTGGAAATGGAATTGAGCTTTTCTCCCCCAAACTGGAGTCCAGAGGAGAGGGGAAGCTGAACTGTGAACCTCAGCCCTCCCACTCTCTGGCTGGCTCTGCCCCGTTCCCTGCAGAGTCTCACCCAAGTCCCTGTGACCGCTCTCAGCACAGGGTCCGGTCCCAGCAGCGCTGCCCCCTTCCTTCCTTTGGTGACCCCGCTGCCTGAGCCTGGAAGCTGTGTTCCTCATCTGTAAAATGGGGGCACAGATATAACGGTGACAATGCCCCTGGCTGGCATTGCTGCTGTCTGGGGTAAAAGAGAAAATGATGTGCTAAGAAAACGACCAAGTAAATGCTGGAGTTTTCACCCTATTGGGCTTACTTTGAATGAAGTACTCAGACATCTAAGATGGAGTCTTATCTAAAGAGGATATTTGGCTGTGAAGCCTTGTCCTGATTTCCAGCAGGTCCGGCTTTGTTCCTGTCAGGGGACGCCCAGCTCGGGTGAGAAGAGGTGAGTAGGAGATGGTGTCTGGCTTAATGGTATGTCAAGACCCTTGCCCTTAACTGGCCTCATTGGCAAAGACAGCCAGGACCCTGCAGACAGAAGGACAGCTGTTGACTCTCCCCAAGACTTCAGCAAGTCCCAGGAGGGGAGTCGGGGGGAGAAGTGCTAGGTGAGGAGCAGAGGGGAGAGGAAAAGAAATAAGGGAAAGGAGGGCAGTGAGAGAAGAGTGGGGTGAAGGAAACAGTCAGGGCTACAGAGAAGGAAACCACAGTGACAGAGGAAGTAAAAGAATAATTGGTGAGGCATGGGGAGAGAGAGAGAGAGACAAAACAAGATGAGAAGGGAAGACCCTGGCTAGCCACACCTATCTGGCTTCCATCTGTGAGACTGATAATCTGGTCCTCCTGTCTGAAATCAAGTTCATATCTTAAGAATAAACTGAACTATGCAAGAGACCATAGGGTGTTTCCCCTTCTCAGGTGAAAGAGGGCTTCCCTGATGCTTTTCGCTTTATAAATTAATAATTGTTTTCAAATCCCAGCACGTAAATTCCCCAGGTTGCCAGTGCTTTTAATTCCTGGAGATGCCAGGAAGTGCCACGTTCTGCCAGGTGTTTGCTGCCCTCTCCTGGCTAAAGCCCGGTTCTGCATGCCCCCTGCAGATGGGAACCACATTGAAACTGCGTTTTGGTGACAGGTTAAGGATGAGTTATCCCCTCACCTGGCTCTAAAATCACAATTGGAGCTGAAAGGGACTTAGGTTTCTAGCCCCAACCTCTCCCCTAAGCTTTAGACTTGAATTTCTACCAGCCTGCTGAATGAATATTTCCACTTGGACCTCAAATATTTCCACTTGGACCTCCACTTGCTCTAAAATCACAATTGGAGCTGAAAGGGACTTAGGTCTCTAGCCCCAACCTCTCCCCTAAGCTTTAGACTTGAATTTCGACCAGCCTGCTGAATATTTCCACTTGGACCTCAAACGGCAGGTGCGCAGCGTAGCTTATCTTTGCTGTCGTCCTGGCCCCAGGGCACATACTCTTGAAGTCTGTGAACACATGGTCCACCCTGTCACCCACCAACCCCCACGACCCTCCAGATGCTCCTCCTGCTCTGCCTCCACATCCCAGCAGTCACAAGTCCCGCTGAAACTTCGGAAGTATTCTGTCTCATGGAACCCCTGTCATCTCTGCAGGTCAGTCCATGACAACAGCTTCCTGACTGCTGTCCTGTCAGAGAGCAGTCTTTCTAGACATAGGTGATACGGGTGTGGATATTGATGATGATATAGATATAGGTAGAGATGACATGGATGTGGATATCGATGATATAGATACAGATATAGATGACATGGATGTGGATATCGATGATATAGATACAGATATAGATGACATGGATGTGGATATCGATGATATACAGATATAGATGACATGGATGTGGATATCGATGATATAGATACAGACATAGATGACATGGATGTGGATATCGATGATATAGATACAGACATAGATGACATGGATGTGGATATCGATGATATAGATACAGATATAGGTGACATGGATGTGGATATCGATGATATAGATACAGATATAGGTGACATGGATGTGGATATCGATGATATAGATACAGATATAGATGACATGGATGTGGATATCGATGATATAGATACAGATACAGATGACATGGATGTGGATCTTGATGGTGATGTAGATACAGGTAAAGATGATATGGATGTGGATATAGAAATAGATAAAGATGATACAGATATGGATATGGCTATACCTACAGATGTAGTAGATATAGATCGCCTGCAGAATAAAGTCCAAACTCTCACTTGGCCAACAAAACTGTTCATACCCTACTCTGGCTTGTCCCTCCAGGCCCATCCTATATCCCTTGCCTTCTATTCCAACCACAGGGCAACTGCTCATCTCTGAAATTGTTTTTATCCATTCTCTAAACACATATGGGTTCTTCTTAAGTGCCAGGCTTTGGCATAGTCACTGGGATACAGAGAGGAACAAGATAGTCCACCCTCAAGAAGTGGAGCCTCATAGACCGAACACACAAGTGCAGCCCAGACACCATCTGAAGAATGGGGGGGTGAGGTGGGGCTCTATAAAAACTGGATGCATTTGGTACATTCCCATCCACACTCTTAGCTTTCTGTTGCTGCGTAACAAATTGCCACTAACTTAGTGGCTTATAGCAACACATGTGAATCGTCTCACAGTTTCCATGGGTTAGGAGCCTGGGCATGTCTTAACTGGGCCCTCCTCTTGGGGTCTCACAAAGCAGCAGTCAAGGAGTGGGCTGGGCTGTACTCCTTTCTGGAGCTTGGGAGTCCTCCAAACTCACCTGACTGTTGGTCCTTGTGGTTGTAGGACTGAAGTCCCACTTTCATGCTGGTTGTCAGGTTTCATGCAGGGCTGCTTTCAGGTCCTAGAAGCCACCACATTTTCTGGCCTTGTGACCCTCACAGACCCTTCCCAACACGGCAGCTCACTTCAAGGCCAGCAGGAGATTCTTGCTCCATTCAGCTAAGATGGAGTCTTATCTAAAGTACCATAATCACAGACGAATCTGTCCCATTGCCTTTGCCACATAATGAAACCTAATCAAGGGAATGACATCCCATCACCTCTGCCATATAATCTCTTGTTAGAACCAAGTCGAAGGTTCAGCCTGCACTCAAGTATGAGGATTATACAAGGGCATGGCTCGTTTGGGGTCACTTTATGGCATGGCCACCATGCACACACCTCGTAGACTCTTCCCCAGATTCACATACATTTCAAGTACAAGAGTGTGGGTCGAGTCCCAGAATCTGGCTAAGGACTCTTGTTCCTCCTGAATTAGTTTAGCTGTGGGACATCAAGCTTTCCCTTCTCCCCACACATATCCCTACCCAGGCCACAGGCTCTAGCTCCATGTTCAATGCCCGGTAAAGACAAAACCACTCCATAAGGCCACGGTTGATGATTGGCTTTGCAGGACCACGAACTTGTAATTTTAGCCAGTCTTGTTCCTAACAGCCCTTCAGCATGTGGCCATATCCTCTCCTCTTTGTCATTCCCGGCCCTCAAGACCAGCCCCCATCTCCAATTTCTGGCTCCTTTTTCTTACTGAGAGGTTTAGCAGTCTTGTGCCTTTAGGGTTGCAACTTCCACCTCCACTGGATCAGTAAAATGTTTCACTAGGCAAAGGCAGTTCCTGCCCTAGGATGAATTCTCAAGTTGGGTGTGAAGATAGTGTGCTTTATTTATGACGCAGTGCACGCAAACGATTACAAAATGATAATGGGTTAGGATCAGTACTGGACTAGAAATGCCTTGGGGTGTTCTGTGATCCTAAGGGAGGGATCACGTGCGGAAACCGACAGGCAGCGGCTGGGAGGCTCTGGAGGCAAGGCCATGACCGGCACTGTCCAGGTGTCAGCAGGAAGACGAAGGGGCATGTGTGGGGAGTGGGCGGGGAAGAGGAGCATCGAGACAGACACTGATAGGATAAGAGAATCTGAGGAAACGCTGTGATTCAGTGTGGCCAGCCTGGGAGTGGGAGAGCAAGAAGAGACGAGGCTGTGAGGAGGGCAAAGCCAGATCATAAAAGGCTCACACCCCTGCTAAAGGAGAAGATTGAATGGGGTTTTGTGTCCATGAACTTCTGAACTCTCTGCACATGCACGTGTTGTTCACAGTGCCTAAGGGTCCATACTCCAGGTCAACACATAAAATGGGCAATGTCCTGGATAAAATGGAACATATGGTCAACCCTAGCTAAGCCTCAGATACCTTTCCAACCCTTTGGCCACAGCCTCTGGGATGCTTCCAGTATTGTACTCCCAAAGCATGTGGTGGACACTCAGATCATAACCTCAACCACACTCTCGTGTGATTATTTGTCCTCTGTTTCCCCCACTGGACTAGGAGAAATGACGGCGCGGTTTTATTCATGTTTGTACCCTTAAAGTCATCTCTCTGCCTAGGACAGAAGAGGCATTGATATTAAATCACAATAAAATAATAGCTTACACTTAATGAAGGCTAATAAGTATCTGTCAGGCATTCTTCTAAGCCCATGACATGGATTATATCATTAAAAAATTGAGAACACTAGCACTTTTATTGGACTCATTTTACATATGAGAAAATCAGGATGCAGAGAGGTTGTGTAACTTGCCTAAGATGACACAGCATGAGAGGAGGAAGAGGATTCTAATCCAGTTCTTATCTCCAGAGGCTTTGAATGAATAAAGTCAAGTCTTGAGAGAACAAGAGCGTGGACTTGCAGAATCGTCTGAGAGCACGTTTCCCAGAGCCTGTCCGGCCAGTGATGCGTGTGTGTCTGGGCGAGCACCAGGCATCATTTGCTTGATCTTAAACAATGGACCGAATGACTCTCCATCCGTTATCTCCTGTGGTCCTCGCAATAACTGTGATCTCTAGGCAGGTTCGTTATCCTCGTTCTATGGATGTGATCATTGGGGTTCCCAGAATCAGTGAGCTTCTCAAGATCACATACCGGAACCTCTTTCTAGTCCATATCTTTGGACTCCAACCTGTATGGTCTTTTTACCGACCACACAGTTATCCTGATGGTAATGATTCCTTCTGATGAATTTCTTCATTGCTAAAATGGGAATGATCATATCTACCTTGGGAGGCGGTTGTGAGGTTAAATGAGCTGATGGATGTAGTAACTGCTCACGAAAGAGTGGTGGTGGGTGTTGACGTTGTTACAGTTGTCACTGTCACCGTCATCATCGTCATCACCACCTGAGAAGATTTGGGATGAAGAGTAGGCAGATTCCAGCTATGGGTCAGGACTCATGAATTTAAAGTAAAATGGCCAAACACAGGAGGGAGTTGAAAATCTTGTTCGGGTTCATAGGCAGGGTTGGAAACATGGATTCAGGTCTGCAGATCAGCAGTGCTGTTGATCAGAAAATGTGATCAGGAAGGATCACCAAGGGCTGGAGGAGCCAGGACTCTGGTCCAATCCAGGGCCAGGAGCAGACATTTCCAAACCTCCTTACATCATGGTCCTTACCATCACACCATGAGATCGCTTCCTGTTTGTCTGAACTCTGAGCTCAGGAGGACGGATCCAGCTTATTCATCATTGAATTTCAGCTCTGTGTCCCCCAGTGCCTGCCATATAGATATTGGATGGATGGATGGATGAATGAGTGAATGAATGAATGTACAAGTGGGTACCCACTTACACAAACCAAAAAAGCATGGATTGGAACCTAGCAGGGCACAGAGCCAGATTACATAGAGCAGGAGAGCTTGGAGTATGTGAGCAAGCCTCCTGCATGGACCCTCTCTTGTAATTTCCCTCTTAGACACCCAGGGAACCTGGTGCTGACCATTGAACCAAAGACTCTCCACCAAGAGCGAGGGAGAACCCTTTTTCTTTGCTGAAACAGTGAAGCGTGCACACACACACACTGTCCCTCCACCACCACCATCAGCCCCTTCACACACAGGGAGTTTATAAATATAATAATCTCAAAGGATTGTTTGCAGCTAGCTTCTGCCTGAGGCAGGGGCATGAACCAGATGAGCTCTCAGTGACTTTTCAATGAGCAGCATTGTGCATCACGGTGGCTTCTCTTCTTTCTAGCATGAAGCACACTTGGTAATTTCAAAAACGATTCTGAAGGCCCCCAATTGAAAGAGGTTGTTTCCTTGAGTAACTATTGACTGTAAAAAAAAAAATAATATGCAGATATGGTGACAGACGCCATCACCGAATTTATCAATCGTTGGATGAATTTGTCTTTATTCTAAGAATGTTTTCATATATTTGAAAAACATAGACCTATATGTGCAGGACACATTATTAACATATTCATATTCCCGTTGAGTTAGCAAAGCTTGCGGTAACTTTGGTTTTTCAAGGCATCTGTAGCCCTCCAGGGCTGGGACCCAGTGATCTAATTCAAATTCTCACTGTTGCCACTAACTAGCTGGTAAAGTAAAAGTTATGCACATTGCTTCACCTCTCTCAGCCCTGTTTTCTTTAACTGGAGCAATAATTCCTACCTGCCTTTCAGGTGTGTTATGAGGTTACGTGGGATAACGGATAAAGCACACACCTGTGTCTAACGGATGCTGTAGCTTCATCCCGTCTGACACCTTCCCAGTCTTGCCTCGGTGCAGTCCAAGACTAGACGCTTCCTTAGTTTCCTTCTTCCTTCCCCTCTAGGTTCCTGATTGTCCTTGGGTGCTTGATTCTGGCCGTCCTGACCACCTTCAGGGAGTACGAGACTGTTTCGGGAGACTGGCTTCTGCTGCTGGTGAGATGGCGCGTGCACCGTGGTGCTGTGCTGCGGGGGTAGATGCTCTGGTGGGACCGCCAACGATGAAGACAAGGAGGCCCTTGGGTGCAATTCTGCCCAGCCGGTTTTGGTTTCCTGGAGTCTCTGGCCAAGTCCAGGCCCAGGAGAAAGCATTGGTGGATCAGTTATGAGGTCTGCTGGGGGCACAGTTGGAGCAGGGAATGGCTGGCATGTGTTATTCCAGATTAGAGGTAAGGGAGCACAAACAAGGTCAAAGCAAACACCAATACCCACTGGTTAAATGATCAAATACAGCTTCCCAACTCTCTGACAGTAACACAAAGGCATGTTTCGTCCCAACCCTTCCTCTGCTTTTCCTCCCTAAACCCTGAGGATCTCTTCCTTCAAGGCCAAGCAACAAATCCCATTTCTGCCTGAGCACTCCAGGTCCTCCCTTCTGGGCCTCTGCCTGTTTTTACTCTCCAGTCTCTATCCCGCGGTGCGGCAGAGAGCGTGCAGTTAGAATTCTCGGGCAAGTTACCTAACGCCCCGACTCAGTCTCCTCCCATCCTCACCTAAAATATGTGGCAACGTACGGTGAGGAGCACATGCTGATAGGCTGGGTGAGGCCTCCACACCCGGCCAGGAGGAGGCTCCCAGGAAGGGCTGGATCCTTCTGCAGCCCCGGACAGCACAGGCCAGCTGGCCCTTGAATGACCACGCCTTCCTGGGTTAGGATCAGCCCACCTCTCTAGGGGGAGGCCCCACCCTCTGCACAGGGAAGGGATGCCAGCCCCCAATCAGGGTTTACGAAATAGCAGAACCTTTGCCTCCCACTGAGCTAACCACGTGTCCGTGGTGCCAGAATCAGCAGGTTCCTTCCAAGGGCGGGTGTTGACAGTCTACAGGGCAGGTCTGAAGCTAAGACCTGAGCAGATGACTCCTGGGAAGCCATCCAGTTCCAGGAACTAAGTTTCGAGGATTGCTGCAACTCCCCAAGGGCCCCAGGGAGGTCAGTGGAGGCAAAGGTGTCTCCATCTGATCCACAAAGGAGGCTCAGGAGGGGAGATGCAAACCCGCTGTCCCGGAGACGCCATAGCATGGTCCTGACGGGAAGATGCAAACCCGATGTCCCGGAGACGGGCGCGGGCTCAGAGCCTGATCGCCTGCCTGGGATGCCTTCGTTGCCACTTTTGGCCTTGAGACATTTGTTCAGCCACTCCTTGCCTGGCCTCGGTTTTTCAAAATACAAGATGAGGGCATATTATAAACTACTTCTGGTGGTGCCTGGCCCAGGAGCTGTGCTCAGTGACCATTGGCCACGATTAACAATACCAGGGACCAGACACCGGCTGGGCAATATCACTGATTCCTCTCCTTTCAACCCAACTGAACTTCTTGGGGGCTTTTCAGTACATTAAAGGGATTTTTTTTAATGATCCATTAGAAGAAAAACATAGAAAAAAAGGGTTAATGTTAGAGACAGTTAGCACATCAGAGTGAAGACAGGAACTGCCCCAAACTGAATGGAGGTGATCAGCCTGTCCTGCCCCCTCTACCACCAAACTAGCAACAACAGGAATCCAGCTCTTCAGAACTTCCGGACAGAAATCACTAGTTCTGGACAGCTGGGTCCCGGTTAATGTGTCTCTCCACATGTTCTTCAACGCAGGAAACATTTGCTATTTTCATCTTCGGAGCCGAGTTTGCTTTGAGGATCTGGGCTGCTGGGTGTTGCTGCAGATACAAAGGCTGGCGGGGACGACTGAAGTTTGCCAGGAAGCCCTTGTGCATGTTGGGTAAGCCCTGACCCCGAGCCCGGGGTGCCTCATCCCCTTCTTTTGGTGCATTATTTCTCTGAGGCAATTTTAAGCAGATGCTGTTCTTCTGGGAGACCATGCAGCGCCTTGCGGGCCTGTCCCCGCCTCCGACCCTCCCTTCAATCCTCCAGCAGGTGGAATTCCTGCCCCCGTGGCTTCTCTTTATAATGAGTCCACAGGGCAGGAATTCTTAAGGCGGGTGGGGGACACTCTTGGCATTTGGGTCATGAAGGAGCCAGCTCATGGCAGGATGTGGAGCAGCCCCAGTCACTGTGACAGCCAAAATTGCCCCTGCAATTCCAGACCGGCCACGGTGGGGATGGGAGACGGGACACCATTGCTGGTTGAGAATGACCTCTGTAGGACCGCAGAGGTAATTCTTCCATCCTAACACCCAGTCTGGAAGAATCTAGCACCTGTGACCCCCCTCGCCACCTTAATGCTGTGTCCTGACCCACCTTGCTTTGACCCCTCCATCCAGGTGTAGGCATTTTGATAGCAAAGAAGGTGGAAGCTCTCACACACACCTATTGGTGCACCCCACCATGTTCCCATCTGAAGATCCTACTAAAATCATACAGTGGCAGGACGAAATCTACCTGCAGTGATGGTTAGGAGTCTTGGAGCTTCGACTTCCTAGGGATGGTTAAAGTTCGAGGATCATAGAATGTCAGGGCTGGAAGGGACCTTCAAAAGCGTTTGGTTGAAGATGCCCTCCTGTCTGATGCTCCAGCCCCCTTTGCAGCAGCCTTTAAGTGGTCCCCCAGACTCTACTTGCATACCTCCAGTCACGGGGCGCTCACCACCTCTCGAGGGTATTCATTCCATCTTAACTCCTCTGACTCTCTTCAGATATTCGAGTTCAGCCATCCTATTCCTCCTCTCGACTCCAGCAGTCTCCTTTCATCGGGAGGAATGTGCTTAGCGGCTTCAACTCCATCTTATAACCCATCTTCTCAGCATCATAGACCCTCTCCTCTGAGCTGCTGCTTATTCCTCACTCCCCTTTTAAAAAGTGACCTGCCGGGACTGGACACAGCCCTGTGGGTACGAATGACCCAGCCAGGGAGGAAGAGCTGGACCCCTCCTTTGTCCTAGGTGCTGAGTTCTCTCCGTGCCTCCTGGGGCCGTGTTGCCACGTTTGCAGGTTGCCTCACACAAAGGACAGGTACCACCCTCACTGTCGGCTGAAGCCTCTCTTCCTTCTTCCCATTTGCTGCTGAGGTTGGAAATCTGAGGGTTTTGTTTATTGCTCAGAATTTTGAATGCAAGTAGGATGGGTGTGTGTACGCACGCGTGCACACGTGCAATTTTGGAGGACTTCGTAGTTACTGATTTTTTTTCACATTTTTTTTCTCTCTTCCTTTGTCCTCTTTCCGTGTCTATCTACCCGTGTCTTAGTCCTTTCCAGCTGCTATAACAGTGTACCACAGACAGGGTAGCTTATAAACAACAGAAATTTATCTCTCACAGTTCTGGAGGCTGGACCTCTGAGATGGGGGTGCCAGCATGGCCAGGTTCTGGTGAGGGTCCACTTCCTAGTTCCTAGACAGCTGTCTTCTTGCTGTGTCCTCACATGATGGAAGGGGCGAGGGAGCACGCTGGGGTCTCTTTCATAAGGGCACTAATGCCATGCATGGGGGATCCACCCTCATGATGTAATCACCTCCCAAAGGCCCCACCTCCCAATGCCATTACACAGGGGGTTAGGACTCAACATATGTATTTGAAAGGACCCAAACATTCAGTCCATGGCAACCCCCAACTTTCCTTCCCCTTCCTCTTTCCTTGTCTTTCTTTCAAGTCTTAAGCTGACTTCTTTTTCTTCTTTGGGGTGACCTATCCAGTGTGTGTGTGTGTGTGTGTGTGTGTGTGTGTGTGTGTGTGTGTGTGTTGGCAGGGGGTGGGGGAGATGACTTTGTGATCGACGGTGCCCAAATTCAGAGGTTCCTGCCAAGTTAGAGGATGTCATAGCATATGGAGCCCGGGCCCCTCCGGAACAGGGGCGTTCCCCGTGGAACTGTCTCCGCTATTCCAAGATTGTACTGGAGCTCCAGATCACGTCCCCCTGCCGCCCTTCCTGGAGAGACAAGGCTGGGCCTCAGCTTCCACCATCCTTGCTGGCTTCTTTCCTGATTTTGCTGCATTTTCTGTTCTACTCCTCTCAACTACTCCCGTAACGTGGCCCTTGTGGGAAATGTTGCTTTTCTCTTTGTGTCTGACAAGAGGCTGGTTATCACGTCCACACATATCATGGCCTCCTTACTCGAAGCAGCGTCAGACCCTGCCATTTTGGGTGTGAATGGGTCCCTCTGGGCCAGAATTTGCTGTCCTGAGTGTCATAGACTTAAGTCACATTACCCTGCACCTAGGTTTTGTTTTCTCTTTTACAAACGTGATCAATGGGTATCTTTGCACAGATAGACTGAGAAGCCTGGCCAAGGATATAGACATATTGGTATCCAGGTGTCTGAGCCCTACTTTTTCCCAAAGGGTAGGCACACCTGGAAGATACTTTGACATGGTGGAAGGGGTGCCAGCTTTTTTGGCAGACGTACCTGGTGTAGATCAAGGAGCCTAATCCAAGCTGGGTGGCAGCACAAACAAAGGTGTAGAGGTGTGAGAGAACACTGTGGGCTCAGCAAACCACACATGCTTCTAGAAGGTTCCCAAGGGCCGGATCACAGAGGATTTTCAGAAGTTTGGACTTTGCCCAGTGGATAAACATTCCTACAATGTGTTCCTTGGAATCCTGATGCTCTTGCCAAAAAAACAAAAAAAAACAAAACAAAAAAGCAAAAACAGTTCATACAGGTCAAAATCTTTTGAGAAAGGCTGGACTTCATTGGTAAAATTGAGAGCCACAGGGCATATTAGCATATTAAAGGCTCTGAGAAGTCCTGCAGTAGCAAAACCTGTTTAATTGAATTTTTTTCAGATTTACTTGATCATGGGATCCTTTTTACTTGCTTAGCTGAAGGGAATAAGAAAGAGACCAGGGCCCTCTTTCTTCCATCCTCAGCCATTTAACTTCAGGAGCCAGCTTGGCCCTTTCAGAAGTGCCCCATCCCCTCGGCCTCTGCTTCCAGTCACAGCTCTGGTAGATGTTTCTAGGTCACCTCCTGACCTAGAAACATCCCACTGCTGGGGTGGGCCCCATGTTTTCCCACAGTCTACCCCAGGGCCTTCTCTGAAGCTGAGGGAGGTCACAGGCAGTGCAGCTCGCGAGTGTGGGGACGTTACGACCCCCTCGGCCAGCAGGGAACAGGATCTGGTGGACAGATGGCCCAGCTCCCATCTTTCAGAGGGACAATGGTGGGAGGTGTTCTGCCTACAGCTCAGAGGCTCCAGCAGCGGCCTTGACAGCACCCCTTGCACTGGCCTTTTCCCCGCCCCCCTCTCCCCTCACTTCTGCTTCCTGAGATCATTTCTCATTAAATCACCCACAGCCGCGTCCCTGTCTCAGGGGCTGTTTGCAGGGGAGACCCACAGTAAAGCAGCGTCTGAGCTTCAGGCTTCACCTCCACCACCTGGGCAACCCAGATCCCGTCTCGGCCGGAGAGGGACCCCCGAGTGCCACCCCTGGAGGGCCTTAGAGCATCACTTCCCTGGGATTTACAGTGAGCGTCGGAGTCCAGCAGGCCTCCTGCATCCAATCCCCAGTCGGCCACATCCGGCCGCATGGCCCTAGGAGGGCATTCACACTCAGAGCTCCTGCTTCCTCCCCTGTCACAGGAGAACGTGAATCCTGCGCGGTCCACATCACGATTTAACACAGCAGCGTTTAGCGCGTGTTCGTCTGCCGCCGACACTGCCTGTGACGGCTCCCGTGCCTTGGCCTGACCTCCATTCCCCTCTCCCCTGCCACCCTCTGTCCTCTCTCCAGACATCTTCGTGCTGATTGCTTCTGTGCCGGTGGTTGCCGTGGGAAACCAGGGCAATGTCCTGGCCACGTCCCTGCGGAGCCTGCGCTTCCTGCAGATACTGCGGATGCTTCGCGTGGATCGGAGGGGCGGCACCTGGAAGCTCCTGGGCTCGGCCATCTGCGCCCACAGCAAGGTGAGTGTCGCTGCGCAGGGGCCAGACCGCGCTGGCTTCCTGCCCGCCTAGGCCCGTCCGTGGCTTCTCCTCCCTGACAGCGTCCCCAGAGGGTGGTTGTCCTGCCACCACTGATGATGATGACGATGATGGGGAAGGGGAGGAGGAGCAGGAAGGAGAGGCACACACAGGTGCGCTGCAGCCCGCAGACGCAGGTAGACCTGGGCTCAGGTCTCAGCCCCACCAAATGCGAACAACTCTGGCCAAGTCACTCAACCCTCTTACTTACTTACTTACTTACTTACTTATTTATTTATGTATGTATGTATGTATTTATGGCTTTGTTGGGTCTTCGTTTCTGTGCGAGGGCTTTCTCTAGTTGCGGCAAGCGGGGGCCACTCTTCATCGCGGTGCGCGGGCCTCTCACTGTCGCGGCCCCTCTTGTTGCGGAGCACAGGCTCCAGACGCGCAGGCTCAGTAGTTGTGGCTCATGGGCCTAGTTGCTCCGCGGCATGTGGGATCTTCCCAGACCAGGGCTCGAACCCGTGTGCCCTGCATTGGCAGGCAGATTCTCAACCACTGCGCCACCAGGGAAGCCCACTCAACCCTCTTTGACCTCAGTTTTTCCTCATTCCTAAAGCAGGGTTGATAATGCCTGTACCTCTGTATTGTTGAGAGGATGAAATGAGCTAATGCAAACCAGCATGGGGTGGGAGGGAAGGGTTCTGGAGTCAGGCAGACTGGTTTGAATCCAGACTCTATTGATGTGACTTTGGAGATTTCCTGTAACCCCTCTGGGTCTCCTCTCCTGCCATTTATAAAATGGAAATGATAATGCGTTCACCACAGGGTGAAAAGCACTTAGAATACACCCAGTTCATTGATGTGGTTCAGTGGCTATTGTTATTATGTAGCCAGAAGCACAGTGCCTAGAACTTAGTGTTTGGTACAGATGAGCTCGCCCCAGGGGTCAGGCACTGTTCTTACCCCATTTCAGTGCTAAAGAAGCAGATCTGGAAAGAGGAAGTGAGCTGCCCACCATCACAGACCCAGGCAGGCTGGCTTCAGAGCCTGTGTTCAGTGATTTGCTGCTGGTCGTGGTGGCTCTTGCCTCTCCAAGGGAGATGAGAAGCTGGGATGAGTGGGACTTGGCCGGATCTCTCCCACAGTCCCACGTGCTGCAGCAGGTGTGGAAACCCAGGCAGGCAGAGTCCCGCGTGTCTGGAGCTGTCTCTGCCGTGCTCCCTGTGTTTCTTTCCTATTGTGAGCCCAGACCTTCGGTAGCACTTTGTGTTAACATCCCTGCCTCAGCTGGACCCTGGAGAAATGAAGGAAAAACCTCTGAGTGGCAGGAAAAACCACTCCGAGGCCAGTTCAGGAGAAATCGGAGTGAAGGACCCCTGGGATGGGTGTTCTTCAGGGGATAAAGCCAAAGCTACCTTTGTCACTACAAGAGCATCTTCTTGTGCCAGGCTTGGTGGGTACAATGGACGCGGTTGGTGCCCTGACCAGGCTACCTTTACCGGGAGGATGTGCTCAGCCCTCAGCTGCTATGAGAGTTAGCCGCTAATATTCCCAGCTGTTCCCTTCTCTGGAGACATACAGGAACGCTGCCTTGCCCAGGAGCTTATATTGTTCTCACCTTCCTTCCCCCACATCAGGGAAGCACACAGCCAGTGACTAGCTGACACAAGTACCTTTCTTGTGTTGGGACCAGCCCTGTGGTGCGGTTCACACTCCAGAGCTCCCCGTGGGATCAGGCTGAAGGAGGCTCCAGCAGAGACCACATCCTTGCTGAGCTCTTTCTCCTGCCCTATCTGGTTTCTTTCACTCCCTCTCTCCCAGACCCACCCTCCATCATCACATGCACCTAAGCCTCTGTGTCAGGCTCTGCTTCTGGGGAACTGCACCCAAGGCAGTGATCCTGGGGCAAGTCGCCATTGGGGAGCTCAGAGTTTTCCTTATATATGTTAATAGCAGCGTGCCATCCCCACTTGGGCAACCCCAGAATGCCTCCACACAGCTAACTCCTGGGTTCTTCCAGCTCAGGGACACACCCGGATGTGCCGGCATGTCATCGTAGAATGAACTGGAGCTTAGGAGTCAGACAGCAGCTCAGTGCACATTTCAGCTCTGCCCCCTTCCAGCCGTAAGACTTTAAGAACATTGCTCTGTCTTTATACGAGCTTCCCCAGTGGTTAAAATGTGAATCCTTCCAGCGGCTCACATAAGAAAAGGTACATGTGAGTGCCTGGTGAATAATCAGTGCTCGTTAATGGTAGCATGGATTACTTCAGACATGCTCTTCTTCACAAACGTGCAAGTAAATATATAAAGAAAATGAAATACAAATTTAAAACACCCGGAGTCTCTCACTGGAGGATGCAGTTTCTTGCCATACATGTTTTATTCCCCATCTGTGCCACTTCTGGCCACAGGCTCGGGGAGCTCAGGGCTTTCTTTTCAGAGTTCTTTCTTCACCCGACCTTCTATTTTATCTTTTATCAGAGGACTTGTCTCCATGGAGCTGAGCTGATTCACAGCTCCAGTGGAAATCAGGGCTAAAAATGTCGGGTTACGGTCTTTGCCCTGTGTTCCCTCAGATTAGAATAGATGACAGTTGGATGTTTGCTATGTCATTCCTGGGAAAAGATGGTCCATGCCACCGCCAGACCCCACAACTGATGCCAGGCGGGCAGAACTTCAAGACGAAATCATGTATGTGGTAGGAGACCGAAGGCAGACAAAACAACTGCTTGGCAAGCTCTGTATCCCATCCTTCCCCACAACAGTCCCACTAGACGAGCCTTTAGCCTTTCACTGTGCCGAAGCTACAGAGCGGTTATAGGGCTGGCCTTCAATTCCGGGGCAGGCAGTGTGTTCAGGAGGTAAGCACTTACCTGGATTTGAGTCCAGCATTCACTAACTGCAAGAGCTTCGACCAGTTCCTTCTCTGAGCCTGGTGAACAGGCACTTACCAATTCATTTCTTCATTCATTCATTCATTCATTCAGAAAACGTGTTCTCTGGGCCAAGTTCCATGCTTGACTCCCCTGGAAACTCAGAGATGAAGAGTGACGGGCCCATACAGGGTTACACAGGGTTACACTTTAAAGTTAACGCTCTTACTAAAGTTAGGCTCGGCCGGGCTCTGCTTCCAGAACAAATAGGCCCTGGAGTCTCTGTGACTTAGCACAAAAGCTGTGGGTGTCTTCTCACTCACACAGTGTCTGATGTGGGCTGGGTGGTCCTCATCTGTCTTGGAAATGAGCCTTGAGTCACCAAGGCAAGGGAAGGGGGGCCCAGAGCATCCTCTAGAATGGATTTAAGGCAGGGAGTAGCTCCCCTCACCCCCCCACATTGGCTGGACCCCGGGCCCTCAGCCCGCACCTGACTGCAGCGGGGCTCAGGCGTGGGCAGGAGCCCGTGGATGTCGGCGAGCAGCCACAGGTTCTGCCACAGAACTGCTGGCGAAGATTGCCTCCAGGCAGAATTACCTTGCATAGCCTTTGAGACGACTGCAAGGCAGAGTGGGGACACATTTCACTCCTCAGTGACGACCTTTATACCAGCTCTTAATCCCACACAGCCAGTGCTTCTGTGTGCGCATGGACAGCTGTTTCTCTGCTTAAGCACCAGATGAAACTTCTGACTTGCCCTTGGGGGCCAGAGGGTATGAAAAAGCTGAGGCACGCTAGAACCACACTTCACAGAGCAAGAGGGTCCTGCTCATACAGCCACTGGGGAAGGACGATCCAATTCATCTTCTCCTTCTCGAACCCCCGGCGGGGCAGACACTCATGGGGGGGAAGGGCTGGCTGGGTGTCCTGCAGTATCTCAGCTAACCTCTCTCTGCTGTAAACTCACACGAGTGCACTGTGCACGTGACGCTGTGGGGAAGGTCAGGCCTCTAAGCAAATGAGCGTAAGAAAGTGTTAGAGGTTTAAAGTTTGTTTAGAAAATAGTGAAGGCATTGAAAGAAAGCTAGAAATGAACCCTAGCTCTAGTTGGGGGGAGCAAACATCCGGAAAGCTCTCATAATGGAGATGACGTGAGTCTGAAGATGACTCAGTGCTCTCTGGTTGGTCCCATGGGGAGGGACAGGGAGGACAGAGGACCAAGGTGAACAAAGGCACAGAAGCAGGCAGAAAGCAGCCCTGTCAGCGAGATGCGATTCACCCAGAAAGCCAGCTGACTGGCCGCAGATGGTCAAATAGATGAACTCTTATCGATACGAACAGCTTCATTCTCTGTGATGACTCAGCAGGAATGACGGTACTAATCTCCAGACTGTGTTCGCCCATGACTTTGACTTTCTTCTGCCCAACCTACCACAGTAACCACAGTAACCCTTGGAACTGGAATAGAATGAAAGACATAGAAAGCACCTCAGGGATTGTCATGGTCAGGATGTTTGAAACCTCAATGCTTTGCCCATCTTTGCCGTATCTCTGCACCATCCTTACTATTCCTCAACGTTTTCCTTTAAATCAGCTTTCTCCTGTTTACATATATGTCTTAGTCTGTCATGCAGTAATATCCATGAAATAATAGGTTTTAGTGTAATCTATGCTAATGTGTAATTTGGTTTAAATCAATAGGTGACCACTTCACATAAAAAAACACCTATCTGCATTTGAAGTATCTGTGGCACTTTTTGGAACTCTCTGGTCCAGTCCCTTCATTTTAAAAATGAAGAAACTGAGGCTGGGGAGGAGGGGTCATTTGCCCAGAGTCACACAGTCAGTTAGTGGCGGGGCTGGGGCCCTGTCCACAGCTCCGTCCGCTCTGCCAGGATAGCTTCTCCTTGCTGTCCGTCACTGTCCCAGAAGAACTGAGCTTTGTCCTTGCTCTGCCCAGTCCTGCATAGGATGGGGTCTCCTGAGTCCCAAGCCTTGTCTCAGAGGCAGTGGCCAGTCCCTCCTGCCTTCTTGCCTCCAGGGGAAGGCCCTTGAGCTGTGATGTAGAGATCACAGAAATCTTCCTCTCCTCCTAGAGCTATACGCTTGTTCTGTTAATGATGAAAATAATGACCATATTACTGATCCTATTTTACAGTGATGGGAGATGAGGACCAGAGAAAGTAAGTAACTTGCCCGTGTCACAGAGCTGGTACACCTGGACTCCAGCTCCAGTGTGTCTGCTTCCAACCTCCACCCAGCCTCCACTCAGTGACCCCTCCCCTGTCTCTGCTTGCTCTCCCAGGAGCTCATCACCGCCTGGTACATCGGGTTCCTGACGCTCATCCTTTCTTCATTTCTCGTCTACCTGGTTGAGAAAGATGTGCCGGAGGTGGATGCCCAAGGACAAGAGATGAAAGAGGAGTTTGAGACCTACGCGGATGCCCTTTGGTGGGGTCTGGTGAGTCCCCACCTTGAAGGCTGCCCGGTGGGGATTGGCTGTTAGGGACAGAGAGAGATGGAGGGCGTGGCAGGGATGTGCTCGGTCACGCAACTGCATTCTGCAGCCACAGGGGAGAGGAGGCCTCCTCCATTTCTGAACCTGCCCCTGGGAGACGCCCCCTGCAGGGTAGGCCCTTGGAAGGGGCTTTTCCACAGTGTTTATAGGAAGTCAGAGCTCTAAACAGTCTGGTCCTACGGTCACTCAGGGACCTCACCTCATTCGTCGTAGGCTGTCATCAGCCAGGCCATGCTGTGTAAACAGACACAGTGGCAGATGTAGGTGTGTGTACCCAGACCCTCAAACACACCTAGAGACACACAGCCCCACACCCACAGGACATGTGGTACTAAAGCATTGCTCTAAGCACTTTACATTTATAAATCTATTTTAAGCTGAAATAACTCTTATTATCAGCCCGCTTTTAAAAATGGGGAAACTGAGGCATGAAGTTGAGTAACTAATTCCAGGACGATCTCTGAGCCAGTTAGTGGTTGACTTGGGATTTGAACTCAGGCATTTGGGTTCTAGAAGCCAAACTCTTAACTGCTCCGAAAGCCTGCCTTCCATGTTCATAAAGTACATGTGCACTGATAACCTACACATGTAAACGCGCACAGGAATATTCAACTCATACCAGGACAGACACGGGCACAGACCTTAGCCATGCACACATATACACACAATACATATGACTACACCCACAAGAGCACATATATTTAGAATCATGGCTATACACAAAATCACACATAGGCAAATATACACATGAATGTGTGTCACATACACATGTTTGCAATTATTGAAATATTTGTTGACTGATTGACTATAGGGAGGAAATCCTTAACTTAGAAACAGGTGTGGTCTCAAGGCTCCCATATAAATTTGCTGGTACTTAACACCTTCTCTCCCGTGGGAATCCTTTTTTTTTTTTTTAATTATTAGCACTTTTAATTATTATTTATTTATTTTTTTGGCTGCGTTGGGTCTTCGTTTCTGTGCGAGGGCTTCCTCTAGTTGCGGCAAGTGGGAGCCACTCTTCATCGCGGTGCGCGGGCCTCTCACTATCGCGGCCTCTCTTGTTGTGGAGCACAGGCTCCAGACGCACAGGCTCAGCAGCTGTGGCTCACGGGCCTAGTTGCTCCGCGGCATGTGGGATCTTCCCAGACCAGGGCTCGAACCCGTGTCCCCAGCATTAGCAGGCAGATTCTCAACCACTGCGCCACCAGGGAAGCCCTCCAGTGGGAATCTGATTCTAAACGGGAACAGCACCCCGCTCAGTACAAAGGCTTATAGGTGAAGCTCAGCTGATACATCAGTTAATTTCCTCTCCCTGGGAAGCCACGTGTCTGAACTCTTCTCTCTTCAGATCACACTGGCCACCATTGGCTATGGAGACAAGACGCCCAAAACGTGGGAGGGCCGTCTGATTGCAGCCACCTTTTCCTTAATTGGCGTCTCCTTTTTTGCCCTTCCAGCGGTGAGTATCTCGGGTGTTCTCCCTAGCGTGACAGGCAGGATCCCTCACCGCGTGGCCCCAGCTCTGCTTTCCAGCCTCATCTTCCATCGTCTCGTATCTTGAATTCCAGCTCTATCAACTCAATAACCATCCCCGTAGCATGGTTTCCCGTCTCTCTGCCATAGGCTGTGCTGATCCCTTCGCCAGGAGTGATCCCCCCAAACAACTACTCCCCTTTCAAGACCCAGTTTCTTTTTTTTTTTTAATTTTTTTTAATTGAAGTATAGTTGATTTGCAATGCTGTGCCCATCTCTGCTGTACAGCAAAGTGACTCATAATTATACACAGAGAGACATTCTTTTTTTTAATATTCTTTTCCTTATGGTTTATCACAGGATATTGACTGTAGTTCCCCGAGCTGTACAGTAGGACCTTGTTATTTATCCTCAAGACCCAGTTTCAATGCTGCCTTCTTTAGGCTGAGTTAGTCCTTCCCTCCTCTGGGCATAGCTCTGTAAAGGCATTTCAGACCCCTTGCTGGTATTGCACATTTCCAAATCTGCCTGCCCAGAAGACTGTGAGCTCCTGGGGAGCTGAGATTATGTCTTTCACCCACGTATTCCTTGCACATAGCGGGTCCTTTGTATATGTGAGTTCCCTTCCCTTGCCCTGTCATCTACTGGTTTATATAAAAAATGCATTTCCCTCAAGAATAAGTTTTGACCCCTGATAGAATAACTTCCCGAAAGCCCAGTGCCCATCAGTGTAATAACAGCAATAATAATAGATAGCACTTGTTGAACATACTGTGTACTAGATTCATGCCAAATGCTTTACCTACACCATCTCACTTAATCTTTGTGACAACATTAGGAGTTTGGCGCTACATTTATCTCCATTTTCCAGATGAGAAGACCGAGGCTTAATTGGGTTAGTGAAGTTTCCACAGTCACAGGGCTTTTGGGTTGTGGAGCCAGGGACCCAGGTCTGCTCATTCCAAGCCTGGCTCTTAATCACAAAGCTTGAAGAGAACCTTCTTGTATAACAAACCATCTTCCCTGCCCTTCACCTCCCATCCTTTGGTCACTAATGTTCTTTGTCCACTGCAGCCCTACCTGGTCTATTTTTTTTCTAAGCTGTTTGACCTTCGGCATATGGCCTTTCTGATTCTCAGTTTCCTTATCTATAACAGGTGAGGGCCAGTGAGGGTGCGACTTGGTCTCTGAATTCTCTCTTGACCTGAAAAGGGTGTGTTCCTACCTGTGTAATTCACATGAGAGTCCGACCTGGGTATCAAAACAGATCACAATTCAGAGAGATTCCAGCCAGAGTAAAAGCCTCAAGTGACAATTGAAGCAACTAAAATATTTTTTAAATTCCCTTAATAGTAACTGGGAATCTATTCTGCATCCTACTCCTTACTAGGCAGTTCCCATTACATTATCTCACTTTTTTTCCTAACAGAATTATGAGGTAGGTACCTTTATCCTACTTCCGTGTGGAAGAAAGTGAGATGCAGCAGAGAGGAGGCTGGCCCAGGGTCTCACGGCTGGGAAGTGGCAGAGTCAGGAAGCCCTGGCTTCAAGGCTCCACTTAACCCAGCTCCTACTCCCTGGAAGGGAAAGAAGGGATCTTTCCTCCTCCCCTTGGCTCAGCGTCGTCCTGCTCCTGGGAGTCGTGGTGTTGCGGGGTGGGGGGGGGGGGGGGGCGGGGGCTCCGGGAGAGTCTGGGTGGGGCTGACTTCAGGGCCTGACCTCTCCCTTCAGGGCATCCTGGGGTCCGGGCTGGCGCTCAAGGTGCAGGAACAGCACCGTCAGAAGCACTTTGAGAAAAGGAGGAAGCCCGCTGCTGAGCTCATCCAGGTCTGTCTGCCTGGGGATGAACTGGAATGGGACTCAGATCCCGGGTAGCTGCCTCTGCTTGTGTGTCTGTGTGTCTGTCTGTCTCTGTGTGTGTGTCTGTCTCTGTGTGTGTGTCTGTCTCTGTGTGTGTGTCTATAGGCAGCCAGGCGGCAGTGGGTGTTGGTCTCCTGCCAGCTCTCCATCCTTCTCTCTCCCCGAACCGTGGGCTGGGGGCTGGGGACCATAGTGAGCGATGGTGGGAGAGGCAGAGGGTTCCCTCTTTCACTTCAGAGAAAGTTCCTGCTTTGTGGTTTTATGGGCCACTGGGAGCGCAGAGAATAGGAAAAGAGAGAGCGTTCTGGCTCTAGCTGCCTGGGACTGAGTGTCTGCGTGACCACCCACTCGTGAACTCGTGTCCAGTTGGAGCGGGTGTCTCTGTGGGTCAGATACAGGATGGTACATGATGTTACCCTCCATACTGTAGTTTCTAGGCCAGTGCTGATCTCTAAGAGCCTGCTCTATCTTCGCAAACCCCAAACCATCATGGTATACAGAAGACCTAGTATATTAGAATCAAAAACTCATCTCCCGGGCCGTCTCTTGCACCGGGAAATGCACAGAAGTGGCACAGAAGACTGTTTGTCTTCCTACCTGTTTGAGAAATCTCAAGGAATCTTGCAACGAGAGTAATCCCTGCTCCTTTCAGGGATCTTCTACCCAGCACCCGCGTCCCCCGTCCACTGTAGTTCACCTCTGCACACCCCACACCGTCAATTATAGCTCCGAGATGATGGGGTCAAGGAAGGTTTTCTTCCCATAGGAGCTACAGAAAGCCAAGAATCCGGCTTCCCTGGATATGACCTCACTGCACGTTTTACTCTTAGGTGTCAAGGGCTTTCTGTTTTAATGTTGTGGGATTCCATGTGAAAGTCTCGGGTGACGCCAGGTCATTCCTGCCCCTCTTTTCTCCTCCGCAGGCCGCCTGGAGGTACTATGCTACCAACCCCAACAGGATTGATCTCGTGGCGACATGGAGGTTCTATGAATCAGTCGTCTCTTTGCCGTTCTTCAGGCAAGTGGCCACTCATCTGAATGCTCAGAGCGTGACTGACCATCCCTCCCGTGGGTCTGTATTTGTGCCTGTGGCCTTCACGGTTTCCGGGAGGACGTCCTTCAGGGCAGTGGTTCCCAATCTGGGCTGCAAGTTAGAATCATTAGAGCTTAAAATATCCCAATGCCCAGACCATACCCGGGCTGATTCAATCAGAATCCCCAGGGTTGCAACCCAGGCATCAGTATTTTTTAAAGCTCCCCAGATGACCCCAGGGTGTCACCCAGCGTTTCCAGCTAGACAGTGTGGAGTGGCTGAAAGGGGAGGTCGGGCCAATGTTGGAGCAGGATTAGTGGCTGAGGAAGTGAGCAGCCAGTGCAGTGGGCCACCCTGGCGGTCCTGGAGGCCCCAGCACCTGCGCATGGCCTGCACCCCGAGACCACTCTGGACAGGGGTAAAGGGCACGGGGAGGAAGCAGCTGGGGACCCAGAGATGTTGTTCTGTGTTCTCAGAGGTGGGAGATTAAACGAAAGCCTTCAGGAAAATAAAATTAAAACCTCTTCCTATGGCCAGCACCTAAGTTATTTTTTTTATTGTTTTTTTTTAATTTTCTTTTGGCCACGCCACACAGCTTGTGGGGTCTTAGTTCCCCGACCAGGGATCGAACCTGTGCCCCCTGAAGTGGAAGCGCAGAGTCCAAACCACTGGACTGCCAGGGAAGTCCCTGGCCAGCACCTATGAAAAGGGAGAGGGTAATGAATACTTATTCGATGTCCAATAGGTTCCTGGGATCCAAGTTCACATTTCATTTAATTCTCACAGGCATCCTATGAAATAAGTCAGAGGTTCTCAAATGTTAAGGTGCGTTAAAATCAGTGGGGGACTGTAAACACCAGATCCTGCATCCACCTTTAGGAATTTCAATGGCGTTAGAGTAGCTAAAGCACCTCACACAGGCGCCCCTGTTGATTCTGACACAGTGGCCCATGGTGCATCCTTGGAGACAGGCTGGGTGGTCGGTACCACCAGGCTCCTCTCACGGATGAGCCAAATGGGGCTCCGGAACTATGGTCATTTTGGCCAGTGTCAGCCACATCTAGAGGCCTCCAAAGCCCATGATCTTTTCACTACTTGGGCTTCTGAAATAGACGACACCTTGCCAGATTTTTTTTTTTTTTGAATTTTTGAATTCTATTTTATTTATTTTTTTATACAGCAGGTCCTTATTAGTCATCAGTTTTATACACATCAGTGTATCCATGTCAATCCCAATCGCCCAATTCATCACACCGCCACCCCCCACCACTTTCCCCCCTTGGTGTCCATACGTTTGTTCTCTACATCTGTATCTCTGTTTCTGCCCTGCAAACCGGTTCATCTGTACCATTTTTCTAGGTTCCACATATATACATTAATATACAATATTTGTTTTTCTCTTTTTGACTTACTTCACTCTCTATAACAGTCTCTAGATCCATCCACGTCTCTACAAATGACCCAATTTCGTTCCTTTTTATGGCTGTGTAATATTCCATTGTATATATGTACCACTTCTTCTTTATCCATTCGTCTGTCGATGGACATTTAGGTTGCTTCCATGACCTGACTATTGTAAATAGTACTGCAATGAGCATTGGGGTGCATGTGTCTTTTTGAATTATGGTTTTCTCTGGGTATATGCCCAATAGTGGGATTGCTGGATCATATGGTAATTCTATTTTTAGTTTTTTAAGGAACCTCCATACTGTTCTCCATAGTGGCTGTATCAATTTATATTCCCATCAGCAGTGCAAGAGGGTTCCCTTTTCTCCACACCCTCTCCAGCATTTGTTGTTTGTAGATTTTCTGATGATGCCCATTCTAACTGGTGTGAGGTGATACCTCATTGTACTTTTGATTTGCATTTCTCTAATAATTAGTGATGTTGAGCAGCTTTTCATGTGCTTCTTGGCCATCTATATGTCTTCTTTGGAGAAATGTCTATTTAGGTCTTCTGCCCATTTTGGATTAGGTTCTTTGTTTCTTTAATATTGCGCTGCATGAGCTGTTTATATATTTTGGAGATTAATCCTTTGTCCGTTGATTCGTTTGCAAATATTTTCTCCCATTCTGAGGGCTGTCTTTTCATCTTGTTTCTGGTTTCCTTTGCTGTGCAAAAGCTTTGAAGTTTCATTAGGTCCCATTTGTTTATTTTTGTTTTTATTTCCATTACTCTAGGAGGTGGATCAAAAAAGATCTTGCTGTGATTTATGTCAAAGAGTGTTCTTCCTATGTTTTCCTCTAACAGTTTGATAGTGTCCAGTCTTACATTTAGGTCTCTAATCCATTTTGAGTTTATTTTTGTGTATGGTGTTAGGGAGTGTTCTAATTTCTTTCTTTTACATGTAGCTGTCCAGTTTTCCCAGCACCACTTATTGAAGAGACTGTCTTTTCTCCATTGTATATCCTTGCCTCCTTTGTCATAGATTAGTTGACCATAGGTGCGTGGGTTTATCTCTGGGCTTTCTATCTTGTTCCATTGATCTTTGTTTCTGTTTTTGTGCCAGTACCATATTGTCTTGATTACTGTAGCTTTGTAGTATAGTCTGAAATCAGGGAGTCTGATTCCTCCAGCTCTGTTTTTTTCCCTCAAGACTGCTTTGGCTATTCAGGGTCTTTTGTGTCTCCATATAAATTTTAAGATGATTTGTTCTAGTTCCGTAAAAAATGCCATTGGTAATTTGATAGGGATTGCACTGAATCTGTAGATTGCTTTGGGTAGTATAGTCATTTTCACAATATTGATTCTTCCAATCCAAGAACATGGTATAGCTCTCCATCTGTTGGTATCATCTTTAATTTCTTTCATCAGTGTCTTATAGTTTTCTGCATACAGGTCTTTTGTCTCCCTAGGTAGGTTTATTCCTAGGTATTTTATTCTTTTTGTTGCAATGGTTAATGGGAGTGGTTCCTTAATTTCTCTTTCAGATTTTTCATCATTAGTGTATAGCAATGCAAGAAATTTCTGTTCATTAATTTTGTATCCTGCAACTTTACCAGATTCCTTGATTAGCTCTCGTAGTTTTCTGGTGGCATCTTTAGGATTCTCTATGTATAGTATCATGTCATCTGCAAACAGTGACAGTTTTACTTCTTCTTTTCCAGTTTGTATTCCTTTTATTTCTTTTCCTTCTCTGATTGCCGTGGCTAGGACTTCCAAAACTATGTGGAATAATAGTGGTGAGAGTGGATATCCTTGTCTTGTTCCTGATATTAGAGGAAATGCTTTCAGTTTTTCACCATTGAGAATGATGTTTGCTGTGGGTTTGTCGTATATGGCCTTTATTATGTTGAGGTAGGTTCCCTCTATGCCCACTTTCTGGAGAGTTTTTATCATAAATGGGTGTTGAATTTTGTCAAAAGCTTTTTCTGCATCTATTGAGATGATCATATGGTTTTTATTCTTCAATTTGTTAATATGGTTTATCACATTGATTGATTTACATATATTGAAGAATCCTTGCATCCCTGGGATAAATCCCACTTGATCATGGTGTATGATCCTTTTAATGTGTTGTTGGATTCTGTTTGCTAGTATTTTGTTGAGAATTTTTGCATCTCTGTTCATCAGTGATATTGGCCTGTAATTTTCTTTTTTTGTAGTATCTTTGTGTGGTTTTGGTATCAGGGTGATGGTAGCCTCATAGAATGAGTTTGGGAGTGTTCCTTCCTCTGCAATTTTTGGAAGAGTTTGAGAAGGATGGGTGTTAGCTCTTCTCTAAATGTTTGATAGAATTCACCTGTGAAGCCATCTGGTCCTGGACTTTTGTATGTTGGAAGATTTTTAATCACAGTTTCAATTTCATTACTTGTGATTTGTCTGTTCATATTTTCTATTTCTTCCTGGTTCAGTCTTGGAAGGTTATACCTTTCTAAGAATTTGTCCATTTCTTCCAGGTTGTCCATTTTATTGGCATAGAGTTGCTTGTAGTAGTCTCTTAGTATGCTTTGTATTTCTGCGGTGTCTGTTGTAACGTCTCCTTTTTCATTTCTAATTTTATTGATTTGAGTCCTCTCCCTCTTTTTCTTGATGAGTCTGGCTAATGGTTTATCAATTCTGTTTATCTTCTCAAAGAACCAGCTTTTAGTTTTATTGATCTTTGCTATTGTTTTCTTTGTTTCTATTTCGTTTATTTCTGCTCTGATCTTTATGATTTCTTTCCTTCTTCTAACTTCGGGTTTTGTTTGTTCTTCTTTCTCTAGTTCCTTTAAGTATAAGGTTAGATTGTTTATTTGAGATTTTTCTTGTTTCTTGAGGTAGGCTTGTATAGCTATAAACTTCCGTCTTAGAACTGCTTTTGCTGCATCCCATAGGTTTTGGATCATCGTGTTTTCATTGTCATTTGTCTTTAGGTATTTTTTGATTTCCTCTTTGATTTCTTCAGTGATCACTTGGTTATTTAATAACGTATTGTTTAGCCTCCATGTGTTTGTGTTTTTTACGTTTTTTTCCCTGTAATTGATTTCTAATCTCATAGCATTGTGGTCAGAAAAGATGCTTGATATGATTTCAATTTTCTTAAATTTACTGTGGCTTGATTTGTGACCCAAGGTGTGATCTATCCTGGAGAATGTTCCGTGCGCACTTGAGAAGAAAGTGTAATCTGCTGTTTTTGGATAGAATGTCCTATAAATATCAATTAAATCTATCTGGTCTGTTGTGTCATTTAAAGCTTCTGTTTCCTTATTTATTTTCATTTTGGATGATCTGTCCATTGGTGTAAGTGAGGTGTTAAAGTCCCCCACTATTATTGTGTTACTGTCAATTTCCTCTTTTATAGCTGTTAGCAGTTGCCTTATGTATTGAGGTGCTCCTGTGTTGGGTGCATATATATTTATAATTGTTATATCTTCTTCTTGGATTGATCCCTTGATCATTACGTAGTGTCCTTCCTTGTCTCTTGTAACATTCTTTATTTTAAAGTCTATTTTATCTGATATGAGTATTGCTACTCCAGCTTTCTTTTGATTTCCATTTGCATGGAATATCTTTTTCCATTCCCTCACTTTCAGTCTGTATGTGTCCCTAGGTCTGAAGTGGGTCTCTTGTAGACAGCATATAGATGGGTCTTGTTTTTGTATCCATTCAGCAAGCCAGTGTCTTTTGGTTGGAGCATTTAATCCATTCACGTTTAAGGTAATTATCGATATGTATGTTCCTATGACCATTTTCTTAATTGTTTTGGGTTTGTTTTTGTAGGTCCTTTTGGTCTCTTGTGTTTCCCACTTAGAGAAGTTCTTTTAGCATTTGTTGAAGAGCTGGTTTGGTGGTGCTGAATTCTCTTAGCTTTTGCTTGTCTGTAAAGCTTTTGATTTCTCCATCGAATCTGAATGAGATCCTTGCCAGGTAGAGTAATCTTGGTTGTAGATTCTTCCCTTTCATCACTTTAAGTATATCATGCCACTCCCTTCTGGCTTGTAGAGTTTCTGCTGAGAAATCAGCTGTTTACCTTATGGGAGTTCCCTTGTATGTTATTTGTCGTTTTTCCCTTGCTGCTTTCAATAATTTTTCTTTGTCTTTAATTTTTGCCAGTTTGATTGCTATGTGTCTCAGCGTGTTTCTCCTTGAGTTTATCCTGTATGGGACTCGCTGCACTTCCTGGACTTGGGTGGCTATTTCCTTTCCCATGTTAGGGAAGTTTTCAACTATAATCTCTTCAAATATTTTCTTGGGTCCTTTCTCTCTCTCTTCTCCTTCTGGGACCCCTATAATGCGAATGCTGTTGCATTTAATGTTGTCCCAGAGGTCTCTTATGCTGTCTTCATTTCTTTTCATTCTTTTTTCTTTATTCTGTTCCGCAGCAGTGAATTCCACCATTCTGTCTTCCAGGTCACTTATCCGTTCTTCTGCCTCAGTTATTCTGCTATTGATTCCTTCTAGTGTATTTTTCATTTCAGTTATTGTATTGTTCATCTCTGTTTGTTTGTTCTTTAATTCTTCTAGGTCTTTGTTAAACATTTCTTGCATCTTCTCGGATCTTTGCCTCCATTCTTTTTCCAAGGTCCTGGATCATCTTCACTATCATTATTCTGAATTCTTTTTCTGGAAGGTTGCCTATCTCCACTTCATTTAGTTGTTTTTCTGGGGTTTTATCTTGTTCCTTCATCTGGTACATAGCCCTCTGCCTTTTCATCTTGTCTATCTTTCTGTGAATGTGGTTTTCGTTCTACAGGCTGTAGGACTGTAGTTCTTCTTGCTTCTGCTGTCTGCCCTCTGGTGGATGAGGCTATCTGAGAGGCTTGTGCATGTTTACTGATGGGAGGGACTGGTGGTGGGTAGAGCTGACTGTTACTCTGGTGGGCAGAGCTCAGTAAAACTTTAATCCGCTTGACAGCTGATGGGTGGGGCTGGGTTCCCTCCCTGTTAGTTGTTTGGCCTGAGGCAACCCAACGATGGAGCCTACCTGGGCTGTTTGGTGGGGTTAATGGCAGACTCTGGGAGGGCTCAAGCCAAGGAGCACTTCCCAGAACTTCTGCTGCCAGTGTCCTTGTCCTCACGGTGAGCCACAACTCCCCCCCCCCGCCCCCCCACCTCTGCAGGAGACCCTCCAACACTAGCAGGTAGGTCTGGTTCAGTCTCCCCTGGGGTCACTGCTCCTTCCCCTGGGTCCCGATGCACACACTACTTTGTGTGTGCCCTCCAAGAGTGGAGTCTCTGTTTCCCCCAGTCCTGTCGAAGTCCTGCAATCAAATCCCACTCGCCTTCAAAGTCTGATTCTCTAGGAATTCCTCCTCCCGTTGCCGGACCCCCAGGTTGGGAAGCCTGACGTGGGGCTCAGAACCTTCACTCCAGTGGGTGGACTTCTGTGGTATAAGTGTTCTCCAGTCTGTGAGTCACTCACCCAGCAGTTATGGGATTTGATTTTACTGGGATTGCGCCCGTCCTACCGTCTCATTGTGGCTTCTCCTTTGTCTTTGGATGTGGGGTATCTTTTTTGGTGAGTTCCAGTGTCTTCCTGTCGATGATTGTCCAGCAGCTAGTTGTGATTCTGGTGTTCTCACAAGAGGGAGTGAGAGCACGTCCTTCTACTCCGCCATCTTGGTTCCTAATCTCAATAATCTAAGCTTTCACCTTAGGAGACTGGAGGTGCCCATGACTTGCCACTAGTTGTGCTCAGGCAGGAAACGCGCTCACCGACACCATCAGCAAAGTGCCCAAAATACTTGCCAGATTTTAGACACTGTGGTCCAGAGCTTAGATTTTTAAGTGTGTGGATAGAAGGCTGGGTGGATAGGACCCTTGAGTTGGAAGAAGAAGTAGAGGGACACTCAGAACTCGTACCTGGAGTGGGGACCCTGCTCTGAAGTGTGTTTCTGCCACATGTCTGGGTTCATGAACCATAGCATGACCCAGTGCTGGACGGGTGGCTCCCCCCAACCCCATCCCACCTTCCCACACTCTCATTGTGGAACCTGCGACCAGACTCTGAACTCGGCCTCAATTTTCCCTCCACTTCCATCACCGGACTGTGGTAAAGATTTAAGAAAATTCATGACATCATGACTGACTCATTTCCCTGCATAAAACCTTCCACTGGATAACCATGATGAAGAGAACAAGATCCAAAACCTGACCACGACCCACAGGGCCCCAGAACCTCAGGGTCCTGCTTACCTCTCCCATCTCAGCATCTATGGTGCTGTTACTCCCAAGAGGGTCTAGTGGCACGTGGCACTTTCTAGTCCAGGCATTCGGTCCACCAATATTTTTGAGCCCCTTGTACATGCTAAGGATTGGACCAGACCATGCAGGTCACAAGTGACTTGTGAAGGACTC
Organism: Balaenoptera physalus; assembly: GCF_965194825.1. NCBI lineage: Eukaryota > Metazoa > Chordata > Mammalia > Artiodactyla > Balaenopteridae > Balaenoptera > Balaenoptera physalus. The sequence continues at coordinate 76,624,021 of NC_138895.1, read as the reverse complement.
TGACCTTGATCCTGAAAGCGAAGAGAAGCTATTGGCGACAGAGAATGACATGATCAGATGTGTGTTTCAGGAAAGTGACAGGAGGGAGGATGGATTGGACAGGCTCAGGATTCTACACAAGGAGATCAGCTAACAAAGGAATGCAAGATTCAGGGGAAGAGGAAATGAGAGCTTAAACCAAGGTAACAGCAGTAGGAAGGGAGGATAGAGGGAGGACCTGAAAGGGAATAAGCAAAGGGAAAGAAACTCAGGGAGTGACGACTTGTGGGAGAGTTAACGAGATGAGAAGAAGCAAGGCTTCCGTAATGGAATGATAAATTTTGGTTTACTAACTTTGTCTTCTTACTTGTAATTAGATTTACTCAGAAGATGATCTCTGTGATTCCTTTTGATTCTAACATTCGATTGTTGCTATAATCATTTTGGGTTTGGGATAGTATCAGCCTTCCTTGGGATAACAAAGGTCTTAGAATGGGCAGGTGGCTTCTCCTGAAGAGAACAGAGTGACCTTGAACTCAAAAACAAGAACTTGTGCAACCACATTGAATTCTGAATCAAGAAGATTTCTGTTTGCTTTGCATCCCAAGGTCTTGGCAAGAGGACCATTCTTCTGGGTTGATTTATTATAAATAAGGCATTGTCCTAGCTGTCGGAGACTCCAAGGAATACATTGTGCTGCAGACAGCAGCCGTGATATGGGAATGGCTTTTACACTAAGAGAGAACATTTCTTTCTTTTTTTCAAGGACAAAAGTATAAAGCCACTAGAGAATTCACTTGGCAACCATTCTGAAACAAGGCCATCCCTTGGGAAAAGAATGTCGCCCCCCCCCCCATATTCCAACCCACTCCATATGTTTAATGGCAAAAAAAAAAAAAAAAAAGTAGCTGATAATACACTGGTGTGTCCTCACCTGCTTCCTAAAAGCTTTTTATTTGATTTACTTTTTTGAAAAAACACTTTACTGAGATATATTTCATATACTACAAAAGGATTTCACATACCATAAAAGGTACCCTTTTAAAGTAACAATTTGGTAGGTTTTTAGTATATTCACAAAGTTGGGCATTGATCGCCACTATCTAATTCCAGAATATTTTCATTACCCCAAAAAGAAACCCTGTGCCCTTTAGCAGTTACTCTTGGTTCCCTCTTTTCCCCCAGCCCTTGCAACCACTAATATTTTCTCTCTCTATTCTGCCTATTCTGGACATTTCATATAAAAATAAAATCTTATAATATGATTTCTTTCACCTGTCATAATATTTTCAAGTTGCATCTATGTTGTCTTGTGTATCAGAACTTTATTCCTTTCATGGCTGAATAATATTCCATCATATATACCCCATTGTATTTATCCATTCATCAGTTGATGCATATTTCTGTTATTTCCACTTTTTGGCCCATGAACATTTAGGTACATGTTGTGTGGATATGTATTTTCAGTGCTCTTGGGTATATACCTAGGAGTGGAATAGGTAACTCTATGTTTAACATTTTGAGAAACTGCCAGACTGTTTTCCATGGTGGCTGAACCATTTTATAGTCCTCCAAAAGATTTTGAAGGATGAAGTTGTGTAGCCCATTTCTAAGAGTGGTGTCATATCAGTTTCCAGCAAGTGTAGTTCTTTGTTAATTTGCAAGTATATGTGTGTATGTATATGCACATGTGTACATATGTGTATGTATATACATGCATATTTTGGGCTAGCAGTGATGAGTGATGGTATTGCCTTTTTTATTTTTCTTTTATGATTACTTAAAATTATAAAATCATTACTTTTGAATTGCAAAGAACCTCGGAGAGTTTCAAGTCCCACCCCAATTTTATATGAGAAGAAACTGAGGCCCCCAGCAGCTCTGGAACTTGCTCAAGGCCACACATCATGTTGGGCATAGCTGGGATCAAACCCAGGTCTTCTGAGTTGCTGGCCAATGGAAACTGTGTAGACCTGGTAGAAGTAGGTGGTAGGAGGCTGAGAAGGTACAGGAAGATGCTGGGGGGATGGTAGATTGTACATCCTCATGCACAAGCAGAGAAGAGAGCAGACATTAAAAACCAGGTGTTACTTACCACCAACAAAAAAACATGCACACAGATTTGTTCCCTAAAAGTGATAGTAGAATTGTCTATAGCTGCACTGCCCTATATGGTAACCACTAGTTACATGTGGCTGTTGAGCATCTATTACTAGTGCAACTGAGGAATTGAATTGTTAATTTTCTTTAATTTTAATTTAAATAGCCATATGTGATTGATTAGTGGCTACCATTGGACAGTGCAGCTTTGGAATCATTAGATAATAGAACTAAAATGGAGCTGAGACTTAGGCCCAAGAAACAGAAGTTACTTGACCAAGAAGACCCAGTTAATTTATTGTAGAACCAGAACTTGTTCTTTTTATGACCAGGGTCAAGGTTATTTGAGTGCTTAGAAATGGAGAAGGGGAACTATATGCAGTAACCCTTTGCTATGGCCAAATAACATTGGATCTGTTTTCATACAGGCGATCTCATTTAATCTTTAGAATGTCCTGGGAGATAAGTAGAATGGGTAACTCCATTTTTCATAACCCCAAGCTTATAGGTGAAGAATCAGAACATCAGTGAGATTAATCAGCTTGTCTAATGTCACCCAGCTAGTAAGCAATGGAGCAAAGATTGGAACCCAGGTCTTATGCCAAAGCCCATTATATCTCTGAAAAGAAAGAGTTTTTTGGGAGAAAATTGGATAAAAGTAAGATGAGACAAGTTTTGTTGAGATAATAATAGCCTTTCTGAAGATTGTTGTTGTGAAGGTCAAACTGAATAAAATGTGCGAAAGTACCTGGCCCATCCTAGGTGTTTAGTCTCTGCTGGTTGAATCTGTGCTGGAAGGAAGCAGTGGGTTTATGGCACAGAGGAGAGAAGAGGGCAAGGAAGACACTAAACTCCCAAAGCACAGTCCTGGGAAGCCACTGTTAGTGACAGCAGGGCTAGAACATCCCCTCTGGAATGTGGTTACAAATCCTTTCTTCATTTATCCATACATTCGGCAAGTATTTAACTGAGCATCTCTTACGTGCTAGACACTGGGCGTGGCATTGGGGATAGAACAGTGAACAGGAGAGGGTCAACCGTGCTAGTCCTGTCACATGGTTGATGGAGACAGGGACAGAGAATTGCCCACTGGGTGTTATCTCTTGGAGTGTGTTGGGGCTTTGACTAGAGCAGTTGCAGTGGAGCAGTGGGCAGAAAGCGAGCTTACACAGGCCAAAGGGTGACAAGGAAATGAGCACGTGGGGACAGTGAGTGCAGATGACACAGCTGCAAGGGATGTAGGGCTCAGGTTTTATCCTTGATGAGAACGGGATAATGGTATAATGGTAGAGAGGGGTATAGGCGGATGCAGTGGTGGTGGAGGGGAGGGCTAGAGGAGAGAGCAGGATGGAGGGCATGGGCTTCAAGGCACAAGTGAAGCCGTCAGCAGGAGCATGGACCCTTCATCCATCAACACTGAAGGGAAACCAGTGGGCGAGACCAGGTATAAGATTGTCAATATGGTGGTAGGACCATGCGGCAGATCTCTGCTGAGGTCAAGGTCAATGGCTGGGGGGGGGGGAGTGGGGAGGTGGGGGAGTTCTGATGCTGGAGGGGGGGACATGGAATCATTGTCCTGTAGCATGAGAAAGGAATGCAAGTGGTGCCTCTGATTCTTTTTTTAAATTGAAATATAGCTGATTTACAATATTGTGTTAGTTTCAGGTGTACAGCATAGTGACTCAGTTATATATTTTTTCAGATGATTTTCCATTGTAGGTTACTACAAGATCCTCCCTGTGCTATACAATAAATCCTTGTTGCTTATCTATTTTATGTATAGTAGGGTGTATCTGATAGTCCCATGCTCCTAATTTATCCCTGCCTTTAGCACCGCCCCCCACATTGCCCTCTGCTCCCATCCTGCCCTCGGCCCACTCCCTCACCTTCTCCTTCTCCTCTTTTTTTTTTGTTTTTTTTTTGTTTAAAGAGCTCCTGACTTATTTATTTATTTACCTTATTTTTTTGGCTGTGTTGGGTCTTTGTTTCTGTGCGAGGGCTTTCTCCAGTTGCGTGAGCGGGGGCCACTCTTTATCGCGGTGCACGGGCCTCTCACTGTCGCGGCCTCTCGTTGCGGAGCACAGGCTCCAGATGCGCAGGCTCAGTAGTTGTGGCTCACGGGCCTAGTTGCTCCACGGCATGTGGGATCGTCCCAGACCAGGGCTCGAACCCGTGTCCCCTGCATTGGCAGACAGACTCTCAACCGCTGCACCACCAGGGAAGCCCTTCCTTCTCCTCTTACTGCCGTCCCTACTTTTCCTGGAGCCAGAGACCCAGAGGATTCTAAAAAGTCAGAGCTTTTTCTGTCCACATGCCACAGGAGGGGAAATAGGCCCAGAGGATGTGTCCAGCTCAAAGCCACACTAGACCCACAGGCTGAGCTGACGCATGAACTAGAAATCCTTAACTCTCCAGCTGGTCCTTTTGCTCGTCTACCAAGACACCTCATATTCTGTCCCCATTTCTCCCACCCCTGGATCCCAACGATAGTCCAGGTATTCATTCAGTATTTCCTGTGCACTTACGAAGTGCCAGGGTATGGGGTGCTCAGGTTTTAGAGCTGAGAAAAGCAGAGGCTCTGCCCCCGCACGACCATGTAATTCTAAGACAATGTGATCCAGTCCAATTCCACATACGAAGATATAAGCTCAGCCTCAACCCTGGGAATTTAGATAGAAACACCAGGAGGAGCCCCTCCAGCTGGAACTTGAAGAGTAAGACCGTTCTAGGCAGAGCCTGAGCGAAGTCTCGGTTATGCATGTGTGTAGACTGCGTGTGGCCTCATGGTTAGAAGTGTGGGCTCTGGAGCCAGGTCACCTAGGTTTGAATCCTGACTCGGCTGCTTCCTGGCTGTGAGACCTTGAGCAATGGACTGAATCCCTCTGTGTCTCAGTTTTCTCATCAGGAAAATGGGGGTGATAATAATACTTACCTCATAGGGTTGCTAGTGATGATTAAATAAGTGAATCCATAAAAAGCACTTAAGGGTTTCCCTGGTGGCGCAGTGGTTGAGAATCCGCCTGCCAATGCAGGAGACACGGGTTCGAGCCCTGGCCTGGGAAGATCCCACATGCCGCGGAGCAACTAGGCCCGTGAGCCACAAGTACTGAGCGTGCGCGTCTGGAGCCTGTGCTCTGCAACAAGAGAGGCCGCGATAGTGAGAGGCCCGCGCACCGCAATGAAGAGTGGCCCCCACTTGCCGCAACTGGAGAAAGCCCTCGCACAGAAACGAAGACCCAACACAGCCAAAAATAAAAAAATAAAAATAAATAATTTAAAAAAAAAAATGGGAGAGTTCTTAAAAAAAAAAAAAAAAGCACTTAAAATAGTATCTGCCTACTAATTACCGCACAATAAATATTAGTGATGATGATGTCGACTGTAATGATGATGGTGGTGACAGAGTGATGGGGTGTGTGGCTGCTACGTTATGAAATTCCTGGTTTCCTGATCTGTCCCCACCGCTGAACAGATCGCCTGAACCCAGCACAAGGCGTGGGGCAGAGTAGGTGCTCAGCAACCATTTTGGGGATGAATAAATGAATGCATGGCTGAGAAGAACCTTGGAGTTCAGAGCCAGACCTGTTAGGTCACAGGAGGGGTCTGGGGTCTGGCTGGGGAAACCCATGTCATTCACTGGCTCTCCTCCACTTGCACCATCTTGTCCCAGAGCTCCACCCTGCTCCTTCATCTTCATCAAAGGGAAGCTTGGGGACAGATTTTGGGGAGACGGGGAGCTGTTGCCTGTAATTTATGCTGTGTTTATTTTTTTCTCCCCCGTCTCCTCACAGGAAAGAACAGCTGGATGCAGCAGCCAGGTATGTTTGTGATTGTGAAGCCTCTTCTTCCCACCATTGTGTCGGGACAGAGGGTCCAGTTGTGTACACTGTAGGGCCCCTGGGCAGTCATGCTGGTGGTGAGATAGAGTTTTGGGGTTCACTGCTGTTGCTGGCCGCCATTTTCCTCTGCCAATTTCATGTTAATTTACTCAAGAACAACTTAATTGTGATCATAGCAGCAGTCACACTTTGAGTGTTTCTCCTCTGTGCCTGGAGTCCTGCATGTGTTATCTCATGTGGTCCTCACATCCACAGTGAAAGATCGACTCTCGTGTCTTCATTTATGGATTGAGGAGACTGGGGCTCAGAGACGTTGAGTTACTCCGCCTGGGTCACACAGCTACTGAGGAGCAAGACCAAAATTCAAACTCAGGTCTGAATATTAAGACCATGTTATTTCCATTATATCTTGCTTCGTTCGCTTCTTGGGCTCACAGATGGTTCTTCGAAAAGTGAATCAAGACTATAATTCATGATCCCCAGTAAACCATGCTCGCTACAGGCTGCTGTAGAAGCAGGTTGAGCTTCTGCATAAGTCCTCTCTCTTCCTTTTGGTTCCCTTCGAGAAGATGTCACAGTATCAGGGAAACTATGGGCCCCACTTGAGATTGTAAAGGAAGACCATCTCTTGCAAACAGTTTAACTGTTTGTATACAAGTCATCCCTCTATATCCACAGGGGATTGTTTCCAGGACCCTCAAGGATACCAAAATCCGCAGATGCTCAAGTCCCTTATATAAAATGCCAAAGTATTTGCATATAACTTATGCGCATCCTTCTGTGTACTTTAAATCATCTCTAGATTAGTTATAATACCTAATACAATGCAAGTGCTATATCAATAGTTGTAAACACAACATAAATGCTCTGTAAATAGTTGCCCGTATGTGGCAAATCCAACTTTTGTGTTTTGAAACTTTCTGAAAAATTTTTTTCGAATATTTTTGATCCTCACTTGGCTGAACCTGTGAATGCGGAACTGCAGATATGGAAAGCCACCTGTATTTATAAATAGAAATAATTATAAATGTAAATATACATTATGTATATAATATAGATTTAAAGTATTACTGTTGACAAACTACCTGTAAAGCCTCTCAGTCAATCTCCTGGACACCAGCTCAGCTGTTGTCCTTCTAGAGCTGACAGATTGGGCAGAGGAGGTGATGGGACCCTAGACCATCTGTATGGGAACCACTTAACCCTGCCTGGAGGGAACAGACAGCACCAGTTAACTCACAGACAAAGACACAGTTTGGACTTTCTCCCTCCTTTATGCAGACTTTCAAATGGAGGGAGCATTTCTTGCTTGGAACCAGTCTGGACTCTAGGGGGCATCTGGGGAGATTGCAAAGGAGGGCTGACCACTGACAATGACAGTGTCAGGAGACATTTGCTAGAAGACCTGCAGCAGCTCATGCCTCACAGAGGCAGAGCGGGAAGACGCCTCAGAGATCCTCCTCTGGATGCTTTTACAGAAATGAGTCCCCCCCAAGAAGGTAGTCTCACCCCAACTTACAGAAATCATGAGCTCGAGGGGTTATGCAATCTCAGGACTCCCCATGGAGTTCTCTTCCCCCTCATCTCATGACCAATGGGGTTTTAAATCATGCAGGTGTTGACATTGCAAGTGAATTACTGCATTGACCTTTATATCCTTTTCTATGCAGACACGAACAGAATTTAGCCAAGTTGGAATGTATGTGCAAAATACCGCTGTGCACTGGACTGGGCACTTTGGTTTCATTTGGACTTAGATGCATTTTGCAGCTTTGCTGGCCATGCTTCTCCAGTTATTGAAAATGGGCTCTCTGAAATCTGCTCATCAACTTACTCGTGTCTCTGTCAAGAACTCTCCACTCTGCCAGGGGTACACACAGAGGGAACGTACATTCCATGATTTCTTGGGGTTAGAGTTGCTGGGTGTTTTCTGGCTCATCCTCTTCAGGAAGAGCTAGGTCAGTTACATAAGCCACTCAGCCTCCCTCATCCAGGCTCAGGGTGCAGCGCTTCTGATTTGAACAACAAATAGGTTTGGCTGATGGATTGGCAGGGGAGATGGCAGGTGTGATTGTGGCCGTGAAGCTTGGAGATGGTGCCGGAGATCTGGAGGAAGGATGGGTGAATTGTCGACAGAGGAATCAATTCTTTTACCGAAGAAGGCAGGGAGCAAGGAGACCAGAGAATGGTCAGCCATGTACGTGTGCATTAGATGAATACTTACTGGTATACCATCAGCTTCTTCAACAGGCTGTCTGCTAACTGGTGTTTCTATCTTACTTTATTGTTATTTCTAAATAGCCAGAATCAGATTTGGAGTTCATCTTTTTGACACCTTCTAACACAGGAGGCCCACACATCTGGTTGTCAGCCCAAGGAAAGAGTTATGTTCTCTTTAACTTAACAGCTCCTGGTTCTCTGTTGGGATAAGAAAGGGAACATTTTAGTCAGCTTGTTGGAAAGAGCTCATACCTGTAGTTGCTTATAAAGCTAGTGCGTGTTCCCACCACCCCCCTCAAAGGGTCAAGAGAGCTGAGCTTCTTTGGTCCCAAGGATGGGACTGTCTTGACTGATTTGCTTTTATGCAAGCTTGTTTGAGGAACAGAAGCCCCCTGACTTCCTACAATGGCTGGGAGGTTGGCTTTGATCACTGTTTGCTTCCTTCTCGGGATCTATAACTCTGAGAAGGAAGAGAGCCAACTTCCATTGTGGGCTTGGTAGGGGCTGAGCACTTTCCATAGATCGTCTTAATTAATTCTTGTAAAGATGGAGACAGTTGACAACCCACCGCCTCACCCCTTCTCACCTAGTTTAGATGCCCCACTCGTGGTGCCCTTACGTAGGACTCAGCACTTCCCCTAAGGAAGCGTTTACTTTATTCTTTTTTCTTTTTTAAAATTTATTTATTTATTTATTTTTGGCTGCGTTGGGTCTTCGTTGCTACGTGCGGGCTTTTCTCTAGTTGTGGCGCGCAGGGGCTACTCTTCATTGCGGTGTGTGGGCTTCTCATTGCGGTGGCTTCTCTTGTTGCGGAACATGGGCTTTAGGCGCGTGGGCTTCAGTAGTTGTGGCGCGCGGGCTTCAGTGGTTGTGGCTCGCGGGCTCTAGAGTGCAGGCTCAGTAGTTGTGGCGCACGGGCTTAGTTGCTCCGTGGCATGTGGGATCTTCCCGGACCAGGACTCGAACCCGTGTACCCTGCATTGGCAGGTGGGTTCTTAACCACTGCACCACCAGGGACGTCCCGCATTTACTTTATATACAGTCAAAACTTTTAAAATTCCCTCTTCCTCTCTACCCCGTGAGTTTGATAGGGCTAACACTGTGCCTGAAATGTAGGATGTACTCCATAAATTTGCTGAATGTATAAATGATTTAATGAAAGAGATATTGTACAATCATTTTCCTTAGGAGGAAATTGAGCTCAAGCGTTTATGTAACTTACACCTAAGCCAAGGACAGAAATAGCCAAGATGAGGATTTCAGATATAGGTCTATCCGACTGTATCAGACCGTGCAGGCTGAGTCCCACCACAACACAGGTGGTCATCATGCCCTCTTTGTCCTCCAGGAGAAAAGAGTGAGGTCAGTTAATCTAGCAGACTCTTGATCCTGGCGCTTGTTCTCTCTCGGCCAGGAACTCTTATCTCTTTGTTCCACTTGCTCCTTCACTTCATTTGAGACTCTGCCAAATGTCACCTCCTGAGATAGACCCTCCTTGCCTCTCCACCACACCCCAGGCTCTACCCCTTGACCCTGCTTCAGTTTCCTTGTTAGCACTGATGGTTACCTAATAGATGATGCATTTGTTTCTTGTCTGCCTTCTCCACTAGATCAAATGCCTCCAAGGGGCTAGACTCTGTCTGTTTTGCTCACTGCTTTTCTCCAGCACCTGAAACAGTGCCTAGAACAGAACCTGGCATGTGGTTGGCTTTAAGTAGATATTAATTTACTGAAAAAGTGGGTGGATGGGTAAATGGATGGATGGATGGATGGATGGACAAACCCTTTATTCCCCAAGTGTCAGAAACCCAACTTAAAGTACCTTGGACTCAGAAGGAAATACAATGGCTTTCATAGTCACCCATCAGGGAACCCCTGGGTGGGAAACAAGGAACAGGACCCTTCCATAATCTCTCTCTTCAACTCTTGTCTGTGCTTCTCTTTTTGGTTCCACTGTCTCAGCTGACTTTCTCCATACTGATAAGACTGTGGATGTTAGCAGCCCCAGGATCACATTTTTTCCTCTTTCTTCTGTCCACCTGTTCTTCACCCAAGTCTAGTTTGAAAGATCCCAGGGAAGCATTTAGATTGGCCCAATTTGGGTCACATGGTCACACCTTGGTCTCTGTGGCTCAGAGAGTAAGAAGTTAGTAAGAGTGACCAAACTCTAGGTCATGTTTCCACCAGTTAGGATGGGTGGGTGTAGGTTCAAGGTACTGTGTTTGGCAGCCCCCATGAGAGTCACTTGGTTGAAGATGGGAGATCTGTTCTCCAATAGAATAGGGTTCTTTTTCCCAAAGAATAGGGGGTGACACATAGAGCAGACAGACATGATAGATGCCCATGACAGGCATAAATTCTACTCATAACTTTTCAAATTCCTAAAAATAATATTGCATTAAAGAACATCAACACTAAAACATACTGAGCCTCGTTTATTTTATAGAATATACCAGAGAAGACTTCAGTATTTTGCGTTAGGGATGTCATTTTGAACATCAATTATAACTATTCAGTAGAAGTGCAGCAGTGCTGATAATTAGGTTTTTGATAGAAACCAGCATTATTTTTTTAACATCTTTATTGGAGTATAATTGCTTTGCAATGGTGTGTTTGTTAGTTTCTGCTTTATAACAAAGTGAATCAGCTATACATACAAGCAGCTTATGCAGCTCAATATCAAAAAAACAACCCAATCCAAAAATGGGCAGAAGACCTAAATAGACATTTCTCCAAAAAAGACATACAGATGGCCAACAAACACATGAAAGAATGCTCAACATCATTAATCGTTAGAGAAATGCAAATCAAAACTACAATGAGGTATCACCTCATACCAGTCAGAATGGCCATCATCAGAAAATCTACAAACAATAAATGCTGGAGAGGGTGTGGAGAAAAGGGAACCCTCTTGCACTACTGGTGGGAATGTAAATTGATACAGCCACTATGGAGAACAGTATGGAGGTTCCTTAAAAAACTAAAAATAAGAAACCAGCATTTTTTGAATTTGCAGAACAGGTAACTGTGTTGACGATAACTGCTTGCCTGGGCCCAATTCCTCACTTGGTGTTTTCAAACGATTCAATACGAACAGCAGCCTTCAGGTTTCTTCTCCTCTGTATCAGTCTTTGGAGAGGGAAGAAATTTATCCCATGCATCTTTATCTCCTATCTCATTATTATGTCCTTCCCATTGCAAACCTGTCCACCTTAGTAAAGGATCATTCTTTGGATCAAAGAATTCAAGTTATGATAACCTTTATTTATAAAGAATGCCTACTGTTTGCCAGCTACAGTTCTAAGCACATCTAGCCCCTCCTAGCCACCCCAGAAGGTAGGTAGTATTTTTAATCCCCATTTTACAGATGAGAAAACTGAGGCTCAACGAGGTAAGTGACTTGCACAAGGTCATACAGCTAATAAAGTAGCAAGAGCAGGACTTGGATCCAGCTGGTCTGGCTCCATAGTTCGTGGTCCCAACCACTCTGCTGGTCCTCACAGTTGTTGGGAACAGTCACATAATCAGTCACTGCAGGTGTCCGCTTTTGTGTGTTGTTTTCTTCTACGCTTTCTCGGCTCACGTAGCTGGAGTCCCAGCCGTGCGAGGGGGCTGTGCAGGCAGGGAAAGGCATAGACCCAGAGTCTTCTACGGCATCAAGGAGTGTTTAGTCAGACCTTGTAATTCACATTTTTCCTTCTCCCTGTGACGTCAGCCACATGAGTTTCATCTCACAGTGTGATGGATGATGTTGGCAATAAACCTTCCATGCCCTGGAATCAATGACTATTAAAGGTGTACAAGAATTTAGAGATCAATTAATCTAATCCCCCAGTTTTACTGATGAGAAAATTATTACCCAGAGCAAAATAAGAGCCTTGGACACAATCCCATAGCTATATGTATTTTCTCCTGCCATCCAGACCCTGCAGCACTGCTCCCAGGCTGCAGAGTAACTGAGATTTGGACCAGTTTTAATCTCAGAGTGATCCCTGGCATGTCCTAAGGACTTAGTCTCAATTTTTTTTTAATATTGGGGGTTGCCTATTTATAACACCCTTTTCTCTCTGAATTATGAACTAGTTGAGACATAGAGGAGACAGGGAAGGATTGAAATATAGGCTACATTTGCTGGGTGAAGCAGGATTGGCTCTGGGGCAGCAGTGAGCTTTGTAACACTTCACGGTAAGTCTGACCTTGGGACCAGCACACGCGCAGAGCAGAGACTCTCCCAGCCAGCCACCTGGGGCCATGGCCTATCTGACCCTGTGGGTCACTGAGAGCAGGAGAGAGAGACCATTCGTGACCTTGAATACAGTGCTGACCTTTAGTATGGAAGCCTACCCAATCAAGAAAATGGGCCCAGTGGCGATTACACACTCAGTATAACCCAGTCAGATAACTCACCTCCTGCCATGGGGAAAAGCCAGTAGAAGGCTAGAGGTTTATTAGTTCTTCTAAGAGTGTGGAAATCCCATTTTTATGATGTTGCCAAAATACAGGAAAGGGTGGTTCTCCCTCCCCTTCATGTAGCCTCCTCACTACCAATGAGCACATCATTCCTTAGCACACGAGGATGTGTCACGGGCTCTGACTTGGCTCCATCCGTCTGAAAACAGTGCACGTGTATCTACTAAGCCCTCATTGTCTGCTGTGTTAGTTTCCCGCAGCCGCCACAGGAAAGTATCACAAGCTGGGTGACTGAAATCAACAGAAATGTATTCTCTCACTGTTCTGGAGGCTGGACGTCCAAACTTAAAGTGTCATCAGGCCGTGCTCCTTGGAAGGCTCTGGGGAGAATCCTTCCTTGCTCCTTCCTCGCATGTGGTGGTTGCTGGTACTCCTTGGCATCCCTTGACCTTGTAACCCATCACCTCCATTCTCTGCCTCCATCTAAACATAGGCTTCTTCCTTCTGGGTATGTTCATGTCTCTGTAGCCAAACCTCCCTCTCCTTTCAATTACGAAGACATTACTCTTTGAATTAAGTGCCCACCCTACTCCAGTAGGAGCTAATCTTAACTTGAGTACATTGGCCAAGACTCTATTTCCAAGTAAGGTCACAATCACAGGTATCAGATGAGGGCTTGAACATAGCTTTTGCAGGGGGACATTCAACTCTCTACATTTGCAAAAGGTAAATGTGATGGATCTGCATGTGGTGGGAAGCTGTCTGAGCAGACCTAGAATACGTGATTTTGAGATGGACGTTTATGAGAGCTAGATTTCAGTGTCCCCCATGCAGATGAAGGTGCCGGGGCTCAGCAAGGGGAAACAACATGCACAGGGGCTGAGATCTGATCCTCTGTGTGCCCGGCTCCCTCCAGATCTGTGGTCCTCTCTCCTCTTGAACAAGGGACCAAAAATAACCAGGTGGTAGAATTAGGAGATAGTCATAGCAATAGGGGCTGAGACAGACTCCAGAGTTAGACTATCAGACTTCAAAAACTGGCTGCTCTGCTTATTAGCTGTGTGATCTTGAGCAACTTACGCAACCTCTCTGTGTCCTCATGTCCTTATATGTGGAAGGGGATAATAATAGTACTAACCTCATAGGCTGCCTGGAATGATGCCTGTGGTCCAACAGAAGTAAATGCTCACTAGAGATTAGTTCTGCTCATTTGGTATATTATTCATCCACGAGATTTGGATACATGGGAAAAATAATTCTTTTAGGAAACCAACACAGAAAAATATATAGTTTCTCACTCTTGCATCAGTGTGTGAGTCTGCGTGTCCTTGGAGCACCAGCTGCAAAAGTTCTGGAATCGTGCTCATAGATTTCCAGACATACTGGATCAGAGAAAAACAATAGATCCTTGAGCTCAGCAGAGCTAACTTTGCAAACCTGTCCAGATGAGAGTGAACCAGATCAATATATCAGGGTTATTTTAAAATCACAATGTTCTTCCTACAGCCCAGGAGTCAGTCCTATCATGACCCTACCTCCTGGTCCCTGCTTTATCCACCGTTTTCCTTCCTCAGCCCAGACAGTCCGTTAAGAACCACCAGCCCCCTGGCCCTTGGCTGCCTCATCGCTAGAAGGCAGAAGTCGGACCAAGGGATTCCTAAGCCACTTCCTGTGTGTTGTGAGTTTATGGCCACAGTAGCAGAATTGGTCCCACATTGTTTTGCCACATTAGACAATGTGAGTTACAGGCCACTTGGAAGATTTTTTGACTGTATGATTTGGGCACATTGCCAAAGCTTTGTGCCTCAGTTTTCCCATCTATATAATGGTTATAGTAAGAATACCTACCTCCTAGGGCTATTGTAAGGATTAGGTGTGAATAGAGCCTTAACCTGGCAAATACTACGTAAGGTTTGCTTTTATTATTATTACTGTCATTATCCTGATCGACACCCACATTTCTGGGTTTTCTGTGCCGAGGATCTTTTCCACATGCTGTAAGGCCAGCTTAGGAGTCAGATCAACATAGGTTTGAATCTTAGCTTGGCAATGGTTTTCCCCTCCCTCCCTTCCTTCCTTCCTTCCTTCCTTCCATAACCCAAGCATTAAGAGCCCTGCTTTGCCTCAGGCCCTAGAGATTCCCAGGGAATTGGGACTCACAGTGAAAGGAGAAGGCACTCACAGTCTGATGGGGGAGTTGGATATGTCAACCAGAAAAGAACAATGTAGTGTGGAGGGTGCTGGTATGGGGATATTACAGACACAGGAGTACAGAGAAGGAGAGCAGAAGAAGGGAAATCTAAGTTCTACCTGGAACAACACATCAGGAGAGGATCCCTGAGGCGCTTTCCCTTGACTTGACTGTTAAGGGCTGAGTGGCTTTACACGGGGCTGAGGGAGGGATTAGGGCTCTAATTTTGTTCCTTCCCTCCTTCATTCTTTCATCCTTCAGACTTAACAAGCATTGAGTCCCTAGGCCTGTCATCTTTCCGTGGGCCATCTATTTCTGTATGAGAAATCCCTAGAAACGCCAACTCGTTAGGTCAGTAAACAACAGCACGCAGATACCCCGAGAAAAATGTGCAAAATGCCTAAACAAATGAGTCTTCATTTCTCTACAGAGGAATTTATGTCGTAGCTAGAAACAAAGGATTTGAGTTCTCCTAGCTCCACCGTGAAGTACCAGGATGCTGACGACCACTCCATGTTCATTGTCATCTAATTCCCAATTAAGATTTCTCATTTTAATGAAAAAGAAACATAGGCGAGATAGCAACTTTCATTCATAGTTTTTTTCTCAGAGAGACAAACAGGGCACCAAAGCCTCAAAGGTTTGGCACGTGGATGGTGACAGATTTTTATTCTCTCTGTGCTTTCCCTGCCTTTTCCAGGGTAGACCGTGGTGCTAAAGGAGCCTTCTAAAAGGGGGCTGCTGATCTTGTGTAGGGCTCTACCTTTCCCATGTGTAAAGATGGAAGGAAGAAAGAATGCAAAAGAGAAGGGACAAAATTAGGGCTTTAACTCCCGTAGGTGGGATTGGCTGCTCTGTGCGGGTTACCCAGTTTGTGCTCATTGAGCTGAACAAACAGAACAAGACAGATTGACCATTTCTTCAAAAGACTGTTCTCTTGGCTGCAGTGACACTGTACTCTTGGTTTATCCATCATCCATCATCCATCCATCATCCGTCCATCTGTCCATCCACCCATCCATCATTCATAATACATCATCTGTCATCCATCCATCCGTCATCTATCATCCATCCATCATCATCCATCTGTTCATCCATCCATCCACCTATTCAATGAATATTTATTAAGACCCTCCTGTGTACCAGAAGCCCTTTTAGGGAATATAGCTATGAATAAGAAAGATAAGGTCCCCAACTATTTATTTGACAGGATGCCTCCCAGTCTTCCTAAAAGTAACTTGTCCCAAGCTCAAATTTTGTTCTTTTGTTTTTTAAAAAACATTTTTAGCTTATCCAGGACACACATGTCCAACAAAGATGGCATAAGGAGGCAGAGAATATAGTCAAGTTGGTCCCAAACAAAGTTGTCTACTAAGCACTATTTGCCTCTGATATCTTTTAACCTTACCTATTGGGTTGTCTCCCTTCCAACTTCTCTCTGATATCACAGCCTCACTGACACCTCCTCCCCACGATCTCATCTTATTCTGTATCCTGGATGGGAAGGGCAAGAATTGTATTTAAAAGTACCACTCCTAGGGTTCTCTTTGTCTTTTGTTCATATGAACACTTTTATGAGTTTTTAATGTGCAAAAGTGGGCCCAAGAGCTGAGTGTGAGAGTAGAGACAAAAGAGAGTTTAATTGAATTGGAAGTGAGAAGAATCTAGACTGGAACAGAGGAGGACTCAACCCTGGAGGGAGTATATAAGGAGGAGAAATGGGAAGGGAGAGGAGGATTCAGAATCCTGCAGGAAGGTATAACCACTGAGAAGTTTTCCCACTGGAGAGAGTCTAAATGAGTTGTTAATTTTAATTTTAAGTTTCTTAAAAAAACTTACATGGTTCATTAGTCAAAATAATGTAGAGGCAAACAGTGAAACATCTTAGTACAACTTCCGTCCCTGTCTACCCCATTCCACCCTCCCACCCGCCAATAAATAAGCTTTTTCGGTTTTTAGGTATCTTTCCAGTGTTTCTTTAGCACATACACACCAAAATTTATTTATATTTTTATATTCCGAATTCCAAAACTATTTTAAGAGTGATGTCTAATATTCCACTTAAGCTGTTTGAGTTGTGAGGCAAATCCTCACCATTTACTAAAATCCGCTTCACACCACAGTCTTGTACCAAGTGTGTATGTGTGTAGTTGTATGTGTGTGAAGACAAGGGACTGCCAAACTCAACTTCTGATTTCTTCTCCAAACCTGTTTTGCTCCTTTTGCTCAACTGAAAAAAAATGGCATCACTGTAAAAAAAAAAAATGGTGTCCCCACCCACCCATTTGTGTAGCCAGAAACCCAGGAGTGGTGCCTTACCTGTCTCTTTCCCTCATGGCCACATAGAATCCATCAAGGAAGACTGTTGTGGTTCTTCTCCAACATAAATGTCCAAGTGCTGGTCTCCTTCTTCTCACTGCAGTCACCCAAGTCCAAGCCACCAGCTTAGAAAACTTCAGTGGCATCTTCTTTGGTCTTTCATTTTTCCTTGCTTTCCTCCAATCCATTCTCCATGGAGCAGCCACTGTGTTCCCTTTTTTAAAACAAATGTTTTATTGTGGTAACATACACATAAAATTTACTGTCTTAACCATTTTTAAATGTACATTTCAGTACTGTTAAATATATTCATATTGTTGTGCAACCAATCTCCTGAACTTCTTTGTCTTATAAAACTGAAACTCTGTACCCATTAAACACCAGCTCGTTTCCTCCTCCCTCCAGCCCCTGATAACCACCATTCAACTTTCTGTTTCTGCAGGTTTGACTACTTTAGACACCTCATATGAGTGTAATCATACAGCATTTGTCCTTTTGTGACTGGCTTATTTCACTGAGCATACTATCCTCAAGGTTCATCCATGTTGTAGCAAGTGTCAGAATTTCCTTCCTTTTTAGGGCTCCATCGTATGTTTATACTGCGTTTTGTTTATTCATTCATTCTTCCATCCACGGACGTTTGGGTGGTCTCCACCTTTTGGCTATTGTGAACAGTGCTGCTATGAACATGTGAATTCTTTTTAAAAGCAAAGTTGATATCCTCTTTCCTTCTTAAAACTCTTTGGGTGTCTCCAGGTAGGCCTAGAATAAAATAGAAATTCCTATTTTCCTCTTCCTATTTTCGAATTCTATTTCTAAAAATCCCTGACCGGCCTGGCCTCTGATCCCATCTTGCCCTTTGTCCCCCATTCATATATTTCTGGTCATGTGCGCTCCCTTCAGTGGCACAAACCAGTCCTCACACCCTTTGCGCCCACGTGCGAGCCTCCTGCCTGGAGAGCTCTCAACACCTTTTCTTTGAAGTCTTGCTTCTTCTTACTCTTCCAGGCTCAGCTTCCATGTCTGGAGCACCATCATTTTGAACCTGAACCACTGAAACTGGTTCTCTAATTCTTCTTCCCATCCACCCCAGAGACCTTCCCTGACCACCCTACCTAAGGTGACCGCCTGATATTCTCTGTTACTGCGCTCTCTTTGTTTCCTGGTGTTGACTGAAAAAAATACACAACCTAAAAGTTGAGAATTACGTTTTATTCAGCAGACTTTCTGAGGACTTAAGCCCTGGATGCAGCCTCTCAGATCGCTCTGAGGGACTGTTCCAAAGAGCATCCAGGATATACAGGAGTTTCTGACACAAAGACCAGGTGGTCAGAACATCGAAAGTTTACTGTTCATGAAAGAAAACCAGATATCTCAGGTTAAGCAATTTAGCGCTTTTCTATGTATGGGAAGATGCAAAAGTCTGGGCTCATTGAAATCATTCCATTGATAGGCACCTCAGCTCTCTAGGGCCAGTATCTGGTGCTTTCTCACCCTGAATCCCCTCAGAGTGCACCTTGGGGGGCATCGTGTTTCTATCCTGAGTTCCCTCAGTGTTCACCGTTGGGGCAGCTGTAATGTGATGGCTTGATGGCTGCAACATACTTTGTTTACTGATCTGACAGGCAACATTTTCTTCATTGACACTGGTCAGATTTCCAACAATATATACATATCTGTTTGCCTATCGTGTGATTTCTTGACCTTATTGTAAGCTCACTGGAGGCTGAAAACCATGTCTGTTTTAGTCACAACTGTTACCTTAGCAAGTTACCAAGAGCCTAGCATTTTCAAGGTGTAGAACACATTTTTGTGGAATAAATACATAACATTAGCTCTATTTTACAGGTGAAAAAAAAAGGGAATCAGAAAGAGTTAACGCCTTACCCAAGTTAAAAAATATTAACTGCAGGGCAGCGATTTGAACCCAGCTCTCTTCTCCCAAAGGCAACACTCTTTCCACTTTACAGCACATTCTCCCTCAGCTGAAGTTGGGTTCATTTTCTTAATCAGAAGGTCAAATAGTATTATGCCTTCCTTCTTTCACCCAACATCATAACAGTGTTTTCAGTGCTTACTATGTGCCAGGCACTGTGTTAGATGCTGGATCATCAGACAAAGTACAGTTTCTGAACAGATAGCTTACACTTTTGGTTTCTTATGCTCAGCTCCGTTGACTTTTTGGGTGGGATAAGTTTTTGCTGTGGGGCTACCCTGTGTGCATTGTAGGAAGTTTAGCAGTATCCCTGGCCTTGACCCACTAGAAGCCAGTAGCACTCTCCAAGTTATGTCAATCAAGTGCGATTCCAGACATTGCCAAATGTCCACTGGGGGCAACATGAGAGAGAGAGAGAGAGTCCCTCGAAAGTCAGAGATTTCATTATGGTGGCCAAGTGCCATGGTTGAGAAAAGTCTTTAAGAAAGCACAGTGAATGGATATCTAATTGGACCAAGAGTGGAAGTGTGCCTTGGGACTGATGTTTGGATGAAGTTTCAGACAAAAAGTCGGTCTTTTGGATAAAAGAAGGGATGAAGGTTTTCCTAGATACAGGTCACCACTTGTGCCAAGGCTGGGAAGTGTGAAGTCAGGGAACTGCATGGAGTTTAACACAACTTAGAGTTCCCTGGGGCCGGAGCCTAGGGCAGGGACTGAACAACTTTGCCAGGAAAGAACAGCCTTGATTTTACTTTTGCCATCCCTAGTCTCTATTTCCAGTTTTCCCAATTCGTGTTTGGAAATCATTTGTCTGCACTTAACAAATCAGGGACCCTGGCTTTCCAAGGGAATCTGATGTCAGCTTCAAGGAGAGCTTTTCTTGCGAGACCTGGCATAGCCTCCAAACACACAGCCTGAATCATGCACTAGAAATCCATACGGAGAAGGGCAGAGATGGGTTTTGAGTTTCAAGGATGAACTTTTCCTTGCATTTGATTATCCTTTGGGGTCTTGGATTTCAGGCACCACAACTAAGAAGTAAGCTGATCACCCACTCTGCTGGAGAAAGAATTCCGTAGCCTCTTGGGCTCGATGGCCGTAATTCAGAGCCGAGATTTCTGACTTGTGCCCGATGCATCTAGACTCCTAACGCTGTCAGAATCCATCTCTCATAAAACGATCCCTGGGACCAATGGGGTATTAAGCGAACATAGCCAAAGCAATTCAGACTGTTAGAAGTTGCAGTGAAACATTTAAATGCCAGACAAGCGAATCCTAAATCCCAACAGAGATAGAACCAAGAGAGTTCTTTCATTATCTGATAGTCAGCAGTTATCCTGAGATTTCAAATCAGGACAAAGTGGCTGCCATTACTTTTTTGACTTTTGTCTGGCTTAGTTTAGAATTAAGCTTCTCATACACTTATCTCCTGCCAAGGTCAAGTTCTGTGACAATGGTGAGTGTTTGAGACTAGCATTAAGAAGAAGTACTGTAAAATAATATAAAAATCCTGAGAACTCATCTCAGTTCATTAAAAAAAAACCAAAACACTTTTTTGTGGCTCAGGAAATTTTATCCATCCTTTTCACACGTCATTAGCTTTCTACTGCTTCTGTAGGAAGAGGATTATTTACCGAGATAATGGTGACAGCCAGCATTTATTGAAAGCTTCTCACATCCGCATCCCAGACAGTCGGCTAAGCACTTTACACGTATTCCCTCACTTAACCCTTCCACAACCACATGTAACATGGGCTGGTCCTCATCATTGTGCCCGTGAAGAAGCTGAGGGCCAGACGGCATGAGTTCTGTGTCCTAGGTTACATGTTTTTTAGGACGTTTCCCCTCAGGCCAGTTTTGCCCCAAAGTCCTGACCATCAGGCTGTGCTGAGCAGGGATGTGGGGTGGGTTCAGAGATGACCAGGCAGAGTCCTTTCTTTGCCAGGACTACACAGTCGAGTGGGGCGGGCGGGTGTGGGAACGTACAGCCTCTACCCTGTGCACTAAACACGGAGACGGAGAAAAACACAGCCTGTCTTTGGAGCAGATGGGGAGAACTTAGTTTCCAAGAGGGGACCCTTGGGCAGTTTTAAAGGGCAGATGGGAATGAGGTCAACTGAGAAGGCAAGAAAGGGCGTGGCTGAGTGCACCAAGGCATGCAGGAGGGGACTTGGGGATGGGCAAGGGGCTTGGTACCGACGGAATGATGGATCTGCTTGACGGTATAGCAAGGCAGGTAGGCAGGGGCCAGGAAGCAGAGGGCCTGAGAAGTGACCGACCTAAAGTCCCCTCTTTCCTTAGCTCATGGCTAGGAAAGCCCTCTCTGTGTGTTCAGTTGACTTCCTGCCTTGTTCAGTATTTTTTAGCCCCTGGACCCTAATATATTCTCATTAGTCATTCACCTAGTACTGGTCAGGAAACCACTCTGAAAACTTTGACCAGCTCAGGGAAGATGGAGTCATCTGAGTACTGGCATTTCTCTGACTTTACTCTGGGCATGTACATGTATTCATGTAACAATGCTGGGCGAGAGAGAACAGTCCAGAAGGAGTCAGGTGTAACAATTACTCATCCACTTGTTCGTTCATTCATTAATCAAATACTTCTTAGTGCCTTCTCTACGCCAGGCTGAAGACAAGAAGTATTGCAGACATTATCATATGTAATGCTCCCCAATTCTCTCCGAAGCAAAGTGTTGTCAGGCCCATGTAACCGATGAGGACCCGGTGCTCAGAGAGCGTAAGGCACCTGCTCGGCACGAGGTGCCCCCGCCTCTGCAGCTCCAACGCCAGGACCTCCTCACCACCCCAAGCCACAAAGATGGCAGCAGCTTCTGGCACGAAGCACGTGGCTGTCATAACCAGACGCAGACTTTAGAAATACTCAGTTATCTCAGGATGATGCAAAGCTGACTTGACCACCCATATTCATATTCATTTGTTCACTCATTTCTCCCACAAGTACATGCACACCTGCTGGGTACCAAGCCCCGTGTGGGTGATGGAGAGAACGCAGCTGAGCTGAGTGTATTGATGTGTGAAACAAGCACTATGGGTCTCTCTGGTCTGTACCACACAAAAGGACTTCCCTCCTGTGCCCACTCAGGTGAGGGGCAGAGGCTAAGAAACAGAGGGAGAAATTACTATTTATAGAGCAGCTACTGTATCCCAGGCTCCATGCCAAACCCTTGACAGGCATCATCCCACTGCAACCAAGTGAAGTGGGACATGCTTATCCCTATTTTAAAGATGAGGTAACTGAGGCTGGCTAAGGTCACAGATTTGCCCGAGGACACCTAGATGGTTTCTGCACCAGGGCAACTTTCTGTTGGACTCATTAACTGGTTTTTTTTGTGCCAAGAAGACTTTTGGCAGTACGATGAAGTCCAGGGACCCTTTCTCAGAATAACAACTTTGAATCCATAAATAAAAGGCAGACAGTTACAAAAGAAACTGATGATGTTGAAATGTAATTACCAAAATATTTAAACTTTTCAGATGCAGTTGTATATGTGCTTCTTTGTGATGAATCTAATGGCATGATGTAGTGGCAGGTTGAATACTACCATAATTTCAAAGCAGTGACGAGCATGGCAATACCTGGAGATAACAGGATATAAAATGAGCTGTGATTTCTGTTGTGGAAAGTCACAGGATATGGCTGGGGCGTTGAGGATATTACTGGGGTCTATTCATACATTCATAATTGAAAGACATGCTAATTTTCAGTTTGAGATAGTGAATTAAAATCTAATTAGTAAATTAAAACTGCAGTGTTTTTTCCATCCAAGCCCATGGACCTCCCCCAAAGTTCTGTCCATGGCGGGGTGTCTGTGGACACCAGGTTAGGGTACCTGCTTTGTGTCATTTATGTCATTCGGTTCTGTTCAAGGAACACTTGGTAAAGCTTTGCCTCTGTGAGTCACTATCTGGGCACCACGGAGTGGTACAAGGGAATTTATTGATGCAGAGGAGATGGGAGTGGAGGAGAAATGAAGCTTTGCTGCCTGCTACTACGGGCTGGCATTTTATATCCTGGATCTCGTTTAAGCTGCACTTAAGCATATGAAGAAACTGAAATTCAGAGAAACGCGCCTGAGGTGTAATAGCTAGTCAGTTGCCGAGCTAGGATCTGAACCAAGCCCTGTCCCATTCCAAGCCGCTCAATCAGATTGAGCCTTGGAGGCGCGAGTCCCACTCCCGCCCGCATGGAGGAGGATGGGTGCGTCTTTATGGAGAGGGACGGGAAATTACGAAAGCCTGCACTCAAGGAGGAAAATTGTTCACTTTTGCTTATTTTGTAGCCAAAAGCTGGGTCTCTTGGATCGGGTTCGCCTTTCTAATCCTCGTGGTAGCAATACTAAAGGAAAGCTATTTACCCCTCTGAATGTAGATGCCATAGAAGAAAGTCCTTCTAAAGAACCAAAGCCTGTTGGCTCAAACAATAAAGAGCGTTTCCGCACCGCCTTCCGCATGAAAGCATACGCTTTCTGGCAGAGCTCTGAAGGTAACACCCTTCCTCTTCCTCAGCCTGTCTCCTCCATGTCACCTTCTCCCACCCTCTTCCTTCCTTCCCTCCCTCCTTCCCTCCCTCCCTCCCTCCTTCCCTCCCTCCCTCCCTCCCTCCCCTGTGGAAGAACCCTGCAGTCTACAAAGTAGCCCTTTCCTATTGCCCTGAATCAGCTTCTCACTTGTCTTATCCTCAGCCCCTGGGCTGTGATAGGTCCCTGCACTCACTCCAAGAGCAGAGGGCCCACGTTAGCTGTTCTCCTGGGCCAGGGTCACCACGTGTGTCTGCACAGCCCCTCCAGGGAGCCTTGGGACATACCGCCATGGATCCTAAGGGTGGCCCTGATGAGTGCGTTGTCATGGAGGTCACCTTGAAGGATGGAAAGGGGCCAGGTGCAGAGTGATCTGGACACCTGGGGAACTCAGCACCCCCAGGGGTGGGAAGAGATGTTGGAAAAGTGCCCCATGGGGGCTGTAGGAGCAATACATCTGTGTGCCCCTCTCACTTATGAAAAGGGAGGATGAGTAGGGCTCAGAAAGTGACCACCCCCCAGTCAAGGTCACAAGGATAATGACTGACAGAGCAAAAATCTAAACCCGGTCTGTCTGATAAACACCCACGTGTGTCCCTTTGCTGCCTCCAAAGGGCCACTCCGGAACCCTGGAATTCACATCACCTCCATCCTAGCCTTCTCCCCCAGCAACAGTCCTGACCTACAGGCACCTCTGACTCAGACTTCTGGATAACGGAAGGGAGATGAGGAGAAAGTCTGAATGACGTCACAACTGGAGAACGCATCGGGGTTTCTGAAATGGGAATGGAGATTCAGGAGGTTGAGTTTGGATGGCTCTGACCGAACCAGGTCCCCGAGCCTTTCCGAGTACTCCGGCCTGCCGTTGATAATGTGTCTCCTTCCCTCCCAGATGCCGGGACGGGCGACCCCATAGCGGAAGACAGGGGCTACGGGAATGACTTCCTCATCGAAGACATGATACCCACCCTGAAGGCCGCCATCCGAGCCGTCAGGTAACGCCCCCTCCTCCCTACCTGTGGGCCTCCCGAGGCCCCAGCTCAGCTCCCACAGGATGCAGTTTTGTAAAGTGCTGTTGGGCTTTGGGAAGGTGGGCAGAAGATCCCTCAAGTAACCCCTGAGTCAAGTCCAGACACTATGTCAATTCTAAGGGAGCGGCTACATTAGGAGGTCATCCTAGGAGACTCTTGCTCTCCGTTTTAAAAAAATGCTTCCACAGGTCCCTTACAGCGTTTCCAACTGTCACCCTCTTGTCTGGCTTCGGCCACCATTTATTTTAAAGGATGTTGGGGAGGCAGGGGTGTATTGACATGGAGTTTTCTTTTATAGGCTTCTTACTCAAAATAGCTTTTCTTCCGTCTGTCTTCATCCATCTAGTTCTTTTTTAATTAGCATTTTCAAGAAGATAATCAAGGATAGGATTTTTTTGTCTGCTTCAGACAAGACTGTAATTCACCCTGGCTATTTCTGTTTTGTTTTGAATCCCACAAGAAAATAAAAATATGCTACTACTTCAAGAAACCTTTGACCAGGATATGGGCTTATAAGCACTCCGCCATAGTGGCAGTGAATTCTAGAAACTAAGTCGGAGTCTCTGAGAACTAGTCGTGATATTTTCAGAAGATTCCCAGTCCAATAGATCAAGGAGCACAATAGTTTATAATAGGTGGCCCTCAGTAAAGCCGCTGACCTGGTTCCTCATGATCCCATCCTGTACAATGTCCCAGAAATGAGGCTGGGTAAAAACACAACTACCTGGATTCATAACTGGTTGAAAGGTCTTATTCAAAGAAAACCAATGAATGAATCTGTGTCAAGCTCGAGGGAGGTCTCTGCTGGGATGCTTCATGGTCTGGCTTCTGCCCCATCCTTTTTAGCATTGTCCTTGATGCCTTAGTTCAGGGGCTGGCAAACTTTTTCTGTAAAGAGCCAGGTAGTAAATATGTCAGGATTTATGATCCATAGGTCTCCGCTGTATTCAACCTTGATTTTGTAGTGCAAAAGCAACTGTAAACAGTCTAGAAATGAATGACTGGGACCGTGTTCCAACATAACTTTACTTTCAAAAACAGGCAGTGGGCCAGATTTGGCCTGCAAGCCATAGTTCCTGAGACCTACCTTAGATGGAGCTATGTAAAGGGCAGGCTTAGAAAATGACATGCAGTTGGCAAGGATGGCGAGTTGGATATACAATCAATAGGCAATAGTAGTGTTTAGGGGCTGACGCCATGGGCTATGACAAACAAAATGAGCCTTGAATGCACCATAAAAAAGGCCTGTACATGGGACTTCCCTGGTGGTCCAGCGTTAAAGAACCCCCCTTACAGTGCAGGGGACTCAGGTTCGATCCCTGGTCAGGGAACTAAGATCCCACAGGCCACTGAGCTCGAGCGAGAAGACAAAAGAAAGAGAAAACCCGAACGCCACAACTAGAGAGAAACCCAAACGCCACAACTAGAAGAAAAGAGAAAACCTGAACGCCACAACTAGAGAGAAACCCAAATGCCACAACTAGAAGAAAAGAGAAAACCCGAACGCCACAACTAGAGAGAAACCCGAACGCCACAACTAGAAGAAAGAGAAAACCCGAACACCACACTAGAGAGAAACCCGTTGCCGCAACGAAAGATCCCTCCTGCCTCAACAAAGATCCCGCGTGCCACAACTAAGACCCGATGCAGCCAAAAAATAAAAGACCTGTACAAGTATGAGATGGGATGACCTGGGTAGCTGTGTTTCCTACCTGGCCTATGATTAAAGGTTTTAATTGACACTATGTTCAGCAAGAGTTGAGCTCGTGATGGGAATTTCAAGGAGCATTAATCACCTAGGATGGCTTTACTGGTTCCCAGGAAGATGGGAGGGTTCAGCATCTCCAAATTCTGGGCACCCCACTTAATTGAGAACCTGAGAAAACTCGGGGAACAGAAGCTAGCTTTTCTCTTCCAGGAGCTTATAAGCCAAAAGACTAAGGAGGCTATTGAGGACGAGATATGTCAGCTGTCCTCAGATAGAAAGCAGTGTGACACAGGATTAGGACCGTGAGCCTTGTCCGCATACAAACCTGGGTTTGAAGGAAACTCTGACGTTATGAGCTAGGTGGCCCTGGGAAGATGCTGAAGCTGTCTCGGCCACAATTGCATCATCTGTGAATTGATCTATTAGCAAATTGTGGATGCACTTAGCTCAGTGTCTGGCATGTAATGAATGTGAAATAAATGTTAGCTCTTACTGTTACTATGAATTTATTATTCAAATGAGTAAAAGGAGGTAGTCATGAAGGAGAGATGCCAGCCAGTCTAATTCAGTGTGTTTCCAAGAGGTAGAACCAGGACCAAGAGTTGAAACTTCTCATCAAGCTGTTTCTCTTTGGTTCTTTTATCCTCCCCCCTCCTCCGCCCCAGAGTTTGCTCATCTTGTATCATAATTTCTTTTACTCTCCACTCTTGACGTACAAATGTCTCTACTCTGCTTTGCAGAATTCTACAATTCCGTCTCTATAAAAAAAAATTCAAGGAGACTTTGAGGCCTTATGACGTGAAGGATGTGATTGAGCAGTATTCCGCCGGACATCTTGACATGCTTTCCAGGATAAAGTACCTTCAGACGAGGTAAGACAGCACACCTGGAAGGATGGTGCTCTCCTGGCTGCTAAGGAATTAGAGCCAGGTAGACCTTAGAGCTGAGGGTGAAAGGCATTCACTAATCCACAATGCAGGGGAGAAATTTTAAGAACAAACATATTCATCAAACATGGATGTCAAGGCCAACCAACACCAGATCAGACAGGCTGGGAAGAGGTTCTATGACATTGACACGGCCAAGATCAGCACCCTGATAAGGCCTAAGGGAGAAAAAAGGCATCTGTGCTACTGGCCCCTGACTGTGCTGCTTTGGATGTTGCCAACAAAATTGGGATTACCTAAAATGAGTCCAGTTGACTAATTCTAAATATAAATTTTCACCCAATTAAAAGTTCATCAAGTGTTATTTATACTAGTGAAAATATGGAAACAGCATTGATTCCCAATTCGCAATAATTGCCTCCATTTTTGTTAAGCACCTGGGTGCTCTACATTTATGTCTCTAATCCCTGATAACCCCCTAAGTATTGCATTATAGCTGCCATTTTACCAGTGAGAAAACTGAAGCTCAGAGGACAATGGATTTGCCCAAAACTACGCAGCTAGTAGGTGGCAGAGCTGGAAGTTAAACCACATCCAACTGGTTACAAAACTCCCATTCTCTGTAACATACCACACTGCCTCAATTCTATAAATAGTGATTAAGAAAATAATGGTACCTGCTCTCATTAAAAAGTTATGCAGCCATCAAATGACATGTTAAAAATCTATATAGTGGGCTTCCCTGGTGGCGCAGTGGTTGAGAATCCGCCTGCCAATGCAGGGGACACAGGTTCGAGCCCTGGTCTGGGAAGATCCCACATGCCGCGGAGCAACTAGGCCCGTGAGCCACAACTACTGAGCCTGCGCGTCTGGAGCCTGTGCTCCGCAACAAGAGAGGCCGCGACAGTGAGAAGCCTGCGCACCGCGATGAAGAGTGGCCCCCGCTTGCCGCAACTAGAGAAAGCCCTCGCACAGAAACGAAGACCCAACACAGCCAAAAATAAATAAATAATAAAATAAATAAATTTAAAAAAGAAAAGATGACTACTATCTTTAAAAAAAAATGTATATAGTGAGATAAAAATTTCTGTGATTAGTGAATATGTATATGCATAATATGATTACTAATAGTACACTTAGATACTTATATGGACATACATATGATTATATTTATATATAGTCTACCTAGACCTTGTGATGATATTAACTATGTTATTTGTATACTATGATTACAAAAATGTACACACGTACGCTTATTCAGAAATATACACAACACCTACACACTCTCCCTTACAGGGGCCTAAAGAAAAGAAATAAGACTTCCCCCAAGGGGTTACAGTAGCTCTACTGATGTGCTGAGTGAGTCCACGTGTGATTTTTTTTCTACGTTTTAAATTTATCAAATCTTCAATGAATTGTAAAAATATCCTTTTAAAAAGAAAATCATTTAAAACAACTAAAGGACACTTTGATGTCAAGTCATAGAACTGACATCAGGAAGCCAAAGCCCTGTCTGAGGCCCATTCTCAGACCTGGGTGAGATTTCAGATTGACATGAGTCAGGTCCTCTCTGGACCTCAGTTTTCTCATCTGAATATTTCACCATTGGGTTGTCCTGCAGAGTTTATAGGACCATCGTGTTGAATGAGTTGGCCATTAACGATGCTGTTGGGTTGGAAGAATGCTTATTTGTGACCTTCCTTTATCCATAAATGGAATACCAACTGTGACGGCCCAGCATAGTGGCGGGCACACGATCGGCGCTCAACGCCTGCCGAACAAAAGGATGTGTGAACAAGTTCTGAGCCTGACATGCTGTTATTTATGCAAATATGTCTCTCTGAGAGATGGAAGGAGGGAGCATGATGTCTAGGACATACCAGACTCCAAAAATATCAGCCCATCTTAATGTGCTTTGAGTGGACCTTTGTACAGTCATCATGTTTGGTGTTTATCAGGCACATGAGTTTCTGAGTCTTAGCGGGAGGTTGACTGCCTAAGTGGGCTAATCACATACCCCCAGCCATGCTGATACTGCAGGAGGCCAGAGAGAAAGGAAGGGTGATTTAGTACATGGTGGGGTCACTGGAGGAGCGGTTGGGTTTGCAGAGAAACAGAGTGAGGCATGGCTTCTTCTGGGTGCATGGTCTTAGCGGTCCTAGGACTGTGATAAGCCTTCAAGGCTGCTCCCACACCCTGCCCCTGTCGTAGCCCTGCAACTTGATGAGGGGAGGGGGTGGGGGGGGCGTTTGTCTCCCGTTGTGCTGAGGGTGGTGCGGATAGGGAGCTAGTGGCTTGAGCAGAAATGGAAGCAAGCTGTGGGAGCTAGTGTTGGATCCATCCCTCTAATGGTCGGAGAAGCCTGCAAAGCGGCAGAGAAAAGAGAGCACAGCTGAAAACAGAGCCTAGGGTTTAGAAAGAAAAACCCCCTAACTAGATGTTTTGGGTGGAAAAAAAGAGCTGGAAGACCAGATGGGCTGTAGCACACATGACATTTCCTGTAAGAAACAACAAGACACAACTGTCACCCCGTCTCGGTGGTTTGGCTGCCTCTCTCCCCCGGGATAGAGAGATGCTCTCGGTACCCCTGGACCGAAAAAAGATAATGATACATTGAGCTTATAAATTCTTTCTCTCTTTCTGTCTCTCTGTCTCTGTCTCTCCCTCCCTCTCTCTCTCTCTCTCTCTCCCTCTCCTTGCCTCTTCCTTTCCCTTTTCCCCTTCCTCTCTCTTGTTTCTCCTCTCCTTTATATTCCAAACCCACAGCTGACTACAGAGGGAAGAGAATGAATTGCTTTCCTCTCTTTTCTTGTAAAGCTGTTTTTAATTTAATCCCCTCTCTTTGTGTGCTCTCTTTCAGAATAGATATGATTTTCACCCCTGGACCTCCATCTACTCCAAAACATAAGAAGTCTCAGAAGGGGGCAGCATTCACCTACCCAGCCCAGCAATCTCCCAGGTGGGGCCTGTGGTCATGGGCTGACAGGCTGTGTGGTGCCAAAGCCCACGGAGCATCCCCAAATCTCAGCTGGGTTCCTTCTCGGTGGGGTGAGGTTGCCATTCCCCTAAACCAGATGAAGAGAAAGAGTTTGAAGCCTATTGTGGCCTGTGGCCATTTGAGAGGTTTCTGTACAAAAGACTTACAGCCCCTCCACCCAGACCCTATAGGTGACACTGCTTTTTATGGCTATTGAAAATGAAACTAATGGTTTCCTAGTTATAAAATAAGAGGAGGCTTATGAGCTTTATTGGAACCGAAAGAATACGTCATGTTAGCAGAGCCCAAGGCATTCCTGGTCAGCTGTCTTGGCTTTTCCTGCATCATCACCCACAGAGCCCAAGAAGGAAATCAGATGTCAGGTCCCCGACAACATTGTAACAGGTAGAGCTGTGTCCCTCAACAGAGCAGCTCTGCTCTCCCTCAAAAAATGTTTGAGAATTGTCCTTTGCTAGGTCCTCATGAACAAGGAGCAGTCCTTTAGAACAGCGGTCCCCAGCCTTTTTGGCACCAGGGACCGGTTTCATGGAAGACAACTTTTCCACGGACTGGGGGTTAGCGGGGGATGGTTTTGGGATGATTCAAACATATTACATTTATTGTGCACTCTATTTCTATTATTATTACATTGTAATATATAATGAAATAATTATACAACTCACCATAAGGCTGACAGGAGACAAAGCTCAGGTGGTAATGCGAGCGATGGGGAGCGGCTGTAAATACAGATGAAGCTTCGCTTGCTTGCCCACCGCTCACCTCCTGCTGTGCTGCCCAGTTCCTAACAGTAGCGGTCCATGGCCCAGGGGTTGGGGACCCCTGCTTTAGAAAGTCCACTATAAAAGAAATGTACACTTCTTTATTCCCAAATGTCTTCAAGGCAGGTAACATGAGTGAAGGGAGGTAGGCATAAGAAATATTATGCACCTTATCATAATAAGGCTCCTTATTATTAAAGAAGGAAGAACGTAAGGAGGATAATATACAGCATCTAATCTTTGGCGTCAATCCTGGGGATAGAATAGCAAGGGGTGAACGTGCCCCATCCGTAGGAGGTAATTGTTACTTTGTTCTGCTGTTGCTAATTTTACCAATGAAAATCTCTGTTTCCAGAGAGTCTGATTTCTCAAGAAAAGCTACATATCCAGATTTGATGTACAATTCCCCATTTTTGAGATGGCTTAAATGTTTAGAACCCTGTGCAAGCCAAGGAAAACACTGTTGGGCTTGGGTTCAGCACAAGGTCACCAGTTTTTGACATCTGCTTTAATTCAAGATTGCTCAGCCCAAGACAGGCCAGGGTCTTAGCAGGAGTCAGTAACCTAGAGAGAAAAACCAACTGCCTAGAAAGTGCCAGACATGAATGGTTTCAAGCAATAGCTAGGTGCCCTGAAAGGTCTCTTCTACATAGAACAGTATTGAAACTAACTGGAATTTAGACAGATATGAACTGTGCCTGGCCAAGGAGCAAATGCAGCACACGTCTCAATCCTGTTACCTACGAATATCATCTTTTGCATCATTTTCCAGATTTCACATCTGTTTTCCAGTCTTAACTAAACGGAACAGATGAAATATTGGAATATTGGTCCCCACTGTGTAGAATTTCAAAGATGAGACAAACCCTCCCCCACTCCATCCTCAACCAGTCATCTGAGACGGAAAGGCCGAGGAGCATAATTTAAAGGAATCAAACACTCTGGGCACAGTTATTAACCTTGACACAAAGCTTCCTAAGAGCAGCTTAATATTCAGCTTCAGGACTTCCCTGGCAGTCCACTGGTTAAACTTCACACCTTCCTGCAGTAAACATGGTAAGCATGAGATGTCCCTGTTGAAGACAGGAAAATGCTGGCCTTTCCTGATGCCCATTTGCCTCCAGAGTTGCGTGGCCTCTTCCAGGCTATGTCAGCCTGAACACGAGAAGGATAGTTCCAGGGGCCACAGCCCACCTAGCTGAAATGACCTTGCAAGGCAAAAATAGATATCATGATCTTACAGCATTATGGGCTCTTTCCTAGGAATGAACCATATGTGGCCAGACCATCCACATCCGAAACTGAAGACCAAAGCATGATGGGGAAGTTTGTGAAAGTCGAAAGGCAGGTAGGTCCTTCCTTTCTCTCACCAAAAAACAAGTATGTGAAATTTATTTTCAAATGTCATTTTTTTCATAGGGAGATATAACATACTTGAGAATCTACCATTCATAAAAGGATCTGGAAATGAAATCACCGATTTAGCACTTTACTGGTTGGGTGATCACATTCAAGTGAATAAATTGTTCTGAATCTTAGTTCCTCGTATGTAAAATGGGGATTTTAATACCTCATGAGGTTTCCATGAGGATTAAATCAATTGATACCTGTAAATTATCTACAATAGTAGCTGGCACACAGTAAACACTCAACAGATGGTAGCTACTGTTATCATGAACTTCATGGTGTTTAAGGAATGTTGGTGACCTTCTCCACATTTATTCGTAATCCTCCTTCCCTGAAAGTTTGGGTCAGTGTGTGGCCTGTGTGAAGGGGCCTGGAGTAGGGCAGGCTATGGGGGTGGGGTTCATTCAGGACAGAAAGAAACCCATTCAGTCACAGCACCCTAGGTAGCCCACCTCTCATTTCTGCAGTAAAGCAGCTTATATTTCAGGATCGTTTGCCCAACTTTACACCAGATAAATAGCACTGTCAATTTCCCTTAGGATTCCTATCAATCCTTTTATTTTATTCAGAACCTAAAATTGGATCTGTGCAGAAGAAGCAAGAGAAAATTTGAATGATTATTCTTTTTTGGTATATCAAGAATATCCTTTTCCATTTTAAATTTTTAATTTGTCATCTCAGCTCTTCCATTTACCTGCTCTGTGATGTTTGATGAGTTACGTCATCTCTCTGTGCCTCTATTTCCTCACCTGGAAAATAGAGAGAATAATAGTATCCACCTCATAGGGCTGTTATGAAAATTAAATAAGTTAATATCTTTAAAGTGCATACTAACTGCTAGAGAAGTATTAGTTATTGTTAAGGCTTGGG
This sequence comes from Balaenoptera physalus, assembly GCF_965194825.1. Lineage (NCBI taxonomy): Eukaryota > Metazoa > Chordata > Mammalia > Artiodactyla > Balaenopteridae > Balaenoptera > Balaenoptera physalus. Next base: position 76,590,828 of record NC_138895.1, on the reverse strand, counting down.
TACCAACTCAGCCATTACCTAGTTCTACGCTTTGTGTCTTCATCTGTAAGAGAGGATGGTAGACCTGCCTGCAGTGCTTCCTGGTGAGTTATGAACTGTCAGGGAAAGAACATCCCGTGCACACATGAATGCACACTTGTGTCTGTGCACTCAAAGATTTTGATACGTTTTCAATTTTGTAGGTAAGAACAGATAGATGCAGCTTATCTCAGTGTATCTTCCACTGGCCTCCAAGACCCCTAGGCAGGGTCTCCAGTTCTGAGAAGCTCAATTCTTGCTAACCACTGCCCTTGTATCTTTGGGGCTTACATCACCAGGTAGGGGAAATGTGCACAGACAGTCTAGATGCTTCTGTAAGGGGATGTTTGCAAATCAAGAACTCCCGCTCCTAGACCCAAACAGCAGCAGCAAGGCCACCTCCTCCTCGGGTAAAACTTGTCCTCCACCCATCTCTCTGCTTCCGGCTTTCTGGAAAGTCCTTGCCCTGTTTTTTTTTTTTTTTTAGATTAGCACGAATCCATGCGCAAGGCTCAAAATCAAGAGGCACGAAATAATTAGCTGTTATGATGATTACGACTTGCAAGAACTCTCTTCCTTTCTGAAAAGTAAATGCTATAGTTTTTCCTCCCGACCAATAAAACTACCCGCAGGTCCGGAGAAAGCAGTGATTCACGGTTCCTCGTATTTTCCAGGTTCACGACATGGGGAAGAAACTGGATTTCCTGGTGGATATGCATTTGCAGCATGTGCAGCGGCTGCAGGTGCACGTCACCGACTTCTGCCCGACCAAGGGGACCTCCTCGCCAGCTGAGGTGGAGAAGGAAGAGGACCACAGGGATTCGGATTTGAAAACCATCATCTGTAACTACTCCGAGACCGGCGCCCCCAACGCTCCCTACAGCTTCCACCAGGTGCCCATTGACAAAGCCGGCCCCTATGGGTTTTTTGCCCACGACCCCGTGAACCTGTCCCGAGGGGCGCCCAGTTCTGGCAAGGTTCACGCCACCCTTTCCTCCTCGGCGACCACCTATGCGGAAAGGCCCACCGTCCTGCCTATCTTGACTCTTCTCGACTCCCGAGGGAGCTACCACTCCCAGGCTGAACTGCACAGTCCCTGCTCGGACCGGCTCTCCCCCCAGCAGAGACGCAGCATCACCCGGGACAGTGACACGCCCCTGTCCCTGATGTCCGTCAACCACGAGGAGCTGGAACGCTCTCCAAGTGGCTTCAGCATCTCCCAAGACAGAGACGATTATGTGTTTGGCCCGAGCGGGGGGTCAAGCTGGATGAGGGAGAAACGGTACCTCGCCGAGGGTGAGACAGACACGGACACAGACCCCTTCACGCCCAGTGGCTCCATGCCTTTGTCGTCCACGGGCGATGGCATTTCTGATTCGATATGGACCCCTTCCAACAAGCCCACTTAAAAGGGGTCGTGGGCTGGCTTCTCCTTGTAATGTAGACAGACTTTGTATAGCTCACTTGCTCTCACACCCGCCATGTACCTGTGAGATCCCCAGCGGCTGCATCAAACGCATGCATGTGCGTGGTAGCCCCACCTGGGCTGGGGCTTCTCGTGGCCTTTTTCTTCTCCAGGTCACCACAGTGAAGCCGCTTCCTTTCAAGCATGGTTTGCATGACTTTACACTATATAAATGGTACCGCTAACCTCTTTAGGATACACATTTATCCGCTGTTCTTACTTTGAATCATGACTGGACCAGTCCAGGGAGAAATGACTGGTGAGCCGTGCCATGTGTCTGTGTGGTTGACTGGCTGGGTTTTGGCTGGGTGAGCAGAGAAAGTCGTCTACGTTGTTTCTAGCATCACTGCCCCTTTGTGTAAAACAGTCCAACAATTAACCGTTTTCTAAAGCAAGCAAATAATTCTCTCAACAAAAATACATTGCGTACCAATGAGGTTGCCTCCTGAGCTAAAAACGTGAGGGCAGGAACGAGATAGTCATCACATCTTCAAAACCAAGAATTTAAAACATTATTTTATTAAGGAAAGGCTGGAAAACCCTTCCAAAAGCTCTCAAAGGGACCTCACTTAGTCTGTCATTGTCAACTATCATGCCCCGGTTTCCTCATCTATGAAGGGTGGTAGCAGGTGTAACATGTCGGATGAGTTGTGACTAGGCAGGGAGAAAACACACACACATGCACATTAAGATAGTTCCCAAATTATGTAGCCAAAGATAACAAGATTTATTAGCAGCGGGGTGCCCCTCAGGGCAGGAGTTCAGTGCCTTCAAAATGAGGTTCCAATTCACATTCTTCCCCGTGATACTTGTATAAAATATCCATCTCAAATAGGAGCTAGAGTCAAGAGGGCACACAGAAATTATCCAGTCCACGTCCTTCCTTGTAAAAATGAGAAAGCTTAGGCCCAGGTAAAGACATATGCCCAGGGCCACTCCATTGTTCCCCGGAGAACTGGGACTCAAAACCCGGTCAGCTGACTCACTCCAGGCCCCGGTCCCTCCTGCCACACCACTCTACAGTTTACACAACAGGACCAAGATGCCTGTACTCTGTTGTGTGGAAAGCACTCGTGACACTGTTTATCCAGCGGGAGGAGGATGTCTGCTTTTATTGCAAAACATGTTTGTCGGATGCTTTGCATTTTGGATCCAGAAAAAAGTAATAATACAGGTGAGCTACAACATTCATTAATATGCAAATAGACAAAATTTCCAGAACCATCCATTTTTCCTCCTCTAGATTTTTTTAAACCACACATAGCTGTAAGACTAGCTGAGCTCACCGTCCTACTATATAAGCATTAATATGAAGCAGAAGCCATCCTGCTAGGAGACGTTGCTACTCTCTGAAACACACTGATGGGAAAGGTTTCCGTTAGGCTTGAGGTAATTAGCTAAATGACTACACTGCAGTGTTATTGTCTCACTCTTTTCATACGTCTAAGCACAGGTTGTGGATGGTTGCCTTGATGACAATGAGGATGTTTGAAACGGCCTAAGCGAGTGTCTACATCCCACCGATGTTCTCCCTCGCGGTCTTGTCAAGAGCCATAATGGCTGTGGCAGACATGATGGCTGATGGTTTCATCATTACCTAATGCAGGGATCTTGCACTATATTGGAGAGAGGAGCTCCTTCCTCAGAGATTGGTTTCTTTCAACCTATGTGTCAACAGGTACCATGTAAAAGGCTCAGAGTACAGTAATAATGAAGGGTCAGCCCCTGACTTTAGGAACTTACAACCAAAGCCTGAAGTCCTTGGCTTTGTGAGTGGTAAAAAAGGAGTTTTACTTGGTGAGCCCCACGAATGGATGGGTGTTGACTTTGAAGTCCGAGGTAGGAAATACACAAGAGTGCGCACATACATCAGACGTGAACCCCCCTCCCCCATGGTTTGCCATTTGACTTTCTGGCTATCTGAAGGGCAAAGGGCGTGTGATCCTCCTGACTCCCTTCAGTATGGCTGCAAGTGCCACTGGAGTTGATGACCTAAGAAATCTTATGCCCCTTCCTTAGAGTTCGATTCTTGATTCTGACCTTCCTGGAATCTTTTGTCAAAAATGATTGAGCCATCTAACATACCAATTATTTTTCTAACTTATTAATATTCTTGCAGAACCTACTGGCCTCAGTATCTTACAAATAGAGGCATTTTCCAAGAACTCAATGGAGTTCCCAGCTGGAAGAGTGAGACTTTCTCATCCTCAGGTTAAAAATAGTTACCGTGGCTCCAAAGTTAGAGGATTACCTTAGGTTCTTTTAGTAACTGATGAAGAATTGGAGTTTGTATTATTTTCCAAACCATTAGAGGACAGTCTAGCTTCCCCGCTGGATCATAAGGCCAGGACAGCAGGGATTGGGTTTGTGTTGATTACGTACCTCCAATGCAGTATGTTGTCTTTATCAGTGTAGACAAAGGCAAACTACATCTTCATGAATGAATAAATGATAAGAATCGTAAGAGCTGTTCTTTCCCATCTAAGAAAACAAAAAAGAAAGAAAAATCATCTAGAATATTCTGCTTTGATATTCCTTAAAAAAAAAAACACATTCCAGAAATGCAAACCAAACCTACTCAAGTTGCCTGCCCACAGACGACATCATCAACATGGCTGGCATTGATGAAGTAGAAATTCAGAGTCTGGGATTGAACATAAGTTATTAGGAGAAACAGTGTGTGCTTCCACAAACATCTTTTTGTCAAACAAAAAAACCCAGCATGATGAAATAATCCAGCAGAATTGGTAAATAACACAGCCCAAGATTATTCTACTTCAGATAAACCAGTGGTTCTGAAGCTTGCCCAGGAAATTGCAATAGTTTCAGCAGAACTCCATGAAATAATGACAAATGAAGGATGATATTCTCAAGGGAAACTATGATATATGTATTCAGTCTCTGTGTCACAACATGATATATGCAAAATTGAAGAGGTCGTCTTTTAGCAGGATCAACATTAATGAGATAAATACACTTTCCAAATGTTAGGTGAAGCGTGATCCTACTGGGCTGAGAAGAAAATACTTGAGATCAGTTTTGAGTTTTGACTATCAGAGACTAGCACACAAGCAAATACTGAAAGTTTTTTTGTTCTTTTTATTGTGAGAGAAAAGAAAAATCAAATTGAGAAAGTACTATTCACTAACTGTGTTTGTTCTGGAAACTGAGAGATTAGACTTATTAGACATGGCGTTGATATTATAAAGCTCTAGTTGTCATGAAAACATAGCCAGAAAACCCCAAGGTATATACTGTACATCAAATGAGCTCATTAATCAACAGTATGCATTTAATGCCTATTTTGTGCAAGACAGTTCCTAGACACTAAGTTGAAAGAATAATTACTTATAGAAAATGTTAACATAACAGGAGCTACTCATAACTGGCCAAGATCATTGTCATAATTCCATGCCACTCTAATGAGCGTGATAAAAACGTTCCTTTGTTTATTCATTTACGAGATTTATTAAGCACCACTGTCTTCTAGGCACTGCACAATACACCAGAAATTTGGAGATAAGAAAAATACAGACTGCTATCAAAAAGCTAGAAATCTGGTGGCCTTGAATTATTAAAGGTCCCTTTAAATTATGTCTACCAGAAGTGGAAAGAACCTGATTTCATCCCTGCAGACAACTATACAGACAGGAATGCTTCCTAAGTTGGAATCAGTGAGAGACTGAACATGGAAGAAAGTGAAAGCAAAAATTCTGCATCAAAATTGTAATGACCCCATCAGCTCAGGGACGGCTGATTGGATTGTATGGGGACTTTGAGTTTGGGTTCAATGCTTTAGACATTATAGCTCCAGACAAGCTGTGGAAGAAGGAGTTTCTGGAGTATCTGAGAAGGTTCTTGGAGAAATCAGCTTTCTCTTCCTCTCCAAATCCCTCCCATGATTGAGACCAGGCAAGGAGCTGAGCTACTTCCATTTCATTGTGTTGACCAAGAGAAGCTTATAGTAAAGACCAATATACAGTATCTATTTAGAGAAAAGTGTCACTCTGCTTCTGGAAACCTGCACATCAGATTCTCCTGGGACAAGAGAATAAATGTGTCCAGTGTCCTAAGAAGCCAACTTCACTTTGGAAAGTGCACCCCAGCTTCCTCCAGCAGATGCCCCATAGCTACTCTTCGTTTTCCATGAATACATATCCAGGGCACCTAGAACCCCAAGGATTATCTTTGCTTTCTGAACCCTGGGCATCCTGAGGAATCTTCCCATGTCCTCACTTGTCTTTGAAGGCTTGCTTGTTTCAGGATGAACTTTTAAACAGACTGTAAGTCCTTTCTTTGTATTCAAATCAACCCAAAGTTCTGTGTTACTGATATTACACTATTTAAAACTGAGCCAACAGTCCCCTAAATCAGGTAGCAAGTATCACGATGCCCAGGTCAGAACATGTTAGGAACCAGCCTATCTGCATAGCTTTAGTGCTTTAGGAAACCAGTAATGAAAAATACCAAAGAGCTTGGAAGGATATAGAGATGCCCTGGATGAAAATTTGAGTTATATTCAAACGTCTTTGGCTTTTCTGACATGTTTTGATTTTCAAAGACACAATCCATATAGATAAAGCCCCTACAATGACTGCCATATCCAGGGTACTGTTATTCATGTCCTTTTTTTACAGTATGTATGGACTCCATTGCCAGAGTCTTGGTATTACTCATGAACTCTAAATTTACACTAGAAAATCTTTTTCAGAAAAAGAGTGGTGAAGATACAATCCCAATTTTTACACGACAAAATCAGGCACTTTCACAATTGCGATTTAAATAAGGACATCTCTAGAAATAGAAATGCTTACTTTTTCCATCAAAATAAGGAAGAGCAGGAATGTCGGAATGAGGAGAGCAAGACTGTTGGATCCCAGTGGTTGGGCTGCGGCAGTTCCATGGGACTGTACCAGATCTGTACCAGATACTGCACCGTGGTCTCGAAGGATGATTTGTAGGAGGTAAAGCCAAATAGAAGGAATAATTAAATATAAAGAAATGAGTGTTTTCAACGAGGAAATTCAACCGTGCCATGATGTCTGTCAGACAGATGCTAGCAATGAGTGGAGAACTTCCAAGAAAGAGTTTTAAGTTTGCTGAAACCCTCCTCAGGGGGATTTGTTCCCAGCTTTGAACAGCCTCAACTCTGGCATTCCTGCAGGAAAACTGTGACTAGTGTTTTGCTTTATTATCATAGACACAGGGAGGTATAATTTCATAGATTCTTAGATGCTCAGAGCAAGAAGAGACCTTAATCACCCAGACCACCTCTCTTTTTATATCAGGAAGCAGAGGCTCAGAGCAAAGGGAGTCACACTTAGTCGATCAGTGATAAAATGAGTGATTGTGCAGCAGAATCTAGAACTCAGGTCTCCTAACTCCTGGACCAGATGTTGGAGACCAAAAACTAAAAGTAAAATACCCAGTGAGAATAAAGTATTTCTGTTGAGCCCAGGAGATGAGGGAGAACTTCCTGGTCCACTGGAGAAACTGCGAAACCAGACACATGTGTCGGGACATCTTCCCATCTCTGGAATATGATTGATGATCCCATGCCTTGAAAGATGACATCTCTCTTTCTTCCAAAATCTTGCTGTGTTCCAAAGCTGTAGACATACCACTGCTGCTGTGTGCGGTTGAGCAAAGGAATGAAGAAGAGCACTCCTCCCCTCCGCTCCCCTGGCCTCTGCCCCAAGCTTAGACTGGTTCAGCTCTTTGGTCCATCACTTGGACTCATTCAGCTCCAGAGTGATGCCTCAGGTTATATCCTTACCTATAAGCCAATTTACCAGGAATTTCTCCTTGAAAAAAATGTATGGGCTTGATTTTAGGAAATGGGATGTGATTTCTTTGGGGAAGTATATGACCCCAAGTCAGCAGGTCTACTGAAGTTGTCCCTTTGCCCTGGGATCTCTGGGTCCCACCTGGGCACAGCCTGGCTCCTCCTGCTTTGTCCCAGAGAACGTCTGTCTTGGTCATATCACAGCCAGGTATTCTAGTCTTCACCAAAAGCTACAAAGAAGCAAACAGGATTCAACTGAAGATATCTTATGTTCCTGTAAATAGAAAATTATTTTAGGAAGTCAACAGGCCTCCATTGGCGCAAATGAGGATTTCCATAATTGGTTTCCACTTATATTGTGCTTGGGATAGATTTTCCAGAATTTTGCAGGGCTCCCCTTGTTAAAGCCAGTAGCAGGATGTTCAGTTCTCCTGAGTCAGGAGCTCCTAAGAGATAGAAAGAAAGGTGGTCAAGTTCTTGGATGGCAATAGGTGACCCAGTGACTTCAATGACTGTCATTCTGTCAGCCTTCACATAGCACCGTTCTAAGGTTAAAATAAGTTTCAGAGGGAAATAAGTCAAAAATGGGGTCTATGTAAGAATAACCTGAGTATGACTTATAATTAAGCGGTCAAAAGCCTTGCCCAGGGGTTAGGAATATATTTGTAATTCCTCTTAGACTTGTCACATGGACTCTACAATTTGTTGCCTAAGAGTAATGCAAAATGAGAGCATGTTTTCCCCCAGTGTTCTATTCTCTTCCTCTGTCCACAAGGTCAGGGAAAGGGGGGAGAACTCACCCTAAGCTCTCTTTATGAGCAGCATGTGACATCATAGTTCTCTCCCTCGACTTCATGCAATCCTCATCACAACCCCACTGAGAACGTATTACTGTTTCCATCTTATAGAAAGCTGAAGCTGAGAGGGAGAAGCCGTTAACCAAAACCCATGCACCTCCAAAGCCCATTCTTCCTCCCCACCCCAACTCTCCCAGGTCAATGGAAATGTTCCCAAATCATGCGTTGTGGGCTTCCAAAAAGCCGTGCCCTCCCACACCCCATCACCTTTAAGTACAATGGTCACAGTCCTGTCGGTTCCCTGGAGAGAAGAGTGATTCTTGCATTGACTGTTCCCCTTGCTATTCGGCGGGTCCTGACTGCTCCTTTGCGTGGTTTCACGATCCAGCTGTTGGTGGCAGAGAATAATGCCACCTCAATTGTCCATCTGGTTCATGTTGGAATCCGTCAGCTCTGGGAGTTTGGGGTGGCTACAGATTATCCCACAAGTGCCCCTTGTTCTTTGCCCCCAAGGATTTCCTTTCATTGTTTTAACCAAACAAGTTCAAATGTCCCTCCTGACTAGTCTTTTGTCTCTAGACTGTACCTTTATTTCAGAGCTTAGAGATCCTGCAGAAACAGGTGAGTCTTCAAAAACATCCTCTGGGAGGCCAAAGGCTCAGAACAGTTGTGTTTCTCATTCTCGATGTGAAAAGATCGAGGTTCCCAGTGGAAGCCAACCTGATCTGATAATTGGGCTCTTCTTTTCCCTCCGAATCCTTTTCCAAGGGAGGGGAGCGCAGCTCCACCCTCCGAAGTTCCTGTGAGGGCTCAGGGAGTCCAGATGGGATGCCAGGTTCGAAGACCGGCAGCCACCTTGTTGTCAAGTGTCAGAGGCTTTGCTGTTGGAGATGTGAGGTGGGCCCTGCCCCATCCTGAAAATCACCTTAGAAAGATGCACCAACATCATCAGATTCATCAATCATTCCCTGTTTTAAAGAGGAAAAGGCTTTCTGCACTGCTTCCAATGGGGTATGGCTATTCTTCTCTTTCTTTTTTCTCTTTGTGATGTAGCAGTGATGGAAAACACCAATCTGAACAGCAAACTGAGGTTTCCAGTGACATGAATCCGTTGTATCTGATTTGGGATTGTATTTTCTTTAACTCCCTTTTACGGCATAGAATTCTGGTGCCTTGCTCCCTGAATTTGTCTCCATGCTACAGTAGGCTTTCTTCACATTCTGGCTTACATGGGAACACAACTCTTCCACAAGTGGCCTTTAGTGCTCTTTATAATATGATTTCCTGTAATTTTTAAACTGTACGTGTAATTTATATTCTGGCTCTGTCCGATATTTGAACAACTTTAATAAGTTGATTTCCATATATATTATGCAAACAATTCTTACCTGATTTTTTATGTTTTATCTTAAAACAAATAAATACCGCACCACTTATTAATAAATAGACATTTCAATGATTGTGTGGCAAAATGTTCTTTGCTTCATTAACAACACAGAGTGACAAGGAAAGACAGTTCATTATCAGTTGCGGGCAGGAGGAATAGGAGGGGATTTGAGTATGTTTGTAGGAAGTGGTTGAGAGGCAGAGAATAAAGACACAAGAAAGAAAACATAATTCAATGTTTTCATAGCTACAAAGTGCCTGATGTGGATTGCACACCTCCTTAGAAACAGCCACTATACAGGTTGTAGATGTACAGAGTTTAGTAAAACATTATCTAATCGTTACAGTTTTAAGACATTATTACTCCATTTTTATAGGTGAGAAAATTCAGACCCAGAAACATAAGAGACCTGCCCAAGGACAGACATCAATAAGTGAACAGTCACAAGTAGGGCCCAGGACCATCTACCCCCAAGACTCATGTTACTTCCTTTGGAGAAGCTTCCCCTCCTAGACCATGTTGGGGGGAAGACCACGTGGGTGACTCAGAGAGAATGTAAGTCAACGGAGAGGAAATTAGTAAAGCTCATATCCGATGGCCTCTCTCTGTTGTCAGTACAGCAGGAAGGGATGTTTTCTCATGAGAAAGAGGGAGTTGGAGCAGGGAACCTTGGGAGAGTTACTCAACCTTTTTCTGTCTTGGTTTATCATCTGTAAAGTGGGGAGAAAATTGTGTGCCTTGAAGGGTCATTATCCTAGCCAAGGATCTGGCACTCAGCGAATGTTCAGTGAATGACAGCTTTTGACTCTATCCTGTGCCCACATGCCTGGCTGCCTTAATTTGGGTTTCCGCAAGAATAGAGACAGAATGTTGGATGCAGGTAGTATATTTGGAAAGTGATCCCAGAAAACACAGCTGAGAAAGAGTGGAGAGACTGGAACAGGGAGGGAGAAAAGCCAGTAAAGAATGAGCTAATCCTTGTGGGTAAATGGGCTCAATTCCACCAGGAACCCCCCGAGAACCCATGTGAAATACACCAGAGAATCATTCCACCTTGGGACGGGCATCTGGGGCATTCATCCACGGAGCCCTGTTCTTCCCTGGTTGAGAGTTGCCCCTGGGATATAAATTCCCTCCTCTATCAGTTTTCCTGTGCTACAGCTGAGCAAGCTCCCAGGTGCAAAAGCTCTGAGGCAGAGAAGCAGAGAGACGTGGCCAGAGAAGCTGTCTGCCTGCTGTGACCTGTGTACTGTGACCACAGGTGAGCTCCCAGCTGGGCAGAGGGAAAACAGCATGGAGAAAAATCAGCATGTGGTACATAAGCCCACTTGAAAACCCTACGTACACACAGGGAAGCAAAAACCCAGCCAGGTTGCCACAAATCACTCTGTAAGTCAAAGGACAAAGTTGGCCAACACTGGGCAAGCTGGTCGTGGTGCCCATGAACTTGTTCATTATTAAAACAGTGCCTGTAACCACTAGGAAGCAGTGTAGAAGGTCTGCTAGAAGATCAGGCCCACATTTGTCATTGTGAAGGCCTGTGGCTGACAGGTGAGAAGAGCATCCACTCAGCAAACATACGTCCCTCCCCCAATAAAACATACCCACCTCCGGTCTCAGATGACTGCCTGCCAGACAGAAAAAGAGCCTAAAAATTATATCCCTGAGAAAATCCCTTTCCATCTGCACAAATGGAGCAAAAGCCCATTCATAACCTCGCGTCCCAGATCCTCCTGGGAGCCAGTTATTGTTCTTAACAATGTCGGCTTCCAACAATGAGCTCGGGCATCCAGTTGACCTGAGACCCTGTGGCTTCCCCACAGTGAAGACGTGTAAGGTGTCTCCCCTGAGAAAAGTCCAATTGTCCTTGTATCCTGCCTCCACATCAAATATGAAAACATTCCCAGCAATTTATCTTCTGGTTAAATTGGGCAGGTCAGCCCCAGGCCAGTGCAGGGCAGGTGGAGTTAGCAGAGAGAAGCAGAAATGAAATTAGAGAAGTAACAGAGGTCAGGTCATGAACAGCCTCCTGGGTCATGATAAGGACATTTGCTTTTACTGAGTCAGACAGGAAGTCATGCAGGGCTTTGAGTAGAGAGGTGAGAGGATCTGATGGGTGCTACCAAGGGCTTCTCTAGCTGCTGGATTGAGAATACACTGAAGGAGGCAAAGGCAGAGGCAAGGCGATTAATCAGGAACACTAGTGCATTAGCAATAATCCAGGTGAGAGCCAAGAGTGGCTTGGACCAGGGTGATGGAGGTGGTGAGGAATCTTAATATTTAGAATCTAGATACCTTTTAAGAGTAGAAATGACAGCTATAGGTATACATATATCCGCTCCCTCTTGGATCTCCCCCCCCCTGCTGCCCCTTCCCACCCATATAAGTCACCACAGAGCACCGAGCTGAGCTCCCTGAGCTATACAGCAGGTTCCCGCTAGCTATCTGTTTTACACATGGTACTGATTCACTTCATTGTACAGCAGAAACTAACACGACACTGTAAAGCAACTATATCCCAATAAAAATAATTTAATAAAAGAACCCAGCCACAGGCAATTAAAACAAGAATAAGAGTAGAAATGACAGGATTTTCTGATAGATTGAATGTGAGATGTGGAAGAAGGAGAAGAATCCAGGAAGATTATGCAGTATTTTATTTGAGTACCTGGAAGAATGAAGGTATCATTAATTGAGATGGGAGTAGATTAGGGAAGGGGCAGGTTTTTGCAAAAGGACGTGAATTTGGCTTTTTAAATGTTAAATCTGAGATGCATATGAGGCATCTAGTGGAAATGTTCTCTAGGTAGTTGAGTGTGGAGTTAAGATTATTAAGGGCTGAAGGTACCTATCTATCTGTCTGTCTGTCTATCTATCTATGTATGGATTTGACAAGTTATAGATAACCTTTAGAACCATGAGACAAGACGCGATCTGCAAGTGAACAAGTATAGAGAAAAAAGAGGAGACACCTGAGGACTATACCCAGCAACCTCAAGAGGTCAAGGAGACGAGGAGGAACCAGAAAAAGAGGCTGAGCAGAAGCAGTTGGTGAAATAGAAGGCAATCAGAAGAGTATGGCGTTGGGGATGCCAAGTGCAGACCTCATCGCATGGAGCGAGTGACCCACTGCAGGCACGGAGTGCTACTGAGAGGTCGAGCAAGCGGAGCAGTTAGCCACATGGGAGTCATGGAGACCTTGACAGAGGCGGTTTGGGTGGGGTGCTGCTGTGATGCCTGATTGACGTGGCCTTGAGAGAGAGGAGAGGAGAGGAATTGGGGGCATTGAGTAGGGAAACATAGTGACCATGTTAAGCATACAGTTCCTTGGTATTGAATAAATTCATAACAGTGTGCAACTATCCCTAACTTCCATCTCCATAACTCTTTCCTTCTTGTAAAATTGAAACTCTGCACCACCCATTCAAGAGTAACTCCCCATTCTCCCGTCCCCCCCCATCCCTGGCAACTACCATTCGACTTTCTGTCTCTATGATTTTGACTATTAGGTACCTCGTACAAGTGGAAGCCTGCAGCATTTGTCTTTTTGTACCTGCATTTTTAAGTACAAGGAAAATGAGCCTCAGAGAGGTCAAGCAGTTTGCCCAAGGCCACACAGCTAGCCAGTCACTGAAGCAGAACCAGGGCTGTGGCTTTTGTTCCTGCTGCTTCATCCAGAAATGTTACTGTTAGCACAATAGGTATATTTCACGAGAGTCAACCAAAAGTTCAGAAATGCAATCTTTCTAGGCAGACAATGGGTAACAATTCTCAAACGTCTACCTTGAACCAGGTGCTGTAAGCCCTTTCCTTATGACCATTCTATCCTTCTGACAGCCTTCTGCGGTGGCTACTCTTGCGATCTTCATTTCGTAGATGAGAAAAGTAACGTTGAGGTAACTGATCTCCCTAAAGTGAAATGTACAGGCCAGGAGGGCAGGGGTCCTGACCGGCCTATTTGGAGCTGAGTCCCCAGAACCTGCAAAGGTCTGGCACACAAATGGCTCTCCTCTACCATTCCCGGAGCCAGTGTTGGGCCCCTGCCTCCTCTTCCGACAATATCCTCACTGTCCGCACCTCCTGCGTGGGTCCCAGCCGGCCTGAACCATTGTAGGTGCTGGGGATGCAGGATGCTTGAGGTTCAAGGGTACCTGCCCTGAAGCTACACACATACACACAACCTACTGAGGGAGACAGACAAGCAAAGAGATCATCCCAATACAGCACAATAAGACAAATACAAAAATGTTACCCTTAATGGGATGGGAGGGTATCAGAGAAGGCTTCCTGGTGACGGGGAGGTCTGAGGTGAGAATAAAAAGGATGAGTTAAAGTTTGGGGTGTGGGTAGCTGAAGGGAGCATACCACAGCCAAAGAGATCTTCACATGTGGATAATGAAATTCAAATTTATATCGTTTTTACACATCATGAAATACTCTTCTTCTTTTGCTTTTTTACACCTGTTTAAAAATGTAGAACCATTTTCGGCTTTATAAGAACAGGCAATGGGGCCAGGCTTGCCCACCCTGCTAAAATTCACGAGCAACCCCTAGCCGGTTCTTCAGAAGACTTCCACTGGCTCACAGGACAGGTGATGCTTGGCTCACAGACCTTTACAGCAGGAAGGGGAAATCATCACCTTGTGATCCTGTTCTGCTCCTTCAATGCACGCAATTACTGTCAGAAGAGGTTTCCCATCCCACGCTGAACCACTGCTTTGTCATTCTCTTCACGGATGCTATTCAGTTCATAGCAAAGGCACTTTTCTCTGTTTCGCTGATCCTGTTTCACCGCTGTGGCTTCTTGGTAGGATTATTATTCCATTTTTTTTTTTTTCCAGAAGACTTAAAGCAAAGTTATCAAGCCTTTCCCCACCTCCACCCTCTGTATCTTTCACTAAGAACTCATATAAACCCCACAGCTCTGACTTAGCTGTTAATCTTTCAGGCTGCTTAAATTCTTTGAAGTCATTTATCCTGCTCGGGAGACAGGTAAGTCACATACCGTAGAGATTTGCAAACCCTTCGGTTCCCTCTACTCCCCAAAGCATGAAGCCAGATAAGAAATGCATCTGCTCTAATTCCCAAGCTCTGGGCTCCTGGTTGCCGAATGATAGGAGAGGAGTTTCTATCACCCAGTCCCTACGCTGCACTTAAGCTAAGACTCACCCCTTCATCACAGTCTGTTTCTTTCCATTTTTCCCCTTAAGCTATCGATTAGCATCTTAATGCAGCCCTCAGCCGGGGTGGGGGGGCGGGGAATGGCTTGTCCTCACATCTGTGATAAAGGAAACATGATCTTTAATCCAAAGAATTGGAATGAGAAGAAAAGAACGCCCTGAAAAATGGCTGGCAGCAAGGCAACAGCTCAGAAACTATACTTTCTCAGAGGCCAATCCATCACGGATTTTGGCGGCAAACAGACTGGGATTCCACTCCTGGCTCTTCAGCTGCGTTCCCCGGGGCCGGTTGCTTGTCTGGGCCTTGCTTTCCTCCAACTGTAAGATAAGGATGACAACCCCTAAGCAGGGTTACTTCCAGGACCAGTGGACAGCACACGCAAAATTCCTGGCACCTCAGGTAGTCAAGAAATGATAGAGTCTTTGCTTCTTTTTCTGAATGAACTTTTTTTAAAATTAATTAATTAATTTATTTTTGGCTGTGTTGGATCTTCGTTTCTGTGCGAGGGCTTTCTCCAGTTGCGGCAAGCGGGGGCCACTCTTCATTGCGGTGCGCGGGCCTCTCACTGTCGCGGCCTCTCTTGTTGCGGAGCACAGGCTCCAGACGCGCAGGCTCAGTAGTTGTGGCTCACGGGCCTAGTTGCTCCGCGGCATGTGGGATCTTCCCAGACCAGGGCTCGAACCCGTGTGCCCTGCATTGGCAGGCAGACTCTCAACCACTGTGCCACCAGGGAAGCCCCTGAATGAACTATTTTTGAAAAGCCAGAACCTCCCCTTTCAGTGTCTCCCGGGCAGCAGAGCCGACTGCCGGGGTGTGAAGGCCGGGGCTGCTCCTCTTCAGCTGAAGGAACTTGGGCCAGTTGTCTGACAGCCTTAGGCCTCTGGGCCCTCCTAACAGAGAGGGAGCTGGTCCTCACTAGGAAGGTTGCTGAGTGCAAGCATTACTGGGCCCTCTCCAGATTCTTGGATGCAATACCATAGACATGAATGTCACTTCCACAAGACCCTTAGGTAAGCAAAGCTCTCTCTTTTATTAAAAGAGAGAGCTTGTGCACAAGGGAGAAGGTGGAAGAAAGTGCCAGCTCCCTGAGAAGGGGCGAGTTGCTTTTATAACAGTAGGGAGGGTTTGTCTCATGATCACTGGTTACTTTCCAGAAATCATCAGACTTCTTTGATCAGCACCAGGTAGCTGCATGATGGCTGTCGGGAATAGGGAGTGCTCTGGTGAGGGAAAAGGAGTGCATGAGAATTTTCTGCAAGAAGACACCGGACCAGATAAGGTTAAAATTGATAGTTGAGCTTCTTGTCTTGTGGCCACTAGGTATACTCCTTAGTGTAACAGAGATAAAGTTAATCTTGTACTCCTGTGAGCCTGGTTTTTGTCTCTGGGACTCAGGACCCCAGAGCCTTTGCTCTTTAGCTTCCAAGGCCCGTTTGGCCCAAGGTCGTTCCCCGGTCCTTTTTCAAAATGGCTGTACTCTTGTCTTCCTGCCTCGTGACTAGCTTTTATGCCAGTGTCACTGGCTGTTTATTCAAAAATAGCCATGGGAAACAACAAGGTCCTACTGTATAGCACAGGGAACTATATTCAAACTCCTGTGATAAACTATAATGGAAAAGAATATGTATATGTATAACTGAATCACTTTGCCATACAGCAGAAATTAACACAATATTGTAAATCAACTATACTTAAAAAAAAAAAGAATTAAAAAATGGCCATGGGAAATGCAGTGAAATAATGATGACTCCGTTTCAGGGTAAATTTTTGGACGTCTGATCCAGTCTTTGTAAAATATAACTTTGAAGATTGTAATTCCATCCATATGGGGAATATTGTTGCTCTTTCTTACTATTAGAGTACCACCATCTTTTTCAGTACCAACACTTTTATTTATTTGTTAAGAATTTACATAGCCTTTGCTCACATACCATTCGCTGTATTTTATAAACATAACAGCCTTGGGTGAGGAAACTAAGGCAGAGAGAGGTTTAATAACTTGCACAGCAGGAGTGACCAAACCAAGAAGCAAAGCCAGGCAGCTGGGCTCCAGGGTCTGTGCTTGTAACACCAATGCCATGAGCTCAACAAAGATTTTTTGAGTGAATGCAGGTTAAGTATCTTGACCCAGACAACGTTGTCAAGATGCAAATCAAGTCTGTAGGACCTTAACCCCTGCTCCTCCCTCTGCCCTAGAGTGTCCCACGGTGGCCCAGGCTCTTAAGGGGGACTTTGCCTGCCCATGATGACTGGTGTATGTACCAAGCACCTATACGTGCCAGGCACTGGGTTAAGTACTTTAGATTCATTATCTTAAATCCTCACAAAGACCTTATGAGCTAAGTTCTCTTATCCCCATTTTGCTGATGAGGAAAACCAAGCTTCAAAGAGTAGACAGATATATGAGAATAAGAGGACTCTAAGAAAGCCCCCCCCCCAGCTTTGTGAGGCCTATCTCTGTCCAGGGTGACGTCCAGAAGAAACACCACTTAAGTATCTACCAAGAATTAAAAAGCAATTTAAATGTTTACGTGGATCTTTCAAGAAAATTCCAAAGGTGGTTCTATCCCTAATGGGTAGCAAAACTTCTTAAAATATAATTTTCCATGAAGATGCTCAATTCCTGAGACAATTTTCACCCCAGTGCACTTGCTCTTGACATTTCTCCTCTTCCCCAAGTCACCTTCCAGATCCATTCCATTCTCTACCACTGGCAAATTTCTACTCTTTTCAAATCAAGTCTGCGCAGCCCGTATTAAATGGGTAATACATTAATACCTACACATCAAGATTGTGTAGTTATGATGTGACAGTGTGCGTCAGGCAGCAGTCTGTGTGGTGTCTGGCACACAGAAAGCACTCAATAAATTTTCACCATCCTTCCTATTAGTCTCAGCTTTGCGGCTTTTAACTGTCATAGTGATTCTGTGCAGCAAATGCCCAGGGGAAAGGCTGGCACACAGTGCCGCAGTGAAGGAAGGAGAGTGTGAACACTCAAACGTACATGTGTATTAATATTATTGTCTTATTTATAAGCAGCAGCGATGCTGTATTTGAAGGGTATTTTCCATCTAAACAGCGGGAAAACCCACGGAAGAGACACTGATTCTCCCTGCATGTGCATGCACCCCTCCCATATTCCCAGACTTCCTGCAGTCATTCAGGACCACATGAGTAATTCTGGTGGAGGCTGTAAATGAAGGTAAGCGTGTCACTTCCTGCCAGAGCATTTAAGAGTTGGTGCATAGTCCTCCAGGTCTCTCCCTTCTGCTGCCACTGTGAGTCAATGACTAAGGAGGCCACAGGGATGGGGAACTACCAGAAGGTAGAACCTCCATTATCCAGGGCCCCTGAGTGAACGTGAAGAGCAGTTCCCCACCAATGCGCAGCGAGTACAGACTATCAACAAGAAATCGACTTTTATGGTTGAATTAAGCCAGTGAGATTGTGGAGTTAATTTGTTACCTCGGCATAACCTAACCTATCCTAACTATACAATGGCTTTTATCAATTGTATTTCTAATAACTCCCCATGCAGTATTCTCAAGGATGTTCTGCATCAATGTGGTTAGTAATCCAGCTGGTTTCCTCCAAGTGCTTGCTTCCTTGCTTCCAGGTGGGCCGGAGTATCCAAGACATGCCAGGCTTCCTGCTACATGGTCCACTGGTAAGGCTGTGCATGGGCTTCGCATGTGTCCTGTCCCTTTACAACACAGGTGGGTCTGGTCGAAGTTCAAGTGTCTGTTCTGTATACTATGTTTGGGTATTCATTGTGCTTTAGAGAATTGTAGCAGCCAGCGTTTCAGCCCAGAATCCAAACGAGTTTGATAAAAATGGCAATAATAAATTCCCCATTTATTCTGTTGCAGTTGAGTCCCATTTATGCAACAGAATTATCTTCACCTCCACTGTTACCATCCTTATCCAAAGCATCACCTTCTTTTTGGTGGACCACCAGGAGAGCTTCCCAAAGCAGCTCCTTGCTTCTCCTCTTGTCTCTCAATGATCCATTCTCCACTCACCAGCCTGAGCCTTTTTTTCATACATTTCATTAAGCCACCCTCCCAGTCCTCCCTCATTTCTCCCTCCTCCTCCCCAAAAGTATTCAATGACTTTCTACTTTTCTTTGGATAGTCTCCTAAGTCCTTTACGTGCTCTACATGACCCAGCCCACCTCCCCATTGTCTACAATCCCTCATATCCTTCATTCCTTATGCTCCATCACATTGGCCTTCTTTCAGTTCATAAAATAATACTCATGCCCATCTCAGACCCTGGGCTCAGGCTGTTACCTGTACACAGAATACCCCTTCAGCCAGTTACGTCCTGCTCACACAATACTCGTCTTTCAGATCTCAGCTGAAAGTCACCTCCCAGGGACGGCTTTCAGATCCCTGAGATTAGTTCAGGCTCCCTGTTCCATACACTCAAAACGTTTTCAAAGTACCTAACATTGTTTGTAATAATATCCATGGGTCTTAATTTCCTTCATGTTTGCCTTCCCAACTAGACTATAAGCTCCATAAGGATGGAATCTGTATCTATCTGCTCATATTATACCAGCATCTAACACACACAATGCCTATTAAAGTCTAGAGGCTTAGTAACATGATCAACTATTAGTATTATTATAGTTAGTCAATAAATATTTAGTGACTAAATGATTGAATGAATGAGCAAACTACATGTGGGATTTTAAGCAAGTCCACATCATAATTTTCTCATCTTTAAAAGGATTATTTTGGATTAACTTTTCTCTGATGTTATGTCTGGGTTATAATTTCTCTGATGAAATCTTTTCTTCCTTTAGAGTCTGCCTTTAAAGGGGAAGCCAAGAAGGAAAATTTCATGACCTTCCTACTTACAGCATGTAAATGGGCAGGTGGTCCTTCTTAGTTTACTCTGTCTTGGGTAAATTCCTTGGCTTCTCTGAGCCTCACTTTCTCTGTCTGTAAGATGGAGATTGTACCTGTACCTCCAGCTCTAACAGTCATGGGAATAGTTCCCATGAGCTGCTCATTGCTTTATGGTTCGTGGTACACCCGGATTCTCATGACCTTATTAAATCCACAAAAACTGTGACCTTCTATTAGCAATAGAAGATTTCATAAAGGGAGATGTTGTTATTTGACATCATCACTTTTGTAATAATCCCACCTTTCTTTGACTTTTTTTCTGATGGGATGAATTTGGTTGTAAAGCAAGACAGTGAATGCATGACAAGGTAAAAGACACAGAGGAGTCAGGCGCTGGGTTTCTGTTCCTAACGTTTTGGCAAACCAACAGGATAATTTTTTTAATACTTTTGAATTTGGGGATGGGAGTGGTAGCAGGAATCACTCTTTATGCTAAATTTTTTATTTACTTTTAATTAGTTAGTGCATTCATATAGTTCAAAATGCAGAAGGTACAAAGGTGTAAAAGTTAAATGCTCCACCAGTCAGCCACTTCCCTTCTCCAGAAGACACCAGTTGTACCAATTTCTTCTCTATAAGCAGGGTAATTTTCAGTAAATATTTCCCCTGTTTGGGTCTTTAATTTTCTCTTTAAGTGGGAACAATTCCTGTTTCACAGGTAATCATAAACCATGAAAATCGATAAAATACTAAACATGACTAAGTATGAAGAGTGCTAATACCATCTACCTTAAAGGTACTACTATGGTGGTCATTTTATCCAAAAAGAGAACAATAGCTTTATGTTATCTGCCCAGCAATTTACTTGAAAAATGTCTATAGCATCCTATTCAGAAATCCCTGCTTCTGGGGTATTTAGTTCACACTTCAAATATTGTTACCAAAACCCACCCATGGGTTTGTAATTATAAAAAGAAGTGGTGGAAATAATTTTTCCTTAATGAAATGAGCAGTGTTAAGAAAGGTTCTAGGTTAGGAAGACTGCAGCCCAGGGCTCATCATTCGGATTTGACAGGTGTAAGAATCCCACAAACCCAGCAGCTTATAGCACCCCTGGAGCCTGGCAATCCAGAGCCCAGATGATTCCGGCCCCTCACCCTGACAGAGGGCTCTGCTTCCTGGGCAGGTAACAGGCGAGGTCGGCTGGTATCTCCTACACATCTCACTGCAGCTGCTTCAGAGTAGATTGTGGGTGTCAAGGGCCCCTCAGGGTGCCTGAGAGGGGAGAGCCGGACGGACTCTCCCAAGCCAGAGGGCGGGGGTTGTTTGACAGCTTCAGGCTTGCTTGGTAATTAACATCTGTCTCAGACTTCCTTTAATTGTAACGAGAACATGACCGCCACCTCCAGTAGCCGTGTTGTGTAGTAAAGAAGGGCATCCACAGACTCGCCCTACCTCTAACCCCGAAGCTGTGATATTGAACCAAAAAGCCCGATCGTCTGTGAAAGGCCAAACTGGCTGACAACGGTTGACTGAACCTAAGTTCCAACAGGGTACATAAAAAACAGAGGGAACAACCTAAATGTTCATCCACAGGCGAATGGATAAAGAAAATGTAGTATATACATACAGTGGAATATTATGCAGCCTTAAAAAAAGAAGGGAATCCTGCCATTTGCCACAATGTGGATAAACCTTCTGCTAAGTGAGATAAACGGTCACAGAAGGACAAATACCACATGATGCTGCTTCTATGAGGAATCTAAAATCGTCAGACTCATAGAAGCAGAGAGAAGAAAGGTGGTTGCCAGGGTCTGGGAGGAGGTGGACACAGGGAGACTGGCCAGATGTGGGATACATCATGTAACATTCGGGGTCTCAGTTTCTCATCCTTCAAAGGTAGAATTGGATAAGATGAGTTATAAGGATATTATAAATTGCTGAGGCTCTGCTTCCACGGTACTATTTTATTCATGAAAACTTTTATTTCAGTGTCTGGATATAAAGAAGTTAAGAAGGAAAAAGATGGGGCTTTCCTTGGTGCAACAGTAACTAGACCAGTCCTAAATCCTGACTTACTCTGTGACACTATAACACATTTTTCAGCCTCTCTGTGCCTTTGTTTTTCCATCTATAAAATGGACATAAATCACCTTCTCCATTGGAATGTGACATGAAAAAATAATCACTGCAACAAAAATAGTAATGGATGCAGTATGAGTAAATGGCATCTAATCCAAAAGAGCTGACTTTTCAGGTCTTGGCTTTCCGTCACTTCCGCAGTGAGGTCTCCTCCATCCCCCTAGACCAGGTTGGGTTCTCTGATAGAGGTGCTCCCAGCATCCTGCTGGTCCCTGTTTGACACCCTTCCCGTGGGATTACACGTGAATCTCCCTCCTCCCTCTGAGCCACAGACGGTAGGCTCTGCGGCCGTGGAGATTCAGTCCCTTCCTGTTGACCTCTTTATACCAAACACCTACCATACTGCTTAGCCCTAGGTGAGCATTTATCGAATGAATAAAGAATGAATGAACGCCTTTGGTATTTCAAAATTTCCTTTGACATTGTCTTCTTTGGCAGCATGAAATTTGCTGAGTGGGCAAGTGGCCTGATATTTTGGAAGTAGGTTCTGGCCCTTCATTACCAGGACTCAGTTGTGCAAATTTAGGCAAGTTTCTTCTCCTCTCTGAGCCTTGGTTTCCCAATCCAGTAAAGAGATGGGGTGGATTAGACCCCCTGCATGGGAATCACCTTGTCTATTTATTAAAATATGCATTTCTAGACCACGTCCAGTTCAAGGAGACTAGAATCTCAGGGGGAGGGGTCACAGTGCCCCCAGTGATGCTGACCTTCACTAAACCAGAGGGCAGCTGCACTACAGACCTCAAGGCCCCTCCAGCAACGTGGGGCTGGGGTCGAAGGCTCTACTTCTCTCCTGAAGCTTTTTCTCTTCCCAGTGTCTGGCCTCCGAGGAGAAGAGAGTAGAGAAAAGGGGGTCGCTGTTCTGGATACCACAGGTGAGTACCGCCCACCCCACCCCCAGTGCTCCATGGGTGGCCTGGGCCGCTGAGATTACTTCTCCCACCTCTTTGGACCTCCATTCTCACCCCTGCAGCGGGGCAACTGCATCCCTCCAATCCTCAGATTGCTTTAGCCACAATTATCTGAACATTAAGTAAGAGATGAAAAAGACAGTGTTTGCAAAAATATGAAGAGCAGCGTCAAGCTCTTATGTCCCCTTTGTCAACTGTTGTTTCCAAGTCTTCAGGGAATAGCTGGGAGAAGCAGCATCTCTTCACTTGGTTGCACACTACCAGTACCTGGGCAGTTGCATAGATGGATGGATGGATGGATGGATGGGTTTAGGTAGTAATGTCTGTGACACATCCCAGACCTATTAAATCTGAATCTCTGAGGACGGAGCCCAAGCATCAGAATTGTGGAACTGGAAAAAAAATCTTTCCAGTGATGCCAAGGGCCAGCCAGGATCCGAGCTCCTCTGTTAGACAATGTCATTATTTATATTAGACAGCACGTTGAGAACTCCTGCAATTTCCTAGGGCTTATATCGTATATTATATATAAGCATCTCCCACCAATCTCTACTCTCTCCAAATGCAGAGATAAAATATTCCTTAAAATAAGCATTCCTTGTGTTTCACCCGAACTTCTTCTACCTACTCTTGCTTGTCACAGTATACGCCATTAGCTGTCACCTCCTGAGGACAGGAACTGCCTTTTATCTTCCAAATCCTTGTGCCTGGCACAGGGTGTGAGTTCATGTCCAAAGAGGAGGCACATCTGCCTGAATGTCGGAAATGAGGAACTTTTCCTTTTGCCAAGAAAGACCTGCTGATGACGTTACCTTTGAATCTCTTTCAGAGCTGCCTGCAATGTCGGTTGATCTGTCTGCACTTAACCTGACAGAGCTGGTGAACGGAATGCTGATCAGAGCTTTAAAAGGTAACCAATTTTTTTAAAAGCACAATCCAGGCCCATTTTTATCTTGTTCTTGCTTCGCCTCTGGACTCTCCATGACCTGGGCAAGACCCGTCACGTCTCTGTGTGTCTCAGCTCCTCTGTGTTCAGAGCAGAGGATGTGTGTCCTACCTAACTCGTGATGAGATTGAAAACATCCAGATGAAGTAGGAGGTTTGCCAGCATTTTGAGAGCAAGCTGCGCTCCAAACACAGCATCTGTGTAGGCATCTCTACTCATAACTATATTGTGAGACAATTGCAAGAGTTTAAGGACAGATTAGGAAATATAGCCAAGGGACATGTACTTTTGCCTGTTTTGTTTGTTTGTTTTCGGTTTGCTTTGATTTGATTTTTGTTTATTATTTTCAGTGTTTATTATATTTTTATTTGTTCATCGTATTATTATTTTTAATAAATTTATTTATTTTCTTTTATTTATTTTTGGCTGAGTTGTGTCTTTGTTGCTGCGCACGGGCTTTCTCTAGTTGCAGCGAGTGGGGGGCTACTCTTCGTTGTGGTGCGCGGGCTTCTTATTGCGGTGGCTTCTCCTGTTGCGGAGCACCGGCCCTACGCGTGCAGGCTTTATTAGTTGTGGCTCGCGGGGTCTAGAACACATCCTCAGTAGTTGTGGCGCACGGGCTTAGTTGCTCCGCGGCATGTGGGATCTTCCCCGACCAGGGCTCGAACCTGGTCCCCTGCAGTGGCAGGTGGATTCTTAACTACTGTGCCACCAGGGAAGCCCCAGTTCATCGTATTATTAATTTCCATGATCAGTTTGCTAATTTCTATTACTGTTATTATTGTTAGTGGGCATTTATTGTTTCTTTATCTCAATGTCTTTGACAGATAGCAAGAAATTTTTCTCCTTGCTGAGTGTTACTTCCTATAGCTCCTTTGCCTTCCACAAGTTTTCTGTGGCCATCTACAACAGTAAGTGCTGGCTCTCTTTCTTTTTTTTTTTTAAATTTATTTTATTGTAGTATAGTTGATTTACAATGTTGTGTTAATTTCTGCTGTACAGCAAAGCGACTCAGTTATGCATATATACATTCTTTTTCATATTCTTTTCCATTATGGTTTATCACAGAATATTGAATAGAGTTCCCTGTGCTATACAGTAGGGCCTTGTTGTTTATCCATTCTAAATATAATAGTTTGCATCTGCTAATCCCAAATTCGCAATCCATCCCTCTCCCAATCCCCCTCCTCCAGCTTTTCTTGGCGGCGAGAACGGTAAGCGATGGGTAGGCAGGCCAGGCTATGTGTCAGGGGTTGCTAGGTGCTTCGTTTCTCTTCACAGTTTCTAACCTGAAGACTGTGGACCCGGCCAAATTCCCCACACGGTACTGCTACTGCTTAAACAACCGGACCAACGATTTATCAGGTGGGTAGAACTCACTTGGAGGCTTGCAGGCTGCCCTGATTTTGCTTGTGCCCTTTTAAATAAGGTTGAATTATTTTTTTTTCTCCTTAGACTAAGATCAGAAAATGTAATGATATCTATTATGCTTAAATATGTGCACATCCATTGTCCTGGAAAGTTCCTTTCTTGGTTTTCTACCCTAGAGAAATAGTTACGTCTGCGCAAAGGGGCAAGAACAAAAGGTAGCATTGTTTGAGAGCAAAAGCTGAGAACAACCTAAATATCCATCATTAGGAAAATGGCTGAATAGTCTACTGTATAGTCAAATCTTGGAAGACAGCCATAGAGAGTACATAAATGAATGCGTGTGGCCAGGTTTGGTCTATGTATGGAAATATTTCCATGACGTTTTCCATTAGAAAAAGGGAGTTCAAAAATAAATAGAGTAAAATGGCATTGATGAAAAAATATATACATATTTGAACACCGGGTAGGTGATTACCTCTGAAAAGAAGATTGGAGTCTGCATGTGAAATAGAAGGGTGATGATTAAGGGGACCTGGTATTACCTGATTTTTTTTCAAAGACAGTATATTCATGTATTACTTTTATAATTAAAAATTAAAAGTACAACATGTTCCTTATATTTAGAGAATCCTGAAAAATAAAAGTGAAAATTACTCTCTCACCACTGATTCATCCATTCAGCAGTTCTTTGTTGAGCACATACTATTAGCCGGATGCTCTTCTAGGTGTGAGGGTATCACCCACACTGAAGTGGACACACCCCCTGCTCTCATGGACTTAGATTCTGTTGGAAGGGAGAGGGAGTACACGAATAAACTGAAAACACACAGTATGTTGCTAATGGCATGACTGTGAGAACAATAAAGCAGGGGACAGGGTGATGGTGGAGGTGGCTGCTATGTGCAGGGTGGTCAGGGAAGTCTTCTCTACTGAGGTGAGGGTTGAGGGGCTACCTGCAGGCAACCTAAGAGACAGCCTTGTGGTACCTGGAGACAGAGTGTTCCAGGCAAAGGCAGGGTGAGGACCAGAAAGGCCAGCAAGTGAGCCAGAGAGCCGTGAGAAATGAGCTCAGAATTGTGGGGGCAAGGCAGGAAGGGTGTTGCAGATCATGTAGAAGTTTATAGTCTGCCACAAAGATTTCCACTTTTACTATGAATAAGAAGGAAGCCATTGTGATTGTCCACACAGAGGAGTGACGTGATCTAACTTACATTTTAAAAGGATCCCTTTGGCTGCTTGTTAAAGAATAGTCTGTAAGGGAAGCAAAGACTCGAGGTGAAAAAGTCTCCTCCTTTTTTTTCCCCCTCGCTTAACCTAATATTAAATATATTTTCCTGGGGCTTCCCTGGTGGCGCAGTGGTTGAGAATCTGCCTGCCAATGCAGGGGACACGGGTTCGAGCCCTGGTCTGGGAAGATCCCACATGCCGCGGAGCAACTAGGCCCGTGAGCCACAATTACTGAGCCTGCGCGTCTGGAGCCTGTGCTCCGCAACAAGAGAGGCCGCGATAGTGAGAGGCCCGCGCACCGCGATGAAGAGTGGCCCCCGCTTGCCACAACTGGAGAAGGCCCTCGCACAGAAACGAAGACCCAACACAGCCATAAATAAATAAATTTAAAAAAAAAATAGCTTACAGTATTATTTAAAAAAAAAAAATTTTCCATGATATTACAAACTCTTTGCAAACATGTGTAATGGTTACATAACCTATGAATGTGAGCATTTTCTTAGCTAGTATGCTGTTGAACTTTTGGGTGGATTCTAGGTTTTTCTTAATATAAAAAAATCCTGTATTAGACATCTTCGTGTCTAAAATGTTTCCCTGTTTTAGATTTCTTTCTGAGGATAGATTCCCCAAGGTGGAATTTATGGACCAAATATTGTGCACCTTTTAAAGAGGATAATGATGATTGTTTAATAAATACTGGATGCCAGACTGCAATAAGTACCATCTTCTTATTTAACTCACCCTCTGAATCTCATCAACAAATTACATTTGGGAGGGAAAATGTTCTTCATAATCACATCTTTCTCACCATCTCATTAGCCTCGGCTAGAGGCCAAGTTTTGTCTGGTGTTGAGTCCCTGCCCTGATTGTGTGAAAGATAAAAATAAAATTTAAAAATTGGAGTCACATCTGCTGGGGAATTTTGTAATTCTGTTTGGTGAGCTGGAGTGTATTTTCACACACATGCAATGCTTATTTGAAAAGAATTGATCCATGGGTCGTTACCACTGATAAAATAGCATCTTGCTCCCCTGGTAAACCACAGAGATTTTCCCAAGGTTTAACATGTCCCAACGTGCCTAATGCTGATTCCCCTCAAATTGCTACCATGAGAGGCTGTACACTTCGGCCAACATCTTGCCATGGTTCAAAACCTTTGGGGAAGATGTGTTTGTGGATAATCTTCAGACATGGATTGTTTTCTGAATATTCTCAACTCTGATATATAGCCTTCCTCTGAGTGTGTTTTTCCTTAATGAAAATAGCTTAAATTTTCTTTTTTTTTTTTAAATTTTTAAAAATTTATTTATTTATTTATTTATTTATTATTTGTTTTGGGCTGTGTTGGGTCTTCGTTTCTGTGCGAGGGCTTTCTCCAGTTGCGGCGAGCGGGGGCCACTCTTCATCGCGGTGCGCAGGCCTCTCACTGTCGCGGCCTCTCTTGTTGCGGAGCACAGGCTCCAGACGCGCAGGCTCAGTAGTTGTGGCTCACGGGCCCAGTTGCTCCGCGGCATGTGGGATCTTCCCAGACCAGGGCTCGAACCCGTGTCCCCTGCATTGGCAGGCAGATTCTCAACCACTGCGCCACCAGGGAAGCCCTTAAATTTTCTTGATTTAAAAAATAATATATTGTGATGGTAAAATATATTGTGATGTTGATATATTGTGAATATATTGTGGAAACCTTTCACATTGCTTCTTTTCACCTTCTATTGTCTAGAACTGAGTCACATGGCCACACCCACCTGCAAAGCAGGCTTGAAAATGTAATTTTCAATTACGTTAAACTACCATGTGCCCAACTGAAATTTCATGTTTTCTTACTAAAGGAAAATGAGAGGATGGATATTGGGAGACAGCTGTCAGTATCTACCATGTTTTCTATGAAATTTGGTATTCCATTTTCAACTAATCAGCATGTCTTAAAACACATTCCATTCAATGATATAAATATGCTTCATCCTTCATATGAATTCATAGTATTCATTGAAAGAATGTACCATAATATAATTTATCTCCTCCTGATGGAAACGTTTTTTTTTTTACAATTATCAGCAATGCTGTGATGAGTACCTGTGTACAATCACTTGCAGCATTTGCCCAATTATCACTGTAGGATAAAGTCCTCAAAATAGAACTGTTATCTGACAGGAAGAGGATTTTGTGATGCTTCAAATTGCTAAAATTTCCTCTAGAAGTCTTGCATAAGTTTACACTCTTACCAGTAATGTTTGAAAGTGTGTGTTTTTCCACACCCT
The DNA here is from genome assembly GCF_965194825.1 of Balaenoptera physalus. NCBI lineage: Eukaryota > Metazoa > Chordata > Mammalia > Artiodactyla > Balaenopteridae > Balaenoptera > Balaenoptera physalus. The sequence goes on along the minus strand of NC_138895.1, from coordinate 76,562,484 downwards.
TGCCAACACTGAGTACCAAGAGACATTCTTAAATCATTACCAATTAAGACAGACAAAAAGGGGTTTTTCCCTATTTTCTATTTATATATGAAAGTAGTCAGAAATCATTCATCTGTGTGTTGCTAGTAAATTAGATAGTTCATATTTTCATCAAAACAAAGAATATCTTTGAGGCAGTGATAACTGATTTTCTTCCAAGCCTAGGACTCGATTGTGAAAGCACTTCTAAAAGGAGAGTTGACAAATGTATTGAGTATGAGATTTGTATGAGCAGTGGTAGAAATTTTGGGAAGAATAGGAGCTTTAGCACAAGGCAGATCTCAGCTCAAATTCAAGCCCTGCCACATGCTCTGGGACCTAGGGAAAGTTCCATCATTTCTCTGAAGCTTGGGCAGAATCTGGACTCCATGCTTGGTGTCTGGGCTGCAAAGCCATGCTCATAGCTTCTATGTAATATAAATAGTGGATTGCAGTTTCTTGGTCTATCTATGAATCTCTCTCTCTCTCACTAATCTCAGCTTCAGGTAGGCAGAGATGGTGTCTTAGTCCTCCAGTGCCTAAAAGATGTCTGGCGTACTCCAACACTCCATGAATGTTTATTAGATGAATGAATTAATAAACAAAGGAGACTTTTGAGAATTAGAAAGAAAATAGATGGCATAAGTAATGAAATACTACCCCTCTTCAGTTTCTACAATGTGACTATAAACAGATTGGTCTAAAGAGACATAAAGAAGGATGCCTACCTTCTGCATGGCCACGTGTCCACACCTGTACAGGTGGCCCACCACATCTTCCTCTAGGAGACTAACCACGCACCCGTGCAAGTGTGGTAAGATGGCATGTCACCATGGCTCCGGCTCACATAGGGTAGCGCCCACCTCCTGTTGGCCTTGCATGCTATACATTCCACTGGTTGTCACATCACGTTTTCATGCCTCTCTGGGTTCTATATTTTCAATGGTCTGGGTTCAATATTTTCAAGTCAGCTTGCCCCTGACCCCAGCTCATAACCCCGTTACTGAGTAAAAGATGCATTTAGACAAGGCATGACGGGAAACTCTCCGTGGGACCTCAGAAGCTTCTTTAGAAATTGACAGTTTGGGGCTCCTAGAATAAGTACTCCTTGTTTTAGAAGCCAAGAACTTGCTGGGTCCTGGAAAACCATAACTGAACAGCAGAAGAGGCAGCAGCTGTCTGGGTAGGAAGTGCGTAGGACCTTTCATTGGTCAGTGGCACCCACCATGGCAAGACCTGTTCAGAACGTGCTGAGAGACAAAGTCCTCAAAGATTTTATAGCTTGAAATGTTGTAAAATTATCTCAATCTCCTCCCATCAGACTTCTGAACATGGAGGGCAGGAGAAGAGCTTCCTTGTTCTATTTTGTGTAAAGTCCTTGTCTCCTTTGATAGTTCATAGTTTATAATCCACCACTAAATTTGATGTCATTTTGAGAATCTGAAGTTACGTAAATTTACATCCCACGTCTGCAGGGCTGCTTCCTATCCAATGAATTTGGTATTCTAAATCAATTAGATGAAATAATTGGGGGAGGGGGGAACAAATCAGAAAAACCATTATTCAACACTATGGTTTTGCACAGCTCTTTGGTGCTGGCAGAGAAGGATCTGGGGTGGGGGGAGGGAGGTGGAGGAGAAAGGAGATTATGATGGTGGATCCAAAAGTTTTCTGCCTGCCTGAAATTAAGACTTGAAAAATAACTAGTAGTATTTCTTTTTATGATCGTTAATAATCCCCAATACACGGAACTAAATCAAACTTGTAAAATCTACTCTGAAAAATCCAAATACAGTATACATTTCCCTTCAAGTCTCTGAAATTTAAACCAAGTCTCAGAAATTTAAACCTCCTCAATCTATCTTACAGATTTCACAGCCCTACTGGTGGACATCGTTGGAAATTCTACCAGCTACCTCGCAGAGATGTTTAAGTCAACCTCCATTCTCTCAGGTGTGCTCTTCTTGAAAATGCTTGGCAAATTTGAGACTTGGCATTCATCACGGAATAAAACCTAGTCAACTTCCCACCCCGATCCCTACCATAGGCCGGGCTGCCAGGAACTTTAATGTAAGTTTTATTTAGACAATCAGCGTGGTACAGTTTCAACCACCAGTACAGTATTTGAAGTTTCCATCTTCCTATCAAAGCTATTCCTGGGGTCCAAAAAGTTGGAGGAAGAATCCAAGGCTCAACACTGGGGGGAGTTAGGCAGACTCAAAAAAACAGCTTCTATTGGACAGCTATACTCCCATTGTAAAGATGAGAAAACTGAGATTCAGAGAGGTTGAATATTTTGCTCAAGGTTGGTTCAGAATTCAGATTTAGATCTCTATGGAGCCTATACTCATGTCTGACATACAATTGAGAAAGATACGTTTCAGTTATAAGGTGGCTTCATATAACCCCAGGCGATTCACATTCCCCTGGGGACCTACTTTGAAAAGCACAGATCCAGTCAATAGTCCAACTCTTGGTCTCATCAGAAAGGTGGTGTCCTATACTGTGGAGCAACTACTGTTTTAGGAGCAGTGGGGGAGGAAGAAAGAGAAATAATAGATATATTCAGGTGCCCGGGACTCTTCTAAGGCCTTCCCTCATTGGCTCCTCACCACAACCATATGGGGTAGCGACTATATTTATCTCCACTTTACAGGTGAGGAAACTGTGGCACTGAGAGGTTAAGGAACTAGCCCAAGATCATTCTGCAGAGATAGAATTCTAACCCAGGTGATCTGGCTCTGAAGTCCATGCTCTTGGTCACTATTAATACATATAGTAATAGGACCACATTAACAAGAGCCATTATTACTATTATGCCTATTTACTGAGCTCTTCTACCTGCCAAGCACCATACTTAGAGTTTCACGTACATCGTCTCATTGGATCATCATAGCCATCCTACCAGAGATTTCCAACCACACATCCACAGTCCTTCAGGCAGCATCTTCAGGGACAAGTATGCTTAGGAACTCAGAAGTTTTCGGATTTTTGATGGTGTAGTAGGGTGTCTACACTATACCTGACAGAACACCTCCAGCAGCATCCAGGACAGCCTGCTGTAAATCAAACACACTCATATTCATTTAGCAAAATGGTTGACCCTTTACACTAAGAAGGATAGATAAACTACAACAGTCTCGCATCTGTCAATTCAGGTTTTGCCACTGAATGAGTCGGTACCAAACTCACACAAAAACCTTCCATCTTACGGAGATTTGGGGATTTGGAAAGTGCAAATAAGGTACTGTGGGATTTGAATTTTCACGATTTTAAAGATAGGTGAACTGAGTCTTAGAGAGGTCAAGCAGTTCATTTATGCTCACTTAACTAATCAGTGCCAGAGCTAATGTAATCCTGGACGCTGACCCCAGAAGCTCTGCCCTTAGCCATTACATTATACTGCATCTTTCCTCCATCAAAAAAATTAAAACCAGAAACTCGGGGCTGACTGAAAATCAGGGCTCCTAAATAAGGAGTTAGCCTTATTTTCCTATAGCATCCAGAGCTAGAGATTTCCAACTTAATTTTCATTTCAGCCAAAGACTTAACAGCTTCAGACCCATTGCTAAGTCCTGTTGTATCCTGGTCTGTCTTACAGTGAGTCAAGCGAATGAATCTGACTGCATCTTCATCTGTGTGATGTCAGGAAAGTCAGGTGAACCACCAGCCATTCTTTGACAAGCTCTCTGAGCTGAGAATTAAACACAGCCCTCCAGCAGGTGAGCCCAAGATTTGACCTTGTTGCTGTGGTTCTTGCAGGAAGGAATCTTTCTGACTTCTGGGAGATGGCGGAAAAATCTCCTGTTATCAATTACACATTTACCAGCAGCATGTCTGGTGTTCTGGGTGAGTGTAACCCTCCCAAACTCCTACTATAGAGTCTCCAGACCAGGGTCCCAGCTAGCAAGCTGAAGGCTGAATGCTGCCCTCAGGTATTTTATTTAGCTGTACTGTGTTAAAATCAGAGGATTTTGTCATTAAAATTTTTTGAATTGCTAGATTTTTTTTTTGCAAAAGATCTGGCAGCCCTGGACCTTCCCCCTTCCCCATGGCAACTGGGATTGAGTTGCCATCCTCCCCATTAGGAGAGACACCTTTCTCCTCTTTTCCATAGTCCTCACTTCTCCCTGTTGCCTTGCACTTTTTTCTCATATAAACTACCTGGTTTTTGTAGGTATTTGAATTTGTGACCCTGTTGTAGACATTGCCACTCCATAATACTCAGACCGTACCCAACCATCCTCTACCCCTCCACACACGTCTACCCATCTTCCTGCCTTTTCTCTGGCATCAGGTGGCATTTTTTGGAACCGCCTTAAAGCCATCTTTCTCCCCTATACTTATGTGTCAATTCTAGCTGAATAAAGTTTCTGGAATCTGGCTGGTCTTCCAAGATCATCACCTGTTGCTATGATTATCTTAGTTCAAGTCCTTGTCATCTATCTTTACTATAATAGCCTCTGAACCAATCTCCTTTGACCTAGTCTCTTATTTCTCTGAAATACCCATCCATTGTCATAAGAGTGATAAAATAATTAGGCTATGTCTCTTCATTGCTCAGAACTCCTAAGTCAGCAGCAGGGGGTCTGAAGTCCTTAGCATCGAGTATACATTTGTCTGTCATCAAGCCCACCCTACCTACTCTCTTTTACATAAATCTTCTGCTAAAACTCCACTGAAATCCCTGCCCTTCTTGCAGACGGCATACATCTCCATGCCCCTGCAACCTTGCTTATGCTATTATACCAGCATGGAACTTCCCTACTTTTCCATATTTCAGAATCCAATTTGTCTGTCAATGGCCAGCTCAGCTGCTGCCTCCTCTTTCCAAAAAATCCCCCAGTCAAAATTAGTCTTCTGTCTTCTATGATTCTACAACACACACTTATAAGTCATTTGGACTGTTACTCCAGGTTGTATCACAGATGACTTTATCTGTGTGTCTCCTCACTGAATCATACTTGAAGGCAGAGACCGTCTCCTTCATCTCCATAGTCTGCTTTCCCCTCAGTGCCTCACACTGTACTTTGCACATAGTAGGTTCTTTATCCGTGTTTATTGGAGTGAAATGAAGTTTACAATCAACCTCCAATTCCACTCCAGAGGGCTGCCTTGGTTGGTATTTATTGTAGGGCATCTCTTAGTTATGCTGAGGAAGGAACTTCAACTGTATGGAATAAGGCTGCTTGATAAGGAGATGAAATGGGCATTTGGTGGGTTCCCCTCACCTACCCAATTCTGAGGACAGATCTGAAGGTTGAGTCAATCTCACTTCTTCAGAGAGTCCTTTCATGACTTTCTGACCCCCAGTCTCAATTATGTCTCCCCTTTTGTGCTCCTGTAAAGTTTTCCCAGCAACAACTGCTTGAGAAGAGAGAACATATGAACAATTTGACACAAAGGTGATGTGTTTGATAGCCAGTCACCTGGCTGAGTGATAGTTTGATTGGCAGGCACTCAGTCCCACGTCCATTAATCTGAGAGCAAGGACCGGGCTTCTGGTGCATGTGGGGTGATATTGAGCTCAGAAGTAAGGCACGAGAGAGGAAATGAGGCTGCAGGGCCACCTTCTGCAATTGCACTGGTTGTGCCCAACACACAGTTACCTGCCAAAGGGGCAAGTAGGGGCCGAAATCCCACCTGTCTGCAGGCCAGGCTTTGTCCACCCAGAGGAGGGGACCTTATGGGCTAGTGAGAGCCTGTCCTATCCTAACATGCAGCCTCCATCCCCTAAGCCTTCCCGAGGTAGGCTTAATGAACACTTGGACCTCTTCCTCCTTTTCCTCATGGAACATCCAAGAGCACTGTGTAGATCTCCTTCTGAATTAAGCCTTCCTTCTGTCTCTGTGGGGACCCATCTTTCAAGTGGGTTTCTTACAGGCAGCCCCTAGTTCCCCCAAATTTCACCTCTGGCCCCTAGTCATACCCACAGGGCACATGAGCAAAGCTAATCCCTCTTCCTGGGACCAGTGCCAGAGCTGTGGCGGGGTTGAGGGTTGCGAAGTGGGCAAGGACCCTGACAGGATCCAGGTTCTGTTCAGGAAACACCTCAAGTGTCTGATGCTTTTTGGCCTGGTAGCTTTGCATTCTGTGCACATTGCTTTTGCCCGTGGCATTTTCACCCCTCAATATTTTAGCTTGATCTGTCATTCAAGGAGAAACCCTCCTCTTGGTGACGTAACGTACTGCTCCGAGTAAGGTTGGAACCTCTGCATTCTGTATATTTGCTGTCCAGTGACCTTTCAGTGGCTCGACAGTTCTCTGTGTGCAAAGTGTCAAGCATAGTAAAGCTGCCATTGACTGTCTCCTTGAATGTGCAGCTACCAGGGGGACGGCCCTGACTTCACAGCTCACACCCGCAAGCCAGCAAACACTACCAAGGACAAGCCCCCCACGTGGATCCCAGAACGCGGGAGTGTCTGCTCTGAGAAGCTCTCCCGGGACAGAGTCAACCCCTCCTTCAGAGGGAGAGCAGACCATGAGCACAAACAAGCGTCCTGAGGGTCACAGCAGAGCCATGGCCAGAGCTACCACCACCCTGGACAGCGCCTCTCCCACCCTCCCAGCCTGGGGTGAGATTTCTCACCCCTTCCTCTCCCGTCCTGTTTCTCCCCGCACTTCCCTCTAGGCTCAGATAAATAAGTGAAATCCTTCCTTTATCCCTTCTCCACCAACCTCTTTGTTCAGCAGCCCTTTAATAAGAGATAGATGTGAACCAGTATGGGTGTGATACCTATAAGCAAAGGCAACAAATGTCACTGGCATAATGTCTTTCTAACATTTAATTTTATAATTTTTTATTTTGAAATAGTTTAAGACTCACAGGAAGCTGCAAAAATAGTACAAAATTCCCTCATACCCTCCACCCAGCATCCCACAGTAGTAATATAAATGTGATATATGGTAACATCAGGTATTTTTATTTTAACAGAGCTGGTAGCAATATCTCTCCTGAAATTCACACTAAATGGTGAAATGCAGTCAACATTTTATGGCAGGCAGGGTTAGGTTAATTTGTAGCTGGCTGGATAATGTTGCCAAGAATATGTTAATGACTTGATGCCAGTGTAAAAAGCTGCTGCTGCTGACCTGCTGAGAAGTTCTTCTTTTCCCATCATTTTTGTGAACACTGATTAGTGGTTTTGTCACTGAAGATGTAAAAGGCACGCTTATCCTATTTGCAATAAGAGACAACTGAGATAACGCTTTCATTAAAAGACGATTATGTCTCAATGAGTTCCAACAATGGACCACAGTCATCAGAATACATTCATTCATTCATTCACTCATCAATACGTATATTTAATATCAGACCCCAGGCTAGCTGTCAAAAAACACAGCTCTATCAATGTTCCCTTTCCTTCCTGAGCTCTCAGATCTGGGAGAGAGACATAGACAAGTAAACTGATAGTTTATTATCCAGCCTACAAAGAGCTATTGTCCTGGAAAGCCCAGAGAGGGGGCTCCCCTGAGGAGGTTGAGAACTGATAACAGTCAAGCAGACAGGGAAACAAGAACGAGGAAAAGGAATCAGATTCACTAACTAGAAATTTTTTAGTAATATATCCGCATCAAGACAATTATACAAAATTAGAAAGCTTTCCAGTATAATATGAAAAAAGATGTGATTGCTAGTGGCAAGAAAAGTCATAAAATATCTCGCTATCACTCTGAGAGGGAAAGTGCTAGTTCTGCATGAGAAAAACTACAAAACTTTCAAGAGAGTAATAAAAGCATATTTAAATAAATAAAGGGTTATACCATGTTCTGGATGAGAAATCGGAATAGTTTTAAAATGGCAACTGCTCCCAACTTAACTTATAGATTTAAAATCCTCCCGGGGATAAGTTTCGTAAAACCTGAAAAAAATTTATTTTAATTCTTAACATGGGAATGAACGAGTGAAAACATCTGGCAATTGTGTAAAAGACCAGCGAGGGAAGACTTGTCTTCATAACCGTCCTGTGATATTGTCAGTCAGGCATCATCATTATCGTCACTGCCATTTCAGTGGTAAAGCTGAAAAGAGTTTAGTAACTTGCCCCAGAGTTCACAGCATGGAAGAGGTGGGGGCAGAACTTACACCTCCAGGTCTCCTTACCTGAAACCTTTCCACTGTATCACATGATTAGAGTCGTATTTCTTAAATTTGACAATGTCCACTGTCCTCTGGACACACACCCTAGCTGATTGTTCAGCGTCCTAGGAATTTGGAGAATTTTTAAAAATTAGTAGTTAGGAAAACAAAGTTTAGTGTGGTCCCCTTATGCCAATTCAGGGTAGGGTTGAAGTCCCTGGATTATCTATATTATGCATGTGCATTGCATGTACCCTTTGATTATGTGTCAATGTCTTGTCAGTTTTACATCGGAATCAAAGCGGTCAAGCGTGTAAGTGCCCTGTTACTGTCACTTGTGCAGCTACCAGGAAGGTGGCTGGAATTCCGTGGGTGACAGCCCACAGGCAGGCGTGGGCTTCCACACTACCTGTGCCCTGGGCTCAGGCCACCAGTGAGAAAACACCTGGAGGGCTTCCCTGGGAAACACTTTCCTCCCCGCCGACATCTCCTGCAGAGGCCGAGGAGGCCACGAACACGCGGAGCTTTTCCGAGACTCCTGCCAGGACAGCGGCCACGCCTGGCAGCCCATCAGGGACCAGCCCAACCTCAGGTAAGAGAGGATTCTCACTCCTACTGCACTAATTACATATACAAATATAGTGATATGCACATTAAAATGTAATCATATAATATGAGGAAGGCCTGAGCTCTGAAAAACTGTGTGATTCCAATTTTGTGTTTGTCTATGTATTTATGTGTGTATGCGTGTGCGTGTGTGATACAATACACAGAAAATAAAAAATAAACCAAAATAAGACTGAAAAGAAATTCACAACATGTTAACCTTGACTATATCTGGGAAGTATCAATAGATAAGACTTGATTTTTCTTCACTTCAGTGTCATGAATTTTCCATATTTTCTACTCCTGTAATCAGACACAAATGGTTTACGTGTTTTTAAAATCACTTCCTCTGATCTCTGCAGCCAGAGACCCTTCTTCTATGCTTGTGTTTTCAATGGATCGTAACATTCATCACTGCTGTGCTGTTAGGGGCCACGAACTTGACCTTTCTCCCCTCTGGACCATGCTCTCTTTAAAGGCCTGTGTCTTTACTCTCCAGTTCCCATGAAACACAGCAGACATTCAGTAAAAGCTTGCTGAATTACCTGAATTTCTGAAGAAGTAGAGAGGAAGAAGTAAATGAGTTTCAAAGGGTGCAAATGTAAAGTCTTAACTTTAGGTGCAAAATCTCAATTGCACAAACAGGTCTGGGAATGCAACTGATAGCTTAAATCGGAGAAACACCTGACATAATGGCATCGGGAAAAATACAGGCTAACATACTTGGGTTTGGCCAACAGGCAACAGCAGCCAGCAGAGCCCTGAGGCTTTGAGCTCTGGCCTTTATTTCAGACACAGTAGCGTTGAAATCTTGACTCCACCACTGCTGTCTCCTTAGGCAGTTCTTTTGATTTCTCTGAGTCCTGGTTTTCTCATCTTCGAAACGGGGAAGGTGATGCTTACTTTTCAGAGTGGTTGTGCTGATTCAGTTAAGTGATGTCTGTAAGGTGTTCAGCTCCACACGGAGCACCTTGGAATCCCTCAATCAATGGCAACGCCTACTGCCCTGTCCTACTGCCCCCAGGGCGACAGCGTAGCAGCCAGCTTCAGGACACACGCTCAGGAGGGTAGTGGCAAAGCGGATGTCAACCAGAGGAGAGCGTGTGTCTGCTTTTGCCCTCGGCCCCTTGCAGCTCTAATCCTCTGCGATTCTGCAGTCATTTAGTTAAACTGTGAACAGTGACCACAGACAAGTCAGCTCTGTGTTTGGGTTAGAGTTAAGGCTGCTTATCTTCCAGAACTACATAGAAACACACCCAGGCAGCAAGCGTCAGCGGTGCCTTCTGTGTTCAGGGGCTTACAGTCAGTGCCTGGAAGGGAATCCAAAGAGGATGCTGAGGGTTTCCCTGGTGGTGCAGTGGTTAAGCATCCACCAGCCAATGCAGGGGACACGGGTTCGAGCCCTGGTCGGGGAAGATCCCACATGCGGTGGAGCAACAAAGCCCGTGCGCCACAACTACTGAAACCCACGTGCCTAGAGCCTGTGAGTCACAACTACTCAGCCCACATGCTACAGCTACTGAAGCCTGTGCGCCTAGAGCCTGTGAGCCACAACTACTGAGCCCACGTGCCACAACTACTGAAGCCCACGCACCTAGAGCCCGTGCTCCGGCAACAAGAGAAGCCACCGCAATGAGAAGCCTGCGCACTGCAACGAAGGGTAGCCCCTGCTCGCCGCAGCTAGAGAAAATCCCGCACACAGCAACAAAGACCCAACGCAGCCAAAAATAAATAATAAATAAATAAATAAATAACAAAAAACACAAAAAACCAAAGAGGATGCTGACCGGCTCTGAGAAAACCACCAGGTTGCCCGCTGGAGTTGGGCCTCCTGCCCATAGTTATCTGTTTGTAAATATGTCATGCTGCCCATCTCTGCTACTGAGGCAGTTGAACTCAATGCTGCCACACCCACCATCCCAGCAGAAGAGCCTAATAAGGAACAAGCAGGATTGCAACACTGTACTGGGTCCAGCCCAGGCTCTGAGACCTCACCCCACCCCTCCACGTCTTCCTTCAGACTCCAGCCATAGCAAAAGGCCTTCCACTCACGTCTCTGAGTCTTTGCTTATTACGCGCTTTCCTCTGCTTGGAAGGCCTGTTCCCCTCACCTACAGCTATGCTTCTCCATCCCAGAGAAGATGTCCCCTGCCCCATCCCCCATCCCCGTGCTCCTGTTGCACCCCCAGCCTCACCCCTTTCCTTCCGCTTAACCACACGAGTGAAAGTGCCTGTTTCCACTTCCTCTCCCTCATTTTCTATAAGAAGGCTGCTTTTCTGGTTTTGCCAGAGGCATGCATCTTGACAGCAGGATCACTTGCCAAAGTGGTCCTTAAATCAGGACTTCATGAACAGGATCAAAAGAATTGTTGAGATGAGCCTACATTCTATCATGATGATGCTGGGCAGTGCATAGGGGTGGGGATGGGGTAAGCGTGCACACCAAACTCAGGTGAATGAAGAGCATCTCGTGTCCTCTTTGCCTAGGAGCACCGTGCTCGGACATGGCCCACTCAAGTCCACTCCTCTCCCATTTCATACCAGTGTTAGCGGGTTTCCAATGGCACCAACACACTGTATCACAGTTACTGATGGGACTCGCCCATTTCCTCCTCAACACTGGGGGTGCCTCCATTGTAGAGTCTATTTCTTACTCGTTTCTGCATCCTCAGCAACCCCCAGCTACCTGGCTTGATAAGCAGCAGTGGATGAACAGGGCAGGACTGGTGGCAGGGGGCCTCTTCTGCTCATGCATCCTTAGAAGAAACTCAAGCTCACCTCTCTCTCCTCTCATCCCAGGCTCACTCACCCCTGGCACACAGACTCCAAGCCCTACCAAGGCTCCGGCCCCCAGATATCCACAGGCAGGTAAGAATGTGGCCCTGGAAAGAGGAACCCAATACCCCAGGTGGAAAATATTGTTTAGGGGCAGGGGTGTGACGGGACAGGGGTGCCTGTAGGCAGACTAAGCTTGTTATTGTATTTTATTGGTTCTAGCAGGAGGAGAGGCAGGAGAACTAAGTCTCGCTGTGCTATTAAATCACCCTATGATCTTGCATAAATCACTTTCTCTTTCTTGACTACAATTTCCCTATGGATTTATAGAACTCTTTATCTTTAAGATGCCATGATTCTCTGCTTGTGTGTATACCCCAGGTCCATTTCATTTTGACCTTTGCGAGGCCATTGTTGTCCTTGCAGGTGATCTCCCTGCTGCGTGGTCCTTTACCCCTGCAGAAGAGCCAGCCCTCATCCCAGGACCCCACCAGGTTTCAAGTACGTACCAGTGCCCTGTCGCTCCTATAGCTTTTGTTTGTTTTGGACGAAGTTGTGTAGTATAATAAAAAGAGGTTTGTTTGATAAATTTAGATTCAGACTGCTGGGATCTGAATCCTAGCTCTGCTATTTACTGGTGAGGTAACCTCCTGCGCTCAAATTCCAGAATTCAGTTTCCTCCGCTGTATAGCAAGAATAATAACAATTATCGTGGGCACTAAAAATGTCTTACCTCTGCAGGGTTTTGTATTAGGTAAGATAATGTGTGTGGAAGTGATTTGGAACTGGAGAGCTCCATATAACTTAATTCAATCAACTTTTATTGCATGGACACCCATTGAGAATGTGCTGTACACTTTGTAAACGGAAGCTGTTCTTACAATGAGCATGATGTTAGCAGAAAGAGGGGAAGGAAAAAAGGATGACTCCAAAAGTCCACCCCCAGCCACTGGGTGCCATTTACTTCTATTCCGTGTGAAAGGACATTCCTGTACACTTCATTCTTACGGAATTCTAGGGGAATCCCTCTCCTGGGCTTGGACGTGGGATTTCAGGACTCCTGACAGTGGCTCAGGACTTGGAGTTTCTGTGGTTTACGCTGCATTTTTCCAATTTTTGGTTGTCAAACTCTCCTTTTTTCCTGTGGAGCCAGTTTCCATGAGAGAGAAATTGACACAAAGTGAGTCCTTCAAAGCTGATTGAGTCCTCAGGTCCCTCCCACTCCTAGATGCCTTTCAATATTATTTTCCTGAATGGTCCTGGACCTGAATGTTCTAGTCATATGTCAACGGGGCATTATTAAATTGCTGGACCCTGCACCGTCTCCTTTTTCATATCACCTAAGATCTGCCTCAGCCCCATTCTCAACCTGCAGTGGATGGTGAATGGGCCTTTCAGGCACAAAGACGTGATTATGTTACCATAGGAAATTATAGCCCTGTTTTCTCCAGGTTCTAAAGAAACACAGGAGTGGTGCAGATGGGGGCAGTCATCAGACTGAGTTTTAGAAAATAAGTTGACTATATTTATCTGTATCTTTATCTATATCTTTATCTGTATCTATATCTATATATCTATCTCTGTATGGCTCCATCCATCCATCCATCGTTCCATCCATCTAATGAGAAATATAAAATTTTTCATTAGAACTTTTATTTTTAATAAAATTTCAGTGAGACCATCTCTGATTTCTTCCAGGAACCAGACCCCCTCCTTTCTCTACCTATCTCTGGGAAGTCTCACAGCAGCTTTACCAGACATGGTGAAGCAAGGCCATGTGTACCTGTTGGTCTCGAGCTACCTGAGATCAGGGGCAAGACAGTATTCACTCAGCACAGTCCCTGACAAAGGGAAGATGCTTGCTAAATTCTTGTTGATGTGAATGGTCTGGGATTGCATCTTCTAGGGTGTCCTGAGCCGCTCCTCAAGGAGGGGGCCATGACCCCTGCTCCCCTCACGCTGGCCATCCAGAAGCTCAACCCTTGCCTGATGGAGCTGTGCCGCTTTTTCCAGCAATGCCTCTGCATGAGCCAGAAGAGAGACCCCAGGATGGAGGCAGTGAGGTAACCTGAGCCACTCACTGCTTTCTACATTCAGTATTTACAGGCTTCTGATTCTGCTTGGCTCCTCTGCAGGCCACTAAGTGACGAGGCATTAAGTAATCCACACACAGATGACAGGGGAACCTCAAGGAATGCACACACCAGTGAGTCCTCTATTGCACTGTCACCTCCTTGAGAACCAGGATGAAACCTCATTCCTTTCTGGGTCCCCAGAGCCAAGGGCGGGCCACGACACAGTCAGTGCTGTCAAGTTGACTTGTGTTGTGTCACATCTGCTGGAATAATTACAGAGGATTTTGCGTGGTCCCGGAACCCCAATGCCCTCAGCCTGGCACGATTTGCCAGAAGAGACTAATCAGAGGTTATGTCCACCTAAATTCCAGTTTTTTCATAAATCCCTAAGCAGTCATTTGCTGACTCAATAATAAAGATGTAAAAGGAAAATTAGAAGGCAGACCCCATCTTATATTAAGAAGGACTAGGTGTGGACGTTTTCCTGCCCAGGAAAGCTGACACACTGTCCTTTCTTCTGGGATTTATCCTTGGCTGTAAGCCCAGAGCCAAACAAGGTAGATGAATATTTCTGCTCCAATAGTAGGAGGCCAGTCTCTCAGATCTTTAAAGTTATTTTCAAAGTCTACTTACGAGATCTTTCAGCTTTTTAAATGCCCATTATCCACGGGCTCTGAGCCCCTAGTTCAGGTTGGCAGCCTTTTTCCATCACTCTTTCCTGGCCCTGGTCTTGGATCTCTCAACCAGAGTGGACGCTTCTTCCATCCAGAGAGGGAAATAAGCAAGATTCGTAGACCTGAAGGTGTTAGCCAGCAAGGTGGAGGCATTTCTCCACAGCACAGGCTGATCCTAAAGAAGAGGACATTTTGCAACAATACTTTCCTACTTGATCAGCCCACTATTCCTTCCTTCTTTCTCTATCGAGCTCTTTGTATCAATAACAAGTGTCAAGTCTCCACTATGTATCAATTTAACACTGAGCCGAGCCAGCTGGATATAGAGACAAATCAGAAATAAACCCAGAAAGTGAGGATTTCATAGCTGGGGGGAATAAATGGTCATAAACACACATTAAAATATGACATAGTAAGTGACAAAATCAAGTCACGCACACAGGAAAAACCTATTAATCTCATACCCTTGGAAGAAAATCAAATTTGAACAATCCATATTGCATATTTGCTGGAAGGATAATGAGGAAGGCAGACATTTCCAGAAAGAAATTTGAGTTTAAATTTAGAGAAATGAAGCATCTGTAAAACTGAGCTTATCCCTTCTTTTCCCTTTAAGTTAATAGTGAATTGTTCTATAATCGTATAGTAAGCATTGAATATGGGATAAGAGAAACAGAGTAGGAGGCTGGCATTACTCAGTGTGCTTGTTGAATAGGACAGCCCTTGTGGTCAAAAAAAAATCGTGGTTTAGTGGGGCAGTTGGCCATGTGAAGAGACAAATTACAAAGAAGTGTGACAGATGCTATAGCAGATACAAGCTCTACTATACAAGCTCGTATAGCAGAATACAAGCCATGGGACCCCAGAGGAAATAGCTAATAGGGCTTATGGAGGAATAGGAGTTTGTTAGGCAAAAAATGGGAGAGGCCACTCCAGGCAAAAGGTGGAGAGTGAGAGGCAGACTGGAACATCTCAGGACCACGGAGAGTTCCATGTGGCTACAGCAAAAATGGGAGGCCACTGCCCCGGCATATGTCCCTATTCAGGAAACCTTGCCTTTCCCAACATCTACTTGGGTCTTGCAAATGAGTTTTGACTTTTCCCAGAGTTCCAGCAGCAACATCTCTGTGCCTCGGTTTCCAGAGTTTTATAGTGTCCTGTAAATTGAGGGTGACAGAACTTGGGAAATCTTTACAGCCAGCTTTACATGAGCAATTAGTTGCTCCCCAGAATATGCGAGAATCACAGAATGATACAGATGGAAGAGAAGTTAGAGAATATTTAGCCCAACCTCCTCATAGCTCAGGCGAAGGATTGAAAGGGAATTGGGTTCCCAAGAGTCCTATGTGAAGTCAGTAACACAGCCTGTACTGAAAACTCTTTTTCCTAATGACATGCGTGACCTTTTCACTGAAGCCTTTTGAAGCAATCCCTGCGGCCACCAGCCAAGAGCAGGATATTATTTTGCTAAGTATTTGCTGCATTGTTAACTATAACAGCCCCGCACTCTTATTCCACCTCACACAAAAATAAACAAATAAACATCATTGATCCAGCACCTATGATAAGCCCGGCACCACTGGGCAACTTTGCAAATGTTATCTCATGTCATCCTCAGGATATGTTACGAGTGTAGATTCTATTATTGCTTCTCGTTTATATATGAAAAAACCAAGGCCCAGAGAATTAAGTAATCAGCCTGAAAGTCATACATTCTAATAAGTAATGATGGTAGAACTAAAAATAAGTCTTTCTGACTCTGAAGTCTAAGCTTTTTCCTACTCAGACTCATTCTCTCCCTCTCCTCCTACAGCCTATAAAGATGGAGAGGGAGTTCCTTGCTATGAATATTCAGCCATTATGATTTTTTTTTTTAGTATGGTTCTCTTCTTATAGCCACAAAGGATAGTAATTGCGTTCAACCCTGATTTAAATCTTTAGGTATTGTCTTGAATACTATTCCTGGTTTCTGAAGAATGCAACATACATCTGTCAGAGGGTGAAAAGGGTGTTCCACTCACACAGTAAGTACACAGCCGGACTGTATTGTAAATCGCGTTCTATGAAAAGGTTCTAGAACTCTGAGTGATGTTCCTGCCTTAGCACGGGGTCAGTAGGAGGAAGTATAACTCATCTAGTGATCGTGAATCCTAGACAAAAAGAGTCTAGGGTATTTCTGAGTCCCCTTCACCTAACAGTTTGAAAAAAAAAAAAAAGCAGGAGTCAGCCCAGCCAAACACTGTTGCTTTCTCTGTGCTCTTGGGCAAGCTTCTTACCCTCTCTGAGTCCCCATGTAAGCTAAAAAGACAAAGACAAATGAAACAGGAGACAATCACCATGTAAGCACTCAAATTCCTGACCAAAGCAAAACGTATACAAATAATTCAAGAAGAAGAAGGCAGCTTGAAGTGCTAGAAGTGGATGTGTATGGTACCTCTGTCCTTGTCCTTATGGCATCTGAGCCCCATTTATTCTCAGAGATGCCAGACATCTTCTTTTTTTCTTCTACTCCTGCTGACAAAAGTGGCTGACATAGTCTGTCCGTTCCCAAAACCAATAGTTTGGCCATTTTATTGTGCCATCTTCCTGAACTGTCTGGTCAAGGACTCTGGCTTTCTGAAAAGCACGGAACCAGGTTGAAGTCTGTGAAAAATCCTTTCTAAGTATAACCCAAATATAAGCCAGGTGGTCACATGGCCATGCTTTACGTGACAACAAACAATCAAGCAAAAAACAATTCAGCTGCCCAGTCCTTCCTTGTGGCTTTTGAAGAATATCAAATGAGATCCATGATAACACTTCATAGAAACTCTTCTTATTCTTTTTGCCCCTCCATTATCTCTCACTTCCCACAAGCTACCATCTCAAAACCTCTCTTTAGGCTTTATTTTCCAACGCATCACTCAATAACTTTCCTAAAATCAAGCTTTCTGGCTCTTTCTCTGTTTCCATATATCTCCTCTGATTATTTTCTTTTCCTTTTGCCTTTCACTTTTTTATCTCTCAAAAACAGCTTCCTTATTTCTTATACAAATCCATCACCCCGCTTCCGCTGTCTTTTCCTTCCACCGTCACCTTTATCCTGCATCATAAAAACCAAGCATTTGGACTGGGGGTGTTGGAGGGGCTCAGGAGTCAAAAATAGAAATCTATTTACCTGGTGTGGGGAGAGGGAATGGGAAATCTTGCAAACTGCTTATTGACTAGCTCCTCTATTGTCCTCACCACATTAAAATCTCCACACAAACAGCATTTTACATTTACGGAACATCATAATGAGTTCAGATTAGCATTGTGCAAACTGGGGAGATGAGGCTGGTACAGCTGGGTGTTAGAAAAACATCACTGGGCAGAGACTGGCGAAATGAGGCTTGCTCTCAACACGACTTTTCTGCTAACTAGCAAGGGGGTCTTGCACAAGTTCCTTCATTCTCTGACGTTGACTCTGAGTAACACCCTGTCCTGTGCACTGCCATATACTGGTCCCCTGGGAAGAGCCTGAGCCATCGCTGGTGCTGTCAGAATTTATGTCTCTGTAGCATTTCCTTCTCCATACCGTGAGTTCCGTCTCTTTTTTTTTTCCAGCCTTAAAACAAAAATGCCTCGAGAATATCTGCAAGTCTGTTTGAAGTCTTGAAAAAGCAATGGGACCTAACAGTAAGTTGGGCAACATCTGTTCAGCCTGGCCCCTGGCCCAAGTTGGCTGCATTTGCAGAATTCACCCAGGCTGCAGCCAGATCATCAATTAATTGAATGTGGGTCTTTTTGGAAGCAGCCATTCTTTCTCTCCTGTGAATCTGTGAAAGGTATTGAATGTGGAAGACCACACGTTAGAGCTCTCACAGTCAATGCAGTGATGCTCACTCCCTTGCCTGCTCCAAGGTCATGGACACCTAGTAGCTACGCTCGAGGGACTCCCATGATGACTGAGACTGAAGAACTGGGATGTGGGGTGCCATGCTAGCATGAACAAACCAGTCCAGGCACTGAGACTCTGACCTAGTCCCTGAAGTGGCTTAAATTTGGGACTGCAGGAAGACAACACAAGGATAAATGAGGAAAGCTGAACGCATCCTCTGGAGAGAGTCACATATGATTTCTCTATACAGTTTATTCAAACTCGCTTATCTACAACTCATCAGACTTGCTGTACTATCGATCCAGATAACCTTCCCAGCCCCCTAAACAGGAGGCGATGAGAACCTTCCCTCACGAGGAGGTAGAGAGTGTTGTTTTGTTGATGTCTGGTCTGGATTTCTCTTCTGTGTGTCCCACTGGATTTGGGGGTGCCCAAGGGCGCTCTCAGGTTTGATGATGTAATGATAGGCCTCACAGAAGTCAGAGAAGTTCTTATAGTCACCTTTACCATTGACGGCAGCAAAAAGAGAGAGATTAAGGTCGGCCAAGGGAAAAGGTGCAGAGGGAAGAGTCCAGGCACAAGCTTCTGGTTGTCTTCTCCAAGTGGACTCACGTGGACAGCACTGAATTCCTCCAGCAGTGATGTGGGACAGCGTGTATGGAGTACTGTCAACCAGGAAACTCATCCGAGCCATGGAGTCCAGGGGTTTTACTGGGGGTCAGCCATGCGGGGACATGAAGTGCCCACATGGCTGAGCTTAGTTACTCAGGCTCCAGCCCCTCCAGAGGTCAAGCTGACACTGTGTGACTCATGGCACCCACTACAAATCACCTTGTTAGCTTAGACTACCTGGCATGGTCCAAAGCCCCAGGTATACAAAGACGTTTATCAAGCAATATATTCCAAGGGTTTAGAGGTTATGTCCTAGGAACTGTTCAAGGACCAGACCTTTCTTTGGCAGTTGCATGGTTTGAATGCCCTCCTGAGTCA
Source organism: Balaenoptera physalus (assembly GCF_965194825.1). Classification (NCBI taxonomy): domain Eukaryota; kingdom Metazoa; phylum Chordata; class Mammalia; order Artiodactyla; family Balaenopteridae; genus Balaenoptera; species Balaenoptera physalus. The sequence continues at coordinate 76,543,407 of NC_138895.1, read as the reverse complement.
ACCTTCTACGACACGATCACACAATGAGCCATCCCCCTCATGGGATCAGGTCCCTGTATGCTATTTCCATGTCTGTGTTTGCTCCAGTATCTCTGTAAATGTCGAGTGTCTACGCAGAGCGTTACTAAGCTCTCTCCAGCGGCCCCACCTGGACCCCCTCATTCCTCACTGCAGGGACGGCTTCCCTCCACTAACTCACCTTGCACGCTGCCGAACATCAGCCTTCCCTCCTTTATGATCTATGCCCGCCACTTTCCAAGTAGCAGCCAAGTGGAGACAGTTTTCCCCCATCGGAAGACCCTGCGTGTCCTTGCACATGAACATCAGGTTCTTTCGTGAGGGAAGTAGCCCAATGCTTCCCTCTCTGGTCAAACACAGAAAGACTTATTGTTAATCCCCAGGACACTTGAGGGGCCCTCAGCGTTACGCAAATGTCAAGCTCATAAACAGCTGTGGTCGGGCCTCCTAGGGCCTGCAAAGGGTCCCTTGTTTGCAAAGCTGAGGAGGATACAGTAAATTTGCTAAGGCAAAGGGATTTGTACCTGGATAGGAATCAAGAAAACAGCACCATTCATTAAGTGTGGGTTAATCTGACCCGACCCTCTGCGATGGATCAAATTGATATTACTTAGGGACCTTTGGCAGGAAATGATCCCTGAGGTTCCACAGAGAGTAATTTATCATCAGGGAAAGTAGAGGATGGACTGATGAATGACTTGGTCCCGACCCCCGGCTATCCGCTTGTGTGGAACCCGTCAACCATCCTTCAGGGATAATGATTACGCACGACCACAACTTTTAAAAGCCCGAGTGTGAGGGACGTCTGAGGCCCACGCAGCGGGGACAAAGGCTCAGAGCACCACATGGGACCGGTTTTCTAGGGTCACACTATCCCAACAGCAGCCATGCGGGAAGTAAATAGGGTTCAAGGAAAACTGACCGGAGCCTGGAGTCCACGGTCTCCTGGAGTGTAAGGGGAGGTTGACCCCTCCTGGGCTGAATAAGTCCAGATGTGGCGGATGCCTAGGGCGATGAGGAGGCCTCAGGGGGTGCTTCCACCCTGGCGTTCCTATTCATTTGTGCATATGCGGCCACCAGTGGTTTACTGATGAGGTAAAGAGATAGGACAGTTATGGTGCCCCAGCCAATGAAGGGGACCATGCAGCTACACAGGTAACATCATTAACCAGGATTCTTCCTGGAGGCAAAGCACAGGTGCATTTCTGTCTATTTCCCTCAAGTCCAAAAGACTAGCTAAACTAGCAAGAGAAAGAAAGGAAGGGGGAAGGAGAGGGGGAGGGGAAAAGGGAGCAAAAGGGATTCCATGTGTGTTTCCTAGTCCCGTTGCGTGTCTCTATGTGTTCGTGTGTGCATGTTGCTATGTCCACCTATTCTGAATAGGTGCCCTGTGTTGGGGGCTCGTGTGAGTGAGGAAATAGGGTGTTATCATAATGCAATCTTAAATTTTAAACTCCCATACAACAGCCTTTATTCTCTTATGTCTGAGTTCTTGTGAAAACTTTGATTCTCACCCTGTTCCATCAACAGAGAAGGAAAAGGCCAAGGTTCCAGGGATATTGTAGGCCAGTGGTTCTCAATCAGAGGTGATCTGGACCCCCAGGGATGTTTGTTTGGCAATATCTAGAGACATTTTTGTTTGTCACAACTTGGGGAGGGAGACTGCTACTGGTATCTAGTGGGTAGAGCCCCAAGATGCCGCTAAACACCTTACAATGCACAGGAGACCCCAACAGCGAAAACTTATTTGGACGAAAATATCAATAGTGCTAAGGTTGAGATACCCTGTTGTTGGCTATGGGAAGAAGATGAGCTTCTCAAATCCCGAGAAATGTCTAGAACAACACACTTATGTAGATTGTTATTACCCCTTGGCATTGAGCAGAACTTAGGCTCTGGAGATGCTGAAAAGATGAATTTTGCCACATTGATCCATCTACCCCCCCTTGACGTAATCGTTTTAGAGATGGTGCGTCTTCTGTATTAGTGAGAAAGGATGGGCACGGCATAGCTTCATTCCTCTGTGCACGTGAGATACTGAACAATAATTAATGATCTATAAACAAAGCTTCGATGCACAAGGACAACTAATGATTTGAAGAAACCCTTCAGTGGGCTCTGTAAAGGCTCAGCTCTTCCTGGATTTGATCACTGGATGAGCCCTGGTTCTCCAGGAGGCAGTGGTGGAGGGAACAGCTCACAGCCAGGTTCACCTGTAAGCCAAGAATGGTCCCATCACACGTGAGCTCGGATTCACTCCTCAAACCTCGACGACCCCTGTTTGTCTCATCTGTAAAATGGAGCTAGTGCTGCATCCTACCACTGTCAAGATGATAAGGACAAAATCCTGTCAAAACATTTATGGCGCACAATAGGCTTTCAATAAATGTTGTCTCTCCTTGTTAAATCTGCAAAGGAAACAGTTCCTGAGGGGGCTATCAAGGAAAGAGGAAGAACTAGGATTTAATGGGCCCCGCTACCATCCAGGCACTTTACCTGGCTCACCTCATTCTCACGGTCCTCGTGGGATTACTCCCCATGGCTGCAGAGTCAAGGCTGAGCAGTGACAAGCTCCAAGCTCCATATCCCTCTGGCAAGGAGTAAGCAGGATGGGCACTGGAACCTAGGGTGTCTGATTTCAAAGCCCCATCTCGCCCTACCCCCCAGCTTGTGCAGAAAACCCCTAAAGGAAAGAGGTATCAAATTCCCAGGCCTGAGGCCAGGCACATACAAGAAGAATCACCCCAGAGACCCTCTTGCTGGAAAATTAACTAGACTAGACAAAGCCAGCCCTTTTCCTGGAGGGAGAGCTCTTGTGAATTTCGTTGGCGCTCCCCTGATGACCCCGAGACATAATCTCTGGGCCTCCAAGCCTTTGAGATGAGGAGGGGTGAGTGGAACAGGGGAGCCATTGTTCTCTAATTAGAGCCTGGGTCTCCTCTGAGGCTCAAGATGGGCCTCTTAATATGCAGGCTTCACCTGCTGCAAGCCAGAGCCTTATGATGCCTCCTCCCCCTCAGAGGCAGCCCACCTGCCAAATTCAGGAAAGGCTGTCCTCTTGATATGAAGAGGGGGAGGGGGAGCGCATGACTAAGGGTTTTCCCTGGGGTATAAAGGGCTCGGTCCCCATCTTGTTCAAAGCCAAGGATCGTTCATCCAGCAGCTTTCGAGTGGGACCTTCACGGTAGGCACCCCCTTCTCCTGACTGTGGAGGGGGCCAAAGAGGAAGGAAGGGCGGGATGGAGGGAGGGGGTTAAGAATGGAGGAAGGGGGAGGGAGGGAGAAAAAGAGGGTGGAAAGGATGGAGGGATGGTAAGGGTGGGTGGAACAAAGGGAGGGAGGGAGTTTGCTCTCGAGGGGCGCCTGAGACCAGGATGCTACTCCAAGATGTAGCGAGAAACTCAAAGGCACTCTGAGCTCTTGGACAAAGAGATGCAGTGCCAGAGGACAACATCTGGTGCATTTACCTGGGGAAAAAATCCAGCACAATACATCAATGAGAGTTCTACAAACCTGTGTGGGCCAATGTCTCTCCCTAGGGCACCTGGTGTGGAAATATAACCATCATTAGTCATGGGCCGGCCTTACTAAGCACCTAGTTCATGCTATGCAGGCCCCACCTTGAAGGATTACTCCATTCAATCCTCGTGACACCCTGAGGAAGATAAATGGGCATCTTACTGCCCAGGAAAATGAGTACAAGACAGCTTCAGTGTCTGGCTCCGGGCACTCATCAAGAGAAAGGCGGAGCCTGAGCCCCCTGCCCTACTCCGCCCCCCCCCAACCCGACTCCACCCCAAGTCTGTCCAGCTTTGAAAGGCCTTGCTTTTAGAAACGTCCTAGATGAGGTGGAATCAGTCTTCAGGGAACATCTTGGTGAGCCAGGCCTCCAGTGCACGCAGACCAAGGCGAGGCTTGGGGACCCTCAGTCCCACAAGATGGCACTGCCGCAGGGTCCCTGACAGCCTTGGAGGCCTCCTTAGGAAAAGGCAGTTCTCCTCCAGGTGGACACAGCCCCAGCCCCAAGGGCACCTGACTCTGCCAGCAGAAGGATGCTGGATTTCGGCAGCGGCCCTGAGCCCTCCCACCCCCAGATCCTAATGTGCATGTCCCCCGCCTTCAAGTCTCTTTCCCCATTGTTCAAGGCTGAGCGCTTGCTGCCACCTCTGGCTGCCACCGCAATTTCCCTTTTCTTGGCTCCCAGCTGGGGATTGTCAACTGCAGTGCCACACCACACCCCAGCGAGGCGCTGGCCACCCTGGGGGCCTCTCAAGCAAGTATTGCCAAAACTCTCAACAGTTATACAGTGAATAAAAGTACTAGGCTGCTTGTTTGAGATTTAATGATCAGCATCACAGTTGAGGGTAAAACACCTTGTTACCGAGTCCAAGCTCGCTCTGCTCTCTACAGGACAGGCCAATGAATCCGGAGGCGAGGTGTTGAGGCAGGGAAGACGACCTTATTCGGAAAGCCGTCAGATTGAGAAGATGACAGACTAGTGTCTCAGAAAAACCATCTTATTGGGGTTTGGATGCCAGTTTCTTTTTTTTTAATTAATTAATTTATTTTTTTATTTATTTCTTTGTTTTTTTTCTTTTTCCAGTTTCTTTTATAGCACAGAGAGGGGGAGGAGATGAGGAAGTAAAGTAAGAAGGCCATGACGTTTGCAAATATCCCCTGGAATGGCCAGCCTCGGGCAGGGGATGTGTTAATTTCTTCTTTCTTGTAGCCATCCACAGGTGGACAGGGTCCGGATGTTTTCCTGAACAAAGGCACTTTGGTTTAACATTCAGGCAGAGGGGCAGGGTTCCCCGAGGCAGGCCATTATGTATACACAGTATCCTTTTAGTGAACAAAAGCAGCGGAAAGCAAAGGTTAAAGTAAAAGAAACAGATCCAGCATGTAGTCAGATTTGTCTCTTCCCTGTTACAACCTGGACCAAAGACTTAAGTCGGACTGGCTGACCGCAGTTTGAATCTTGTGCCTGGTGCTGCCATGGTCCCCCTGCCATGGTGCCTTTTGGCAAAGGTGGCCTTGCAAGTTACTGGACCTCTCTGAGCCTTGGTTCACGCTAGAAAGTTCTAGCGTGCCCTTATGAGCCAGTATGGGGAGATGCTTGGTGAAGACCCAAGACAAAGAATGACCCAATCACTGAAAGGTAGTGTTTAAATGAATGAGGTCCTGGAGTTTATAACATCTCTTTTAATTGTGGTAAAATATACATAACATAAAAGTTACCATTTAAAGCATTTTTAAGTGAGCAGTCCAGTAGCGTTAAGTGCATTCACATCGTTGTGCTAACATTACCTCCATCATCTCTAAAACTTTTTCATTTTCCCCAACTGAAACTCTGTCCCATTAAACGCGAACTCCCCATAGCCCCGCCCCCGTCCCTATAACTTACTTTTTATTTATTTATTTTTTTAAAGAATCAATTTTATTTGTTTTTTTATTTTTGGTTGCGTTGGGTCTTCGTTGCTGCGTGCGGGCTTTCTCTAGTCGCGGCGAGCGGGGGCTACTCTTCGTTGCGGCCCTCGGGGTTTTCATTGCAATGGCTTCTCTTGTTGCAGTGCATGGGCTCTAGGCGCGTGGGCTTCAGTAGTTGCGGCACACGGGCTCAGTAGTTGTGGCTCACGGGCTCTAGAGCGCAGGCTCAGTAGTTGTGGCGCACAGGCTTAGTTGCTCCGCGGCATGTGGGGTCTTCCCGGACCAGGGATTGAACCTGTGTCCCCTGCATTGGCAGGTGGATTCTTAACCACTGTGCCACCAGGGAAGTCCCCCTATAACCTACTTTAAAAAAATATTAGACCTGAGTCAAGATTATGTCTGTAATAAGGTCACTTCTGCTCATTTGCATTCTAATAAAATATATGCTTGGAAGTCCAATAAACATTATTTGCGATTCCTATAAACACCACCCTCAGCCTGTTCTTCCCTGAGCGTCAGGATGACCCAAGGGAACATCTCCCTGAAATGCGTATCACAAGAGAAAAAGAACAACATCCATGGTGCTCAACTAGATCTTCTCCTGCATTTCATCCAACAGGGGCTTCTACTCCAACAGGGAATTGGAGCCGTCACTGTAGTAGCTGCTTTTTGTTGAGCCTTTCCTGGTGCCGGATGCTATCATTGTAATTACTGCTGATTCTGAGCCATTTCTCTCCATCAGGCACTTGTACGTGCCCTGCATGGATTAACTCATCCCGTCCTCACAACACCTCCTAATTTATATTGTTAATATCATGAGCACTGGATCTGGCAGTGGGGCATTTTTACCGTAAATTGCTAGTCTCTGAGCCTCCCTGACCTCATTCGTACAAAGAGACTTTGGACTCGATGATTCTGCTGCCTCTTCTGAGCTCAAACAGCTGGCATCCTCGCGCTGTGTGATGGTAACAATTAAAAGTCTGACTCAGTAAGTGCCAGGTAGTGCCACCGGTCTCGGTCATGAGGGTATGACTTCAATAGGGTCCCCTGAAATGCCTTTAGCTGCCACCCACGGAGTTCCCAGGCCATGCCACTTTCCAGCGGGAGAGCCTGTGCCATCAGAGAGCCTGTCTAACCTTGAAAGTTAACCTGCTGTAAGAACTTATGTGGTTAAAAATTGTTATAAGCAGAGCCTCATGTCTGGCAGATAATAAGCAGAGTATTAGAGAATGCTTGAGCTGAGTGTGAATCTCAAAGATCTCACACCCTCTTCTTGTGTATTCATTCAACAAACAGGTATCTTCCAGCCAGCAGAGGTGTGCTGGGCCCTGGAGCAAGTTCACAGAATAGAGATCCTACAACCTACAAATGTCTTCTCCCCCAGGGACACCTTCCCCAGTACCAAGCCCTGTCCACTTGCAGAGCGGCCCACCACGGACCTGGGTACCTATGCTGGGCCACCAGGACACAGGGCAGCCTTTGCCTCTGGGAGAACAAATTGCAGAAATTGCCCCTTCCTCCAGGTTGACACAGCCTTGCAGAGGGCAAGCGTGGGAGTTGAGCACTGGCTGCATTTTCAGCCCCTACTTGCCCACTCAGCACAACACCTTTGCAAAGTGCACAGCATATACAACCTTATTCAGCAGCCCTGTGTGTGCCGCTGGGGTAGCATAATCACTCTGTATTATCATTCAAACTGTGTCCTAAAAACATGTTCTAAAACAGAATATGTATAAGTCAATCATCCGTCTCACATTCCTTTGGGAGTTAGATTCCCAGGGAGCTAAAACTATTCTATTCTAAATCCCTCTGGTCTTTAAATTGTTGCTTCCCTATTAAATACATGGTTGACCTGCTTGAGTCAGTAGACCATAAGTGACTGTTGAAGTTCAATATTGACTGCTCAGATCCCAGGGCAGCTACAGTTGAAATGTGGCAGGTTCTTGACCCCACCCACCTCGCCGCTTCCCCCAAGGCCCTTCCAAAGGCACATTCCTTGAACCGCTAGGACTACCACAAAGTATGCAAAAGCATTGTTTGCTAGCAGGCAGCGCTGCCACGCGATGGCCAGATTTATTCTGTGATGTTGGTACAAAGTTCAGAGCCAGCCCGCTCAAGAATATCCTATGATATCACTTATGGGTGGAATCTTAAAAAATGATATAAATGAACTTATTTACAAAATAGAAATCGACTCACAGATATAGAGAAAAACCTTGTGGCTTCCAAAGGGGATGGGGGGAGATAAATTAAGAGTTTGGGATTAACAGATACACACTATGTATAAAATAGCTAAACAACAAGGACCTACTGTGTAGTACAGGGAACTATACTCAGTATCTTGTAATACCCTATAATGAAAAAGAATCTGTAAAAGTATATATATACACACACACACACACACATATATCTGAATCACTTTGCTGTACACCCAAAACTAATACAACATTGTAAATTAACTATACTTCAATTAAAAAACGGTTTAAAAATTTTTAAGAAAAGAATGCTGCTCGGAATGCTGGTGGGTCATAACGTATGGGTTGCTCAAAATTCAATTTACAAAAGTCAAACTATAGTGCTTGTTAAATTACCACCCTTTCCCATTCGTCTGTGAACCACTCACAGGTAGGGTGTGTTTTCCTCACTTTGCTTTCCTGGATCCTTGCAATGTGCCTGACCCATAATAAATGACCATTGATTTAGTGAGTAAATAAATGAGACCAGAACTATGTCCTCAAGGAGCGCACGGTGAGGTGTCCATTTTACAGATGGATAAACTGAGTCTCAAAGAGGGAACATAATCTCCTTACTGTCGTATTGCTAATAAAGCCGCTGGCAAAGCTGGGACAGAGACACTTTCAGGGCTTTCTCTTTTTCTTGCACTGCATTACGGGACAAACAGCTCCTGTGGGGTCTCGTGTCATGGTTTCTGAAAGCACACTTGACATATTCCGCTGACTTCTCTCCCAGGACGCTGTTCCAGCTGATGCCAGGATCCCACTGTTTGCTCTGCTACCATGATCGTGCTTCTGCTCGTAGGAATGCTGATGGCCTCACATGGCAGTGAGTAACGGTATTTTACTGTATTTCTGGCTTAGTATATAATTACATACAATGAACCCTGGGCTGTCTTGTCAAATTCCATCCGATTTGCTTACTAGTAGTTTTATCACCTTGCCTAATGAGTGGTGGAAATCAAACATGAATGATAAACTCGAGGGTTAATACCGATATTAAAGTTGGTATTTTGAGCATGGACATGTGGGATGGGGGAGAGTGGGCACCAAGGAGAGCAAAGGGCAAGGGTTAGCAAGGTCCTCTCCACCGGGTAGCGCATCTCCTCCCCCGCTGCTCAGGGGCTGCTGTCCCTTGCTTTGCTGATTCCCTTGGAGTGTGTTGGCCTTCCTGACTTGCAACAGCTCCCTTGCCCCTTCTGGAGGCATCTCTGGTGTAAAAGCAAACACTTCCAAACCCACATTCGAAAGTTGGGGCCCACGCCACCAAACCCGAAAGCCATCTAAGTAAGCTCCTTGGCAGCCAGGGTAATAATTCCGAGTTCACTTGGCATCTTAGCTGTGAATCTGAGTCTTCCGGCTCCTTCCTATGCTCTTTCTTATTTGCATATTTATGCAGCTAAACATCCCAAATCACTTCTTTCCTTCCTGCAACTGCTTGGGCACTGTCGTTACTGAGATCACTCATTTATCTTGTCATTTTTCTCCTTCTTTTCCTATATTCAGGTAAACTCTGGACCAACCCACTAACCCTCCCCTCTCTATGGTTCCCTTCCAATCCCAGTAGTGACAGTGAAGCAAAGGGAACCCACAATAGTATTGATTGTTTATCTTGACCAGGACCTGAGTTAGGAGATAATTCAAGAGGTTTGCATGTCGTCCAGAAGCTTGTAGGTTGAAATTAGAATAGAACCACTTTCCATAAGATGCAAAGTCTTCCTTTCAAGTTCAAATCCTTCTAAACACCACCTTGGACCTTTCCTCTGAGACAGAGTGGGTCAACCACTTCCAGAATGTGCTGGGCTTCTATTGATTATTTACTTCCTTCATATGTGGCTTTTTTCTTATTAAAAGTTTTTGGTCGTGACTGGGGTCCCATTGCTAGTGCAACTGGGGCTGATGTATCAGCCCCTCAACCTTTCTCAAGAACTTAAGTGGTCTTGATCAAATACCAACTATGGGACTTCCCTGGCGGTCCAGTGGTTAGGACTACTTGCTTCCGATGCAAGGGGCACAGGTTCGATCCCTGGTTGGGGAACGAAGATCCCGCATGCTGCGTGGCGTGGCAAAAAAAAAAAAAAAAAAAAAGATTCCAGCTATGATCTTGACTCACCTCATCTTTGGTGACAAAATTGTGAAATGTTCTACAATTTTTCCCTAATTTTTTTCCTTTTAAATGAAATCTCATTTACCAAAACCCATTTTAATAATTTTTAAACTTCTTTTCTTGTCTAACATTTTCTTCTTCCAAAATGATACATTTCCCTTTGATCAAAATTGTCCTTTTACATCCTCCCACCCCCACTTACATGCCTTTTAAAATTTTTAATTTCTTTATAAAATTGAGGCCACTAAACATTTTTCTATCTGTCCTTCTTGCTTTATCTCTGTTTCCCCTTAGTTTACTACTACATTGTGATACTAAAAATGATCATGATATCCTGTTATGATAACCTGTCACAAACATTTGTGCTTGTCCTGAGAGATTTTATTTTCAAACACCTAGAGTTAAAAAAAAAAAAAGTGTAACCATAGAAAGTTTAAGTGCAAACATACCCTTTTATATATGGGTTTAGATGTGCCATGCCTACAGCTCCAGTTTTGCAGGGGTGAGTGTGTGGCCACTATAGAGACTGCCCACCTCCCCAGTTCGCCAGTTCTTGATCGTGACATTGTAGGGGGAAAGGTCTGTTTTTGAGGCCTCTGCCTGCACGCTACTCTCAAAGAAGTCTGGGTCTTCTTTGATGACAGGACAGGTTTAAGTGTGGAAAGGTTTCAACTGTGATTAAAAAAATGGAGTGTCAACCAGGAAAGTCTGGGAGAGGTCATACATCTCTGCAAGTGAAGGAGAGACCGGGGAGGGGTGGTGGTGAACGCATCCTAGACAGACACAGGTGTGTCTAAGGAAATTTGGCAAGGCCCCCAGGGAGGAGTCCGTCAGAAGAGTCCCGCGTCCCCCAGGAGCCCAGCCCACCATGAACACCTGCCAGTGCTGAGCCGTTGGCTAGGAGCAGCCGTGAGGGATGCGGGTTGTGGCTTCTGTGCAAACACTGCCTTAGACTTCAGGGCACAGCACTGCACTTGCTGGAGTTGGAGTTTCTTAAGGAGCCTCCATACTGCTCTCCATAGTGGCTGCACCAATTTACATTCCCACCAACAGTGCAGAAGGGTTCCCTTCTCTCCACATCCTCTCCAGCATTTATTGTTTGTGGATTTTTTGGTGATGGCCATTCTGACCGGTGTGAGGTGATACCTCATTGCAGTTGTGATTTGCATTTCTCTAATGATTAGCAATGTTGAGCACGTTTTCATGTGCCTCTTGGCCATCTGTACGTCTTCTTTGGAGAAATGTCTATTTAGGTCTAGAAAGTTGCTTTTCTAAGTGCCAAATCAAGCTTCTTGCTATAATTCACTTCTGGGCCAGTTTCCTATTAGCTCAGAGAAAACATCTCTCTCTATTATGTTCACTGGTTAAAACAATGCCCTGCAGAAAGTAGGGTTTTCTTAAAGATTTTTGGAATAAATATTGCAGCATGTAAAGAAAAAATAAAACAAAATATAATAAAATAAAACCCAGGGTGACTTTTTTTTTAGCTGCTCATGAAAATGCGTGGGCACCGATATCCCAAAAGTAGGTGGAAGTGTAGAGGAGCAAACACACCTGATTAGCCCATGTCAGTAATAAGATCATTCCCCACCCTCCAGAGCAGAAATTTTATTATCAGTTGCACAAAGGAAATACCAGTGCAGTAATGACCAAGGAGCAGGCCATATTTTACAATCGCTGCTTAAGTGGGCAGTAGATATTCTTAGCTGTTGGCTGGTATGCTAATTAAACAGTTCCTGAGGCGGTTGTGCCCAATGTAGAAAACGCCAGAGCAGTTACATGGGCTCTGTGATAAGGGCTCGAACAGAACTGAAATTGTGAGTCTCCCTCCTGGTCTGAAAGTCTACACTGTGCAGAGCACTGTGGCCGTACAGCCCATGGCGCTCAGTCAGGAGGGAACTCCTCTCCCTGGGAACCATCCCGAGAACCTGGCAGAGAGGAGCCGTGGTTGGAACCAAAAGCTGAGACGTGTACGTCAGCTCAAGCCCCGCCTGGCTGGCCCAGGTGGAGTACTGACCCCACCAAGCCCCTCTGCACACACCCAAAGTATCTTCCTTTCACCCTCAAACTAAATCAGCCTGCAACCTGCTTTTGTTGCTGTTTTAATTTAAAATTTGAGCCAAGAGTTTAAAATGGGAAGATTTTACAAAAAGTTCAGACTTCCAACAAATTTGTTAAAATCCGGATTGTGGGGACTCCTTCCCCAAGGCCTGGGGCTGAGTGACAGCTGTCCCTCCCTCTGTGACCTGGGGCTCTCAAGTTCTCCACAGTCTCCACCAATCCTTATTGTTTCCCAGCACTGGACCACTTCTCTTGTTTACATCATCTGCCTGACCCCTGGAGAGATGTGGGTTTGCAGTCTTGAGTCTTAAGAAAGACCCCTGTTTTCTCTGTCCTGGACCAGTACAGTCAGTCTAAACCTTACTGGGCTCTGGGCCTCCCATCTCAGCCCTTCCAAGTCATTCTTCATGGTTTCCTTTAATCCACTCAGCAAACAGTACGCCAAGGGAGGTGCTAGGCTTTGGAACTATGATGAGGTTCCTGCCCTCAGGTGTTCAAAGTCTAATGCCAGAGACCCACAGGTAAGGAGACCCTGAGAATCAGCATGAATAGTACCACGGTAGAGGTCACCAGAAGGTGGGAGTGGGCATGAGAGCTCAGAGGGCAGGCAACTAGCCAGAGTCTTCCAACATGAAGGGAGGGAGAGAGGAAAGACTTCCACATGGTATTGTTAAAACTAAGCTTAAGTGGTGAGTAGGGGGTCAGCCAGGCTGAGTCATGGACAAAGTACTCCAGCAGAGGACATGGCCTGTGCAAAGGCCCAGGGGTCAGGGCACGCTCATGGAACTGAGAGCAATTCTGGATGGTTGGAGTGTGGCATCCAAGAGGGATTGATCCCAGCTGTCCCAGCTCACTGCAGTCCCCCAGATATCAACCAGGGGTACAAAATGCACAGGACAGCCACAACAGAAAATTATCCAGCCCAAATGTCAATAGTCTTAGGCCGTGAAACCTGCTCTAAGCCAAACAGGACCAACTGGGGGCATCTTCCTGAGTAAATTTAATCTAACATGCTTCTTTGAAGGACAACCCTTTGTGGCTTTCAGATTTGCAGGTTTCCAAACAATGTCAAACTTATGGGCCTGACTAAATTGACCACTTTGTGAAGAAAGACAAAAATCTTTCAACATTTCAGGCTACTCACATGCTGCACATAACTGGGGGGGAAAGCAATATGAGCGTGGACAAGTCTGTAAGCCCTCTGAGCCTCTAGGGAGCTGGTCCCTGGTTGAACTAAGATTCCAATTCCCATCCGTTTGTCCCCATTGCCCTAGGCTGCATCCCCATCCTCCCACCTCGATGAAACACTAACTGAAGTTGGTGGTAATATTTGGGTACTGTAGAAATCATCATTTTTTCCCCAAGCAACATTTCTCAAAGTGCAATTTCTAGGCCATCAACTTTAAAACCAGCTGGGGAGCTTGTTAAAAATATCTATTTCTGAGCCTTAATCCAGACCTGCTGGATCAGACTTGAGTGAGGGCACAAGGATGGTACTTTTTACTGAGCCTGCATCCCAGGTGAGTTTGATGCTGATAGTCTGGGGGAAACCCCTGTCCTCAGTTATAAACTCCATGTCTGTTTTTTTTTTCTTTTTTTTTCTTTTATTATTTATTTATTTTTTTTTTGGCTGTGTTGGGTCTTCGTTTCTGTGCGAGGGCTTTCTCTAGTTGCGGCAAGCGGGGGCCACTCTTCATCGCCGTGCGCGGGCCTCTCACTGCCATGGCCTCTCTTGTTGCGGAGCACAGGCTCCAGACGCGCAGGCTCAGTAGTTGTGGCTCACGGGCCCAGCCGCTCCGCGGCATGTGGGATCTTCCCAGACCAGGGCTCGAACCCGTGTCCCCTGCATTGGCAGGCAGATTCTCAACCACTGCGCCACCAGGGAAGCCCTCCATGTCTGTTTTTATTTCCACCAATCCTTCACCTCAAGTAACTCCAAACAAACATGCAATATAAGTTAAAATTGTATGCATCATATGCAACAACAGCTTCAAGATAAGTCCCCAGATCTCCCCATCCCAAACCAGAAAGTCACTCCCTTAAGGCCAACTAATATAAAACACTGGGTTACCCAGCCACTCCTTTATTTTCTTCAAAAGGTGACCGCAGAGATCTGGCGCATAGCAGGCACTAGAAAAATCTGTCTAGAATTGAATTTCTGTGCATCCTCATTACTATCCCGGCCACCACTTCCCAGCTCTAGCCCAGCACGTGGGCGGCGGCAGTGTGGGTGCTAAGCCTGCTCTCCTCCTCGATTATAGGGGCCCACCCTCTGGACACCCCACATCTTCCATGGGAGCTGCCTCCAGGACTCTCAGAAAATATCAGTAAGCATCCTTTGATCTTTTCTTAGGAGACCTAGCTGGGTAGAAAGCTGTCTAGGATATCGGCAGAGAAATTGATCCCTTCTGAATATACCCTAGAGCCGTTTACTGCTGTGGCATTTGTAGGTAAAGTGATTTGAATAAGACTCAGAAGCCTCTCTCTCACAGTTTACTCTGGTGTCTGACCCACTGTTGGTCTCTCCTTTGAGATAAAGCACTAAAAACTCTCATCAAAGACACAGGTCAGCTGAAAGGGAAAACTAGAAGAGGGAAGTAAATGGGCTGATGAATGAGGGTTATGTAGTAACTGCATTAAAAGGCAGGACGAAAAGAAAACTATGATGTATTTCAGTCCTCTGGTTATTCGAAGGGAGGGATCTGTAATTGTTCCTTGGGGAACGGAAGGTTTTCCTGGTGATGGATTGTAAATATTTCTCAGGTGGGTTCTTATACAGGCATCGCTGAAGAATAGAATACATCGTGAACTAGCTGACGAGGTTAACCCTGAGTTAAGTGTTCGTTTCTGACCTTTCAGAGAGGCGAGCTGAGTCAGCCAAACTATTTGTGCATGAGCCCACGCAAGCTAAGTGATCAGTCCCATCCAGACACAAATGTTAGTGGCCTCTCTCCAAACGGCATCACCCCCATGGGGAGTGCAGTGCCCACTAGGAGGTCTTCTTCAGGTAGATATTTAGACTCACAGGCCACACTTGGCTTTTAGAAGGATCAAGGCCAGGAAGCACTGTGTGCGAGCAGGCCATGCCAGCCATTCTTCTTTATCAAGAGGGGCTCTGGCAGCAACCCACGCAGTAGTCCAGGAGCGCCTAGGTAACAACTCAGGCACAAGGGAACGGGGCTCATGTGGAGCAGCCCCAGGACCCGCCCTGGCCTAGAAGCTTCACTCTCCATAGGAGTCAGTATCCCTAGTAACCACCGCATAGGTGTAATTTCTAGGATGCCAGAATGGACACGCCCAGCTGAGTGAGTCGTCACACTGATGGAGACCCAAAATGCTGGCCTCCCACCAGGTGTTTGTAGTTCATCCGCAGTTCCTGCCAGTCTAGATACACCTCACCATCCACGGGCCTTTTTTTTACCATTGAGCATTGTTGTCTAGCAACACAGTTCACGGTTTTTATCTTATCAGGTTTCCATGGTAACCTGTGTTACTAGAAAGTTAGCCCAAGGTCAAATCTATCCTTAGAGAAGGGGTTTTACTCACTCTTCCCGCAGGGGATGGACCAGGAAGGGAAAAGGGTAGACCTCAAGCCTCGCTAATTTATTTTCTCTTCCTTCCACTTAGACATGACTTTCTTCAATGGGGTGTTTAAAAATGTGGGAGGAGTGGCCGAAATTTTTGGTAAGTTAAATCTGAACTTGCTTTTATCCCCCAGGTGTCAGGGCATGGGGTGGGGGTGTGTGGGAAATCTAAGGAAATGACCAGGGCCTTGGGCTCTGCCCTCTGAGCTCCCGCAGCCTCACCAGCAAGCTCTGAACAATGTGATCCGGGTCCTGATGAGAGTAGCAGGGCCCTTTATCTCAGGGTGAGTCACTGAGTGGGCAGGTGGCTTCGTTGTCCTTCCTTCATTCATCCTGACCTCAACCTGGCCAGGAGGGGAATGGCATCCCTACTTTACAGGCAAGAAAACTGAGCCAAAGGAGTTAGGGACTTGCCCAAAGCCACACAGCTAGAAGGGACAAGGTCTCCTCTGAGTCCAGAGCTTGGTCCCCTTCCACAAAAGTGGTTTTATTTTTCCTTCTCAACTACTGAATATACATAAAGTTTAAGAAGCATTCTATTGATCAGTTATATATCTATTATTTGACTGTTAATCGCACGACATTACGATGATTCCCATCACTGATGACTAAAAGTACCCAAAATAAGATTATAGCAAGATGGACATGAGCAAGGTGACTCTGAACAGCTATGGGATTAGACAGTGCTGCGCGTAAAACTGCACTTAAAATGTACGTATGACTAAGTGCAGGTGCCCTGGAAGCTCTTGAATGAAAATGCATGTTTCTATAAACACATACACATACACATAAACCTTAAGGTGGCTTTTTCCATCAGCGTAGAACCATTTATTCATGTTTCTGATTAGGCTGTGTGGAAACAAAAGGTGGGAAGGGAAGTTTGAATGAGGTAGGAAGAAACTGGAAGAGCAGTGAACAGTCGAGGTGGACGTGGTCCTCACAAACAACTTTGGATCTCCCCAAGCTCCCTACGACGACCCTGTGCGTTTAAATCGGTGCTATGGGGTCACCGCGTTAAGCACCTGACGATCATCCAATCAGAAAGGCAGACAGCAGAGAGGGCGACCATGAGTTGTAGAGTCAAAAAGGTGGATACTGTTTTCTTGCCAGTTTTGTTTGCAAGAGCACTTTTGTTTAGGATAAGTCATCGTTGCTGGTGGATACCTCGGGCATGTCTCTGACCTTCTATTTCTTTACCCATGAAAGGGAGGTGACAGAATGGCATCTGCCTTACAGGATTAACAAGAAGTTTATGGGGGGGAATTCCCTGGTGGTCCAGTGGTTAGGACTCCGAGCTTTCACTGCCAAGGGCGCGTGTTCAATCCCTGGTCAGGGAACTAAGATCTGGCATGCCCCGTGGTGTTGCCAAAAAAAAGCAAAGCAAAGCAAACAAACAAACAAAAAACCCAAGAAGTTTATGGGATCATAGACCAAATGAAAGCTTTATAAAGCATTACTCACTCAATCAGTTTTAACTATTGTGCTATTTAAAGCACTAACACACCATCATAAAGTAATTATACTTCAATAAAGATGTTAAAAATAAAATAAAAAATAAAATAAAATAAAGCACTTAACACAGTTTCTGGCACATAGCAGGTGCCCGCAAATTATTAGTGTCTGTACCCCTTCTCTTCCTGCACTGATTCATACTTCTTTATTGCCAGGACTGTATCATTAGGAATCCATTCAGCAAACTAATAGTGACTTAAATAATAAAGACGTTTAATGATCTCACATAAGCCATCTGAAGGCACCTGCATTGGTGCAGTAGCTCAACACAGGTATCAGAGACCCAGCAGGTTTGTTCTATATTACCCCACTGCTACCCTCGACATAATAGTTTTTCAGCTTTAGGCTTGGGGCCTCATGGCTGCAAGGTGGTTGCTGCAATTCCAGCCAGCATATCCTCCCCATATTCAAGTAAGGAGAAAGGTGTAGCTCAGAAGGGCCCTCTCACATGCCTTTATGCTTTATTAAGAAAGAAACATTTCCCAAAAGCTTCTAACAGACTCACCCTTAGGGTTTTGGGGTCATATTTGGGTTTCATGCTCAGCCCTAGACTAGCCCTTGTCGTGGAAGCATGGGATTACCATGATGAGCTGAGAATGACTATTAAACATTCCCAGGGACTTGGGGAGGAGGTTACCTTCCTTGAGTGCTTTTCAGTTTTGTTGGTAAGGAAGAGGGATGAATGGCCGTCGGGTGGGCAACCAACAGGGACCACAGCTAGTAAACCTGCTTCCCTTCAATTGTCTAGAACTGTCCTAAGTACACAGTAGGTGCTTAGTAGGTGACAAGGCACCATCCACCTGGGAAGGGGGCTCCCTCCTCAACTCTGGCTCCTGGTGCACCCTCCTCCCCTCCCCCAGACTGCCTGGGCTCCCACTTCACCTGGCTACAGGATGTCTTCACCAACTTCCCCGCGCTGCTCCAGTTCGTGAGTGGTATGAAGTGTGTGGCTGGTCTCTGCCCCCGGGACTTCGAAGACTACGGCTGTGCCTGCAGGTTTGAGATGGAAGGGCTGCCTGTGGACGAGTCTGACAGGTGAGCACGACCAAAAGGTGAGCTCATGGAGGCCCGGCTGAGGCTTGGGAAGAGCACAGATGCGGAAAACTCCCTTGGCTTCGTTTGTGTGTGCAGGTGTATGTGGGTGTGTGCAATAAAATTTAAAATCTTAGAAGCATCCGGGGTTGGCAAGGATATGGCAAATAGCTACTGGTAGCAGGAGGGTCAATTAGGACAAGTTGGTGGTATCTGTTAAGAGTTTTATGCATGTCAAAGTAAAGGAGCTGTTACAGTGGAGGATTACTGGACTGAATGTCAATATTATGACATAGTATGAGTGTGTTTCATGTTTGGTAATTGCAATCATTGTTGCTTTTGTTGTGGTCATCCATGTACAATGCTTGGTGTCAGTCTATTTATCTCTTGTAAAAATAAAATACAGTGTGTGTGTGTGAGAAAAAAAAAAAAAAAAAGAGTTTTATGCATGTCACCTATAACCCAGTAATTCCAATTCTCTGTTCCTAAGGGACTCTGTGATCTTAGGCACGTTCTTTTACTTCTTTGTGTTCCATTTATTCATCTATTAAATGGCGGTAATAATAACACCTACCTCATAGAGTTATTGTTTAGAATTACATGACCAAATACAAGTTAAAGTGATTGGGATTCTGCCTGGCTTATTAAGTCTTCAAGAGTAGTTGCGATTGATAACAATATTAGTAGGGCTGTAGTAGTAGTAGTGATAGTAGTAATAGTACTGTGGGAGTCATAGTCAGGCTGTAATAGTAGTAGTAATAGTAACAACATTAGTAGTAACAATTGTCTAGGTAGCTATAGTAGTATTAATAGTAATAGTGGTAATAATAGTAGTGACAGCAGCAGCAGCAGTACTAGTAAACCGGTGGTGGTGGTGGTGCTGTTAGTAGTAGTAGTAACAGTAGTAGTAGAATAGTTGTCACAGTAGCTGTAGTAATAGTAATAGTAATAATAATAATAGTAGTAATAGCATCAGTGCTAATAAAACTGTAATGGTGGTGGTGGTAGTAGTAGTAGTAGCAGTAGGAGTAGTAGTAATAGCAGTAATTGGAGCTATAGTAACTGCAGCAGCAACAGGAGTGTGGAACCAGGAAATTGAACCCACATCTCACCCCTACTCCAGGACCATGTCTACACCTCACTGGTATTATATTTGTGCCCAAATCCAGTGTGATAAAGTGTGTGCTTTCATCTACACAGACTCCCAGAAGATAGGGAAGGATTCCCATTGGTGTAAGTTGTTTCTGCACCAAAAGGGCAGTTTGTCATTTCTGGGGCCATAAGCCAGCTCGTTGACATTCAGAGAGGCGGAGTCTGATTCTGTTCCGGGCACGGTGCCAGAACCATTTCTGGGCATGTGTTTTCCTTTCAGGTCCTCCCTTACCACTTCCTTTAGTTATTAAAACACCCACAAACCTAGAAGTCAAAGAAATGAAGCAGTAATTCATCCCTGTCTGAATGGTCAAAGCATTGATGGCCAGAACTGGCAGAATGGTGGGCCTACCCAATTTCAATTACTTTTCACATTGCAGTTGATGGAGGTGGGAATTTCCAGACTCCTGGAGGATAGATTATTTCCACCTTGAACTTGCACGCCAGATTCCAAAAACAATTGCCATAGTTTATTGAGTGTCAACCACATGACAGGGTCTTTATAGACATTCTCTTGACTCCCCCAAATTCTTACGAGTTAGGTAATGTGAGAAACTTAGTAGCTTGCCCATACAGCTGCCTGCATATCTTCTTCTTTACATTGGTTTTCACTGCTTGCTGCATGCACTGCAAGAGCCACCTGACTCCCTTGTTTAGTGTCAGCCTCTCCCTGTGATCAACCTTGACCTTGGCAAGTTACAGAGCTTTATGTGTTTCACTTTTCACATATGTAAATGCTCATAAGAATAATAGTACTTGCTGCATAGGTAATATAATTCAAATTCAAATATCGTGTGTGTGTGTGTGTATACACTAAGCATTTGGAACAGGCCACTGCCAGAAACCAACGAGAGACACAGAATGATCATGTGCTGCCTGCCCCTCTTCTGACCCTAACCCACACTCTCACCCTGTCCCTTCCCCATCCTGCCACAGCTGTTGCTTCCAGCATCGCAGGTGTTATGAGGAGGCTGCAGAGATGGACTGTCTGCAAGACCCCGCCAAGCTTAGCACAGATGTCAACTGTGTCAGCAAGAGTATCACCTGTGGTGAGCATCTCCAGGTGTCCCAGGAGGCTGGGCTGAGAAATATCAGTTCAGAGATCGCAGGCCCGGGCTCCCAGGGTCCGCCCTCATCATCATCACCATTGGCAACATCACTGTGTGTACTTAGAGCACTACAAGGGCCAGATCTATGGCATCTGTACCTTGCATGGAGTAGAGGCACAACAAATTCTTTTTGAATTGAAACAATGGCTGCTCAGCAGATTATTTGATCTACAATTTTATGCTTGTACCAAGCCTGGGCGCTTGAGAAGAGCAAATAGCTTACTACTTATGCATTGCGTGATTTAGGGGGAATACCCTGACCTTCTACTTAACAACTGGGACCCTCAAAATGGGGAGGAGGAAACCTGCTTCAGAGATTTGTTATAAAAATTAAGTAATGCAACAATGTTACATTTTAAAAATGTAAACAATGTTAAGTGTAAAACAGTTAATATGGTGACTGGCATCTGTTGAGAACTCAGTGACGGAAGTGGAGTCCACGAGGGAGGAATAAGGCTGGTGTGGTTGTAGGAATCAGGCACACACGGCGGTTCAAATCTCAGCCCTCCACATTACTAGCTGTGTGACTCCAGGAATTTTATTTCATGTCTCTGGACAATCCCGGCAGAAGAAGTAGAATAGGCAAAGGCATTGAGGGAAGAGGACCATGGCACGCTGGGGTAGTATATTAGGGCATCCTCTCTGAGTGCCTGTTATGTGCCACGGATGTTGTACACAGCAACTCTGATCGTCCTGACAACCCTATCAGATGGGGGTCATCATCCCCAGTTTTCAGACAAGGCGAGGAGAGCTCAGAGAAATTAAACAACTTGCCCAAGGTCACACAGCTGCCAAGTGGCTAAGGCAGAGTTTGAGCCCAGGTTTGACTGGTCCCACAGTCCAGGTCACATGGGCTGGCTGGAGTTCAGAGCATCAGGAAGGGTGTAAGTTACAAGGTGAGGAACACAGCGAACACGAAGAAACGAGACTCATTCATTCACTCGCTCAACTCACGCGCGCTGAGCACCTACACCAAGTGTAAGACAATCGCCTACGTGTTGGGGGTACCCTGACCTTCTGGAATTTCCTCTTGGTTGTCAGACACTGAAAATGTCAGAAACAAATCATATGGTATGTTAGATAATGCTAAGATCTGCGGAAGAAAATAAATCAGAGGAAAGGCATAGGGAGGGCTGGGGTGTGGGTTCCTTTTTAAATAAGAAAGTCAAGAGAAGCCTCCTTGGGAAGATGACAGTTGAGCAAAGACTGAGAGGAGAAGGGATGCTAGCCTGTGGCTACTCAGAATAGCAGATGTTGGAAGCAGCCTGTGGTGGACCCCAGGCTCCAGGTGCCTGGTGTGTTTCAGAAACAAGGGGGACAGTGGGTCAGAAGTGGGGAGACGGGGGAGGAGTGAAAGAAGGTGAGGTCTGAGAAGGAACAGGGGGCAGTGGCATTTACTTTGAGTGCAGAAGTTGCTCAAAGTTCTGAACACACACACACACAAAGGTATAGTTTGACCTGGGTTTGTAAAGGACTGTTCTGGCCCCTCAGTGAGAAGAGGCTGGGCAGCCGGGGAGGAGGCGGGGGGACCCGTAAGGCCACTCACATCACCCAGGCAGGGGATGATGGGGGTGGAGTGGAGATGGGGACACCTGTCAGACTCAAATAGGTTGAGAGTAGCTGGTAGGATGGCCTGGTGGATCGGGTGTAAGTGCGGGGGAAAAAGGAGTACCTATGGCTCCCGGGCTGGGCCCACACGGCTGAAGGGATGGAGCTGGCGCGGATGAGATGAAATTGGCGTGGGTGAGATGAAGAAAACCGCAAGAGAATCAGGGCTTTGGGGGCAGAGCGGGAGTCAGTTTTAGAGTTTGCCTCACCTCTTGGGATTCCCAGTGAGCTCTTCTGGTCTGCTCTGCCCTTGCTCTGTGGACAGAGTCCGGGGACGCTTGTGAACACCTGCTGTGTACCTGTGACAAGGCTGCCATAGAGTGCTTGGCTCAGTCCAGTATCAACTCTTCCCTGAACCTTCTGGACACGTCCTTCTGTCTGGCTCAGCCTCCAGGTAGGAAGATCTGGGCCCTGCATCAGCGGTGGGGCTGGCGATCTGCGGCGGGAGCTGGTATGGGACCAGTCGTTGCTGCGTTTCTTCAGATGCCAAGTCCAGTGCCTTCTAACATTCTCCAAAACCACTTCTCTAATGTGCTTTCTCTTCAGAGACAACCAGCAGGAAAGAGCTGCTGACACTTCTGCCCAGAGGTAAGGTCTTCTCGGGAAGCTGCTCTTGTTTGGACCACAGGGCTCTGGCTACTGATGGGAATGGGTGGATACACCTCCTCCACCCGGCCTGCCTCCCCGAAGCTGGAGTGACCCATGGCACTGAAGACGTGCCCACATCCCCCAGCCGGAGACGCCATTACTTCTGATAAACTCAGTTCACACCCAAAATCAAATGGCCCTTTCTATGTAGACAGGTGTGAATTTAATCCAGTTAGGATGAAGACCCCAGGTTCTTTCTCTCGGCCTATAATTGTAAGCAGGACAGGGTCCAGTGCTCAGATGGGGCAAGGCCCCTCTGAGCGCTGGGGGCGCTCCTGGCCACTGAGGCCTCCTGGGAACAGACCAGCTGTCCCCCTCCTCCGCCCCCCAGAGCCTGCAGCCCAAGGAGCTGCCTGGATCCAGGTGAGGCCCCTTGAAGGGGAAGCTGTATTCTCATGTGTCACTTTTCAGGACAGAGTAGCCTCCTTATAACTGTCTACTGAGCTAAGCAAGGGATGATTCTGACTCTAAAACATGCATCTTATGAAAAAAGTGAGAGTTAAGTTTATGCCCATCATTCCTTGTCTGCCAAAGTTCCCACGATCTTTCAGTCCCGATACTGTGGGTACCTGGGGATGAGAAGTTCCAGGTGCACCTCGGCCAACCACCCCTCCTTTCCCGGGGCCAGGGTCTCTTTCTCAGAATTAGCACTGCAGTGTTTGTTAAAGAGGAAGCCGATATGGCTGTGTGTGCGTGGATGCAGGTGTGCCCGTGCCTATGAGTGTGCACGGGTGTGTGCACGTGTGGGTTTGTGTATGGGCATGTATAGGCTGACGCGTGTGTATGGCTGCGTGCGTGCGCGCGGGTTGTACCTCTATGGACTTTCTGTGTCAGCGCCCTTTTCTCTCTGCCATCTGCCTTCCCCTTGAACAGAGGTTTTCTCAAATTGGGACCACACTCCATAGGCACAAACCTTTGGAGTCTGCAGCCCTTTCGTCGCCACAGCCTGTGTCCAATGGTGTCGCCTTCTTCCCCAGAACCCAGCCCTGGCTGGAGTCCCTCCCGAGGGGGGGCCCTTGCTGGGCACCCCTGTGTCCTGGGCGGTGTGCGAGAGGCAGAGGTATCCCGAGGCGGGACAAGCAGCCCTTCTGGGAACATCTTTTACAGCCCCTTATCCTCCCGCCTCATCCAGCCACCCAGCCTGTCCTTGGGGACCCTTGGCACTTGCATCCCTCACTCGTTGCTCCTGGGGGCTCTCTTTTTCCAGTGGTTCCCGTGGAGCCCACGGACTCCAGCCTGACGGCCCTCTCAGGAGAAGGTGAGCAGAGGGGGACCGGTATGGAACCCAAATATCTGTGGGTTTTTTTTTTTTTTGTAGAGTAGCTTTCTTTTCTTTTTTTAAATTTTATTTTTTATTGGAGTATAGTTGATTTACAAAGTTGTGTTAGTTTCAGGTGTACAGCAAAGTGATTTATTTATACATATACATATATCTCTTCTTTTTCAGATTCTTTTCCCATGTAGGTTATTACAGAGTATTGAGTAGAGGTCCCTGTGCTCTACAGTAGGTCCTTGTTGTTTATCTATTTTATATATAGCAGTGTGTATTTGTTAATCCCAAGCTCCTAATTTATCCCCCTCCACGTTTCCCCTTTGGTAACCATAAGTTTGTTTTCAAAGTCTGTGAGTCTCTTTCTGCCGTGGTTTTTTTTTTTTTTTCTGCCGTGTTTTGATTGTGCCAGCTGCCTGCTTGCTGGGATTATCTCCCTTAAAATGCTCCCTGCCTGGGCTTACAATGGAACTGCCTCAGGAACATTCTAGAAACCCTCTTACTTCCTTTTGACTGCCAAATCTCTTCTCTACTTGCTCAGCTTTCTCCCACACTCCTAGTCCCACTTTAGGAGAATTGTCAGATAAAACACAGACCCCGCCCTCGACCATCTGACATTGAACTTCAGATCAACAACACATACTTTGTTAACATAAGTTATGTCCCAGGATTTGCATGGGACTTACTTCTACTAAAAATGTATCTTTTCTTCATGCGAAATCCAAATAGAACTGGGCATCCTGGATTTTTATTTGCTAAATCTGGCAACTCTTCACCTCAGGGAGATCACGCTGCACACCCACCGCCCTACAAGTCCGTGTACTGCTCTCTTCTGCTGTTACTGCTGCTGCTTCTGCCAGGTTAAAAGCAGAGGCTCATGTGTTCACCCCCAGCCATCCTCCATGTCCAAGGGCATGTCATCCCCAACGGCTTCTGGACAGCCCGTGCCTTGGAGACCAGGTCCAGAGAAAAGAGGAAATGGCACCAACGCCAAACCAAAGCTCCACCATACGCCCTGCTTCCAACCGGCAGCCATTCCCAGCATGCCTGGCAGTGGCCACGTCCCTTCTAAATTGAGGATAAGCTACGGGCTTCACGGCCCCGCCAGACAAGCACAAAATAACCCCAAATTCGTACATTTTCCACTTTCTTCAGCCTGAACCATCACCCCTTTGTGGCACAACCCTGGAAAAGACTCAAAGTAAATAAGGTTCCTCAAGGAGTCTAGAGCCTAATGGGAGGAGGTGAGGGGGTACACCCTCATCTTCGCTCCCCAGCGCACTCACACTCTCCCCCTCACATCCATGACCTAGGCAGTGGCCACAGATGCCCTCAGAGGAGGGGGCAGCCTGAATGCGGGCTCAAAAATCAATCATGCAGGTGCAGGTGGGACAGTTTGTGAGGAAAAGATCTGGGGTTTGTAGTTGTTCTCACCATCATGGGATGAAATTATGTTTTGGAGTCAGGCAGATTTGGGATGGATTCCCTGCTCTATTTCTCATCTGTGTGACTTGGGAAGCGTGGTTTAAGCTCTTTAAGCTTTAATTTCCCCTTTGCATAAAGCAGGTATCAGCTTTTTTTTATGTTAAGGGCCAGATAGTAAATATTTTAGACTTTGTGGACCAGAGGATCTCTGTCGCAACTACCCAACTCTGCCATTGCAGCAGAAAAGCAGCCATAGACAATCTGTAACTGGATGGGTGTGGCTGTGGTGCCAATAAAACTTTATTTACAAAAACAGGCTGAGGGCCGGGCCATAGTTTACCAATCCCTGGAAAGGGATGATTATTCCGGTCTGTTGTGGTGACCGAAGAATGAGACAGAGCATGGGAAGATTCTGGACCAGCATCTTCTTCCAAAAATTCTAGTGTGACTATAAAAAACCGCACACAATGTCAAATCACATGCAGGATACTGGACGACTTGCCTAAAATACATAATCTCATTTAATGCTCATACAACCCTATGAAATAATTGCTGTAACCTCCATATTGAGATGGTAAATTGAGATGGAGAGGGAAGTTGTCCAAGCCCAGAGCTGGGTGGTAGGGCTGAGATTTGAGGCCGCCACTGTCTCCATCCTTACTTCTAGACCTAAACTGCCTCTTCAGCTGCCTTCCCCAACAAAGCCATTCCAACCAGGGGAAATAATGGCCCTTTCTCCCAAAGAGGTCATTTGCAGGTCTCTCTGCCTAAACACAGGACTGGCCCTTATCTGGCCTCTTGTCCACTGAACTGGGAAGTAAGGGAGCAAAAACATCCAGACGTAGTCTGATCAGATTGCCATGGGCCTTCTCTCCTCTGCCCAGCTAAGGTGCTGAGCTGGGTTGGTAATTGAGATGTGGTGGTTTCTTTTCACAGTGGCGGCTGAGACCAGAGCTGCCCGACTGACCATTCTCTCCAGGACAAGTAAGCAGAGGGGACTACATAGGAGGACAGCAAGAAACCCAGTGGAGAAATGCCACCTAAATATTTGTGTTCAGTTCTGGTGACCAGTTTTTGACATGGCCTGGAGGAAATATTATTATACCCATTTTGCAGATTATATCGGAAACTCGGGCTCTGGGAGGTTAAAAGCTCTGTCATTCAGCAGTGACTTGTAGACTGATTTCTAACCCCAGACTTCATTCAGGCTTTCTGTTATACAATAGTGATTCACAGAGAACAACCTCCTGCTTAAAAATACCTAGACCGAGATGTCATCAGAAGAATTAACATATTTACTTTGCTTGTGGTCATTAACAACCATGGCTCCTTTATTAATAAGTATAAATAACGGATAATAACAGTTTACTAAATACTAAGAGTGACTAAGTAAACAAATGGATTCCTTGCTTAATAGGCAGTGACATTGTTGGGGACCTCCGATGTGTCGGCGGGTTCCTAGGCCCCTATGCACCTTCTCTGAGTTAATCCTCCCTCATCCTAGAGACCCGCTGTTATCCCCATTTTACGGGTAAAGGAGGAGCTCTGAGAGGCGGGGTCATTTCCCCAGGGTAGTACAGCTTAGTATTCCTTTAGTTCTGAATCTGTACATTCTGCCTTTGACGAGAACCCTCTGCCCCAGCTTAGAACTGCCGAGATTTTCTCTCTTTGTTGAGCATTCGTGTCCACATCAGGAAATGTCAAAGCCTATTTTCACATAACATCATCATAAACTTGGTCTTTGGCACATTGAAGTTAAGGCAGTTCCTTCCTTTCTGAAGCATTTTGGAGTTCCCACCTCTAGCTCTCTGGGGTACAGCCAGAAGGGAAGTAGTAGCCTAGCATAGTGGTTAAGTGGGTCAACTTTAGCCAGGTGGCCCAGGTTTGCATGTCACCATTTCCTGGCTCTGTGACCTTGAGCAAGTGTGTCCCCTTTCTCATTTGTGAATGAAGGTGAGCATAGTTCTAACTCACGGGGTTGTTATTGAGTTAATGTAATCGAAACACTTAGTGCTGTCTATGGCATGTAGTAAGTCTTAGTTCATCCTGGCTGCTATAACAAAGTACCACAGACTGGGTGGCTTATAAACAACAGACGTTTATTTCTCATGGTTCTGGAAATCCAAGATCAAGATGCCAGCATCGTCAAGTTCTGGTAAGAGTCCACTGCTTAGTTATGGACGGCTGGCTACCTTCTCACTGCATCCTCACATGGGAGAAGGGATGAGGGAGCTCTCTGGGGTCCCTTTTATAAGGACACTAATCCCATCACAAGGGATCTGCGCTCATGACCTAATCACCTCTCAAAGTCCCATCTCCAAATGCCATCCTATTGGGGGTTAGGTTTCCATATATGAATCTGGGTGGGGGGGAAACACACTCATTCTATAGCATACTAGAAGCTTGATGACTGTTAAACAGCAACAAATTCATTTCACAAAGAAACCAGGGCCCAGCAGCCTTCCTGAAGCCACACCACAAGCAACTGGAATCACACAGTTCTGCTGCCTTATTCTCCCCTGTTCAAAAAATGTGATTTTTATTTGTTTATTTATTTTCATTCAAATTCTGGAGAAGTCTGCTTTCTCAAAGTATTTCAACAGACTCACCTGCTTGCAGCATGACAAGTTGCGGCTGTGTTTATCAGCAAGCCTGAGTCTGGGGGTTTTTTAGCTCAGCAGGGACCCTGCCCTCACCAGCTCTCCTGGGAGGCGACCAGGGGCAGAGCAAGGAGCACGTTGCCTCCTGGGCTCAGCGGGATGGGAGCTGCCTCTGGAGACCAAGATGGGACAGACTGGAGTTAATGCTTACTCCCTCTCTCTTCTTCTGGGGACAGAACCAGGCCAAGTCCAGGAAGACACAGAAGATGCAAGGGCCACACCTTCTCCAGGTAAGCATGCTCAGCTTTGTATATGTTGTATATATTGTTGTCCCCCATATATTTATGAAATCAAGTGTGTTCCCCAGAATGAAAGAAATCATTGAAGCCGATTTACTTTTATATCCCCCAGCCCAAAAGTAGACAAGTGAAATCAGAAAATAGATCCATTAGTAGGAAGATATTGAAACCTACCTGCTAAAGAGATGCATTTAGAAAAATATAGAAAACTGTACTTAGTTGTCTATTTAAATCCACATTACAAAAATAGCTACTTTTAATATTTGAGGATGCTTTCTTCCAGTCTGCCCCAACCCACAGTGAGCACATCTGTGAACATAAATAAAATGAATTTGAGATCACTTGGCAGCCATGGTTTTGCAGTCTGAGTTGCATCTCTTCATACAATGAGATGATATTCCCCTGACATGAAATATTTTTCTGTAACATGATTTTTAGAGGCTGTACAATGGTTTCTTGTATGGAATCCTATAAATTGTTTAATCAATTATTTCCAACATGTGTTATTATAAATAATAGATATGCACTTTCTTTATGCCCATCCACTTCTGATAAATGCCTAGAAGTTGAATTGCTGGATAAAAGGTATAATCATTTCAGGGCTCTCAATATGTTGCCAAATTGCCCTGGAGAAAAATTGAACCAATTTACATTCATATGCACACGCCAGGGGCCAATAGCGCCTACTATTATTTAAAAACAAGGAAACAAAAAACCTGTACCCATTTTTAATAGAAAATAAAGGTAGCTCATTATTTTCCACTGTTCCCTCTGATTCACCTTTGTGGGGTTGGAGAGCTGGGCAGGATACTAAACCTAGGAGACTGAGGTTACGACAGGACTACTAAAGGGCTGCTTCTAACCCATCAGGACCAGTGTTGAGCAAGCTGAGACAGAAGCCCAGATGTATGAAGCAAACCAATATGGTGGATTTGGGGAAGGACTGCAAGTCAGAGGCCCAGGTCTTACCCAGAGCGCTGGGAGCTGAGCCTGGGTCAGCAGATGAGTGGGCACATAGCCTGCCGAGGCTCCCTTGGTCTGGACCACACTGGGCTGGAGATCTGGCCTGTGGGCTGGAGATCTGGCCTGTGGGCTGGAGATCTCCCTGCCTCCAGCCAAAGGAGCTGGTGGGACTGAGGTCTGAGAGCAAAGGGAGATCCAGACAGGGCCAGGGAGCCTGC
Organism: Balaenoptera physalus; assembly: GCF_965194825.1. Lineage (NCBI taxonomy): Eukaryota > Metazoa > Chordata > Mammalia > Artiodactyla > Balaenopteridae > Balaenoptera > Balaenoptera physalus. Next base: position 76,514,140 of record NC_138895.1, on the reverse strand, counting down.
ATGGGGCAGGCAGAGCCACATCACGGGCAGCCTTGACGGCCACGGAGAGGACCTTGCACTTAATTCTGAGTATGAGGAGAAGCTGACGCAGTGCTTTGAGGAGTTTGCATTACTGGGTACTGTGAGTTGGCTTAATCGCTCCACCATTCTTTTTCTCTCTTCACCCGTGAGCATCATCGTGGACCTTCACTTGGCAGGCTCATGATGGTAAACACAGCACAAATACAGGCCTGAGAGGCTATGACTTTTCTCGCCCACGAGATGTCATCCAGGTGGTCTAGCTCCTGTCAGTTTTAATGTTATCGTAGGAAATTTGGAAATTCTCATGTAGTGTCCATGGATCCCTGAGGCTCTGCCCTGATGCCTGCAGACCCAGTTTGAAGACACTCTCCCGATGCTTTGTCTGCATTTGGCCCTGACTACATGTCCATCTGCAAACCTCTTCTTGAACCACTTTTCAAATATGGACCATAAAGGTATGTGTTTTCAGGGTCTGCAGAGATTGTTGCCACAGCTAAAGGTGTAACCATCGTCCCTGCCGGCATTAAATCTTTGGGGTTGGCTGTGTCATCCGTCAGAAGTGGTCCTGAGGAGACATCTGGAAAAGGTGAGCAGAAGCAGGCAGAGATGTCTGTCCTCTCCCGGCCTTGGGATCCTCCGGTGAAGTCGTTAACCAAGCCCCTTCGGCTACCGCATCGTACTGTGACTGTCCCACTTGGTGCCACTAGGAGGCGCCATCCCTCCTGCCGCTTGAGCACTTCGATTCTCAGAGCGGGCAGGTGAGCCTGCAGCCATCAGCTGCTGGAGGCCGAGCCGGGGAAAGGAACGCCTGACCGAGGGCTCCTGTCGCTCTTACTGGCCCTGAAGGGAAGAGCTGGGCGTCATCCGCAGCATGGTTTTGCTGGAAAGAGTGAAACACTTGGGTTTGGATGGTTCTCCTCCTTGGCTGTCCTCCCTCGGCTGCCTTAGCAAAGGCCCCGCACCGGCACGCAGCCACAGCCGGTGGGACACACAGGGCTCTGCTCACGCCTGGGCGAGCCCTCCACGCATGCAGGGCTCTCGAGGGGGAGGTTGGGGAGGAGCCCTGCGCAGGCCTCCGGCTTCGTGGTTCTTCCCCCTCTGAACGGAGGACAATGGAGTTTGCACAGTGGGCTTTTGCTTAGCTTAGCACAAGTTGCAGGCTGAGGAGGAGGGGAGAGGAGAAGGAGGGCAGAGACAGAGAGACAGAGAGTCCTTGTTTCTCATCAGCCTGTGACAGGTTCACCTTCCTGCACCTGGGAAGCGGGGACAACGCTTGGGTGATGCCACAGCTTGGAGAGATGCTCTTTTGTCTGACATCCCGGTGCCCGGAAGAATTTGAATCTTACGGCTGTTACTGTGGGCAGGAAGGACAAGGCGAGCCAAGGGACGCTCTGGACAGGTACGGCCGGGCAAGGATGGCGGGTGGGCGGTGTTGATGCTGCAGCGAGAGATGATAGCCTTCCTCGATGTCGGACATCGCTTGGGGCTCACAGAGAGCTCGCCGAGTGGCATTATTTCACTCAGGAGGGCTTGTTGCCATTATGGTCCCATTTTCCTGATGAGCAGTTGAGGCCCCGAGGCTGACTTGTCTGAGGTCCTTCAGCCACGAAGGGGCAGAGCCGGGCAGATCCAGATCTTTCGATTTGGTCTAGAGCTCCACCACGAATACTGCCCAGCTGCTCTAAGAGGGTCAATCTGCAAAGACACTTCAGAAGACCCCAAATCTGCCTATTTTGCAACGAGCAGCATGTAGAATTGGGGTCCCTAGTTGATTTGCTCTGCAGGATGACACACTGAGATGAGCTTCTCAACAACTTTTAGGTGTAACTGTCAAATGTTTTACCTACTGTTCTTTGAAGAATTTTCACTGACCTCATGCATTCATTAATTTATTCCTTCATTTATATAGGCATTCAGCCTACATTTGTTGTGCTTTTGCTCTGTGTTGGGCACTGTGCTAGGTGCTGGAGACATAAAAAGGATTAAACCTAAACAAAGCAGATTAAAACAAGCTGCCTCTGCCCCATAGGAGCTTGCTGAGTGAAAGAGATGGACAATTCAACAAAATACCACCCACTACAACAAATGCAGTGGGGACACAGAGGAAACGATGGGGAACTCAACCTGGAGATGAGTTAGAGAAAGGTTCTGAGAGCAGAATTGATCAGGTTTAAAGACTGATTGCACGTGAAGACTCACCCAGTTCACAGCCAGTTAGAGCTCTAGTGAAATTGTGTATGCCCGCCTCCAATGTTGGGCTTGCCAGGGGAGAATCAACAACTATAGCTGAGAGTGAAAAAGACAATTCTTATTGTAGTTAACACAAAGGACACAGTACCGGCAGGAACGTGGAACATGTCCACTGCAGGTCACGTGGCGTCTTCATGGCTGTATGACTCACACACCCACCTACCTCCACAGTAGCTCTCCTGTCTCCACTGAACAGTCATCCAGCCCCATCATCCAACCTTTGCAGGGCATTCCAGGAAATCAGGGGCTCTGCTGCCCAGGCAGACTTCAGAAAATTTACCTCCCACCAGGTGATACTAAAGAAGTTTTTATTCTAGCAAAGTATATACCACACTGTGGAATCACTGTGTTTTCATCATGGGGCTTGACAACATGCCCTCTACTCTCCAAGACAGAGAACCATTTAAGGATTGTTCCTGAGTCCACAGCACTCAGTGAGATAAGGCAAAATAGAAATCTAGGTAGCAGTAGTCACTGTGTTCTGTTGAACCCTATGGAAAGAATATGGGGGTGCTGTTGAAGAGGTTTCCTGACTACTGACCTTATTTCACAAAAAATATGAGATTTGACCAGGCAGGCAAGTGAGCTATGATACGGCTTCCTTGACATCCATTAGGAAGAAATGGAAAAATGGAAAGCCATAGCCTTGACCAAGGAAGGATTAGTCAAAATGGTATTATTTTCTGCAACGGTGTTTTTCCAAACCATGTATACTTTATATTCTGGGACACCTGAATGGTTTTCAAGGGTAGTTGGATCATATATGATTTCTGATTCACTGACTTTAGATTTTAACTATTATATTAACTATCCACCGCCACCCACCCCAGCCGAATGCCACACAAGATAGTGGCTCGGCTGTCCTAACAGCAGAATGGGGGCTGCAGTTCTCATCCCACACAGGCTAATGTGATGTGAGAGGTGGATTGTTCCTCCTCCGACTGCTGGCACCACAGAATGGGTGGTGAAGCCCATACGTGCCCAAGCACAAGCACTACCAAAAAGCCACAAGTCTGCCTGATCCCAGCTCCGGCTGTGGTCTCCAGGACGGAGTGAGAGTAACTAAAGGACAGGGGAGAGTTGAAAAGAGAGGATTTAAGGAGCAATTGTAGCCCCCTATTGGTTGGAGCCATCACAAGTTCCCTCGGGATGTCCATCAGCTGGGGGGACACTGTGAGGCTTTATCAGGCCAGATGGGTGGGTCTAAAAAGCAAGGACATGATTCATTCTCATCTATTTCCTGAGGCCTTGCTCTTTGCTGGACACTTTCCTAGATGCAGTTCTTGATTTACGTTCGAGATAGTTACTCTGTTCTCTTTTAAGGCTATGGACAAAGGGGGTACCTTATGGATGTGAGATTAACTGTTCTATTATGTAAAAGGTTGGAGGGAGTGGGTTATTTCTAGCCCACATGGTATGCTAGAAGTGGTACCCCTTCCTCAAGACTCTTTATTTCCATCTTTTGGAAAATTATTGTAATAAATATGCAAGTCACCCATCTTTTCAGTCAACAGATTCACAATAAAAACACCAAGTTTTTTAAAAAAGAGTAAGATACATCCAGTGTGATGGACACTGCCTTAGATGGGGCATCCTTGTGCAGTCCGCAACCTGAACAACCATACATGGTGGCCCTTGGGATGTATATACATCAGTCCAGTGGCACTGGAAAGGAGGCACTGGCTTCTCTCATTAATATAGGGAGTATGGGATAAGCAGGCCTGGAGTTCTGGGGACAGCTGGGGGCTCTGGGCAGTAAGCGATTTTCCTTGCTCTTAGGTGCTGTTTGTCCCATCACTGCTGCCTGGAGCAGGTGAGGAGGCTGGGCTGCCTGCTCGAGAGGCTTCCTCGGTCACCAGTGGTATGCGTGGATGGTACCCCCAAGTGTAAGTGCTATGAGCCAGCATAGTGGGTTGTTCTTTCATTCAAGTCAGCATCAGGACCACAGCTCATCTTATAGATGCTTTCCCAAGCACTTGTTCATCTCTAATGTGATTTAAAACGTTTCTTAACTTTGAGGCACACATTAGTACTCCTATTCCACTGAGGAGGAGACTCAAGTTCAAGAGGCTAAGTCAGCTGACAAAAGTCACAGAGCCAATAAGAGCAGACGGGGAACAATGTAAATTACCCATGCTTATCGAGTGCTTCCCATGTGCTCTTCTGAGTTTTTCATGTGTATTAACAGAGTTCATCCTCACACCAATCCTATGAGGTAGCACCACGAGACTTCCCATTTCACAGAGGCGGCGACTGAGGTCCACGACCACACAGGTAGAAGGAGGTGATAGAACTGGGGCTGGAACTGTGAAACCATAGAGCCTCAGACGCAGAACCGAGTCTTCACTGTGCCAGTGGGTCTCTTTCCCTGAGAAGCAGAACGCTTTTCCCAAGTGAGGTCCCCTGAGGAAGCCCATAAAAAGGGGAGTGTCTCCGGCTGAAGGAAGAGGTGGGCCTGCATCTCCACTCCTCCCAGGTGTGGAAGCCGGAGGCGCCTCCATGGTCATTCAGGGCCTGGGGGGTGGGGGGGCAGGGGGGAGGGGGACATTTAAAAACAGCCCCACTCCCAGGAGCTTCACTCTGCTGGGCTTGCTTTACAACTGGCTTCATCTTCATTCTCTGGCTGCATTTCCTCATGTACATCAGTGGATGTATTTCCCTTACCCTTTGCAGTTTAAAAGGAAATGGTCCCTATAGCATTTCTCGAGAGCCCTGAGAGGGCTTGTCTCACCCTCACTTTTTATCTGGGGAAGCCCCAGGCTGAGGCTTCAGTGCTACCTTGTCCCTCGGCCTCCGGGAATCCTGACCTTGGAGGATCCTGTGTGCCTCTCATCTCCCAGGAGGGAGCTCTGTGCTTTACATATCACTTACTCATTCATTCATTCACACAATTATCTGCTTATCCAAAAAACCTCCCATCGGGACCTAGAAACACAGTGAACAGACATGATCCCTGCCTCAAATTGCTCACAGCCCGGAAGGAAGAGAGACAAGCAAGGGACTCTTCTATTATCATTAGTATTGCTACGAGGTGGTACAGGTGCCCGGGACCGTGGTGAAAGGGGTTTTGAGACCGCGGAATACGGCAGCCAGGATGGGAGAATTTGGGAGAAGTTAGAAGGGCAGTGAAGGAGGTTTTCCAAGAGGTTAACAGGTTCCCAGGTGGCCGCGCTGGGTGTGGGTGTTCCAAGAAAAGGGAAGAGAAAGATTGTGGCCTTTGGGGAACTCCTGGCAGTTTGGGAATGACACGTGGTTCTGTATTTCGGGAAGAGATAGTGGGAGTCGTGGGACCATGGTGATGCAAGGTGAGGCTGGCGAGACAGGTACCAGATCACGAACCCAAGGCTGAAACATTTACATTTTGTCCTCTAGGGGGTGAGAAGCCAGGGGTGGGTTTAGAACCCATGAGTGACAGGATCAGATGATCGTTGTTGTCTGTGATGCAATCACGCCCTGAGGTCCCATCAGCTCAGGTAAAGGCGCCTTCATCTCTCTGGTCTCACTGAATCCAGGAAGGTTGTGTGTGTCGTTTGAACCCCTACAGGGCTTCTGTGAACTGGTTCCGACCCTCTGTGAGCCCTGAGCACCGTGTCCTGTAGCAGCTGCAGGTGGCGGGTTGTGAGAAATGGGGGCATCTCGGAGCCTGCTCCGGGCCACCCCACATAAGGCACAGGGGCCCAAGCGCAGAGCTGCTCTGGGGAACAGGCTCATGTCTGGGTCCACTCTGCTCTTCCATGTCTCCTCTTTCTGCTTCCTGCTGTGGAGATGCAACGAGTATGTCTGGGGCTGATGTGAAGGCCAGGGTAGGAGACGTGGAGGGTCAGCGTGATGAGAAAAGGTCTGGTTGACCTGGTTGATGAATACTTTGCGGTAGGATCAGAAAAAAAACATTAAACAGACCAAATACGTCTTTGAAAACCACAGACAAGGAAAACGTCTGCAGAATGCTTGCCTATGTCCGAGCACCTTCACACACGTTATTTCCTTTGAATCACACGCGTGTTCTGCACGCCAACCCGCACTACATGCAATTGAAACCTTCAAGAAATAAAGTAGGGTCACCGGACTGAGCAAATAAAAATACAGATAGCAAAAATATATGTATTTCTGCTGTGATAGTAAGAACCATAGGGTGGGATTCGATGGGAACCCAAAGGAAAGACACTCCCTTTAGCCAGAGGGGCTGGAGGAAGCTTTCTGGACCGGGGGGTGGGGGGGGTGGGGGAATGCCGGGTGGATTCCTGATGTACGAGTATGCGCTAACCAGGAGGAGAAAGTTAAGAATATTCCCAGTAGGGAATCAGTGGACGCAGGACCAAGAGGTGCAAGGTGGAGCCGGGGAGCACAGGGCGGAAGGGCCAAGCATCCTGCGGTGTCTCAGGTCTGCTGCTCTGTTCTTGCCCCCTAAGGTGTGGGGCAGAGCCTGTGCGAGAAGCTGCTTTGTGTCTGTGACGAGACGGCGGCTGAGTGCCTGGCCTCCGCCTTCTATAACCAAAGCCTCAAGTCACCTGGCAGACAGGAGTGCCAGGGCCACCGGCCGTCCTGCGAGGACGGCAGCATTTCAGCTTCGTCCCTTGGCTCCAGCTCTGAGGAGAACAGCGAGGAGGCCCCGCCCCCCAGGGAGGGCCTGAGAAGAACCAGAAGATTCCTGGGGAAGTCACTTGGTCTCCTGGGGACCAGGCCACAACGTGGCCCCAGATAGATTCCCAGAGAAAATGACCATCACACCCTGTCGTTCTGTCCCTCCTGCTACTGTAACCTCTCTGGGCCCATCTCCATCCTCTCTGTCCTCAGCAGAGGCTCAAAGCGGGGAGAGGCAGGAAGACCCTTGCACACGTGCATTGTGATGTTTGTCAGCTCACATCCGAATGTGTCTTTGGAGAAGGCAAACGAGGGGGTGGTTATACGTTTCCTGGAGGGCACTGTAGGGGCTCAATAAATATTCCCGTCAATGTTTCTTTGTCTGGTTTGGTTTTGAAGATACTGGTACATGAACGGATGGCAAAGGTGAGATGGCAGAGGAACGGAGGGGGAAAGATATCTCCACTCCCCAATCACTGAAAGCTACTTTTTCTTCTATTAAAAAAATACAGAAGGGAGTATGTTTAATCAATCTTATGAGATCACCTGTGGGTCACCAATAACCCACCAAAGACATATGCCAAGCACGGAGATGACAGCTCTCCGGTGTGTTATTAGGAGAATGGCCTCAGCCACCTCCATGAAGAATCGCTGATAACCCTGTCGTGGGTCTGGCAATACTAAATTGATTTAAAAAAAAAAGATAGGGTTTATCCCAGTGGCTGGAAGTTTGGGGGAGGCCAATGCCCACTCGGACACAGACAAATATAATGGGAATTACAAAAAAACGGAAATTATATCCCTCCATTCATCCACCCACTCATCCATCTGATTATTGAGATTTTACTGTGCATCAGGCAAAAAGGCAATGTGCCTCCGGAATCCCCTGCAATATTTGATAAGGACACGAACTATAGTTCACATCACATCCTTGGTTCTCTATTCCCATAAATCACGTGTCCTGCAGTGGGAAGATACAGGGTCCCTGCCTGCTCCTCAGACAGGCGGGAAAGCAGAGCCTCTGAAGAGTTTGTGTTCGTGACCTTCTCATGGTGCGGAACTATCCTGACGTTAAAGAATTGAAAACCTTAAGAAATCAAAAGGTTGTGGTGCCAAGCCAGCAGCTGATACCCTTCCCTACCTGCCAGCGAAATCACCTGATGGGCACCTGTTGATGAATCCAACACATTGGAATCTTTTTTTTTGCATGGCATGTGGGATCTTAGTTTCCCAACCAGGGATCTAACCCTTGCCCCCTGCAGTGGAAGCGTGGAGTCTTAACCACTGGACCGCCAGAGAAGTCCCTCACATTGGAACCTTTTGAATAATGTGACCTTTTAAGTAACAGCTTAAAGTTGGGTCCTCCCAGAAGCGCACCCTTAGACAGGGACTTGAGAGCAAGTGGTTTATTTGGAAAGTGCAGGAAACGCTGAGGGGAGAGCAAAGAGATCAGACGGCAGAGGAACGGTAGCCAGTGAAAGCTGCGTTATCAAGGCAGTTGCCACTGGAAGTATAATACGCATAGCACACACACACACACACACACACACCCTGGAGAGGAGACAGATCACCTTCTATCAGATCAGTCTCTACTCCCGTGGAGGGCGATGTCTCCTGCCTGCTGCAGCTGGGGGCCGGAGGCTCTGGCGGCTGAGGAAGCCTTTAGGCAAAGAAACGCAGGTGAGAGTGGCCGGCAATCAGCCCGCGGGCACAAGAGCGGTCAAGGCGAGGCGTGCCACCGATGGCACTCCCTTCCTTCAACCCAGCAGGTGTGTGCCGAGTGTCTGCTTCCCATGGCCGGCACCGTGCTGGGCCGCCCACAGGTATGGTGACCGCCTGCCTTCTCTGCACCTTCACCTGAGGCAGCTGAATGTTGCTGAAGGACTAAAGCAACTGAGCTGACCCACTTCACTTGAAGCTCATGACCACAAAAACCTCAAATGGACGCTCAACCTTTTCTTAGTAAGCTGAGTTTTCTGCTCTCCAAGACAATTGTTTGGTCCCTTTCCTCCTCTCCTCAAACCTTCCACACCTCCCCTTGCTCTCAGCTGAGAATTGTCCAGAGCGGAAGGGCCTGAGATTTTACCTTATTTGTAACTTAACAAGTTGGTCTGCATTTCATGGATGCTGGCAGAAGATACGAGATGCTTGGGTCAGAGACAAAGGACTTTATTACTTACAGTAATGGCAGTAGCCTGAGTATGAGTATTTATGCTGGTTCCTCAAGCCCTGGGCCAATGCAAAGAGGGTCAGGTAACACCTACACACAGGGTGGGTTTCATTACATAGGGAACCTAAAATATTTATAATTGGCCACAAGCCTGCATTTTACCCCAGAAAAGAGATCATCTGTATTATACAGGACAAGAAGCATGTCTGCCCTGGGCTTCAAAGGGAGATGCCATCTCTGTGTTCCAAGTCTGTAGGATGTACTATATCCTTAAAAAAGATAATCCAGAATAAAGATAGTGTCTTTGTTCACAAGACATGCAGAAATGCAAGGCACATGGCAACAATGACCTCACCTAATACTCCACTGAGAAAATTGAAGTTTTCCAGTGGGAATGTCCTGATCTTCTAGCCACCAAAGCTACAAAATTACCGGCGGTCTTTGTCTTCCTTCTTGTTTCAATGAAAAAAGTGTTCCTTATTCATATCAAAGGTCAATCCCTCCACCTATGCTCTGGATACAGTACCCCCCATTGCCTTTTCCAGGGCTTGAATCCTGCAAATATTTCCTTTTTATTCTGTATCAATTCATCCCTCTCTTCTTCTGTATCATTCTAATCAGCATGCAAACATGCCCTAAAGTCTCCCATCTTTAAAAAATCTCTCCCTTGACTCATTAAACTAAGATGGTGGAAACATGAAATTATAAATCTGATGCTCCTAGATTTAGTCTTGTCCTTAAATACCACACTAGGTGGTGCTATATTGGATATCTTCTGCCTGACTTCACATCATCCAGCCCTACCTCACTCCAGATCCTGCCGCGATAACCAGTTGCACACAGGCTTCAACCTGCCTCATGCGTGGGGGTGGAATCTGACAACGCCTGCCTTCTGCACTTCTACACTTCGTGCATGGGACGCAGGACTTCTCTGAGAAAAAGGCATGGCACACCTTGGGAAACTGCCCAGTGCGCAAGCACACACAATCCAAAAACGCGGGGGAGTGAATGTCCACAGGGCCACCCTTGACCATGAAGAACAGAAGCCGAGGGTACATGCTTCCCCAGCTTTCGTCACCTGGGTGGACAGGTCTGAGATTATTTCATGAGACTCCTGTCCAGTAGGATGGATCTCCAGTCACCTATGGTGCTGGCAATTCATAAATAAACCCTCTTAATGAGCTTTTTCTCATTCCACTTCACGGGTCCAGTCCCTCGCTGGGGTTCCTTGGAATCACTTCCCAGAGCAATTCCTACATGTAAGCCTTTGTCTGAGGCTCTGCTTTGGGAGAACCTAGGCTAAGTTACTGGCTCCCTAAGTCTGCCTGTGACTCAAAGTGTAAGTACAAAGCGAATGTAATGTAGCAAAACTAAGAGGCAGAGCTTGATGCTGCACACCGGCTCTGCTTTCTCATTCATGTGAACTTATGTATCAGATGAGAGAACAGGACGCAACAAGTTACAGCTGAAAAGAAAACACACGAGATAGTGTATCACACAGGCTGCTCGTTTTACACCTAAAGAAAACAGGTTCAGAAAACTGGAGTGACTGGCCTAAGACTGCAGAACTGAGACAGCTGCCCAGGTTGCTTAAGACGCTATGCATAGTGACCTCAAGGATTATTAATGACAAACACTGACTCAGTGTCTAGTCTGTGCCGTGTAGGCATGACACGAGGAACCTCTTCTAAGTGATTCATTTACCCCTCAGCAGATGACCTCTGAGGGCAGAACATACTATCCTCATTTTACAGACTTCAAAGCTCAAAGTTCAGTCACTTGCCTAAGGCTACTTGGCCAGGAAGTGGCAGCGTGGGATTTGAAGCCAGAGTCCGTGCTCCTCATTGCTTTGCTAAACTCCTAAAGGAAGTCCCTGAAGCCCATCTGGCTATGGTGGGCTTTCCTGCCAGCGGTAGGAAAGCAGACCAGGTGGCAGAGGGTACTACAGAGGAGCTATTTTTTTAGAGAGAGGCTTCATGTAACTTATACAGCAAAGGGGTAGGGTTGAAAATACAAACAGTAAGACTGATGCAGAGGTGGAAACCGTGCTTTCGCAAGCACACGCTAAGAGCTTAATCTTAGCTGTATCTTACCACGACTGCAGTTATGGTTCTGATTCTTCCAATGTATGTGAGGATGAATCCATTTGGCAGCTTGATTTTCACTGAAGTTCTTCATTTTTAACTAAAGCAAAATAGTGAATACGTTTAATTTAATAAATGCAATGGCTATTACAAAAATGTACTTATACAGAAGTAATTTGATTTTGTTTTATTGCTTACATATGAATTGCACAGTGAATTGTTACATTTCAAAAAACTCAATTCATTACATTTAGTACATATATTGGTATGAATAAAACAAATTAGTACCATTTTCAGAAAGGAAGAAAAGAGATATTGTGAGGAAGGGGAAGTTAACTGCTGGTTAAGTACAGTATTATGATTCTAAAAGATAATGAGTTCAGAAGTATTAAGGAAGTGTGTGTGTGTTTAGCTTAACTCCAATGACTGTATAAGCAAAGACAACACAAGTATAGGAGGAACATTTCAATGTTAACTATTCAATGTCAAGGAAAAAAATGAATGATATAAGCAACAGTATACAGCAAAAAGAGAATGATTAACAGTTTTTATTAAGAGTTTTAAATATCTACAAAAATATAGCAATACAGTGAATTTCAACACATCCTAAACTTTCAGTATCCAAACTGGCTGTAATATAGTAGGCATACCTATGACGTGCAGGATCTCCTGCAATCTCCTGGAAGGGACAGAAAGCCTAAGAAAAGACCCCTCATTTCTTGGGAATCGTTGTTAACAAGACCAGTTCAGTAATCTAGGATATACAGAAGTCTACTGTGATTTAAAAACAACTACTACAGGAAAAAAATCCCACAAAACCCAAATCTACAGTTTACAAAACAGACCAAAAGAGAGGTGTGATAAACATTAACTGAAATGGTTTTCCTTTACATGCTATACATGCATTTTTAAATCACAGAGAAACATGAAATTTTGTAGAGCAAAGTTTGTTTTGCATGAGTGCAAATGAATATATATCTTCTTTTCTTATACTATTAAATTATATATATTTTTTCATACAAAAGCACACAGTGTTAATCTATAAAATGACATCCAAGTGGATGATGATTGTTTTTGCATGTCCCCCTGCTTAGATTTTTACACAATCTTTCTTTAGAAATACAGAAGAAAAAAAGGGAAATTAAAAAAACATAAAACTTGGCCTATTAAATGGTGAAACATTTTACCTGGTCAAGAGGTAAAGTTACAGTGACAGCTGCAATGGGGCCATTTAACCCCCCAGGTGGTGACTGCACTATCACTTGGAAAACAATGCCTTGTTTATCTACAGTGAGTAAACCACCCAGGATGCTTGAGTATCATTTAATAGGTTTAAAAAGACTAGGATCTCCTGCAAGATGTTTCAAGATGCTGTACTTTGGCTTAAATATTCAAAAAAATTTTGAGTATGCTTGTTCTATTATTACTTCCTCACTTTTTTGTTTCTACTAAAGGTGCCCAAATAATTGTAAACACCAAGTAATAACATGCCTTCCTTCACTGCAATTTTTCAAACAAAATCTAAAGCTAAAAATGCAATTGTTTTTTGGGTTACAATTTTTGATATGTATATTGTTTTATGTAAAAGGGAATCAAATCTGAAAAGGTAGTAGAATTATAAACAGATTATTTTATAAAAATGTCCTAAAAGAATTTTATGAGTTGCAAAGAAAATTGTTCATTTTTGCCATGTGATGGACTTCACTAAAATGTACACAATTTTAAGAATTTAAGTCTGTCAGCACATGTAATCTTGGTAGCTTAAATCAACACAAGCTTAAATTGACGATCTGTAGCACACTTGATTGCTAAACCCATAGGCACTCTCTTCAAATGTAATATCACAAATCCTAGACAGAGATGCATACAAGTTGCAGTTCAAATCTTACAAACTGAAAGTCCATTTGGGGCATTTTTTGACTATGAGGATTTAAAAATCGCACAATATTAAAATGTAAATTAATATGCTCTCAACAGAAATCAAAACGTACACACTCTTCACAGGTGAACTAGTAGCTGTTTTAAGTGTCTTTTTTTCCTATACTAAATATATAGCTCATTTAATTAATGGAGCCACAGCAAAGTACTACTATAATTTCAAAGCATAGTCTGTAAACTAATACATCTAACGATGTAAGAAATATTGCACAGTTCAGTACTCCAAGAGCAAGCTCTAAGACTCTCAAGTAGAACGGTCAAACTTTTGGCGGAAAACACAGTATTACAAGAACTAGACACTTTAAAGTCGGAGATTTTAGTGTCATATTCTAGGAATACTACTCAGTAAATGTCATTTCCACAAACAAGCTGAGGAATGACTGTCACATAGTGTTACAGCGAACGAACAGAGGGATGCCCAGCACGACGTCTACAACACGGGGACAAAGAGCCACAGAACAGCTGCAGCTCCAGGATTAGGAATATATTTGTATGGTTTTGCTTTTGCAGATAAAGAAAAACAACAGCAATTCTAATTTTAAGCAGTTGCGTAGGTGTCTAAGAAATACAGTAGACACTTCATACATCTTCAGCCCTCTGAAGGCTTAATTTTTTTTTAAATTACATGTTTGTGAAAATTTTTAAATATACTATTTAACAATTAATGTGAGACCCATATACGTTCAATTTTAAAAGCCATCAGGAACCTCAAAAAAAAAATGAACATGGCATAAACCTATCTTCAAAAGTACTCTAAATCATATAATATAGCTGCAAGATATCTAATCTGATATGCCAAGCATTCGGTTAAAAGATAAATTCCACCATAATTTTCAAGAAGTATGTTAACACACATTAAGTAAACCCTGAAAACTCAGCTTGGCCCTAAGTTTTAGGCTTCATGCTGAGGTCTTCGCGAGCCACTCAGTACACACACAGATCTGGAAACTTCATCTCGTAGACCGGGACAGACTGGTATTGGGCGTGCCCAGAAGTAATGGTCAGTGTTCCTGATGGACTGGGAGGAGGGCTGTAAAAGAGCGAGGCATTGTCAACAGGCGAACTGCAAAGCTGCTCACGTCACAGAGCACTCCCGTTACTACCTGCTAGCAGCACAGAGTCTCCTTCACCGCAGGGATCAGTGCGACGGAGCTGCGGGCCAGCTACAAGCTGGCGTGGCACACAGCTCGCAGTGGTACCAAGCTGTCTTTAAGCCTACACTAGACATTCTCCTCTGAATGTATGTATACATAACTTTTACAGTGGGATTACGCTATACCCACTCATGTAAGCTTGCTTTGTTTCACTAGTAAAAAATCTTATATATACATATATTAACTTCTTTTGATGACCACCGCATGGTACTTCAATATATAGATATTATTATAACTGATTTACTTCAATGGACAGATATAGGTTCATTTTCATTTTTCATTGTCATAAATAATGCTGACAGGTCTATTCTTATACATAAATTTTATCCTGTCTCCTTGGTTTATAGTCTTACACACAGAATTTCTGCATCAAAGTGTATTTACATTTTTGAGACTGGTACATATTGCCATAACACTGGCAATTCATACTTTCAACATCTGAGTGTACCCATCCTCTTACACCATTATAAATATTGGGTATAATCATTCTTTCTTGTTATTTTAATCTCTGGCACTCTGGCAGGCAAAAGGGAATTCATTCTTTCTTTCATTTTCACATTTTGGGTTACTACTAATGCTACATACCTTTGTAGATTTAGTATCCATTCTGTGTTTCTTTTAAAATGAATTTTCTATTTGAGTCTACTGCCTGTATTTCTACTCAGATATTTTTCTTTTATCAGTTTTGGAAACTGATCTTTTGTCATATGATACCAATGTTCTTCCCTCAATTCATTACTTCATTCTTATCTCTACCATAGATAAAGATACTGACACTTTCATCATTCAAAAAAGGTCCTTTGTGTCCTCAACCAATTTCTCCCTACTCCCACATACCCATTCACATACACCCACATCCAACAGTAACTATGTTCTGATCACTGTCACTGGAGGTTAGTGTCACTTGTTCTTGAATTTCACATGGTCTATACAGCCTATAGGAATGGTCCATACAAGCTATACTCGTTTATGTTTGATTTCTTTTGCTCAATGCATTCTTGAAAATTTACCCCCAAAATGTGTTCCTTTTTACTGCTGAATAGTATTTCACTATATTAAGAGTACCACTATTTGTCTACTCTCTCTCCATTCTCCTGTTGATGGACATCTGGTAATCATGAAAAAAGCTGCTAAAACATTCATGTACATGTCTTTTTGTGAATCAAAGTTTTCATTTCTCTGGGCAAATACTGAGATATGGGATTACAGGATCAAGAGCAGGTATATGTTTAACTTTATAAGACACTGCCGAAGTTTTGCAAAGTGTACCAATTTATACTCCTATGAGCAATATATGCGAATTCTTCTATAACGTCCAATATACTATTAAGCCCATCCAATAACATTTTTTTTCTTTCAGATATTATAACATTCAGTTCTTGAACTACAATTTGGTTCTTTTTTAGACTTTCCATTTCTCTCCTAAAATATACATAATTTTTCCTTTAAATTCTTTGATATGTGTGTGTGTTCTTTTAAGGTCACTGTCTACTAATTCTAATAATTGGATCAATCATCTGCGGGGCTGCTTATTCTTTTTCTGTATTTTCCTGCTCCTTTGCATTTCTTGTAATTTTTTTCTTATTGTACTAAGGTCAAAGTGAATGAAGGAACAATGGAAACATATAGTTATGATAGTGTGATTAAATGTAACATGGTGGTCTCTAGCAACATTTCTTTTAAGAACATGAGTTAAGGATTTGAATTTTGATCATTTCCACTCACTAGCTGGATAAACTTCAGCAAGTTACTTTACTTCTTTACTTTACAACTTACTTTACTTCTCTAAGCCTCAGTGTCTTTACCTGGGGGGTGGGGGGAAAGCATCCACCTAACTTTTCAGGACTATGGGGAGGATTAGTAAAAACAACAGATACAAAGCGGCAGATATTTACTGTTACAATTAAGAGGCACCAAAGAAGCTGTGGACAGGGAGTGCTGCCTGCCATTCCAGTTTGCAAGATCAAGCCATCAGCCACTGCAGTCGCCTACAATGGTGCGCCCTGAGGGGAATTCAGGATGGAGGAAAACAGGGAGCAGTCTGTTCTTTGGATACTGGCCCTAGACAGTTAAGATGCATATCTAAGGAATAATTTCAATGCACCCAGATCCTTGCACCTTCCCATGCATAGAAAAGCACTAAAATCATCAACCTGAGAGGTCTGGTCTTTGTGATTGGCAGTGATCTTTTGATGTTTGACTACATGTTTTTTTTCCAGCCCCAAACTCCTAAATATCTTGGCTCCTCCCTTACCTCTTCGGAGCAGTTCCTCAAAGCTATCTGAGAGGCTGTCTCCTGGGCTATAGTCCTCAGCAAGGTCCCCAAATAAAACTTAACTCTCAACTTTTAGGTTGTGCGTAAATGCCCACACCCAGCAATTTTCTTTGAATCTAAGGTATATAGTATATTGCATATTTTAGTCTGATTCTCTGTTCTGAACTTTTATAAATGAGTGATTCTCATATAGTGGGGGGGGGGGCGCAATATTGGTGGTAAATGCCTAGAATAAGATGTTAAAGTGATGAAAACATGCTTTTGAGTATGAAGGCAGAAAAAAGGCTGGGGAAAAAAAAGCAAGTGAACTTGAGCATCTACCTGTTTATTCTGTTTATAAGGATACATACAGGGTTTGAAGCAAAACAGATTTAGTTAATCAAGTTGAAAATATAAAAGATACGGCGATGTAAAAAAAAATTTCAGACGCACAATTTCTATCTATGGCTCCTTTACTGTGCCACATTATACACAGACTAGTCTCCACACTGAAGTCAATATAAGAATATGCAGAGGGCTTCCCTGGTGGTGCAGTGGGTTGAGAATCCGCCTGCCAATGCAGGGGACACGGGTTCGAGCCCTGGCCTGGGAAGATCCCACATGCCGCGGAGCAACTAAGCTTGTGAGGCACAACTACTGAGCCTGCGCGTCTGGAGCCTGTGCTCCGCAACAAGAGAGGCCTCAATAGTGAGAGGCCCGCGCACCGTGATGAAGAGTGGCTCCCACTCGCCGCAACTAGAGAAAGCCCTTGCACAGAAATGAAGACCCAACACAGCCAAAGATAAAAAAAAAAGAATAAGCAGAGGTTCTTTCCTTAGGTGGAACCTGGAGTTTTTCTCTCCCTCTGCCATGTGCTTCATTACTTAATAACCAATAGACACAGAAAAACCGATATTAGATACCTTACGTTTTTGGAGCATAAGATACAATCGTTCAATGGTATCCACAGGGGATTGGTTCCTGGACCCTCCACACAGACCAAAATCCTTGGATGCTCAAGTCCCTTATATAAAATGGAGCGCTACTGGCATATGGCCTACACACATCCTCCCTTATACTTTACATTGTATCTGGATTATTTATAATATCTAATACAATGTAAATGCTATGTAAATAGTTGCCAGCATGCAGCAAATTCAAGTTTTACTTTTTGGAACTTTCTGGGAATTTTTTTTCCCCCAAATATTTTTGATCCACAGTTGGTTGAATTTGCGAATGCAGAACCTGCGGATATGGAGGGCCGACTATAATAACTAATAACAGGACACAAACAGACATGACTTAGGAAAACTCAAGTGAAGTTTAATAATTCAAGTGAGCCATCTGCATATGTAGAATCATGATTGCCCTGGAAAGAACTATGAGGTTGAACCATATAAAACTATAGTTTTTATAGGTCACAATGGTTAAATCTGAGAAATTACCTTTTTAAACATATCATTAGAATAAGAGTCTTCCAATTACTCAAATGTCCTTATAGGACCATTTTAAAGGAATAAACGATCTAAAAAGGAAAGCTAGAAAAGCTAGAAGCCCCCGGACAAGAAATGGTATCAGACAATCCAGTAAACAGAATAACCACTGAGACAGAGCACCTGTATGATCTTGTGTTTACCCTAAATGAAAAGCACAATTACTTAAAAAGCCACAAGTTTACAGGGATCTAATAGTTTCTATTTTGTTGCTTTATTGCTCTTGTAGTACCAAAACTCTTACCGTACGGTGAGTTCCAATATTTGAGCAAGTCTATCATGAAGCAAATTTGCCTACAAAGGAGAAAAAAAACGTTAAGAATGGATCTGTTATTTTCCAAACACCCATATGTAATAACACAAGTGTGATTTAAAGGACAAAGCATAACTCTAACTATTAAACTGATGCTTTAATGTTTTGGTTTTATCTGTCTCATACACTGGAATTTAATGTAAAGTTTCTCTTTTATTCCTTTCCTAGTCTCACTGGTAAAAACAAAATCGATAGACACACAAAATACCTACAGCAAAATCATTGAAAACCACTGCAAAAACAGTTTCAAAGCAATAACAATCGTTAACATTTAATTTGGGGTCTGCCATTCCCATCAGCTGACATTACACAAAAAAATTATTTAGGCTTCATAGCTATGTCTTCAGTTTTCAGTCCCGATCAAATCCACTACCTTGTGGATTCTGTTGATCTGCCTGAAGCTTGGAATCTACCTACCAATTACCAGGACAGCTTCCACAAAGTCAAACTCCACCCCCCACCCCCTTCACCATGTGTTCACTTACTTTGGATTCACACTGTGCTGCTATTTCCTCAAAAGGTGCTTTCTGGAATTTCTCTATTACTAGACGCCTCTTTTCCTTTTCCTGTTCTTCCATTCCACTGGTATCTATATAAATGTTTACAAAGACCCATTAAAAGGAACACAAAATTTCATAGAACCTTGCCAATGACCCTAAGAGCAAATGATCTATAAATAAAAAATAAGGGTAATTTATAGGACTACTTGTATAGGGAAGAAAGCAAATGGTGTGACATCCTTGAAGTGTCTTAGTTAAGGCTAGAAAGCCCACACATAAAAAAATTTAAAAACTACACAGCACAAAACCCTTTTTCATAAGACTACCTTTGTCTCTCTTACCAAATAAAAGCAGAAGCATGACAACTTCCTACAAGTCAAGCAACTTCAAGGCCCTTCCTGAAGGATGATTCTTTTATTAATAATCATGCCCTTGCACATATGAGGTACTAAATTAAAAGTCTGCTAAACTTGATAGTGAATGGCGTGATTGAAATATAGATAGGGTCATGAGGAACCATATTGTTTTAGCCTTTTCCATTTATCTTCCACAATTTGAAAAGGGATTTTTTTAAATCTTAAGATGACGTGTGGTCTGGCCAAAGTTTGTGAGATAATAAAATAATAAGTGTCTGTCATTTTGATACATATAATAACTATGTCTATTTGCTTAAGAATCTGAAAAGAAGGCTAATTAATGGCTTATTTATTGATGGTCTACAGTAACAACTCAGTAACTCTTCAGCTTTTTTTTTCTCCTGGTCAAGAATTTCATAAGATGAAACACAATCTGTTCAAGGTTCTTCAAAAACAAAGCTTCTCTTCAGGTAGACAAACTGTAACAATTAGCTAGTTTTAAAAAATGGATATAGCAGGTACAAACGAAATAGGTTTCTTTTTCCCCCCTCTGAAATTGTGGCAGGTTAACAAAGTTGTCGAATTTATGTACTTTTTCTGAATGACTATAATACAGAATTATGATCACATCTCTCGTGTTCACTAGTTCAGGGGCACAAGCTCAAATGTGCCAGAGGCTAGGCAGGAAACGTAAATGTTTTAAGAGCAGTAAGAAAAACAGGACTTGGGCAAGCTGAGCATACATCCCTGGTCTTTATTCAAATCCAATTTCTGAAAATAATACTTCCACCTAAATTTGGCCTGCAGGCAGCAAGTTTCTTTTCCATGCATTAGTCCAGTAGTTCTCAAACTTTTTGTTTCAAGACTCCTTTCTACTCTGAAAAATTATTAAGAAAGCCAAATTGCTTTCTTTATGTATTACATCATTTGATATTTTCCATATTACAATATAAAAATGAGAGACTTTAAAAATATTCATTAAATGCATTAAAGAAATGAAACCACTATATGTTAACATAAATAACATTTGTTTCATGAAAAAATAACGATATTTTCTAAAATGAAAAGATTTAGTGAAGAGAATGGCATTGTTTTCTATTTTTGCAAATCTCTTTAATGTCTGACTTAATAGAAGCAGTTGGATTCTACCTGCAAATGCATTCAATCCACTGCAATATGTTATTTTGGTTGAAGTATATAAAGAAAAACTAAACTCACACAGGTATGGACTGGGAAAGAGTAATTTAATAAATAGCCTTTTCACAGAATTGTAGCTATTTCTTCTTGGACACTACAACAAAACATGACAAACGGTAGTTTCTTAAAAGTTAGTTGCAATATGGAATTTGAAACCTTATTAATGAACTTTTTGTAATTGGTTATATTAACATCTATTGGTCTGTTCTACAGTTTGAATAGAGCTTTACTCATGTATGGTTTTGTAACATCACGCAAGGTCATTTGGAATATTGCTCCACTGATTTATGCAGACCCTCTAAATGTAGACATATCTCACTGTAAAATACTCTTTAAAATCACATTTGTTAGTTATTATCACTGATCTCATTAGAAAAGTCTTTAAATAAATATTGGGGAACTGTCAAACTTGCAGTGGCAGACATAAGCTTCAAAATTCTAATTTTGGTAAAAAGTGCTAATTTTATCACTGGGAGCAAATACCATCAGGGTGGTTTTTTTCTCTTGAAGTGACAGCTTCCCTTCAAATACCACAGGTTTTCTGTCTTTCTTTTTTTTTTTAAGTAAAAGTGATCTTCCTTAAAAAAACCAACTAGTTCTGCTTGCAAATAAAAGCAATCAAAGAAGTGCTTTATATGTGCTTCCCAAAGGCATGTATTCATGGGATGAGATTAATAAAATTAATCATTTATACTGATTCTTCAAAGGCATTCTTTTTTTTTTTAAAGATTTATTGATTGATTGATTGCTATGTTGGGTCTTCGTTTCTGTGCTAGGGCCTTCTCCAGCTGCAGCAAGCGGGGGCCACTCTTCATCGCAGTGCGCGGGCCTCTCACTATCGTGGCCTCTCTTGTTATGGAGCACAGGCTCCAGACGCGCAGGCTCAGTAGTTGTGGCTCACGGGCCTAGCCGCTCTGCGGCATGTGGGATCTTCCCAGACCAGGGCTCGAACCCGTGTCCCCTGCATTAGCAGGCAGACTCTCAACCACTGCGCCACCAGGGAAGCCTTCAAAGGCATTCTTAAGAGAAATCTTGACTTTTAAAAATAACTGGGGATGTGTGGTGCTGAAGAATTCAATGACCACTAGTACAGTTTGACGCCACTGCCTTCATTCACGTTAATCCATGCAGTAAAAAGGCAAATAATGTCTTAGTATTGTGCTGAATATACTTTTTGACTTGAAGGATCCCTTGCAAGAGTCTTCCCCAAAGCTCCAGGGGTCCAAAGACATACTTTGAGAACCACTGCCGGACTGTAAGTTCCTCAACATGTCTTATTAATTTTTAAATGTCTCACAGTATCTTGTACATAATGGGTGTTCAAAAATTGCTTACTAAATTCAATTTTATTTTGGCAAATTTGATATTACAATAAGAAAAAAAAATCCTCTGATGGATTAAGCTGAAAAAGGTCAGATTTTATTTCATGTATGATGGGTACTAGAGCACTTCACCTCCCTTGTTAATGATTTTCTTATTCTAATATTTCTTAAAAATTAAAGGCCAATTTCCACTCTATCGTGAAAGTTCATTTCCACCCTCTATTGCTTTACCAATTAGAAATGAATTGAGATCAAGGCATCATGAGCCTAGCAGGAATTTATATTAATACTTAATTGAAGGAATCATTTAAAAAATTTTTAAAAGAGGCAAATTATATAAGGTAAAATTTATTTCCATAAAGGCTACAGGAGAAAAAAAAAATCAGAGTATTATTGTATGCAAAGATAAGTGAAAAGATTACAGAGTCAGTCAGACCTGGGTATGAAATTTGTCTCCGGTATTTACTAGCTATGTGATCTCAGGAGAGTTGCTAATTTCTCTGCCTCAGTGTTCTCATTGATAAAATAGCAAGGATTAATGTGACTCTATTGTGCCTGCTGACAATTTCGGCCAGCTCCTTTCTCTTACCCCATTAGAAACACGCTTCTAATTACACTGCTATATGCCTACTAAAAATCATTCTATGTAATTCTCTCAGAATTATTCACCTGCCCATCTCCTATAAAAGAAAATACATTCACTATTTCTCATAAATTCACTCAGCCTCAATGTTGGCCACCAAATAAGGGCACCATTCAAATACATGGCAATATGCTTTCATAATTCTAGAAAAGTCCTTCTATAGAGAGGAAAATAATTATCTATGACAAGACAGGACAATTACAAAAGTCTAAAGAACATAAGCTAATAAATTGATTATATATTTATATAGAAATCGACAGTATATACACTTACCATGCTGCCTCTGTTAATTCTGGCATTTAAACAAGTAACAAGATATAGATAAGCTAGAAAATACTAGAAGAGTTAACAAGCAAAATCTCACCAATTGCTTTCTTTAACGCCTCAAAGGTGATTTCTTCAGTGTTACTAACCTAGAGAAAAGTGATTTTAAGTAAAATAAAGAGTTAAGAACGGTCAATATAAATGATACCTTCACCTAGTTACAAGTCATCTAAGAACTTTGACAAACATTTTCTCTTCTTTGTGTTGGCTTGCTTTGTGATCACACTCAACAGTATCAAATAATCTCCACGTTTTCATTGGTTTTAACAATGGTCTACCACAGTGGTTCCCCAAAGAAGCCTACAGATTGATGTTAGGCTGGCAGAATTAGCAACCTTTAAGGCAACCCAACCAATATTCAAGGCAGAGATTATATATAAATGCAGCTTCAGCTATGTAATAAATGAAAACTAAGTATTCTATACTCTTTATAATTTTGGTACCACATACAGTTTAAAAATCAAAAATGAAATAATCTAGAACTTTAAATGCAAAAATTTTAAAGCAAAAAATCACTACTTTGGGAAGTGTTCAATGAGTACAGTTAACGAACATTTAAAAATAATTATATTCTGGATCTTTTAAGGTCAACCACCAAGTCTTATTCTCCAGAAACTCCCTTTAACTTGAAGTTTTCAAATCTCGCTTGCTTTGAGACATGTAAAAGGTATGAAATCAAGTGCTTACATAAAAAGTCAGTAATACTTTTTGTGGCACTAGCACATTTTCAGAAGGAATAACATATCCAGTTACTATAGTATCTCTGAATAAAAGTTACGAAATGATATATGAGTACTTGCTTTGGACTCTGGTCATCCCTAATTTTAGCTTATGAGCTTCTTTTTGCTAAGTCTAAGGCAGCAAGACTAGTGAAAGCAAAAGACTTCATGCTTTGCACCTTAGCTCTCTGTACAAAGGATTTAGCTGGAAATCAAGCAGCAAGAGTTCTACTACCTCAGTTTTTCTACTGAGGGCTCATATTTCTAGTTGAAGTCAGATTAAACTTGGGAGTCTTCAGTTGCTTTGTTCTAGACATTTGGAGCAGATATATAAGATTAGGCTCTGGCTGGTCAATTATTTGTACCTAGAAGCAATCCAGTACTTCAAAGTTGTTCTTACAACTGGTTAAGAGCTTTAGACTTTTGAGAATCAACTATAGTATAGGAGAAAGAACATAGGAGAAGCTAGAAGGCCAGAATTCTTATTACATAGAATTTTTACTTATTACCTGTTCAATCCTGGATAAGTGAAAAGCTAGAGTACTTTATCTAATAACTCTTCTCTGTTTGTTGTTTTCCTTAATTTGGATAATGATGATGCATTCGCCCAGCATCAAAGAATCATGCCTATGGTGCTTTATTCTACTAGTCAAGCTGATCATTTAATTTCAGGAGGCAGAGACGCCGCTGAAATAAATAAATGTTTTAGCCATTTATCTTCTTGAATACCTTAATTTAATTAGGTATCTTTATACATATATAGTGCAATTTTTAGGAGAAGTTCACTAAGTGATTCATGGTGGGCTAAAATTTGAATTGCAAATGTCAGGACTCACATACCTCAGAAATGAACCAGGTATTTTAATAGACCATAGTAATAAGCTGAGTTATATCTAGGGAAAACAAAAGTTTTGCTATGATCTCCATCTAAACAACATTACAAGCTCTAAAAGCAGGTATCAAATATATCTGAGGACTAAGTGGGATTATGTATATACAATTTCAAGTAATTTTGATGAAATAATGAGCAATTTTTCAAATGAGCAATTTTTAAATTTGATTCATTGTTTGCAAATATACTTATTCTTAGTTTGATATTTTGTTACACCATTAACTGGTGAATACCTAACTGATGACACTTTCTCCTGTCCACACAATGAAATTAGTTAGTTTTAGCCTAGAAGGTACTGTTATTCTGTCTTCTGGTGTTTCAACGACCATTCCTAATACACAAAATCAGATACCATAATGGTAAATGAGTTTGAAACTCCAATGTGCTCAAGTAAATCTTATACACTAAACTGTACTTAACTTTTCAAATACTCAGGGTGAGGCATATTTGACTTAGGATTTATAGTTAGAGCAAAGATAAAACAAAAGGATCTTTAATAAGTTAACAAATGTATTAATGAACTTTTAATGTAAAATTCATGCTCAAGAATGTTCCTCCTATATTGTCTTCATGCAAATGTTTCTTCAGTTCATTTTATCAAAATAGACTGATTCTTTGCAACCATTTAAAGTGCTATATATGTATTTTTAAAAGAAATAAAAATGGTTAACAAAAGGCAAATGGAAAAATACCAGTCAATAAAATAGACTGCACTCTTGACAAGTATAAACTAAGGCTTTGGATGAATTTCTTCCCTCAAAAGGTAATAGCAGCAAATTCATAATCACCGAAAGATATCGCTAGCAAGATATCCTTCTTGCTAGTAAGGAGTGTAAAAATTAAAATGGCTTTGAAGAGGTGAAATTTAGGGAAGATGATTTTTCCTGAGTCTTAAACTGGTAAGAAACTCTACACCAACCTTAAAGCCCCCAGTTCCAAAATGAACACTAACTGCCTATTCCAACTACTCTGATGCTCTGCAGATAATTCCTTGATAAAACTGATTAATTTTACATAACAGGGCGTTAAAAGCATGAAAGATATAAATTAATTGGCTGTACCCTGGCCACCAAATAGTTTTAATTCCTGAAGACAAATTAACTGGCAGGCATTGGAAGCAGGAGGGAGAAAGGAGGCTGAGAAAGCATGAATTCAGACAACTTCCTTCCTCTTTTCTTACATGGATATTCTTTTAGTTATTTACATTGTACCAATGAGAAATAATGAAATACCTAGGAAGGCAAACAATGGATAAACCACAAGGAGGAGGCTGACTTGACATGCTGGCACATTGGCATTTTTACTTGACTATCAAAAAATTCTCTGCTGATTTGTGTGGACAAGTCCTAGAGAATACTGGCTGCTTTTTCTTCCTATAACTCAGTTGGGGACACTCTTGTGCTCTATTGAAACAGGAGGAGAACATTAAATCTATGATGTTTCAAATAACTCCTTAAAGAGTACACAGGTCACTGATACAGCTTAACCTACGTTAAATTCATTATATTTACTATCCAAAAAGATAAAAAAATTTCTCTCATAGGTGAAATTCTGAAACTTTCTAAAAGTAGTGAGCATTTGGCTTCACATGAGAGTGTATAATTCCATTTATTTTCACAATTTATGTTTCATAAATCTTTAAAAATAAATAGGATTAGAGGGCCTACTTATTTAATAACAGGCCTTGTGTAGCATTTCTTACTTATTAAAAAAACTTACTTAGTTCTATCTTATGGTTCCTTTTACTACAATGTGAAATCTAGTGATATCATAACATACAATATTAAGTTTATGTATCTTTATAGGTATATGAAATGAGTTCAGTAAAATAAATTATAAATAAGTTCAAGCCTAAATCAAAGTTGTATTTGATCCTGTTTAGAAGTGTGGAGGGGCAAAAAGTTCTTTTAAATTGATGTCTATCTCAGACAGTACTTCATCATAAACTTTCAGCAACTTACCACATCATCTGAAGGAATGCTGTTGGGTAAGATATCCACCTGAATGGATACAGTGTCCACAATACTTTTCCTTCTAGAAAGTCGATCTTCATCTAAAATTTTAAAACATTTCCCCCATTATGTGCTAGTTAGAATGATATGTCACTTATAAACTCCACCTATTTCAGATTTAAACTTTCAGAAAGTTAAGACCGTTTTTTGCCTTTTTTGCTTTTTTACTAAATATACGAAACAGTGCGCTCTCAGACTGTTATATGTCGTGAAGTAGATTAAAAAAATAAAATTGATGGCTGAACTCAGTTTAATACAGCTGACCCTTGAACAACATGGAGGTCAGGGGTGCTGACACCTGCACAGTCGAAAATCAGCACAGCACTTTACAGTTAGCCCTCCACATCTCCAGTTCCACATCCTGTTCAAATTTCCCAATTCTCTATTAACCAATTCTATTCGACATGTTCTAAACCCAATTTTAACATCTCTAATAAACCTCCTGTATCTCCACAATGCCATATTTATTTTTCAAGAATGCCATCATTCAAAAATCTTTATATTTTCTTACCTAGATCTGAGGATAGCTTACTAACTGGTCTAATACAACACTCCCTCCTATACTACCAGTAGAGTTGTTCTAAAATAAATCTTTTTCACACTAAACTATAATTTTAAAACAAATCCAGGGACTCCCCTGGTGGCGCAGTGGTTAAGAATCCGCCTGCCAATGCAGGGGACACGGGGTTAAGCCCTGGTCCGGGAAGATCCCACATGCCGCGGAGCAACTAAGCCAGTGTGCCACAACTACTGAGCCTGCGCTCTAGAGCTTGCGAGCCACAACTACTGAAGCTGCACACCTACAGCCCGTGCTCTGCAACCGCAATAAGAAGCCTGTGCACCACAACAAAGAGTAGCCCCCGTTCGACGTAACTGAAGAAAGCCCGCGTACAGCAACGAAGACCCAATGCAGCCAAAAATAAATAAATAAATAAATAAATAAATTTATTTAAAAAAAAAACAACAAAAAAACAAATCCAGCCCACTGACTAATGCTGAGCTTCGCAAATTTTTTCACATCAAAACACATATATATAATTATAATACGTGTAAGGCATATGGAGATAAAAGGAAGAGGTTGCTCGCACTGCAAGCTGACTACCCCAGGCCCGACCCAGCTACCTGAAGAACTAAGGAGATAAATATCCAGCCTGTAAAGCTCCCAATAACAACTGGGAAGCTCAGGTCTAGAATCTTAGTCGAACAGCACAGTCAGTCACTTCATAATCTGGCAACACTCCATCTTTCTAATCTCATTTTGTATATAGAGTTGACTCTTGAACAACATGGGGGCTTGGGGCACTGACCCCTGCACAGTCAAAAATCTGCATTATAACTTTAGTCGGCCCTCCATATCCATGGTTCTGCATTCACAGATTCAACCAACTGAAGATCATAAAGTACTGCAGTATGTATTTACTGAAAATTATCTGTGTATAAGTGGACCCGTGCAGTTCAAACCCGTGTTGTTCAAGGATCAACTGTACTGTGATTTTATCCTTCTGAAGGGGTGAAGAATGAACTAAAAGAAGGCCAACATAAAGAAACTAGCTTCTTTCTTACTGACTACTCCTCTACTCCAAGGTAGCCTTCCATGGCAGTAATTAATGCTGTTAATCAAATACGGCAATTTACTCTCTTTCTGGGACATAGCAGGATTGCAATTCCTGGCCTCTTTGTGGTTAGGCGGGACTGTGTAAGTAGTTCTGGCCAGTAAAGTGTGAGTAACATTTCAGATGGCGGCTATCCCGTCAGCTTGGATTCCAGAATACGGATGACATGAAGTCATGCACAGTTAGTTGGAGCGATGAATACATCTTTACTGGTTTAAACTACTAAGAACCTGTGACTGTTTGTTCTCACAGCACAACCTAGCCAGGGTTTCTTAGCCTTGGCACTAGTGGCATTTTGGCCCAGGTAATTCTTGCCGTGGGGACTGTCCTGTGCCTCACTGGATGTTCCGTGGCATCCCTGACCTCTACCCACCGGATGCCAGTAGGCCTGCCCCAGTGGTGATAACTAAAAACGTCTCTAGGGTTGACAAATGTTCCGTGGGATGGGCAAAATCACCCACAGTTGAGAACCACTGACCCCGTCTATCCTGACTGATAACAGACCTTTCTAGAATTTTCCCTCTATGCCAGCATGAGATTCTTAAACACTAAAACACTAACCACATCACTCCCCCAAGCAAATCTGCCCATTGCTTGACGAAGTAAAAAGGCATCTGGGTTCTCCAGTCAGATCTTGCCAACAGTAACTTCAGAGCTGCTCCCTTATTTATCTCGTGTTTAAGGCAAACGTGCCTATTCTCCAACCTCTGAGCAGGCTTTGGCACATCTGCCTTACATGCTTGTCTACAAACAGAAACTCCTACTGGAAGCCCTTTATTACCTGCCCTTTCTTAGGTCCTCCCCACTGTAAAGATTCTCACCTTTCAAGCCCTGGTTAAACATTACATCGCTTCCTTTAAATCTTAAATATCACTCTAATTATTTTTACTTATCCCTCTTTCTTCTAGCTACAAAAATTTACTTTCAGTTATGACTGATCTTTCCTTGTCACTCTTCAATCATCATCACCCTTTATTCATCTAGTGGGCCTTGAAGTACAGACATATGACTTAATGTCTTATGTCCCCAAGTATACAAGAAATTCAGGGGCAGACTCTGTGTCTGCATCTAGCACACACCAGTTACTCAGGTTCTGCTGGGTGAAGGCTGGAGGAACACAGACCTATATCTGTGACAAGTTATTACCTATCGTTTTTCTACAGTTTTCAGGCTGGAAATATTATATCTCTTGCATAGGGCCATTACTGAGGTAGCCTAGATACTGTACTTTGTCTACTTTTTCTTCATGATCATATGCACTAATATAAATCACCAAAGCTAATGACCAAACATCAATGGAACTGCCACAAAATACTATGTGGTCATCACTGCTGACTTGCTTTTTTACCCTCTCATCACGCCAACTTTCAATGTCTTACCAGAATTCAAAATGAGGAATAAATAATAGCCTGCTTCCCACCCACACAAGAATTTCTAGGTTAATATACAAAGGCTGATGGTTGCAGAGAAAAGTCAAATTGAAGCCTAAGATAAAAATAAAAAGGAAAGGAGAAGTACCGAGGCAGGAGAGGGATTACTGAGTGACAAAAATCAACAAGAAGAGAAGGGAAGTATAGCGAGCAGAGATTAGGGAAGAAAATGAAATTCAGTGGGAAACTCTAATACTATATTCTCAGAAAGTTCTTTCTTTTGACCTATAGAGCAACCCGCTTGTAGGTGACAGAAAAAGCCCAGATACAACTATCATCAGATATCTTGTACATCTACACAGAAGTAAGCTTTCCAAAACAGAGCTTACCAAAGATAACTCTCCTGTTTCCATGGGCCGTCCACATGGGTTCCTGACCTGCCTTTCAACGTCTGCTGGAACGCAGCATCACTGCAGCCTCCGCGGACTGCGCTGTCCGGCCAGTTCGAGAACCACCCCGTCACCATCTCAGCGCCTGACGTACGCACCCCCTCGGGAGGCCCCTGCTTCCCTTCCTGAGGTTGGTTTGGGGGAGTCCCAGACACCACTTTCTGTGCCCTTTCGTTTTCCCATCCCTTCTCCCTCTCCGCTTCCTATAATCTGCCGTTCACAATGGTTATCGTTGTTTCTTCTTTTTGTTTTTAATTAGAACCTGGGTTTTAGAAGTAATACTTAGAGAGAGCGAGGCCTAACGTCCTTCAGTGATATTTTGCTGCCACCTGGTGTATCTGTGTGTAATGTATATAACTGCATTCAGATGGCTAAAGAATAGAGAAAACAGTCTGAATACAAGTATAACACAGAACTACATTAAATTACTCAATATAATTTTCTATGGCTATATAAAAAATAAGATGTAGGAACTTACTTAACTGTATATAATAAATCACAAATGTAATTAGGGCTACTATACCACTCAGATTCAATGAAAAAGCTAACTGGGGCAAAATGAAATTTCACAGATAATTTATCTACACGAAATTTAAAACGTCAGTTTAATGCTGATACTACTTATACAGATATACTTTTTTTAGTCCTGTAGAAAAACACAAAATTCCATCTAGAGCTAATGCATATTTATAAAATAAAAAGAACCTAAAAAACCACTGTCACCATGAATAAGAAGCCAGTGTAATATAAAAGACAATCTTTTATTTCTAAAACAAGCTTTAAAACAAAACCTCTACAAGGAGAGATAGAATATATACATGAAAATACTTTTATAAGCAGATATTTGTTGGAAAATAATGGAGGTTTTGATAAAGCAGATAAAGGCATCCATGTGTTGTAAGTGCTTTTAATCAATAAAACAAATTAACAAAATTCAAAATGCCAACTGGAAGATTAAGACATTAAAAAAATACTAATAACATTCTTATACTGATATGGCATTTTGTAGTTTTTTTTTTTTTTTTTTTTTTTTTATTTCTGAGATATACATTTTAAAGTAGTAACTAGGATTGTATGTAGTTTTTAAAAGTACTTTCATGTATATATCCCACTTGAGCGAAATGGCTTCAGGGCTATGGTCCTCGCTTCACATGAGGATATGGGGTCATTGAGAGATTAAGGGGTTATGCCCAAGGCCACATAGCAAGGGTAGAACAAAGCCGTTCTATTCTCTCTTCACTTCTTCACTTTGAGAAGTCATCTTTCCTGAAAGCTCTTGCAAAATTCCCTATACTGCTAATTTCAAAATTCTCATCATAACCTCTGTCTCGCACACAAAACACCGTCCTGACCCCTACCGTACTTGGGTGCTCCATTGTCCAAGACACTCAACAAAAGGCTGAACTCCAAAACTACTCCCTCTTCCCTCTTCATTTCTGTTAATAAAAAGTCCATCCTTCTATCACCCAAGATTCAAAACTACTTATAGACAGTTACATTTGAAATGCACACTTCTTTCTTTCTTGACTTAAACCCAGTCACACCACCCGTCCCTCCTAAAACAAAAACAACAAAAAGCAAGCAAATGAAGCAGCAAACAAGCTCTGTCTGCTCTTCCTCCTGGTGCTGTACCAAGCACCCAAATGTCCATGGTAGAGCCCTAGACAAAATCTTTGCCTTTCTCCCTGCCCCACCCCCACCACCGTATCACTCAACTGTTTATAGATTCTCTCTTGCAGTGTTCTAGAGTCCACTCACTTTCCTGTAGTCACGCTGGGACCTCCTTAGTACAGGTCACTGCCATCTCTCCTGGAGATTACTGAAGAGTATTCTAAATGGCTGTCCCATCTTCAGTTTGCTAAACTACAACTAGAGTAACATTTCTAAATGCAACTCTTATCATGCCATCCCCTGTTTAAAATCATTTAATGACTCCCCATTGCTTTTAGGATAGTTCAAACTATTTAACCCGGTTTTAGAATTCCCAACCCTACTCTTCCAATTCCCTCCAAGTAGACTAACTTTATACTAATTCCTTGAAAAATCATGTTCTTGCCTACCTCCATTCCTCCACATATGCGATTACTTCTGCATGAAACACAGTTCACTTGCCTAACACCTGCTTCAGGCTCAGCGTAGGGACTTTTTCCTCTGGAAGACATCTGTGTCACCAAACCTGGACCAAACATTCTCCTAGGTGCTGCCTGAGGACCCCAAACCTCTCTGATCATAGCCTTTAAGGCATATTGCAACTGTCCTGTTAGACAAATTGTATAATGAATTAACTTCTTTCCTATGCATCTCGAATAAAACTGGTGAAGTGCCATCTTGGGAGAACTGAGAAAAACGTCACTCAAAATCATCTTCTGTGTTTTGTGGTCCAGATGAGGAACCCGTTAGGAATGACTATAAGTGTTGTGAAAGCAGAAACCTCTACCTGTCTTGTTCATTTTTGCTTCTGTTTGCACAGCAGCTGGCACACTGTAAGTACTCATTAAGTACTGTACCCCCTCACAGAGGAGCATTTAGCATACACCTAGACATACGCTATTAACTCAAATTCTAGGTTGATTTGAGATAAAAGGAAAATGCAATAATCAGCTAACATTTATTGATCACTTACTATATGTCAGTCACCAACAGTTCAGTAAGCTTTAGGCAGACCATTCTTCTTTCTTTAGAACCAGTTACCATTACATTTCAATCATTTGTCTGTCTTCTCCACCAGATTTTAATCCTTGAGGATAGGGACTGAACCTTAACATCTTTCTACCCCCAAAAGTCAGAAAAGTGCTTGATATATAGTAGACTCTCAGTAAAGGTTTGTGGAATACATAAAAAAATAAACTTGGATCAATATGGATGACTGAACAATCTTTGAGCACACAGTTGGCAAAAATCAATTTATTAAGCACCTAACTGAACAGGCAAGGCAGTTAATTCTAGTGGTCTTACCTAACCAAATTATTTAATTTCAGTCTCACTATCCTCATTTGTAAACAAAGACAGTGCTACCTTCCTCACCAAACTATGTTACAGATTAATTGAGAACATGAATACGAAGTGCTTATCACAGTGACTGGCATACAGTTAGTGCCTAATAAATGGCAGCTACTATTTTGATGATGATGGGTGTATATGCATGACACACAACAAACTATTTTGTTTTTTTTCTTTTGATATATTGTTCTTAAATCCCTTATTTTTTAAAACGAATATCTGATGGTTATACAGCAGAAGGAAACTTTAATAACCGATTGATTATCCCATAAAGTATCACTGTATCTTCTGACTCCTTCTGCATTAAGGCAGGACACACATGCCACGGACTGGTTCTAAACTATCAAAATCTTTATAAATCAGAAAAACCTTATTTATATTGAGGGATTTCTGTGCAGTTATGTAACTAAGTATATGCTGAAATACTCAGAATTCTCCTAGTCAATGATAGGGAGGCATTAAGAAAGAGAATATATCATTTTCAGGGGTGGGAGGAAATGGGAAGAGCAAACCACCTCTTAAAAAAAGTACCATAATTTTCATTAAAAATTGTTTAGAGTTAAAGGAATAGGGTAAAAGGAAATAACAAGGAGTGAAAATAAACTACAGCTATGGGGAACGTAGAGCAAAATAATAACTGAACTCACAACTATATAAAATATACAGGCCACTGGCTCCATTTTCTAGAAGGTAAATTGTATTAAGCTATTTTCCTAGAGGACAGGTGAGGGAAAGGGCAAGCCAAACTGACACTTGGATTTACCTTTGTACTTGTGCCTGGGTTTATGAGGTTTTTTGCCTGAAGGAAAGAGAGCTAAATCCAAGTTATAAGAATGAAATATTTTAAAAGTCGGTTTTAAAAATTCTTTTAAATTATAAAGCTCTACTCATGTTTTATTCTTAGCACTTTTATTTCCCCAAGGAACTCATGAGGAATAGAATTTTCTATACTATGGAATTTAAAAGAAAATGCAAAAGCTTTCATTAACATCTCAGACTATTATAAACAACCATCATTGTAATAAATGTATATACTTTGGATCCACATTATAAAAAGATAGCTATTCCCAAAGACTGTGCTACTTCTAGTGATTAATCCAGAAAACTACCTAACTGAAATCAAATAGTTCTCTTATAGAACAGAGGTATCCCCAAAGGAAGAACTAGTTTTTCTACCAAATTTAATATTTATATAGTCATCAAATGAAAATGAAGGTGTAAGATAAAAATTCTTCGATTTTAGTTTTCAAAGTAAAAACTGAATGCAAGACACCATGCAGTTTTGCCTTGAAACAAAACAGAATTATCTCAGGCAATGAAAAGAATGGAAGGAAATACATAATGCACAGAGCAAAACATATTCTTAACTTAAAAAGTTTGCAGATTTCTTTACATAGCAAATAGTCTGTACTCTTTCAAATGACAAAAATTACATAATTCATTAAGGTCAATAGTCACAAATCACTAACTAAACAATTTTCACCAATTTCCCTAAGTTAAACACAATATTGCTTAAAGAGTAAAGATCTCACTTTGCTTCTTTGTTTAAAGGATAATATTATTCAGTATAATATCAATAAAATATGAAGTACAATAATAACGATAATCACTTGAGGATTCAACATGCTCATGATAAAATCATATACATGTTTTTAGAGATTTACTAAAGGTTTTCAAGATCAAAATTTTAAAATAGAAGTAAATTCTCTTAAGCTAGTAAGTATACAAACATCATTAACTTTCTAACTGGGCTAACCAAAAAATTGCTGACACATAATCACCAGAGTAAGAGTTCTAATTACCTTCCTCTTACCTGTTACTTGTGGTACGTAAGGTACTGACAATCTCTCAACACTATAGCCACTGCCACCTAGTGACTCTGCAATCTTGTTGGTCAGAAAGTACAAATTTTTGTCATGCTTCTCTAAAGATTTTGGAAGCCTGTCAAGTTGATCAAAAAAGAAGTCATTTAGTATTATTTAAATTACTGGGCAAAAATAAGTTAACATATAAACATTTTAGATCAAGGTCTAAATATAAATTTAAATGCAACTTAAACTGTAATTAGTAATAGAAAAATCAGTGTATTTTAGGTGGCTAATTTGAGCTCTTTAAAAACATATGGTACGTGGACCCATATATGAAGTATTCTGCTGATTCTTTCCCCAGTAATGTCCCAACGGTGATGCCAGCCTTACATGATTCCACTGGTATTCACACATTAAATGATGAAGAGGACTAAATTCAGCTTTAACTTTCATGCTAATTAAAAATCTACTGAGAGAAGAAAATAAAAATGAAGCTCACTGACTGTTAATGAAGAAGATATTAGCCAACTAAGTGATACGAAGCACTTGGCTAAGACCTACGATTTCACTTTCCTTTCAAACTGCTTAATATTATCTTATGCGCATGCTTTCAATATTAAACTGGTTTTAGAGTCCAAAAGTTTGAATAAAGTATTTTTCATATATATTTTTTTGTTTGGACAGCAAGAAAAAAATTCAGGGTATGACACTGATTTTCCGTAATACATTCTTTCTCCTACAGCTTTATTAATATTGTTGTCAGTTATTGAGAGTCTTGAACAGGATATTGTATTCTCTTAAAGGAGTGTTCACTTATATATCAGAACATGCTATATTTAAGAGATATACCTCCATATTAAAAAAAGGTAAGATAAATTTTTTTCATCAAAGATTGATTCCATGTGTTCATGAGTCTACATTTATACTGTACAAGAACTTTTATAGCAAGAGAAACAAGTTAGATGAATAATGACAGAAACATAAAACGATGAATATTTTAAAACACCGGAAAATTATTCTAACAGTAGTTTACTCCTTTGTAATTATCATTGATTGGTTTCCCAAGTCAGTGCCCCTTCCTTAAAATGTAAAGAATTAACATACATGCACTTATCTCTGAAAATATGCTCTGGTAGAAAATAAGGGGCTTCCATAGTTCGGATTTCAATAACCTGAAAAGTATTCAAAAACAAAACAAAATAAAAATCAAAAACCTCACTCCTCAGGACCCTGCCACAAAAATTTGGAAAACTAAAAACACAGAAACGGAATCTAAACATTTATACAAAATACCGTCATTTTATTTTGGAATTTAAACTACATTTAGAGCCTAAAAGCAGAGTTCATTTTGTTTTCACATTTATTATTTTAAAAAGTCAGCAGGTAACAAAATCGTGATAGTAAAATAATACAGGTTGTAAAAAAAAAGAGGATACATTACATTTGATTAAACCTACTACGGAGGGGTTAGAAGCTGTACTTTCTCAAATGCCCCATGTGGGAAATGCCTTCACAAGCACCAGGCCCTCGCTGTCCCCCCTCCTCTGCACCACCTTCTGCAGCACGTGCAGGTGGTCTCAGCGCTCTTATGAGGTCTGGCTCCTCCACTCACCTGGGAGCCACTTAAAGGGGGACCCTGCTTTCACAGCATTTGTATCTCTAATGGCAGATGTCAAATATTCACTCATACATCTGTTTAATGAAGGAATGAGTTTTATTTCTTAGAATGCTCTAAAAACCTACATTTTAGCAAGGACTGAGAGATGTGCTTCCAATTTCATAAAAATGAGGTTCTCCCTGAAAGATGTTTTTTTTTTTTTTTTTTTAATTTATTTATTTATTTTCGGCTGTGTTGGGTCTTCGTTTCTGTGCGAGGGCTTTCTCTAGTTGCGGCAAGCGGGGGCCACTCTTCATTGCGGTGCGCGGGCCTCTCACTATCGTGGCCTCTCTTGTTGCGGAGCACAGGCTCCAGACGCGCAGGCTCAGCAGTTGTGGCTCACGGGCTTAGTTGCTCCGCGGCATGTGGGATCTTCCCAGACCAGGGCTCGAACCCGTGTCCCCTGCATTGGCAGGCAGATTCTTAACCACTGTGCCACCAGGGAAGCCCGAAAGATGTTTTTAAAGAATAAAAACTACAGTGGACTTTTTCTGCCAGGTAAGTTAGGAGCTCTGAAATGTATATTAAATCATGCAAGTAACTATTTAATGAGTTATTGCTGAGAAAGCTAAACACAGTTGAATGACACAGGACAAATCTCTGAGAGGCATATTAATTATTCAACTTTTGAGATCTAACTCAAGTAGATTGGTTAAAAACAATAACAACAAAAACAGTATAATTAAAGAAATATTAGATACTATGATTCATAATGGTTTAAAAAGGAAAACAATTATATAAGAAATCACATGAAGTATTTTAGAAGAAAATCATATATTCTACTCAACCATTACACAGAAAAATTCTAACACAACAACAGGTATCAAAGAAAACATAACACTAGTCATAGTTAGAGCTGTAGTGTCGATTTTGTCACTATTGAAAAAGTCATGCATACTTTTATAGCATTATCTTAATAATTTGGTACATAATCATCAAAATTAAAAATAATCATCACTGGAAGAAAATCCGCCACTTTTGTATAAAAATCAAATTCGAGGGCTTTTCTAAATACATTACCTTGCTAACATGCTGGCAAAACGCAGGGACAGCTATCATCTGACTTACAAAGTTGAGGTATGCAGCAACCAGCGCCATGATTCCACAACGATGGAACATTGGCAAATTATCCTCATTGATAATTGCACTGTCCTTTAATAAAAAACCAAAAAACAAACGCTGAAAGATCAAGGTCTTACGCTTCATTAGCATTTTCTCTGTGATTATACTAAAAAACTGCAGGTAGTTTGGAATGCTAACAAAAATGTCCCCTTATAAGAAGCTTTTTAAAAAAAAAAATTCTAAAAAGAGAATAAATGCCCATTTATAAGAGACTTAAATCTCTCAATTCAAACAGTTCTTTAGGAAAGCCCTTCCTAAACGTGGGCGTGGGCAGAATATATATAAGATATATAAAAATAAATATATATATTCTCGTTGCAAACTGTCCTGTTATTGCGTAACACTTAAACTCCAATTAAACAATGACATATATGTAATTCTTATTATTTAACGACCATCTTCCCCGCTAGGATGGGCACAGGGACCATGTTGTCTTTTTCATCACAGTATTCCGGTGGCCTTGAACAACAGTTAGCACACAGTCAATACTTACTCAACATCTGTTAAAAGGATAAATGAATGGGATCGTAGCCTTGAGTATTTTAGATTTAAAACTAGACATCTCACTTAAAAAACTCATGTCCTTGGATAAAGGCAATAATATTTTAAAGATGGTGTCTAATTCATGAAAGAATCCTTTCTTCAATGAAAGGTTATGAAAACATACCTGTAAAGCAATGGCTAATCGAATGAGATCAATAACCACTTCTTCATTGGCCAATTCAATAGTTATAAGAGCAAGAGAAGTATAAAGTAGCTCATAGTTTTTCTGAACATTGTCTTCTTCTTTACAGCCCAAATAAATGTGCCGATATAGTTGTTGCCCATTCTGAAGAGGGGAATGACAGAGGAAAAAGATAATTTTGCTTAAAATGTAGCAAGGCAGATTTTACATGCATATATAACCTCTTAAAAAGTAGCTATCTTATTACATAACTTAACATGGAAGAGATTTAGGCTGATAATCGGAGGGTCAAATTGTATTCCAATTATTAACGTCAATAACTACACCAATGTATGACTACAAACTAATATTGGAGTTGAGGACAAATAAGAGAGTTTCTCCCATTTCAAGTTACTATGTGGTAATTAACTCAACGTGTTGCATTGGTTCTCAACACAAACTGTAAGCTACGATCACTGGGAAATGGAAGGACCACCATGCCTCCTCCCCACTATTCACCACTGCCCACCCCCGATATGATTTAACCCGTCAGTGGCGAAGCCCAGGCATCGGTGTTTTTAAAGCATAAAGCTCCCCCCGTGATTGTAATGTGCAGCCAGGGTAAGGCCTACTCATTCCACGTGGAGGGGCCTGAGCTCAACACTCCAAGCTCAGTTTCTGTTTCTCAGAAGGTTCGTCTGCTTCCTCACTGGAGGAGAAAAGAAGTGAGCAGCAGCAGCACAGTCTTTGCACGCCAGCCTGTCTTGAAAGGTGCACATTTTGCTCTGTTCTCTACTTAACATGCACATGGACCCACGCAGGTGAGGGTGGCCACAGTCCTCCAGCTGCGCCAGGGACTGGTTAAGTCTGTTTAGGTCTGTGGTTCAGTATCAGCAAGTGGGGGGTTTTGCGGCTACAGATACACAGCTATGTATGCTCTCCTAACAGATTCCTCTCTATTTCTGAAGCTGACATTTTGGTTTCCATCTTTCTGAACCCAGAGTTTGTCTCTCTCTCAAAAGATTCTATACTCTGGTGTATAACAGTCTATGTATTGGGCCCTCTCCAATCCTTTTCTTTCTCTTTCTTTTTTTTAACATCTTTATTGGAGATGAAGATAATTGCTTTACAATGGTGTGTTAGTTTCTGCTTTATAACAAAGTGAATCAGCTTTACATATACTTATGTTCCCATATCTCTTCCCCCTTGCGTCTCCCTCCCTCCCACCCTCCCTATCCCACCCCTCTAGGTGGTCACAAAGCACCGAGCTGATCTCCCTGTGCTATGCGGCTGCTTCCCACTAGCTATCTATTTTACATTTGGTAGTGTATATATGTCTATGCCACTCTCTCACTTTGTCCCAGCTTACCCTTCCCCCTCCCCATATCCTCAAGTCCATTCTCTAGTAGGTCTGTGTCTTTATTCCCTTCTTGCCCCTAGGTTCTTCATGACCTCCAATCCTATTCTTAAATCTGACGTTCCTAAACGTCATTAACAACCATTAAAGCAGTGCTTACACACATGGGAGTTTAAACTTCGGGTTCCTTAGTAATTCAAGTTTATTTTTAAAAAATTACCTACTACATACCTACCATATTAGATAAAATTAAAACCTAACATTATGTATTATTATAGTGCAAATAGACATAATGACTTCAAAAAGTGGTTTGGCATTGTCTAGTAAATTTGAAGAATGCATAACTTATTACTCAGCAATTTCTCTCCTACAGGCATCAGAGAAATGAGAGTTATATACAGCACAATACATGGACAAGAATGTTTATAGCCGTACTGTTCATAACAAACCCAAACTGCAAACAATTCATAATTCCACCAACAGAATGGGTAACTTGTGGTATATTCATGTCATAAAATACTATAAAGCTACACATGTGAATGAATTTCACCAAAATAAAGCTAAATGAAAGAAAGAAAACATAAAAAAATATATAAGGTATGGTTCCTTTCACACAAAATACAAAAACTGATAAAACGACACTGTACTGTTCAGCGATATACAGATATACACTTAGGTGGCAAAACTGTAGGAAAAAAAAGCAAGGAATAATATTCATGAAAGCAAGAACAGTGATTACCTCTTGGGGAGAAGATGGAGTTGTAAACAAGATGGGCATGTGGGATGCTTTTAGCTGTACTGCTGTTCACTTAAAAGTAATTAAAATAATAATGCCTATATATTTTACATTTCATAATAAGAAGTACTTTTTTTCTACATAATCCTTAATTGATAAAACACTAACAAGAGCTCTTTCATACAGTGACATTCTGCCAGGAATTTAGCTCTAGGAGAGTAGCCCTGGCAGGTGAGGAAAGAGCTGTTTGGAACAGCTGAGTGGAAACAGCTGTTTTCTCTTATCTGGAAATAGCTTCATTAGGATATTAGAGCTGAAAGGGCACCTACCAATGTAATTTGTAAGGGCACCTTGCCCTGGGACAATTTTTCAAACTTAGATCCAATGTCTAAGATGTCCCTAAAACATTCAGGTGGAGCAGTTTTAGGCTGGGTAGTCATCTGAGACACAGCTGCCTGGACATAATGCTTGCATGGAAAAGCCAAAGGTACTGTCCATTCTAAACTGCAAGCTTCTCTTAACCAAAGCGCAGTCCACAGTCCCCTGGCTATAGACCTCAATTTTTTTTCTTCAGGTCCTCATTGAAATTTCCATAAGTGGCTAGTTAAAGTTGCATATGAAAACCAAACAACATTTTTACTGATAAAATAAATTAGAAAGTAAATGAAAAAGGGTATCCAATTGTAAAAATAAAATTTGATAATGGAAAGATGTGAACAGATTGTTCCTAAAGAAAAATATACTAAAGAAATGGTTTATACTAATGGTAACAAATGCTTAGCCATTTATTTTAGATTATAAAATGGAAGGAAAACTAATTCAGAGAACAGTTTAATGATTCAAAATTTAACAAGGAATAAATAGTCTAACCTTTCAGTTAAACCATACCCTTTCAAACTGATTGGCTAGCAAAATTAAGCACAAAGGATTATTTCTATCATACTAGATAAAATAAAATCAATCCAGTCCCAAAGTTCAGGATTGCTTAATGTCATGATGTTAAAGTAAAAAAACCCCAAATTAACTATCAGTAAATTTTTAAAATTCATTCTGTCACTCGATTAAAAAGTTCCTCAGTTATGGGGAATAATTTCTTTGATTAACTAGATGATATAAAATATCGAAAAAATAAAAGTTGGAAAGAGTTAATGCCTTTGACCTATTATTAACCGCTTTTTTCATGCACAATACAGTCAAACTTAAAGAATTCTTTCACATTAATTTAGGAACAGTGATAGTTTGTAAATTATTTTTCAAATGAAGTTTTTAAACTGTGAGGCCATTAACTTGAAACACAGCAATCGATATTAACGGATAAGGACAAAAAAATAAAAGATGGTGACAGGAAGAAAGCAGGGTCTGACAAAGAGCCAAAGATGATCAGGGATTATAGATATCTGTACCTATCTTCCTATAGGTCTGTTGTTCTCTGTACCTCTAAAGATCCAGGCTCAACAAAACTGTGATTATACTGAGGTCAGTTAGCACACATGGCATGTTTACTGTTGTAACTCTCAATGCTGAGCTCAGCGTCTGGCAATACTAGGTGCTCAAGCTTTGGATGAAGAATAACTGCACAGAAAGTTTATTTGATATACTAAATAACTCTAGATGCCATAATTTTCTAAATTCAGCCATTTGCCAATACGCCTACAAAATTTAAGCGATCATAATGATAATCTAGCTAAATACTAGTTATACAGGCAGAGATCCTGCCTACCTGACCTTTATACCCCAAATAATGCACAGAATAATGCCTAATACACAATAAATACTCATTATATGTATTTAATCAATGATGATAAGTATTTTCAAAAGCTTGAAGCTGTCTATTAAAGACCCATTAAAAGCGAAATCAATATTTGTGTTTGGGGTGGCGAGGAGGGCAGGGCAGAAATTACAGAGAGACATTTTACTTAAAGGGAGAAATTTGGAACTATCACAGCAGACCGACAACCCAAAGTTTAAACGCAGGCCGGAGGAGACGCCATCAGGACGGTTGTGGCAATGTGGGGAGTTGAAGATGGCTTCAGATTTTCAACTCCAAAATGCTATGGCTTCATCTTAAGGTTATCGATCAATATAAAACTACCTAACAATTCAAATGGCTATAACTTAAGTCATGCATTCTTTTTCAGAAGATAATCTTACCTTTTTCATGAAACTTGTGTCTTGTCTACAAATTTTTTCTCTTTTTATTTTTAGGTCAGCCACATCTGGTATTATTCTAGAGACAATCAATGCATCATTTTTAATGAACAGCACATTTAGTTATAATATCATATCTTATATGATGAATCAGCTATACTTAGGAGTCTGAACTATTTAACACTCATTTCAATGAGCATTTTAAATAAGCCTATATGTAATAATACGACTGAATTCCAAGTTTAATCAAGTAGAACTGCATAAAGTAATCTTGACTTCTAACGTCATTCCTAAGTTTAAAGCAAAACCAAAATAAAATTTATGTAACTAGTGATTACTAGTAGATGAGATCTCTGAAAGTACATTAAAAGACCTTCAACACTGAGTATCTTAAAACATATTAATAATTAAATTGTCACAATACCAATTAAATAAAATTCTGGATTAATAAAACCTGAAAATCCTAGATTAAAAAAATTACAATACTTAGAAATCTGAAAACATTACCATTAAGCCTATTTTCAAATAGCACATTACCTGATCCCTCGAAGCTTTGCCCTATTGTCATGGCGATCCATGAGATTATGCATTACTTCCAAGACTAACTGTCTCAGTTCATAGTCTTCCATGAGGGATGGTGATAACAAAGGATCCAGAAAAGACCCCGGCAGTGCAGTAACTATTGTCTTTGCTTTGTATCCAGAGGTTACCTGATTATAGGGAGGAAAAACAAAGAAACAAACAAAAAAACCTTTGCCATGAGTCCTTCTTTGGTAAAACTCTCAAGCTGTTTTATAAGAACCATAAGCTTAGAGAAAACAGCAAGTATGGACACAAGCTTGAAGGAAAAACTAAAAGGAAATTTGTGAGATGATGAGGATTTTACTGAATTTACAAAAACATCATTCATAGAGTTAATAAAATTAATAATAGCACACATTTACCATATGCCAGGCATGAATCTAAACACTATATGTGTATTAACTTCACTGTTACCGTATTCCTATGAGGCTAGGCATTAGTGTACCCCCATTTTGTAAAAGAAAACTGAAGCTCAGAGAGACTAAGAATATATGGAACAGGTAGTCAGTCCTAAATGGATATAAGGAGACTAGGCAGCAAATAACACAGGTAAGACCTGAAAATTTTAAAATGGCAAATAATTCTTTTATTTTAAATTAAGCAATTTAGGTTAATAGGA
Source organism: Balaenoptera physalus (assembly GCF_965194825.1). Taxonomy (NCBI): domain Eukaryota; kingdom Metazoa; phylum Chordata; class Mammalia; order Artiodactyla; family Balaenopteridae; genus Balaenoptera; species Balaenoptera physalus. The sequence continues at coordinate 76,470,792 of NC_138895.1, read as the reverse complement.
AAGCATTTTCATTTTGGAAAGCTGTACTTTATTCTTTATTTGATGTGACATTTCTGAGTGTATCCCTATGTCTAAAGTTGGAGCTTTTAATTAGCATATACTTTAATGCTATTAAATAGTTTAACCATACCACATAGAAATTCATTCAGTTGACTATGTAGTACAATTAGGATTAGAGACAAGGTTATTTATTCAGGGAATTTATTTAATAAAAAGGCTTAGGACCAAATGAAATTTCATGTGGGTAATCTCTATTTATATTCAGGATTACTAGCATATATAGAACATCTAACATTTACATTTGGGCACTCATTATAGGATAAAAGTGATTTTATAAGTGAGCAGAAATTGGTGGGACAATTACTACCCACCTAGAAAAATTAAAAATATATCCATATCTTATACCACATACAAAAATAAACCTCAGATCAAAGTTCTACATGTGGAAAGCTGAATTTTAAACCTTTTGTAAGAAGATATAAACAAATGTGTTTATATCATCAGAGTAGGCAAGGAGCTCTTAAACAAGATCCAAATAAAAAAGCAAAGATCACATAGGAAAGGACTGACAAATCTGGCTCTAGCTGGGCCCAGGCATCTTCATCTATAAAATAGCAATGCTTCCTGCCCTCGGTATGTTTCATCATTAGGAAGATCAAATAAGACGACAGGAGAAGTGAGGAATAAACAATAAAAGTAAAATTTTAAAGAATGAAAAGCATAATATTCAAGTATATAAACCACAGAAAAAAAACTTACTGTAAATACTATCTTATAATACAAGAAAAAGAAACCGATAATGTGAAGCTATTCTTTTAACCTCTTTAATAATTTAGGGTTAAGTGTGTTCTTCACCTGTCTTAAATTCCTTACCATAAGTAAAGATCTCAGCAACATTATCTGAATCCGCCTGGTTCCCAAATCCCTAAAATATACAAAATAGTGGTATTATCTTATTAATAGTAATTAACTTCATTTCCTTACATTATTATTTATTGATTTAAAAACTCTATTCATATTAGCTATATAGATTTTATTTTCATACTAGCTAAAGTCAAGGCTCACTTTATACTCTAAAGTAAATTTCACATGAATTAAAGGGTTATGTTAAAAAAAAATTAAATTTGAACAAAAAAAATTAAAAAGCTATTGGCTCTCAAAGCAAACAGACCTCTGCACGTAATGACATGAAAAGTCAGTTGTATGAATACACAACAAAACAACCTCAATTAAAAGATACTATAAATTGGAGAATAGATCTATTGCAAATATAATTGACAAATATAACATCTATTTAACATATACTAATAAGCAGGTAAGAATGTGCCTAAATAATTCTTATATAA